>NC_141685.1:881225402-882425402 GCF_964263255.1 Lissotriton vulgaris
TTATTGTCCACTTTATGTCATCAGCAGTGTGACCTACCGACAAAAAGTGTTCAGTAAGCTTTGTATTCGTTTTCCTGCACCTGATGGTGCTTCTGTGCTCTCCTATGCGAAGTTTTATTTTTCTGCTGGTCATTCCTACATAATGCAAGTTGCATGGGCATGTCAATCTGTAGATGACATTCTCGCTATTGCAGTTGGTCTGTCCTCTAATTGTCCACACTTTGTTAGGTTCCAACAGTAATGTTTTTGTATTTGTGGTAAAAGGGCAGACACTGCAACTTCCGCATTTGTAGTGACCAGTTACCTTAGGTAGACCCCATAGATTAGTTTGTGTTTCTTTCTTAGGGTGTATCGCTAGGGGTCTGGTATTGACTACCGCATCTTTTATGCTTCGTGCTCTTTTGAAAGAGAATAACGGTTTGTTCCATCTTAGGTTGCCTGTATTCAGAATGTTCCAGTGCTTTTTTATTATTCTTGACACGTCATTGGATATAGTGTTATATGTTGTAACACACGTCAAGGGGATCTCCTCCGGGACCCTTTCTTTTGGTTCCAAGAGCGCTGCGCGGGGCTGATTACGAGCTCGCTTCTGGCTTTTCTGGAGGATTCTGTTAGGGTAACCTCGGTTTTGAAGTTTCTGAGAAAGATCTTTGGCTTGGCTCTTGTAGTCATCCAGTTCACTACAGTTCCTACGGATTCTAAGGTATTGCCCGTATGGTAAATTTTCGCGTAGGGGTCTGGGGTGAAAACTTTCAAAATGAAGGAGGTTATTTTTGGCAGTAGGTTTGTAATGGGTAATAGTAGTCAATTTCCCATCTTTTTTTGTGATTTTTACGTCTAGGAAGACCAGGGTGTCACTGCTTTTTTCATATGTGAACTTTAGATGATTGTCTCGAGTGTTTATCCAGTTGAAGAAAGAGGTTAGTGATTCCTCTGAGCCTTTCCAAATGGTTAGCACATCGTCGATGTACCTACGCCATATCAGGAGATTGGAGCTATAGGGGTTTGTATCGCTGAGAATGTATTTCTCTTCAAAATCAAATACATACAAACCCGCTATGCTTGGAGCAAAAGAACTGCCCATGGATGTTCCACCCGTCTGTAGGAATATTTGGCCCTCAAACTCAAAATAATTCCTTTTTAGTGCTAGCCTTGCACACTCGAGAATGAAGTTTTTGGGTGTTCTTGATGTCCATGTTTCCTTCTCTAGAGCTCTTTCTAGTACTTCCAGCGTTGCATCTTGAGGGATGCTGGTGTACAGGCTCTCAATGTCAAAACTCACCAGGATGGTGTCATTATCCACAGTGAGTTGGTCAAGAATTTGTAGGAGACTCTTTGTGTCCTGTAGGTATGTGCTAGTTCTTTGCACCATGGCTTTGAAGAAAACGTCGCAAAATTGTGATAGTGGTTCGAGGACTGATCCCAAACCAGAGACAATTGGTCTACCTGGCGGTGGTATCCTGTTTTTATGTATTTTGGGGAGGGTATAGAAGTAGGGGATTTTCCCTTCGCTGTTGCAAAGGAAATTTGCCTCCTGTTTAGATATAAAACCCTTTGTTTCTCCATATTCCACTAGCGATGTTATCTCGCTTTTCAAGTCTTCTGTTGGATCCACTGGTAGTCTCCGATAACTATTGTCATCTGCTAGAAGTCGAAGACATTCGGTTTGGTAAGCTGTGCGATCTTGCACAACAATTCCTCCACCTTTATCCGCAGGTTTTATCACTATTGTTTCACAGTTCCGCAGGGTTTCGAGGGCCACTCTTTCCTGATTAGTCAGGTTCATGAATTGTTTCTTGGGTTTTGTATTCTCAATTTCATTGAAAACAGCCTGCTCGAATGTGGAAACTTCCACAGGTATCGAGTGTGGCGGAGGGGTGAAAGTGGCTTTGTTTCTCAGACCTGTTTCATTAGGATCTGGATTCTCCTCAGTGATTGGTCTTTTTTCGAAAAAGGCTTTAAGTCTGAGTTTTCGAAAAAAAGACGAGAGTTCGCAGTGAAGTCTGAATTTGTCCAGATTCGCTGTCGGTACAAATCCTAAGCCTTTATTCAAAACTGATTCTTCGTCTGTGCTCAATGGTCTAGTTGCGAGGTTGGTTATTAGGTTCTCCGGTTGCTTGGTCCTGCTTGTTGCGGTCTGGGCTTGTTCTGGTTCGTGCTCGGATCTTCCGCTGCCCAGTGTACCTGAGCTCCCTGGTTTTGATTTCTTCGTTTTCCCCTTCCTCTTCCGCCCCGGTATAAAAAAGGGGGTGTGTAGGGGTTTGGTTGGAAAAACGGCTGCTGGAATGGTGGTTGCCAGCCATACATTGGCATATTTTGTGGGTGATAGTATGGATCAGGTGGTCCTTGCATTGGTACCGGTGCGTAATGTGACCAGTTCCCTTGACCTCTACCCCGTCCTCTCCCTCTTGGTTTGGAGTTGCTTCCTCCAGAATTTATACTTGAATTAGAAGTATTGCTTGAGGCATTACTGGAGGCATCTGAGGTATCTTCTCCTTTAGATTGAGGGGTAAACTCTGGGTCAGAGTATGGGTATGCCTTGGTATAAGAAAATCTCTTTAGATCCTTATGGAACTTTTGCACTTTTTGCTGGGTCAAATTGTCTTTATAATCTGTCATTTCCTTGTTTAATTCATCAAGTTTTTTCTTAAAGCCTGTAATCGTAGTCTTCATGTGGCTTTCTGTCACCTGGATCTCGACTTGTATTGTTTCGGACAGTCTTAAGGCTGTCTTTAATATCAAAACGATCCAGTCGTGCGTACAGTGCCATGCTATGGCCGCCCAGTCTTTTCGGAAGGCTTCGTCTTCAAGGAAAATGTGGGGTGCATTTGAAACCAGTAGCCCTTTAGGAGCCATACTGTTACTCAAGTATTCTTTTAGAATTGTCCCATGCAAGATGGTCCTGATTCTGTTTCTCTTCATCTCTGTAAGATTCTCCCAATCTTTTGTTGTTGAAATACTTTGTGCTATATTTGCATCTGCGAACACAGATAGGTCACTCATAATCTCATCGACCTCTGCAGAGGTATATGATAGACCCTGGTTTTCGGCCATGTTGCCAAAGGGTTTTGGCAAGTGTAGTGTGGTGTCTAATATGTATTATACAACTCTCGCAGCTGTGCGCTGCCTAAATTTTCACAACAATGGAGAGAGAGAGGGAAAATAATAATGCTAGGCACTATGTGAGGTGGGAACTCCTGGTCCCCCAGTTAATCTGAAAAAACAATAAAGGAGTAAACCCTCGTGGGTAGAGAGAAAGGTAACTCTCTTACAATGAGCACTAGTGCTCTGGTTAGCACATTTTGCCCCAACCTGTTACTGGATAAAGCATATCCTTATAGAAGACCCCTCACTCACCAACCTAGTTGGTGACATGCTTCATCATCGGGGTCCCACCCCATAGGCCGAGTGCCTACAGGGTGTGCTGCGACACCTGATTACAGTGGAGCTGGTTTCGTTTTTATGTGTACAAGACTATCAAAATTGTGTATTAAAAAGGGCCAACACTACTCACTTCAAGTATTTATTCTTGAGCGCTTGAACCCTTAGTAAAAATAAAGTGTGGCACCTTTGCCCAATTAGGAAGGCTTTGGTGTCAAAAAGTCGTGTTAAAATATATAAAAATAGCGAAAGTGTGCTATGTGAATGTGAATGTACAAAACTATTGTTTAAAAAGGTCTACATGTTTCAACCCAAACATGGATTCAAGGGTTTTCGTCAGGACCGTAGGTGATTTGAACTGGGTGGTCCGCCCACGCTAAGGAGCGTCCTGCCCTAGTTCAATTTAGAGATCTTAAATAGGGATCTCGTGCAAAAAGGTGCGTTTTTCACTTTTGAAAAAACCTGTGAAAAGACAGGGAAACAAAAAACAGGAAGGGGTCACACACAGGGGTAGACAAAATGGATTGTACCACATGTAACATATATAATCATGATTATTTAGGAACAATCATAATATCCACGTGTGGAATCATACCAGCATATCACTATCGTGATTAGAACATATCTACTGCGTGGGTGGCAACAGAAATATAGTGATAAATGCCGGGAGGTGCCTTTCAATCAAAGGGCAGCCGCCAAATGAGAGGTGTCGAAATGGTTTGGCGTCTGGGATACGTGAAAATCAGGGGTCGATAAATGGGAGAGTGACCTGTTAGCGTGCTGCGCTGTGAACGGCTGCCAAATAATTGTGAGCAGTCGTGAGAAAAAACCGTCTCAATAGTATTGAGGCGGCTGGTTATTCAGTGCTTACGCTTGAAAGCGAAACTCTCGCTTCATAGGCACCAGCGTTACCAAGTGGACAGGATTCCGTTCTCCTGTAGGTGAAAAAACAAGTTTCCAGTGTCAGCGCTGTGATCAAAGCGCATTGACAATCGAGTATTGCCCCAAGAAGAAATAGTAAATAATACAGGCGGTCGTTCCCGCTTAGCGATCCTTCAAGTGTACTTACTTGTCGCTTCTGTTCATCAGACCGATTAACCTACTTGGTTCTTGCTCGGCGTGCCCCGTGGAGTGTCTCCGGTGCCTGTTTGCCGGTAATGTGAACACTTCCTCGTTGGGCGTGGCCGGGTCACGTGTGGTGAGCACGTGATCCGGAGATGGCCAATCACAATCTTCGGTGAACACTGTTGTAGGACTTGCCCGAGTCAAGCAATGTATACATTGCCATGGAAACAGGTGCAGTGATCTCGGGCGGACAGCGCTCGCGTTGCTTAGCTATATTTCTTGGGTATTTTTATCGTGTTTCTAAGCACATACATGGGAGTCTTGGCAGACAAAATCTAAGGGTCCTAAAGTGGTTGGTTAGTGTATGACACAGTGAGGTTGCACTACCGCACCATATTATACACCCCATTTTTAACAGCATAGTATAGTTTGATCACAGCTAGCTTCATCTGCCTAAATCAGCACAAAAAAAGGGATTCCCTAATGTGAGCGGCTAGTAAGTCTAGCAGTCACAAACAAAGTAAAAGCAAAAGTAGGACACCCTCCAGACATATTCTTTTTAAGTAGACTGAGTGCAGAAGGGTGCTATCTATTCCCAAAGCCTCATACTTAGTCCATAGAGTAAGAGTTGCTTTGTTAGTCTTGTCAAAACATTGCTGTGATGTTAAAAAAGTAGCAACAGAGCACAGGATTTGGCAACTATGTAGAATTCAGGTCAAACCATGAAAAGATGATGAACCTTCCAGTAGAAAATCCCAGTATTTAAGGAGTAGATTTTAATCCTGATCCCGTGGGCTCAGTTCAGTCAACTATATTTTGGCCAAGGTCTTTGCACATTCCCATAAGGTTATGCCGGAGTAGCATATGAAATAACACGCAGACCTTTTACACGTACTATTAGTCTCCCATGCCTCAGTCAGTTATGCCAGACTGATTATGTAGTCGACTGAGAGACCTCACCTGCCAACTGAGGTACCTTTTTAGCAAATAATCTAGTAAACCCACTGGGATCTTCAATTGCTTTAGACCACATAATAAACCGCGAATCATTTTAACATAATCAATTCCTATTGAGGGTGCTAATGTTCTTGCCTAAAGTACACAATTAATGGTACCTTACAGTGACCGACCACCAATCCACACCGATTGCTCTGCAAAATGGACATATAGGTATACTCTCAGTCACTCTACCACCATCACCCAGAAAGCTCTCAGGTGATTTATCAGGATATCTGCAGGATGAAGATTATTAAGAAGCAACAGTTTTGACAATTAATATTTAGAAACCTCAAATGTTTGTACACCGAAGCAAAAATAAAGGAAGTTTATCGTACACCAAAGATCAATACTTGTAAATGTGAGTAAACAGTTTCAGTTCACAATCGGACAAAAAGCAGTGACAGTGTGGCAGGGACCCAAATTTAAATAACATGGTTCAACCTTGCAATTACCATCAATCCTCTGTGCATGCCCTGTTCCTGCGCTGATTTCTTTCCCCCTTAGTGGATAGATCTTTTGCACTGTATTTTGACTCAAGGAGCTATTTCGGCATCACAAGTCAAATTACAATTCCAGGTTCAGTCAATGATGAGAGTTTGAATTAGTTTTAAAGGTTTTATTTCTCATTAAGAGAAAATATGTTTCTTTTTCTTTATTCAAAATTAGTTCATCAGTTCAAATCAGTCTACAGAAAATATCATAACAGTATGGTTAGATCAAGTCATCCAACAAAGGCATCAGTGTGTTCCATAAAAGAATAACAAACATATTCTAAAGAACAGGACCAGGATTCAGAATGAGTAGAACCCATGAAGAGTCCTAATTCAATGGAAAAGAGTGAGACCAAGAGAGCATAAAGCTCAAAGCCAAATCAAAGCAGCAGAACTTCCCATATAGAGCTGTTTGTGAAACTCAGCCGCGTCTCAGTTATAAGAGCAAGTGACCATACAGTTGCAGTAGCAATCTGTAAAACAAAGCATCAAAAATAAAGTAATGAACAGAAGCAGCAGTAGTCACAACCGTCAGTCTAGTGCAAGGGAATGGGTAAGGAATGCTAACACTACCCTAGGAACACGCACTAACATAAAATACATGAACACATGTTGCAGACATTGTACCAGGGATGTATGACGTTACAACGCATGCTTTTATCACGCATGCTGTTACAACGCCAGTTTTACAACGCAAACCTTTACAACGCATAGCGCTTTGGGGTGCTGGATAGTGAATAGTTTAATTTACTATTCCAACTCCAGTCCCCGTAGCCACTAGGGAAGGTGTTGGATAGTAAATTAAATCTATTCCCTATCCTAGAGCGCCCCCCAGCGCAATGTGTTGTAATGGTTGTCGTTGTAAAACCTGCGTTGTAATAGCATTGCGTTGTAAAACTTTTGTTGTAAAAGATGTTTTCCTTGTAGCAGGCTTCTTTCTTGCTGGTCCAATCAGAAATCATCACTCGTCCATGAGCAGGTTCAGCTCTTCTTTTCCTACGAAGTAGCAAGCAGCTAGCACATTTTTCTCACAAGGTTAGTTAAAGGTGTCTTTGACATAAGGGCCCCTAGAAACATAAGTGGCAGTTCCAATATGCATCAAGCATCATTTCTGACCTTCTAGGGTTAGATGTTTCAATTGCATGAACAATAGACTATATTAAAGATAAGGAAATGTAATTTGCAATGCCACTATTAGGTGATGCATTTCATTTATCATGAACAAGAATTATTGACTGAAGTGCACAGCTATTCTATTCAGCATTATGTGAAAGTAAAAAATAGGAAGCTGAGCTAATGTGAATGATCTGGCACCTTGCAAAAATAATACATTTTATTTAACCAGAATATTCTGCAGTTATGATGAATATTTTTTAAGCATGTCACATTAAGGTCAAATTTCTTGCAGTGCACAGATGTCAATGTTGTCAAGTTAGCATTTCTATGGTCTGGTGGCTCAGTGGACTAATGCATCCACTGAAGGATCCTGTGAGTTGGGTAACAATGACCATCTGTTATTCAGCGCCAAGACAAATGCACGTGTTATGTTTTTATGGTCTATTCTAATAACTTCGACTGACTGCCTAGTTTAGCTTGCACATTTTAAATGTGTGTCATTTTTTACCTTTACATGTGCACGTTAATCACTACACATCCAGCAGTTATTCTAATTAATTTGCATTTAAATTTGTTAGACTTCCTCAGCACTACAGTGATTGGGTTTATAAAAAAGGGGTTCATCTTTTTTTTAAAGAAATAAAAAAATCACCCAGGTCAGAGACCATAGACAGGTTACGATATATGTAATTTGATTAGAAACAAACACACAAAAATACGAATACAAAAAAGAATATTAAAAGCAATACACACACACACACACACACACTAACGTATGTACAAAAACGTGGAGCATCCTGATGGAATGACAAAATGTTCAGTCCAGTTTGATTGGGGGGATCTATTGTTCACATGCCAGGGCTGCTGATCTCTCCAGGGCCCTGGCTTTGTAACAGTCACGTGGTCTTGGTGCTCAACCTGAGCAAGAGTGTCTCTCCCTTTCATACCCTCTAGCCTAAGAAAGATCTGGCCAAACTGGCCCTGCACCTCCAGGTCAGGCAGGTGGATCAGCAGGCTCAGATGGTGTACATGCAGACAGCTACTACCACAAGCAAAAAGGCAGCCAAGACACCCCAGTGCAGCGGAGAAGTGTCAGAGGTGGACTCATGAGACGACATCCCAATCTTCTCCTTCCTGTATGTTGCTGGTCTAGACCCTAAAGCAAATAAAAGCAAAAAAGGTGATTAGTTATTCGTTTTTTTGGGTGATCTCAGAATCACATTTTACAATTTTATTAGTTTATTAAGTATTGATTTTGCATGATTAATTTTGACGGGTTTACACTTATGGAATGCAGTGAGTCTAGGTGAGTTAAAATGTATGTTGACTGACTATGAGACAGGACGTGCAACTTTATAGTTTTTGTGAATGTCGGGTTGGTATTCTAGGCAAGGCGATTAGTTGATGCTGTCAATATCTGCCAACTGGTTACTTCACTGCTGTTTAAATATATTTTCTTCCCAGTATAATTCACAGTGCAGGATTTCACAATCAATTGTTTGGATCTATGTTGTGAGATGCTTTTGTCCTTCTGTTTGATTGTAGCAATCAGGATGTTATTATTGGTTTAGCTGGTTTGATCTCCAAGATCAGGTTTGAATTCAAGGTTGTTACAGAGAGAAGGCCAACCGATGGTAGTTTCTCCAAAATACATATCCCTGTTAAAAGGAGCAGGCGCGATTCCGAAGACCAACTGCACCCAATTTTCTTTCGTTCCATCCATGAGTTGAGTGAGTTTTGGTCAAGACCACCATCTCCTGAATGCATCCACCACATTCTCTCTATCTTGTTTCCCCTGGTGTCTGTTTTCTATCCCTCCGGTCATCTTAGTGCTTTCAGACAATATTCGGATGGAGTAATAGTACTACATAAATACTCCAGTGTGCAAATTAACTGTTTACTGCACACTGAAGTTCTAGCAATTCTGTAACTCACCTGAAGGATAATGATAAGCATTTTCTACCCACAGGCATTTTCCATTGGAGGGTGGTTTTTATTATAAAATAGGATTATTCCATATTTTAAATAACCTGTGATGATTAGGTTTTGTCCTAAAAGTGATAGTGATGCAACAGCAAACCCCATAAAACAGCTGGCAAGCACTAGCGCTTATATGTCAACAAGTAAGAACAGGGATAGCCAAAAGGGCCAGTGTGTAGTCCTTCAATTGACTGAATTGAAACTGCTCAACACCTGAGAGAACACAATCTGGAGGGCAGGGGGCTCAGGAAGGCCGAACCATGGCAGCAGATTTGTATGAAAACAGATAAGACATACTTATCAACAACTCATTTATTAAATGGGATACATTTACATATTCCATGTTTGGCCTGATAATCTGGCATGGATCTGCCACTTCTAGACATATACTGGATCCTCCTGCTCCATATTTTGCACATGCGAAGACCTGCATATCCAGAAACCTAAGTTTGTCTGCTCGTATTTGTTTTTCGGCATCACTGGTAGGGCACATTTAAAAATACCTTTCTTCAAAGTGTAGCGTCTTGTGAGTTTATGATGGAACCGTTTTTGCTACGAACGGACTCCATAGAGCTGTGACATAGGTGTCAGAGCGGAACACAATGAAAGCTTGCTTTAGAATGTAGAGTTCGAAATAATACGTACACAAATAAAGACGTGTAATACTAAACTCCATGTGAGGCGTAGTTATTGGTGGGTACCCAGGCTGGAGAAGACGCTACAACTGGTGACGAGATATGGGATACGTAACCCGAAGAACGACATGCTCTCCCAGATAGTTTGCTGTGGTCCATTCAAACTGCTTTTGCATGCAACATGTCTTGCTGTCGAAATACAGAATCAACGCATCATGCATGTGTAGACAAAGTGCAACTCCAGCCGCTGTAAAACAGTTGCAATGAATCTACACATCATTGGCTGAGAACCTGTTGGTCAGTTCATGCTTAAAAGTACTGCTGTGCCACACAAGATAAAGTTCTACACTATTTGGAGTGTTATTGCTGAAGTTGTATTCAACCAGGTTTACAGAAAGAAGTAGCTGATAATCAGCACTTTCCCAATAACGCTGCGAACAGAATCACTGCCAGGCAGTGATCAACTAAGTATCAGGAAATGTAAATTGACTTTTAGAAGATAAGAAATAAATGACTTACCAAATCCATTAAAGAGAGTCATTATACCACAGCACTTGGTGAAGTGGTTCAGGCAGAAGTGCCAGGGGTCGTGTTTACTGAGCCATCAATACCTAAAGTGGCCAGCCACCAAAACTGTCAATTGGGGCTCAGAACAACTTCACAGGTCTTCGAAGAATAAAGAGTGCCTTTCGGAATAGAGACATTTTTCAGATGGCTGCGAAGAAAGTCACGTTTCCAGCTATCATTAAAAATGATTCAGAGACCAGCAAGTTGCAAGGTCTCAAATATGAGATCCCTAAACCAAATCCCAGGAATCCCCTAGCGGTGTCATTAAGTTCCACACTGGTCTACAACGTTGTTGAGGTGCTGAAACCACCACCACCTTTTGATACAGCCAAAGACTAAAATATCGGAGATAGATGACTGCTTAGATAGAGACATTTGATGATTTCATTGATGCACTTAAAGAGACAGACAACAAAAAGATTATCAAATATCACAAAAATCTTGCTGGTGATGGTGTGAAGGATCTAGGTTCAAAGATCTAGGATCAAACGATTCAATGACCATTAAACCAGCTGATAAGGGCAGAGCCATAGTGATCATGAACAGCATAGGTTACCATCAGGATGCCTCCACCAATGAACTGATCACCATTACTACCAGTGGTTACAAGTTGACCCTACTCAGAGACTACAGAAAACCATCAAGACCCTGGTGGAGAGAGGATATCAAGCGGATGTATTACAAAGAGTGAATCAGAGTTCTTACAACCAATTCAACCCAAGGTCCCTTATTTCTATATACTCCCAAAGATTCATAAACCGGCTAGGCCCCCTCCTGGAAGACCGACAGTGTCAAGGATTGGCTCATATTTGGAGCTTTTATCACAATTTGTGGTTTGCTTCCTGCGACCCTGGGTATCACAGATGCCATCCTACCTCCAGGATACAAAGCATGTTCTGAACACACTACAGACATTACTTTCCATCCCATGAGACAGCTACTAGTCTCCTATGATTTAGAATCTCTATACACCAATATTCCGCAAGATGACACATTGAGGACCATTGGAGATCTTCTTAGCTCTAGAATACTAGAAGATATGACACCTAAAGCGTTCATACTAGAATGTGCAACCATTGCAATGAAAAGGAACTTTTTCCAGTATAAATATCACCTTTACTGGCAGACAAATGGGACTTCAAAGGGGAGCACTTTTGCCCCTAGCACGGCAAACCTGTACAAGCACAGCTTTGAAATATTGTGTATCTACCCTCCAAACAATCCATATAAGGAAAACTTTTAAATCTGGAAGAGGTATATAGACAATATTTTGGTGATCTGGGAAGGTGACAGAGACTCTCCAGGCATTCTGAAGCTGGTTGAATACCAGGAACCCCAATCGCAGATACACCTGCGAATACAGTACAGACTCCTTACCATTTTGGATCTCTTGTTCTACCCGGATGGTGGATCTATTCAGAACTCTCTAGTAAGCCTACGGCTAGGAACTCTCTTCTGAGTTATAATAGTTTTCATCCCCACGCACTGAGGGACAATCTACCAGTAGGGCAATTTTTGAGACTAAGGAGGAACTGTACTGAAGTAAGAAAGTTCAAACAACATGCAACAACACTCACAAACAACTTGTTCCAGAGAGCCTACCCAGAATATCTAATCAATAGAGCAGCAAAACGTGCCAGAAATAACTATAGGGACGCCCTACTAGAGACAAACACTAAACAACGTGATGACAGACTAGTCTGTGTAGGGACTAATATTCACTTCACTAACACAGTAAAGAGAATTGTAAAAAAAAAACCTGGCATATATTGAATACAGGTGAAAAAAATATGAATTGTCCACTGTTTGCACACAAACGCAGCAAGAACATCAAAGACATGGTAGTCCATACAAGACCACGGTTAGAACAAACTCAGTCAACACAAAATACACTTTGGTCTCTACTGCCGGTGAGGGGACACTTTCCATGTGGTTCATGTTCATTATGCCCATACACCATAACAACAACTCAGATTGATGTAGGGTTAAGGACACCATGGGAACTCTCCAAGCATGCAAACTGTAACCCCAAAGGAGTAATATACTAATTGAGATGCCCTTGCAGACTGAATTACGCTGGGATGATGACTCGCAAGGTACGCGCAAGGATTGTTGAACACCGCAACTCTTTACAGTGTAAGAAAAACAATACAAAGCTGACTAGACACTTCTTGGAGGTAGCCCACACTGAGAATGATATCACATGGCTGGTGTTAGACAAACCTAATTACACCATCACCATGGGGACTTTGGAGTCAGTTTTCTTCTATAGAGAACAACGCTGGGTCTACAGGCTTAAAAGTGATAGTCAAGGGCTTAATGATGACATACCCTGGACAAGCCTGGAACACTGACGTTCTAACATCCCTCAGCTAGATGGCATGTAGTGTATGTCACACAGCACTTTGTAATCGAACATTCTAATAGGGTATAATTGACCTAAGATACACCAGGCATTGGGCTTGGCTACTTGCCAGCCCACCCCCTATATTATATTAAATGCAGGAGATTCATAAGAATGTAGACGCGAGCAAGTTTCCCTAGTTTTAACTCAGCTTCATACAAACCGTGACCATAAAGGAGCTCACCATCCTCCACTCCAGTTGGACAGGTCACTTGTAAGAATGTTTAAGTGAGAAAGTATCCCTAGAGCTTATTTAGCTCCATACAACCATAGCTTCATAAGCTTACCACCGTCCACTCTTGTTGGAGAGGTTACCCTCCACGTACCAGAAGGCCACCTTTTATAAATCTGAGGTTTCCCTGACATCATGTGGCCTCAGGAGTTATGGCTGCCTGAGGTGTCTGATTTTCAGGACACTGAGTTTGCCTTATGCATTGCTCGCACACTTTTTTCTATTGGGTGTGTGTTTTTTTCGAGTCCCTCACTCTTTTCAGGTTACCGTAACTGTAGCAAAATTACACTTCTCATGATCCCAGTGACGTCACGTGCATTACGTAGACGCCAAGGACGCAGTCCACGTGGTGTGGGTGGGCTTGACTGCCTAAATAACAGCCACTGGCGCTAGCGGAGCTCGCCCTCGCCAGCACACCAGGCAGACGGAGGCAAACAATGATAAGTAAGTCCCCTATTGGGAGACTGCTACCATCTGATATGAGACACTCGTTGGTCCACCGGTTACCGGTGGACTCGAGAGCCTCCATATGCCACTACAGCTTCTGATCGCCCAGCATGATGCCTCCACTTCATGCTCCTAGCCCAACTGTATCAGCCTTGTGTTTCAAAAGTTGACACTTAAAAACTTTTTCTGATGAAATCACCAATGTTATCCTATGGAAGGAAATTCAATTTGCAGGTAAAGTACTTTATCGTTAATTTTCTTACTCAGTGTTGGATACCTAGTTTCAGCACTGGGTCATTTCCTGAAAACAGTTGAGAAAATGTGTTTTGGTTAATCAGGTGATTTTTAAGGAATATTTCCAGTTCTCAAAAGTCAACACTTAGAAACTTTTTGTGAGAAAAAGTGTCAATGTTATTCAATGAGGAAAAATGAGTTATCGGTTTGAAGGTAAGTAATCGGTCTTTTGAGTTAGAGTTCTGGGGTTAGACTCAGGGGTCTCCCAGGGTCAGTGATGCACTGTTGTTGCACCCTCAGCGGCACTCGGGCAGCCGAGTGCAGAGTGTTGAGACCCAAAGTTATCCTTTGGAGGATAGGGCGCTCTGCTTAGTGGCGGCTGGCAAGCAGGCCACAGGGTTGGGGTAGCACAGCTCCTAGGGTTAAGCTCAGGACACGCTGGGGACCAAGTTAGCACCAAAGGGGCACCCTCAGCGGCGCTAGGGCAGCCGGGTGCAGGGTGCCATTTTGAGATTGGGTGCCCTGTTGTTTTCAATGGAGATTCTCCGGGACAAAGAAACACTGCAGGCTCGGGGACGAGGATCTTCCTGGAGCGACCAACACTTCGAGGGGTAGGTTGGTATGTAGAGGGTTGGTTAGGCACCGCTGGGTTGGGCACACAAGGCCGTGGGGCGTCGGGTGCAGGGGTGCCTTTTGACGCGGATTTTCTTACCCGCTCTGGTTGCGGTAGGGGGGTCCTCTGGATTGAGGCTGCAGGCGTCATCTGGAGGCTTGAAGCAGGTCAGTGGTCGCCGGATTTCGGGTCAGGATCGCCGGGGGGGACCTCCTTGTGGTGTTTGTTCACTCAAACACGGGCCGGGCTCAGTGGGTGCAGAGGGTGCTGGGTACACGGTTCCTAGTTGGCACCAGAAGCTGCAGTTTAAACACGTCCGGTGTTTAGGGAGAAACAGCTTGGAAAGTGGTTGCAGGCAGGTCCTCCGGGGTTTTTGAGGTTGCTGGCGCTGGACACACCAGGATTTCACAGGAGCAGGTTTGAGGGGAGACAGGCCTGTAGGGGGCGTTGTCCTCTTGTTAGCTCTGCATGGCTTCTCGTACCTCTTCTTTTCTTGTTGTTGCTGGATCTGAGGAAGGAAGGTTCAGGGTGCTCCTAGATACTACATTTAGGGGCGTTACTGGTAGGCAAAGGTCAGGGACCAATGGGTCCCTTCCTTGGGGTGCGCACACCCCCTATTCTGCCACTCTCCAGTGGGATGGGGGCAGGAGCCTGTCCCTGGTTGGCTGGGTCCCCCCATCCTCAAGATGGCGGGGACTCGAGGTTTTGCTTCACCTCGCCTCCCCCACATTAGGGGTGGAGTTGGCAGAGGTGGCACACCTCTCTTCCCCACTTGTTTTTCCTGCCGGTTCTCCTGCCCAAAGTGGAGGGTAGAACCAGTGGGGCCAGTTGCTGAAAGCAGCAAATGGTCTGGAGAGGCTCACAAAGGCGGCATGCCTTTGAAGCTTTCCCTTCGTGAACCCTGCCCATCCTGAGGGTGGGGGCTTGGCACCCCTTCCCAGGATGTGCATTGTTTCAGGCCTCCGAGAGCAGCAAGCTCTCGACCCAGGGGTCCAGAAACATGTCGGGTGGTAGCAGCCTAGGCAGGCACTCATTCAGGTCACTAGGAGTTGGTCGAGTTTCAGGGGGCATCTCTAAGATGCCCTCTGTCGTGCATTTTACATTAAATCCCACACTGGCATCAGCGTGGGTTTAATGTGCTGAGAAGTTTGATACCAAACTTCTCAGTTTTCAGTGTAGCCATTATGGTGCTGTGGAGTTCGTAATGACAAACTCCCAGCACCATATACTCTTAATGGCAGCACTGCACTTACAGTGCCCATGAATTGACATGGGTACTGTAGGGGTACAGGGCTCATGCACCTGTACCCTCACCACTGGCATAGGGCACCCAGCTAGAGGGGTGACTGATCTGTGCCAGGCCAGTGGTTTGTGGGCATGGCACACAGGAATGTGTGCCATGTCGACTCTTCACTTTGTTTTGCACCAAGACATGCAGCCTGCCAAGGCAGTGTGTGAGTGTCAGGGTACAGGGCCCCTAAGGATGGCACAATAAGTGCTGCAGTCCTTAGAGGTCTTCCCTGGTCACAGTGCCCTGGGTTACCTGTTGTACCATTTACCAGGGACTGACCTGTGGCCAGAGATGCCAATTGGGTTAGTTTTTGGGAGAGAACACAGGCCCTGGGAACCTGATTGGCAGAAACCCAGGGCACACCAGGGAAAAGTGCATCAGTAGTCTATGTAGGAAAGTGGGTTTCTGTTGCAGTAACCCCCCCACTTTTTGCCACTCAGATACTCTTAACAAGTCAGAACTCCCTGAGCGTGTATAGTAGAGATTAACCATCAATTTCTTTGGTCCACTCGTTAATGGACATCAGCTGATGGTAATCGTGGATGAATACTTACATTTTCCATTAATAGCAGATATCTCATCCACAAATCACAAGCGAGTCATTCAGAGAGTAGATGGCATCTTTACGACATGGGGTGTTCCAGCCGTTGTAAAGTCTGATAATGGCTCACCTTTTAACAGTCGGGAATTCAAGGATTTTGTGGAGCATTTGAACATAAAGCATGAGAAGAGTACACCTTTATGGCTGCTGTCAAACTGACTCATTTAGGGCTAGATGTAGGTAAATCAGATTTACCGATTCATAAATACCGAATTTTACCGATTCGGTATTCATGAATCGGTAAATCTGATGTAGGTAATTATTCGGTAACAAATACCGAATCGGTAGGATTCGGTATTTACCGATTCAGTAATTACCGAATCGGGATTTGCCATTGGTTCCTATGGGCCTTGAAGCCCATAGGAATCAATGGCAAATACTGATTCGTAATTACAGAATCGGTAAAAATACCGAATTGCCAAGGGGGACAGGGTGTCACTTTGACACCCTGTTGCTCCCCTGTTTGTGGCTTGTGTGCCATGTGACACACAGACATGCCCTTAGGGCATGTCTGTGTGCCACATGGCACAGGTGAACATGCACAGATGAGAATGTACACAGGAATTCGTTATTTACCATGCAATAGTATTACATGGTAAATAACAAAATCTTAGGGGCCTTTGGCACTGTTTTCAGTGCCACCTACATATTGATTTACAGAATCTGTAAATATACCGATGCGGTATTTTACCGATTCTGTAAATTTACAGAATCTGTAAATTTACCGATTCTGTAAATCAAAGGCCTCCTACATTACAAAACCCAAATACCGGTCGGTAACGCCCGAAATCGGCCGTTACCAACCTGTATTTGGTCTCCTACATCTGGCCCTTAGTGTTTTATGAGTATGCTAAATAAGGCAGTACAGCGTGCCACTCTTGAGAGGCTCAGTTTAAAAACTGCATTGAATTCTACTCTTCAAGCCTATCGTTTAACACCTCACTCGACCACATGCAAAAGTTCTGCAACTCTGAGGTTTGGGAGAGCAATGACCACCAAGTAACCACAATTGTCCAACAAAAGACATGGAAATGAGAACACAACTTGTACAAAGGACTTGTTTAATAAGCAGGACATTAAAGCCTATGCAGACAACAGGCAACATGCAAAGAACATCGTATTTAAGAGAGGAGATCTATTTATCTCCTGACAAATGCGCAGAGGGAAATCAGATGCTCCATATGAAGATGAACCTTTCCATGCAGGTCCACCAAGTGACACACGGAGACTGCTCATCGTCCTGAAAAGTCTGTTACCAGAGACTCTTCTCACTTTCTGCATTTGATTAATCGGTCTTCTGATCGAGATGGTGAAGGAAAGACTGAACATGAAAGCTCATTGAATGCTGTTACCTCTTCACCGTCTTCGTAACATCTCTGACACTGAAGATGACAGCTCCCAGCTTCCAGTACATATATATATATATATATATATATATATATGTAATTAATTTAATGCTGAGATGGATAGGTTAGCCATTAATTTTCTTGATGTGCATATCAAAATAGTGAGCAATAAAGTAGTAACAAATTTACATCACAAAAGTACTGCTGGTAATTCAACCCTGCATGCCGCCAGCTTCCATCCACACCATATTATAAAAAGTATCCCATATGGAGAATTCTTGAGGCTGTGTAGGATTTGTAGTACTGATCAAGAATTCCATTGTTGCACAGGAGAGGCCACGTTCAGATTCAATGAAAGATGGTATGACAAACGCATAATTCAACAAGCCTTAGAGAAAGTGAGGATCATTTCAAAGGACAATTTGTTGCCTTTAGAACTAGAATCCCAGTCCAACCATGATAAACGAACCAGCGATGAAAGCCAAGGTGGGGCCAAATCTGAGGTTCGCCTTATAACTACTTACAGTCGTCAACAGAGGCAGGTTTGGTAAATTGTTAACAGCAATTGGCCCATTGTTATGACAGACACTATCTTGGGGGAGCGTCAACCAGCGACACCCGCTCTCACTTTCAGACGAGCCATATCCATGAATAATGCCTTAGTGAGAACTAATCCTGAACTACCAATCCGATTGTCCACAACCAAAGGAAATTGGTTAACATTAAAACATGGGTTTTACAAGTGTAGCTTTTGCAGAGCATTTAAATTTGGAAAGAACACCTTTGAATATACCTCTGCATTTGGGAATAAAGCCACTCCATTGAAGGTTATATAAAACTGCAGGACTGAGTTCGCGGTATATGTCTTAACATGTACATGGGAATTTCAATACGTAGGCAGTACAAAGTTACAGGTACATGTCGGAATTCTGCAGCATCTACGGGCCATAGTCAATTCCAATTCGGCATTCCCCGTGGCCAGACACTTCAAAGCAGTACACAGCAACGTTTTGGATTGTCTAAGATAATTTGTGTTTAGAGCAGTGCCACCATTAAGGAGAGGAGGCAACAGGGAAAAACTCCTCAGACAACTCGAGTCCAAATTTATATTGGAACTTGATTCTAGAGCTCCAAATGGACTGAATCAGAGTGAAGATCTTCATAATGTTCTTTGAGCCCCTGCTAGCAGTGATGAGTTATCATAATTTGACAATAATGCATCTGTACATGTACAGCAATTGACCTGTGCCTCTCTGATACATCATGTAGCACTTCTGACATTTATTTAGCACTGACTTTCTTAACAACCAACATCAGCTGCCTTTAGTTTCCATTTATAAAATTGGTAACGATATTTATAAATATATACACTAATTTCATCTCAGAAGAGTTATGCCCTGTACATTCAATTTTGAGACACTTTGATAGCAGTGAACATTATGTATTTATTTATATATTTATAGAATGTTGGTGCTAGTGGATGAAAAAAACGTCTAAGGCTCATCTGTAGGATAGGAGCCTATTTCAAGCTGCGTTTCTGACAGCTCACTGAGTTTAAGGGATAGTTTCACTTTGCAAAGAGCACTTTAAGTAATCAAAGCACTTTAGGGAGAAAACAGATAAATAGCAAAATAGATTGATTTCGCACGTTGCACTTTATTGTTATATCGATTAGTATTGTCTAACACAATATTCCAGCTATGATTATTTGTCTGATCTATTCTCTTAGTCATTAATGTTGTCTCTGTTTTTCAGTATATTATGATGACATTTAATGCAATTTATTGAATATATTGTTAATAATGAAGGACCATGTAAAATATCTATTCAGATAATTATGCAATAATTGAAGAGCAACTACAAGGCATTCAAGCCGGACTAGGAATTTATTGTATAAGACAATTACTGGTTTATTGTGGTTTTATATTGGCCTTTAGTCTAACATTACAGGCAACTAGATTTATCACGTATATATCTGGAGAAAGATTTTCATTTGTCTGTGAATTCACGAGTAGTCTGTTTTTCATGAGCATGGTTACAATGAGTCACATGATGCGGAAGCGGAATATATAAGCTGTCTATGTAGCGTGTTGTATTATGTGAGCAAGGCCACCCAGGATGGCCGAAACGCATCATACTGCCATGTAAAAAAGAATAAAAACGTATTAAGGACGAATCTCTGGAGTCCGTGCCCCATATGTATATACACACACTGATTTGTAAAACAATTAATTTTTTTATTTAAAAGAGGGGAAGATGTAGTGTTTTGGGAGTTTTATGACGGAACCCTTTTGGCTCCGAACGGACTCTGTAGAGCTGTGGAATAGTGTCAGAGAGGAACGCAATGAAAGTTTGCTTCTGAATGTGGAGTTTGCAGTGACACGCACATGAATAAAGACGTGTAATACTAAGCTCTGTATGTGGCATAGTTATTGGCGGCCACAGAGGCTGCACTGAGCTGCTACTTTATGTGTTTCTGTCTACTCATACAAACGTTAAACATTAATCCCTCCAAGAAGTTGTGTTAGTTACTGCTCACCTGTCAGTGTTTTCATGTAGTCTATGTATGTCCAAGGAGCTCTCTTGTCAGGGGTGTAGCTTAGTCAGTGAGATTCAAAGGGGGTAAATCTCAAATGTCCCAACTAAAAAGCAGGGGCCTACAGGGTGGAGGAATGAGATGGTCAAGGAACAGGATGGGCTGTTTCCATGAAGGAGATGGGTTAGTACTGAATTGCATTAGGTGGACCTTTGCCTAGAGTGGCTCAGCGGGTGAAAAACAGTGGTGTGGAATGCTACTGCTAGCAGTTGCTACTAATTAGACTATTTCCAAGCATTCATCTCATCACCTTTTGGAAGTTTGATTGGCAGTAGTATGCCTGGACAGTTGAAACTAGCGCAGCTTTACAACCCTTCTACTGCCAAAGTTTTGAGTTGCAAAAAGTTTTACATTTGCAGCCATTCATTTTATAGGTCCATATTTGCTATGTTTTTTTGTAAACAAGTCACTATATATATTTAAGATCATAATCCAACACATGAACAAGTTAAAACCTCTTAGTGAAATGAGAATGATGAGAATAACCGACATATAAATTGCAGACTTGACTCAAGGCCTCCAGACCCAACTACTGAACCAAGCATTCATTCTAAGGAGTGTCACACCCTAAACACCCCCAATGTAGCTACGTCCCTGCCCACCACCTGGACCTAGTAGTTCTCCCTGGGAACTCTTCACTACGGTGTCGTACAACACAATGGCCTGAAGACCCTACCCAGGGATCACGTATTTTAAATGTATTTTCACTGCACTCACTATTCTTCATCTCTGCTACAAGAAGCCTTGATGGTAGAGTTTTCAAATCAGTGCATGTGAGCAGGGCTTCATGTTTCTAGTCTTCGCAGTTGACGAATCATTTTACCAAGTGACTGACGGTCCAATGTGTTAAACCAGAGTTGCAAATAGAGGAGGGCAAATTAATATGAAACCCAAGCCTTTGTTCATGCTTGGTTCTGGGAATCAGTGCTCTAGCCAAACTATGAAAATGTTTGGCATGTATATTGTGCAAGAAACATAATATAAAAATATGACACAATAATTTCAGAACATTCATGGCTCGCCTCCCAATGACAATGCCATTAGCTAAGAGGCAAGTAATTAGTCGTGTAACCCCAAAACTTGGCCTAGATTCTTTTTTAAATTGGGGCAATATTACAGTCTATTAAATCAAGTGTACCGAGCACAACCTTAACTCAAGTACTTAAAAGTGCACTCATATGCGATAATAAAGAAAAGAGTGCTCTTTGAAATAAAATATTTGCTTAGGATCATACAATTTGGACAAGCAGAGAAGCCAGTATTGATTGCAGGTTATATTATTTTACATTTTGAACTTCAGCCACCAGATGGGTGGGTCTCTCTCTCTCTATTATTTGGAGAGGGTCACACCCCAACTAAAGCTATGCATGTCTCTTGTGGTGGATGGATGCTCTCACTTCAGCCGCATGAAAGCGCATACGAATACACCTAGCTACGTATGTAAACAGTATGTTTGTCTTTGTTCACCCGTTGGTTAGAGTTCTGATGCAAGGACCTTACCGTTAGAGATGTCATACGGGCTTCTCTTGTGCATTTCAGGCTCTTCTTGGGTGAGACTGCCATTTTTCTTTGCAGAGTGAGAAGATAACTTCTTGAGCTCGTCAAAGATCTGGAAGCGAGGTGGGAAAAAAGTGAGTGAAACTGAGGTCCGGAAAAGGTGAGAAGTCCGATCCACCCAACTTATCCTCCAGTAAAGTGGCAATGTGTGATCAGAAGACAGAGCCCATATTTGGGGCAGGTAAATTCTACAAAGCAAAATATAGCTCTGTACGTTACCATTTAGTGTGAGGTCAAGAAACTGAAGTGTGTGGGAGGGCTTATCTTGGACCTTGATGTCACTGAGGAGGGCCTGTGACACTGTAATACAGGAAGAGATCAGCTTGACGTTAATGAGTATAAACCCCTAAGAGTGTGGCACTAAAGGAGCCTAGAATGATGTCCGCGAGAGTGGGGACCCTTGAGGCGGTATTAATGGGAGAGCGAAGCTTGGTATTAGTGAGTTTGGGTCCATGAAGGTGTAGTACTGGGAGATCTCATCTAGGGGTCAGTCAGTATCGCCCATGCGGGGCTGTAATACTGGCATTGGTTCACCTTTGTGTCTTTGAGTGTAGGGGGCCCATGCGGCAGTAATACAGAGAGAGGTGAGCTCGGTGTCAGTGAGTGTGGACCCCTGAGGATGTTGTACTAAGCTTGGTGTCATTGAATAGGGGCACATGAGTGTAGGACTCAGGCTGGTGTCAGTGAGTAGTGGCCATGGAGGCTTTAGTGCTAGAAGAGCCAGCTTGGTGTGAGCCAACTGTTAGCCAAGGATCCTATAATGCTGGGAGATCTCAGTTGAGGTCAGTAAATGATGGCCAATGAAGCTGTAGTAATGGCAGCGCTCTGCTAGTCAAGGAAGATGACCCATGTTTACCATTCACCATCGCACAATATTCGTCCATACCATTTACTCACCTCCACATTAAGCAGGAACGCCTTCTTCACTTCATCCAGCACCCTTCTCTTGGTGCTGTCGTCCATTTCAATGGTATTCATGCGAGCGCGATACAACTGCTTGAAGTTCGAGGCACTCCACACTTCATCAAATGTGAAGAAGGCCAATCCCTCGCCAGATGTAGGCAGCTGCAAGACTCTCTGAGGAATCTTTTTGAGGACTTGCCCCCCAGACAAGTCCCCCATGTAGCGGGTGTAGGCATGGGCTACCAGAATTTCAGGCTCGTTCTGGCCTACATAATGGATTCTGTCCACATACTTCCTGGTGGCCTTGGGGCAGGGGATCTCTTGCCTCCACTGTGGCCCAAACAAGTATTCCAGGTCACGCTCCAGTGCAGCTTTGCGGTGCAATTCATCAGGGAAGTAGACAGGAGCATAACCCGGGTGAGTCTTGTTACGCTCAATCTCCTCCTCCAAAGCATCGTAGATGAAATACAAGGACGACATCACAAGCTGCAATCGACATCAAGAAAGATAGTTGCTAAACCATCACATGTAGTAAACACCAATACTTGATATACAAGGATAACATCACCAAATGCAGTTGAGAACAAGAGATGAAAGACAAACAGTCAACAAAGATCAGGATTTGCTGAAATTGGACAACAGCAGCAGCATTAAGTGAGACCATGAGAAGGAAGGTGGAAGCCAAGCCATCAGATACAAAGAGAAGCAGTAGCCATATGTAACAATATCACAAGTAAAATTAAGAATATTAAATGATTGTTGACAATATTCAGTAACAGTAAAATCTTAGAAACAACAATCGAGTATCAAAAAGTTATAGGGAGTGCTAAAATGATTTATTTGGACAACAAATGGCTTGTAAATTTTGAAATAGAAAATGATAGCAAATATTTGTGTCAATCATGATGACGATGGCAAGATTAGTGCAATTTCTGTTCACACTTGGGAAACTGACACAAAACATTGTATCTGAACAAATCATAATCTCCACCACAGACTGTTGGAAGGGGGCACAGGTCTATCGCCCATCTGGTGCGAAAAAAGACCTTAGCCACGCACTAATTGACTACGATGCTCCCCATCTTTGTCATCAAGTAAGTTTCTGATCCTGGGTGACTTTAATTTTCAATGCAAAAATCTAGAGAACACAGTGTGGCTCAACTTGTTATGGATATGGAGATGATTGGGCTCAAACAAATTGTAATAGGATCCACGCATAAAGTAGGTCACACCTTGGATCTAATTTCTACAAATTCTACTGAAGTAAGAAACGATCCCCCAGTGCTAATCACGTGGTCAGACCACTACATGATCAAGTTTCTCGCTCCTTTTCAACAAAGTACAGATTAAGCCCAGTTTAGCTGCCAGTGGAGTTAAATGTCAATGGAAGATGGTCTGATTTGACTCTTTCTCCAAGATTCTTACACCTACAACAACTACTTCACAACAGACATAAATGTGGCTTGATCAGCATATCATAGCTCCCTGTCAAGGGGTTTAGATCAGGTTGAACCATTTAAAAATATGTTATCCTTCTTCACCAGAGGCCAAGACCCCTGGTACTCTGATGACTTGCGCCTGGAGAAGTCTAACTGTAAACATCTGGAATGTAGGTGACGTGCTACCTAATCTCCTCTGTACAAAGAAGCTTACATGATTACACATAGCAGATATCACCAAAAGATCAAATAAGCCCTTAAGCTATATTTAAAACAGAAAAACACTCAAGAAATTCTACGGAAGAGCTCTTCAAAGCCCTGAATAACTCCACAAAGCCTTAAGCTTGTTATTGTACCATCCCGGCCTCACAAACATTATGCAACTCCTTGGCTAACTTTTTTATAGAAAAGATAGATATCATCTATCTCAACATTTCAGTCGACCAAGATCAGCGGGAGGACGTAGCTGATTTTAGCTAATGTCGCTAATGTCCTGGAAAAACTTGAGCCATACTCTCTAAGTCCAGGACATGCTAGTTATATTCCCCAGAATTACTTCCTGCGTAGCCCAGTTCATCATGCCAGTAATGGCTATTTGTAAAATATATTTAGCCTCTACCAAACTCCTGGCAGAATTGAAGTCTGCCCAAGTGTCTCCAATTTTAAAGAAACCTGCCGCCAACCCAGACATTCTCTCTAACTACCTTCCGATTTCCCTGCTTCCACTGCTAGGAAAATCTCTTGAAAGCTACATAAACAGAAAACTGGTTGATTTCTTGGAGGAACATAAAATCCAGGACCCCTCAAAATCGGGTTCCAGAGCGATGCACAGCACAGAGGCTGCACTAGTGGCAATCAATGATACCATCAGACTGCCACTAGATGCAGGCACATTAGTGAGGTTGGTATTACTAGACCTGTCTGTGGCCTTCGATACGTTCTCTCATTTGATCTTAATCCACGGACTGAATGACGCAGGAATATATGGCAGAGCAATACATTGGCTCAGAGATTTCCTTAATAATCGACCCCAAACCATCTTTTTAGATCCCTTTAAATCACACACCTTACTAGTCAATAAAGGAGTTCCACTGGGTTCCTCCCTGAGCCGACATTATTTAGTATGTACGTAGCCCCCCTGACACAAATCATAAGATCATGTGGTTTTGAGGCTGTATAATGTTATGTTATGTAATGTTAATTTGATCTTATTAGGCGCACAGCTACCCAAAAGAAGATTCTACATATTGAACAGCCAGGTTTTTAGGCGCTTACGATAATTCTCATAACTAGTTTCAGTCCGAAGTGCTATCGGAAGAGAGTTCCACATCGATGGGCCAAGGTAAGAAAAGGACCGACTGCCCATGCGGGACAACCTGATCCTAGGCACCTTGAAATTAGCCTGTGTGGAAGAACGTAAGGAACGTGAAGGAAGGTAAAGATGAACTAGAGCATTCAGATATTGAGGCGCTTTACCATTTTTGATTTTGAACATGTAGCTCAGGGCTTTGAACTTTATGCGGCTCTCAACCCTGAGCCAATGAAGATCACGGAGGGCGCCGGACTTAGAAGTTGTTTTAGGGACCTTGCAGAGCAGTCTGGCTGCAGCGTTTTGTACCAGCTGCAACTTCCGTACCACATCCTTATTGGCTCCAAGATACAGAATGTTGCCATAGTCCAGCCTAGATGTAATGAGAGCATGGACCACAGTATGAGGTGCGGACAAAGGTTTCATCCAGAGGATTTCCCTGAGCCATTTGAGGATAGTAAATCAAGTGGACAACACTTTCACTGCTTGCTGCCTCATTGAGAGTTGATCGTCAATTATAACACCTAGGTTCCGAACCTGCTGATTGGGTTGGGGCAAGACACTCATTTCAGGTGGCCAATGTTGGAGGCCCCAAAGATCCTTATTCATGCCCAATATCATCACCTCTGTCTTATAACCATTAAGTTTGACCAGGTTGGCTTGCATCCATCCTGCAATATTCCTCAATCCAGATTGAAGAGAGGATGGTTTGGATGCCCTGTCAGCTGATAAAGACAATCAGCGTAAGAAAAAAGAGACAACCCCGATTCTTCCGCAATCAGCCCCATAGGCCTAACATAAATGTTGAATAATAAAGGGCTAAGGATCGAGCCTTGAGGTACACCATAGGGTGAAGAATACGTTTTAGAATTGGATGTGGGAGAGAAAACTCGGAACGCGTGGTCTGCCAGGAAACCTTTAAGCCAGTTAAGTGCTACGCTAGACACTCCCAAGGATTGCAAAGCTTGCTGGAGTAACGCATGAGAGACCGCGTGAAACGCGGCCCTTAAATCAAGGAGTATAAGAGTCATGGTATCACCGCTATCCACACAGTTGCGTAACATTTCTGTAACTCCAAGCAAAGTAGTCTCCGTTGAAAAACCTGGTCGAAAACCGGACTGTGAGCCATGCAAGAAATTCTGTTATTCAACAAAATATGATAGTTGAGCATCTTCGCAAAAAATGAAATTGCAGCGGTATGCTGCTTAGCGTAGGACACACGTCACCCTTCCTACTCAATGTCTCAAGGAAAGTGATTACAGACTCAGGTGTAATATGCCTTCTCATAGGCACACCTTTTCCTAGGCGCTAGGCTGGCAGCCACGAGGTCTGGTAGGCTGAGGCACAAGCCGCCATAGCCGGGAATGGTGAAGGGTACTCAACTGCTTCTGGGTCGTGGTACCTGAAGGTCTGCATCTTAAAACACTAGGCACATGTTTTGATTTAAAATTGACATTCAGCTTCAAACATAGCAGTATGATTTCCTTCAGCGGTCTCTTACGGTTGTCCATATAGTGAGAACCACCATGTTGGGAACGAGCGCCAAGAAGCCAATGTTTGCCACCAAACAAGACTCAACCTAATCTCACAGCCACCGAGTGCACACCAGGATGCACCCAAAATGGGGCACACCTATCACTGCTGGCAATATCTGTAAACAAGCCCAACTCCCCATTGGTCTTTGAGGGGCCTGTCTATACTACTGCACCCTTGAAATCCTTCTGAAATGCCTCCCATATTCTCTTACCATGCCTGACTTTGCATGACAACCTAGTATGATGATGCCTCAACTTCAGGCCAGACATGGCCTGCACGATTGACCTGGAAAAATGGGCAGCCCAGGGGTATGAAACGGAGAGCAAAATTAATTTGCCCGCCACTACCTGCAACAGATGCAATGTCTTATATTTTTTTAATGCCCTTGCGAACGCCTTGACTTTTTCCCAGGGAAACCTAGACACACCTGCCTTGGAATATAACTCTATCCTAAGAAATGTAATTGTAGTTGGCCCAGAAGTCGTTGCCTGTGTTGGGGTACTCCAAACATTCCCATCAATTCTTGGAAAGATTCTAAAGCCACATTCTGCTGTGCCTGGAGCACCCAGTATGTCTGCTGGAATACCCACTCCAAGAAAGTGCTACACCTCTCTAAGTAAGCACAGGAGAATGAACAACCCATGGGCATACATTTGTCAAAATAGAAGGCACCCAGAAATTGGATGCCCAGTAAATGAAAGTCATCAGGATATACTGGAAGCGGCCTAAAAGCGGATTCAATGTCCACCTTTGCTAACAATGACCCTGGTCCTGACTCCTGGAGCATTACAATCGCCTGGTCCAGAGATTTGTACCTGACTGAGCATAGTGTCCATGAATAGCTTCGTTGACAGACTGACTTGTAGGCGCTGAAAACTTTGGAATTAAGTGAATCTTTCTTCAGGACCACCCTTAACGGAGAACACACAAAATTCCCTAGCAGGATCAAAACTAATGGACCTGCTACCCTCCCCAGCTTCATCTCCTTCTCGATTGTTGTCCTGGCAATGCTAGGATAACCTTCATACAATGATTGCACTGCCACTGTGTTGCTATGAACATTCACCCATGTCACCATTGCTTGCCAGTTAACCGAGGAGGGGACTTTGACCAATAGTGGTTGTTTATTCTTGTGTTTTGGGACACCTGTGCTTGGACTCCGGATGTGAGGGAAGGCCGCAGAAAAAACAACAATGCCTTAATTTGCACATTCCTGGGGATGTGGAGTGAGATCTTTTATTGAAATCCGAGCAGGCACTTCTTTGCTCCCCCCATATTAGCAGCTGCCCCTGAGCCTGGTGTAACGTATCTAGGTCTCTAGTGTAATTTTCCCGATTCATGCCCTTATATAGATATAACTTATCATATTCTTATATCGGCATAAGATTCATAACCATATTTAGGCACAGCCAATGCAGTCCAAATACGGCATGGCTACTTCCACTAAGCTCCTAGAGTACAACGAGTTCTTGAAGACAACCAGCCTTCGGCAGTACGGGACTTCCCCCTGCTTCAGTATTGATTTGTCCCAGAACTCCTGGAGCGTGTAAAGAACTTCAAGTTCTTAGTGACGTTATTATGTCCACCCTTACGTCAAACATTGGCACCTTCCAGGTATAAATATACCAGCATCTGCCCTAGCAAACACACGGTGGTTTTGGAGCAGATCGACTAACTACTTGCCCGATGCCCTGCTGAATGCGAGTGCCGAAGGAAGCCGACCCTCCAGCAGACACACTGAGAGAGACGCTGTCATTTCTCCTGCCGAGAAATCCAGCTCCAGTGTTTCCCTGCTACCCTTGCGGGTTATTAGGAGATCGAGTCCTGAGAGAGCGATACAAGACCTCCTTCATTCTATAACCAAGGTACGGACACTGATTAGACCCTTAGAGAATCCTTGGATAGATTCTTGGCAGAAACTATTTAACTTAAGCTACACCTCACTTACTTCTTCCCTCGTACTAGACTTAGGTTAGGTACACCGAGGTAGGCGTATTTTAGATGCACCAGTTGAGTACTTTTAGTCATTATTTATCATTGTATGTATTTTATCTATTTTATGTATCTTATAGCTTAGAAACCATATAAATGCTTTTACAGTATTATTTCATAATACTCTTTTTACTGTATGCACTTTACTTCATAGCAAGTATTACGATTGTAGCAATTCACTTCTCTTGCATGAGAAAGAAGACTGCTCAATAAATAACCTTTTTATTGAAAACGTTTGTCTCTCTATTTCTCTGCACTTCTGGTGAAACGAAGCATGCACGATTGACTTGGTGAAATAGCCATCTATTGTTTCCGCAACTCTGATGATATATTTCTTATTCTTGGGGAACAAAGTTGTCATGTTATATAGTTGTCAGAAACTAATCCCTTCTTGTGTGTTCGAGAAAGTTTCTAGTGACCTCTGAGCTAGCTGGCATTCACAATTAAGTCTAACATATTCAATAGAGACCTAGTCGACCTAAGTCCTACGTCTAAACTGTCGATTATGTTATTCCAATGCGCAGAGCCTATTGGGAATATAGGAACTACAGTACATGGCGCCCAACGTTTGGTAAGGCGATAATTTAACGCTAGATACTAGAGTAACTCAGTCGTGCTTTTCACACAGACCCCTTTTTCTGTAAAAACTCCAATAGACGTCTGGAGTGGGTAAAAAGTTAGTATCCGCCAGAACTAAATAGGACGAGAATCCTATGTATTAGTTTTTTGGTTTATTCAATGTTGAAGGATACAGTGTTCCAAAATATTGTGCACCTCATCTTTGTTCCCTTGAAACTTGCTCTGCAAACTTTCATTAAACAATGTCAACTAACGGCGACAACAACGCAACCGGTGGAGCTGCAGTAGATGCGAATCAACCGGGTTTAGACGTTACAGGGTTTAATGAAAATGAAGATGATGCAATAATCATCCCGATAAATGTAAGAAAGAGTGTAACTTACAGACTAATAAATAGTGGTGTACCATCAAGAGGTGGTACAGTCATATTTGTGGTAGAGGCACACGAATATCGGCAGACAGAGGTATTCTATTCATGGATAACTTTTCCAGCAGCAAATGCTGTGACACGCGAGTTCCACTACTACAAAGCAGAGGAACCTCCAGCGGAATACGTTCCTTTCGAGGACATTGAAATTCCACTAACTTACCAGGAGCACCAGCTCTTGTTTAATGGCGCCCTAAAACATCAAAATCACATTACCAGGCTCGGTCCACTAGGTAGACCAGGAGCCACATGGCCGGTTCTAGCCAGCTATACACCACATCCTGACATTGAAGAAATGTCAGACAGAGAACTATTAGTTCAATTAAAACAATGAATTAAAATCCATAGACAATTGGTCCAATATGTCATGCAGACTTTAACAGTCCAACCTGCTATAAAAATTCTACAGCAAACCCCTCACCAGGGGAATACAAACAAAATTACACCACAGACTATACAATCAGTCATTGGTAAATTACCCGCAAAACGGGAACAAATTCCGTTCTGGTTGGCTCAAAAGATTACTCAAATAGAGGCAGTATTCCCTGACAGTACACCTCATGAAAAACACAGAATTCTGACAATCTGTTTACCAATGGGGATCGCACCACATGTGGAGGACTGTGACACTTGGGGAACAGTCTTTGCTTCAATCTACACAAAAACACATGGTGTTTTGTCTATGGCGGTTATACCAGACGTACTAAGACAGATTCAAAATGAATACGGTCCAGAGCCTGCTTTTAAATCTAGATATGTAATTAATGAAAGACTTTAAGCAAGTCTCGGCTATACTACTAGCCAACATAAAAGGAGAAGCAGCATCTGTGGCGATCTGCCAAAAATTAAAAGTAACAGAAATAGCAGACCAGCCTTTTGAACTTGCCAGAATAATTGAAAAATCCTATGAAGAATTAGGTAGAGATAGTTTGGGTGGGAAATCACTAAAACCACAACTAACAGAAAATCCTGAAAAGACTTTCATTAAAAATAATTTAATAACACCTAAAAAGAGGTGGGAGGGTAATAAACAGACCACTCGCAGAGAAAAAAAGTTTCAGTCCAGAGGAAGGTCTCCCCAACGGAGAGATAGATCTCCAGAACGGGGGTGGGGGGGTGGGGGGGTAGGTCTCCACAACGGGAGCCCTCTGAGAAAAGATATAAGCTTAGAAATAGGAATAATTTGAAAAAACCTGACAGATATCAAGATGATACACGTCCCTCTCGATCTTTTCAGACTTCCTCACAGAAATCGGAAAGAAGAGGACGGTCAGAACACAAAGAAGAGCGCGTCAAGTCCAAAGACAAGGAACCCGCTCACCAAAGTAAAAAATCTCAATTTTCCCAAAAAAAGGTAGCAAGCATAAAGATAAAACATTGCGAGGATCCTGAGGACACACCTCAAGAACGGGGAGTGGGCCCAAACAATTCTAGACAGCGCAACAGAAGTGACCATAGCTCGCAAGATCCTGATGAATCTTCTGGAGACAGTGGACACGAATGAGTGCTTTAAAGTGGAAACTGCAGACACCAGAGTTAGTGTGCCCCATAAATTATATAAAATAACATTGCGTATAGAAGGGGACATAACTAGGAAAATAAGAACTCTCTTTTGGGAGAAGCTATCTAAAGGATATGATATTTTTCTAGCTGAGAAAGACTGGCCACCAGAATTTGTTAGGGAGTGCCCACATGGCGAAGAAATGATTATGCCTGCCTTCTCAAATCATATTCCAATTCATAAAAAATACACATATGCAAGAAAATGGGCAGTGGCCCAAGCCCCTGCATTATATAAAAATCATGTAGGATGGGATGAGGAATCCCCTCATCATAAAATCCAGTTAAAAAATCAACCTACTGCACAAAGGCAGTATCCTGTTAAGCAAGAAGCTAAAAATCAAGTCAGGGAGATCTTAGATCAACTTGAGCACCAGGGGGTGATTGAAACATGCACCTCACAAATGAACAATCCTTTGTTTCCTGCCTCCAAACCAGACAATTCATATCGTCTAGTATTGGACTACAGACACTTAAACTCTTGTTGCAAAACATTTGCAGTACAAAATTCACACAGTGCCGCACTGATGAATAACATTGTGCGCAAAAAATATAAAATAACATTAGATATTTCAAATGGGTTCTTCTGTCAAAACATTGCACCAGAAATCTGGTATTTGACCGCTTTCTCAAGTATGGGGGCCCAGAGGCAATTTTGCCGTCTCCCCAGGGATTCAAGAATAGCCCAGGATTATTTTCAGCCAGAGTAACAGAGTTACTACAAATGTATGATGATGAGGCATTATCTTATGTCGATGACATCTATCTAACAGACGATGATTTGGACAAGCACTTGAAAAGAGTGAACACCATTATACTTGGGTTTGCATCTGAAGGGTACAAATTCAACTTTAAAAAATCACGGATTGCCCCCCTCACTGCCCTATTTCTAGGATATGAGTTATCAAGTGAAGGGAAAAGCCTAGCAGCCAATTTCTTAGAAAAATGTGCGCTGCTCCAAGCACCAAAAAACCTGAAAAACTTACAATCAATTCTAAGTTTCCTGAATTTTGGAAGAACTTACGTTCTGAATTACGCAGAGAGGGTTAAACCTCTCTACGAATTAATAAAACCTGATTTCAAACAAACTAATTGGACTCAGAAACACACAGAAATTTTACGTTCAATACAAACAGACATGTTAGCTAAAACAAAGCTGCAAACACGCGTAAACGTACGCAACCTTGTAATCCGAGTCATCCCAGGAAGATGCGGATTCACGTACCTGACCTATAACGAAGGTGAAACGGTACCAATAGCTTACAAATCACACTTGTACACACAAGCTGAAATAAAATTCGCTTCAACTGAGAAAATTCTGACAGCGGTTCAAACTGCTATAGCAAAAGAAAGAGCCCTCGCACAGGGAAAACGCATATCAGTCGTTACACCTGTACCTGCCTTAGAGGCAGTAACAAGAGTGAGCATTCCAAATGCTAAAGCTTTACATCCAAGATGGATACAATGGGTTAATTCTCTTGCTGCAACAGGCGTTGTATACGTTTTTGACCCTAGCTTGAAAACACAAGAATTTCTCCAATACGAGTATGAATGTCCTCTGCCGACCGAAATTCTGCCTCTTGAACATTACGGCTGTAAAATTTACACAGACGGATCTGCGCAACATTGGATTGTGTATACAATGCGGCATGTGTGATTGTAAAAGGTCGCTGGCGCATAGGTAAATTCAGACCAATGGTCACTAAAACTCAATCATTCAGAAACTGTACAGCTCAGCGAGCTGAACTACAGGCATTAAAGATGGCGCTTGAAAATGCCGATCGCGAATATCCCACACTCATACTGTGCGATTCGTATTACTGCGTCCAGTCTTACAATGAATACTTGCAGAACTGGGTTCAAAACGGTTTCAAAGATGCAAAAGGTGGCACAATCAAGCATAAAAAGCTATGGGAACAAGTAGTTCTTTTTCAGAAAACTACGAAAGACTCACGTGATTCATACACTGAGTCATCAACGTGATGGCGTTCACGTTGCAGGGAATTCATTGGCTGATGAAGCCGCAAAGGCAGCTGTCCAAACGGCTTCCGTAGCTACAATTAAGCATTCTACAAAAAGAATAGACGGTGAAACGCTACTAGCAGTAAAAGCCTCAATGGAAGTCAATTATGCGGCGTTACCTCTAAATTATCCACTCGGAAATACATTCATAATTGATGCAAACTCCGTTCCTTTTGCTCAAATCCCTGGAGTGGGGTACAGAGCAATTCCAAACAGGAAACGGAGGGCTTACTTAGTTCAATAAGCACACATGGGAAGGGTCTGAGGCACCAAGGGATTTTAACTTCCCTAATAGAATTACAAATGAAGTACTGGTGGCCGGGAATGAGCATGCAAATTTATAACTTTGCAATGGATTGTCAAAACTGCAACAGAGATCGCAGTCATAAACCGGACCAGGGGACTGACAATAGCACAGTCAGCCCAGCCCAGACACCTCTGCTAGATAGCATTAGACTGTCTACACGCAGGCTTCCCTACGGACAAATGCGACCCCGCAACTACTAAGACAAGATTTATTTGGATGTGGCCACAGCGCTCGGCTGACGCCAGAACTGTTATAAAAGATTTGCGAGTTTTTATCGGCACATACGCAATCGGCACTCTACATTCTGACCAGGGTCCTGCATTTAGCTCTCGGGCTTACAAGGAGGCCATGGCCAGCTTGGGCGTTGCATTGCGGTACTCTAGTCCCTTCCATCCTGAGGGTAATGCGGTAGTGGAAAGAAAAAAACGTGACATAAAGCAATCTATAACAGCGAGGGTATTAGGTTCGGGTGATGGGTGGGTCAAACATCTAATAAGTGTCCAACGTAGTCTAAATAATCTGCAAAGAAATTCTCTGGGTGGAATCACTCCGTATGAACTTTTGTTTGGTACTAGAATGATAATCGAAGACCTCGATAGTCAGACTTCAGTGGTGGAACAAAAAACCTTTGATATCAAAGATAGTTTGACTGTTTTACAGGACTTAAATGAAACAAGAAGAAGTCTGGGTAACACAAAGCTAAAGCCAACAGCCACTGAAGAAAAACCACCTGTCCGAGCAAGACCTGTCTGGATTCCAAAGATTGGGGATCTGGTCAGAGAAAAGATTGTGGTGAAGAAGGAATTTGGGCCTTCTTACAGAAAAGCAGTACCTGTCTTAGCAATCAACGGAACAAGATCAGTAGTACTACCGCCCCTTGCTGGTAAAAAGGAGAACAGAGTTGTATTAATCGACCTGGTAAAACCACAACCATGTGGCCAATGATAAGTAGTAGGCCCAGTGGACTCCCAAGATGTAGCAGAAGACCAAACCTTGCTACAATTCAAGAGGTTCAAACTGAGAGACTAATCACATTTAATAAACCTGCAGTGAATAAAAAAGGACTATGCAACAAAGCCATGGAACATGTGCCTCTTGAAACCCAAATTACAACAGTTCGTCAAGAAACACCTATCTATAATGAGGTAGCCTCTGACTATACTGAAATGATAAAGGATGAAGCAACTAAAAAGATTAATAACAATCCTGATGCAATTCCAACAATTGACAGAACCGCCTTTGGCTATTTCATCAATTTCGATGACTTTTCTGAAGATCCCAGTGAACATGAAGAAAAGCCAGCAAACAAGACATTCAAAGAAAAAATAACAGAACTCTTTCATCAACTTGGAGAAATATATCTGATTTCACCATGGATTGAATTGTGGATTGTGTTAGGTGTACTTTTCCTCCTACTCTGGCTCATTTTGGTTTTAAGCTTGGGAAGAATGATTGATGGAAAATACAGTATTATGGACACAGCAAGTCAGAACATCAACTTGGTCCTAAAGCCTCACAAGTCATCTCATGTTGAAAAAAGAGACCTGTCATCAGTAAACATCACAGCCATTCCTATACCTGGTGGTGTAGCGTAGAACACTACTGATTACAACATCTATGGCCCGGTTGAACTCTTGAAGTATCCACATCAGTTCAAGGTTTCCTTCAGTGACTTTTTCTCACCGAGCAGTTTCTCTGATGATTGGGACTTTGAGTCTATTAATAATATGATGTCTGATTTAGAAATGTCAGCAAAGTTTACAAATCATGATTATTTAGAAGGTTCATCTGATTATGAAGAAATGTATTGCTTTAATCATTTTGGACACCACTATTTGCATAAATCTACAAAACCTAGAAATGTTTTAAATTATAATCAATGGGAACATTGTCCAACACAGCCAAAAGGCAGCTCGAAAACATTTTATGAGAAATTTCCATACTTCTCAGGGTTTAATGTCACAGATCCAGAAATGTTTTATTTAAAAAATGTGAATAAGACAGGAATGAAAAATATGTTAACCAATACAAAACAGATATATTCTGCAAAATTTTATGAAAAGCTGTCTACATTTGGTTTTGAATTCTTCAAAGACAACATTGAAACAAAAACAATTTGGGGTTCAAAAGATTGGCAAGTACAGGGATTAGAATCATTATTCAGAGCCTGCATGATCTCAGAACAAATAATGTTCCTGAATGACACCATTCAACAAACAACCTGTCTTGGCCTAGCTAAGATAAAAGATTTAAACAACCCGTCCATACCAAAACCTATGCCTGATAGAAATAGCACTACAGATGAGGGGTTAGACGTGTCCCATATTTTACACCAAAAACAGAACTGATCCTGACTGGAAAAAATGGTTGATCTGGCCCACAGACACTAATAACTGTCAAGATAGATTCCTGGACAAAACACAGGGGTTCAAAGAGAACAGGCCAGACCCAAGATATTCCCAGAGACAACATCCAGGGATAATAACAACATACAGTGTAGGAAAACTATGCCTTGAGTGGCTACAGATATCCACACTACCTGAAATTAAGCAACACTTCACCTTACTTAAAGAAGGTGCTGACTTGCGGGATTTCTTATTGGGACCCCGCAAACAGCGTCAAAAACGTTTCATATACGCCGGTATATATGCTGCTTACAACGAAGTTTGGAAAGTAACACAAATTGAAACTGCTGAAAAAATACGAGAAATTGATCGTATTAATTTGGAAAAATCACTGTCTGTAGTGGACAATGTGCTAACGACTCTGTCCTCCAGAATTTATTCTTTGGACAGCATTGTATCATCTGCTATTGATATAATAGAACAGGATATGCTAATGTTACAACATGGCCAGTCCCAATTACGTTCTATTGTACAGTTAGGCTGGACGTTATGAAATCTGCATTCAGGCTACGTGCCTTGACGTCTAATCAACACAACGTCATTATTTTCTATCTTTAACCTTACAGATAAACAAATCTCTTTGGCACAAAAAGGAGTAGACTATACGGTGCTGAGCATTGAAAAACTAGAAAGATTACCATTAACAGTTTCCGAGAAACCTGTCATTGAATGGATAATACATGGTACCATAACAATACCAATAACGAGATTCCAGTTTCAACACTGCCTACACCATATACCAGCGGGCCAGTATGAAAGGTTGGGCAAAGGATACATTAAGTCGACCTGGAATTTACCTTACACACATAGATGTTGGAGTGGGGGTAACAAAGAGGTATTTCTTAGTGGAAACATTGTTAAAAGTCACTAAGTGGTTCACTTCTATGTCAAGAAATTAATTTACATGGAGCCTGTGAGGGTTCATCTAATGATCTTTCTTGCCACTTGCACGGCACTTCAGCAACACAAATAGAACCTGTTTTCAGGCAGCTTTCCAACGATAGCTACGTTATGTTAAGTGACCACAGCTGTTGTGGCATGTTGCCAGGAACGCCCTATCTCGTCAGTGTTACATCCAGGGTCACTTGTTGTATGCAAGTATTGTATCCAAACAGAAAGCCAGACAAGGAGGCAACGATTTGGCCTTCATTGAACATCTCTTCTATTCGAATTGATACATTAAGCAGAACGAAAGCCATTCTTTTACAAAAAACTGCCTTTGACCTCGTCTAGAGAAACGTATGATCTGCAAGTTGCAAGGACCTCAGCAGAGATATATACATTATTATCAACAAACTGCCCGTATATTTTGTAGAAATGTTAGGTCAAATTTTAAACATGTCAGATACCAGTGGCATCGCACATTTATTTAAGACACTTTTCTCGGGACTGTTAGCACCCTTTGAAGCAGTCTTGAGCATTTTTCCGATTTTCGGGCACTCTGTGTTCGGCGATCTGCCTCTCATTTTGGGACTTGTAGCAGGAATTCTATTTTTGTTCCTTCTGCTCCGATATGGCAAGTCCAGTCACCAGCGATACCCAGGTTACCATGGAACAAGTGATCCAGGCACTGCGGTACCGAAATAGGATAACACAGGTTCTCGGCTTGGCATCTTACCTGTTCTACGATGCCTGCTCTGCGTGTTAGACATCTGTCTCTCACTTCCATTAGCAGTACCTATGGATGTCGATACTTTGCTTGGTTCGGTAACGGCTCATGCAACGTGTTGTCCCCAGTGGCTACCAATTCTGATGACGGCATTCGTTGAGACCTCACCATTACGACTCGGTGGCGGTGAGGTACGAGATGAAAGCGGCACACAGGTACAACCTTCTGCGACCATTGCTGATCCAGATAACGCTGACGGTAATGCATCTCACATATGAATTACCGTCAGCGTTGTCTGGATAATTTCTAATCCAGCTCCAGTGTTTCCCTGCTACCCTTGCGGGTTACTGGGAGATCGAGTCCTGAGAGAGAGATACAAGACCTCCTTCATTCTGTAACCAAGGTACGGAGCTGATTAGACCCTTAGAGAATTCTTGGATAGATTCTTGGCAGAAACTATTTAACTTAAGCTACACCTCACTTACTTCTTTCCTCGTACTAGACTTAGGTTAGGTACACCGAGGTAGGCGTATTTTAGATGCACCAGTTGAGTACTTTTAGTCATTATTTATCATTGTATGTATTTTATCTATGTTATGTATCTTATGGCTTAGAAACCATATAAATGCTTTTACAGTATTATTTCATAATACTCTTTTTACTGTACGTACTTTACTTCATAGCAAGTATTACGATTGTAGCAATTCACTTCTCTTGCATGAGAAAGAAGACTGCTCAATAAATAACCTTTTATTAAAAACGCATGTCTCTCTATTTCTCTGCACTTCTGGTGAAACGAAGCATGCACGATTGACTGAGTAAAATAGCTATCTATTGTTTCCGCGACTCTGATGATATATTTCTTATTCTTGGGAAACAAAGTTGTCATGTTATATGGTTGTCAGAAACTAATCCCTTCTTGTGTATTCGAGAAAGTTTCTAGTGACCTCTGAGCTAGCTGGCATTCACAATTATGTCTAACATATTCAAAAGAGATCTAGTCGACCTAAGTCCTACGTCTAACCTGCCGTTTATGTTATTCCAATGCGCAGAGCCTATTGGGAATATAGGAACTACACTACAAGCCCATCCAAAAGGGCCATTTCAAGATCACTTTTCCTACTTGTTGTCTTCCACATTTTAAACTTTATTGAAATACCACACATAGTCATCACACTGTCTGATTCCTAGCCTGCATTCAGTATCCATTCCTCACTGCCAACCACGCATGATGCCATGACAGCCGGCGCCATGACGCACATGTCACCAATTACGGGCGGCCAGTGGCGGGAGATGACAGACATTTAAACCAACACCTCCACACCAGCCTGCATCGACAAAGTCCCATAAGTAGGCTGAAGCAGGTACGAGGAGCAAGCCAGTGATCTTGAAGAAGTAAGTTGGGCTTGGGGGTCCGCAATGTCGACCTCGGATGAAGACTCCTCCATACACGACAGGGGACTCCCCTGCTAATGGTGTCCACCTTTTCATCTCCTTTTCTCCTTTTGACCTTCTCAACACGCACGCAGTGTGTGACTCCAGGTCCTGACCCCCTACGGGATTCATGTTGCTCGCTTTGAAAATTTAATCGTAAGCATATGCCAAGCATTCACCAATTGTTACAGCAATGTATAGCGTCACAGTAGCGCGTACAAGTCGGCATCTATTTAAGCCACCATTCACATGCGCCACATTCCGACTCACTACCGTAATCATTTGCATAGTGACCGGACACGGCGTTTCATCTAGTCACAATATTATAGTATGAATATTAGAAACTTGTCTCGACCTAAATGTCTATGTTTGTTGTCTTGTCTGTTTATTTTTTCTTTCACAGGCTTTGAACATTTTAAGGAAAGGACACACCCTCCCATTAGGATCGCACCTTAGCGAATGCGGCATTTCTACCAGTCACATAAATTACACATGACCATTGCGTACTCACATTGTACATAGGTCCTGATGAAAGCCATCCAACATAGCTGCCTGGCTGAAACATGTAGACCTGACCTTTACAAACAGGATATAGGAGACATACTTACATCGCCACACATATCTGCCTTATTGCTTTTAACATTGCCAAGTGCCCACCATAACATTTTGTGACTACAAGGGACCCATTTGGCAGCCTTTTAATTTGCACTTATTTACTTCATTACACAATCACTACAAAAAACAACAGCTCCACTGTAATCAGGCGTTGTAGCACATCCGAGGTGCACTCGGCACCTTGGGTGGAACCCGATGATGAAGCATGCCACCAACTAGGTTGGTGGGTGAGGGTTTTCATTAAAAACAAATGGTGTTTCCCAACATAGACATCTAGCTTCTACACCCATAAGCTAGTTCCTTTTGATACTTACCACTATACCCAGGGGAAGTGAACTAGCCTACACTGTTCCTCTCTCTCTCTCGTTTGATTACGATAAAAAAGTACATGTTCAACTTTTTAAATACATTGTACCCTGCCCTATGGGCTGTTGCGGGCCTACCCTAGGGGTGACATATATGTATTAGAAAAGGAATTTTAGGTTAGGCAAAAGGTATATTATCCAGGTTGGTTTGGCAGTTAAGAACTGTAAACAAACAGCAAATGTAGGCCTGAGACTAGTTTGAAAAGGCTACTTAAGTGTTTGTCACAATAAGTTCTGCAGGTTCATTAGCAGCATTTAATGTACAGGTCCTGGGCACATGTCGTCATTCTTTACTAGTAAATTAAGTGTGCCAATTTGGTTTAAGCCAATTTTACTATGTTTAAAGGAATGAACACAGCACTGGTTAGAAGTGGTCAAGTGTACAGATTCCTAATGGCTGATAAAAAGGGTTCAGAAACACAGGAGGGGTAAAGGCAAATAGTTTGGGGGTGGCCTTGCAGAGAGGGCCAGGTCCAACAGTACCTTAAATTCATCGAGCGAGAGCTGCCTTTTGAGGAAGTTTTTCATGAACTCGGTATCCTGTGCTTGCTTGTGCACTTCAATTATCGCCTCTTTTAGGGCTTCGGATAGGTCACCCACGGCACTGAGGAGAGAGAAGAGTTCCAAGGTTATGCTATGAGGGTGCATGTGATGTTACACTACTCTCTGTTGCATGTGAATGGTGAGGCTGAATGTCCTATTACTTACCGGTAATCTTCATTACTCCTGGTACCGTTGTCCTCGTCCCATTCATTAAAACAAGTGAGATAATCCTATCTCACCAACAGAAAAAAGAGAACAAAGAAACGTACTATACCCAGCAATCCCTCTGAACTACCAAGCCACAGATGAAGACGGCAAGTCTGGGAGGAAGGGAAGTAATGAATGGGATGAGGACAACAGGACCAGGCGTAATGAAGATTACCGGTAAGTAATAGGACATTACCCCAAGGCCCCTCCTGTCCTTGTCCCGTTCATTAAAACAAGTGAGAATACCCAAGCAACAACGGACATTCATTCGACAACAAACCCCCCAGACACAAGGCAAACAGAAACACCCAGTGATTTACTGGAGCAGACAGAAATTCAGGAGCTCACATCATGAAGTAACCTCAAACTAAAATCAGCATCATCACCCAGCACATTCTGGATGCGATAATGCCTCACAAAAGTATTAGCAGATGCCCAGGTAGCAGTCGTACAGATCTCAGACAGGGACACCCCCTGAACCTCAGCCCAGGAGGCCGCCACCCTTTGGGTAGAATGCCCCTGCACACCAACTGGAGGTTGTGAACCCGAAAGTGAGTAGGCCAACATAATTACCTGCTTCAGCCAGTGACCAACAGAAGAAGAAGAAGCCTTCCCCTCATGAGAGATAACCCTGAAAGACACAAACAGGGAGTCGTACTTTCGAAATGATGGTGTGTGATCCAGATATGTATGCAAAGCCCAAGGAAGGTCATCGCCAAATGCCTGATCAGAGCACAAAGCAGGCAAAACCAACAACTGGGAACGATGGAACTGAGGAGGAACCTTGGTAACAAACAAGGAATCCATCCTCCGAAAAGGACAAAAAAGCCTCACATGCCATCAAAGCCCCCAACTCCCCAAAGCGCCTGGCCAAAGTAATGGCCACCAAAAACACCACCTTCAAAGACACAACCTTGATGTCCACCTCTGCCATAGGCTCAAAGGGAGAGGCCACCAAAGCGCGTAACACCAATGGGAGGTCCCAAAAAGGAAACAAGGGCTGCACCACAGGACGGGCCAAAAAAAACTCTGCAGCAACCTAGAGACCAAGTCATCTACATCCGACAAATTTCCCCAAGGAGATCGAAAAGCCTTAATCGCTGCCCACTGAGCACGTAAAGTGGCAACAGACAACTCTTTCTCAACACCATCCCAGTGAATTTGCAAAACCCAGGCACAGAACAATCCAGGGGGGACAAGGACAGACCAAGACACCCATGCTGGAAATTCCCCCAATGCTGACCACAGGACTGGAGAATAGAAGGCTTCTGGGATTCTTGCAGAGCTAACGCTAATGTTCGGTGAGACCCTGACACCGCCACCCCTGCCTCTCAACCTCCAAACCGACAGCCGCAGCCGCGGGATGGACAACATTGGGGACGACCGTAGGGGAGACGGACAGTATGGGAGCAACCGAGGACCCGAACAGCCACAGAGTGGGAAACCAAGACCGGCAAGGCAAAAAACGGACCACCACCACCACCTCCCAAGCCTCCATCACCAGGCAAGCCAAAAACTGGGGGATCAGGACAAGGGGCAGGAAGGCATACAACAAGCGCGATGGCCAAGGAGTTGGTCAGAGCATCCACCCCCGAGCCCACTCCTGACAGACCCTGGAGCAGAAGCAAGGAAGCTGAGCATTGTGTCGGGAAGCAAAAAGGTCGAGTAAGGGTAGACCAAACCTCCTGCTCACCAGCCAAAAGGCCTCCGGATTCAGAGACAACTCCTGTGAGGCAGGGAAATATTGACTTAGGGCATCTGCCACCCTATGTCCCCACTCTGGATATGGACCGCTGACAGAGACAGCAGATGCTCCTCCGCCCAACAAAACAATGGAATCACCACTGCATTCAGGGACCTGGACCGGATTCTCATTTGATGATTCAGATAGGCCATGTCACCATGTTGTCGGAATGCACCACCACATTGCGATCCAACAACAGGTCATGGAACTCCATGACAGCTCGGGACACAGCAGTCAACTTCCATCAATTCAAAGAACGCCTCCCCTCCAGGAGGGACCAACAACCCTGAAGCAAACCGGACTCCCACCCGAAAGCACTGGCATCCGTTGTCAGAACAACCAGAGGAGAGGGCTGCAACTTCAGACCCCTGGAGAGATTGGTTGACACTGTCCACCAGCGCAGGGCAGGGAGGATAGAAAGAGACACCGGAACCAAGAGGTTCATAATGCGAGACAAAGGATCCCAAGGGGCCACCAGGTGTAACCACAGAGGCTGGAGATGGAACCTTGCCCAAGGCACCGTGAATACTGCCACAGCCCTGAGACCCTGATGCCTCAACCAGAGATGGACCATGAAGGAACACCCGACCAGGAACTGATGGGCAAGGGAACTCAAGGTCACCTCCCGAGAGACAGGTACGAACACTCGGTTCAGATCGGTGCGAAAGTGCCCCCGCTAAACGTCAAGTCCTGCAAGGGCTCCAGTTGACACTTGGGCTGGTTCAGAAGAAACCCAAGAGCCCGCAATGCCAAACATTCCAACTCCTGGTCCATCAACAACTGATCCTGAGATGGAGCAGCCAATCGTCCAGGTTTGTGTAGATAAGGACACCCTGAAGATGGAAAGATGCCACCAATGGCACCACCACCTTGGTGAACACCCTTGGGCCGACCTCAGGCCGAAAGGCAGAACAAGAAACTGATAATGACTGCGCTGAGGGCAAAAGCTCAGGAACCTGTGAGAGCTGGGGAGAGGAAGAAATCTCTGAATAGGAAGAGGATAAACGAGCAGCATGATTGCGCTTCCTGGAATGCTTCCCAATACCACCAGCACCAGGATGCCACCAGGACCCAACAGGAGCAGGAAGACTCAAGGGGCTCCTCAAACAGGCACCACCAGCCAGACACAACTCAAAGTGCCCCCTTCTTGTTAGAGCCGACAAAGTCATGTAATAAGAGGAAGGACAGTCCCCAACCTGGATGAAAGTAAGTCAACAGGGATGTGACTGAACCCGGTGGCAGAGGGTGGTTGCCAGCTGTGGTGTGGTGTGGCTTGCTCCTTGTAAATACAGCATCTTTTTTTATTAAAACAAAAAACATTGCTTTTAATTTTTGTACTTCCTTACTTGATTGCCTGCACCCCTAGCCCCGGTCCGACACGGCTGTGTGCCGCTTGATTCGGAGGGCTGTCGTGGTTGCCTGCACCATCTTGGCAGAAACACCGTAGCTCAGCGCTCTAGTTTCCGCGCTTGAGACCTACTTAACTACGGGCCCATGCGCATGCGCGCAGCGGACGCGCCGGCGACGTGCCGGTGGTGCGCCAAAGGCAAGCCCGGCTGCGCACGTGCACGGCCGGTTGGGGCTCGGGCCCCCCGCTATGCCCAATTTGTATACTATTCTTCTGAGCAACTTCGCACCCTTCAGGTCTCATGGCCACTCAGTGTCCCCACTCTCATTTGTATTGGCAACCTTGGTATACTACCTAATCCCACTACCCTCCTCCCCCAAAAAGTGGAACCATTGGTTCGCCCTCTGACCCCCATCACACCTGCGTTCTCTCCCCTGCCCTTGCTCCTTCCGCCTCCCTGCCCTGCCTCCACAATCTCAGCTTTCCTTCTAAACACCGAGTCAGCCGTCAAACACCAACTTGAGCTTTTCACCTTTTTAGACACGGTCAAACCAGACCTTCTGTTCCTCACGGAAACCTGGTTTTCCCCTGACTCTCTGCCTGATGTTTTAGCGGCTCTCCCCCACTCTTATTACGCTGTACGCGCCGATCGGCCCGCAGGGAAGGTCGAAGGTGGGGTTGCTCTGATTATCCGCTGAAATTTTTACTTCTAACCGCTGTCATTCCCTTCCATTACTGCTGTCGACTTCTTGGTTGTCCACTCTGTCTCCTTTACGGTCCCTCTTACCTGTGTATTCCTTTACCGACCGACGCAGTCAATGCCCTACTTCATCCCCACAGTACAGGAACTGCTGGCCACCCTGGTAGTCAATAACTCCTCTGTTTTGGTACTAGGCGATTTTAATTTTTGGCCTACTGATCCTCACAAAGACCTTATGTCCAAAGATTTTACAGAGCTGCTCCTCAATCTGAACTTCACCTCACGCTCTCACCTGCCAACACATACGCATGGCCACATCTTGGATCAGGTTTGGTCAGTCAACACATTTATTCCCCCCCCTCCCCTTGGTCACTCCCTACTACTGGTCTGACACTCCTTTATTTCCTTCACCCTTGACCAAGGACTCGCCATGAAGCTCCCTCTTCCCAGCAACACTTGTGCTCGCAATTGGAACCATGTGGACCTAGCCACACTTTGGGGCATATTATCAAGGGGGTTTATCGCCGCTTTTTTGGCTTTAAAAGCCAAGAAAGCGGAGATAAAATTATCTCCCTATTACCTAGCTGTCGCTAACACCAGTTAGCGACAGCTAGTAGGAGATAGCGACCATCTTGGGCCCCACTTTGCATGTCAGTGATATTTATCACTAATGACATGCAAAGAGGGCGTGCCAAGATGTTAGCGACTGGAAACAGTCGCTAACATCGCTATCTCCTATTACAAACTTTTGGAGATATTTGCGCTAAGCACGAATATCTCCAAAAGCTAACACCTGCCCTGAGCAGTTCTTAGCCATGTTATCCAATGGGAGGTGGATAACATGGCTAAGAGCATTAGCTCGGTAATGCATGAATATCGCTGACTTTTCAGCGATATTCATGCATTGCGGCTGATTTTTATCGCATTTGCGATAAACCTTGGTAATACCAAGGTTTATCTGCGATAAAAATCGCCGCAGCTAAGCGGTACATTTTTGTCTCTAACCAAGCAATAGCGATAATTATCGCTATTGCTTGGTAATATTCCCCTTTGTTCTTCTCTTTCAGTTTCACCCCCCAATCTTGCTGGCCTCTCCCCTAACCTCCAGGCCGCCGCCATCAACAGCTGGCTCTCCGCAGCGTGTGATCAAGTTGCCCCTCTTAAACGCGTCAGAACCCGGCGCGTACACAAGGCTAACAGATGGTTCACCATCGTGCTTAAAAACAAAAAACTTGCACTTAAGCAAGCGGAGCGTCTCTGGAGGCGTGGATACTGCCCCGTACTAAAACTACAGTACATTACCTTACTTCAGGACTATAAAAGAGCCATCCTCCATGCAAAATCTGAACACTTTTCCTCCAAGATCCTTCTCGCCGAGAATAAACCCAAGGAAATATTTACTATTCTTCATAAATTAGCCTCCTCCGATAGAGCAACTCTCAAGCCGGTTCCTTCACAATCCCTCTGCGAGTCTCTTAATGACTACTTCAAAACATTTCTATCATTAAGTCTAATATACCCCCCTTCCCTCTCCTTTCAATGTCCCCAACCTCCGATTAATCCTTTCTTTTTAGATCAATTCCCTTCGACTTCCAAGGAAGTCTTCCTCACTCTGTTAACAAAGGTCAAATCAGGATCCCCTTCTGATAGCTGTCCCGCCCACATACTGAGAGAGATCTTTTCTGCCTGCTCCCAGTCCCCATTAACTTTTCTCAATAATTCCCTCATGCAGGGAATTGTCCCTGACTTACATAAATCAGCTAAAATATTCCCCATCCTAAAGAAACCAGGCGCTGATCCCACCTCTCTCTCTAACTATCGCCCTATCTCCCTGCTCCCGTTCCTGGGAAAAATTCTAGAATGTCATGTTACCAAAGCTCTCAGCACTTTCATTGAGGAGAGCTGTTTTCTAGCTCCCATCAGGCTGGCTTTCGCCCGTCACATTCTACCGAATCTGTTGTTCTTTCTGTCCTGGACGAGCTCAGAGGGGGTGCTGACACCAATTTGCCCCAGGCGTTGGTTCTTCTTAATTTGTCCGCCTCCTTTGACACGGTCAACCATTCCATCCTTCTCGACCGCGTCGGAGGCGCTGGCATCAGGGGACCCGCCTTGGCTTGGCTCACCTCCTTCTTAGAGAACCGCACTCAGGCTGTTCAGTTAGCAGATTTTTCCGCTCCTACACGTGCCGTTCACTGTGGGGTACCACAGGGTTCTTCTCTTTCCCCCTTCTCTTCAATCTTTACATTTTCCCTCTTATATTTGCTCTGCAACAGATGGATGTCGCGGTATTCAACTATGCCGATGACCTCCAGCTGATCTTTAATCTCTCTCCTCTTTCTGCTTCTAATCAAAATTTTCAAACCACCATGACCTTTATCAGCAACTGGATGAACGGCAATCACCTCAAGCTAAACCCCGACAAGACCGAGCTGGTACTTACGGGTGGCAGCTCCAGCCCCTGGACCTCTACTTTCTGGCCCCTTTCCCCTGGTCCCCCCCCTCACCCTCCTCCTCGGTAAAGACCCTGGGGATCAAAGCTAGCAACGACCTCACAATGCGCTCCCAGATCAGCACCGTGGTATCATCATGTTTTCTGACACTTCGCACCATACGTAAAATTTCCCGCTTTTTTTCTTTTGCAGCCCTTAAACTTATTCTTCTTGCCATGGTCATGTCACGTCTTGACTATGGCAACATCTTGTACACTGGCGCCCCGGCCTGTGACCTTCGGCGCCTTCAGCTTATTCAAAACCATGCAGCTCGACTGATTTACAAACTTCCCAAATTTCACCATGTCACCCCTCTGCTAAAACCCTTCACTGGCTCCCCATTCTTGAGCGTTCCTTATTTAAGATGGGTTGTATGACTTTTCAAGCCCTGGCAGGTACTGCACCAGCCTTTATTAATTCTAAAATCAAAGCATATTTCCCCAACAGAGACCTGCGCTCCTCCTCTCAACTTTTACTATGTGTTCCCCGCTTCAGGAAGAAGAAATCTGGGGGCTTGAGGTTCTTCACCTTGGCCTCGCCTTTCTGGAATGTCCTCCCATTCACTATCAGGTCCATTTCAACCTACTGTGACTTCCGCAAAGCCCTCAAGACTTTCCTCTTTTCACGTGCCTTTTCGCCCTAGGCAGCCCTCTCTGTTTCATTTGGGCCCTTCCGTCCGTAGCGCCAAGAAACCGCACGGTGATCGAGCGCTTTACAAGTCCTTTAACTTCAACTTCAACAGTTCAAAATTGTGCCTAAAACCTGGGAATTAAACCAGGGAACTCCACAACAGGGTAATTGACACCTAACAAAGAGAGACAGCATGGGCGAAAGAGCTACACCAGGAACTGCAGTCGGAACCTGACACAACTTCCCAAAGATTCCAACCGCAGGTACCAGCTCGAACCGCCCACCGCCGCGAACAGGCTAGAGGAGGTGAAATAAAAATCAGCACGCAACACAAGAAATTGTCAAAATACCTTTGCTATGCGGTACTTACTCAGAACAGCTTTTCAAGGAAACTTGAAACACCTCCTCACAGCCGAATATCCGATTAATGCCTGACTTCCTGCACCATCCCACGGACGTCAGGCAACTCAGACCCAAAAAGAAACCACCTCCCGGGAGTGACTGCAACCCAGAGTAGCTCTGAAGACGTGCCTAGCAACCTAGGAGGCACAGTCTAGAACCCCTGCAGGAAATCCAGATGACACCAGGTGGAACCAGCATGTCTCCCACCCAGCCAGGCAGGGAGGGAGACAAGAACACCAGCGACGTCCCCGCTGCCCAGCAGCAGAAACTTAAGTATACAGGAGCTCCACTGCTCCTGCTTGTCCTTTCTGTCGGCAGACAGAATACAAGCATTTGCAGTGCAATAGGTCTCACATTTACACAAGTTTGAGCTATTGGCTTTGTAAATGACAATGCCTTTTATTTATGTTTTGGTTTTTAAAACATAAATAAAAGACATTGTCATTTACAATGCTAATAGCTTCAACTCGCGTAAATGAGAGACCTATTGCATTGCAAATGCTTGTTTCATCCCAGCTACTTGGTGCTGCCCTGCATGGGAATTCCTATCTGGAGAATGACAATGCTGTCCAGACTGCCCATTCCTTCCTGAATTCAGTGACCTTGCATGGCGGCCTCCACTTTTACCCTTACTTTATCAGTACCACAGAATCAGAACTTAAAGGTTTTTTTCCCCCCAAATATTCTTCTGGGGGATAGTTCCATGGATTTACAACACAGTCAGTAAATCAAGGCCGTTACACTACAAGTCTTTGCTCATAGGCAGGACCACTGGAATAACGCAATATTGTGGTCGCCGTGTTCTCAGAGTACATATTTTCCACACTTGCCGCATGATTCAAATCTTCTGTATCAATTGCAAACATTGATTCTATCTCAGATGGATCAAAAGAGGCTTTAAAAAGCATTGCAAAGATTAACTGTCAACAAATTATAACAGAAGGGGGGAGAGAGCGAGTCAGTGGATTCAGTCTCCCTAGTTATATGAATAAACAAAGTAGAATCCACTCAAAGTGATGGTGATCCCTAAAGTGATGGGGAACACACAGTGTTGTTTAAATGCCCCTCACACACCAACAGGCCCCTTGGTGTCATGCTTCATCATCGGGGCCTTCGCACCCCTCTACGGGATGCGGCGTGCTACGACTCGCGGATACGCAGGAGCACTTGGAAGTGAACTATGTGAAGGGGTGTGTGTTAACCAAAGTGTGAGTGAGGTGAGGTGAAAAAATGGTGAATAGTTAAAAAATACCTGGCACGTGGGAGGAAAGAAAAGTTTTAATTAAATCCCCGGCTGGTATTGTTTAAAAAAGTGCAAGGCGTGGTTAAAAAGATACAAATTAGGGTATCGTAACCACTTTTAGGAGTGTCAACATGTTTCGGAGCTCGTAGGCCCCTTCTTCAGGACAAAGGATAAGCACTTACCCTCCCCTTACTCACATGTAAAATGTAAAAGTGTATTTAAAAATAATTACAACAATGTGTAATGTTCCTAACTGTGTTTTTATGTTAGTGAATGTAGTTGCGCCCAGTTGGCGATTGAACTTAGAGTTCTCAACTATAAGACCTCATGAGCCTATGCGTTTATTGGGGGATCCTTCCTTTCTGCTCAGAAAATGACGGTTACTGCAATGGCTATTCGCCTGCCTTCCCTCAACGCGGCTCCGATGCGAAGGAGGCACAACAGGTCCCACGCCGATGCTGGCCAGAAATCCTGGCCACCCCTTGCCACTTCAATAACCTTGGAGCAAAAGCAAGCCAAAAATAGCGTGATCTTGAGAAGGGAATCCCCCCTCTCACAGTTATATACACTTTAGGGCGTGTAGACACATAGACTACACCACACAACCCCTATTTTAACTACACATATTTTACTGTCCTGAAGAAAGCCAGATTAGTAATAAGGCACTGGCTGAAACATGTTGACACTCTAAGGACGTAGGAGGTCGTAACCCGCCTCTAACGTCCCACCGCCTTATTTTTAACCTCTGACGGAGGCCCTTTTAATAAAGTATCCTCACCCCAGGGACCTCCGCCAAGCCGTTTTAACCTCACATACCAAAACACCCTTCACCGCACACACAGTGACATACCTGCTCCGCTGTAATCAGGCGTCGAAGCACACCCGGGACACGCTAGGTGTCACTGGGTGTGCCCGATGATGAAGCATGCCACCAACTAGGTTGGTGGGTGAGGGCTTTCTAAAGACACCTAACAGGTGCCACCACTAATTGGCAAAACAACACTGAGTCGCTATGACAATAACAATATTAATGTCATACTAACCCCATCCCTAGCTAGTCTCTTTTTGATTTACTGAACATATAAACCGGGGATCTGGACTAGCTTTCTGGTCCTCTCTCTCCCTCTTGATTCTCGCACCATTTCGTGGCTGACAGCTGTATTTGTGTGTTAGAGTGCTGTTAAGAAGAAACGTTTACCCAGACAGTACTATTGCGACAGAATGTGCCATATTACGTTGCATCATTGCACCTCTTCTGTGTCTGCTTAAGTTTGTATCTCTCTAGTCTCTGCAGCACTTGTTCTGACCTGGGTCTCAGGCTCTACAACAGCTCTCCTGACGTGGTTCCCTGGCTCTACGGCAGCTCTGCTGACCTGTATTTAAAGCTCTACAGCGGCTCTGTTGACCTGGTTCTTTGGCTCCACAGAAGCTCTCCTGGCCTGGTTCTCTGGCTCTACAGCAGCTTTTGGACCTGGTTCTCTGGCTCTAGAACGGCTCTGCTGACCTGGTTCGCTGGCTCTAGAGCGGCTCTGCTGACCTGTTTCTCTGGCTCTAGAGCGGCTCTGCTGACCCGGTTCTCTGACTCTAAAGCGGCTCTGCTGACCTGGTTCTATGGCTCTACAGCAGCTCTGCTGACCTGGTTCTCTGGCTCTACAGCGGCTCTGCTAACCTGGTTCTCTGGGTCTAGAGCACCTCTGCTGACCTGGTTCCTTGTCTCTAGAACAGCTCTGTTGACCTGGTTCTCTGGCTCTATAGCGACTCTGCTGACCTGGTTCTCTGGCTCTACAGCAACTCTGCTGACCTGGTTCTCTGGCTCTACAGCGGCTCTGCTGACCTGGTTCTCTGGGTCTAGAGCACCTCTGCTGACCTGGTTCCTTGTCTCTAGAACAGCTCTGTTGACCTGGTTCTCTGGCTCTACAGCGGCTCTGTTGACCTGGTTCCTTGTCTCTAGAACAGCTCTGTTGACCTGGTTCTCTGGCTCTGCAGCTGCTCTGCAGACCTGGTTCTCTGGCTCTACAGCGGCTCTGTTGACCTGGTTCTTTGGCTCCACAGAAGCTCTCCTGGCCTGGTTCTCTGGCTCTACAGCAGCTTTCTGATCTGGTTCTCTGGCTCTAGAACAGCTAGCTGACCTGGTTCTCTGGCTCTAGAAAGGCTCTGCTGACCTGGTTCGCTGGCTCTAGAGCGGCTCTGCTGACCTGTTTCTCTGGCTCTAGAGCGGCTCTGCTGACCCGGTTCTCTGACTCTAAAGCGGCTCTGCTGACCTGGTTCTATGGCTCTACAGCAGCTTTGCTGACCTGGTTCTCTGGCTCTACAGCGGCTCTGCTGACCTGGTTCTCTGGGTCTAGAGCACCTCTGCTGACCTGGTTCCTTGTCTCTAGAACAGCTCTGTTGACCTGGTTCTCTGGCTCTATAGCGACTCTGCTGACCTGGTTCTCTGGCTCTACAGCAACTCTGCTGACCTGGTTCTCTGGCTCTACAGCGGCTCTGCTGACCTGGTTCTCTGGCTCTACAGCAACTCTGCTGACCTGGTTCTCTGGCTCTACAGCGGCTCTGCTGACCTGGTTCTCTGGGTCTAGAGCACCTCTGCTGACCTGGTTCTCTGGCTCTATAGTGGCCCTGCTGACCAGGGCCGGACTGGGAACTGAAAGCAGCCCTGGCAAATTTAGCCAGACCAGCCCCCATCCAACGCGTAGCGAGCGCGCGCAGCGTGCGAGCCCAACCACTTCTATTGGCTATTAAACACATTTCCTATCTATGAGATGCCCTGGCTTCTTCACATTCACTCCTGTTCAAGTACTTTCAGCCAGAAACAATAATCTTCATCTAGCTATTCATCATGCTTTTTTTTTTTTAAACGTGTTCTTTCCCAGAAAGAAGGGCATTCTCCCCAGTTACCTTTCTTTCCCTTGCTACTCTTTTTCCTAATCCTGCCTTCTACGCTTTTTCAGGGGCGGCTGGTGACATTTGAAAGTGGTGAGGCGTAAACTAATTTGCATATTGCACCGAAGCGAGCGAGCTCAGCGAGCTAGCCCGAACCACCTTGCATCCATCCATACATCATTCATGCATCCACCCACCCACCCATCCTGCATCCATACATCATTCATTCATGCATCCACCCATCCATCCATCATGCATCCACCCATCATGCATGCATCCATGCATCCATCCATCATTCATGCATCCACCCACCCACCCATCCTGCATCCATACATCATTCATTCATGCATTCACCCATCCATCCATCATGCATCCACCCATAATGCATGCATCCATGCATCCATCCATACATCATTCATGCATCCACCCATCCATCCACCCACCCATCCTGCATCCATACATCATTCATTCATGCATCCACCCATCCATCCACCCACCCATCCAACCTGCATCCATCATTCATGCATCCATCCACCCATCATGCATGCATCCATCCATGTACCCACTCTCCCTGTTCAATTTCCTGTGCTGCAGCTCTTAGAAACTGGCCAATCACGTTTAAGCTGGGTCCCCCAACTCCACCATCTAATATATTCACATTCATTTTACTCTTACTGTAAACATCCGTGGTCTCTTTGGAGGAAAACTGACCTGACAGGAGTCTGCGAGAAACTGGCTATAAGTTTGTGATTTACATCCCCACTGAACTTTTTTCACACGGTCTACGGTTGATTAATAGCCACATTGCACACATCCGTACAGGGTGCACTCTTTACTTAAGACTGCACGCTTTTCTTCTTTCAGCACTGCAGTGCTGTCGGGCATCTTAAACAAATAAAACACGTCAAAACACTTTTTTCCTCCTTACTTGCGTGTTACACTCTTTTGCACACCTCGTGTCAACAGGCTGCCATGTCCGCACTAATTGTTTCCATATTTCAGACAATCCTGGCGCTGCAGGGGCACAGGTTACTCTAGGCCCACAGCACGCCCATTAGGAGACCGAAGGGCTCCTAATGGGCATGCGCAAAAAAGCACGAACACAAGTGCGCATGCGTGGGCACGGGTAAAAAATTCACCCTCCGTCCCCACGCATGGGCAGTCGTGTTGCTGCCTGCCTGGTGACAATCATGTCAATCAACATGACGCCTCCCGACGTCATGCTGACTGGCATGCATTGTCAGTTCTCCCTCTGTGTCTCCCCCGCCCCTATGGACGCACCGCGCCTGCGCTTTTTACTCAGATGTCAAATTCTCCATTCTTAAACTTTTGCCATTTTATTTGCCTCTCTTTTTCCTCTGCTCTCTTATCCTTTCAGTTCTTATCCTCCTTGTCTCTCCCTTTTTCTAACCCATGTTCTAAATATATTCTCCCTTCTCATTCCATTGTGTTCCTTTCTTTTCCCTTTCATTCTTCTCTACCATTTCTCCATGATCACCTAAGATTCTTTACTTAATTCCTATCCTGGTTAATGCGCTCTCATTCCTCTCTCCCTTATCCTTGTTCATCCTTCCTTTCACCTCATTACTTGATTCCATTCCTTCTCTCATTTCTTCCTCTTGTTTCCTCTTCCTTCCACTCTGTTTCCCCATCCTCAATGACCCACTGTTGTAGGGTAGATTGCGGCACAACTGAATTCTGGCAGAACATGCAAATATTCACAGGTGTCAGCGCAAACTTAGCTATCACCCCCCTCAGAGGTCTGGGAAAGGACCGGTTCCCATCCAACTCCCAGCCCGGGGCCTAACTAAGCCCTTGCCCCTTTTACTTTCCCAGGTTCAGTAATTCAGGGGAACAGGTCATAAAATGAGGAGTGCCACATCTGTGTGAAACTTGTCTCTAGTAAAGGGAATATCTACATGCTAATTCCAAAACTGTTGTTTGATTAGATAGAGGCGAAATGGAGGCGTTGATTAAAAACTTTGCTTAGATCGAGTTTGTGGGCTAGACCTGACAAACGTATCCACTCTCTCACAGTGGAAGAGCTTAGTGGAAGAACTGAATGCAGAATGTTGAAACAAACGAATCATGTTTTTGCATTTAATCAGTCAGCTTTAATTCATTCAGGTTTCCCAGACGTTTAACCACAGTGCACTGTAATTTCAGAGGCTCGTCTCCCCCCGCCACCAACGCACTTTTTCTGCTGATGCAGGCGGAATCAAGAAGGAACACCCCCCAGCACATAAAAATACCTATCACCTGTTTGCTGATTAGTATGTTAATCATGTGCACATGAGCGTCATTACACTACAGCAAGGTCAAAAGGAACAGCAATTTTCAAAGTTAGCGTGGCGATGTCAAGTGCAAGTGCTGCTGGAAGACGGGATAATTCTATGCAATGGCTAGGTGGTCCTGCCAACATAACCTGCTCCTTCTGCCGAAGCTCCAATCCTTACCTCTGAACAAAGGCAAAACCAGCTGGACAAAAAGGTGACCTCCCTCTCAACAATAAAGAATCAGTAATGTGATGCGTCCGCTTGGGACGACTCCTGGTGGCCCCCCCGCCCTAGGCAGCGCACCCAAACCAACAGACCATGCACGCAACCTGGGCTTCATCCTGGACTCCTCCCTCTCCATGACCAGACAAGTCAACGCCGTCTCCTCGTCGTGCTTCAACATCCTCTGCGTGCTACGTAAGATCTTCCGGTGGATCCCCACCGAGACCAGGAAGACGGTCACCCAGGCCCTCGTCACCAGCCGTCTGGACTACGGCAACTCCCTCTACGCCGGAACCACCGCCAAACTCCAGAAGAGACTCCTGCGGATCCAGAACGCCTCAGCACGACTCATCCTGGACATCCCCTGTCGCAGCCACATCTCCGGACACCTGAGAGACCTGCACTGGCTCCCGGTCAACAAGAGAATCACCTTCCGTCTCCTCACCCACGCACACAAAGCCCTACACAACCAAGGCCCAGGATACCTCAACAGCCGCCTCAACTTCTACGCTCCCAAACGCCAGCTTCGATCGGCCGGCCATGCCCTCGCCGACGTCCCCCGCATCCGAAGAGCCACCACAGGGGGACGGTCCTTCTCCTACCTCGCCACCAAGACTTGGAACTCCCTCCCGACCCACCTCCGCCTGACCCAGGACCATCTCGCCTTCATGAAGCAACTCAAGACCTGGCTGTTCGAGCATTAGCGGACCCCCGTCCCCTAGCGCCTTGAGACCCTCTGGGTGAGTAGTGCGCTATATAAATGCTTTGATTGATTGATTGATTGATCTGAGAATAGAGAAAACGCTCCTTTTGTTGAGGTCACAGACTAGCACCAACACCAGCCTGCTGTATATAAGGACTGTAGTCCCAGATCACACCAGCATCCGTCTCTATAGAGCAGCCAACATGGGAAAGGTAAGAGCACATTTTCATGAACAATATTTGACGACAAAAGCAGCCAGCCTTTAATGTATAGGTTGTCAACGCGTCGGGTGGAAGCATCCATTAAAGCAGGGCCGCTTTAGCACTGATGGCAGCCTGTGCGACAATGTTTGTTGGCGCCCCCCCCCCCAATTACCACCTCCGCCATGGATTACCTCATTACCACCATTTGACAATGCCCCCCAAGTTTCCATAACCACTGTCTCTTAGATTCATTTAGTTTTATAGCACCTCACATATGATTTTAAGATGTCAGAACACTTTACATCACACGCATTGCACAGAGACTATCATCACTGTGCAAATCAGTATATAGGAAAGGTTACATATGACAGAGGCCTACAAGAAGTAAGAGTCACAGGTCATCCTTGCTGGTAGGCAGTGTAGTTTAAGCACAAATTCTGAATTTAATTTAATTTAAAATGTAACACAATTGTTTCTTTAATAATAAGATTTGATTTCTCCTTTGATTTCTCCTCAAATGAATCCCTTTTGTAAAATTAGGACAACGAAAGACTGGGCAAAAAAGATATGGCTCTAATATTTTCCTTGCAGTTTACATGCAGCAGGCACATTAACCCACTGTGAGGATTCATAACTTCTACTAGTTAAAATTGTTGGGCGTAGGAGACCAAAAATGTAAAGCCCTGCTTTTTGTACGCATTCGATACTAAGGAGTTACACAATTTACTATCTTTAAACCCTCCAATCTCTCACTTCACAATGCCCTGGGCCTGCACAATGCACTCTTACTTAAGTTTGACAGAAAGACGGAGCCAGCACGCGGTGTTTCAATATTATGAGCACGCAGTCAATGGATTTAAGGATTGCATGCAATTAAAACGACTGGACGGTGTCCGGTCCAGTCGTGAATAGACTCACCTGCGGGCGGCAGTCCAGACAGGGGGAATATAATCAGGGGGTGTCTCGCTCTTTCCCAGTCTCTCCCTGGCCTCGGAGATGCCTGCCTCGCCTCCTCGACCTCGGAGGTCACACTGCGCACACTTTTTATTGCGTGAGCCAGCCAAATGCGCATGAGCATCACAGGCAGCAGACTTCACAAGTTCAACTAACTAAAACCACAGAGCAGACGCGGAGAAGGTGACATCTGCGCGCTGCCTGCGTCTACGTCATTCATCATTATCAATGATCACATGGTGAGGTGTTTTCTAAAATAAATCATAACAAGTCCGGTATAGTAGGCTGCCTGCTGCTGCCTAAATAAAATTAAAATCGGCCGGCGGGTCACTGCTCACGTCACGTCACGGAGGGTTGTTCTTAATGCAATGTTATGTTTAGCTTTATTTTGTACGGTCGGTCTGACACGGCCAAATCGGCCCCCAGCAACAGAACCGGCCCCCATCATAAAACCGGCCCCCAACCCATTCAGCCTACCGGGGGATTGCCCGGTGCCCGGAATTGTCAGTCCGGGCCTGCTGCTGACCTGGTTCTGTGGCTCTAGAGCAGCTCTGCTGACCTGGTTCACTGGTTCTACAACAGCTCTGCTGACCTGGTTCTCAGGCTCTCCAGCCGTGCTCTAAAACCCTGAATACAAATACCAGAAAATGCAGTCGCCATTGTAAATAAATATAGTGCTTACTGACTAATAAATGAGACAGTGTAACGCTGCAAGTAAAAGACCCAGTCCTCATGGGTGGTCCTAAAAGAAGACAGGGCGGTAACAAAGAGGGACTAAGAAGCCTCATTATCAATTGGAAGCCAGCATTTACCATGGATGACGACGCCAGTCAATGAGAAATATGGGCAGGGCTTCCACACCACTTCTAAAACATACCCTAATACAGCATGCCTCACAAAGCGAGCAGCGCATGCGCTGCAACGCTAGGCTCGACCTAAAAAGAACAGAGGGAATGCTGGGTATGGTACATTTATATACTCCCAGTGGGCAGTGGTGGGGTAGGGCCGGCATTCCTTTGTTGTTTTCTTCTGCTGGTGAGATGGGACTATCTCACTTGCTGTAATGAATAGGACGAGGACAGGAGGGATCTGGGGATAATCTGGTGTTACACTTTCCCCTAATGCACAAGCCACTTGAGGTTGCATATTATATTATACTACACTGTCTTTTTGGTTTTTTTGGGTGCGTGTATTTTTATGCTACCTGCGATATCAAACGTTCCTCTAGTGCGTTTACACTGTGAGGTAGCATGTAATATTACACTGCCCTCTAACGCACGAACACTGCCAAGCTGCTTGAGATACTACAGCCAGTGCTTAATTTGTGGGGAAGTAACTACCAGTTCACTTGGACTCTGAAAATCCTTGTACTGGAGCAGCCAGCAGGAAATTCCACAGCAGATCAAATATTAGAAAAGAAACAAAAACTTTGAAGGCAGGCACTTTCAACCTGTGCGCAAGCCAGTGAAACCTCAACTTCAGTCCTTCCCCCTTCCTATTACAGTTTGGGAAGGAGCACTAAACCTGTCTTTGCAAACAACAACTTTATCAAAGAATCTAAAAATTCAGGGCTGGCGCCACATTAACATTACTTCTTATCAGTTTGCTTCTGTCATCATCACCAATGTCCACACGAGGGCGCGAGAATGCAGCTTTTGGCATAGTTGAGAGGGAAACATGAGCTCCCCAATGACAATATATAACCTTAGTCTCTGCTAATCTCTGCAGCGAGTTAACTACAGCAAACACTCCACACACGCACATGGCAAAGAAGCCCTATCCTAAAAACTCCCTTCTCTCACTCCCTGCTGTCCTTGTAGAAGATGCCTGGATCACCCCAACATCGTGCAAGTATAAATGATAAATTATAATCGGGGTCCACTGGAATTATACAATTTTGTGGACGCTGTAGTTTCCGCATAATTGTGGATTTTTCCGCATTTGTCACATAACCCGTGATCTTCAGAATTTAACAAAACAACTTGTTTCTAGCTCGAACGGCTCAAAAGTTACTAAAAATGCAGGTGCACGTGTTGAAATGCAGGGTCCAGCCCGACGTAAAGTTTGACTTGTCACTTTTCTGTTGCTTATTACTGTATTTAGGAGTCAAACTGGTACTATTGGGGTGTTTCCTTTTCCAAGATGGTGTTAACATGTTTAAAAAGGATAAAATAATGAGGAGATACTACTGCAAAATGTGTCACATTACGCTGCATAATTTGCCTTTTCTTGCCACCAAATATATTGTCAGCCCATCATTTGGTCTTCCCCTGCCACATAATTCATGTGGGCCTGATTAGTATACAGGGCAGTCTACAATCTATATATATATATAAACGAATGTATGTCTTTCTGTCTGCCTGTCTGTTTGTCCTTTATGCATTACTACACCATTCATCCGATCGCCATGAAACTTTGGGAAGTTGTTGAGTACACTCCCGCGAAGGTTTCTGGCATAACAATTTGTTAAATATCGGACCCCCTCACATTTTAACATTAAAAATTGGCGTGCCTACCATTCTTCTCTGAAACATCAATCCACCACGACTATGCAACGGTACAAGACTTTCGGTGAAAAAGATGAGTAACAATGTCATCGAAGCTATAATTTTAAATGGGAAATTCAACGGCGAAGATGTATTGTTGCCACGTATTTCAATGATCCCAACAGATATGCCATTTGAATTCAAACGTTTACAGTTTCCGGTGCGACTCGCTTTTGCAATAACCATCAACAAAGCACAAGGACAATCGCTGCAAGTGTGTGGACTAGATTTGGAGAATCCGTGCTTCTCACATGGACAACTCTATGTGGCCAGCTGATTTATTTGTGTACGCACCAGACGGAAAAACAAAAAATAGCGTGTATCCACAAGCACTCGAATGAATAAACTGAATTAAAAAGACACTTTGAAATGTTTTCCATATTAAAATGAATACGTTTTAATAAAAATGACACAATGTAAATTGAATGTTATCATAACAAGTTTCCTTAAATTTCCTTTCTTCTGAGATCGCAGCAACGCGCGACGGGTAAGCTAGTCAGTGTATAAATATTTGTTCTCATTTCCTTTCTACAGTCGAGTTGTGATGTCTTTAGTCACCCGTCAAAACAAATTATATAGCTGCTCAACTGTAATAACTTATTACAGTTGAGTTGTGGCATCATAGTGCCTTCTGCCACGAGCCAATGTGGAAGGCTGGTGAGGGATCATCATTACAGCTGTTGTTTAAAAATGAAAAACAGGAACTCGCATTACAGCTTTATGATCTGTCTTTCTAAAATGAACAGTGGTTGGCAGAAAGGAGATATTCCTAATTGTCAAGGCGGGTGGGAACCAGAACTGTTGAGTGGCAGTAGCAGGGAGCTGTGCACTTTTAAATGTGCTTATCTCTTTGATTGCCCGTCTTGGGACGACCAGCCAGACATGCACATTTTAAAGTTCTCTAACCAAGCTGTCTTATATTGCTGGGTTAGAGAAAGCGCAAGCCTCCACTGCTCTGAGGAGCGCTGGGAGAGCCTGCTCTATCCAATCCTGGCGCTGCTTTCATGGTGTCAGAGCAGCGCCAGAATTGGGTATTACAGTTTCCTGCATCTGGAGCTTCCTGGAAGACACCGAGGGAGGAGGACGTCGTTCTGCGAAGGTAAGAGAATTTATTTGTGCCCTACTCACCGCCTTCGGTACAAGCCAGCCGCCACTGCCTATTTGCCATTGGAATCCAGTGAAGCTAGCCAAGATGATTTGAGATTGACGATCTGCACTTAAGTCCAAGGACCAGTCTACCCGCCACATTCCAGTGCTTACTTTGAGCCAGTGGTTTCCAGTGCTCAGCACCAGCACTTGTCAACACAAGCACTTATGACAATCTGTCTAATTTATAGATGAGCACAACAACAGTTGTTAATTCAATGCACATTAAAAACAACTAATACACGCCACCCAAGACATAATTATAGCTCTGGGTGCCTGGAATAGTCTGAACTGTCACCCTGTAGGAGTGCGGTAGTTGGTACATGTGTTGGTTCTGTCATTGGCAGCGCTGGCAGAGGCAGTGGGTGGTGTAGACTGCAGTGGGCTCCACAGGAGGGTCCCGGCACTTACGTTTTGAATCACTGACGCATTCTGAACTCTATGTACTTTGTCGGTTAGATATTTTGGGAGATCAGTCGCGGTATTTGGGGTTTAAAGGTCACCTTGGAATCAAATACGATCCCTAGTTTCTTGCCTCTTACACTGGGATTGGGTATGTCCCTAGTTGTGACGATCACCACCCCTGAGACGATCACCACCCCTGTCTTTGGGAAGGGTTACCAAAGACAACCACTCCGGTCTGTTCCCTATCTAAGGTAAGGAAATTATTTCTCTCCCAGTCAGTAACTTACTCCATGCAGTCCGAAAAATGCTGCATTCCCCGCACATACCCAACATGCCTGTGCCCTCAGCCCACAAACACCTGTGGACTGGCTTCCATGTAGCGCCTATGAGCCTACTACCAGCGCTCGAAAGGTTTAGAAGCCTCCCCGTTGTTTGTAAGGATGGGGCGCGAGGTCCAGGGAGATCCCATCATCTTCACAAAAAGATACCTCTGATTTGTACAGACACCAACCCACCAGAAATAGTGGCAAAGAAAGGGTTAAGAAGAGGAGGCATGAGGAATGAGGGTGGATGTCGGCTGAAGACAGAGGGCAGTTGTCACTCACCTGTGAGAGCGGGGGCTCTGAGTGGAGGTCATGTCGACAGTCGGTCCTTCTCTGCAGTGATCGCTTGGGCGGCTCTTTTCCTCACTGCAGACGGTTCTGGCAGGGGTGGCGGGTGTTAATGGGTGCAAGGGGTGCGGCTGCGCCAGTCACCCTGGGGTGACTGGCAAGAACAAGGAATAAAAGCAAGGAGCAGCTGAGAACAAATTACTAATCCGAGACAGTCTGCTGAATATGCCCTCTTAGGTGAACTGCGATGAACTTTGGAGGTGTCCTCCTGTGGGTGCCAGCAGGGCGAGGCGCAGGCTACAGCAGTGACGTCACATGAGAGGGAATGCTGAAATAGAGTACCATTGACCCGGTGGCTTTTGGGGCGCATGAACAGTGCCCCTGGGAGCAGTTAGCAAAACTGCATGCACTTCAATGGCTGGGGGTAGGCAGGGCCGGACTGGCCATAGCCAGCACCGGGCATTTTCCATGTCGGCCGGAAGGCTGGGGGCCGGTTTTGGACTGGCAGGGGTCCGGTTTCGGTACAGGGGGCAGGTTTTGCAGCAGTACTGCACTATCGGCCCCCTGTACCAAAAGTAGCAGCAGTGATCCCACCAGAGAACCCAAGCCCCCTCCTTCTCCCCCACCCCCGCGGCCGGTCAGACTTAATTGCTATGGCCGGTTTGCATTCCCAGTCCGGCCCTGGGGGTGGGACAGACCGATGAGGACAAGGGTGGGCGGCAGCATTTAGTTGGTCATCACAGAGGGCTGTAGGAGAGTTGCAGGGGGGTCGCTCTCCTTGCAGTAACACGTTTTAGTAGTGCATTGGCTTCCCTTTGAAATAAAATGATAGAGCTGAGCCTGTCCCTTCAGAGGGCTCCTTATCTTGACTCGTTTATGCAGCAGCGGCCCAAGAGATGGAAGCAGCCAGCAGCGGACAATAATTATTAGTGGACCAAGAGGCCACCATGCAGTTAAGCTTCTGCATTTTGCTCACGCGAGCCATTCTTGGAGAATACATCTGGTGAGGCATTGAATGCCTCTGCTAGGAGTTGTCATGAGGGCTGACCTGTGCACGACGGGGTTGCAGGATGCAGGGTGATTTAGAAACCCTCTTTTCACAAGCATACTGACTCCTCTCCCTGCAGGGAAAGAGAGGCATGGAAACATGTAGGATGTGGCTGACTGGCCGGCCTCGCACTCTAGAACTGGAGCTGAGCTGAGTAGTTTTATTCGGAGATCTGCCAGGATGCCACAAATCAAGTCAAAGGCATTGCCCGATCTCAGGCACTGCCAGGGGGTTTATTGACTTTCCCTCTGCCAAGACCCTACTCTCCAACCTGGCGCGATGTTGCTCGCTCGCGCTAATACTCTTTCATCTTTCCTGGACTCCAAGCGCGCCAACAGCCAACTTCTAATCATTCACTGCTCTTTTCCTAACAGGCACTCCTGTTTCTCCATCTCGTTGTTCTATCTGCAGGCTTCCTTTCTCTTTTTGTTTTCTATGTGCTACTGTACAATATTTTTCGGATGTCCAGGCAAAACTCCACTTTATCACTTGTGCACCCCCCACCCATACTCCCTTCGCTCACTTTTATTTTCTGTCCTTCTTGTGCCATGCCCATAAGCACCCCTTCCTCTCTGTCTGCTTCGCTGTTTCTTTACATTCCGTTGTTTCCTTCTAGCAAGCTGGGGCATAGCTACAGCAGGTGCAGTGACACCAGAGCCATGTGGGCCTCATTGAACCCTAACAATCTCTGGGGCAGATTTACAAGCCCCTTGCACCTCCTTTACGCCACCATTGCGTCACTTTTGTGATGCAGCGGCGGCGCAAATCCAGTGCCATGGTGCGGGGTACTTACAACGGCACGCATCTGGGAGATGCGTCACGTTGCAAAGCCCTGCGCCACAAGAAGGCGTTCCTGCGCAGGGGGGGGGGGGGGGGGGGCGTTCCGGTGCAGGAACGCCTCCTAAAAGTGGCTGAGTGAAATCACTTTTAGGGCCATGCTGCGTCAAAACCCTGCGCCTGCTTGAAGCAGGCGCAAGGATTGACGCAGCATGTTAGAGATAGGGCACCCCGAGACTTGCTGGAGCTGCGTCGCACTTGCGACGCAACTCCAGCAATGCGCCATCTGCCCCTCGGTATTTTACTACCGCAACAACATAAGAGGGCCCCTTCCTTACTTGCACCATGGCCCATGGCATTGTTGCTACACTACTAATAACAAGCAACGACTTGCTTCTGATTCACATTCATAATAATGCTGATGCAGTTTCCTTTTGCCTCTCCTTTTTGTATCATATCACACAATGTTCTGTGCTTTCATGTCAGTGCTCTAGAAAGTTGATGAATTAAAACAATTTTGTGCTGCGCCCCTTTTTATAAACGTTCCACTGTTCTGACAAAAACCACTCAAGAATGTCATTTGTACGACAGTCGAACAGGAGGCAAACCAATCACTAGCAACATTCACCAGACACAAAGGAACAAGGATGTTGGTATCCAAAATATAAATCAATAACAAAACAATACTAAGGAAGAAACATGCAAAAGAATGAGGGTGAGTTAAGTGACGTAAAGAGCCTTCACACGGCTGAATCACAAATGTGAATGTTTGCCTTATCTATGACCGAAAACTGCCCCATCCTCCATTCATTGCAACTCCTCAGGCTCACTGACTTGCAGGCAAGGCTGAGCAGGTGATAGCAGGTCCAGAGAGGTTCTATCAATCCCTGAGAATGTGCTTGTGCTAGTATATTATGGTATTCTCCAAGACGTCATGAACCCTGGGCACCCTTGCTGCTACCCTTGCTGCTCCTTTAAATGTCATTTGTTGTTGCCTGGTGAGAGTGATGGAGCAGCTGCCCTCTCTCTCCTGTCCCGGACTCTTTGATGGGGACAGTCTACTAACAATTAGGCATCCTCCTTTTCCCCTATCCAGCAAATGTATTTTTTCGGCACCTGTGGGGTGTAGACAGAAACTGCCCTGTGCGGCCTGACCTTCTTGCTCGAACCTCCTACTGAGCCACTTGTTCAATTCGGTAGACCGTCTCCTGTGGACATCTGTAGGTGGCAGTGCTTCATTGCCCATCCCTCCTCTCTTTGTTACTGGCTAGCAAGCTGCACCGCTCGCAGCAGAGCATCCTAGAACTGACCCTTTGGGCTGCACATGGCTCATGCCAATGAAAAGCTCCAGTACCCCCTTCAATGCCAGCTCATGCCCTTTCGGCCAATGGGATCCTGTCAATTAGAGCTCTATCTGACACCCTCTGTACAGTTGGTGTCAATTAACTATTAAGTAAAAATAACAATGAATGACGATGCGAAAATACATTTATAAAGATGTTGTATTATTGGTTCTCAGTATTGTTGATTCTGTTTCCAGGCAGTTTATGCCGTGTGAGTAAGGACTATTTCATCGCACCCGGTAGAGGTGGGAGGGAGTGTGAATGCACGGACTCACTCCAATGAGATCCTTTGGTTGATTGTTAAAATATCCCTCCCCTTGCTCCAGGATGGACGAGTAAACACACACATCACACACTCTCTCTCCTAGTGTTAGTGTTAGTAAAGGTCATCTGACCGCCCTGTTTCGATTGAAAGTTCCAAAATCTGTCTGTTATGCCCAGTTTTTGATGGGATAGCTCAGAGTAGCCGATAATGATCATAACCAATAATTTCCAAGCACGGGGGCGTCTGATTTTATTAGGTGCGATATTCATTGCATCAGATGGTGGGCCCTCACATTTGATCCCTGGACCAGTGGCGGCTCTCCTTTATGAACCCCACAGCTGCACAACACTCTTCTTGTTTTCTGACCCTTTTATTATATCAAGAGTGAACAATTAGTCACCCTTGGTATAATAATAATAAAATGCAGACCCGCCTCTGGCCCGGCTAGGGACACTGTCTGATTGCTGACACAGGTACATGAAGGGGCCTGTGCCATGCCAGCACTGTGGGCATGTCGGAGTGACTATGTGAGCGAGTTAAAGTGAGAAAGAGTCAGTGAAGGAGTGAGTCAGAGTGAGTGGAAATGAGTAACAGTAAGAGCGAGTATGTGTGAGGATGAATGTAAGTGAGTGAGGGAGAATGACTGAGCGTAACTGAGTATGCAACTGAGTGAGTCACAGCAACACTGAGTAATTCTTGATTTGATTGAAATACCTTTCTTTAGTCTCGTTAAAATTTCGCCATAAAAGTACAAAATAATACATTACAATACAATATCAAGAAATGCAAAACAATACAGATAGTTAAAAATATTGAGATTAAAATGACATAATGCTTAAGCAGTTCCATATTTTAGCAATCGTCATAAATAAAAATAATTTAATGATATTTGAACATGCATATCCAGGGCCCTCCTACACGGGTAAATACATTAAACAAACAACAAGTGTGAGGAAAGGAGAAGAAAAATCTCAAATAAACAGGTTCACTATGTGCTCCTACTAAATTAAAAATAAGCCCAGACAAATCACTTATAGCCATGCTCATAAGTGTTCCTGATCTTGATCAGAGATCTGAGATGAGTATAAACTGTCGCTATTATTTTATTAGAGGCTAGACATTGATGGATATAAAGTGCCTTTGTGCATTGTCTTATGGAGTGTTTATTCAAGAGGGCTTTGATAGTGCAAGATCTGGGTTTGAAATAAAAACTGCAGAAAAACATTATTGGGTCAAGTCGGATCCGGTAAAATCCCCTACGAATCGCAGTACGGTCCGTTTTTACCATACGATTCGTACACCTACACCATCCCCGTACGTACGATGAACTACGAACCAAAAATACATTTGCTACATATCAAGGTTACGCTGTATGCGCCCTCCGTATGTAAACAGGCAGCAGTTTCCGGCCCAGCAAGTACGATTCGTCTCGGCGACACTCCATACGACCCCGTACGTAAACAGGCAGCAGTTTCCGGCCCAGCAAGTACGATTCGTCTCGATGACACTCCGTACGACCCTATTGCTACGGGAGCTGAAAACCACCGTAAAAGCTGAGTCCGGTCCGAACCGCACCCCGGTACGGGACAGACACGCCATGAACCCCATCGACCGTGTCATCCCAGTCCTGTACGCCTACAACCTGGTGCACAGAAACAGACGACGGCGCAGACGGTGAGTACAACGTACCGCAGCAACGGAAGTGTACATGTACGGTGCGTCACACGCTCGCATATATCACTATTGCAATAGTGATACGAGCCGCACACACGCCATTAATGTTGGGGGATGGTGCTTCACACGCTCACGTATGTCACCATTGCAATAGTGATACGAGTCGCACACACACCATTAAATTTGGGGTACGGTGCGTCTCACGCTGGCTTATATCACCATTGCAATAGTAATATGAGCCGCAAACACGCCATTAAAGTTGGGGTACGGTGCGTTACACGCTCGCCTATATCACCATTGCAATAGTGATACGAGCCGTACACACACAATTAATTTTGGGGTACGTTGCTCACATCTGAGGGATGTGTAGATAGGACTCCCAGCAGTGCCAGACATAGGAGTGGTGGCTGGATAGGACTCCCAGCAGTGCCCAGGGTGTGTTACCACTACAACGCATCTTTTACAACGCGTTCCGTTACAACGCGATTTTTACATCGCAAATACCATTACAATGCATGCCATTACAACGCATGGCATTACATAGCAGATGCTATTACAACGCATGGCATTACATCGTAAGTATTGGTAAGTATTTAATTTTTTTTTTTATTTTATTTAATATTTTATAATTGATTTAATTATTATTAATTATTTAAAAATATTTATTTCGTTTTTAAATATTATAAATTAAATATATTAATTTAAGTATTTTTTAAAATAAGTATGAGTATAGGAGTATATGTTTTGGGGTACTGATGTATATGTTTTGGGGTGTTTGGGTATTTTTAGGTTTTAGGGCAGTGTTTGGGTTTTGGGGTACAGGGGTGTTTTTAGGTTTTAGGGCAGTGTTTGGGTTTTGGGGTACAGGGGTGTTTTTAGGTTTTAGGGCAGGGTTTGGGTTTTGGGGTACAGGGGTGTTTTTAGGTTTTAGGGCAGGGTTTGGGTTTTGGGGTACAGGGGTGTTTTTAGGTTTTAGGGCAGGGTTTGGGTTTTGGGGTACAGGGGTGTTTTTAGGTTTTAGGGCAGGGTTTGGGTTTTGGGGTACAGGGGTGTTTTTAGGTTTTAGGGCAGGGTTTGGGTTTTGGGGTACAGGGGTGTTTTTAGGTTTTAGGGCAGGGTTTGGGTTTTGGGGTACAGGGGTGTTTTTAGGTTTTAGGGCAGGGTTTGGGTTTTGGGGTACAGGGGTGTTTTTAGGTTTTTTGGCTGGGTTTGTTTTTTGGGGTACAGGGGTATTACGACTTTATATAAATTAAATTAATTAAATTAATTTTATTTAATTTAATTAAAATAATAACTATATTTACAATTATTAATTTAATTGTATTAATAAACGATTATAATTAAATTATATTATTTAAAAATGTTTAATTAATTAAATTCTTTTAATTTTATTAAATATAATTATATTATGTATTATTTATAACTTAATTAAATTATAATTATATTTATTGTTATTAATTACATTATATTATTTTCTATTTATACATTTTTTATATATCATTAATTATATTATTTTACATATATTACATTAATATCAATTTTAATATTAATTAAATTACTATAATTAAATTAATTACTGTTTTAAAAATGTTATATTATTTTTATTATTTTAAATTAATTTAATTAACTTTATTACATTTTTTTTAAAAAAGATATACTTACCTATACTTACGATGTAATGCCATGCGTTGTAAAAGTATCTGCTATGTAATGCCATGCGTTGTAATGGCATGCATTGTAATGGTATTTGCGATGTAAAAAACGCATTGTAACGGAACGCGTTGTAATACATCGCGTTGTACTGACACCAATCCGTGCCCAGACATAGGAGGGGGGTGTGCGTAGAACTCCCAGCAGTGCACAGACATAGGAAGGGGGTGTAGATAGGACTCCCAGCAGTGCCCAGACATAGGAGGGGTGGCTGGATAGGACTCCCAGCAGTGCCCAGACATAGGAGGGGGGGGGGGTGCGTAGGACTCCCAGCAGTGCCCAGACATAGGAGGGGTGGCTGGATAGGACTCCCAGCAGTGCCCAGACATAGGAAGGGGGTGTGTGTAGGACCCCCAGCAGTGCCCAGACATAGGAAGGGGTGTGCGTAGGACTCCCAGCAGTGCCCAGACATAGGAGGGGTGGCTGGATAGGACTCCCAGCAGTGCCCAGACATAGGAGGGGGGTGTGTGTAGGACTCCCAGCAGTGCCCAGACATAGGAGGGGGGTGTGCGCAGGACTCCCAGCAGTGCCCAAGAGTGAGTGTGCACAGGACTCCCAGCAGTGCCCAGACATAGGAGGGGCGTGCACAGGACTCCCAGCAGTGTCCAGACATAGGAGGGGGGTGTGCACAGGACTCACAGCAGTGCCCAGATATAGGAGAGGTGGCTGGATAGGACTCCCAGCAGTGCCCAGACATAGGAGGGGTGGCTGGATAGGATTCCCAGCAGTGCCCAGACATAGGAGGGGGTGTGCTCAGGACTCCCAGCAGTGCCTAGACATAGGAGGGGGGTGTGCGTAGGACTCCCAGCAGTGCCCAGACATAGGAGGGGGGTGTGCACAGGATTCCCAGCAGTGCCCAGACATAGGAGGGGTGGCTGGATAGGACTCCCAGCAGTGCCCAGACATAGGAGGGGTGGCTGTATAGGACTCCCAGCAGTGCCCAGACATAGGAGGGGGGTGTAGATAGGACTCCCAGCAGTGCCCAGACATAGGAGGGGTGGCTGGATAGAACTCCCAGCAGTGCCACGAAATAAGAGGGGGTGTGCGTAGGACTCCCAGCAGTGCCCAGACATAGGAGGAGAGTGTGCGTAGGACTCCCAGCAGTGCCCAGACATAGGAGGGGTGGCTGGATAGGATGCCCAGACATAGGAGGGGGTTGTGCGTAGGACTCCCAGCAGTGCCCAGACATAGGAGGGGGGTGTGCGTAGGACTCCCAGCAGTGCCCAGAAATAGGAGGGGGGTGTGCGTAGGTCTCCCAGCAGTGCCCAGACATAGGAGGGGGGTGTGGGTAGGACTCCCAGCAGTGCGCAGACATAGGAGGGGGTGTGCACAGGACTCCCAGCAGTGCCCAGACATAGGAGGGGAGTGTGCACAGGACTCCCAGCAGTGCCCAGACATAGGAGTGGGCGTGCACAGGACTCCCAGCAGTGCCCAGACATAGGAGGGGGGTGTGCACAGGACTCACATCAGTGCCCAGACATAGGAGAGGTGGCTGGATAGGACTCCCAGCAGTGCCCAGACATAGGAGGGGTGGCTGGATAGGACTCCCAGCAGTGCCCAGACATAGGAGGGCGTGTGCTTAGGACTCCCAGCAGTGCCCAGACATAGGAGGGGGTGTGCGTTGGACTCCCAGCAGTGCCCAGACATAGGAGGGGGTTGTGCACAGGATTCCCAGCAGTGCCCAGACATAGGAGCGGGTGGCTGGAAAGGACTCCCAGCAGTGCCCAGACATAGGAGGGGTGGCTGGATAGGACTCCCAGCAGTGCCAAGACATAAGAGGTGGGTGTGCGTAGGACTCCCAGCAGTGCTCAGACATAGGAGGGGTGGCTGGATAGGACGCCCAGACATAGGAGGGGGTTGTGCGTAGGACTCCCAGCAGTGCCCAGACATAGGAGGGGGGTGTGCGTCGGACTCCCAGCAGTGCCCAGTCATAGCAGGGGGGTGTGCGTAGGTCTCCCAGCAGTGCCCAGACATAGGAGAGGGGTGTGCACAGGACTCCCAGCAGTGCCCAGACATAGGAGGGGAGTGTGCGTAGGACTCCCAGCAGTGCCCAGACATAGGAGTGGGGTGTGCACAGGACTCCCATCAATGCCCAGACATAGGAGAGGTGGCTAGATAGGACTCCCAGCAGTGCCCAGACATAGGAGGAGTGGCTGAATAGGACTCCCAGCAGTGCCCAGACATAGGAGGAGGGTGTGCATAGGACTCTCAGCAGTGCCCAGACATAGGAGGGGTGGCTGGATAGGACGCCCAGACATAGGAGGGGGGTGTGCGTAGGACTCCAAGCAGTGCCCAGACCTAGGAGGGGTGTGTGCGTATGTCTCCCAGCAGTGCCCAGACATAGGAGAGGGGTGTGCACAGGACTCCCAGCAGTGCCCAGACATAGGAGGGGAGTGTGCGTAGGATTCCCAGCAGTGCCCAGACATAGGAGGGGGGTGTGCACATGACTCCCAGCAGTGCCCAAACATAGGAGGGGGGTGTGCACAGGACTCCCAGCAATGCCCAGACATAGGAGAGGTGGCTAGATAGGACTCCCAGCAGTGCCCAGACATAGGAGGGGTGGCTGAATAGGACTCCCAGCAGTGCCCAGACATAGGAGGGCAGTGTGCCTAGGACTCCCAGCAGTGCCCAGACATAGGAGGGGTGGCTGGATAGGACTCCCAGCAGTGCCCAGACATAGGAGGGGGTGTGCACAGGACTCCCAGTAGTGCCCAGACATAGGAGGGGTGGTTGGATAGGACTCCCAGCAGTGCCCAGACATAGGAGGGGGGTGTGCCTAGGACTCCCAGCAGTACCCAGACATAGGAAGGGGGTGTGCGTAGGACTCCCAGCAGTGCCCAGACATAGGAGGGGGGTGTGCCCAGGACTCCCAGCAGTGCCCAGACATAGGAGGGGTGGTTGGATAGGACTCCCAGCAGTGCCCAGACATAGGAGGGGGGTGTGCCTAGGACTCCCAGCAGTGCCCAGACATAGGAAGGGGGTGTGCGTAGGACTCCCAGCAGTGCCCAGACATAGGAGGGGGGTGTGCACAGGACTCCCAGCAGTGCCCAGACATAGGAGAGGTGGCTGGATAGGACTCCCAGCAGTGCCCAGACATAAGAGGGGAGGATGGATAGGACGCCCAGCAGTGCCCAGACATAGGAGGGGTGTGTGCGTAGGACTCCCAGCAGTGCCCAGACATAGGAGGGGGGTGTGCACAGGACTCCCAGCAGTGCCCAGACATAGGAGGGGTGTGTGTAGGACTCCTAGCAGTGCCAAGACATAGGAGGGGGGTGTGCACAGGACTCCCAGCAGTGCCCAGATATAGGAGGGGTGGCTGGATAGTACTCCCAGCAGTGCCCAGACATAGGAGGGGGTGTGCGTAGGACTCCCAGCAGTGCCCAGACAAAGGAGGGGTGGCTTGATAGGACTCCCAGCAGTGTCCAGACATAGGAGGGGGTGTAGATAGGACTCCCAGCAGTGCCCAGACATACGAGGGGTGGCTGGATAGGACTCAAAGCAGTGCCCAAACATAGGAGGGGGGTGTGCGTAGGACTCCAAGCAGTGCCCAGACATAGGAGGGGGGTTTGCTTAGGACTCCCAGCAGTGCCCAGACATAGGAGGGGGGTGTGCACAGGACTCCCAGCAGTGCCAGGCATAGGAGGGGTGGCTGGATAGGACTCCCAGCAGTGCCCAGACATAGGAGGGGTGGCTGGATAGAACTCCCAGCAGTGCCCAGACATAGGAGGGGGGTGTGCGTAGGATCCCAGCAGTGCCCAGACATAGGAGGGGTGTGTGCGCAAAACTCCCAGCAGTGCCGAGACATAGGAGGGGTGGCTGGATAGGACTCCCAGCAGTGCCCATACATAGGAGCGGGGTGTGCGTAGGACTCCCAGCAGTGCCCAGACATAGAAGGGGGGTGTGCGTAGGACTCCCAGCAGTGCCCAGACATAGGAGGGGGGTGTGCACAGGACTCCCAGCAGTGCCCAGACATAAAAGAGGGTGTGTTAGGACTCCCAGCAGTGCCTAGACATAGGAGGGTAGTGTGCGTAGCATTCCCAGCAGTGCCCAGACATAGGAGGGGTGGCTGGATAGGACTCCCAGCAATTCCCAGACATAGGAGGGGGTGTGCGTAGGACTCCCAGCAGTGCCCAGACATAGGAGGTGTGGCTGGATAGGACTCCCAGCAGTGCCCAGACATAGGAGGAGGGTGTGCGTAGGACTCCCAACAGTGCCGAGACATAGGAGGGGGGTGTGCACAGGACTCCCAGCAGTGCCCAGACATAGGAGGGGGTGTGCGTAGGACTCCCAGCAGTGCCGAGACATAGGAGGGGGGTGTGCACAGGACTCCCAGCAGTGCCCAGACATAGGAGGGGTGTGTGCGTAGGTCTCTCAGCAGTGCCCAGACATAGGAGGGGGGTGTGCGTAGGACTCCCAGCTGTGCCCAGACATAGGAGGGGGTGTAGATATGACTCCCAGCAGTGTCCAGACATAGGAGGGGTGGCTGGATAGGACTCCCAGCAGTGCCCAGACATAGGAGGGGGGTGTTTACAGGACTCCCAGCAATGCCCAGACATAGGAGAGGTGACTAGATAGGACTCCCAGCAGTGCTCAGACATAGGAGGGGTGGCTGAATAGGACTCCCAGCAGTGCCCAGACATAGGAGGGCAGTATGCGTAGGACTCCCAGCAGTGCCCAGACATAGGAGGGGTGGCTGGATAGGACTCCCAGCAGTGCCCAGACATAGGAGGGGGGGGTGCGTAGGACTCCCAGCAGTGCCCAGACATAGGAGGGGGGTGTGCGTAGGACTCCCAGCAGTGCCCAGACATAGGAGGGGTGTGTGCGTAGGTCTCTCAGCAGTGCCCAGACATAGGAGACGGGTGTGCACAGGACTCCCAGCAGGGCCCAGACATAAGAGGGGAGTGTGTGTAGGACTCCCAGCAGTGCCCAGACATAGGAGGGGGGTGTGCGTAGGACTCCCAGCAGTGCCCAGACATAGGAGGGTGGTGTACACAGGACTCCCAGCAGTGCCCAGACATAGGAGGGGGTGTGCACAGGACTCCCAGCAGTGCCCAGACATAGGAGAGGTGGCTGGATAGGACTCCCAGCAGTGCCCAGACATAGGAGGGGAGGATGGATAGGACGCCCAGCAGTGCCCAGCCATAGGAGGGGGGTGTGCGTAGGACTCCCAGCAGTGCCCAGACATAGGAGGGGGGTGTGCACAGGACTCCCAGCAGTGCCCAGACATAGGAGGGGGTGTGCGTAGGACTCCTAGCAGTGCCCAGACATAGGAGGGGGGTGTGCACAGGACTCCCAGCAGTGCCCAGACATAGGAGGGGTGTGTGCGTAGGTCTCTCAGCAGTGCCCAGACATAGGAGGGGGGTGTGCGTAGGACTCCCAGCTGTGCCCAGACATAGGAGGGGGTGTAGATATGACTCCCAGCAGTGCCCAGACATAGGAGGGGTGGCTTGATAGGACTCCCAGCGGTGCCCAGACATAGGAGGGGGTGTAGATAGGACTCCCAGCAGTGCCCAGACATACGAGGGGTGGCTGGATAGGACTCAAAGCAGTGCCCAGACATAGGAGGGGGTGAACGTAGAACTCCCAGCAGTGCCCAGACATAGGAGGGGGGTGTGCTTAGGACTCCCAGCAATGCCCAGACATAGGAGGGGGGTGTGCACAGGACTCCCAGCAGTGCCCAGACATAGGAGGGGTGGCTGGATAGGACTCCCAGCAGTGCCCGGACGTAGGAGGGGAGGCTGGATAGGACTCCCAGCAGTGCCCAGACATAGGAGGGGGGTGTGCGTAGGATCCCAGCAGTGCCCAGACATTGGAGGGGGGTGTGCGCAGAACTCCCAGCAGTGCCCAGACATAGGAGGGGTGGCTGGATAGGACTCCCAGCAGTGCCAATACATCGGAGCGGGGTGTGCGTAGGACTCCCAGCAGTGCCCAGACATAGAAGGGGGGTGTGGGTAGGACTCCCAGCAGTGCCCAGACATAGGAGAGGGGTGAACATAGAACTCCCAGCAGTGCCCAGACATAGGAGGGGTGGCTGGATAGGACTCCCAGCAGTGCCCAGACATAAAAGAGGGTGTGTTAGAACTCCCAGCAGTGCCCAGACATAAGAGGGGAGTGTGCGTAGCATTCCCAGCAGTGCCCAGACATAGGAGGGGTGGCTGGATAGGACTCCCAGCAATTCCCAGACATAGGAGGGGGTGTGCCTAGGACTCCCAGCAGTGCCCAGACATAGGAGGTGTGGCTGGATAGGACTCCCAGCAGTGCCCAGACATAGGAGTGGTGGCTGGATAGGACTCTCAGCAGTGCCCAGACATAGGAGGAGGGTGTGCGTAGGACTCCCAGCAGTGCCGAGACATAGGAGGTGGGTGTGCACAGGACTCCCAGCAGTGCCCAGACATAGGAGGAGGGTGTGCGTAGGACTCCCAGCAGTGCCGAGACATAGGAGGGGGGTGTGCACAGGACTCCCAGCAGTGCCCAGACATAGGAGGGGTGTGTGCGTAGGCCTCTCAGCAGTGCCCAGACATAGGAGGGGGGTGTGCGTAGGACTCCCAGCTGTGCCCAGACATAGGAGGGGGTGTAGATATGACTCCCAGCAGTGTCCAGACATAGGAGGGGTGGCTGGATAGGATTCACAGCAGTGCCCAGACATAGGAGGGGTGTGTGAGTAGGTCTCCCAGCAGTGCCCAGACATAGGAGAGGGGTGTGCACAGGACTCCCAGCAGTGCCCAGACATAGGAGGGGAGTGTGCGTAGGACTCCCAGCAGTGCCCAGACATAGGAGTGGGGTGTGCACAGGACTCCCATCAATGCCCAGACATAGGAGAGGTGGCTAGATAGGACTCCCAGCAGTGCCCAGACATAGGAGGAGTGGCTGAATAGGACTCCCAGCAGTGCCCAGACATAGGAGGGCAGTATGCGTAGGACTCCCAGCAGTGCCCAGACATAGGAGGGAAGTATGCGTAGGACTCCCAGCAGTGCCCAGACATAGGAGGGGGGTGTGCGTAGGACTCCCAGCAGTGCCCAGACATAGGAGGGGGGTGTGCGTAGGACTCCCAGCAGTGCCGAGACATAGGAGGGGGGTGTGCACAGGACTCCCAGCAGTGCCCAGACATAGGAGGGGTGTGGGCGTAGGTCTCTCAGCAGTGCCCAGACATAGGAAGGGGGTGTGCGTAGGACTCCCAGCAGTGCCCAGACATAGGAGGGGGGTGTACACAGGACTCCCAGCAGTGCCCAGACATAGGAGGGGGGTGTGCACAGGACTCCCAGCAGTGCCCAGACATAGGAGGGGTGGCTGGATAGGACTCCCAGCAGTGCCCAGACATAGGAGGGGTGGCTGGATAGGACTCCCAGCAGTGCCCAGACATAGGAGGGGGGTGTAGATAGGACTCCCAGCAGTGCCCAGACATAGGAGGGGTGGCTGGATAGAACTCCCAGCAGTGCCAAGAAATAAGAGGGGGTGTGCGTAGGACTCTCAGCAGTGCCCAGACATAGGAGGAGAGTGTGCGTAGGACTCCCAGCAGTGCCCAGACATAGGAGGGGTGGCTGGATAGGATGCCCAGACATAGGAGGGGGTTGTGCGTAGGACTCCCAGCAGTGCCCAGACATAGGAGGGGGGTGTGCGTAGGACTCCCAGCAGTGCCCAGAAATAAGAGGGGGTGTGCGTAGGTCTCCCAGCAGTGCCCAGACATAAGAGGGGGTGTGGGTAGGACTCCCAGCAGTGCGCAGACATAGGAGGGGGTGTGCACAGGACTCCCAGCAGTGCCCAGACATAGGAGGGGAGTGTGCACAGGACTCCCAGCAGTGCCCAGACATAGGAGTGGGCGTGCACAGGACTCCCAGCAGTGCCCAGACATAGGAGGGGGGTGTGCACAGGACTCACAGCAGTGCCCAGACATAGGAGAGGTGGCTGGATAGGACTCCCAGCAGTGCCCAGACATAGGAGGGGTGGCTGGATAGGACTCCCAGCAGTGCCCAGACATAGGAGGGCGTGTGCTTAGGACTCCCAGCAGTGCCCAGACATAGTAGGGGGTGTGCGTAGGACTCCCAGCAGTGCCCAGACATAGGAGGGGGTTGTGCACAGGATTCCCAGCAGTGCCCAGACATAGGAGCGGGTGGCTGGAAAGGACTCCCAGCAGTGCCCAGACATAGGAGGGGTGGCTGGATAGGACTCCCAGCAGTGCCAAGACATAAGAGGTGGGTGTGCGTAGGACTCCCAGCAGTGCTCAGACATAGGAGGGGTGGCTGGATAGGACGCCCAGACATAGGAGGGGGTTGTGCGTAGGACTCCCAGCAGTGCCCAGACATAGGAGGGGGGTGTGCGTCGGACTCCCAGCAGTGCCCAGACATAGGAGGGGGGTGTGCGTAGGTCTCCCAGCAGTGCCCAGACATAGGAGAGGGGTGTGCACAGGACTCCCAGCAGTGCCCAGACATAGGAGTAGGAGGGGAGTGTGCGTAGGACTCCCAGCAGTGCCCAGACATAGGAGGGGTGGCTGGATAGGACTCCCAGCAGTGCCCAGACATAGGAGGGGGGTGTAGATAGGACTCCCATCAGTGCCGAGACATAGGAGGGGTGGCTGGGTAGAACTCCCAGCAGTGCCAAGACATAGGAAGGGGGTGTGCGTAGGTCTCACAGCAGTGCCCAGACATAGAAGGGGGTGTGCGTAGGACTCCCAGCAGTGCCCAGACATAGGAGGAGGGTGTGCATAGGACTCCCAGCAGTGCCCAGACATAGGAGGGGTGGCTGGATAGGACGCCCAGACATAGGAGGGGGGTGTGCGTAGGACTCCAAGCAGTGCCCAGACCTAGGAGGGGTGTGTGCGTATGTCTCCCAGCAGTGCCCAGACATAGGAGAGGGGTGTGCACAGGACTCCCAGCAGTGCCCAGACATAGGAGGGGAGTGTGCGTAGGACTCCCTGCAGTGCCCAGACATAGGAGGGGGGTGTGCACAGGACTCCCAGCAGTGCCCAAACATAGGAGGGGGGTGTGCACAGGACTCCCAGCAGTGCCCAGACATAGGAGGGGTGGCTGAATAGGACTCCCAGCAGTGCCCAGACATAGGAGGGCAGTGTGCCTAGGACTCCCAGCAGTGCCCAGACATAGGAGGGGTGGCTGGATAGGACTCCCAGCAGTGCCCAGACATAGGAGGGGGGTGTGCACAGGACTCCCAGCAGTGCCCAGACATAGGAGGGCAGTGTGCGTAGGACTCCCAGCAGTGCCCAGACATAGGAGGGGTGGTTGGATAGGACTCCCAGCAGTGCCCAGACATAGGAGGGGGGTGTGCCTAGGACTCCCAGCAGTGCCCAGACATAGGAGGGGTGTGTGCGTAGGATCCCAGCAGTGCCCAGACATTGGAGGGGGTGTGCGCAGAACTCCCAGCAGTGCCCAGACATAGGAGGGGTGGCTGGATAGGACTCCCAGCAGTGCCAATACATAGGAGCAGGGTGTGCGTAGGACTCCCAGCAGTGCCCAGACATAGAAGGGGGGTGTGGGTAGGACTCCCAGCAGTGCCCAGACATAGGAGAGGGGTGAACATAGAACTCCCAGCAGTGCCCAGACATAGGAGGGGTGGCTGGATAGGACTCCCAGCAGTGCCCAGACATAAAAGGGGGTGTGTTAGGACTCCCAGCAGTGCCCAGACATAAGAGGGGAGTGTGCGTAGCATTCCCAGCAGTGCCCAGACATAGGAGGGGTGGCTGGATAGGACTCCCAGCAATTCCCAGACATAGGAGGGGGTGTGCGTAGGACTCCCAGCAGTGCCCAGACATAGGAGGTGTGGCTGGATAGGACTCCCAGCAGTGCCCAGACATAGGAGTGGTGGCTGGATAGGACTCTCAGCAGTGCCCAGACATAGGAGGAGGGTGTGCGTAGGACTCCCAGCAGTGCCGAGACATAGGAGGTGGGTGTGCACAGGACTCCCAGCAGTGCCCAGACATAGGAGGGGGGTGTGCGTAGGACTCCCAGCAGTGCCGAGACATAGGAGGGGATTGTGCACAGGACTCCCAGCAGTGCCCAGACATAGGAGGGGTGTGTGCGTAGGTCTCTCAGCAGTGCCCAGACATAGGAGGGGGGTGTGCGTAGGACTCCCAGCTGTGCCCAGACATAGGAGGGGGTGTAGATATGACTCCCAGCAGTGTCCAGACATAGGAGGGGTGGCTGGATAGGATTCACAGCAGTGCCCAGACATAGGAGGGGTGTGTGAGTAGGTCTCCCAGCAGTGCCCAGACATAGGAGAGGGGTGTACACAGGACTCCCAGCAGTGCCCAGACATAGGAGGGGAGTGTGCGTAGGACTCCCAGCAGTGCCCAGACATAGGAGTGGGGTGTGCACAGGACTCCCATCAATGCCCAGACATAGGAGAGGTGGCTAGATAGGACTCCCAGCAGTGCCCAGACATAGGAGGAGTGGCTGAATAGGACTCCCAGCAGTGCCCAGACATAGGATGGCAGTATGCGTAGGACTCCCAGCAGTGCCCAGACATAGGAGGGCAGTATGCGTAGGACTCCCAGCAGTGCCCAGACATAGGAGGGGGGTGTGCGTAGGACTCCCAGCAGTGCCCAGACATAGGAGGGGGGTGTGCGTAGGACTCCCAGCAGTGCCGAGACATAGGAGGGGGGGGGTTCACAGGACTCCCAGCAGTGCCCAGGCATAATAGGGGTGTGTGCGTAGGTCTCTCAGCAGTGCCCAGACATAGGAAGGGGGTGTGCGTAGGACTCCCAGCAGTGCCCAGACATAGGAGGGGGGTGTACACAGGACTCCCAGCAGTGCCCAGACATAGGAGGGGGGTGTGCACAGGACTCCCAGCAGTGCCCAGACATAGGAGGGGTGGCTGGATAGGACTCCCAGCAGTTCCCAGACATAGGAGGGGTGGCTGGATAGGACTCCCAGCAGTGCCCAGACATAGGAGGGGGGTGTAGATAGGACTCCCAGCAGTGCCCAGACATAGGAGGGGTGGCTGGATAGAACTCCCAGCAGTGCCAAGAAATAAGAGGGGGTGTGCGTAGGACTCTCAGCAGTGCCCAGACATAGGAGGAGAGTGTGCGTAGGACTCCCAGCAGTGCCCAGACATAGGAGGGGTGGCTGGATAGGATGCCCAGACATAGGAGGGGGTTGTGCGTAGGACTCCCAGCAGTGCCCAGACATAGGAGGGGGGTGTGCGTAGGACTCCCAGCAGTGCCCAGAAATAAGAGGGGGTGTGCGTAGGTCTCCCAGCAGTGCCCAGACATAAGAGGGGGGTGTGGGTAGGACTCCCAGCAGTGCGCAGACATAGGAGGGGGTGTGCACAGGACTCCCAGCAGTGCCCAGACATAGGAGGGGAGTGTGCACAGGACTCCCAGCAGTGCCCAGACATAGGAGTGGGCGTGCACAGGACTCCCAGCAGTGCCCAGACATAGGAGGGGGGTGTGCACAGGACTCACAGCAGTGCCCAGACATAGGAGAGGTGGCTGGATAGGACTCCCAGCAGTGCCCAGACATAGGAGGGGTGGCTGGATAGGACTCCCAGCAGTGCCCAGACATAGGAGGGCGTGTGCTTAGGACTCCCAGCAGTGCCCAGACATAGTAGGGGGTGTGCGTAGGACTCCCAGCAGTGCCCAGACATAGGAGGGGGTTGTGCACAGGATTCCCAGCAGTGCCCAGACATAGGAGCGGGTGGCTGGAAAGGACTCCCAGCAGTGCCCAGACATAGGAGGGGTGGCTGGATAGGACTCCCAGCAGTGCCAAGACATAAGAGGTGGGTGTGCGTAGGACTCCCAGCAGTGCTCAGACATAGGAGGGGTGGCTGGATAGGACGCCCAGACATAGGAGGGGGTTGTGCGTAGGACTCCCAGCAGTGCCCAGACATAGGAGGGGGGTGTGCATCGGACTCCCAGCAGTGCCCAGACATAGGAGGAGGGTGTGCGTAGGTCTCCCAGCAGTGCCCAGACATAGGAGAGGGGTGTGCACAGGACTCCCAGCAGTGCCCAGACATAGGAGGGGAGTGTGCGTAGGACTCCCAGCAGTGCCCAGACATAGGAGGGCTGGCTGGATAGGACTCCCAGCAGTGCCCAGACATAGGAGGGGGGTGTAGATAGGACTCCCATCAGTGCCCAGACATAGGAGGGGTGGCTGGGTAGAACTCCCAGCAGTGCCAAGACATAGGAAGGGGGTGTGCGTAGGTCTCACAGCAGTGCCCAGACATAGAAGGGGGTGTGCGTAGGACTCCCAGCAGTGCCCAGACATAGGAGGAGGGTGTGCATAGGACTCCAAGCAGTGCCCAGACCTAGGAGGGGTGTGTGCGTATGTCTCCCAGCAGTGCCCAGACATAGGAGAGGGGTGTGCACAGGACTCCCAGCAGTGCCCAGACATAGGAGGGGAGTGTGCGTAGGACTCCCAGCAGTGCCCAGACATAGGAGGGGGGTGTGCACAGGACTCCCAGCAGTGCCCAAACATAGGAGGGGGGTGTGCACAGGACTCCCAGCAATGCCCAGACATAGGAGAGGTGGCTAGATAGGACTCCCAGCAGTGCCCAGACATAGGAGGGGTGGCTGAATAGGACTCCCAGCAGTGCCCAGACATAGGAGGGCAGTGTGCCTAGGACTCCCAGCAGTGCCCAGACATAGGAGGGGTGGCTGGATAGGACTCCCAGCAGTACCCAGACATAGGAGGGGGGTGTGCACAGGACTCCCAGCAGTGCCCAGACATAGGAGGGCAGTGTGCGTAGGACTCCCAGCAGTGCCCAGACATAGGAGGGGTGGTTGGATAGGACTCCAAGCAGTGCCCAGACATAGGAGGGGGGTGTGCCTAGGACTCCCAGCAGTGCCCAGACATAGGAAGGGGGTGTGCGTAGGACTCCCAGCAGTGCCCAGACATAGGAGGGGGGTGTACACAGGACTCCCAGCAGTGCCCAGACATAGGAGGGGGGTGTGCACAGGACTCCCAGCAGTGCCCAGACATAGGAGAGGTTGCTGGATAGGACTCCCAGCAGTGCCCAGACATAGGAGGGGAGGATGGATAGGACGCCCAGCAGTGCCCAGACATAGGAGGGGGGTGTGCGTAGGACTCCCAGCAGTGCCCAGACATAGGAGGGGGGTGTGCACAGGACTCCCAGCAGTGCCCAGACATAGGAGGGGGTGTGCGTAGGACTCCTAGCAGTGCCCAGACATAGGAGGGGGGTGTGCACAGGGCTCCCAGCAGTGCCAAGATATAGGAGGGGTGGCTGGATAGTACTCCCAGCAGTGCCCAGACATAGGAGGGGGTGTGCGTAGGACTCCCAGCAGTGCCCAGACATAGGAGGGGTGGCTTGATAGGACTCCCAGCAGTGCCCAGACATAGGAGGGGGTGTAGATAGGACTCCCAGCAGTGCCCAGTCATACGAGGGGTGGCTGGATAGGACTCAAAGCAGTGCCCAGACATAGGAGGGGGGTGTGCGTAGGACTCCCAGCAGTGACCAGACATAGGAGGGGGGTGTGCTTAGGACTCCCAGCAGTGCCCAGACATAGGAGGGGGGTGTGCACAGGACTCCCAGCAGTGCCCAGACATAGGAGGGGTGGCTGGATAGGACTCCCAGCAGTGCCCAGACATAGGAGGGGTGGCTGGATAGGACTCCCAGCAGTGCCCAGACATAGGAGGGGGGTGTGCATAGGATCCCAGCAGTGCCCAGACATAGGAGGGGGTGTGCGCAGAAGTCCCAGCAGTGCCGAGACATAGGAGGGGTGGCTGGATAGGACTCCCAGCAGTGCCCATACATAGGAGCGGGGTGTGCGTAGGACTCCCAGCAGTGCCCAGACATAGAAGGGGGGTGTGCGTAGGACTCCCAGCAGTGCCCAGACATAGGAGAGGGGTGAACATAGAACTCCCAGCAGTGCCCAGACATAGGAGGGGTGGCTGGATAGGACTCCCAGCAGTGCCCAGACATAAAAGAGGGTGTGTTAGGACTCCCAGCAGTGCCCAGACATAGGAGGGGAGTATGCGTAGCATTCCCAGCAGTGCCCAGACATAGGAGGGGTGGCTGGATAGGACTCCCAGCAATTCCCAGACATAGGAGGGGGTGTGCGTAGGACTCCCAGCAGTGCCCAAACATAGGAGGTGTGGCTGGATAGGACTCCCAGCAGTGCCCAGACATAGGAGTGGTGGCTGGATAGGACTCTCAGCAGTGCCCAGACATAGGAGGGGGGTGTGCACAGGACTCCCAGCAGTGCCCAGACATAGGAGGGGTGTGTGCGTAGGTCTCTCAGCAGTGCCCAGACATAGGAGGATGTGTGCGTAGGACTCCCAGCAGTGCCGAGACATAGGAGGGGTGTGTGCGTAGGTCTCTCAGCAGTGCCCAGACATAGGAGGATGTGTGCGTAGGACTCCCAGCAGTGCCGAGACATAGGAGGGGGGGTGTGCACAGGACTCCCAGCAGTGCCCAGACATAGGAGGGGTGTGTGCGTAGGTCTCTCAGCAGTGCCCAGACATAGGAGGATGTGTGCGTAGGACTCCCAGCTGTGCCCAGACATAGGAGGGGGTGTAGATATGACTCCCAGCAGTGTCCAGACATAGGAGGGGTGGCTGGATAGGACTTCCAGCAGTGCCCAGACATAGGAGGGGTGTGTGCGTAGGTCTCCCAGCAGTGCCCAGACATAGGAGAGGGGTGTGCAAAGGACTCCCAGCAGTGCCCAGACATAGGAGGGGAGTGTGCGTAGGACTCCCAGCAGTGCCCAGACATAGGAGGGGGGTGTGCACAGGACTCCCAGAAATGCCCAGACATAGGAGAGGTGGCTAGATAGGACTCCCAGCAGTGCCCAGACATAGGAGGGGTGGCTGAATAGGACTCCCAGCAGTGCCCAGACATAGGAGGGCAGTATGCGTAGGACTCCCAGCAGTGCCCAGACATAGGAGGGGTGGCTGGATAGGACTCCCAGCAGTGCCCAGACATAGGAGGGGGTGTGCGTAGGACTCCCAGCAGTGCCCAGACATAGGATGGGGGTGTGCGTAGGACTCCCAGCAGTGCCGAGACATAGGAGGGGGGTGTGCACAGGACTCCCAGCAGTGCCCAGACATAGGAGGGGTGTGTGCGTAGGTCTCTCAGCAGTGCCCAGACATAGGAGACGGGTGTGCACAGGACTCCCAGCAGGGCCCAGACATAGGAGGGGAGTGTGTGTAGGACTCCCAGCAGTGCCCAGACATAGGAGGGGGGGTGTGCGTAGGACTCCCAGCAGTGCCCAGACATAGGAGGGGGTGTACACAGGACTCCCAGCAGTGCCCAGACATAGAAGGGGTGTGCACAGGACTCCCAGCAGTGCCCAGACATAGGAGAGGTGGCTGGATAGGACTCCCACCAGTGCCCAGACATAGGAGGGGAGGATGGATAGGAGCCCAGCAGTGCCCAGCCATAGGAGGGGGGTGTGCGTAGGACTCCCAGCAGTGCCCAGACATAGGAGGGGGGTGTGCACAGGACTCCCAGCAGTGCCCAGACATAGGAGGGGGTGTGCGTAGGGCTCCTAGCAGTGCCCAGACATAGGAGGGGGGTGTGCATAGGACTCCCAGCAGTGCCCAGATATAGGAGGGGTGGCTGGATAGTACTCCCAGCAGTGCCCAGACATAGGAGGGGGTGTGCGTAGGACTCCCAGCAGTGCCCAGACATAGGAGGGGTGGCTTGATAGGACTCCCAGCAGTGCCCAGACATAGGGGGGGGTGTAGATAGGACTCCCAGCAGTGCCCAGACATACGAGGGGTAGCTGGATAGGACTCAAAGCAGTGCCCAGACATAGGAGGTGGGTGTGCGTAGAACTCCCAGCAGTGCCCAGACATAGGAGGGGGGTGTGCTTAGGACTCCCAGCAGTGCCCAGACATAGGAGGGGGTGTGGGTAGGACTCCCAGCAGTGCCCAGACATAGGAGAGGGGTGAACATAGAACTCCCAGCAGTGCCCAGACATAGGAGGGGTGGCTGGATAGGACTCCCAGCAGTGCCCAGACATAAAAGGGGGTGTGTTAGGACTCCCAGCAGTGCCCAGACATAGGAGGGGAGTGTGCGTAGCATTCCCAGCAGTGCCCAGACATAGGAGGGGTGGCTGGATAGGACTCCCAGCAATTCCCAGACATAGGAGGGGGTGTGCGTAGGACTCCCAGCAGTGCCCAGACATAGGAGGGGTGTGTGCGTAGGTCTCTCAGCAGTGTCCAGACATAGGAGGGGTGGCTGGATAGGACTCCCAGCAGTGCCCAGACATAGGAGGGGGGTGTGCACAGGACTCCCATCAGTGCCCAGACATAGGAGGGGGGTGTGCGTAGGACTCCCAGCAGTGCCCAGACATAGGAGGGGTGGCTGGATAGGACTCCCAGCAGTGCCCAGACATAGGAGGGGTGGCTGGATAGGACTCCCAGCGGTGCCCAGAAATAGGAGGGGGGTGTGCATAGGACTCCCAGTAGTGCCCAGACATAGGAGGGGGGTGTGCGTAGGACTCCCAGCAGTCCCCAGAAATAGGAGGGGTGGCTGGATAGGACTCCCAGCAGTGCCCAGACATAGGAGGGGGGTGTGCGTAGGACTCCCAGCAGTGCCCAGACAAAGGAGGGGGATGTGCGTAGGACTCCCAGCAGTGCCCAGACATAGGAGGGGTGTGTATATAGGACTCCCAGCAGTGCCCAGACATAGAAGGGGTGGCTGGATAGGACTCCCAGCAGTGCCCAGACATAGGAGGGGGTGCGCACAGGACTCCCAGCAGTGCCCAGACATAGGAGGGGGTGTGCACAGGACTCCCAGCAGTGCCCAGACATAGGAGGGAGGTGTGGATAGGACTCCCAGCAGTACCCAGACATAGGAGGGGGTGTGTGTAGGACTCCCAGCAGTGCCCACACCTAGGAGGGGTGGCTGGATTGGACTCCCAGCAGTGCCCAGACATAGGAGAAGGGTTTGCGTAGGACTCCCAGCAGTGCCCAGAGATAGGAGGGGTGGGCGGATAGGTCTCCCATCAGTGCCCAGACATAGGAGGGGTGGCTGGATAGAACTCCCAGCAGTGCCCAGACATAGAAGGGGGTGTGCGTAGGACTCCCAGCAGTGCCCAGATATAGGAGGGGTGTGTGCACAGGACTTCCAGCAGTGCCCAGACATAGGAGGGGTGGCTGGATAGGACTCCCAGCAGTGCCCAGTCATAGGAGGTGTGGCTCGATAGGACTCTCAGCAGTGCCCAGTCATAGGAGGTGTGGCTCGATAGGACTCTCAGCAGTGCTCAGTCATAGGGGTGTGCATTTCCACCGTTATCCAACAACTACATGCCTGTATGTGTACATCCATAACCTGTTACACTCATGATAGTTGCACATCAACACATCACTCAGAGCAGTGACCTACTCCATGGAGGGTGGTATCCTGTCACACACTGTGTGACACACCACATGTGGGTGTTTTGTCAGATCCCACATGCATATCCACCCATGGAGGTTGCAGGCACCCACACACCCCTCCATCATTACTCAATTGTGTCTAGTCATGTAACAGCCCGCCAAACAAATAAAGCACAAATGGACTAATGATGTGTCATGTACATCCCAGCCATGATGTGAATGTCCAGGTGGTGAAACATGTGATCCCTCATGGAAGGAACAGGGTTGAAAACTCTTAGATACAAAGCACCTAAATGTGAGTTGTGTGCACAAATTCCCGGCATTACAATTAGAAACATAAGGTCAAGGCTGATAACATTTTCATGCATAGTGTGAAAAAAGTATGATTGTTTCCCTGAAGGCATTACTACATACTACAAACCCAAGCACAGTGAGTAGCATGGATGGCACAGACCAATGATCAGAACTCATTTGTGAGCAGGCATGGCCATTGCTGAAGGGAATGTACAAATATATAGGAAATCTACACAAAGGTCACCACAACAATTGTACAACTGGCTGTTGTGAAGATCTCATGTGTCACTGAGGAAGGGACACTCTTTGGGACTATGTCTGTGTGCAAACTGAACACACACAAACAAAGAGTAATTGCTGCAACATTGTGATGGCACATAGATACCATAGTCCAAATCATCACTATCATGAAATAGACATCTTTCACAATCTATACACATCAACATGACAACAACTCCTAGACACCCAGCACCTAAATCAAGTACCTAAAATGCAACATTTCTGAAAGAAAAAGAAAATGCTTTATCCAGCTCCAAAGCAAAAAGATAATGCAAATTAGTCCCGGATGTAACAAGGCCAATGGCCAGTCCACAAAAGAAATCTTGTTTGGGGACATAATGGAGTATCACAACCCCAAACTTGCCTGCACACGGATGAATCAAAGGGTTGGTGACCCATGGGGGGCATCATCAGGGACAGTGTCCGGCACCACAGGGACAGTAGAGGGAAGGGTAGGTGTTGTGGGTGCAGGGGGGGGAGGAATCAGCCTCAGTGGGGAGTGCAGCGGCAAAGGTGGTTTCATATAAACTGCTGCACACAGCTGCCAGCTCCGACAGACTACCACCTGCACCCGGGGACGAAATGGGAGTGGAGGTAGAGGGCTCTGCGTCTGGTAGAATATGTGTGTGGCTGTGTGCATGATGTCTGTCCTCTCTCCCTATGGGTGTGCCTACATCTCCCTGAGATTGGGTGCCTGGAGCTCTGCGCTTTGACTTCCGTGTGGGTGTGCTGGGTGTCTCTGTTGGGGTGTGTGATCTGGTGCGTCTGCGTGTATGGTGGACAGGTATGGGAGAGGGGGATGTGGATTTGCCTGAAGGAGGGGGGGGGGGCGCTGCAGGAGGGCAAGTACTGCCGTCAGTGAAGAGTCTATGGATGACAAACTCCGACGTTGATCAGACATGTCATATGACATGCCCTCCATGGATGACAACAACTGTGTCAAGATATGTGTTTGTCCATGGAGGACAGTCAGCATGGAAGTCTGACCAACGTGAATCTGCCGGAGTAGGTCCACATACTGAGGGCAGCAGGGGAGACAGGGGCAGGGGCTGCGGTGCCGGGGACGAAGGAGACACAGGGGGCAGCATGGACCAAAGGGACCCTAGCAACTGTGAGGGTGGAGATGGGTGTGGAGGAGGAGGGGACAGACAAAGTGGTGGCAGATGCAGTTGCTGCGTATTTCCCCTCCTATTGGGAGTCTGAAGCCGAGCCGTCCGAGCCTGACTCCCCTCACCCTCTGTGCCACTGCCTCCCTCTGACTCCTCAAAGCAGGTGGCACTGTGGCTGGGTCCCTATGCCTGGTCTGTGCTTGTGTCTCCTCCAGTTTCGGTTGATGATGCTGTCGGTAAGGAGAAAGGAAAAAAATATATCAGTCACCTGTACACATCAGACACATGAGCACAAATTCATTTGGGCACATTTCAAATCATGGCATGCATCATGAGTAACATGCCACATAACTCAGCACATATTTAAGACTAGTACTGCGCAGTTGTAATAGACACAGCGCTCCTTGGATACAAAGATACAAGTAACAGACCAGGCCACAACTTGAATGAGAGTCACAATGATGAGCCACTGTATGTCAACAGATCTGGTTTTTATCCATCACCGTTATGTTGCCCACTCTGCCACCCCAGTAGATATGGTCATGTCCCACATGGGAACAGTCCTGGCCGAACTGCCAAGTAATGCTATCCCAGGACCGGAAACAAGCTTCTGTAGTAGGGGATCTCTGTGTATAGTCATAATCTAGTGAATAGTCCCGCCCATGTGCGTGGATCCCGGAGTAATCAAAAATAATCTCTTAAGATGTCGAAAAATGCAGAACTGCACAGACACTTAAGAGAGAATTAAAGACAGATAATGCAGCCTATAAAAACAGGCTACACTGTCCAGTACTTCATCTAGAAATTCCACCAAAAATCCACAAACAGCAAGTCTGTCCAGATTTCCCTTGCTTCAGCATGAAAAACCCTCTGGAATGATAGAGAGGAAGACATGGACAGACAAGCCCCATAGGCTGCCATTATATGGCTCAAAACAGGATACTGTGCCTTTAAGAGAACTTTCCAGAACTTCACAGTATCCCAGAATGCACTGCAGGTCCCTTTTACTTTCAGTTCTTTTTTCCGGCTCCTGCAAGCAGGACCCTGGAGCATTGAGCTCTCCCTTTTCAAGGGTTTATTTGTGATTTTTTCACTTTTGTTCAAGTTTTGAGTGCTTTTCTAAAGTACTTTTGTGCCTTTCTTCTGGTTAATCCTTTGGTGCACTCTTTTATTGTCATAATGCCTGCATTATTTGACAAATGTCCAGAGTGCTCCAGGAAGAAGGACAAATCGGATCCTCATGCAGTGTGTATCCTCTGCCTTCCCTCTTCCCATGTCCCAGAGGAGTGTGTCATTTGTCAAGGCTTCCCTGGCAGGACCCTGAAGGATAGAAAGAAGATCAGGCTTCAGGGCCTTGAGGAAAGAAGGCTGAAGGCGCAAGGTGGGTCTGGAGGGGCTTCCTCTGCCCATGCTGAGGCCTCTGGGAGGCTCCCCAGGGGCAGGAAGACCAGCAAGCGTCCCCATTCTCCAGCTGGGTCGATTGCACCGACTACGGCGTCGAGAGGGATGACTACAGTATGTTCCCCGTCTCCTCAGGGCTCTGGGTCGAGGCGACGTCGACGCTTGACGTCGAAGGAACTGAACAGACCGCCGTCGAAGTCTCCTGTGACGATTTCGTCGTCTTCCTCGTCGGAGTCGTCGTCGAGTGATCAACGTCGAAAGGCCCAGTTTCGGCGCTCGCCATCGAGGCGACACCGCCGTTCGCCGTCGGCGAAAAGGAAAAGGCCGTCGTCGAGGGGATCCTCGTCGTCGAAGAGAAGATTGCCGTCGGGGCGCAGATCGCCGTTGAGGCGAAGGAGGTCGCCGTCAAGGCGAAGGAGATCGCTGTTGAGGTGAAGGAGGTCGCTGTCGAGGCGAAGGAGGTCGTCGTCGAGGCGAAGGCATTCGCCGTCGAGGGAGAGACGGTCAACGTCGAGGAAAAGACGCCCGCCGTCGAGGGACCGATGCTCGCCGCCCGGTCGCTGTTCTTCGACGCCGAAGAGTCGTGGAAGGAGGTCTGGCGCCATGGGAGGTTCGCCAACTTCCCAGGCTGGAGAGGAAGGCGGATCACCGGGTTCGGTGTACTCCATGGTGTATACCCCGACACAGAGGCCGGTTACACCCCCGCCTCCATTGCCGAGGGGGCTCCCTCTGCGGGGCCCTACTCCTCCGCCGCTACCACCACTTCCTCAATCTCTACCTCAACCTCAGCTGCCAGCAGACAAGCCGCCTCCGGTCCCTCCGAGGTCGGTCTCACTGCCCAGATTTCCGACTCCTCCCAAGGGGACCCCTCAGCCGAGGGCCCCGGCCAAACCAAAGTCGCCCGCCCCGGTGGAACCGGCGGAACCGGCGGAACGGCCGAAGCCAAGGAGGTCACGATCCCGATCCGGACGGAGGGGGAGATCGAGGAGTCGGCATAGATCCTCCACCAGGTCAAGACGGCGCCATAGGAGGTGCGGATCGCGGTCCCGCACTGACTCCTCAAGGTCCAGGACCAGGACCTATTCACCAACCTTGTCGGAATCCCCGGGAACAAGGGTGTCTCCGGTGGACGACATCAGCACGTTCCATGATGTTCTCCTGAGGGGGGCAGCGAAATTGGGAATCACGGTGACGGCTCCAACACCCACGATGTCAGTGATCTTTGAGACGCTTCACAAGAAGCATTTGTCTCGCCCTTAGCTACCACTGGTGCCTGGGCTGGTAGAGCCCGCGGAGGAGCTGTTCCTCACGCCAGCAGTGGCGAAAGCCGCTCCCTCCCGACTTCTGAAGAAGTACAGGGCCCCGGATTCGGACCCGGCTTTTCTACGAATGGACCCGGTTCCGGACTCTGTGATAGTGACGGCGGCCAGGAAGCTACATTCTACCTCCCCGTCTTCAACCGTACCACCTGACAAGGAAAGCCGATGGATCGACTCAGCTGGCAGGAAGGCTTGTGGGACGGCATCCACGGCCATGAAGGCCTCCAGCAATGCGGCTTTGCTAGGGCGGTATGACCGTGCCCTGTAGGAATCCCTTCAACAGTTCACGGAACTCCTGCCGAGAGATAAGAGGGAGGACTTCCAGGAGATCCTCAAGGAGGGGATACTGGTTTCGAACCAGGTCATCAGCGCGGCTGTGGATGTCTCTCTTTTGGCTGCCCATGGGTACTGTCATAGGATCACCCAGCGACGCCATGCTTGGCTCAGGCTCACATCACTCAAGCCGGAGGCACAGCAGCGGGTGGCCAATCTGCCCTTCTCATTGGAAACATTATTCGGCAAACATGCCGACGATGAGATGGCCCGCATGAAGGCGGAGGCAGAGACCCTGAAGGCTGTGGGCTTGGAGAAGCCCAAAGAAAAGAAGGCCAACCGACCGTTCCATAGACGGTTCGGTGCACAGGGCAGAGGGAGAGGACAGACTTCGGGACAGCAGCAGCCACAACAGCAGTAGTTCCGGAGACCCTTCCAAAAGCGACAGAAGGGTAGAGGGGCCCAATAGTCCTCCACAGCGAACAAGAGCCCGGCTGGGTCTCAATCCTGAGCGGTTACTTCCCCTACATCCGTTACCCGCTCCGGTGGGAGGAAGCGTTCAATTTTTTCTGGCAGAGTGGAAAAAAATTACTCAGGACAAGTGGGTGCTGAATATTGTTTGCAATGGATACAGTCTTCGGTTCACCATCCCACCTCCTTCAATTCCCCCGGTCAGCTCGCGGTTTCAAATGCGCGAGCTCCAGGCGGAGGCCGATATCCTGTTAAGGAAAAGGGTGATAGAAGGCGTACCTCTGTCTCAAAGAGGAAGAGGTCTGTACTCCCGGTTCTTCCTGGTTCGCAAGAAGGACAAGAACGAGTTCAGGCCCATTCTGGATTTGCAACAGGCAAACAAGTGAATTCGCAGAGAGAAGTTCCGCATGCTGTCGTTGCATCAGATTTATCCTCAGTTGCAACAGGGAGACTGGCTTTGTGCTATAGACCTACAAAATGCGTACTTCCATGCGCCCATCGCACACAAACACAGGAAGTTCCTGCGATTCGAAGTCGGCGCCAATCATTATCAGTACACAGTACTTCCATTCGGACTGAAGTCTGCGCCCAGAACATTCTCGAAGTGCATGGCAGTGGTAGCAGCACACCTAAGGAAGAACAAGGTGTTTGTCTACCCGTACCTGGATGATTGGTTGATCAAGGCCTCCTCCTTCTCGGAAGCTCATACACACTTCCAGAAGACGTGCGTTCTCTTGAACAAGCTGGGGTTGCACATCAACATGTCTGAGTCTGTCCCGACTCCGGTCCAGTGCATTCAGTACTTGCGAGACACCATCAATACGCTGTCAGCAAGCGTGTCTCCTTCGGAGGAGCGGCGATTATCACTCCTTCGGAAGGCTCAGGCTCTTATGACCACTCCATCTACAACAGTGAGGACGGTGTCTTCTCTACTGGGATCGATGGCCTCTTGCATCTTCCTAATGCCACACGCACGTCTGCACATGAGACCTTTGCAGGCGTGCTTGGAAGATCAGTGGGATCAGAGGAAAGTGTCTTGGGACGACAAGATACGACTGTCTCTGCATGCTCTTCAGTCTCTGAAGTGGTGGTGTTCAGCGGAGAATCTCCTCAGAGGGGTTCCCTTCCACAAGGACATTCCCACTCAGACGATCATGACGGATGCGTCTCTCCACGGATGGGGAGCGCAGTCCGGAGACTTACAGATTCAAGGGACGTGGTCTCCTTCGGAGTCCACGTACCACATCAATTTCCTGAAACTCAGAGCTGTTCACTTGGCACTGAAGGCCTTTCATCCGTCCTTTCAGACCAACTCTCTGCTTGTACAGACGGACAATACGATCACGATGTATTACCTCAACAAGCAGGGGGGCTCGAGATCACGCACTCTGTCGCAGGAGGCGCAGGCGATCTGGTACTGGCTTCTGGCCAGAGGACTGACGATAACGGCTACCCATCTGCCAGGTGCGCAGAATGTTCAGGCGGACACACTGAGCAGACTGATTCAGGAAAACCACGAATGGGTCATAAACGACGAAGTACTAGGAGAAGTCTTCGCAAGGTAGGGGACTCCAGACATAGCCGCCGCCGCCACCGCCGAAAACAGAAAATGCCGAGACTTCGCCTCCAGGTACTACCAGCAGGGGACGCTGGGGAATGCGCTATGGATCAACTGGTCGAACAGCTTCTGTACGCTTTTCCACCCATTCCCCTGATTCCGGCGGTGCTCATCAAGCTGTCCCAGTCCAGGGCGCGGATGATCCTGATTGCCCCGAAATGGCCCAGACAGTGGTGGATCACGGACCTGCTTCACCGGTCTCTCCTTCCTCACATTCGGCTGCCGTGCAGGCCGGACCTTCTCACGATGTTCGGGGGGCAGATGTTGCACCCCAACCTCTCATCTTTGAGTTTGGCGGCATGGCTCCTGAGATAGTGCAATATGTCCATTTGTATCTACCTGAAGATTGCATGGACATACTGAAGGAGGCTAAGCGACATTCCACTCGGACTTCCTATGCTTACAAGTGGAAGAGGTTTTGCATCTGGTGCAAGTCCAAGAATTATGACCCGACGACGTGCAAGGAAGATGTCATCCTTCCGAATCTTCTGCATCTGGCGCGATCTGGCCTTAATGTCCATTCCATTAAGGTTCATCTTGCTGCGCTGACTGCCTACAGGAAATGCCCTTCACAGACTTCCTTCTTCCAGAACCCTGTGATCAAGGATTTTTTTGGAAGGCTTGAAGAAAGTGTTCCCTCCTGTCCAGCTTCCTTCGCCTTCATGGGAATTAAATGTGGTGCTGTCCAGATTGATGAAGGAGCCTTTTGAACCTATTCATAAGGCTTCGTTGCAGCACTGTCCTGGAAGGCGGCGTTCCTCGTGGCCATTACATCGGCCCGCACGGTGAGTGAAATTCAGACGTTGTGTTGCCAAGAACCTTATACTGTATTTCATGCTGCTAAGGTTGTTATGCGTACTCACCCTAAATTTCTTCCCAAGGCTATTTCTAAATTTCATGTCAACCAGACTATAACTTTGCCTACGTTTTTTCAGAATCCTTTATCTCCAGCGGAAAAGTCTTTACATTCCCTGGATGTTAGGAGGGTGTTGAAATTCTATCTGGATAAGACCAAAGATATTCGTAGGTCAGACCAATTGTTCATCAATTATGGATCAGTCAGGACGGGTCTTGCTACCTCTAAGCAGTCCATCTCTAGGTGGATTGTGTCCTGCATACAACTGTGTTACCAAAAGGCTAATAAGACCTTAGGGGGTAAACCTAAGGCTCATTCCACCACGGGCAAAGCTGCCATGACGGCTTTGCTCCGTAATGTTCGAATTGCAGAAATCTGCAAGGCCGCCACTTGGAAGTTGGTCCATACCTTTGCTAAGCATTACTGCCTGGACACTGATGCCAGGGCAGACACTCAGGTTGGGCAGGCTTCGCTGCGAAATCTGTTCGCACAATAGTGGTGTTATTTCTCGTTTCTCCACTGCCGCTTTGGTGTGGGGATGGGCTTGCCATTCTAGTCACTAGATTATGACAATACACAGAGATCCCCTACTACAGAAGGAGTAGTTTCTGTCCTATAACTCCAGTTCTGTAGTAGGGGTATCTCTGTTGTAGTCATAAGCGCCCGCCCGCCTCCCCGGTGGAGAGAGATATTCATGTAAGGAATGCTACAGGTCAGGTTACGCCTTCGAAAAGAACTGAAACTAAAAGGGACCTGCAGTGCATTCTGAGACACTGTGAAGTTCTGGAAAGTTCTCTTCAAGGCACAGTATCCTGTTTTGAGCCATATAATGGCAGCCTAAGGGGCTTGTCTGTCCATGTCTTCCTCTCTATCATTCCAGAGGGTTTTTGCTGCTGAAGCAAGGGAAATCTGGACAGACTTTGATGTTTGTGGATTTTTGGTGGAATTTCTAGTTGAAGTACTGGATAGTGTAGCCTGTTTTTATAGGTTGCATTATCTGTGTTTAATTCTCTCTTAAGTGTCTGTGCAGTTCTGCATTTTTCGACACCTTAAGAGATTATTTTTGATTGCTCCGGGATCCACGCAAATGGGCGGGACTATTCACTAGATTATGACTATAACAGAGATACCCCTACTACAGAACTGAAGTTACAGGACAGAAACTACTCCTTTCTAGGACTGGTCACTGGCATCACAGCCGTCTTCAGCCAGGCTTGTGTGAAAGCCAGATCTGTATTCAAGCAAGCATGGCTTAAGACAGCTGTAATGCCAGAACGTGGTCCCAGGAAGCTTGTTTCCAGTCCAGGGAAGGCATGGCTTGGCATATCTGGCTGGACTGTTCCCATGACGCACATGATCAGAGTGATTTGCACATGACCATGTTTGAATTTGGGGTGCAGAGTGGGCAACAGAATGGTGATGGATAAAACCCTGACCTGTTGACTGGATGTGAGTGTATGATTGGTACAGATGCTGCCTCCATCACCACCCCCTTTTGTGACACTCCTCACTGGGGCATCTATCACCAGATCATACAGTTGCTAGTACATAACACACACTGGCTGTCAAGTGAAGTAGCCCACATGTCCAAAATCCAGACAATGCGTAAGTTAATGTGCCTGCAATTGTGAATATAAAAATATTTGCTGCATTTTTGACACACCCTAAAGCACATGGGAAATGTGAACACAGTAGTGTGCACACTAAGACAAAACTGCGTTGCACCACCAATACATACATGTTGCAAAAATCTATGAGGAACAAACATCTCTGTGAGCAAACAACATGGCCTGTAAAGCCCCCAATAACAGAATTGTCCAGCATCACAGGGTAAGTGCATAAGTGCATAGTGATGAATTCACATCAGAAATTACATACACAGCTCGCCACTGTCAAGGCTAAACAGGCAGACTCATCACAGCCCCCCTGCACAACACCCCCATCACTCCGTCAATGTCAGTGATACAGCTCAAGAAGGGTAAACTCAGAATCAGGTTATCAATAATTGAGCAGCAATTTAAATAAACCCAAGGACACCTCGTGTGGCTGGCCATCCATATTAGTCACAAACAACCAGCAACATAGTATATTATATTATATCTAAGAAGGTCTCTTGTGGGTTTTAGCAGAGCGACCCCATACCTCAAGATCCTAGTGGTAAGGGATCACATCATCAGCACCCAGCTCTCTGCATGCGAAACACCATCAAGTGTGTATGTATGCTCTTGTGCAAAGCAATATAAAACGCGCCTAAAGCCAGAACTTGGCTGCAGCTGCATGTATGTTATGTCTAGGAACGTGCGAAGATCAGTGCTCATAACAACTACTGTGTTGAGATATCCTTGAAGGTTTCAGCACTCACTGTACAGACACAGCTCGCCAAGCAAGGCTGATATCAGTGCAACAACATATTATTCTCGCATGAATCGAAAACATTTTACTAGGCTCAAAGCTAAGCAGTAGATATGTGTTGTGTGTAAAAGCAGCAGAAAGGTAAAATGGCGTTTAAACTCCTAAAAAGCTCATGCTAACTTAACACAGTATTCAGGCTACATATATCAATATATCAGGTGCAAACCACTCACTGAGCATGGCACGCACTGAACAAGACATGCAACTGCAGGGTGGTGGACAGCACGTGACATGCTGTCACATTTCCCACTACACCTAAGAACCCTCAGCAGACCACACATACACACCCAGGCACAGATCATTTGCTTGTCATTGTCAACAGTGTATACAACCCTCACTTTGCACATGTCATACTTGACAAAGATATGACACAAGCGTCATGCTAACTGTCCAAGTCATGCACACGACACTGCATACTTGTCACATCAGATGGCTACAGCTGTGGCATATGCCATGCAGCTGTGTTGCAAGATATCACATACAAACTTTGCCAGGTGACAACAAACATTCACACTCTTCAATGTCCATGAGTTCAAACCATGCATTTGTCCAACATCCACATACGACAACAAAAACCATTAACAACAGTGAGTACATTCATCTGTCACTCTGGGGGGAACACTGTTACACCTCAGTAAATCATGGCAATAAAACATGCAAGGTGTGACACAACAGAATGTGTGATTCACATTGCATTGAATGCCACAGTTAGCACAATTCAGGTAAGCAGTGAACACTATTTAACTACATCATTCACTGCATGGGAGATAACACAATGTACACACCCGGCACTCAATGCCAAACCTCATTGCATGTTTGTTCCACAAATACACAATGGCTGTAGTGACACACACCCAACAGGTGCACAGTCCAAGCTAGTGCAGTCATCACTCACCTGCTCCCCTGGTCTCCCATACAGCTTGCTGTAGTTTGGTAGGAGGGCATCCAGCAGGGCCTGGTTCTCCTCCTCACTGAATGTAGGTCTCCTCTCCATGGTCAGCAAAATCAGAGTCCAGGGAATGCAGAGACAGCAGCAGTGTGGTCCACTCCAATGTTGTGCAGGCAAGTGCCCTCTCCCAGACACATGCAGCCTTAAATCAGTCCTGCTGAGGGGCTTTCAGTATCATCCGTACAGTGTGATAGGCCAGATTACTTAGCATCCTATGTTTCATCCAATCCCATTGCACATAAGGCCCTGACACACATTTGCATGGTTTAAAAATTGAGATTTAGCTCAACAGCAAATTTTGCAACATTGTATAGTTTTGCCCAACTGAATTTTGCAGGACACCTGTAGCACAGACTCAAATCGCAGTTTCCTTGATGACTAGCCTGCATTCTTGGCATTCTACTCGGCCCCTAGGTGTTCCCTATGTATTTTCTGGGATCCCCACACAAGTACGGTGCATTTTTCATCGCGAATGCCACATATTCAGTAGTGAAACGCTGCACACACACACACGCAATGGCGTGGTACGGTCCGCTCTCGTATGGCACCATTACAATGGTGAAACGTCCCGCACACATGCACGCACTCTGGGGGTACGCCCCGCTCGCGTATGGCACGATTACAATGTTGAAACGTCCCGTACACACGCACGCACTCTGGGGGTACGATGCGTTTTACACAGTGCGTTTCACACGCCCATGTGAATGCAGGTGTACGGTGCATTTTACACAGTGCGTTTCACACGCAAGAGTCAAAGCAGGGGGATGGTACATTTCACACGGTCACGTATGGCTAGTGATACAAGGCGCACACATGGCAGGGATGTAGCATTACGGTTACCACAAGGATGTCTATCAAGTTCTTGTCATTGCATACTGACATGAGCTAGGCCCTAGGTGTGGCAGGCACTGATATAGCACAGCATATCATTTCATGTTGCACAATTGATGTGTGATGACCTGGTGACACATGTGATGTGTGATGGGACACTATGTGGTACACATCAACTTTCCAATTGTCCCCTGTGTATCATCATGCACATGTTGTCATGCATATAAGCCCTGGGATTGCACAGTCATCACTTCCGGAACCTGTCACATGATGGCAGGGATCGTGGCAATTTCTCAGTTGTCATTTTGACTCTAATCACGTCCCTATGTAACAATGTACTGTGTGTGTAATTCTTAATGCAGAATTTTCATTTTGGGGTCCGTATAATGCGTCTGCTGCGGGTGCATCTCTAATGGGTCTGTGTTGTGACTGAAATGGTTTTGCATGTACGCACACCATGGCACATGTGCCTTTTCAAGGTATTTTGGTGTGTGATGGCATCATACATCAATGATCCACATGCATACATGTCTGCATCTCGACAATTGCTGTGGTCTTCCATTGTCACATACACACTTCATTAGCAAGTTGCATGATATGTCCAATAGATATTCCATGTGACCTGGGTCTGTGCCTTGGAGTCAGCTGTCTGCATGGGATGACATCCTTCTAATGCAGGTCTGGTGATGTGTGTCACTCCAGTGATATCTTGCTCTGCTCACTCAGAGCAGGCCTGCACTTTTTTTGTGTGCATGTAAAGTGTATTACTCTTACTACAGATGTATCTTGGTAATTTTTAAATTGCCATGAAGCTGCCACATGTGTCCAGGATGTTTGCTTACACCAGACCCCATAGTACCTTGATGTGTAGTAGCAACGTTGCATGTGCTATGTACATTGGAATAGAATTTGGATGACAGTTTTTCAGCATTCATCCCAAATATGTCCTGCAGGGCACCATCTCTACCAAGGCCTTTTCCTGACTTGGAGAGCATGAGGGAACGTGATTGCATCCAACGATACAAATTCACTCGAGATTGGATTCAGGACTTGACGGACTGGCTGGAACCACATCTCCAACCGCGACACAGGTATCCAACTGCGGTGACACCAAAGCTAAAGCTGATGGCAGCCCTACATTTTTTTGCCACAGGTACGTTTCAATTTACCATTGCAGATGTGGGGGGTATGTCCCAGACCATGTTCAGCCGTGTCCTACGTGATGATTTAGCTGCCATGTTAGAGCACATTGATGAATTCCTTAAATGTCCTACTCCTGAAGAGTTGAGAGATGTCAAGGGTGAATTCTATGCCCTGGGAGGGATGCCACATGTAATTGGGTCCATTGATGGTACACATGTGGCTTTGGTGCCACCACAGGCTCAGGAGCATGCTTACCGCAATAGGAAGCATTACCACTCAATAAATGCCCTTGTGGTGTGTCTTGCTAACATGCTGATTTCCCATGTTTGTGCACGTTTTCCAGGATCGTGCCATGATGCATTAATCATGAGGCGTAGCAGGGTACCACAGATGATGCTGCAGCTGCGCAACTATCGGGCATATTGCTTTACCCTACATTTCAACACGCTGTGTATTTTTAGGAGATGCAGGGTATCCCAACATGCAGTGGCTCATGACACCGCTACGCAACCCAAGGACAGCTGCAGACCATCGGTACAACAATGCACACGGGCAGACCAGGCGTGTGATTGAGCGAACGTTTGGACTCCTGAAGAGCAGATTCCGGTGTCTTGATAAGACCGGCGGATTCCTCCCATACGCCCCGGTCAAGGTGTGTAACATCTTCATTGTGTGCTGCATGCTGCACAACATGGCAGTTGAGAAGGCCGTGCCACTCATCCTGGATCCTGATGAGCTGAAACATCCACCCTTTGAGGATAAAGGGCTTGGGCACGATGCAAGTGATGAGGAGGAGGAGGGGGATATCCGGAGTCAGCTCATACGCAACTTCTTCTCTTAATGGTGAGTCACTGGGTAGTCGTGTGCAAGCTTGTGGCATGGAGTGACATGTGTTGCATACTGTGTGTCCAGCTGACTGTATGTGAATACACTTTGTTGTTTGTTGTGATGTGTCACACAAGTGATGATGTAATGACACACACATATGTGCAATGAGTGATTTTGTAATGTACATATGTACTACATTGTAATGTATTTTCACATGACCATGTCTGTATGCAATTATTATTAATGTGTCCTCTTGTGTGCCTGTCTTTCCCAGGTCGCTCTGCCTGTTGTCTGTTCGTGTCAACTTGGTACTCCTGCTATTGATCATGATGATTGCACCGTGTGTCGAATCACCGGTCCATGCACAGACCTGTGGAAATGTCAGTTTTGGTAGGATATCTTAACATTTTTTTGGATTGGTATGCTATGGGAATGTGTGGGAGCTGTTACTGTTCTTGTTGTTGAAGCATCCATACATGTGTCATTAACATGGATCAAGATGCCTGTTGCTACACTCCCATTACTGGACACTCACCCTTCTTCTGAGTCATCTGTTGTTGATTGATGACACTGGGGAATGCATCAATGTGTGTAAACCATGGTCCTGAGACATTGCGGATGTGACCGGTTTAAATTGTGTGTGACATCACAACCACAGGTCTGTGTGGATTTGCAAACTCACTGTATGCAGCAGGATGTGTTTGGCTCATCACATTGATGTTGTTGGCCAGTACAGTTAGTTTTACCTATTGACATGTTGTGAAGGTGTGGACCACTGTAGGTCCCACATGTTCTGACAATTGTCCAGTGAGTGTGTTCGTATGGATGCATTGCCCCCTGTGCCAGTATGTAAGGTCACTGTCAGGTCACAACATCTGTGCCGGTGGAGACCACTGCTTTGCAAGCCTTCTTGGTAACTTTATGTCAACTTTCTATTCCCATTATTCCAGGAATGTTGCACTGATCACGTAGGAACGTAGAGGTGTTGGTAATGTAAACACTTGCGTTACACCAGTCGGTTGCCGATAATTGCAGACAAGTCTTGTGCCGTGCTGCATATCATGGTCACGGTAGGGGTGGTTTATTGGGTTTGTTCCTCATTACTCTTTGTAGAGTTTGCTCACACCTGCTTGTCATGTTTGGCATTGTAAGGCACAGTTTGATGAGCCAATGATTGGCTCTTGCTAGTTTCCTTGTGTTTAGGTAATCCCCTTCCTCATTGCGTCAGCTAAGTACGGCTCTAGCAGGTGATGTGTATCTTACAATCACGAGCCTCACTGATTCCCATGGCCGACTACAGTAATTTGGTTCTAATTGCATTGAAGCAGCCTGGTGAGCGTTAGAACCCCTTTATTTTGGAGAAAAACTCTGCTACCTTTTATGTGTCTGTGTTAAAAACTGTGATGTACTATCATTTCTAAACATTTGCAGACAAATTGGATACAGTGGCTGTGGTTAATGTACACAGGTGTAACAGTTACAGAATAGGTCATTACTATAATGTGAATCAGTGCCAAGAACAGTTGAATTGTAATGATTGTATACCTTTGTTTCAGATCTCCCTCCCTTCTGTTCCCATCCTCTCTTTCCCTCGCCTGATCTCCCTTTTGAGTTTGTCATTCATACTCAGACCAAGTGGCTATCTGGAGATGGACCCCTTTGAGCATCAAGCAAATCTGAGGATCAAAGGTACCGACAGTCCCTGGCAGTCATGTGGAGATTGTTTCACCAGCATTACAGGTACCCTCATTGCATGACAGTTATTCTCCTCTGAGCAATGCCACGGGCCATGTACATTGCCTGAAGCAGCATGGCCTCACAACAAAATTGCACCATTTATGTATGAAATCTTTTCCAAAGTGTACATTGTGCCCCATTACTGTCACCGCAGATCTCTTGCCAGTCTGCATGCATCATCTATGGTATTCTTTACAATGATTCTGCATATGTGGTTATGTTTACGGGTTCAACATGTATGGTGTTTGTAATAGGTCATGGTCCATATTGTGATTGACATACATGGTTGTGTATGTATTATTTGAGCTTAATACCCACAACACTTGCTGACGCTGTTTGTCCTGTGCCCCGCTTGGCCGTTTGGTGCCTGGACCTGTGGCCGTCATATTTGGTGATTGTTTTCACAATTTCTAGCAGTGACCCATGAGTAACCAGACACTCCTTCCTTTCCATACACATGTAACATGCTGCTATGCAAATATCCTTGTCTTTGTGTGTCACTTTTGCATTGTGTCTCACACCTTCAGCCATCATGTGTTCAGACATTCCTGATGCTGCATCCCCAGTGACACCGCAAAAGCCAGCGGCCAGATTCTGCAACACATACGCCTCCAATATGCTCTACCATCCAGCAATCCATTCTTAAGGCAGACAGCAGATTGTCCGTGCCACAGTTGCACCACATGCATGACAAAGGGAGGCCCGTCAGCACCTGCAACGTGCACAGTGCAAGGCCCAGTGGTCATTGATTGACACAGGTTACACTACCGACTCATCCTCCTGCCACCCTCCACACAGTGAATACCAGACAATCATGCACCTGGTATCAGGCAACCCCTAAGAGCACACATTACAGCTTCGCAGGCTGTTTGTGCAACTCATACTGGCAAACCCGCACTCTCACACATAACAGTGCATGTCCGTACAAGTAGCTCATGTGCGTTGTTCTGCACACATGCTACTTACAGCAGCACAACATTGGACTCTGTTACCTCATCAACACAACAGCACAACACAAAACCATCATTACTGTGACCTGGCTGTAAGTAAGACCCAAACACTACTTCTACATTGCCATCACAGATGGATAGTAGACCACCCGCAAGGACGGCACCAACTTTCCAGGAGTATGATTGATAAAAGTTTGTGAGGTGAACCCCCAGAGTGACATACTACACCAAGTACCAAGTGTGGTGATGCTCTAAATGTGCAGCTCTGACAGAATTTTAGTTGATTAGAATCAGAAGATCCTCTGCATATAATATCATTTAGACTCTAGACATGGCAATCGATTCAGCCTGCGTGGTAATGGAAATATTGTCAAAGTATGCGTACTCTGAGCAGAGCCCTGCAGCATACCCCACTTGTGTGTTCTGACAAAGGAGTCGATGTTGTAGGTGCGGACCTGATGTGTGCAGTCAGATAGTTATGACAATATCCAGTTCAGCACTGAGGAACACACACCTATGGTCTTCATGTGGGTCTGAAGATTGTGATGATGTACGGTGTCAAATGCTGTAGACATGTCGGACAGCACCAACGCCGCCTTGGAACCTCCATCTACCTCCCAGCGTATAGAGTCTGCCATTTGTATGAGGGATACCTGTGTAGTATGGGTGGGATGGAGGCTGGATAGTGAGTAATGAAGGAGGCTTTTAGCTTCAAAAAAGGCTATCAGTTGCTTACAAGGAAATTTTACATAAATCTTTGCCAGGACTGATAGATGGATCTTGGTGTATGATTGGAAGCTTAAACAGGATCTGTGTTACCTTAAGTAAAGATGTGCAGGATGAACGTGTGTCTCAACACATCTGGGCTGCAGACCAATCTGACCTAAGGTTTCCACATGACGTTTCAGTGTTCATAGTGTATATTAGCAAGGATGTTGTAGTGGTTTTTGGTCAGGGGGTCAGTAGGGGAAGTGGATTAACATATGCTAATTGAGCTGAGAGGCTTCATAAATTGAGTTCTAATCGTAAACCACTGGGCTGCAACACAACGTTCCTGATTGCTCCTCAGACATTGTAGTAGTACTTCAGCACGCAGGACCACAGCTAAACAGCCAAAAATGTTTCAGTGGGAGAGCTACTCCTGCCTGGAGAACAGACACACCACCATCCAGCTTTGCTACATCAATGTTTGCATCAAGTTCACCAAATCCACACGATCACTAACTCATGATGCAAGTCCCTACACATGCTGGAAATGACTCCTGCTACGGGGCTACCCCAAAAAACACCCAAGGGACCTTGACCTGCTGGAACTGCAAATTCTACTACATCCGCCCCCAAACCATCGAACAGAGTACCCACTACCTGCAATGCATCCTCCTCAACGGTTCAATGTTTAAATATCGATAACAAAAATATAGTTTACAAAAATATAGATGTAAAAATATTGATTACAAAAATATCGACTCCCTATACTTAAACAGGTAAGTACATAAATATCGACTCAAAAATATAGATGTAATAAATATAGATGTAAAAAATATCGACTTTAATAAATATTATAACTTAAATTAAATAATTAAGAAATATTAATATTATTAACAAAATTCATTACATTACTTTTATATTTTAACTATTTATAACAAATGAACTAAATTTAATCAATATAAATGTAGACATTATACATATATTTAACACATAAAAGTATATAAAAATAATAATACATACATTTAATAACAATATAAAATCATTAGTAGTTAAAACATTTGATAGCGAAGGGGTAAAAATTACTATTCCCACTCCAGTGAGTGCAACAGTAGGGAAAGCGCTGGATAGTGTAGGGGTAAAAATTACTATTCCCACTCCAGAGGGTGCAACAGTAGGGAAAACGTTGAATAGCGTAGGGGTAAAAATTACTATTCCCACTCCAAAAGGTGCAACAGTAGGGAAAGCGTTGGATAGCGTAGGGGTAAAAAATACTATTCCCACTCCAGTGAGTGCAACAGTAGGGAAAGCGCTGGATAGCGTAGGGGTAACAATTACTATTCCCACTCCAAAGGGTGCAACAGTAAGGAAAACGTTGAATAGCGTAGGGGTAAAAATTACTATTCCCACTCCAAAGGGTGCAACAGTAGGGAAAGCGTTGGATAGCGTAGGGGTAAAAATTACTATTCCCACTCCAGTGAGTGCCACAGTAGGGAAAGCGGTGGATAGCGTAGGGGTAAAAATTACTATTCCCACTCCAGAGGGTGCAACAGTAGGGAAAACGTTGGATAGCGTAGGGGTAAAAATTACTATTCCCACTCCAAAAGGTGCAACAGTAGGGAAAGCGTTGGATAGCGTAGGGGTAAAAAATACCATTCCCACTCCACTGAGTGCAACAGTAGGGAAAGCGCTGGATAGCGTAGGGGTAAAAATTACTATTCCCACTCCAAAGGGTGCAACAGTAGGGAAAACGTTGGATAGCGTAGGGGTAAAAATTACTATTGCCACTCCACAGGGTGCAACAGTAGGGAAAGCGTTGGATAGCGTAGGGGTAAAAATTACTATTCCCACTCCAGTGAGTGCAACAGTAGGGAAAGCGCTGGATAGCGTAGGGGTAAAAATTACTATTTCCACTCCAGAGGGTGCAACAGTAGGGAAAGCGTTGGATAGCGTAGGGGTAAAAATTACTATTCCCACTCCAAAGGGTGCAACAGTAAGGAAAGCGTTGGATAGTGTAGGGGTAAAAATTACTATTCCCTCTCCAGTGAGTGCAACAGTAGGGAAAGCGCTGGATAGCTTAGGGGTAAAAATTACTATTCCCACTCCAAAGGGTGCAACAGTAGGGAAAGCGTTGGATAGCGTAGGGGTAAAAATTACTATTCCCACTCCAGTGAGTGCAACAGTAGGGAAAGTGCTGGATAGCGTAGGGGTAAAAAATACTATTCCCTCTCCAGAGGGTGCAACAGTAGGGAAAGCGTTGGATAGCGTAGGGGTAAAAATTACTATTCCCACTCCAAAGGGTGCAACAGTAGGGAAAGCGTTGGATAGCGTAGGGGTAAAAATTACTATTCCCACTCCAGTGAGTGCAACAGTAGGGAAAGCGCTGGATAGCGTAGGGGTAAAAATTACTATTCCCACTCCAAAGGGTGCAACAGTAGGGAAAACGTTGGATAGCGTAGGGGTAAAAATTACTATTCCCACTCCAAAGGGTGCAACAGTAGGGAAAGCGTTGGATAGCGTAGGGGTAAAAATTACTATTCCAACTCCAGTGAGTGCAACAGTAGGGAAAGCGCTGGATAGCGTAGGGGTAGAAATGACTATTCCCACTCCAGAGGGTGCAACAGTAGGGAAAGTGCTGGATAGCATAGGGGTAAAAATTACTATTCCCACTCCAAAGGGTGCAACACAAGGGAAAGCAGTGGATAGCGTAGGGGTAAAAATTACTATTCCCACTCCAGAGGGTGCGACAGTAGGGAAAGCGCCGGATAGCGTGGGGGTAAAAATGACTATTCCCACTCCACAGGGTACAACAGTAGGGAAAGCGCTGGAACTCAAAACTAAAAAAACCAACTATCAAATTTATTATAAAATTCAATTTAGATTATAAACATAATTAATATATACATTTAAATATAGTATTATTAACAAACACCTACACACCTACAATTAATTACTCAATTACATTTAATATTTACTATTTAATTAATGATTAATAATATATTTTTTAATTAATTAATTACTTAATTAATTGACAGCTTTCACACCATATACACTTATAAACACCACAACACAAACCTAAAATTATTTACTCTTTTACAATTAATAATTAATTAATTATAATTAATTTATAAATTATTTAATAATTATTAAATAAAAATGTAATTACTTCACACCATTTTCACTTATAAAGTCCACTAGACACACCTGAAATTAATTAAACAATTAACATAATTAATTAACATAATTAATTATTAATTAACTAATTGAAATTAATTAACAAATAATTATTAAACAAGTTATATTAAATTAGCACATTAATTAATCAATTAATTTATTATATTTAAATTACTTCCCACCCTATTCCCCTGTAAACCCACAACCCGCTACAGAACTAATAACACAAAATTCAACATAAAATACATTAATAACTAATAAAATTCTACAAGATATAATAAATTGACAAACAATACTCATTAAAACACTAAAATACATATAATTATTAAAAAATCGATATTTTTGTAAACTATATTTTTGTAAACGATATTTATTACAACTATATTATTGTTATCGATATTACTTACCTGTCAGTCGATATTCTGGTCTAACTATATTTTTGTTCCGTTCATTTTGGATAACCTTTTCGGAGTCCAGTAGGCTCTGTGTATAGTGAGCAAATGATTTCTTCTGAGAGCAGCAGACGTTACAATCGACCAGCATTTGTTCATAGATACTTGCCATAGGTTGCTTGTATCCATCGTCGGCAGGTCTTCTCCCCAGGTCCTTTCCGGGATTAGGAAATCATCCTTCCCAGCCGAAATTAAGGCCTAGTACCAAAAGGATGTTTCTTTCAGAAATGCATTTCTCGTCTGCATCTTTATTTCCAGGGAGATGTTACCTTTCCTAGTTTCTTTGAGGGTCTTACTCCAACTCGATAGCTGGTAATATTTGAATTTAGAAAGAGTAGAGTTTGTACATTGAGATAATATTTCCCATTCAAGAAGTTTATTTTGAAAGAGAAACTGTCCCCATTCTGTTATTCCGGCAGATATTAGAGGGATCGCTAAACTGTCCTTAAGGCATTCTGGTGTCGTCTGGGAATCCCAAATCGGGGCCTTATCACTATAGAAGGGGATATCTACTGTAGATCTCACACAATACCACAATCTAGCAGCTGATTGCAGGACCTTCAATTTAATTTTTTTGAAGAACTTCGGGTGGCCGAATTTGTACAAAAAGTGCCTGGTGTTGTTCGTTAGATTTTGTAACAATAGTGGATAATTTTCGTAAGGGCCCAACAGCACTCTACTGCTTTTAAATTGGAAGGCTCTGCAGTATTCTAGGTCTGGACTAGCTATACCTCCCTGTTCTTTCTTTCTCCAAAATGAACGGAGCCACAGTGAAGAGCTGTCCAAAATGTGCCCTACAGATGGCTGACGACCTCCATATGTTTTGGCGTTGTCCCAGTTTGGATAACTTCTGGAAAGATGTGGGTAATACCTTAGAAGGGGTATTGGGAAGACAACTACCTGTAAGTATGAACTTAGTTATTTTTGGGGGCACCGATATAAACGTAATAAGCCCCTTGTCTAGAGCTCAAGAGAATTTAATTTTGATTTTGATTCTTTTGGCAAGGGAGAGAGATCTGTGTAAAATGGATAAATCCAGCCCCACCAACCCATAGCGAATGGCTGGCGTCAGTCTTGAAGGTGTATAACCTTGATAAAAATGGGAGGCTTAGCTCTAAAAAATATAAGTTTTGTGATGTGTATATATAGGGTATACCGTATGGGGGAATATATATGGATTCTTCATTATAACCCGCTGTATTGTCCAATGATTACGCTACCGCAACATTATCAAGGAAGGCTTGTAAGAGAAGCCACAATGGCTAGCTCATCCCAATTCCGATACAAGGATCCTTCTCCTTACAAGTGTATGGTGGTATGAGGTTCCCTTTCTCAGAGTTGCCCGAATTTGAGAAGGGTCCCTGAAACTTTCCTTACTTTAAACTGTTGCGTAATGAGGACAAAAAAAAAAAAAACTATATTTTTGTTGACGATATTTCTTCTTGTCGATATTTCTGCGGGGATATTTATGTCACACGATATTTTGCCGTCGATATTTCCGCTCTGCACCCTCCTCAACACCCAATCTGCTTGCAAGGACGCCATCATACTCTGGGACCTCCTACACTCAACCACCCCTGACGTTGCCTTCTAGACGGAGACCTGGCTGAAAGTCACCTCGGCACAAGACATCGCCATTGCCATCCAAGAGGGTTACCAAATCTCCAGCAGAGAGCCCACCAACAGAGTGGGAGAGGGAATCGCCATCATCCACAAGGACTCCCTCAGAGTCACAAACAACACCAACGACACCCTGAGCACCGCCAAGCATAGGCACTTCCAGATCCACACCGTCCCCAAAACCAGCCTCAGAGTGACTCTCATATACAGACCACCCAGACCCCACCACACTTCAGCAACGCCATCACCAACCTCATTAGCACACACGCCCTCGCATCCACGGACTTCATCCTCCTCAGGGACCTGAACTTCCAACTCAAAAACAACAACAACGCCAAATCCACCTGCCAGATCGACAACCTTAGCAACCTCAGACTGAAACAGCTTGTGACAACACCCACACACGCCACTGGACACACACTGGACCCCATGTTGTCCGCAAGTCCCCACATCTTTGTCAATCACACTACCAAACATTAGTGGGTTGACCACAAATGCGTCCACTTCACATTCAGGAAGCACACCAAACACCACACCACCCAACAGTTTCCACGCCACCGTTGGGACAAGGTCAGCAAGGACCAAGGGACCACCACCCTCGCCCTGGGACCACCCACCGCCACCACCAACCCCAACACCACCACCATCAACATCATACAGTGGATCGACAACTGATCACACACCCTTACCCCACACAAGATCTCCGCAACCAATCACAACAAAAAGAAAGAAACTTGGTTCAACAAAGACCTCCAGCCCTCAAAACACACCTGTTGGAAACTGGGGGAGAACTGGCTCTGCAACTGAACACCAGACAGCTACACAGCCCACAATAATGCCACCAGCAAACAACACCAACTGATCAGGACTAGCAAGAGGCCCACCTTAAAGGACCGCCTACACAACAGCACACACAACACCAAAGAGGTCTTGAACATCGGGTAAGACCTCTACAACCCCAGCTCCGACACCAATGACATTCCACCATCACAAGACCAGTGCTAATCAGTGGCCACCTTCTTTCACTGCAAGATCACCAACATCCACGACAGCTTCAACAACGATACCCCCTCATCCACCACCAAGCCCACCACCCCTGCCATCCCCACACGCACCAGTCGTCTGACCGCCTGGTCCAACGTCAGTTACAAACACACCATCAAGCCCATGAACTCCATCCACTCTGGATCCCCATCTGACCCATGGCCCACCATGTTTTAAACAAAGCAAACACACCATCTCCCAAAAACTATCAACATCTCCTTCAAGACAGCAACCTTTACGGAGAGCTGTCAGCACAACGAGATCAACACCCTACTGAAGTAACACAAGGCAGACCCAATTTACTTAAATAACTTTCGGTCCATCTCCTTGCTCACTTTCCCGGCAAAAGTCACGGCGAAGATTGTCAACAGACAGCTGACCCGTTACATAGTAGACAACGACATCCTGGACCCATCACAGTCCGGCGTTTGCAGCAAACACAGCACCGAGACGGCCCTCATCACCACCACCAATGACATCCCGATCCTGATGGACAAAGGAGGACCAGCCACACTCATCCTTCTGGACCTATCAGCAGCCTTCAACATGGTCTGCCACTGCACCCTAACAGCACGCCTCCATGACGCTAGAGTACAAGAGATGGCCCTGGCCTGGACCACATCTTTCCTCTCCAGCAGTATCCCGAATGTACGCCACACACACTTCTGCTCCAAGACCACCAAGATCTTCTGCGGCATCCCACAGGGATCATCCCTCAGCCCAGTACAGGTCTATATCTACATGGCACAACTCAGCCACGTTGCTCAACAACACAGACTCAACATCATCTCCGCCAACAACACCCAAATGATCATATCACTCACCAGAGACACCCACACCACCAAAGCCAACCTCTACAGGGGAATGAAGACCTTAGCAGAATGGATTATGTACAGCAGGCTGGAGCAGAATTCCGACAAGACGGAGGTCCTCATGCACAGCAACACCCCATTAGCGTGGGACAACTAATGTTGGGCAACATCGCTAGGAACAGGCCCAGCACCCACCAACCACGCATACAACCTGGGGTTCATCCTCAAATCCGCCCTCTCCATTACCAAGCAAGTCAACGCTGTCTCCACATCATGCTTCTACACCCTGCAATAGCTCTGCCGGATCTTCAAAAGTATCTCCTCCAACACAAGTAATACGGTCACCCAGGCCCTTGTCACCAGCAGACTGGACTGCGGGAACACCCTCTATGCAGAAACATCAACCAATCTACAGAGACAGCTGCAACACATCCCGAATGCCTCGGCACTACTGATCCTCAACGCCCCCCAACACAGTGACATCACATACCACCTGAGAGGCCTGCATTGGCTCTCCATCAACAAGAGGATCACCTTCAAACTCCACATCCACGTCCAAAAAGCCCTACATAACGCCGTACCAACATACCTCAAAGACTGACTCAGCTTCTACACCCCTTCCCGCAGCCTTTGGTCTGCTAACCTCGCCCTCGCCACTGTTGAACTCATCCTGAAATCCACCACCGGAGGCTGATCCTTCTCCCACCTCGCCACCAAGACCTCGAACACTCTCCTAAACAACCTACATCAGACCCAGGAGCTGTTGCCTTTAACAAGAGTCCTCAATACCTGGTTCTTCGATCAGTAGCAGACCCCTCCCCTCCACCCAGCTCCTTCAAACCATCACGGGTATGTAGCACACTTTACAAATATCCTGTTTGATTGATTGTTTGAGAGTGCCACTGTCAACTACGGGCAGACCTTCATACTCCTCAGCCACACTCAGTAGGCACTCCACAACCACAAGCAAAAAAATACTAATATGGACGTCTCCCATCCAACACCACGTTGCCTGTAGTCTGTCCAGCCACCCTTGCCCTGGACAACATTCATCACTTCCACAGTACAACTGCATGAGGCTGATAGATTTCCCACATCAAGAAAAAGACTTGGTAGTCCCTACCAGTACACCAACACATTACCCATGCCCTGTACGTCTTCATGAGACTCTTATGTAACTGTCTGTCAGAGCAGTATGGCAACCCCCCCTCAGCAGATAGTAACCATCAGGTGTGAGTATTTCCCACAATGGATGTACTTAATCATACATTGTGACCTATGTGTGCCCCCAACCAGACTCAGATCCCAGTGTCTGTATGGCTTGTGTTTGTTCAACACTCTGGCATATTTCGACATATCCCAACAAGTATGTTGTTGACTCTGGGGGGAAAATACTTCAACATCAATACCTATTGTGTTATCATTATTTTATTCTACATCTTGTGAGTGAAATGTGAGTAGGTGTTAGGTGCTGTACAAAAATGTGGGGAATCCAAAGTTCACAGAAGGAGATGTGATGCCTTGCAGTTTAAGTCAACAGAGTCCAGAACACAGTGTATGGCATTATTGGTGAGACTGCGACCAGCAAGTCCATGTGGGAGAGTGTGACAGTCAATAGGGTGTTGCTGTTGCACAGAAAGGCAAGATGCCAGACCAGGTGACCTGGGAGATGTGCATGGCCCTTTGCCTCTCAACGTCTTTTCCGTGGACGATCTGCCTTCTTTGGAGGACCCTCATATGCAGGCCTTGATGCGTGGGGCTCTCCGTCGGATGTATCTACCTCCTCCTGCCTCCCTGTGCCTGTTGCCAGTGTTTGCCTGGATGTTTGTGGCCTAGTGACACAGGGAGGGTGCTGCATGTTGTCAACAATCTGACAGAGTGAATGGCTGATGTCCCTATGCAAGCCAAGAGCTCATCCAGTCTTGCCTCCATCCGTCCTTGGTGTAGTAGTTGACTGGTGTTTTTTTGCTCGGCCTGCTGGTTTTACAAAGCAATGAGGGCCCCCACTCCCTGGCTGAACTCCCTGGTATCTCGCCGGTATCCCTTCATGATGTTTCTGAGTTCAGACATACCGGGCCCGTCAGCTTGCTGGTCCGGTTCTCGCCTCCGCCTTGAGCTACTCCCACCACCCCTGCCCACACAAGCCTGGCCTGCTGTTGTGGGCACATCAGGTTGACGTGACCCCTGAGGGTTGACAGTGGTGGTGTTGTCTGCCTCCTCTTGGGTGTCCGCCGAACCTTGTCCCTCATTGTCAGACTGGCTCAGTTGTGGAATGTGTGCAGGTCTCCGAGCTGTCTGCTGGGATGTGGCAGGAGTGGGTGTGGTGGTTGGCGCAGATGCCCCTGATCCAGCTGCTGCACGGGTTTGGGATCCAGAGGTGCCAGATTGGTCTGTGTCATCCATGGAGTGATGAGAGGCATCGCTGTTGGTGGGATCAGGGTCCTGTGGAGCCTGGGACTGTGATCCTTCTCCCCCCTGGTTGGGGGTAGATTGTGCACGTTGCCCTGTGTGTGAGAGACAGAAGATGTTAATGGCATTCAATGCAAAAATGATATGTTTCATATACATTTTCGTTGTCACTGTTACACCTATTTTAGAGTTTTCACAATGTTCAGTGATGGTGTCAGATTGATCTGTGTACAGGATACATTTTAATGTGAGGGTTTATTTACATTGAATGGCACTGGCAGGCATTTCAGCAGTGATTTGAGAGTCATTGTGCACCACACCTATGCCAACATGGATGCAACACTTTCACACTGTGGGTTCCCATAGTGTGATAACAGTACAGGTGTTTCCCGTATCTGTGCCATGGAAGTGGCACATTGCTCGAGTTGTGTCGCTGGTGCAACGCTGATCCAGCAACTCTCTGTGCAACCCTATCTGCACAATGCTGTGTCAATCGTTACGTCTGCTTCAGGCATGCACATGTTTTTGAGGCAGCATGCGCATGAAAGTGGCTGAGTGAAATTGTTAATATTTCATTTAGCCACTTTTGTGAGGTGTTGCTGTGCTGTGACAGGCAGCCAATGCACACCACACCACACCCACACCATTACCAGTCCACATACTTCTGCCGCAGGGCTTTAGAAGGTGGCACATCTCCCATGTGCATCACCTTGTCAACACCAAACACCATTGCAGTAATATTTGTGCGTCCGCTGCGTGAGTAACTTGTAGATATGGCATCGTGGTATAAGTGCAAGTGACTTGTGAATCAGGCCTGTGCATGTTTTGGCTTAGATGTTTCATCAGATCTGTATTTGTGATGTAACATGAGGGTGGTGACAGTGGAACACTACATTGCCTGTCCCAGCTGGCTCTGTTTATGTAAGGGGTGTGTGTGACAGGCTGTGCTGGTAGATTGAGTGTGCGTTGGAACTGTGCCTTGCTCATGGTGTGGCTGTCCCCCCATGGACCATGGTGCCATGACCATGTTTGTGAGTTAAGGTTTAAGATATCTGACCTTGTTGTCCTGATGTTACTGTTTGCACTGGTCACAGGATGACCTTTTGCAGCATACACCATAGCCCAGTGTCAGCTATGTTGTCAGTACTTTCTCACTCCCTGTACATTGAGCATGGTCCATGGGTGTGTACCTGGTCCATATGGGATGCTTGAAATTGGGCTTGTGCGTACACAGTAGTGGTGATAGGGTTGTCCTTTGTTTAAGCTTCCACACCATCCTCCTTGCAGCCTTCTGGCCCTGAGTCTTGCACCCACCCCCATGCTGTTGACCAGTGTTAGGAGTCATATCTACACTACCTTCCTATGTCTGGCCACTGCTGGGAGTCCTACGCACACCCTCCTCCTATGTCTGAACACTGCTGGGAGTCCTATCCAGCCACCCCTCCTATGTCGAGGCACTGCTGGGAGTCCTATCCAGCCATCCCTCCTATGTCTGGGCACTGCTGGAAGTCCTACGCACACCCTTCTCCGATGTCTGGGCACTGCTGGCAGTCCTGTGCACACCCCCCTCCTATGTCTGGGCACTGCTGGGAGTCCTGTGCACACACCCCTCCTATGTCTGTGCCCTGCTGGGAGCCCTATGCAATTCCTCCTCCTATGTCTGGGCACTGCTGGGATTCCTATGCACACCCTCCTCCTATGTCTGGGCACTGCGGGGAGTCCTATGCACACCCCCCTCCTTTGTCTGGGAACTGCTGGGAGGCCTACGCACACCCTCTTTTTATGTCTGGGCACTGCTGGGAGTCCTATCCAGCCACCCCTCCTATGTCTGGGCACTGCTGGAAGTCCTATCTACAGCCCCCTCCTATGTCTGAGCACCGCTGGGAGTCCTATCTACACCCCCCTCCTATGTCTGGGCACTGCTGGGAGTCTTATCCAGCCACCGCTCCTATGTCTGGGCACTGCTGGGAGTCCTATCCAGCCACCCCTCTGATGTCTGGGCACTGCTGGGAGTACTGTCCAGCCACCCCTCCTATGTCTGGGCACTGCTGGGAGTCCTACGCAGACCCTCCTCCTATGTCTGGGCACTGCTGGGAGTTCTATGTATACCCTCCTCCTATGTCTGGGCACTGCTGGGAGTCCTGTGCACACCCCCCTCCTATGTCTGGGCACTGCTGGGAGTCCTACGCAGACCCTCCTCCTATGTCTGGGCACTGCTGGGAGTTCTATGTATACCCTCCTCCTATGTCTGGGCACTGCTGGGAGTCCTACGCACACCCTCCTCTTATGTCTGGGCACTGCTGGGTATCCTGTGCACACCCCCCTCCTATGTCTGGGCACTGCTGGGAGTCCTACGCACTTCTTCCTCCTATGTCTGGGCACTGCTGGGAGTCCTATTCAGCCACCCTACTCCTATGTCTGGGCACTGCTGGGAGTCCTATCCAGCCACCCCTCCTATGTCTGGGCACTGCTGGGAGTCCTATGCAGCCACCCATCCTATGTCTGGGCACTGCTGAGAGTCCTATGCACACCCTCCTCCTATGTCTGGGCACTGCTGGGAGTCCTACGCACACCCCCCTCCTATGCCTGGGCACTGCTGGGAGTCCTATCCAGCCACCCCTCCTATGTCTGGGCACTGCTGGGAGTCCTACGCACACCCTCCTCCTATGTCTGGGCACTGCTGGGAGTCCTACGTACACCCTCCTCCTATGTCTGGGCACCGCTGGGAGTCCTGTGCACACCCTCCTCCTATGTCTGGGCACTGCTGGGAGTCCTATCGAGCCACCCCTCCTATGTCTGGGCAGTGCTGGGAGTCCTGTCTACACCCCCCTCCTGTGTCTCGGCACTGCTGGGAGTCCTATCCAGCCACCCCTCCTATGTCTGGACACTGCTGGGAGTCCTATGCAACCACCCCTCCTATGTCTGGGTACTGCTGGGATTCCTACGCACACCCTCCTCCTATGTCTGGGCACTGCTGGGAGTGCTACGCACACCCTCCTCCTATGTGTGGGCACTGCTGGTAGTCCTACGCTCACCCTCCTCCTATATCTGGGCACTGCTGGGAGTCCTACGCACACCCCCCTCCTATGTCTGGTTATTGCTGGGAGTCTTACGCACACCCTCCTCCTATGTCTGGGCACTGCTGGGAATCCCATCCAGCCACCCCTCCTATGTCTGGGCATTGCTGGGAGTCCTACGCACACCCTCCTCCTATGTCTGGGCACTGCTGGGAGTCCCATCCAGCCACTTCTCCTATGTCTGGGCACTGCTGGGAGTCTTATCTACACCCCTTCCTACGTCTGGGCACTGCTGGGAGTCCTATCCAGATACCCCTCCTATGTCTGGGCACTGCTGGGAGTCCTATCCAGCCACCCCTCCTATGTCTGGGCACTGCTAGGAGTCCTACGCACACCGTCCTCCTATGTCTGGACACTGCTGGGATTCCTACGCACACCCTCCTCCTATGTCTTGGCACTGCTGGGAGTCCTGTACACACCCCCTCCTATGTCTGGGCACTGGTGGGAGTTCTACGCACACCCTCCTCCTATATCTGGGCACTTCTGGGAGTCCTGTGCACACCCCCCTCCTATGTCTGGGCACTACTGGGAGTCCTTCGCACACCCTCCTCCTATGTCTGGGCACTGCTGGGAGTCCTGTGCACACCCCGTCCTTTGTCTTGGCACTGCTGGGAGTACTATGCACACCCTCCTCCTATGTCTGGGCACTGCTGGGAGTCCTACGCACACACCCCTCCTATGTCTGGGCACTGCTGGGAGTCCTACGCACACACCCCTCCAGTGTCTGGGCACTTCTGGGAGTCCTATCTAGCCTCCACTCGTATGTCTGGGGACTGCTGGGAGTCCTATCCAGCTACCCCTCCTTTGTCTGGGCACTGCTGTGAGTCCTATCCAGCCACCCCTCCTATGTCTGGCTACTGTTGGGAATCCTACGCATACCCTCCTCCTATGTCTGGGCACTGCTGGGAGTCCCTGGCACACCACCCTCCTATGTCTGGGCACTGCTGGGAGTCCTATCCAGCCACCCCTACTATGTCTGGGCACTGCTGGGAGTCCTACGCACACCCTCCTCCTATGTCTGGGCACTGCTGGGAGTCCTATCCAGCCACCCCTCCTATGTCTGGGCACTGCTGGGAGTCCTATGCACACCCTCCTCCTATGTCTGGGCACTGCTGGGAGTCCCACGCACACCCTCCTATGTCTGGGCACTGCTGGGAGTCCTACGCACACCCCCCTCCTATGTCTGGGCACTGCTGGGAGTCCTACGCACACACTCCTCCTATGTCTGGGCACTGCTGGGAGTCCTACGCATACCCCCCTCCTATGTCTGGGCACTGCTGGGAGTCCTGTGCACACCCCCTTCCTGTGTCTGGGCACTGCTGGGAGTCCTATGCACACCCTCCTCCTATGTGTGGGCACTTCTGGGACTCATTTCCAGCCACCCCTCATGTGTCTGGCCAATGCTGGTGGTCCACCCATGTTATATGAGTTGTTTGTATATTCACCAGGCTCCACGACTCCTGAAATTCCATGTACTCCCACCGGTGGTAGCAGGGCCATGACCTTCTCCTCCCAGGGCTGGAACTGTACTGGTCTGCGGGGACCACCACCTCCAGTGTGATTAGCGTTGGCGTAGTCCTCATCCATCTTGCGCTTGACCATCCTCCGCAGATCGTACCACCTGACCTGCCAATCCTTCCTGGTGCGCCTGATGGGTGCAACAGCATTCACCCTATCGACGATCCTCTCCCACATGCGTGTTTTCTCCGCTATGCTGGTTTGTCTGACCAATGTACCAAACAGCGGTGGCTCAACTCTGATGACTTCATCTGCAAGGATCTCCATCTCCTGGTTAGTGAATTTTGGATTCTTTGGTGTAGTCATGTTGTGAGGCTAATGTGGTTGGGGGTGACTGTGTGTATGGATGGGGGGTGTGGGTCAGAATGTGAAGGGGGTGTGTGGGTCTGAATATGATTGTGGGTATGTGTGAAGGTGGATGTGTGCAGTTGTTGGTGTGTTGTTCGTCTCTATCAGAAAATGGTTATGTTGCAAATGCTGATGTTTTGTGGGTGTGGGCCCTTTTTATTGGCCCATTTGTGGGTGTGGCTTTTTTTGAATTTTTGGGTGGGAGTGTCATAAGGGGTGGGTCTGAGTTGGGCCCTCTGTTTGCCATTTTTGATCTGGCCATGACATTGCTTTGTACACAGGAGATATGTCTAGTGGTGTTGTGTGACTGTTTTGAACATTCCTTGTGCTTTTTGGGGGTACTTGTCTGTTTTTTTGAGGGGGGTTCGATTCGTACTTTATTGTGTAGTTCTCTCATACGCGACGTATTTAAGGGGTACGCGTGCGCTTCTTTGAGCGGGGCTTAGAATCATACTTTATTGTGTAACTCTCCCATACGTGATGTATTTACGGGGTACGCGTGCGCTTGGCTGAGGGGGGTTTGATTATTACTTTATTGTGTGGCTCTCTCATACGCGACGTATTGGCGGGGTACGCGTGCGCTTGGTTGAGGGGGGTTCAAATCTTACTTTATTGTGTGGCTCTCTCATACGCAATGTATTGGTGGGATACGCGTTTGCTTGGTTTAGGGGTTACGAATCTTACTTTATCGTGTGGCTCTCTCATATGCAATGTATTGGCGGGGTACGCGTGCGCTTGGTTGAGGGGGGGTTCGAATTTTACTTTATTGTGTGGCTCTCTCATACGTGACGTATTGGCGGGGTACGCGTGTGCTTCGTTGATGGGGGTTAACTCTCTATCTTATTGTGCGGCTCGCTCATACGCAATGTTTTCCGTACAAATCGCAGCTCATACGCGATGGCGTTTTCCCATACGAATCGTGGTTAAGTTCTCCGGTCAGGATCGTACTTGCGGGTCGTACGCCATGTTTACAAATCGTATGGTTCACTAGCTGAGTCCGTGTCATCTGGTTCTTCGCTTGTTGTTTGTACGGCTCGTAAACATTCATACGGCATCTTTGGAAAATTATCGTACTACGCAATTCGGACATTTTTTTACGAATCGTACGGAAACGGCTACAAATCCGAATCGTAGGACGTTTTTTTTCCCCGAATTAGAATCGACCCCTTTATGTGAAGTGTTTTGTGGGGAATTCTGATCGCAAGGCACAGATCAAGGTTATGCAACCAATTATTACAGTGTGGTAAGGAGATTAACCTAGGGAATAGGTTCAATCTGAACTTTAGAAGGATAAAGTGCTGATAGTGCTGTGCCTTAAATAGCAGATAGGACTGGGGACCATCAATGGGGGCAGCAATAGTTAGGAAATAACAAGTGCCTATGTTCTAGCTTTTTGCCACCTTGCTGCCCCATACAGTGTACAACACACATCCCTCATTGCCCTGTTGCCCACGTAGGATAGAGCTGTGAGATATTCAAACAGATCTGGTCTGGACAGGGCCGTAGCCCTGTCCCTGATTTCCCTCTTCCATGGATCTCGAGGCCGCTGTCGAAAGACACTCAGCCCTTAATTATCAATCTATTAGTGCTGGTGCCTCATTGGTCCAGACTCTGTGCCACAACATAAATGGATGAGTTCATATTTTATCCTCCAAGGGAAAAAGCCCTAGCTCCTTATGGCAGATGAAAGTGACAATGCCTTGGTGGAGTGAAAGCATATGACAGGCGAGCCTATTTTCAGTGCTCTGCCACACGGTTGCATTGTGAATTCCCCAGACCCCTTCCCCATAGATTTCCACACATGCATATTTTGACTGATAGATTGCCAACATTTGGCAATTAGATATTTTGCCCAATTGCACAGCGAACCAGAAAAGAGCATTAATGCTCCTGGCAATCTTGCTATTTTTGATCTCCTGATGCGGGTACCAGGACCCTTTATTATTGAAGGCCACACCAAGGTAACTAAAATCACTTGTATCCTGAATAAGCTTGGAGTTTCAGTAAAATTGTGATTTAACAATACGTTTTGAGCTACAGGACATGAAAAAGGTTTTATTTGTATAATGTTTCAGGTCCAGCCCTTCCATGAAGGCTGAGAACCGGTATAAGAGGTGGTGTAACGTTAATGGGGTCTGACTCATAAGTACAGCGTCATCCACATAAAACAAAGCTGGTATGGGACGCTGTCCAATTTGGGGCATGTCCCTGCACAGTAAAACCAACTCCCTCTCCAACTAGTTTACGTAGAGAGTGAAGAAGAAGGGTGCAAGGGCACAGCCTTTCCTGACATCCCTGCAGATGCCAAACAACTCCGAACATTACCCACCTCGCCCTTCCCCCAGGCCGAACCTGACTTAAGCACTGGAGTTACAATGTATTTCCCTAATAGGATTAACTAAGGACCTGTCCATGCCAAGATCTTAAATAATGTTTCATAGTTTGGTATGAGAAACTGAATCAAAGACACTGGCCATGTCCATAAACCTCATAAATAAGGAGCCCTGTTTGGAGATGGCATACTTGCCCAACAAAAGGGAGAAATGTAGGCACAGGCCCTCCATCCCAAGCCCCCTCTTGACCCATATTGATATCTGAAAGTGTGCCGGTCTCCTTGGCCCATACCTCAAGACGTGATAACAGGACACGGCCCAGAACCTTCAACGTTGAGTCCAGGAGAGTAAACCCCAATGTCCCCTTGGTCTCCCCTTTTAAATATAAGAACAATAAGTGGTTCCAACCATGTGGGCACTTTACTACAAATACTCACTGCCAGTAAAACATTGGCTACCAGTGGGTCCCAGACTTCTACCGGGCTCTTGAAAATGTCCTCATCTGGACCAGGAGCTTTGCAACTGGGGCTTGATCTAATGGCCTCGAGCACTTCATCTAAGTTAGGGAGATATTTGGGCAGAAGTTCTCCCTTTGAGACTGCACAGGGACCAAGCATACATGACCCCACTCTATGCTCTCTCATCATTTCCTCCCCAGCTCTGGAGGTGAAGACCGCCCCAAAAAAAGATGCCCATTCCTGCCCTGATCTGGCAGTTTCGAGGGAGGGCTATTCAGCATAGTTCAGAAATGGCTGGTTCGCAATGCCCCAAAACCTTTTCTTGCAACTTGCTTGCTCAAGCTCGGAACATTCTTTCATTTAAGAAATATTTTTCCAGGCCTTTATTGCCTTCCTATATGCCTTTCTACGCTGGTCCGCCTCTTGTGGTGACCTATCGGCGTTTTGGAGGGCACAACTGAGCGCTTTATGAGTACTTGAGCACTTTTCGATGAACCACCCCTTTCGTTTTCCTGGGTACAATTTTGGGGGGGTCCAATTAAGTGCTGTCTTAATTTCCTCGTTTAGGGTAGAAAAAGCCTCTGTGATGTCACTAGGGTCCGCCTCATCATCTAAACAGATATTAAACAAAGTGCGATAGTCCTGTACCAGTTTAGACATAAAGGCCGCAATGTTCACAGACTACCATTCGATCCTGGTACCATTCTTTCTGTGGACCAAGATGTCTGTAACATACTTTTCTGGGCTATAAGGGGCCTGCCAATGTAGGGATATTAATTGATAGGCTTTGCAGCAAATGATCGCTGATTGGACTTGTGTGTGTGATAAAATCACTGAGCCGAAGTGTCTAAATTGGCTGAAGGAGGATAAAAATCTATGAGGGAGCCCTCTCCATTAACCACATTCGCGTTGGCAAAAGGGACAGTGTTTTTACTAGATTCATTAGCAAACCTCATGTTAAAATTTGTCTTAATGAAATTATGATTGCTACCATGCGCATCATGAAAAATTGGGCCTGTGGGTACCCATCCACATCTAGAAACCCACAGGCGTTTCAGAGTGGGGCAGAGATGGGCATTAAAATCTTGCCCCCACACCAAGACATGGTCTTTATCACATTTTGGTGTAAGAGAGCCAATATCCAATTCCAGCCTAGACAGTGCACAGCTTACATTTGCAGATGGCATGTTGTTGTAGAAATTGATGATACCCAGCCTTGTCCCGTCCCTAAATTCAAGGCTGAGTACCTGGCGAAAAAGTGTGTCAACTTTGTATGATGAGATTCTGGTGCAAACCATAACAGAGAGATTGATTACCAACTCACCTATTGGGCGGCCTGTAGAAGATGGAATTACAGCTAGATGGAAAGTCGTGCATGCGTTTGGATGTACCGGTTTTACTGATCAGGACTCCTACAGACAGGCTATTGCAAGTATGCCCATAAAGTTGTACCAGGATTCATTTTTAGGGCAAGGGACCTAAAAGCTGCGCAAAGGGCAGTTTAAACCCGCCTCTCAGCTCCGTTCCCTTCCATTGGCTGGCTTCCTAAATTGAGGCCAGCCATTGGAAGAGAAGGGAGTCACTCCAAACAAGCCCCGTCTCTTTCGGATTCGGGGGCGTAAGTTTTGCTGTTCTTTAGCTCGTGACGTCGTCCGTCACTCAGGACAGCAAAACACGCCCCCGAATCCAAAAAATTTCGGAAGCTTGAGGCCGCCATTTTGCTGCTGGTAAGGTTGAGGTAGGCTGCTCTTACTTTCCTCGTTCCCGCCGTCTTTTTTTCCGCCCCCTCCCGCTGTCCGTGTCTTTGTTCCCCTCCCGCTGATGAGATCGTCTCGCTGTCCTCCCCGCCGTGTCTTTTTCCCGCCCCCCTCCCGGCACTCAATAGAGCTCTTGTTACGGAGTGCACTGCAGAACCTCCCCGAGGGATGGGCGGGGCCTCGGTGATACTTGAACGACACTCGCGGTCAGTCGGGATCGGCCGTTCTGGGCTCAGTGCTGAGTATATGTCAGGAGTCCTTACCGGCGTCACAGGCCATTCCCGTGCTTTTAAGACCGCAGGGGTGTATGGAATGGGTATATGTCCAGCGCTATACGGAGGCGGAGCTGTATTACAATGAGTGGAATTCCAATGCGCTGCAGTCACATCACAGGCAGAGGTTGGCCAAGGCTCACTTCAGGAGACTATATAACATGGAGAAGTGTGGCTCACTGGTTAGAGGAGGCAGACCTGGAAGCAGAGGTCAGCCCGGGACCAGGGTTCAATTCCCGGCTCGGGGGGGTCTTGAGTCCTAAAAAAAATGTCCATGGACTCGACAATTCTCGCTCCGGTGCCTACTCGATTCACGGGTTCACACTCTGCGACTCTGGGCAATAGATTGCTTAATCTCCACAACGGCCCCTCGCGGCGGGATGCCTGGCTTTCACCTTGCGGATACCCTGCTGGGGTTATCTCACAGGGGAATACCAGGACGGGTTCCCTAAGCAAGCGCTTAGAAACCGGTCGGTGATTTGCGCTATATAAATTCCTGCACATATACATTTACATAACACCGTCTGTGTGAGCTCTCTTCCGTGGCCTTAGGCTGTTATATTCGTTCTTGATTTCTAAAAACGTGAAAATGGAAAGTAGGTATGTTTTTTAATTGGTGTAGGTTGACAGCATATGGGGCTTTAGATTAAAAAAAGGGAGAAACATTCCTAGTGAATCTGAAATTGATCACCAGTGCTTGTACGACAATGCTAATGTTGAATGCATTGTCTGTGTATGGACGGTTACAAAACTGAAGCCGTTCAGGCATCAATGGGCAAGTGGGCTTTTCTTGGCTAGACGAATGTGCAAGTGCTGGTTTGGTTATAGCTTAATTTTTCACAGAATCAAACATATGGTGGATATAATGCACCAAATAAGTATCATGAAACAAAGAGAATTTTATGTTATGTTATTTTAATGTGTTATGCATGGTGCTCACCGAAGGGTATTTTGGCGCTTAACATGGAACATCTATGAGGGGTATAAAAACGCAATATAAATGCAATTGCAAGTCAATCAATGAAAAGTTATTACAATATTCCCAAAACGCATAAGATTTGGAACAGAGGAGTGTTCCATTGAAGTGAATTCCTCAAATGAGCAGAAGGCTCCTGGGAGAGGTAGGCGTAAGGCATGCTTTATTCATAAAATGGGCTGACGGGGATCAGAGGCGCTGAGAAGCACATTCAGAAAAGTTGTGCCTTCTACAGAAGTTTTGGCTTCTGAACTGGACCTTTTCCAGTTAGAAACTGAAGAACAATAAAAACCAAAGTCATAGCATTGCGCCGTAAGGGCATTTGCAGTCTGCTCAGCTCATCGATTGATGTACTTCCGAACGTTGGCTCACAAAGAAATATGATGGGTTAATACAGGGCTTTAAGTGGGATGAAAAAACTGGAGGGTCACTCAAAGGGGCGTGGCCAATGTACTTAAGGGTGAGAGAGCGCAAATTTGAATAAAAATTATGTATAGGCCATATTTACAAGCACATCGTATAAACGTAGGAATGAAATGTATATCGTAACGTGAAGTTGACACTTATAGCATAAAGTTAACTGATGTAATTGAAGTAATATAGGAAATGTAACTGTATTTACTATTGAAAATGTATTAGATTTAGAAGGCCCGTATACGTAGTGGGCTAATGTAGAGAAGTGTAGAAATGCTTACGAAATATAGAACGTGCAAAGTAGAATTCATGTACGTGTGTAACTTTAAACGGAGAAGCGGCGAGAAATGAAATGTGAAGAAATGCGTAGAACATGTATAACACGATATAGCGAATGAGAATATAAAGTTATACTCTATGTAGTTTGTATTCTATGTATAATGTATTCACATATGCGTAAAGGATTTGCTAAATACGAATATATAAATGTGTGTTAGAGGTTATACTGTGTAGAAGGTTTCTTGTAAGGATGTTAGAAGGGTTTAGGTCATTTGTGATTTTAACCTGACTGACCAAGGGTTCGCAGGAGTGTAGTCCGCTGTTTGTAATTTAGTGGGCTCACAGGAGTCGTGAATAGTTTTGATGTGAACGTGCGAGCCAAGGAGTCTACCGCTTGCTAGATTTAGGGTGACAACGCTGGACAAGGTTTATGGCCTGAACGTGATAAGAAGCGCTTAGAATTTGAGAGTTGTTTTGAGAAGTCCATTCACAGGACCTAGAAGGGTCAAAATCATAGTCGTAAAGTTTAAAGTTCTGCTGAGGTTGTTGACTTGTGCTCTGAAATGTCAATTGTAATATTGAATGAAGTCACCAACGAGAAGACGAAGATGACATCTAAAGAAGAAGGTCAACTTAACGGACGGCGAAAGAGACGAAGCAAGGAAAAAGCTAGAAGATTACCTCACGGGGAAAGTCCGTGGTGGGCGTCGAAGGGGCGTTCCACCCACACTGTGGTTGTGTATTTTAGGGACAGCACCCCGGGGTGAAGATAGCAATTGGCAATTAGCGAAGGGAACAGCGAAGCGAATTGCTCAGAGCGAGAACAGAGAGAAGGGCAGAGCGTAGATGACTTGAGCAGATGCGCTGAGAGAGATCAGAGCGCAAGAGAGCAGTAGGCCGAGGATCCTTAGAAAACGAATGGGTAGGCAGCAAGGGTACTGCTTCTTAAACTTAAGTTACCTTTAGAGGCTAAGAGAGTTTGAACTTCTTTGGGAGTCAAACTGCTGACACCTTTTTAGGTTAGGAACTTGCGAAGTAGGGATGTCACTTAGTATAGTGTAGGGACAGATTTAACTTGATACTTTTCTCTTTCTGTAGATGACGCAAAGGAACCACTTCACATCGATGCTTTAATTGCTGATTCTGCAATTGACTTTGTATTCTTTTGTATACTTTTTGAGATTTATCCTAAGAGGATTGTATTCGCATTTAAATTTGACTTTTATATAAAACTTTCAAACTTTACCAGTTGTAAGTGGTTCTTCAGAGTGGCGTCAGTTAATGGGGTTGATCTAACCTATGCGGGGTTTGTCTTTTACTCAATGACAGATAAAAACCGGTCCAAAATTGTCGAATGAGATAAGTTATTAAATTGATCATAAATTGATATCAAAATCTCATTCCCCGCAGTTGGTAGCAGAGAAAGATGGTTTTCTTCTTGAGGAAGACAACCTAGGTCAGGTTTAGTTTACCCCAAGGTCCCTAGTCATCAACGACCAGAAGAAGAATCCCTGCCGAAGACGGTGCTGACGGTGTGTCGAGAGAAAAGCAGCAGAGTCGGTCGAGAGTGAGTATAAGGGTCATGCGTTGTAAGATTGCGGTGTTTTATGTTGTTCCTGTGTTGTAATGTCAAGCGGAGTTGAATGCCTGTAGTGTGATTGAGGGAAAGTTGTGAGCGCGCGCAACCGGATGAAATCTTAAGCTCCAGGGAAGGACTTAAGTGGTTCGGGTGTATCGAACACCCAGAGTAATTTGTCTACCATTGAAAGGGGGTCATGAGGTACCATTGATCGCCCGACAGACCGATGATAGGGGGAGCGTAAGAGTGAGTGTATGAGTAACGGACGCTGGTCGTACGTTTACTGTGTGTAAGTAACCTATCAGTTGAGGCAAGCGTCCGACCGTCAGAGGGAAGACGTTTCGCCAGTTGAGGTAGCAATTACAGTTAGACTGTGGCCGTACAGTCAGAGAAAAGTGATCGCTTGGACGGAAGTAGTCATTTTTCAGCGTATGAATGAAAACGCATGCGAAATCGTGAGACGAATTGAGAAAGAAGGAGAACTGCTGCAGAGGGAACGAGTGACGTCAGCATAAGAACCGCGCTGAGATTGGTTGGTTTGTCATACGTCAGTGTAGAGCCGCGCTGAGATTGGTCGGTCAGCGTAGAGTCGCGCTGGGATAGGCCGATTAGTGAGAGCAGCGTAGGGATTGGTTGGTTTGTCATCGGGACATAAACAAGAAAGAGGAAAATAGTAGAGTAACGAAAATGAAGTGTTTTAAGAGTTTAAGAGCAATCTTTAGGAGGAATAGAAGAAATTTATATGCCGGAGAAGAAGCTCCACCAGAAGGCACACCAGCTTATCATATGGCAGTAAATGTAGGCTTACATTCGATACTATGGATCTCCGAATGGAATAGGTTAACTGAAGGGAATAAGGAACTGACGTTTCCGAGATTCGGAACGTTTAAGCTAGACGTGTTGAACGAACTGAAAGCGGTAATGCTTGCAACGAGACCTCTACCGAGGCCAACACAGTTTGAAGCCCTTAGTGCATGGTTTAGAGCAGCACACGAAAAGAGCGTAAAGAGGCGCCAAGAAAGAGTGAGACGATCAGTAAAGGCAGTGCAGGATGCCAAATGGGATGAGGAAGCTAAGAAATGGAGGGTACAAAAGATAGAAGCAGACAAACTGTACCCGATGCTAGAAGTTACGGGAGAAAAGAAACCTCTAGAGGAAGATGAGGAAAGCGAGACGGAGGAGGATCTGATAGAGAGGCTATTAACAGATAGACCACCTCCGTACAGCGGAGGGGCCGCAAGTCCCATATTACAACAGGAAGATGGAGCTAGATGGGGGGAATATAAATCGATCCCAGTAACAGAGTGGGATCCCAAGAAAGATGAGGAAATACCTCAATCTAGTTCCGAACAGAGAGTAGTGGGAAGACTAGTGGTCCAGAAGGTGCCAGAAACGCAACATGCAAGGTCCTACCAAATGCCAGATGCCCTACAAGTACCGGTTACCATAGGCCCTATTGTGTCAATCTACAACCCAGAAGGGGTCCAGCAGGAGGAACAGGCACGATGGGATAGGGAAAGGGCAGAGATGGAGAATAGGAATACCATGATGAATCCTCAGAGACAGATACTAGCACCGATGAGTCGGAGTACCCCATTAGATGCCGCAACAGGTCCCTGGGTAGAACAAGGAGGTCAAAGAGGGCCAATGGACTTAAGAGGACCAAAACCGAAATCCCATAAGGAATTAAGGGAATACCTGAAAGAATGGGATACTGCCGAAGAGATTCGGAGTAAAGGTTTAGAAACAGGAGCAGAGTGGAGAGACCAGGATAACCGGATCCTCTCTCATTGTGGAGCTGGCGAAAGCAGCCCGGAGTGGGAGAGAGGGAGCCAGGAAAGCAGAGGAAATAATTGTCCTACTATCAGCGGCAATAGGCAAATGTGCGATGACAGGAGTGTAGGGTGTGGCGAAGTGCCTCGCGTCACCTTTAGTGAGGGGGAACGAAGGACGCAGGAGTATCGAAATACTTTCAGATGCACTCACCATACCCTGAGTGAAACAGTGCAACATTGGAATCACGGGAACATGGAGAGTCGTGAAGGGTCTCGCCATGCATCCGGTGATCGCGAGCGAAGTCACGAGAATATAGGGAGTCGCGAAACGTCTCGCCATACTTCTGGTGATCAAGAACGAGATCGCGGGAGCATGGAGGGCCATGAAGGACCTTATCGTTTATTGAGCGACACCAGACAGCAAGCGAGTTACAGTGGTTTTGAACAGAACGGTGGATCCTATCTCATATCTGGAGAAACCGAGCCGAAAAGGCGCAGTGTAGGGATGGGGGATGGAGTAATGTTCCACCACACCCCACGGGAAGATGGAAAGGCTTGGGATCTAGAGAGGTGGGAACAAAGAGATGGAAGGAAAACTCCTCATAACTCACCTGTGTTTAGGCGTAGGGCGCATAGTGGAGGTGAGAGAGGTATGAGCGAACCACCTAGGACTGACATACTGAGAGCTGAAATAAAAGCAAGACGGATTGATGTAATGAGTTTAAAATCAGACTTGGACGAAATAATAGACGGCACAGTGGCAATAGAGAGGTTAGAGCTGTACGCACCAGATGAAATATTGTTCTTATCCAAGGATGTTACTCGGAAAGCAAGGGCAGCTCATGAAAAACTATCCGAATTAGCAGAAAAGTATATGATAGACATGTCACGAACCAAAGCTTTACAGCCCAATCATAGGCTAAATTGCACAGACCTAGATTTGGATGAACGTAGAACGATTGGACTAAGAGTACACATAAGGGAACTAGTCATGTGTATTAGAATATGGAGAGATCTGGATAGATGGGAGGAAAAGTGGTCTAAGAGGGGATCTGTCAGAAGAAGTACAATTGTGAAGTCCCAGGACACAGACCTAATGCGAATGGAAGCTTTCCCGTTGCGAGAAATCGCGAACGGAAACTACGTTCATGTACCCTGGAGTAGGGGGGATTTAGCGGCATTTACTAATTCTTTCCCCAAGCTTAGAGAGAACCCTGTAGAGTGGTACAAGCAGGTAGAGAGGTTCGTGAAGATCTCTAAGGTGCTGTGGATCGATTTGAACACATTGTTCGATATCGTAGTACCCGGAGATTTGTGGACGGCATGCAAGCTTAATGTTGAATGGCCTACTTGTGAGCCTCCGAGAGATAACCGGACAAATGGTCCATCAGATAGAGTCATGGAAAAATACGAAAGAGTAATAACATGGCTAAAGGAGAAAGTGCCAGTACAAGACATAGACTGGGTTAAGATAGATCGAACAACTCAGGAGCCCAAAGAGACAGTTCAAGAGTTCTATGAGAGGTTACTGAAAGCATTTAAACAATACAGTGGGTTAGACGTAATGGATCCTAAGGACATAGGACAGTTTGTGTCAAAGTTTGTTTTAGGATTGAGACCAGACATAAGCCTGATGATACAACAGCATTTGATCTGTTGGCAGAACAAACCTTTAGATGAGATTCTGAGATATGCAAGGTACTGTAGCGATGAAATAGATTCGAAGGCAAAGAAACTCAAGGAAAAATTAATGCTGGTACAAATGCAAGCAGCTGGAAAGGGTGGACAGCGGCAACAGGGAACAGGAACGCAAGCGAAGAAACAGAATAATCAGAGCAGAGATGAGGAGGAAAGACCAAGACCGAGAATGGATATTGCGACACTGAAAAAGACAACGAGGTGTCATCAGTGTAACGAAGTGGGACATTGGCGACGCGAGTGTCCTTACAATGTTGAGACAGGGGAATTAGAACAAGAGGAGGAAGAGGTACAGAATAACGTGGTTAAGGGAGCCGCAGCCCCGAAGGGAAAGTTTATCAAAGGGGGGACTCAGACTCCTCGAGCCCCGTTTCCTCAACCACCTCGCATTACAAATGGAGGGAAAACCTATAGACAAATGCCGTTGTTAGTAGGAGGAGAAGAATGCTACTACGTTGATCCTCTTACAGGGCAACGAGTGAATAGGGAAGAAGACTGTACTCTAGGTGCAGCCCTGGAAATAGATCAGAGAGGACCATACGTCGAGGCTGAAGTAGCTGGATGTCCTACAACCTTTTTGGTGGATACGGGGGCCACTCGATCCACATTGAGATCAGCGGTAGTCCCAGGTCTGCCAATATCGGGAGAGACGATTCAGGTGGTAGGAGTCGCAAACAAGAGGATGACGAATCCTCTGACCGAACCAGTGTCAGTAAAGATAGGGAATTACAGCGACGAACATCAGTTTGTGATCTGTGATTCTAGCCCTGTGTGTTTGCTAGGAAGAGATCTGTTGTGTAAACTGAATTGCACAATACATTGCACACCTGAAGGAGTAGAAGTGCAGACCAATGATGAGGATGCCGATTTTAAGGTTGTCAACTCGCAGGAGTGCGTGGAACTATATCCTACCTTAACAGTGGAGGAGCTTCCACAGGACTTGAGGGAGAAGGTGTCAGCTGAGGTGTGGGATTTTACTGGAGAGGAAATAGGATTGATCAAAGGAGTAGAACCAGTAAAGATCTTGGTAAGACCTAACGCTGAATATCCAAGAACACCACAATACAAGTTGACACCAGAGACGATTGCAGGAATAAAGCCTGTGATCGAGTCCATGATTAAACAGGGAATATTGAAGGAGATCGTGGGTAGTCCATGTAACTCTCGGATTATGGGTTTGCAGAAGCCTAGTGGAAAATACAGAATAGTGCAGGATCTTCGAAAGATTAATAATATTGTTGTCTCATGTTGTCCAGTGGTACCGAATCCATCAGTAATATTATTTCAGATACCGTTCCAAGCTGAATGGTTTACCGTGATAGATTTGTGCCAGGCTTTCTTTTCGATTCCTTTAGATGAAGAGAGCCAGTATCTTTTCGCTTTTAAGCTGGAAGATCGCGTCTTAACATGGTGTCGTATCCCTCAGGGGTATACGGAAAGCCCATCGATTTTTAACCAGCTATTGAAGAGAAATCTTGAAAGTCTGGTACTGCCCAAGAACTCGGTTCTAGTCCAGTACATAGACGACCTCCTAGTTGCGTCAGAAACTGAGGAAGCTTGCAGAGTAGACACCATAACCTTACTGAATCATTTGGCCGAGAACGGACACAAGGTGTCTCCAAGTAAATTGCAGTATTGTAAGACTGAAGTGCAATACTTGGGCCATAGGATTGAAAAGGGAAAGCGGAAGGTGTCTCCAGACAGAATAGAGGCGATCATGAAAATGAACGCGCCTACAACACAAAGAGAAGTCAGGATGTTTCTAGGCATGGTCGGTTATGGTCGGCAGTGGATAGCCAACTTTTCACTAAAGGCAAAACCGTTATTACAACTGACGCACAAAGGAGTAAGTGATCCGGTACCATGGGACAAAGATTGTTTGATGGCGTTTTTGCAGCTGAGGGAGGACTTATGTCGTGCCCCGGCTTTAGGAATGCCTGATTATACAAAACCATTTTTGCTTTACTGCTGCGAAAGAGAGGGATGCGCGTTAGCAGTTTTGGCCCAGATACATGGAGATGCGCGTAGACCAGTTGCGTATTTTTCGGCTACATTAGATCCAGTAGCCGCAGCGTTGCCCGGATGTCTCAAATCCGTAGCTGCAACGGGTGTCAGCATTGAACGTTCTGAAAGTGTGGTAATGGGTCATCAGTTAGTAGTGTACGTACCACATTCTGTAGAATTGTTAATGACCAGGACTAAGACTCAGCATCTGACAAATAGCAGGCTCACACGCTACGAGCAAGTCATATTGGCTGCCGAGAATGTGACCCTAAAAAGATGCTCCGTCTTGAATCCTGCAACTTTGATGCCACTTCCAAATGAGATAGAGGATGAAACTTGTACAGATCATGATTGCCTTGATGTGACTGAACTATGCACCAAACCGAGACCCGATATTGTAGATGAGCCATTGACTGACCCCGATGAAATATTCTTTGTTGATGGTTCATGTGTAAGAGACAATATCGGTCAGCTGAGAGCAGCTTATGCAGTTTGCACAATTACGAGAGTAATAGAAGCCGCTTGCCTGGAAGGAGTACACTCCGCTCAGGTAGCTGAAATTGTTGCTTTGACGCGTGCTTGTCTAGCAGGCGACAAACTTCGAGTCACCATATACACCGATAGCCAGTATGGTTTCGGGGTAGTTCATGATTACGGGCAGTTGTGGTCTCAAAGAGGTTACATGACCTCCTCGGGTTCTCCCATTAGGAATGGAGAATTCGTGAGACTATTGTTAGAGGCATTGCAAGGTCCAGCAGCCATTGCAGTTGTTAAATGTGCTGCGCATACAAAAAATGTAGATTTTGTGTCACAAGGTAACCGCTATGCGGATGAAGTAGCGCGTTACTGCGCAGAGCAGGGATATTCTCACACTGATGTAAAAGTGGGGGGAATCCAAGAAAGAACTGAATTGACAATGTTGTTGGATACTGTAGATACGTGGGATGAGCTAAGGAGTGTTCAGGAAAATGCACCAGATGATGAGAAAAAGAGTTGGGAAACAGCGGGTTGTATTAGAAGTGAGATGAATTTCTGGATATCTGCAGATGGGAGAGCAGTTTTACCAAATGAACTTGTTAGTCCAATGGCAAGGAAATTGCATGGATCAGCACACATAGGTAGAGATGCTATGGTGAGAGTATTCAGACAAACATGGTTCAACCCAAAGTTTAGAGTAGCGGCAGAGGCAGTGTGTCAGCGATGTGCGATCTGTCAGCAACTAAACGTGGGCAAGAGAACACCAGTCACATTGAGTCACATTGGGAGGTCTGGGGGGCCTTTCAATAGAATGCAGCTTGACTTCATAGAAATGCCTAAATGCAATAGACTCAGATACGTTTTAGTGATTGTTTGTATATTTTCTAGATGGGTTGAAGCTTACCCTACACGTAGGTGCGACACACTTACAGTAGCAAAACTGTTACTTAGAGAGTTGATACCGAGGTTTGGGGTGCCATCCTCTTTGGAATCGGACAGAGGAACTCATTTTAACAGCGAAATAGTGAAGATGCTATGTTCAGCTTTGAGTATCGATCAGAAATTACATTGCAGCTATCGACCAGAAGCTTCAGGGATTGTAGAGCAAATCAACAGTACAATCAAGTCCAGACTTGCCAAAGTTTGTTCAGCAACATCCCTGAGTTGGCCAGACGCACTTCCAGTGGTTCTTATGAGCATACGTAGCACACCAGATAGAAAAACAGGTCTCTCTCCACATGAAGTGCTAATGGGGAGAGCCATGAGATTGCCATCGGTTCCGACTGCAGCTCTAGTGAACATCACAGACGATTTGATCTTGGACTACTGTAAGGGACTATCTGATGCCGTTAATTCTGTGTCCCTCCAGGTCCAGGCTGCGGAGGTTCCATCAGCACAAGATTTGTGCCATGACCTGAGTCCGGGGGACTGGGTTTTGGTGAAAAAACACGTCAGGAAGAACTGCTTAGACGTGCGCTGGAGAGGACCGTTTCAAGTTATACTTGTGACGAATACTGCAGTAAAGTGTGGAGGCCTGCCAAACTGGATACATGCCTCACATACCCGAAGAGTGCCAACACCTCTAGAAGAAACAGCTCCTCTCTCGGATGAGAATCCGGCGGAAAGTGGAGAAGCCATAGAGGGGGAAAGCCAAGCTGTGGAGGTGATCGAAGAGGCTGAGATTGAGACGGAACAGGTCGACGAAGGTCAGGACACCAGTGAGACCGAAGTCGCCTCAGGAGAAGAGAGTAATTGGGAGATTGAAACAGATACTGAACAAGCAGAGAGTGACCAAGAGACAAGTCCAAGAACAAGGAGCGGGAGGACAAGGAGTGATGAAGCTAGTTGGCCGGAGAGAAGGAGAAGGCCAAACTTAAAAGCAGATCAAGGAAGAGCACTTGTCCCGATCGCTGAAGAATCGGATCAGGAAGAAGAAACTACAGACTCAGGAACTGAGAGTCCAAGAAGATCAAGAAGGGTACGTGTGCCCTGCAGAAGGTACGCCACCCCAGAGTGGACTTATCTAGCAGATGTCTTGGGGACAGAAATCTGGGAGAGTGAAGAAAGTGAAAGTAATCGATCACGATCCATTTGTGGCAGTGGAGATATGGATGTTGACGCCTGGACTCGAGACTGAGGGGTTACTGACTTTCACACTTTCCATACCCCCATATTTGAGTCAAATTCAAGATCTAGTGCTAAATAGATTACAATTTCCAACTTTTGGTCATCAAATTCCGGAATAAGAAGAAAAAGTCATTCGTTTTGAGTTATTGGAAATTGTTGTGAAAGCTGCAGGTGCGAGAATAATTGTTGATGCATAAAAGACTTTTGTATATAAGCTATAAAGAAGAAGATAACTTAGAGCCGAGTGGAAAGAAGAATAAAATTAGGGTTGTCTGTACTAAAAAAAAGAAAAAGACATTGTTGCGAAAGAGAGACGTTGTTGATAAAGAGCACTTTACAGACTGAGAAAGCAAATAAAGCAAACCAAGACTGGAAAGAAAAACTTTTTCGCAAAAGAAGGAGCTACGCTGTTCTGATAACATGGAGAACGGCAACCCAAACCGAAAAGCTAAATGTATAGTAGGTACACTGATAGCAGTAGTAATTTTTCTCATAATTACAGTAGTGAGAATATCATACATAATAGGACATGAAAGTGATAAAGAAACAGCAGATGTAAAGCCTGTAACGACTTTGAGACCTGCTCTTGTGGGGAAGAAAGAGGAGAGCAATGTAATACGTGAAAAGGCGTTACTGGCAGATGAAGCTCGTAGATTACATGTAGACGAGTCACAGGGAAACTTTAGGTCAAACGCATATGCTAAATTATTGTACGAGTATATCGATGCAATGGAGGCCAAGGATTGCTATGTTTGTATGCAATTGCCGGCTTCCGTAGACGAAGGCATCCGATATCATCCTCTCCCACTGACTTATGGGATAACATGTAGTTTACTGCTTAGTATATTTTATGGTAGGGAAGGATTTGAGTACTACTTTTCAAATTATGATTCGGTACTGCCTGAAGTTCCGAATTATAAGCAAATGAATAAGTGGGACTATTATAAAAAGGAGGATAGACTAGCTAAGTTCTTTCTTCCGTGGGATACATTGGATACATCATACGCACGCAGAAATAACCTAACTTGCAAAGTGTCAGAGGTAGAGAAAAGGTTTATAGGACAAGTAGATGATAGATACAGAAGGCAGAAGATTCTGAAAATGTCAGGACAATGGAAGACAGATTGGACCGAAGAAGAGAAGGCACATAAAAGGAAAGGTAGCAATGGTCCAATAGCTTTGGATAGAACGCAGAAAGGGAAGTTATGTTTAACTCGAAGCAAGACGTATTATGAGAGTGTATTTGTAGGTGAAGTAAATTGCGAACATGCTTTTAGATTAGAGTACTATACGAAAGATTTTATGAAAGGAATGCAAGCTATTCCGAATGTGTATTTTGTATGTGGAAGAAATGCCTATGTAAAACTACCTGACAATTGGTATGGTTCGTGTTACTTGGCAATTGTCTTCCCCAAAATATATCATGCAAAGGATTTAGCGATCATAGAAGGAAAGGCTTCGACGAGAGCGAAAAGGGAAGTAGGAGATGCAGAAGTAGTAGGAGATGTATTTGGAGCGATGTTTCCTTTGTTAGGTTTAATCCTTAACGATGTTAAAATCAGGAGACTAGCTACAGTTGTAGATAGATTATCTGCAAGTACTGCAAGGTCATTAATGTTAGTGGAAGGCGAGATGCAGTCGATTAGAGCAATGGTTCTTCAGAACCGACTTGCTTTAGATGTACTGCTAGCAAAAGAGGGCGGAGTTTGCAAGGCTTTGAAGGTTCAGGAATGTTGTACTTATATTCCTGATAATTCAAAACCACTTGAGAAAGTCATACAGAACATTACACAGATTCATAAAGAAATCGAAGATTTATCAAAAATAAATGTTTGGGAAAAAGTAGGTCATGGAGTAGGAAAGGTTGGGAGTTGGTTTGCCAACCTTGGTAAAAGCATTGTGTGGTATATATTAAAACCTGTATTGATAGTATTAATTTGCATAATCACATTGTTAGGTTTAGTTAAATTGTATAAATGGTACAGGTCGAACCGGTTACAACGATCCATGAGAGAGCAAGAAAGGAGATTAGCTGCTTTACAAGATCAACAGTACAAAAGCTTAAGAGCACTCGAAACGATGAAAAGAGGGAATATTGTAACTAGTTCTGTGTAGAGATGTTATTCAAATTGCATTTAGTGATGACTCCTAGAAGTCATCAAAGGGGGGACTGAGAGAGCGCAAATTTGAATAAAAATTATGTATAGGCCATATTTACAAGCACATCGTATAAACGTAGGAATGAAATGTATATCGTAACGTGAAGTTGACACTTATAGCATAAAGTTAACTGATGTAATTGAAGTAATATAGGAAATGTAACTGTATTTACTATTGAAAATGTATTAGATTTAGAAGGCCCGTATACGTAGTGGGCTATTGTAGAGAAGTGTAGAAATGCTTACGAAATATAGAACGTGCAAAGTAGAATTCATGTACGTGTGTAACTTTAAACGGAGAAGCGGCGAGAAATGAAATGTGAAGAAATGCGTAGAACATGTATAACACGATATAGCGAATGAGAATATAAAGTTATACTCTATGTAGTTTGTATTCTATGTATAATGTATTCACATATGCGTAAAGGATTTGCTAAATACGAATATATAAATGTGTGTTAGAGGTTATACTGTGTAGAAGGTTTCTTGTAAGGATGTTAGAAGGGTTTAGGTCATTTGTGATTTTAACCGGACTGACCAAGGGTTCGCAGGAGTGTAGTCCGCTGTTTGTAATTTAGTGGGCTCACAGGAGTCGTGAATAGTTTTGATGTGAACGTGCGAGCCAAGGAGTCTAGCGCTTGCTAGATTTAGGGTGACAACGCTGGACAAGGTTTATGGCCTGAACGTGATAAGAAGCGCTTAGAATTTGAGAGTTGTTTTGAGAAGTCCATTCACAGGACCTAGAAGGGTCAAAATCATAGTCGTAAAGTTTAAAGTTCTGCTGAGGTTGTTGACTTGTGCTCTGAAATGTCAATTGTAATATTGAATGAAGTCACCAACGAGAAGACGAAGATGACATCTAAAGAAGAAGGTCAACTTAACGGACGGCGAAAGAGACGAAGCAAGGAAAAAGCTAGAAGATTACCTCACGGGGAAAGTCCGTGGTGGGCGTCGAAGGGGCGTTCCACCCACACTGTGGTTGTGTATTTTAGGGACAGCACCCCGGGGTGAAGATAGCAATTGGCAATTAGCGAAGGGAACAGAGAAGCGAATTGCTCAGAGCGAGAACAGAGAGAAGGGCAGAGCGTAGATGACTTGAGCAGATGCGCTGAGAGAGATCAGAGCGCAAGAGAGCAGTAGGCCGAGGATCCTTAGAGAACGAATGGGTAGGCAGCAAGGGTACTGCTTCTTAAACTTAAGTTACCTTTAGAGGCTAAGAGAGTTTGAACTTCTTTGGGAGTCAAACTGCTGACACCTTTTTAGGTTAGGAACTTGCGAAGTAGGGATGTCACTTAGTATAGTGTAGGGACAGATTTAACTTGATACTTTTCTCTTTCTGTAGATGACGCAAAGGAACCACTTCACATCGATGCTTTAATTGCTGATTCTGCAATTGACTTTGTATTCTTTTGTATACTTTTTGAGATTTATCCTAAGAGGATTGTATTCGCATTTAAATTTGACTTTTATATAAAACTTTCAAACTTTACCAGTTGTAAGTGGTTCTTCAGAGTGGCGTCAGTTAATGGGGTTGATCTAACCTATGCTGGGTTTGTCTTTTACTCAATGACAGATAAAAACCGGTCCAAAATTGTCGAATGAGATAAGTTATTAAATTGATCATAAATTGATATCAAAATCTCATTCCCCGCAAGGGCATGGCTTAAAACGCTTAAACTAAAAAAATCTGTGCTTAGCATAGTGTGCCACCCGACTTGTAATTTGATGTTTCTGTCATTGCATCTAGATATATGATGGATTTTTAAAAATTTCTATGCGACTTTTGTGAAGATTCTAAAGTGTAATCTGAACTCGGGGTTTCGGGTCATGGTCCACATTGTCAGTTACCGATGGCTGACCATGTTCATTTGTTTACGTCCTGCTCTGTTTTTGGGCCTTTTTGGAAGCAGAGTTTATGAGTATATCAGTCGCATTGGGAATCGTTTTAGATTTTGACATCCAACTAATTATGCCATGGATCACTTCTGGGCTTCATGACCATTTTATATTTCTTGCCATTTTGTTAGATTATCTACTCATTGTGCAGCACTGGTGTAATATCAATGAATGGCTTCTGGAAGTGGTGGGCATTTTCTATTTCTCAAGCCTGTCAAATGTGTCCACTTAATTTGATGTAGAGGGTATTGTAAAGAGGCATTTACTAACAATTAATAACATACCAAGATAAGTGAATTGCTAGAGAGGCCTTTTCAAACTGTAATAAATGTTATCTGAGTACAGAAAGTATGGGAATAAAAACTGCTCTGCTCTATTGAAGACCTAACTAGGTTTTTATGATAATTTATATATGGTATTTCTGTAATTGTCTAGTGCTGTTTTATAAAATTAGGAGGAAAATGAGCACTTTCGGAAAGGAATTGACTATTTGGATTTAGGTGCCTCATGAATCAGGCTTATGATTAATTGATTCCGAACTCGGAGTCCATTCAAAAGGTTAATTCCCTTGAAATCAATGCTCTTTAACTTTACGATAACTCTTGCAGATGCATTCTGAATACATAAACTGAGATAAATTGCCTTGTAATAGCACAAAGTTAGATGAAGGCATTTACAGTGATTACTTGGAATTAAGAGTTCACCTTGAGACATACAGCTAGATCATCATCAATTTTCTTGCTGCGATTTTCCACTATCGACATGAACATCCAATCAAAAAAGATTCTTGTGAAATGGAGATTCCAGAGATAGGTGGCAGTATCTCACAATAGTGGTGTCCACGTGTTCTTACCAGATTGCAGCGCGATTGGACGGAGCGCAGAGCAAGCTTGCACGCCGATAAAGTTGAACTGAGAGAGTACATTTATCAAACTATACAATGAAAACGTGAATTGACTAAAGGGAAGGTGTGCATCTCACCAACTATATTTTATTGAATAACCTTTCCGTCCTAAAGGAGAGATTGCACCCCAAAAAGGGGTTTATGGGTCATTCAGTTTATGTTTTCCGCCGTTTAGTCTGTTATTTCACTCCTCTGCTGCTAGCTAATTTGACTATATTTCTCCCAATTTTTACGCAGTATTTTTCTGCTTCTTGTATTTTGGTATGTGGGGGCTCTGTGTGTGTGTGGGGGGGCTCTGTGTGTGTGGGGGAGGGGCTCTGTGTGTGTGTGTGGGGGGGAGGGGGCTCTGTGTGTGGGGGGGTTCTTTGTGTGAGGGGGCTGTGTGTGTGAGGGGGTCTGTGTGTGGGGGGCTCTGTGTATGTGTGTGTGGGGCTCTGTGTTTGGGGCTGTGTGTGTGTGGGGGGGTTGTGTGTGTGCGGAGCTCTGTGTGTGTGGGGGGCTCTATGTGTGTGTGTGTGTAGCTCTGTGTGTGTCTGGCTGTGTGTGTGTATGTGTGTGTGTGGCTCTGTATATGTGTGTGTGTCTGTGTGTGTGTGTTTGTGTGTGGCTCTGTGTGTGTGGCTCTGTGTAGATAACTTTTTTGGTAGGTGGCTCTATGTGTGGGTGACTCTATCTGTGTGAGGGTGGCTCTGTGTGTGTGTCTAGTTCTCTGTGTGAGTGGCTCTGTGTAGATAGCTTTTTTGTATGTAACTCAATGTGTATGTGACTCTGTCTGTGTGTGTGGCTCTGTCTGTGTGTGTGTAGCTCTGTCTGTGTGTGGCTCTGTGTGTGTGGCTCTGTGTGTGTGCGTAGATCTGTCTGTGTGTGTGGCTCTGTCTGTGTGTGTGGCGCTGTCTATGTGTAGCTCTGTCTGAGTGTGTAACTCTGTCTGTGTGTGTGGCTCTGTCTGTGTGTGTGGCTCTGTCTGTATGTGTAGCTACCTCTGTGTGTATGTGGCTCTGTGTGTGTAGCTCTATGTGTGTGTGTGTGTGTGGCTCTGTGTGTATGTGTGTAGTTCGGTGTATGTGTGTGTAGCTCTATGTGTGTGGGTGTGGCTCTGTGTGTGTGTGTAGCTCTGTGTGTGTGTCTGGCTCTGTGTGTGTATGTGTGTGTGTGTGTGGCTCTGTATGTGTGTGTGGCTCTGTAGCTCTGTGTGTGTGTGGCTCGGTGTAGATAACGTTTTCGGTAGGTGGCTCTATGTGTGGGTGACTGTCTGTGTGATGGTGGATCTGTGTAGGTGGCTCTGTGTGTGTGGATGGCTCTATGTGAATGACTCAGTGTGGGTGGCTCAGTATGTGTGTGTGTGGGGCTCTGTGTAGGTGTAAATGCAATAGGTCATGCATATGCAAGCGATTAAGTATTTGGCATTGTAAATAGCAATGCCATTTATTTAACGATTAAGCAATTAGCAATGTAAACAACAATGCTATTTATTTATGATTAAAAAAAAGAGCAATGCCAATAGCTCTACCTTTAATAAAGCCGAGACCATTGCATTGTAAATGCTTGTTAAGTTTAGTTCTGATACCTGCCACATTCCAAAAAGAATGGTCAACTTCTTTGCTCTCTCCTGGACTCAAAGCGGAAGGTCCTGGGCCGTGTCCTATTGCCATGCCTTGAGACATGGGCCGAGGAAACCAGGACACTTTGAGATAACCAATACGGGTTCTGAGGCAGAGAGATCCCAAAGCAAGAGGAGTTCTGGCTCTACGTGGCCGCACAGATGCTAATACTGTTAAGGGATAATAATGGGCACTCACTGCTTAATGGTCAAACTAATCTCAAAAACCATGAATACAAATAAGAAAAATAAACACATAGAGAGTGCCGCAATTGTCCAACAATTTTACTATAGAAACTTTTCTCTTAGTTTTCCTCTGGTGTCACCTTGTTCAATGTTGTCAATGTCAATATATTCTTCTTCAGGTTTGAAAAAAGCTATAAAGAATATATTGATATTGACGACAACATTGAACAAGTGTACGCCAGAAGAAAATGAAGTGAAAAATCTCTATAGTAAAATTGTTGGACAATTGTGGCTCTTCCATATGTGTTTAATTTGCTCATCTGAAGCAGATGATAGAGCCATGAGACAGAATAGCTTTATCTGAATGAGAGCGGGCAGAAAGTACTAAAATATCAGATAAAATGAGACAGACCTGAGAAAGAAAGGAATTGTAACGGAGGGCTAATGAGACAGACCTAAGACAGAAGAGACGTAGAGTGAAACAGACCTGAGACAAAGGACACTGATTGGAGTGAGAATAAGTCATATCCTACAGACAGAGAGAGAGAGAAGCCCGATCTGATGGGAGAATCGGAAAGACCTGAGACACAATAAGGCATACATGAAAGAAAAGAGACCGATCTGAGGAAGAATGAAACTGACCTGAAAGAAAGGAAAACTGACCTGGGAAAGAATGAGAAAGACGTCTAGTAAAACTAGACACCAGGCAGAGAATGAGCCAAGCGTAAGAGAGAGGAAACAGATCTGAGGGAGAGAAGGAGGTAGAGCCAAGAGGGAAAGAGACAGACTAGAGAGCGAATACGAAAGATGTGAGCCTGAATAAGATAAAGGTGAGTGAGATTGAAACAAACCTTAGGAAGCACGATGTTGACTCAGAGAGAGAAGGAGATAGATGTGAGGCAGAAAGAGTCAGGCCTATGGAAGATGAGATAGATCTGAGTGAATGTGAAGCCCACTGGGTAGAGGGATAACATACATGAGAAAGAGAAAATTAAAGACCTTGGAGAGAGAGGAAACGGATTGAAGGGAGAATGAGACAGACTTAGGAGAGAGGAACCATATAAGTAAGAATGAGTGGGACCTGAGATAGAAAAAGAGCCACAACTGACACTAAATTAGGCTGACCTAAGAGACACGGAGACAGGCCTCGGAGAGAATTAGGCAGACCTGGGAGGGAGAAGACACAGATTTGAGGAAGAATGAGGCAGGCCTGAAAAAGCATGAAAGGCCAGAGAGACACAGAATGAGTGACCTGACAGGGAGAAAGTGACAGATCTCAAAAGAGACTGAGGCAGAGCTGATGGGTGGGGGGGGGGGGAGACCTGAGAGAGAATGAGAAACACCAGAGCGATAATGATACACACCTAAAAGAGAGAAGGAGACAGATAAGGGAGTAATGAGACTCACTTAACAGACCTGAGTGAGAGAAGGAGATGTGATGGAGTTTAAAACATGTATGTGTGCGTGTGTGTGTGTGTGTGTGTGTGTACAGAGAGAGAGAAAGCATGCAAGAGAGAGTGAGAAAGCATACAAGAAAGAGAGAGAGAGAGAGAGAGAGAGAGAGAGAGGAGACAGATGAGGGAAAATGAAACATGCCTGAGTGACAGGAGAAAGATGTGTGATAAGGAGACAGACCTAAAGGAAGAAAGGAATTAGACAGACCTTAGTAGATTGAAACAGGTCTGAAAAAAAGATGTACACAAATCTGAATAAGAATGAGACAGACCTGACGGGACCAGCGGACACCTACGAAGGGTCCCGGAGCAACAGCGGGACCGGCCCCCAGGAGTGTGCACCGGACGGCGCCCTCTCTTGTTCCAGCACCCCGGCACGCAAGATGGCGGCCGCCGCACCGGGGCCCCGCTGCACCGACACTGTTGCCTCACGGGAGCCTGATCATTCTCCGGCATCGGCCGACCTACCACCGCGAGGTGCGGAGGGCCGACGGACGCGCTGCCAGCGCGGTGGTGTGCCATTCAGTGGCCCGCAATCTACCTACGAGGGCGGTGAGTGCCCATCTCTCCCCCCCCTCCCCCAAGGGTCTCGGTCCCGGCGGCCCCCCCTACCTCCTCGGGGCTCCGTGTGAGGACGCGGCACACGCCGCCGGCTGACCCGGGGATCCGGGCCGCTCCCACTGCCTTGAGCCGATCGGCGGACCCGAGCGCCTGACCCCAAGATGGCGCCCACGGAGGCCTAGACTCCGGGAGCAGCGCGAGCCTCGCCATAGGAGCTGGGGTGCCCCCCCCGAACTCGAGACACTGCCGGTGGACGTTCGCTGCCCCGGAACCCCCTCGGATTCACACCACCTGACCTCTGGCGCTCCCGGCCGGTATTGACACTGTGCCATACGCCGGGGGGGACCCGCAAGGCCTTCTGACACCGGGACTACCGGCCCCAGCGGACGCGGACCGCCTCTAACGCCCTGAACTGGTGGAAGCTTCCTGGGACGGGGGGAGCCGCCCCGGGGCCGGGGGGGACAGAAGAGACCTGCTGACACTGAACTGCCCCTAACCCAGCCACGTCGGCCTGCTGTTCCCGGAGTGCACGGAGGCCCGGTGGCCCACTTGACAGCACCTATGGGGAAACCAAAGGCCTCGCAGGTGACGGCTGTCCCTGAAACGGCCGTTGAGAAGATGCCACACACCAGGACGTGGACGCAAGCCAATGCGTCGCAAACTGACCCTACGCTGACGGCAAAATTGGACCAGGTGTTGGCGGCAATCGAAATGTCTCGCCTTTCAATGGAAGAGAGATTGGGCGCCCTAACGACGGACATTAGCTTGATCCGCGACGAACATCGTAAGCTGGCGGAAGGGTGAAGGAAGGAGAACGAACCGTGACCGAGTTACAACCCGTGGTGAAGATGCAAGAGGAAGACATGAGAGAGGTCCTACGCCGCGTGGAGGCCCTGGAGGAACGCACAGTGGGCTTAGAAGGACGCTTGAGACGATGTAACATCCGCGTCCTGGGCCTGCCGGAGGGGATTGAAAATTCAGATCCTCTGACCTATATGGAATCCTGGACTAGATCGTTCACCCCGGAGAGTGAGCGATCGCCGTACTTCTCCATCGAAAGGGCCCACAGAGTCCCGACCCGGGCACCCAAACCCGGCCTCCCTCCACGACCCATGCTAGCTAAATTCCTGCATTTCCGAGACCGGGATGCGGTGCTCCGTGCGGCCCGGACAGCGGGTCCCTTGCAGGTGGAAGATCAGCACGTAATGGTGTTCCCAGACTACGCCCGGGAGGTCCAGCAGCGGCGATCCACCTTTCTGGAAGTCAAAAGGCGCCTTCGTGCTAACGATCTGCAATACTCCTTGCTGTTCCCGGCCCGCCTTAAAGTGCTGCACAATGGTAAAGCCCTCTTCTTCACGACGGCGGCGGAAGCACAAGATTGGACTGAATTCCACTGCCCACTGATCCCTAAACCCGGACCCCAGAGGACACGCAACAACGACTCCAGACGATCTAGAAGACGGGGTGCGAGCCGTGCCCGATCTGGCCGCCCCAAAAGCCAGGCGTCCTCCCCCACGGGTTCACCCGACCTCACGCAAATCATGCAAGAGCGACGAGACGCCCTACGAGCGGTGACCGAACTGCAATCGTCACCCCCAGCATCGGACCTGGAAGGTCACCCGCACCTGTTCACCCCAGAGAAAGACCGAGACAGCGATGGAACGATGTCGGGATTTGGCCCAATCTCTTCCCCCCTCCTGGCGGCACCTACACTGGACGCTACCCTGGCCGGCCAACCTAACACCTCTTCATGAACAATGAACTTTCGATTACTGTATCCTTCTAATGGTTGCCCACTGTATTGCGCGACGTCTAGGAGCCTAGACTGCTTTGCCTGATTACTGTATGCGCTACCGAGCGATGGACTCTTCTCCTACAAGAGCCCGACCCGCGCACAGGCCCAGCAGCGACACATGCTGCCACCCCCGCAGTTACCTGTTGTATTTCTCCCCTAGTGGGACACTAGTTTGGATATGCCACCTCCGGTGATATATCCTCAGTATTGGGACTGTTGCCCACCCAAGGTTTTCCTCGTTGTTAATCCCCTTAGTCCCTCCCCTACGATTGTGGAAGCTTGGCGCGCAGAAATACACGAGACACATACACACTGGCGGCCCTCGGGTACTATAGGGGGGCCCTCATCCTTACCACGACACCCCAAGAATGGCAGTCCCACGCTCAGACATTAATGTCCTTACATTGAACGTACGGGGCCTACACACGCCCAGCAAACGATATTCTGTTTACGCCTACATTAGACGCATGTCAGCCAATATTGCACTTCTACAGGAAACACACATAAACGCTACCGAACTCACTCGCCTGCAGTCCAAATGGCGAGGGACCTTCTGTGCCACACAATACTCAGCGTTTGCACACGGCGCGTTAATCTGGGTCAGGCCGGGTACTCCCCTCCGGGTGCTCCGACGTGTGGTAGACAAAGAGGGCAGGTATGCGCTTCTGGAGGGAATACTGGATGGGCAGGGAATACTCCTTGGCAGCATTTACGACCCTAACACAGACCAGGACAAATTCTGGGATCACCTCACGGGCGTTCTGGCCCAGTTCACCACAGTCCCATGGGTACTGGGAGGCGACTTTAACTGCACACTGGACCCCACCCTGGACCGCTCACATCCTCCCCCCGCACATTCCCCGGCCCCCCAGCAGGCAGAGCTCTTTAGGACATGGGTCACACATTGGGCGCTCACTGACGCATGGCGACACCTACACCCACTGGCTCGCATTTACTCCTTCCACTCGATCCCGCACAACCTCCGGGTCTGCCTGGACCGCTTCCTCTGCTCTGCACCAATTCTCCCTAAGATCACATCTACAGACTACCTGGGCCGGATCCTTTCGGATCATGACGCTCACATTATACGTCTAACCTGGCGCCCCCCCCACCCACCGGTCTCCACCTGGCGCCTCCCTAGGGATTGCCTGACCGACCCAGTATTCAGAGACACACACAAAACCAGCATACAGGACTACTTCACACATAACGCGAACACGGCGTCGTCGGTACTGGTGGAGTGGGACGCGTTTAAGGTGGTGGCTAGGGGAGAATGCATCAAACAGGTGGTGGGGGTTCGCCGCACCTTGGAGCGGACACTCCTCACCTCGGAGCAGGCTCTGGCCGCACTCACTAAACGGCCTGACGACTCAGAGGAGCACGCTGTACTCACAGCCGAGGCTAAGACGGAATACCAGGCCGCCTGCGCTGACCTCCGGAAATACAATTTTAGGGCTTACGCCTCTAGAGTGCACAAGGACAGGGACAACGCTGGGGCGCTGCTGGCTTGGATGGCAAGGCAGGACACCGAAATCAAGCCTATCACGGATATTATCAACCCGGACGGTGTGCTGGTGCGCTCACAGGCCGAAATTCTTCTGGCGTTCCAGCGTCATTATACACTAGTGTACGGGGCCCCGACCCAGTACTCCCCGTCTTCTGTAGACAATTTTCTAGACCCTCTGACTTTACCCACAATATCGGACGTCGACAAGCGCTCCCTCGACGCCAAGATTGTCCCGTCTGACATCACCCAGGCGATACGGGCCATGTCTCGTAATAAAGCGCCGGGGTTGGACGGCTTCCCACTAGAATACTACTCGACATTCTCCCCCCTAGTGGTCCCCCGTCTGTCACGGGTGTTCGGTGCGTCTCTTCATCAGGTAGGTTACCCCAGTCACTGCGGGAGTCCGTGATCGTCACCTTTCCCAAACCCCACAGAGATCCACTTCACATGGGGTCGTATCGCCCCATCACGCTCCTGTCGGCCGACTGTAAGATCCTGGGGAAAATCCTGGCGGATCGGTATGCGCAGATCGTTTGCCCATTGGTCCACCCCGACCAATGCGGCTTCGTGCCGGGAAGAAACACCTCCCAGAATCTCCGCTGAGTCTTCCATGTTCAGGATCAGGTACGTGACCGATTTCCTCGCGCCGCGTGCCTCATCATGGACCTGGAAAAGGCGTTCGACACCCTCACCTGGCCCTATCTCTTTTCTGTCCTGCGGCGACTCAATATCGGCCCGACACTCATGGCGTACACGCGCCTCCTGTATACCGATCTCACCACTCGGGTTCGTATCGGGAAATGCATATCACCAGCATTCGGAGTTCGGCGGGGCACAAGACAGGGGTGCCCCCTGTCGCCGCTTTTATTCGCGCTGGCAGTCGAGCCGCTGGCGGTTCGGCTGCGCTTGGAGGGTGCGGACTGGGGCATCCCTCTCGCGGATGACACACATTGCGTGTCCATGTACGCGGACGATCTCCTCATATACGTCCGAGACATCGAAACGGACCTGGCCCCCATAGGGGCGACATTGGCGGACTTTGCAGACGCCTCGGGCCTACAGGTGAACTGGGACAAGTCCACAGTCTACCCCTTACACCCGAGCCTGCCCCCCCCTGGAAGTCGAGCTCGGTCCGCATAAACTCTTGTGGTCCGCGGAGGCTCCCCGGTACCTCGGTGTCCGCTTGTACCATTCTCCAACGGCCATGTTTGAGGGTAATCACCGCGCAGTGCTTGCTAGCCTGCGCCCGACTGTCGCCTTCTGGAATAAACTCCCGCTGGCCCCGATAGGACGGATAGCCCTAGCTAAGATGGTGATGCTTCCCCGACTCCTTTACCACTTCACAAATTTGCCGGTTATACCACCCAGGTCCTTCTTCCGCGATGTCGACTCCCTCCTAGGGACCCTTATCTGGGGCGAGGGCCGGCACAGGGTCGCCCTGAAAACCCTCCAACTTCCCACGGCGCAGGGAGGACTCGGAGCTCCATCCTTCAAAGCATATTTCCTCGCGGCACAACTCCAATGGCTATCTTACTGGTCGGCGGACCGTTACCCCCAGGAGACTGTCACTTCGACCGGCAGAATCGCAACCCCAGAACTCACCCGTCTCCTCCTCCCGGGCACCAAGCCACGGCGCACATACCCCCTTCAAGTGGCGATAGCGCGCCGGTACATGATGCGGATCCACCGGTTGTCCCCCAGTAGACCTCCGTACTCCCCGCTACTACCACTGATAGGCAGTCCCAGGCAGGACTCCTACTTCACCTCTCCACTGTTCACCGAATGGTCACTCTGTGGCATCACGGATCTGGAATCGCTCTTCGAGGAAGGCCAGCTAAAATCGCTTGACCGCCTGATCGCTGAATACGGACTCTCCCCAGGCCAATTCCTCAGATATAGACAGCTACTCGATGGATACCGGCCACATTTTAATCTCTGTACTGGCGAACCAGACACGCATCCAGTAATACATACAATCCTACATATGGGGGTGGGGCGCCACTTAATCACCTGGCTATATAAATCCATCCGGGAACTCTCACACGCTCCCCTTACGACTTTGCGAGCTACATGGGAGGAGGACATAGGTCGCGCACTACACGACTCGGAATGGACTAAAGCACTTGAGGCCCCAAAACGCGTCTCTAGGAACGCCCGCTTCAAGAACATCTAATACTATATCCTACACAGGGCATACCTCACCCCAGCGCGATTGCAGAAGTTCTATCCCTCCACACCATTCCTTTGCCCCAGATGCTGCTCCCCTACGGTGGATTTTCGGCACATGTTCTGGAGCTGCCCCAACCTCCATCCCTTTTGGCGGGCGGTGCACGACACTCTGGCGGAACTTACAGGTCTCACTACACTAGCCACCTGGGAGTCCAGCGCACTAGGCGTCTTTCATGTTCCTAAGCGAGACCCGGTGCACAGACGCTTCGTGTCCTTAGCACTCCTGTTGGCAAACAGATGTATAGCCATGCGCTGGCGATCCCCGGAGGGTCCCTCTGCTGAGGCATGGACGGGCGCGGTCGGTAAATGGGCGGCGGCGGAAGAGGATGCCCTTAGAGAGGAAGAAGCCAGGGGTGTGCGCAAAATTCCCATATCCATGGAATGGGCCATGCTCCTCCACAGCTTCCGGCAGTCCACACATGCAGAAGACCCGCCTACTCCTCCCCCCCCTCCCCCCACCCCCCGCCCGAGAGACCCAGTAGCCTCTACATGGTATCAACCATCCCGGGACTGTCTCCCGGTACCCCCTACATCCTGATCAAACTCTCATATGTCATGCCACCCACCTCGATGCCCGCATACACGGGGTGTATCCACCCCCTGCCCACTCCTCTTTCCCCCCCTCTCTTGGAACGCAGACCAACTGGCTCCGTGGCCCCCCCCATGACGCCCGTCGCCAGTATCCCCCTACTTAGACCCTGCTAGCGCCCACACGCTTCTCTCCCACAGTTTTGTCCCCCCCCCGTTCTCAGGTGCCACCACTGTCTGGACAGTACAGACCTCTATCCTACGCTCTCGAGGCGGGATCCTACATACCTGCTATTATCCATCGCCGTATTGGCGATGCAGACTCGCTGTTTCCCGGCCTGCGGACATGTTTGTACGATCTACACTGATTATTCAAGGAAATGTATATTTGCACCAGTTGTATAAAAACAAGAAAACGTTGCACGCTTGGCTGTTCGTGGCTGAATGTTGAGGCCACGTCAGCAGATCATTTACACTGTACCTGTATACTTTGATGCAACAATAAAACAAATTTAAAAAAAAAAAAAAAAGAATGAGACAGACCTCAGTGCCGGGTCTACAAGCCTTGCTGCACGACAATGATTTTTAGTACTGTGGACAAGAAGTTGGCAGTGGCACAGTCTGAGTCACTTGGTACTCGTGAGACAGACGAGCAGACAGTCCCACTTCTAGCAAAGCTGTGATGAAGAGAATGGAGATTCATGAATGATTCTCAATCTTGTTGATGACGGGGTGGCCACAGGCGTTAATTATTCTTCAGCCGGTGGGAGGGACCCTGATTTGGGGCTGGATTTTGGTTCTATGGGGTTGGGGCTGTGCAGTGGCAGGCAGCGTGCGCAGATTTCTTCATATTGCGCATTGCTACGCGGCACGCTGCGGCACACCCACACTCCATCATTGAGTCACCAACGGCCGTTCAAGGTCTGAGTGCCTGTGCCAGCCAGCACGACCTCACCGGCCATCCGACGACGTGAGGACTGGCAGTAGTAGAGCAAGTACTGGCAACAGCACGAGGTGAGGCAGGCAAGCTGGAAGGTAGACCAGGCCTAGTCAGTTAATAGACTAAGCAAGGCAGTGCAGTCATTGTGTATCCCGGCCGCCGGGTCCACCACGAACTTCTCGTCCACAATACTGAGTGTTGTGCGACTTCAACAAGTCCAGTGGTGAGGTAAATAATAATATAAAAAATCAATGACGTTCAGCAGACGTTCAGCAATGCTTGTAGACCCGGCCCTTATAATTAAGCGTCGGTGCTAAGCACCGAAAAGCACTGGCACAATTTAAGCACTGGTTGCAGTTGTCAGTTCAGTGGATGGTGGAGACCGGTGAAGGTCTCCCATGTGGCGAGTCCGAACAGGCCCTCCGTTATACACACATAACATTGAGGGGCAGTTGCTGTATTCTTTGGTGGCATTGCAGGGCAAGCCCCGGACGGGCTCCCGATTAGGAACTTGCCGCCTTTGGAGAAACATCCCTGGGAGTACCGTAATCCCAGTTATAGGCATACCGATGCTGCTGTGCCCGGTATCCCTGTGTGGAGTACCGTACAACATTTAAGACGAGTGCCAGAGCACTGTCTTATGTTTCTGCTGCACTTTATGCCCTGATGTTACTATATGTAGGTTGTGCTTATGCCTTGCAATGATAGGATAACGGGTATAATTTTGAAGACCTGCATAATATGCACAGTGGCAGAGGTCTTCAATCTGTGGGGCGCGACCCCCAGGGGGGTCGTGGAGTCCTTTGAAGGGGGTCGCAGATTCTGTTCCTGGCTTGGGCTGATCGAGGGTGCTCAGGCGAGGCCTAATTCACACCGAGGTGTGAAAAACATCAAAGCCTCATTAACATGTAAAAGGTCTTTTAAAGACCTGTCAAGTACTCGGGTGTGGCTGTGTGTGTGTGTGTGTCCCTGAAGCCGTTTCGAGCTGGGGGAGGAGGGGAAGTGGGGGAGGGGGGCTGGGGGAGCAGGCTGTAGTGTAGCCTGCCCTTTGAGGTCAATGGATATTGCGCGCCTGGAGCTGTGGGTCCCGTGACACATCCCCCGCCGCCAGCAAGGAGGCACAGAGATGCCCTCCCATGATCGGGAAAGAAGGAAAAACACGCAAAGAGATACTGACCCCCCCCCCCCCCCCCCCCCCATGAGAGAGACACAGAAAAGGTGGGTGAATGAATGATGGGTGGATGGATGGATGTAAGGATGAAGGATGGATGGATGTGTGAAAAGTTGGGTGAATTAATGATGAATGGATGGATGAAAGGATGGATGGATGGATGAAAGGATGGATGGATGAAAGGATGGATGGATGAAAGGGTGGATGGATGGAAGGATGAAAGGGTAGCTGGATGAAGGATGTATGGATCGATAAAAGGTTGCATGGATGAATGGATGGATGGATGTGTGAAAAGATGGGTGGATGAATGATCGGTGAATGGATGGTAGAAAGGGTAGATGGATGAAGGATGGATAAAAGATTGCATGGATGAATGATGCATGGATGGATGATGTGAAAATGTGGGGGGATGAATGATGGGTGGATGGATGGATGAAAGGGTGGGTGGATGGATGAAAGGGTGGGTGGATAGATGAAAGGATGGGTGGATAGATGAAAGGGTGGATAGATGATGGATTGATGTATGAATGGGAGGATGAATGGGTGGATGGATAAAATGTTGCATGGATGAATGATGGATGGATGTGTGAAAAGGTGGGTGGATGAATGATGGGTGGATGGGTAAAGGATGGATGTATGGATGGAAGGATGAAAGGGTGGATGGATGAAGGATGGATGTATGGATGTAAGGATGAAAGGTTGGATGGGTGAAGGATAGATGTATGGATGTAAGGATGAAAGGGTGGATGGATGAAGGATGGATGGATGTATGGATGGATAAAAGGCTGCATGGATGAATGATGCATGGATGGATGTGTAAAAAGGTGGGGGGATGAATGATGGGTGAGTGGATGGATGGATGAAAGGGTGGGTGGATGAAGGATGGATGTATGGATGGATAAAAGATTGCATGGATGAATGATGCATGGATGAATGTGTGAAAAGGTGGGGGGATAAATGATGGGTGGATGGATGAAAGGGTGGGTGGGTGGATGGATGAAAGGGTGGATGGATGATGGATAGATGTATGGATGGGAGGATGAAAGGGTGGACGGATGGATAAAAGGTTGCATGGATGAATGATGGACGGATGTTTGAAAATGTGGGTGGATGGACGGAAGGGTGGATGGGTAAAGAATGGGTGTATGAATGGAAGGATGAAAGGGTGGATGGATGTATGGATGTAAGGATGAAAGGGTGGATGGGTGAAGGATAGATGGATGAAGGATAGATGTATGGATGTAAGGATGAAAGGGTGGACCCACGGATGGATGAATGGATGGATAAAAGGTTGCATGGATGAATGATGCATGGATGAATGATGGGTGGGTGGATGGATGTGTGAAAAGGTGGGGGGAGGGATGTATGGATGAAAGGGTGGATGGATTAAGGATGGGTGGATGGATGGGAGGATGAAAGGGTGGGTGGATGGATGGATGTATGGATGGATAAAAGGTTGCATGGATGAATGATGGATGGATGGATGGATGTGTGAAAAGGTGGGTGGATGAATGATGGGTGGATGGATGGAAAGGTGGATGGGTAAAGGATGGATGTATGGATGGATGTAAAGATTAAAGGGTGGATGGATGAAGGATGGATGGATGGAAGGATGAAAGGATGGATGGATGGATGTATGAAAGTGTGGGTGGATGAATGATGGATGGATGTGATGAGGTCTAACTGGCGCATTTATGGTTGTCAAAAGATGATGATGAGGAGTACCAGTTTCTAGAAACTTTTGTCAGAAGGGGGTCCTTACCCCTAAAAAGGTTTTACAAGGGGGTCTCGGCATCAAAAAGTTTGAAGACCTCTGGTGTAGGGTGTTGTTTTTCATGATGTTCTTAGGACGTTCAATTTATAAGTAATTACTTTATTGCACTAAAAGTGTTATTACAATTGCTTAGTTGGCAGTCATTTGTGACCTCCGTATTGTTATGACAATTACGTAGTTGACAAAGTGATTTATGTGATTGTGGTCTAATAAGTTTTATATACAATATAAATTATATTTTTATTCAACTTTGTGCAGGGTTTCTTTTTGTGGTGTGCCTAGTGTGTCACTGCCTCTGAGATAAGCCTGACTGCTTTGCCAAGCTACCAAGGGGGTGAGCAGGGGTTATCGTGGGTGTGTAACTCCCTTATCCTGACTAGACTGGTGGGTTCTGCCTGTCTTAGGTGCATACCCTAGCAAACCAGAAACCTCATTTCTAATACTTATGTAGTAAGTTTCTAATAGAACTACCTGTGGCATTAGGATCTGAGAAAAGTGCAATTTCTGCCTCATTGTATGGTTTGTGAACACCTTGAAAGTATCATAAAAGAGATTTGTTACATTTAGCCACATAACACATTATGCAGCGCTGATATGACCAAAGTGAAGATATAATTGTCAAAATAATGATCTTTCACTGTAGTATAACATTTTCACTTTGAGCTAATTTTTTCAAAAATATATTAAGGTTGTATGATCCCTTTCACTCGCAGATGGTAAGTGATGTATTATGACATATGTAATGCCAGGAACCACTGCAGGTCAAAAACAAGGGGGTACTGTGCAGTACATGTATATCGATACCCATCTGTACTGCCCATATATATCTTTAACTCTTCACATAATGAGAAGCAGAATATGTATTATGACTGCCTAAAATCAAATGTTTTCATGATTGTAGTGATTACATTCTTTCAGTATGTCTGATTGCATGGATACCAGGGGCGCTCTAGGCTCATGGCGGCCCTGGGCAAGGAGCGTAGGTAGGGGGCCCCGGAAAAGGGGGTCCGGGCGGGGCGGAGTGCGAGGGCCAGTGAAGGGAGGGGGGTTAGGGTATTTGGAAGTGGAAAAGAGCTGGAGGCCGCCAAATCCCTGCCAGGGGCCACCACACAAATACGTATCCATCCTCAGAGGATTATTCTATTAAGGATATATATTGGCGTGGTGGCCCCTGGGGTTTGGTGGCCCTGTGCAGGTGCACAGCTTGCACATGCCTAAGGCCGCCCCTGTGGATACATCCGCACATACTCTACAAAGTGAGGTGTTGGGGTAGTTCAACATTTTGTCTCATGTGACAAATTTAGAATGTTGTAACCTTTTTTGCTATAATACCATTCCCACTCCATGGTACACAACAAGTGTAAAACTCATGTTAAAGGATACTGTTGAGTTTTCACGCGTTTCTTGGCATTCGTGTATATGGTATTTTACTGTCGCTATAGTAGAGTGCCTATGTAAATTAATGCAGGCCAATAATCATCCTCTCCCGGTGAATGATAGGCACAGCTAAATCATCCCAAATCACCTACTTACATGATTTACATATTGTACTAATGTCATAAAGACCATACATACCAATAAGCCTGGCAATCTCCAGCACCAGTAGATCCAGCAACTCAGCCTCACAGGAAACAAAATCCGCCCATCGATGTTGTAGTGGGTATATGGTGTGGTCCACCGTAGGGACTTGCAGCAAATCTTTTCGGACCCACTACCAACGGGCGTTGGGCTCACTAAGCGCATATGTAGTATCCGGCTTCGCGCCGGCGGTATGTACACTATGGGTATAACAACCCCAAACACCCATTAACACCCCAAAACTAGTAAAGACAGACAAACAAATCAAAGACAGTACACAATACTGTATTAGACACCAAGAAGACAGATACAATACAGACAAAACTTGAAACAATACCAACAAATCTCACGAAGCACACAATTCCAATCACCAGCTTCTCTCTCAAACACAACAGCAATCACCATGCACGAAGAGAAAGTGAAAGAAATGTCATGCATTTTCTGCTACACTGTCACGCCCGCTGCGTCACCTTCTGGGTGTCTGTACTGATTTGCGTCACTCTTTCCTATGCAAGGCCACGCAAGCGATTTTTGTGTTAAGTGGCATATTTTAAGCAAAGCTGTGTCTCATAGATATGTGTTGCGTTGCATTGCATTTGAAAACAGCAATGCAATGCTACGTAACTATACAACTTACAACCCAGGGCCCAGATATTATTTTTCACGCAATGCAGTGCAGCACAGCAAGGCAGCTTCCTGTGCCGTGTTACGTGAAAAGAAGAGAGCAGAAATGCCCCACGTCAATTCAGATACGATGTTTGTGCACTTGATACAGGCTAGCAACAAAGCAGGCGCCCTTGCAACACGGTGCAAGGGTGGCAGCCCTACAGGCAGGACTGTTTTTGTGCTTGAGGGGAAGCTTTTCAGCACAAACACAATCCTGCTAAACATTTTGCTCTTTCTATGTGTGCTCCAGCATGCAGCACATACAGAAAGAGGAAATTAAGAGGATATAAAAAGTTTTTGCCTCCGTACGCCACCCCCCAGGAGGCGTCAATATTTCACACTCTCCAGAATCTATAACTCTTTATTCAATAGGGGATTGTGTAAATTTGATAGGTGGATGCACAGGAACGCACATGTAAAGGCTTCCAGAATAACATGTAGCGCAATGCAGCGCAAGTCGCTGTGTTACGTCACCATTCTTTACAAAGCCTTGCAAGGTTGGGCAAATTGCCAATTACATGGACTTTTTTTATTATCTACTTAAAATTTTCATTGTGGCTGTGCCACCAAAGACGCACAATCACAACAGAAAATGTTAGTAACTGTGTCCTCCGATATCATGAAATTGAGTTGGGGCGCCTTGCTGATCATTTTGTCACTTTTGTAGTACAGTCCCTTAAATGTGCATTAGGACATTGTGCAGTATTTATACATAGACGTATTTTAAATGTAAGACTTCTATGTATTGTATTATGTGACAAATATATATTTTGTATCAGAGTAGATACGTTAATGTAAAAATTATTTGATTTGTATATGTGCTTGCTTTGAGTAAGTGGTGTGTATATGTCAATTCGGGCAAGACGATCGCAAAAGGAGCCTTCTGTACTTGTCGTCCTGGGACGATGGAACATTCAAGCAGAATTGTACCAATTGTGTGAGGATGGGAACTTAGGGGGTATGCGGACTTCCCTCAAACGCAGTTATGGGATTGGCTCCTGATGGTTGGAATGATATATGGATGTTCTGGAACCTTCAGCTGTGCTTTTAATTGGTGTTTCATAGCTAGTTAGAGCAGACTTCATCCTGACTTTAGGCCTGATTATGATTTTGGTGTAATGGTGCCGCCATTGCTTTTTCAGCGGTTTTCCCACCCGCTGCCCTGGTGGTCAGACGCCTGATTATGATCTTGGCGGGAACTAGGCTACATGAACGCGTAGTGCTGCCGCCACTGCCAAGACTCCTGCTCCTGCGTATGGAGACCCAGAGATGGGTCTTGGAGGTAGTCCTGCCAAACTTTCTGCTTTTCAGATTCCAATCTGTCTGTTCTTCGAGTTTCCCTGGTGGGGATACCGCCATGCATGACTCGGCGGAAAGGTAGGCAAGGAGGTGCAAACTCGCCTTTTCTTGGGGTCTCATTTCAGAATCCATGTTGGATGCCTTTGTACAGGTTCTTCCTGTGCTGCTGCCCCCAGGCCATGACCCTTAGCAATCCCGTTGTCACCAGAATCAAAGGTTGGCTTCATTGTCACTTCTCCTATGTTGTATTATGGTAACAGTTACTTTTGACTTGTGAAATTTTACATGCAACAAAACAGACAGTACATATAACCTATATATACATTATGATACATACACTACATGTATATGCATTTTCTGTTATTAAATCGTACACGTCACTGTCAGATCACCGCAGCCAAGAGACTGCCAGTCCATCGGGAACACCCAAATCGGTGGTATACCGCCAGTCTGACGGCAGTGGAGTACTCCAGCTGCAACATCTAAATACAGCAGGTGGGAAGGCCTTCAGCTCTGCGGTGTTATCAGTAACACCACTGTGGCAGGATGACGGTAAGAGCGCCAAACTCATATTCAGGCCCTTTGAGGAAGAGCAGATCTCTCCCCCTGCTAGGTTTACTTGAGTGGAAAGCTCTATGCAGAACACTCTTTCACTTCCTCAAATTTCTACTGAAGATTGAAACAACTGACACCTTCTATGCTTCTTCTTTAGAAATCCCTTGATCATTTAGAAGCTTAGAATAGATAGGAACATTTTCTCTCCCGTCAAAACCAACACCAAAAGCAATAAGCGGGCTCTCATTACTGATTTTTTAAAAGTATGTTGCAGCTTATCCCCAGGGAAGCAAAATGTGCATAAAGTGGCCAAGGAAGCAAAGGAGGCAAATGAGGCAAAAGAAGCCAAGTAGTATAAGTTCAAGGGGGGCACCGCAGACAATGAGACACACAAGGACAGTGCCAGCAAGTCAACAAATATAGAAGACACAGAACAAAAGGCCCTTAAACTGTCTGTATCAGAAGACGCAAGTTGCACCAACTTCATTCAGAGTCCACTATTCGCTCATCATGGACTCCATCAACAGGCTATCCAGGCTGTTGTCCACAACGAACAGGGATTTAATTGGGAGTCTGCACTTACACCCAAACAACGGACCTGCCATGCCCAAACAAATCAACTAAGGCAACAAAACCAACAACTCCAAACAGTCCAACAAACTGCTCAGCAGTATAGTGAAGAGCAGAGCCTGGAGGATAACCTGGTGCTCGGGCAGGACAGCATTGACAGCTCCTGTGCAATACTAAACATTTCTGCAGAGCCACAACTTGATCAACCACTTGTTCAGCCTGTGGGCCAAACAACCAACGTACAGGAACATCTCTCCACTAATCTGAAACCACCAATCAAGCAACTTCAAACGGCGCATCAGATGACGCAGATGCCATTTTAAAGCAAGATGTACGGATCCCCGCTCAAAACCTCCCATGAGACTGAACAATTCAGTCCAGTTAGCCACCTAGAAGCCCAAAAATCACCCGCACCACGACGAATGAAGAAACAAGAGGACAATACCTCACGGAAAAACAAGAAGACCCATCAACAGGACCATTTTGGGATCAGCTACTAGGCACTATGAAAACGATTGGATCAGCCGCAACCTATCACGCTGATAAGCTGGATACTCAAGTCGGGCTATTAAACGTATTAGCCTTATACATGCAGGGAATAGACCAAAAATTACATTAGTTAAATGCTATGTTAACAAAGGTACAACAAGCACAGGATATCACATATTATACGTGCCACTGCCACCAAATAATTGACAAGCTTGCATCTGTCCCCGACCATAATGTCAGAGTTGCTGGGGGCAGTCAGGGAAACACAATTAAATTCCACAACTTCTACGGAAGGAGACCTCAAGGAGGCAGATAGAACTAACAAGGATACCCTTACTATCAATTTTAAACCATTAAAAGAGGAAATCAACTTTCAAGAAAGCCAATGTAGAAATTCCCCAGTCATTGAGAAAGACTGGGAACGATCAGAGGAACATCCGCATTTAGAAAGCTCATCAGCATTTCTGAATCAATGTATTTCATCGAAGGTACTTGTACAAAGCAAGGAACAAAGAAGCTTGGAAAAACCCCTCTCAAAACGGGAACGCAAACGCTTGAGGAAAGCAAGGAAAAGTAAAACAAATAAAGTCACTCCACAAGCATTACAGACACCAACCCAGAAAAGACAAGACAAAATTGATGACAGTAATAGTGATACACTCAGCATGCCGAATCATAAAATCTTGGCAACAAAAGATACAGCGGCCTCAAGAAACCATGATCTCAAAAACAAAACAAACAAGCATTGGAAATGCAATAGGTCTCGCACCATTAGAGTTAGTGTTTTTAGAATTGTTTATGGGTTTTTTTTGTAAATGTTTAGCATTTTTGTTTCCTGTAGCCAATGCTAAAGTATTACAAATAAAAAAAGCCATAAACATTTCTAAAAGCTCTAACTGAAATGGTCTGAGAACTATTGCACTGTGTGAGGGTGAGGGTGAGTGAGGGTGAGGGTGAGTGAGGGTGAGTGAGGGTGAGTGAGGGTGAGTGAGGGTGAGTGAGGGTGAGGGGTTGAGGGTGAGTGAGGGTGAGGGGTTGAGGTTGAGGGTGAGGTGTTGAGGGTGAGTGAAGGTGGGTGAGGGTGAGTGAGGTGTTGAGGGTGAGTGAGGGTGAGGGTGAGTGAGGGTGAGGGGTTTTGGGTGAGTGAGGGTGAGGGGGAGTAGTTGAGGCTGAGTGAGGGTGAGTGAGGGTGAGTGAGGGGTTGAGGGTGAGGGGTTGAGGGTGAGTGAGTGAGGGTGAGGGGTTGAGGGTGAGTGAGGGTGAGGGTGAGTGAGGGTGAGGGGTTGAGGGTGAGTGAGGGGTTGAGGGTGAGGGGTTGAGGGTGAGTGAGGGTTTGAGGGTGAGGGGGTGAGGGAGGGTGAGTGAGGGTGACGGTGAGGGGTTGAGGGGGAGGGGTCGAGGGGGAGGGGTTGAGGGTGAGTGAGGGTGAGTGAGTGAGGGTGAGGGGTTGAGGGTGAGTGAGGGTGAGGGGTTGAGGGTGGGTGAGGGTTTGAGGGTGAGGGGTTGAGGGTGAGTGAGTGAGGGTGAGGGGTTGAGGGTGAGTGAGTGTGAGGGGTTGAGGGTGAGTGAGGTTGAGGGTGGTTGAGTGAGGATGAGTGAGAGTGAGGGTGAGTGAGGGGTTGAGGGTGAGGGGTTGAGGGTGAGTGAGTGAGGGTGAGGGGTTGAGGGTGAGTGAGGGTGAGGGTGAGGGTGAGTGAGGGTGAGGGGTTGAGGGTGAGTGAGGATGAGTGAGAGTGAGGAAGATCACCTGCCAATGTGAGCCCAGCATTCACTCGAAAACTGAACTCCAGTTGTCTTACAGGAAGTATGCAGCGGGCGTAGATAAATGGGTGAATAGTTGCGACAGTCAGAGAAAGTGTATCAGGCCCTGCGAAGATTATATTTCTATAAAGCGTACTGGAGCTTTACAAGGCCCCTTACTATGTCAAACTCAACCCTACTTGTTGGGCCCTCCGAAGGAGGTGAGGCTGGGTTGGAACAGAGGGAATCGAATCAGTAATTCGAAATAGTGCTCCCAGACATGTCACATTGGCGCTAGGCAGGAGTAAGTACGGCATCTCTGCAAAGAATGCTCATCAAACCAGAAGGCAAAATGAATATAGTTTCTACCCTGGGAGTCATCCATTAATTCTATTTTAAAGTGCCCCAGAAGTAAGGCAATGCAAGAACTCAGTTAAAGACGGTGCGAGATAACTGTATTCTAAACTTTTTTTTTCAAAACAAAAGGGGGCAAGAATTGTTCATTTACAAAACAGCTGAACGAACTAAGTAGTGCAAAACATACAAAATATCAGGCAATAACTTTGGAGCCACGGTGGCTTGCACTTGAAATCTAGTAAAGCAAGCTTTGCCAAACAATGTCCACAATAATGTCACTCAATGGTCAGTTTGTGGCATTGTTTTAGAACAGTCGACGTTTCGATCCCTAGCTCCTAGATAAGGGGGATCATCATCAGGACTAATATAAATACAATTGCCTGGTGTCTATCGTTGGAGCCTGTTGGGATAAGGAACAGGAAAAAGGGGGGAGGAAAAACAGACAACAGCGACCTGTCAGAATTACTGTAATAGTTGCATTTCAATATGTCAACAACTGGTGTAGGGATCAAGTGCCACCATATTTGTAGACAACATAAGTTAAAACAATGTTGGAGTCGGGTACTCGTGCCACCTGTGGGATGTGTGCTCCTAGATAGCACTTGTGCATGTCAGGAAAACTGCTAGCTTTGTGTTATTTGTGGCGAGGTATACTGTGCAAGTGTTTTCACAAGTGTTCAAGAAGGTGATACTTATGTTCTAATGGATTTATGGGGTGATCGAGTGTGTGTGGAGGGTCAATTAATTTAGTGGCGAGACGTGGGAAGAGAAGTTTGCAAGGCGGCAGGGTAAAGTGAACGAATGTGCGGAACTTCGTAAATGGACTGCCTTACCCTAGTTCAAGCGAAATATTGCTTGAATCCGAATGATTAAGGTGTATAGAGCGCTGCGTCATTCCTTTTGAAAGAAAGTGATGAATGTCAGGGCTGGTTGCCGGGCATATGGCGTCAGAAAAGAATGTGAATAGCCAAGGGTTGAGCATTACCTTTTCTTCGCTCAGTGCGGTCCTTGGAAGTGGTTCCATGGTTCGTATTTGCTCGGAGTGGCTGGTAGGGCAGCTTAACCTCGCGGATTAGCGGTTTCTTGCTGTTGGAGCTGGGGAGTGGGAAAGGGTGTAGGTTGTGTCAGCGGTGCCATCCTTTACCATTGAAAGGTAGAAGGAGAAGGCATGGGGAGCACAAGGGTGCGCTCAGCATGATGATAAGGGCTTACCTCTTAGGAGTCTCGTGGAGGTTGCAACGGTGTGCGGCTCCGGTCCTCAGCACAATGGCAGGAACCTCGATAGTCTGAACTAGGCTTCGAATTAAAAAAAATGCGACACGGCGGGCAGGGGAGGGGGCGGAGCGGGTAAAATAAACAAACGAGACGGAGGGAAGAGAGGGGAGGGGGGAGGAGAAATGCGACACGGCGGGAAGGGGAGGGGGCGGAGCGGGTTAAATTAAACAAACGAGACGGAGGGAAGAGAGGGGAGGGGGGAGGAGAAATGCGACACGGCGGGAAGGGGAGGGGGCGGAGCGGGTTAAATTAAACAAACAAGACGGACGGAGGAGAGGGGAGGGGGGAGGAGAAATGCGACACGGCGGGAAGGGGAGGGGGCGGAGCGGGTAAAACAAGACGGACGTGCACGCGCTTTTAAGCTCAATGCGCATGCGCATTGAGCTTAAAAGTCACGGGCACTGCAAGGAATCGCCACGATTCCTTGCAGTGGATAAAGAGTGGATAAACCCCCATAGTCTCGCTTGCTCGATGCGCATGCGCATCGACAGGCGAGACCTAAAAAGGGAAACTTGTCAACAAATAAAATATATGACCTATTCAAGTTGTCGGTCGAGAAGGAACATGATAATGCCAAAAACAAAGAAATCGCAAAATCAGATATAATTCAAACTTCTCAGAACCCAAATATAAAGAAAAATGAAATCGATACGCAGGATATAGCAATAAGTGGGAAAGGAGAGACACAGACAAGAAATCATAATAATGAAATTCAAAACAATTTACAGTTCCAGAGCACTAGAGAGCCCTTTGAAAACACACAACAAGATCAAGCCAAACCTGTCCAGAACGCCGAAACACATCATCAAGATCCAACAGAAGTATTAATAGGGAGCCTGATCGATTATAACAAAAAACAATCGCCCACGGTTCAAAGTCAGATAGAACTGATTCCACATTATAAATCGAGAGGAACACACGACATACTAAATCGAAGTGCAATAATAAAACTATTCAAATCTCTACCTGCCCTGAGACATAAAACATCCAGTGACCTGGAAAGAATTGAATTCAAACCTAATCTTAACCAAATAGGGGCCGAAATAACAACAGCTACCTGGATAAACTATTCAGTCACCGAACAGATCTTGAGGCACAAGGAGGTATTTGTAGCATGGGGTATAGAACTAAAAGAGGTGGAACCCTCTCGTTACCCGAGTCCCCTACAAAACCCCCATTGCATAGAGGGCGTCTTAAAAGGAGCAAAAGGCCCAGAGACTCATAATCAAATAAAGGACGACGCTAAATTCACAAGACAAATCACAATTACAATTTCACACCCAGACACAGTTAAAAAAGAGGACAATCAACATTGGAGATCCCCAAACACACAACAAGGAGCTGCATGAACAAAATCCCCAAAACATTGCAGGACATCAATATCTGCTCCTGGAATGTGAATGACCTAGCCTCAAAAATAGGGGAAATTGATTTCGCTGACTTCATTCTACAGTACGATATACTGCTGTCACAAGAAACCTGGCAGACAACACATACCCCGATTGTAGGTTATAAAGAACACTCAAATCCAGCTAAAAAGGAGTCAGCATACGGAAGAGCCAAGGGTGGTTTAACTATATACATCTCCACAGATAACCCATGGGAAGAAGAAAACATTGACTTAGACTCGAGCTGGATGCAATGTATTAAATTCATAGTCACCATCACTTGCACATTGTTAATTATGAACATCTACATGCACCCAGCTCATAAGCATAAGGGGAGAGATATCCAACAATTGGGCGCTACTATTAAAACTCTAAAGACAATATACCCACACGCCAACATAATATTGTCTGGAGATTTCAATATGAACTTGATGCAAGCCCAACAGAAAAACTTATCAAATGGAATAACTGTCAGGAGTGACAATAAAACCAGACGTGATACTTCGGGCAAGAAATGCGCCGCATTATTGGACAAACAATCATTATACACTTTAAATGGTCGAGACCCACAAGACAGCCCGGCAGCTTTCACAAGAGTGACGGCAAAATCAGGAGCAACCATTGATTTCACCTTAGTAAATCCAGATCTATTCCCCTGTATTACAAATTTTCAGATAATAGATAGGGTAGATAGTGACCACTATCCCCAATCTTTTACATTAATTAATTTCAGAGAAAAGTCTTGGCCATCAAGAGCCCTGACACAATTCACTCAATTGTACAAATTAAATCGTCTAATATGGAACGAAAACACCGTAGACGAAATCATGGAGTTTTGCTCAGCTTTCTTGGCCACTACTGGCGCAAAACCATTGGGGATAGAGGCCTTGGAGTCCTTAATTAACAGCTTGAACAGAAAGTTTTTACATGGCTCCAAAAAGCTGCCAGGATCAGCGCGTCGGAATGGTACACCAATGCTCTAAGTATAAAAAAACTAAAATTAAACAAAGCTTTGAGACAAACGCGGACTCACGGTCAACAACCTTCCCGGGAGGTCCTGATAACAATTAAACAAATGAAAAGCGACCTAAAAAAGAAATCCGGGATGCTAAACGTATATATAATGAGCAGTTTTGGACAAAAACGCTCCACGTGAGTCAACAACAAAATTCCAAGCAGTTCTGGGCCCAAATTAATGTTTTATCCAACAGAAAAAATCGGCATTACAACTCCGACATAACGGAGCACGTATGGCGAGCTCACATAGAAGCTACATGTAATCCCCAGACAGCCCCTAGAGTCACCTCTGAAAATGAAACATGGAAGGCGGCACATCCAAACCACAGTACCTCCAGTGATACCCCAATAAGAGAGCAGAGGAAGGCAGAGACACTGAAACCAACCCCACAGGCCCTAGATCACGCGACATGCAATCTGAACCTGAAACATCACAGTAATTCACAATACAAACAAATGGAAGGAAAATTTCAGCAAGACCATCCTGAAACATCAGGGTCCGATCAATCAACCGTCAATAGCCAATCACACAAAAACAAGTATTAAATATTATAAAAAAACAGAGATCCGATGGGGCGCCGGGACCAACGTCCTATTAAAACAAGACTTAGCATTTTGGTCTAACCATCTAGCCACACTGTTTGCTAATATTTCGGAATCCCATACTATCCCAGACTCTTGGCGAGGAAGCATATTGCATCCAATACTTAAATCAGGGGCTCGCGCAAATCCCTCAAATTACAGGTTAATAGCCCTCATAGATGTTGAGGCAAAATTTTATGCTGCAAACATGCTGAAAGATCCAGAGGATTGGGTAGATAATATTAAACTGATCTCCAACACACAGACAGGCTTTCGAGCCGAAATGGGCACTTTAGCAAACATATCCGCCGTTACACTCTTGGCTAATTAATCTATTGCCAATTCAAAAGTTTTGTATGCGTGTTTCGAGGATCTCAAGGCGGCCTTCGATAAGGTCCCTAGACATGCCTTGTGGGCAAAAATGGAATCCTGGGGTGCACCCACAACCCTATTGAATGCTATAATTAATCTCTATTCAAAAACATGGGTACAAATAAAAATGGGAGATGGTCGAACTCTAACAAATAAAATTACCACCACCAATGGCTTAAAACAGGGGTGCGGTTTAGCTCCCTGTTTATTTAATATATATACAGCCAATCTAGATTACAACCTACGTTCAACATTAGGTGATCCTCCAAAACTGGGGAATGTGCGAATAGTAAGTTTGCAATATGCAGATGACATTGTGCTGCTCTCCCAAACGCCTCGTGGCCTTCAACGTCTAATAAACAAATTAGTAGAATACACAGATCTAAACCAACTACATATAAACTTTAAAAAAACAAAGGTCATGTGTTTTTCAAGCCCACATAAAAAAATACCAAAATTCACTTGGGCGATCAACAGTAATCGCCTGGACCGCGAAGGGACATACAAGAATCTGGGGTTAATTTTGGATCGCCATCTTAATTATAAGCAACACCAAGAACAGCGGAAAACAAAAGCTAAACAGCTATTATTTGCATTCAAAACTTTGCAAAAAAACCTCAGTGACTGTTCAACCACCCACTTATTAAAGGTCGTGCCATCAAAAGTCTTACCTTCAATCGGCTCCGAACTCTTAAATACAAAAGACGCAACATCTCTGAACATCGCCCAAACCAGTCTCTTCAAAAAATTGTTTAACATTCCGCGCCATATCTCTCAAGCCCGGAACAGACTTGAATTTGGGTTAAAAAACCAGACCATGTCAAGACAAGGAGCACTGGTTAAATGTTACTGGAGAATGCGGGCAGCAGAGGATGACTCTCTGGCACATTATTGTTGGCTGGAGGTCGAAAAGCAATCCAATTCGAGTAATTCCGTTTATTCATTCTTAAAGAAATCGATTGAGGCTTTAAAGTTAGAGGAAGCATGGCACACAATATCATCCTATCCGGAGTTTAAACAATTAGTCAACAAAACAGTTAATCAAATGTCTCAAGAACAGGATAAAACTGCTTTGACTACGAAAACCAATGCATGGATGGTGCTGCCAACATATAAAAAGCTAAAGCCCCAACTATACAGTTCGGAACACTTCGCAAATCGAATGAAACAGCAACTGATCTTACTGAGACTGGGAGTGTACTCAACTAAAGATCTAACTCCAAAAAGAAACGCACCTGGCTATCAACGGACTGCCGCCTCTGCGGACAAGGAGACGAATCAGTGCTCCACTTACTTTGTATTTGCCCGGTATTATCATCTAAACGGAAAGAACTGTTGCAGCCATTAATGAAAAAAGAGCAGATAAGGACTTGTAGTTCTGCAGTAATAAAATGTTTAGGAGGGTCAACTGTGCAACTGGCATGTAAATCATTAAAGTTTTTAAATCTAGCTGCAAACGCACTAGAAAAGAAGGACACAGAACTTGAACTTGAAAAAGCTTAGACAATTATGCCGGAGCCAGTATAAGAATCAGACATCTCATAGCCAGAATAACTCCTATATGACTAAAGGCACTAATTGCACTGTTTCTCTCTGTTTTATAAATCAAAAAATGTTCTAAATGAGAAGTTTATTAACTAACTTGTATTTTACTCATGAATTTTACGCCACATGTAGTTATGTGTTTTAGCGGTTAAGCCGCTCTTTTTATGATTTAAACCAAACCAAATAAAGTAATTTACTCGTATCTCATTTTATTAAGATTTAGATTACTAGAACGTTTTAGTCTTTTGAATGAAATGGTATGCCTCTTAAATCTTTTTCAACTTTGCATATCGACTGGTTGAATAAATATCTTCAAATAAACCCTTGTGTTTCAAATATGTTTTTCTTATTCATCCTTGTGAAGCATCATTGGTTTCACAAACATTGCATTTCTAATGTTAGCTCCTTTACAATGTTTCAATGTATCAATGGTCCATAAGATAAGTGGGGGATATTATTTGATGATGAGACCAAAAGACTAAGGTGTAGATAGATATCGACAATCCATCGCTGTACTGGATTCATGTCAGGGATTCACACCCACACCTAAGCCATTAATTTTTGCTTATTCTTAAAATGCATATATTTTACATCCAATGTAATTTTCAATATCACTTTATCAATAAGCTAACACATTTCCTCAAGCTGTGTATTGTATTGTTTATTGTGTATGTTTGCTGTGTATCCATTGTTGCTACCACAACGGTCATCAACTTCCCAGTGTGTCTGCCTTCAACAGCACATGCTTCACCTTAGAGTATTTATTAACATGCTCATGTGCCCAGATAACTTGATGATTCACAAAGTTTCCAGACACTTCAGAAACATTTCCTGATGTGAGGTAATATACATATGTATCACACACATAAGTATACATATGATAACCCTAATAAAGATGTTGACGGTATGCTGGAAATTACTTTTTCCTACACATAGTATGTGACTATTTTCACAGTATCTATCTTAGCATCAACTCTGTTCTACCTAATGTGTGTAGATAATAACAGTATCCAACTAATTCCTTTAGACACATATATTAACGCGTGTGTGTTCCCGTACATTTTGTACAGGTTGAGTAATAATGTGTCCTATAGCACTATGATATATATAGTTCTGGGAAGACGTAATGGCCTGGAATGATAATATACTAATTGGGGAACTTGCATTTGTAGCAACTCTTGTTTAGCATATTTGCTAATCCTGACAGACAGCAGACCTTCTTGTTGGATCACTGACATAATATTGATTCATACAATAATATCAAAAAACAAAAATATTGGAAGTTAAATAGCAATATCGAATTCTTATAGTTAACTAGTAAAGTCAGAAATATCGAAAACAAAGATATCATTGTTAAAAATATTGTTTTTTTAACTATATCGAAAACAGAACAATCAGATATAAAATATTGTTACATTTAAATAAAAATATAATATGTCAAAAATTTCGATACACACAATATCGATTACAATAATATTACCACCATTTTTAAATTATTACTAATAAATATATAAAAGAATACTCTTAACATAAAACAATTACTTAAAATAAAAATAAAACATGTTATACACATACTTAAACTAATAAAAATATATTACATTTACATTTCACCTAAAAACAAAATATAAAGAAAATAAAAACAATACAACTCTGAATTCTTTTAATCATAAACTAAAAACATTTAAACTACAACGTAATCAGTAATAAATATATGAACTCATGTTCAAAGGTAGCATACTATATATTATACATCAAAAATAACACCTAAGTTAGTGTTTACTATAGAAGGACCAAACAAAAAACAAGAACTAAAGCAACCAGTGGAGAAGTGTGGCTCACTGGTTAGAGCAGGCAGACCCTGAAGCAGAGGTCAGACCCGGGACCAGGGTTCGATTCCCGACGCGGCAGGGTGTTGAGCTCAAATGTCCACGGACTCGATAATTCTCGCTTCGGTGCCTGACCTAATCATGGGTTCACACTCTGCAACTCTGGGCATTAAGCTTGCTTAATCTCCACAACGGCCCCTCGCGGCGGGATGCCTGGCTTTCACCTTGGGGATGCCCTGTAGGGGCTATCTCACAGGGAAAAACCAGGACGGGTTCCCAAGGCAAGCGCGGAGATACCCCTTCGGGGGTTGATTCTGGCGCTATATAAGAAATGTAATAATAATAATAACCAATGAAATAAAACTATAAACAATCTTAGCCAATAAAATCAAACAATTAAATTAACAATATAAAAGCACACTAGTTTAAACAATTAGCTACTTCAAACCTGACAAATGCTGCAATACCAGGACACTCTACGAGGTATTCTCACACAACCATAACAGACAAAATGTATATGTTTCAACAACTACCTAACCAAGTAAGTAAAACTTATATGTATACTAAAACGCATTTGTTATTAAAGTTCAAAACGCTAAATAACAAATAATTAATAAAATACTATCTAACTACCTTTTTTTTACATAGATTTTCTAAAAGAAAAAAAATGCCTGGTAACATTTATTAACTGTACGAAAATATCAACTATCAAAAATAGCTAAAAGATATACAAAAGTAAGTATATATAAATTAATAAAAAGGTATAAACTCACCGAAATAGTGAGCAAAAATAAACCTAATGCCCTCAATGTCAACAAACTATCAACAAATTAGCATTTAAAGTGAAACTTACAATTGTATGTTCATCGAGTAGAAAAAAAGCTCCTGCTCCACATAAAAGCACCCCTACGTAAAAGCTGCTAAAGTGCTTGAAACATCTATACACAACATATATACAAGTACACAAAACAGAAGTGATTGCAGAAATGTAAATATAAACAATAAATATAAAACTCTGAAAGTATTCTATCTATTCATACTATTTGACTAATTTTAGATACAATGACAGGAGTTGCAAAGTATATCATTTCGCAGAAAGGTAAGCAATTACTCAATCACATGGGCTACATTTACACCTACAGCCCAGAAACTGCATCAACAGAAACTATAAACTGGAAATGTACTAAGTATTATTGTAATGCATGTTATGGGAAGGCAACTACAAAAGATGATGTTGTAACTCATTTAAGAGAGCACGACCACCCTCCATAATGTAACAGAAATAGAATTAAGAGAGATATAGGAGAGATATGCACTAGCTCCTAGGACCACACAAGCAAAATCCTTAAAAATATACTACCTAAAGTCCCCGAACACATTACATGCCAACCACCACCTATCCCCACTTTAAAACATTTAATTGCACAAACTAAAAAAGACACCAGCGATACCCTACCTGCCCCTAGAAGATGCTAAGACATATACTTACCCGAATACTTAACAATGACACATAATGAGGAACATTTGCTTTTACATGACAAGCCAAATGACAATTAACAAATCCTAATACTCACTACAGCAAATAACCTACTAAACCTGAGACAACGTGAAACGTGGAAGATGGATTGTACCTTCAAAATTAGACTCAAACTATTCACTAAGATATACACCATACATGGTGAATATCAAGAAACAAATATCCTTTTTATACATGCTCTGGTACAAAATAAACAACGTGGCACTTACTACAAGTTCCTAAGCCATATAAACCACAAAACAAATAATTACTATCCCCAAAAAATAATCATAGACTTTAAGTAAGCCATGATTCAAACCATTCTAAAAATTTACACTGACACAGCCATACAAGGCTGTTACTATAATTTCAATCAAGGTATATGGAGGCACCTCCACAAATCTGCACTAAGTGTAGAATATTCTACAAACAGCCAATTTACCTTTGAAACCAAACACATCAAAGCACTAGCCTATGTCCCTGTCACAGAGATAGCCAACCACTACATTTACTATTATAAACCCCTTTCTACCAACAAGACAAACTTAGCACCCTAATGGACCATTTCGAATTCACTTGGGTTGGCAGACTGCATCGCTCAGGACACAGACGCCAACCAAAGTTCCAAGTACCATGGTGGAATGTCCATGACAGCACCTTGGCACAGGAAGGCAAAATAAACAACTCAGTGGAAGGATGGCAGAAGGCCTTGCGATCCACATTAGGTAGAACTTAACTTACGGCGGAGTAGTTAACCGCCGAGCATGGCGGACGCTTAGCTTCTGAGCTCCCGGCCAGTTGCCCATAATTCCCGCCACATTACATCCTTTCATCGCTATTTTTTGCCGCTAACCCTTAGCGAACTGACCGTGTTGCTCCTGGGATGGCAGGGACCTATCAATGGCCTTTGCACACAACACACGCTCTATCATTGGTGGTGTGGGGACAGGAGCGCAGAGTACACAAGATGGCGGACTCCTCCTTTGTTCGGGCTTGAGAGGACAGAGCTCTGTATTGACGTCCCTGGGAACTAGCAACCCAACTACACAGCTGCAGCTGGATCTCGCTGGCCGGGTGGCACCTACCAGTGCTGCGGACCTGTGGGAGCCCCCGAGTGCATGAGAGTCGGACGGCTGCTCCACCTGCTCTGCGTCTCGTCAGAAACCGGGGTGAATCTTGCGCTGCCGACACAATCCGGCCGCTGTGTGAGTTGAAGAGAGGGGGCATGCATAGAGTTGTAGATCACGCTTCGGAGATACGTCTTGGGAACTTGCATCACTGAGCTGAGGATTGAAGTGCGTACTGCAGCGGTGAGAAGGAGTGGATGCCCTGCTCTTTAGTGGCGGAATGTAATACTCTGTTTGCGCCTGGGGCACTCCTGCGAGGGCGACACTCAACTACAGACAGAGCCCCCCCCCACTAGTGCATAGCTGCATTGGACTGTGAAGTTTCTTTTCATTGCGGGGGGCACTTTCTGAAAAGAGGGCGCCTAAGTTGATCTCCATGGATGCTGGGGCAGGGGCCTGATAGCGAGGTGAGAGCAGATTGGCCACTTTGTGACCTTCGGAGTCCGCTTCGCACCTAGGGATCATCAGTCTTCCCTCATTTCCATTCGGGGGTCAATAATGGCACAGCACCACAGGCACCGACCCTTTCAACGTGCATCGCAGTGGGACTACATGTGTGTGTCTGGACACTGGGAACTCCCAACAGGGAATACCAAGTCTATTCCTGTTACCCAATTGCATGGACTTACCTTTGGCTGCGCACTGTATGCCTGAGCTGGCGGTGGGCTCGGCCGAGGTATCAGGACTTTTGCATTGTGTAGTGAGTGGAAGGGGGAGAGCAGTGATACCACTATGCAGCAGTGCCTCTTCCAGCTAGTAGGTGCTTTATATCACTTGTGCTTATCTACTACACCTACTAACTCCGGCTTCACCACGTATATGTTTCTGTTGGCAAAGTGGAATTACCGTCTGCAGTTTGCACGGTCTCCTTGACGCATTACACGTCTACTTGTTGAACACAAGCACGGATTCACAATGGGTCCCCCAAAGGGAGGCAAACCCCAAGAAACAAAAGATGCCGGTTCATCCTCAATTACAGCACCCACAAATGTTGTCCCCTACAGCAGAACATGTACCTCCAGACAAAATAGACGTTATTCTTCAGGAAATAAGGCAATCCCGTTCGTCATTGGAACAATAGCTGGGCTGACTGGCGGCAGAGGTGGTGCTGATTAGGGACGTGTATAAACAAGTAGGAGGACCCCACTCTAACTTATAGAGGACGGTGGGGAAAGTAATTAGAAGAAGAAAACAGACGTCCGGGTTCGTTGGACAGTCAGGATGTTGTCTTATTTTACTATAGGACTAATGGGTATCATCTTTAACAACCTAGGGTAATTATCAATGCTTGAGGGGCATATTTACCACGAAGAAGGCAAAAAATTACACACTTGTTATAAAGCAAAGAACATACATTTATATAATTGCTTATGATAGGAAAATTACGTATATGTTGTTTGATAGAATAATTATGGGGAAATGACAGGATCCAAAAAAGTTGATTCAGTTATCTGAAGCCAATCTTATGCATTTACTTACAACAAAACAGACAAATTTTAAACAAGTTATTTGATTAAAAACGTTTTTTGATTAAAAACATATCACCACATTTGTTTGGTAACAGTATACAAGTTTTATTACACAATGCAAAATATAAAAACACATTAAAAACATTAAACAATGAACATGATCATCACAATGTTGTTAAATAAAAAAGTCACAGAATCAAAAGGTCGACGCGGCGTTTCGGCTTTTTCTAGTACACCTTCATCAGGACTGATTCTAGACAATTAAAATCATAAAACACAAAGTTACCAAACAGATAAAGAACGTCTGATACATTATTTGTCTGTCCATTATTGCTTCTCCCTACCCCGATCTAGGATACTATGTTTTTCCGCATAGTCTAAACACATACTACTGATTAATTACACGGCACATTGTCGCTTTTATACAATTCACATGGTTTTCTTTTTGACAGATATTTTTATACTCCTCTCTCTATTTGCCTTCCCCTTGGATATGTGTACTATTGTATAAGAGACACCCATTTACTCCTTTACTAAAAAGAAAGTACCTCCTATGATTAGGTGCGTACCTTGTTGATCCAAATGAATTTATTATCCACCTGGATGGAGCTTCTTGGTTCTATGAGGAGTCCTTTTTGGGAAATTTGGACTTTTGGTGCTTTGCTTATAGAGTATTCACAAAGTTGCTCTGTCTCTTGAATAAAGACATACAGATACTAAATGACCACTCTATATGTACATGTTAATTTTCATGTTTGGGCTGCATATAGTCAAAAAACTTTTGTTACATACCAAAGTCGTGGGTTAATTGAATTTCCACTACTTCCAGATCAGCTTATAAAAATATATATGGTAAGAGATTTAATACTCTCCTTTTATGCCTGTGGATATAAAAATACAGATATGGAGGGTCCTTTTTAATTATAATTATTACTACCCTATTTTTGCTAATAGACACATACATACCTTAATAAGGCTCTATTATTGCCGTGTCTTTGACTGCCAGGAGGAGCCACCGTTCTATGTAATAAATCGTCTGGCACTGTTCTCCCTATAGAATTAATATTAATATTGTAGAATATCTCTCCTTTTATTCATGTCACACACTCATTTTCTTTATTATAACTGTCTTTATGGTAGCACTCACCGTGGGAGCCAGAGTGTTGGTTGCAAACCAAAAACCTCTTTCAATTGGGTAAAGGTATGTATCACACACGATAGATGTTGCGTGATTATCTTCTTCTGTTTAGTTGATATCTGTGGGGGTTATGTGCCAAGCGTTATAATCCTATTTTTACAAAACACGTGCGCTCTTATTTATTTTTAGATCTAAATTCTACAATTGAGACATATTGTTTATATTTAAATTTAAATATATAGTTGGGGCATATTGCTCTATTTAAAATCAGACCTTTCATGGGGTTTCTTATATCTTGGTCTATTACAAAATTAATGTAAGGGCCAGCAAGGATAAGGTTGTTCAAATAGTTATTCAGCCTCTCTAGTCTGAACCAAACTAAACTCTGATACTTTCGCTTACCGATATATTTGCTGTCGGCCTCCCTGCTCCTTCCTTCCTGGCAGCCCGTCCCTGTGATAACCGCACGGCGGTTTTTGGAAATGAATGAAACATGCCGTGCGGTAACTTAAATAGTACTTGCCGGTTGATTGGGCGCCTAAATCTCCTCGTTTTCATTGGGTGCTTTCAATTGGTTGAAATTTCTCTAAATAAAACAATCGAGGTCGCTATGGCGACCGCTGACCTTGCAGGCTCGTTCTAATTGGCTTATTCTCTAGTTGTATTAAGCCTATTGAATTAGGGATAGAAGACGCGTTACTATGGTAACGTTGTTGCTCTCTTCTATATTTTTTTGTTTTTTGTCCCGCATATTGTTGACACATACCATAATTTTGATGGAAATGGAATGCATAGCGGTTTTATTAATGGAACATTTTCGCTTTGGCGCCTGTACGTACGCTGTTTAGATAGCCTCTAAATTCCTTATTTTGTTACGGTCGCGCCTGCGGGCTGTCGTTTTTAGTAGCTTACTCCCATTGACTGAACTTTTTGTTAGGCTAAACCCTATTGGTTGCGCTGCAAGTGAACGTGTTCCTATGGCTCTGCTGCCAATTGTTATTACATTTTGTTCAATTTAACTGTGTTTAGGCTGACAGGATTACTATAGTGGTTTCTGTTCATATTTTGGACCAGTGACTGTAAAACATCTTTCTTTTGACACAAGCTCGTAATTATATATAATGTGCAAGCCTGATGTATCCGTCGCCACTGTTTGTAGGTTGACACCCTACTATTTCCGCATTGATGAACGCGTTCCTATGACAGCGCTACCCTTATTATAGTATGTTGTAGATCTTGTAATGGTTTGCTGAATAGGAACATCCCTCGTGGGTTTTTAACCTTAGAATATTGGCTGTGGGCCGTGTTGCTAATACCCCACTCTCCTCTAATATATCTATAGGATATAAACCCGTTCCCCGAGTCACACTAGGCAGATCTGACAGTGGTTTAATTTGCTGGCTGAGTTTCATGTCTGGTTCCCATATGCTAATTTCTAATTTCTATTTCTGTATTCTTCCTCATGTCAATTCATTTAGTAGGAAATAGAGCGCCCTCCTCGAACTGATTTATATAGTAAGAACTTTTGCGCTTGATTCTTTATGTCCTAGGTTCATTGAGAAAGCATTACTCTTATTTATTTGGTATGTTCCATGTTTCAGGGTTAGGCGGTTTCTTAGTTATTTGGGTTGTATCATCAATTCAGAATTATTTTTTCCCAATCCTCTCTTGAGTTCAAACCGCATTTTACGCTATTAAAGGAAGACATGTAGAATTGTTCCCTCCTTTTCCTTTTATTGTCTAGGTTACTTCCTATGATTTTCTGTAGACCGCACCATGCGGTCTAGAGAAAATCATAGGAAGTAGGAGAGGAGGTAACCTAGACAATAAAAGGAAAAGGAGGGAACAATTCTACATGTCTTCCTTTAATAGCGTAAAATGCGGTTTGAACTCAAGAGAGGATTGGGAAAAAATAATTCTGAATTGATGATACAACCCAAATAACTAAGAAACCGCCTAACCCTGCAACATGGAACATACCAAATAAATAAGAGTAATGCTTTCTCAATGAACCTAGGACATAAAGGATCAAGCGCAAAAGTTCTTACTATATAAATCAGTTCGAGGAGGGCGCTCTATTTCCTACTAAATGAATTGACATGAGGAAGTATACAGAAATAGAAATTAGAAATTAGCATATGGGAACCAGACATGAAACTCAGCCAGCAAATTAAACCACTGTCAGATCTGCCTAGTGTGAATCGGGGAACGGGTTTATATCCTATAGATATATTAGAGGAGAGTGGTGTATTAGCAACACGGCCCACAGCCAATATTCTAAGGTTAAAAACCCACGAGGGATGTTCCTATTCAGCAAACCATTACAAGATCTACAACATACTATAATAAGGGTAGCGCTGTCATGGGAACGCGGTCATCAATGCGGAAATAGTAGGGTGTCAACCTACAAACAGTGGCGACGGATACATCAGGCTTTCACATTATATATAATTACGAGCTTGTGTCAAAAGAAAGATGTTTTACAGTCACTGGTCCAAAATATCAACAGAAACCACTATAGTAATCCTGTCAGCCTAAACACAGTTAAATTGAACAAAATGTAATAACAATTGGCAGCAGAGCCATAGGAACACGTTCACTTGCAGCGCAACCAATAGGGTTTAGCCTAACAAAAAGTTCAGCCAATGGGAGTAAGCTACTAAAAACGACAGCCCGCAGGCACGACCGTAACAAAATAAGGAATTTAGAGGCTATCTAAACAGCGTACGTACAGGCGCCAAAGCGAAAATGTTCCATTAATAAAACCGCTTTGCATTCCATTTCCATCAAAATTATGGTATGTGTCAACAATATGCGGGACAAAAACCAAAAAAATATAGAAGAGAGCAACAACGTTACCATAGTAACGCGTCTTCTTTCCCTAATTCAATAGGCTTAATACAACAAGAGAATAAGCCAATTAGAACAAGCCTGCAAGGTCAGCGGTCGCCATAGCGACCTCGATTGTTTCATTTAGAGAAATTTCAACCAATTGAAAGCACCCAATGAAAACGAGGAGATTTAGGCGCCCAATCAACCGGCAAGTACTATTTAAGTTACCGCACGGCATGTTTCATTCATTTCCAAAAAACGCCGTGCGGTTATCACAGGGACGGGCTGCCAGGAAGGAAGGAGCAGGGAGGCCGACTGCAAATATATCGGTAAGCGAAAGTATCAGAGTTTAGTTTGGTTCAGACTAGAGAGGCTGAATAACTATTTGAACAACCTTATCCATGCTGGCCCTTACATTAATTTTGTAATAGACCAAGATATAAGAAACCCCATGAAAGGTCTGATTTTAAATAGAGCAATATGCCCCAACTATATATTTAAATTTAAATATAAACAATATGTCTCAATTTTAGAATTTAGATCTAAAAATAAATAAAAGAGCGCACATGTTTTGTAAAAATAGGATTATAACGCTTGGCACATAACCCCCACAGATATCAACTAAACAGAAGAAGATAATCACGCAACATCTATCGTGTGTGATACATACCTTTACCCAATTGAAAGAGGTTTTTGGTTTGCAACCAACACTTCGGCTCCCCCGGTGAGTGCTACCATAAAGACAGTTATAATAAAGAAAATGAGTGTGTGACATGAATAAAAGGAGAGATATTCTACAATATTAATATTAATTCTGTGGGGAGAACAGTGCAAGACGATTTATTACATAGAACGGTGGCTCCTCCTGGCAGTCAAAGACACGGCAATAATAGGGCCTTATTAAGGTATGTATGTGTCTATTAGCAAAAATAGGGTAGTAATAATTATAATTAAAAAGGACCCTCCATATCTGTATTTTTATATCCACAGGCATAAAAGGAGAGTATTAAATCTCCTACCATATATATTTTTATAAGCTGATCTGGAAGTAGTGGAAATTCAATTAACCCACGACTTTGGTATGTAACAAAAGTTTTTTGACTATATGCAGCCCAAACATGAAAATTAACATGTACATATAGAGTGGTCATTTAGTATCTGTATGTCTTTATTCAAGAGACAGAGCAACTTTGCGAATACTCAATAAGCAAAGCACCAAAAGTCCAAATTTCCCAAAAAGGACTCCTCATAGAACCAAGAAGCTCCATCCAGGTGGATAATAAATTCATTTGGATCAACAAGGTACGCACCTAATCATAGGAGGTACTTTCTTTTTAGTAAAGGAGTAAATGGGTGTCTCTTATACAATAGTACACATATCCAAGGGGAAGGCAAATAGAGAGAGGAGTATAAAAATATCAGTCAAAAAGAAAACCATGTGAATTGTATAAAAGCGACAATGTGCAGTGTAATTAATCAGTAGTATGTGTTTAGACTATGCGGAAAAACATAGTATCCTAGATCGGGGTTGGGAGAAGTAACAATGGACAGACAAATAATGTATCAGACGTTCTTTATCTGTTTGGTAACTTTGTGTTTTATGATTTTAATTGTCTAGAATCAGTCCTGATGAAGGTGTACTAGAAAAAGCCGAAACGCCGCGTCGACCTTTTGATTCTGTGACTTTTTTATTTAACAACATTGTGATGATCATGTTCATTGTTTAATGTTTTTTTTTTTTTTTTTTTTGGAAAACCTTTATTGTACATTAGCAGATAACAAATACGGGCCTACAACCTTCCGGCCGGCCTCGACAGCATTGTAAGGTGTATTAGCAAACAATACGGCAACTCGGTAACGTCATATAGGAAAAGGCGAGCAAGTTAAAATACACTGGAAATACGTACATTACCGAGAAGAAGGAGAATTGAAGGTTTAATTTTACAGTTTTCATGAAGCGTAAGAAATTAGCAAACGTTAGAAAGGATCATAGTTCAATCGATCCGTCTAAATACTGAGATGGGTGACGTCATGCGAGGAAGAGCAAGCAGTAATACAGAACTAAAATGGCAGCACCAGGACTTTTCGCAAGGAGTGATAATCACAGAACATGGTACGTGCTAGAAGCCACCCATCCCAACTCGACACAGTCCATTGACCCAGAGAAAAAGGTGAAGAAAAGGAATCGGAGAAAGAGAGAAAAATAAAGGCCCATAGAAACTGAAAATGACCAAAAAAGAAATCCCCCCACCCAACACGCATGCAGAGGCTACGGCCTACCCCCCCCCCCAGCAGTGTGTCTGTCGCCCAAAAAAGAATACCCGAAATAAAGAAGAAAAGAAAAGGAGGAAAAAGATGTACCTGTAACGCGGGAGGAGGGCCAGACTAATGTGTCCAAGGACATGCAAACTGTGTAACCGCGGCCACTCCACCTCCGACCCCAAGTGAAAACAGACCCAACGCCTGGCTCTCCCGTCTATCAAACACAGTCCCGGCAATTCAGTCCATTATCCACTAGTAATAAACAAGAAGAAACGAAACGTCCTCAGCCCTGTCCCCTTCGATCCATCGCACCAAGAAGATATATGAGCAGAGCAGCAGCCAGACGCAGCGGAGGCATTTTCAGGCGCCACCACGGGAGAAGGAGCTCACCACCAATGTCCAACCAAACCAGTATCAGGCACTCCACAAACTGACAGAGAGAAGCAGTACTGTGCGACGATTCACCAATGGCGATCAATCGAGAAATCTGCAACATGTCCACTCCACAATAGTTAATGCCACCGTCAGCTCCCAGAGAAAGTCCAGAACATGGCGCCCATCGGCAACTCTCCAGCCGATATGATACTACAGGAGACTCATGGTGTTCCTCAGTCAATGCAGACGGGGTCGTAGAGGTCTCCAGTTCCAGTCCCGAAGGAGCCCCCATGTACCTCCGACCAGGCAATTCACCGCCGGCGAACTCAAGGTGTGGCGAAGCGCCCCGCAGATGGAAGCCGGCTCGATCAGCCAGGAGCAGCTTGGGCACAATGGCATCTAGTCGGTTCCCCAGTGTAACTGCTTGAGTGCACATATCCTCCCGCAAATCAGCCAGGGCTCCGAGGATGTCTCCAATGCTCAGGGGCGGTTCAGGAGAGGAGAGCGCCGCTTCCCCATGTACGTGGGTCTCACCGCCGTATGACGATTCTCGAGCGCCTCTGCCCAGCACACCGTCCAGTGGTCTATCAATCCGCCGCTGCCCCGACGGACCCGACCAGATCGCAGGGATAAGGACAGCACCATCCATGGTGGCCGTACACACTGTAGCAGTGCAGGGGCAGCAGTCTCAAGCACACTCGGCAGGAGGACGGGCCATCAACAGCAAACACGGAGCGCTCGGCTCAAAATGGCCCCCAAGTGATCTGAAAGTGGAAGCTGACGAGAACATCCAGGGAGGAGACACAATGTATCGCTGATGTCCGCGGTCTCAAGGTAGCGCGGAGTCAAAAGGAGATCCAGTGCCACAATGTTGCAGGGAACTCGGCACCACAGCCGTACGCCTTCAGCTAGCTCCGACCTGCCGCCCTCAACCGCTGTTAACCCCGCCGGGGCCGGCCTCCCAGAGGAACAAAGACCTGGCTGCCGCTCCGATCGCCGGGTAGAAGACTGGGACGTCCCTCCACCAGTATCGCGTGGAACACGACGGGGAGCACACCGTCGGATGCAGTATCGCCTGCCGAGTCCGAAACCGCTCAAGAAGACCAGGAAAAGTTGCAGGATAATTAGCGGCTCGGAAGAAAAGGAGACGGACCAGCGGAGTCGAGGGTTTAGGCGGCCATCTTGGTCGCAGGCTAGGCTCCTCCCCATTGTTTAATGTTTTTAATGTGTTTTTATATTTTGCATTGTGTAATAAAACTTGTATACTGTTACCAAACAAATGTGGTGATATGTTTTTAATCAAAAAAGTTTTTAATCAAATAACTTGTTTAAAATTTGTCTGTTTTGTTGTAAGTAAATGCATAAGATTGGCTTCAGATAACTGAATCAACTTTTTTGGATCCTGTCATTTCCCCATAATTATTCTATCAAACAACATATACGTAATTTTCCTATCATAAGCAATTATATAAATGTATGTTCTTTGCTTTATAACAAGTGTGTCATTTTTTGCCTTCGTGGTAAATATGCCCCTCAAGCATTGATAATTACCCTAGGTTGTTAAAGATGATACCCATTAGTCCTATACTAAAATAAGACAACATCCTGACTGTCCAACGAACCCGGACGTCTGTTTTCTTCTGCTGATTAGGGACGACCACAGGAAGCTCTCGGACAAAGTGGTTACCAATAAAGCGATGCTGCAGGAGCTAATACCGAAGCAAAAGGAGCACTTTGCACATTTAGAATGCCTACAACACCAAATCTCGATTTTAAAAGACCACGTTGAAGTTGCAGGGGGTCGTTCGCTTCGCAATAATATTCGCATTGTGGGCATGCCGGAGAATGTCGAGGGACAAAACACTACGTTGTTCGTTGAAACATGGCTGCACACTTGGCTGACAACAGGAACAATGACAAGCACCTTCTGCATTGAGAGGGTCCACAGAGTCCCCACCAGGCGGAGCGTACCTGGTGCACCACCTCGCCCACTGGTAGTCAGAATGCTCAATTGTAGAGATCAAGATCTTATACTACAGGCAGCATGCGAGAAAGCCCCAATCCTAAAGGACAATGTGCGAATCTCATTATTTCTAGATTACACTCTCCAGGTCGAGAAGCAGACAGCAGCGTATGAGGGGATCAAGAAGCACATGCAAAGCATAAATCTGAAATACGGCCTGCTCTACCCCGCCAAGATTAAAATACTGCATGACTAAAAAAGTCATTTTTTCGACACCCCGAATGAGGCGTGGGAATGGCTGGGGCACTCATTCCCTGACATCCCTATCGACTCTTCCCAGTGTAGGAATGAGGAACTGCTGCCCAGAAGGCAAACACAACAACAGAGAAGTAGTAGAACCAAGAAACCAGAGGAAGATCCGACACCTGCGCAGGTTTTGGAGGATCAAAGATGAGCCATAATTTCTGCAACTTCATTTTACGAGTATAGGACAAGAACTGATGAGGAACTTTTTACGGTGGACAAAGTGCACTCGCAACCGGACGCCAGTCAGTTGCTTTTTCCTTCATATGCTCACAAACAATCACCGATCTGCTTAATTGATGACTATCTACCACATACCGTGGTGCCTACTATAGAGGTCTTAGGTAGTCCCTCGCAGGCAGCACGAGATCTACCACTACCTGAGATACTGGAGGCTCCACTGGCCTCTTTTTGGTCTCTCCTGGTTGTTGCGGAGAAGGTGGGGCAGCTACTTGGATTGTTCAGCCGGCCGCACTGGGAGGCCACGAGGTCCGTCAGTTGCCACTACAGCCCACAGGAAACAGACATAGTTGAGGAACTCTATGTGGGCCCTCTGCAAACTAATTTGCTACTTGGCCTGAAAAAATTGAACTTTGTGAATTGGCAGGATTTAGGCGGGTACCCTGGTAGGGGGCTGATGATTTTTCTATTATGTGCCTTTGGGACTTATTCAGGACCCACAATACTATGTTATTACCATGACCCCAATTACAATAGCACAATGTTTGATCATACGATTGTTAGTATTTGTTTTTGGTTTTGTTTATTGGTCGAACATAGTTTTTAGGTTGGACAGTGTATTGGGTAGTTTAAGGGAGACACTGATGTGCACTGGAGGGTTTTATGATGGGCAAGATATGTCATTAGTACCATGTAACAGCTATACAAATGCGCAATATACAGCACTATTATTGTCTCACCTGGAATATATGGGGCATGGGTTCGCCATATAAGCATCACAGAATACATGCTCAGTTAATTAGGCATAGGGCACAAATAGTTTTCCTACAAGAAACACATTTGTCTGCAATAGAAGTGCCTAAACTACAGAAAAAGTGGAGGGGACAAATATATACTACCGCTTACTCAGCCTTTCCCCGAGGAGTGACAGTCTGGATATGCTCAGGAGTACGCTTTGTGTTGCAGGAACAGCGAATAGATAAAGATGGTAGATATGTCTTGCTGAGAGGTATGTTGGATAGCATTCCTGTAGTGATAGGAGGTCTATATGCCCCTAATTCAGATCAAGAGTCATTCTACAGCCTGGTGAACTCGGTGCTGGCAAACTGGACCGAGTACCCATGGATCCTGGGGGGAGACTATAATGCAGTTTTAGATATTGCATTGGATCATTCCCATCCCCCTCTGGATGGGGCTCACACCAACCGACTGTCAACTTTATTACATAACTGGGCGCAGGGTTGGTCACTTATGGAGACATGGCATAGTCACAATCAGGGGATGCGGGAGTCTTCTTATTACTCATCTGTACACGGCTTACACACTAGGAACCACCATATATTTTGTACTACATCGCTTATGACACAAACAGCACACTCCGCTTATGTGGGTAAAGCTATCTCTGATCATAGTGCTTTGGAAATGACATTCGAATGGGGCTGTGTTCCGTCCCCGGTGCCCACATTGAGACTGAATCCACAACACTTTAAGGATGGAGTATTCAAAGACACACTGACCACTACTATAATTAATTACTTCACAGAAAATGTGGGCATGACCACTGTGACAGAGTGGGAAGCATTTAAAATGGTGATCCGTGGCGAAGCCATTAATGCCTTCACTGGAGCTCGATAATTGACTAATAGAGAGCTACATCAAGTTGAGGATAAGTTGGGTACACTGGAGGCACAGGCGGCCCTGGTCTGGCTGTGAAGCTGGCACTACGAGAAGCCTGCTTTAAATATGCGGAATTTTTAGAACAGTTGCAGGTTATTGATTACCGTTCATACACACAGAAAACACATATGGAAGCGGACAGACCTGGTGCACTGCTGGCGCGAATTATTAGGGATGCTCCACCACCTACGCCAATAGTAGAAATTGCCACACCACACCATGAGCGGGTTACCTCGCAGGCAGACATTATTGAAACTTTCTATAATCATTACCAAGCCCAATACATGGCCCCACAATGGGCGGAGCCACTTGAGCTGCATTCCTTCTTAAGCAAAGTACACCTATCCCAAATTACCAGAGATGCCAGGGAAACACTTGCTAGCCCCATTACGACCGAGGAAATACACGCTGCAATAAAAAGTCTCCCCAAGAACAAGACTCTTGGTTTGGATGGACTACCGGCGGAGTTTTATGCTGCCTATGTCCAACAATTGACTCCACACCTTAAAAAATTATACATGGCAATTTACGACACAGGTATCTTGCCACCCTCTACAGCGTAGGCTCTAATAACTTCCTCAACTAAACCAGGTCGCGATCCCACGACACTGAATGTATATTGACCGCTATCATTGTTGAACACCGAAAATACTCTTGAAAGGACTAATACATGTCGAACAATGCGGATTCATACCGCAACACATCCTTCAATGTATGTCGGCTCTGCTCTATAATGCTCTCCTGCACTAGGGACCTACCGGCAGCTTGGTGTCTATTACTGGATATTACTGAAGCATTTGACACATTGAGCTGGGAGTACATGTTAGCTACAGTAAAGAAATTCTGAATCCTCTGGAATACATTCAGTGGGTTCAAGGTTAGGTTTAGGTTTAGGGATTTGTAAAGCGCATGGCTACCCTTGGGCATCCCAGCGCTATTTATGAAGCAAGGTAGGGGAGTTTCTGCGGATATTTAGGGGAACAGCCATGTTTTCAGTCTCTTTTTTAAAGTCGTTTCGTTCGGGATCATTCAAAGCTCTGAGTGCATACTGTTCCACAGCTTGGGGACCAGATATTTGAATGACCTTCCACCCCATCTGGATCTCTTAATGCTTGGGGTGTTCATCAAGAACTTTGATCCTGACCTGAGGAGCACTATATCACCTTCCAACCGCTAGTGTGCGTACCTGGCTACACATTTCAAAACCACTGGATATACAGAGAGGCACAAGGCAGGGTTGTCCCCTCTCGCCTATGTAATTTGCTCAGGCAATGGAGCCACTAGTTTGCAGGATTCGATCTGAGGCACTTGGATGGGGCATCCCCCTTTCTAGTACACTCCATGCTATCTCTCTGTATGCTGACAACATTATATTGTACATCTGCAACTTACAGGATGACGCTCAGGTTGCAGCACAGGCCTTTACATGTTCCCTTTCAACAACAATATAGATGCATCAGTCATCCCTTTCGATAATGGGCACATAGCATTAGCCCCTACCACTTTTCAATACCTAGGAATACAAGTATACAGGGAGCCCACAAGATATTATCGATGGGAACCTCCAGAAGGCGATTAACTCATTGAGGGAACAAGTAGCATTCTGGACGTCCCTACCTCTTTCAGTTGCAGGCAGGCTTGCTATCTCAAAGATGGTAATGCTGCCGCGGCTGCTTTACTTCTTTACGAACTTGACAGTGCGGTTTCCTGCCGCTATTTTACAAACCCTGAATATGTTATTGACTAGTTTAATATGGGGCACAGAAGGCCGGCGGTTGGGCTTAGAGAAATGACAGCTCCCATCTAATGTGGCTTCTATGCCTACTGCCTTGTCGCACAACTACAATGGTTATCATATTGTTTGGCTGGAGGAAATGTAGGTCAAATTGCATACACTCCACAAATACTTAGACAGGGCAGGCTACACCGCTTGCTGTGCCCGAAGGTTATGCCCCCCTACATCTCACATACTGCTAAGGATAGCACTAAATTTCTGGAGATGGGCGCTACATTATAGAGCAGACATTCCTGCATATGCTCCCAATATACCAATATTGGGTATCCCCACTAACGCTGGAACATTGACTGCTCGACAGTCGGAACCCTGGACGCAAGCCGGGGTGGACACTGTAGGCGATCTATTTGAGGATGGAACATTATTGACGCATAATGATTTTGTTAACAAATGGGGCGCGTCAGAGACAATGTTCCTAACCCATACTAGCATAACAGCTTATTTTAAGAAAAAGTGGACTCCTCGGGGAACGGAACCCCCAACAAATGAACTTGTACATCTAATGTATCTCATGGGAACAGGTGGTCACCTAACGCGCTGTTTCTGTCACGGGTTACGTACACAGCAACCGTCCCCGCTTTCTGCAGTGCACAGTGAATGGGACCGAGACCTCAATAGACCTTTACTAGACAAGGAATGGGCTGTCATATTGGAATATCAGAAACGAGTGTCTCGCAATACTCGTTTTAAGTTTATCCAATAAATGGTAACCCAGCTGGCATATTTAGCACTGCATAATATAAACATCATATATACTGATGCCAAGGTACTATGTCCCAGATGCTCCGACCAAGATGCTGACTTGTTACTTATGTTGTGGACCTGCAACAAACTACGAGGGTACTGGGAGGGGATAGCGCAACTGTTAACAGAGTTACTGGGCGACGTGGGGCTTTACACCCTGGAAGTTTGTTTCCTTGAGCCACATAAACGACGGAAAGGCCGTGAGGTTCATGCTAAATTTATGGATTTGGCCTTATAGTTGGCCAAACAGGATATAACTAGGAGATGGAAATCTCTAACAGCTTATACTTTCCTAGCCTGGAAAGACAAAGTACTTAAATGGGGACTAGAGGAATGCATGGCCATTCGCACTGAAGAAAGCAAGGGTCTACTGAAAATTCCAATAGCCATGAGTTGGGACACTATATTGGAATCTTTTAAAGCAACTGACGCCCTCACTCCTGGAAAGACATAGGCCTGATTGTATCTAGTATTGAACAATTTTGGAACGCAAGCATAGTGGAGTTACCTGTATTACTCTATACGGTGTTTCTCAATAGGAATCCTCGTATAGCAGAAACTATGTCAATAGCACATGTGACAATGTATCCTATCCTCAAGATGTATTGCCTTTCTTCTTTTCTTTTCTCTTTTGCTAATCAGGGAACCGTCAGCGGGAGGGTGGGGGATTGTTTGAAAGTTTATTTATTGTATTTTTAAAAAAGTGTCTACATTGTAATCTTGGTACTACTCCAGCGGGATTGCCACTAACGGTTATTATGAGAGTGTGCGGACGATCATTATACTGGTTGAAAAGGATTGAACAGTCACTTGAGTTATTATTATACTGTAAACTGTCACTTGTTTCGCTTATATGATTACTTATCTTTACCTGCTTAATAACTGTACTATGTGCTGCTATGTGGAAAATGAATAAAATTTGTTTTAAAAAAGAAGGTACAACCTAACCTACTCTGTACAAATTTATACAAGCATTACAAAAAGAGCAAAGCTACCAACAAATAAAAATAGAACAATCTGTTACTCAAATTGGTCCTAAACTTTGCAATCAAACCAACAGAATGTACAATATGCTATAATTTAAAGTCAAACTCTCCATAAATAACAAAGGAGTAGGGGCCATATGTATCAAGCCTTTTTCCCATTTGCAAATGGGCAGATTCTCAGAATCGCCCGTTTGCGAAGTGGAAAAGCCTTTTGGGATGTATCATTCCAAAAGGCCATCGCAGAATAGAGAATTGCAAAATTTGTGAATCTTTATTTTGCAAATGCAATTAAGGAATTGCAAATTGCGATTCCTTAAATGCAATTCTGGAAGCACCAGAATTTTGCTATTTGGCCTTAAGGAATTGCAATTTACCACCAACTTCAAGTTGGTGGTAATTTGCGATTTTCTTTTAAAAAGCATTTTTTTAATTATTTTTTTAAGTGTCATATGTTGCACATACATGCCCTTAGGGCATGTATGTGTGGAAAATGTGCACACATGCATATTTCAGGGGTGCAACAGGGTGCCCTTTTGGCACCCTTGCAGCCTTGAAATTGCATTCTCAGTTTGCGATTCTCTAATTGGTAATCGCAAATTGAGGTTGTCTTCCCAATCATTCCTGTGGGCCTCCTAGCCCATAGGAATGAATGGGAAGGTATTCCTTATTTGTGAATCTCAATTTGTGATTCGCAAATAAGGAATATGTAGGATTCGCAAAAAAATTTGAAAATCCTACATACATTGCATTTTTCGATTCTCTAATTGTGATTCGCTACAAATCGCAATTTGAGAATCGGAAAACTCTTTTTTGATAAATATGGCCCATGATTACTTAGAAATGAAAGCCAAAAGCATATTATAAAATAAATAGTAACCTACCAAAATCCTCAGAATGTCTGACAATTTCTTCACCAACATCCCAAACCTTGTATCTTTTAAATAATATATATAATATTTTATTCCATCAGGCAAAATATTAATTGAAATTCTAATTTAAATAAATACTGATGTAATAAAACTATATATACATTATTTAAATTAAAGTAGTTATGGTCACCGACAAAGAAAGTTAAAAACCAACATTGTGGGCGTGGCTTCGGAGGCAATGAGATAAGCGGCGCCTTCGGAGAGCTTCGGTGCCCCACTGCCTATTTGAGCAATTTTAAGGGGAGTTTGGGGGCTGAGCGCCAACCCTGGGTGTCGGGGAGACCCCTGGAACGTGGGGGTGCTGCAGGAGTGGCAAAAGTGATTAAATACGCCACCTGAGGAGCTGTGGTGTGTCGGGGGGGTCCTTGCGGGCAGCTGAGCCCGCCATCTTGGTTGTGCAGACGGCGGCGGGCTCTCCCATCTGGGCTCTGGTTGCTCGCGGTTTGTAGATCCCGGCCGGGACTTGGCAGTACGGAGCAGCGCCCCGGAGTGTGCCGTTGCTGGGTCGCCTGGTGGTGCTGGCTACCTGGGTTGAAGTGCCGGTGCCTGGTGCGGCCTGTTGCGACTCCGGCCTGCGGAGATCCTGGCGCCCCGGGGCTGGGCCGGACGGTGGGCCTGGAGGCGGGCTCCCTCAGGGCGGTCGGAGAGGCCCTGGAGAGCGGGGGCCCTCGGCGGTGACTCGCCTGAGGGCTACAACAGCGAGGGCGTGAGGACGGACCGGAGCGGGGTGGCGGCCACCATTTTATGCCCCTACCTGGTGCGGAGGTCACGAGAGGCGGCGAGACTGTCCTGATGCAGAGCCCCGAGTGGACGGCGTGGAGGCGGTGGTGAGCTGCGCCTGCTGGGGGCTGCGAGAGCTGGAGCTGGGTGCAGGGAGGGGTCCTGGGCCCCTGGTGACTGCGGCGACTCTGCTTTGGCGGGCTGCGGCCAGACCTATCGCACCCCACCCCCCCTGCGTGGTAGGGGGGCTCTAAAGCCTTGGCTGGAAGCGGGTGGTTGGTGAGGGAGTGCTGGGACCCTGCGGCCCTCTTTGGCAAGAGACGCGGCACGAAGCTGAACCTTTGACGGCAGAGCTGCCTGCTGTCCGCCATTTTGTGTGCATTGCTGGTGCGGCGGCCTGAAGGGCGGTAAGACCGTCCTGGGAGGCAGAGGAACGTGGTGAGCTGTGCCGGCTGGGGGCCCCGGGACCTGGCCTGTAAGGTGAGGAGTGGTGGACAGATGCGAGGCCCCCTGGAGGGAAGTGCGGGACGTTCCTGGGGCCCCTGGTGTCTGCGGCGGTCCCTGCTAGGCATGGAGTGGTGCAGTGCAAGCTGAGGCGCAATGCTATGCTCAGCTAGACCATGACATGCTGCACCCTGCTCTCCTGGCTGGAAGCGGGGAGTCGGCGGGAGGGTGCTGGGGCCCTGTGAACGTTTGGAGCTGCCTATAGATGCTGAGTGGTGGCGGGTGGAGGTGCTGCCTGCTGTGGGGCCTGTTCTATGCATTGAGACTTGGGGGCAATACATTTTGAGCGGTGGTGTGGACACTGGACTGATTGAGCGGAGGAGCTGGCCGGGGAGAACTGAGTCACTGATGGTTGGCGGAGGGGCCGGGAAGCAGTGAGCGGAGTACAGGCAGGTCCCTGCACACTTGTGGGGCTGTGGCGTGGACCAGACCTGTGACCTTGGTGGTAGAGGTGGCCCTCATTCGGCCTGCAGGCGCGGATTCTGGTGCCTTGCTGTGGTGTTGGTGGCGGTGATTCTTCTGGAGACTTGATCCTGCAGGCTGTGTGCGCTGTTGAGCCCTGAGTTCCTACCTGCTGCTTCTCTATCCCCTGACACGGTGGCTTGACCATTGCTTTGTGCTGCTGGGCTCTGTCTAGTGGCCGTACTGTGCGTGTGCCCCATCGAGATGCCCTCTAACTTGGACCCGGGGTGAGCTGGGAAGTCCTGGCCCCTGCTCCCTGAGCTGTTGCCACCTGGGGGTTTCGAGGACTTGGAGCATTGCTGGGGGGGTGAGGAGATCTGAAGTGACACGGCCCGGGGTGGAGCCTCACCCCTGCCTGCTCCCTTGAGCCCACGGTCCTATGCCCTGACTATACCAAGTGGCACGAGCTGACGGATTTCACCTACAGATCTGGTGATTACGAGGTCCAAGGGGGGCAAAGCGGATGGCCAATGACACGTCGGTGATGGCTATGTGGGGCAAGGCTGGAGTGGCGGCGCCGACCGACAATCCCTCACAGATGGCTGCAGACTCGCCCCCGGTGACTCAGGCCTTTATGGCCTCCTTCATGTCTGAGCTCAAGACGGAGATAGGCTCCTTGCGCTCGGAAGTGCAATCATGCGTCAAGGAATTGTGAAAGGATGTCACTGAGATGGGCGATAGGGTTGACGGACTTTAGAAACTAGTCGATGCGCGCACGGAAGACCAAGAGCAGCTGTGGCAGAGAGTGGCGGCGTTGGAAGAGCAGAACATTGAACTGCAGGTTAAGCAGGAGGATCTTGAGAACAGAAGCCGCCGGAACAATCTCCGAATTTGGGGTGTCCCACTTGAAGAGGAGGGGAAAGACATACTGACTTATGTGGCGCAGCTCCTGCATGAGGTATGGGGGGACGAGGACGCCTCCCCCCAGACTTTGGATCGTGCCCATCGGGTTTACGTGCCGGCGGGTAGGGCGGGCCTCCTTCCGGACATCTTGACGCATGTGCACTACTTCGCGGAGAAGGAGGCCATCCTGAAAGCGGTGAGGGACAAGCCTAATCTTACCTATGGAGGCGACAAGATACATTTCTTCCAGGATCTGGCTCCTAACACCCTGCGCCGACGGAGGGCTTTCAGACCGGTGACGGAGAAGTTGAGGGCTCTCAACATCTCTTATCAGTGGGGCCACCCCTTCGCACTCATCTTCCGCTGGGAGGACAATTGCAGGGTCATACGGTCCTATCATGAGGCGGCTCAGCTGCTCGAGATGCCGGAATCGCCGGCGCGCAGCCCTTCTCGACCGCGACATCAGGAGAGGGTCCCCGCTCGCCCGGACTGGACCAAGTTTCAGCGGACCGCCGCTCCCCTCCGGTGGATGAGAGATCCTCCTCGCAGGCCAAGCAAGACATCATATTTGAACAAACACTCCCAGGCATAAACTAAGGAAAGCAAACAATAGATAAAACAAACAAACTAGTTCAGTAAGAAAGAATATTTGTAGTTTAATTTGATATAAAATGGGATAAAAATTAGACACATTAATCACAATTGATAAAAGGACTGATACATATGTATTCACAATTTAGATAAAAAGAAGGTTAAGTGGTCTTCAGTCAGATAAAAAAGAAGGTTAAGTGGTCTTCAGTCAACGCGTTTCGACATATACAATATGTCTTCATCAGGACATTAACCATGAGTAAACTCTATTTTGCTGCAATGAAAGGGGACAGGTATCAAATCTATTCTTTAGTGTGTACAAGTTATTGGAACAGGGTCAGTGAATCCCTAAAATTAGGGAGTTATAAGTCCCACATTATCGCATCCGGACTTTAGAATGGCTGGCGAGGTAATTACTCAAAGGACTGATTGGGCTACCGTGCAAAAGAAAGGAGGTACTGGATGGTAACAGCTGTTTATGTCGGAAATGGTTGCAGTAATAAATTTTGGTAGCTGCGGGGCTCCTAACTTTTAAAAATGAAAAGGGGTTTCCCTCGCCGGCATCGATAAATGCAGTCGGGCGCCGAGTAGCAAGTTAGGGTACTATTAAGCAGTCAGCTATATCACGGAGTTTAGAGGGGTGAGTCCGTGGATATTTCAAACAAAAGGAGAGGCGCCACTTCTAATTACGGTCGCATTCACTTGTGCACGCACTTGATGCCACCTTGATAAAAACAATTCCAAGAACGCTGATAGTAGCCAGCTGCATCCGGGGGTCTGCAAACGTGTCAGTTTCCACAGAAAGAGCGACTCATAGCACACATCCGCTCTCTTGAGGGTGACCGTGATGGCCAGACGTCGCATCCACCTACCCAGTGACCCGGATACCGCTGGGAAATAATATCTTCAAGGTTTCTGTCGCTGATGTAGAGTGCTTACATTCCACCCATCTGCAGTAATCTGTTAGCCCGCTGACTGAGATGGCCTTCCTTGTGGTTCCTTGACTCCTGCCATCCACGACTATCACCGGAGGCGACTCTGATCCCCTTGCGGCGTGGATGCTCTGTACCCCCTGTGGCATCTTGGCTCTCCCTGCGCATGTGGTTGCAGTACCATCAGATGCAGAAGAAGGCTCCCTACTTGTGCCATTCGTGTGGTAGATCTGGAAGCATAGGGGGTCCGTCTTGGCCGCTGTGCATGGACCGCTTCGGGGGGGTGTGTGATGGACGCTGTCATGCCCTACCAATCTGTGCAGCTGCATTGTACCCCCGACTCCAGATTGGGCAGCGGGGCTACCGGGATCGAGAATTCCTGTGCTTTTCGTGGGTGCCCCCCATACTGTCCCATAGGTAGTGACATTCCTGAGTGCGTCCAAACCCTTGGGTAGAGGATGCCCGGTGACTGGGGCAGTCCAATACGGCCCTGTTGGCCTTTGTTGTCCTCGGTAGCTACGAGGCCTATTTGGCCGCTTATTGTTCCCCTTTTCACTTTTTCCCTTCCTATTTTTCCTTCTTGCTTTTCTTTCTTCTGACCTTTTCTCTTTCCCTTTCTCCTGATTCAGTGGGTGGTGGGATGAGGATGGAGAGGCTGCTGTCTCCTGGATGGGATGGGCGGGGAGAGGGTTCCCCTGGGCATTTCTTCCTGCATTGTTGGGAGCGGGGAGCGTGGGCGGATCCTAATTGCTACATGCTGTGACTGTTCCTAGGACCTTGAAGGTCTTGACACTCAACGTCATGGGCCTGAATTCCCCTAATAAGCGCAAGCAGGTTTGGCGCTATCTCCTCCAACAGCAGCCTGACATTATTTTCCTTCAGGAAACCCAACTACTACAGGGAGACACACACCGCATGGCGCACACCAAGTACCCTATCCAGTTTTGGGCAGCTGCGGACACTAAAACGGCGGGGGTGGCCATACTGTGCAGAGCTGGCTTCAGGCGGGGAGATACAAGGCCCTATAAGAGTGAGGATGGGCGCTTTCTCAAGGCCACAGTACACATGGGGCGGCGCTGATTCACTCTGTGTAACGTGTACGCACCCAATCAGTTGTAGGACCGACATCTTCAGGCATTCCTGCGGGAACAGATTCCATGTGGTGACCCGCACATGATATTGGGAGGGGACTTCAACTTAGTGTGGGACCCGGACATGGATCGTAGCGATGCCGCTTTCAATGCCACTGGGGCGATGTCCTCTACGCTGCGCAAGCAGATTGCAGATTTAGATTTAATAGACATGTAGCGTTACCACAGCCCGAATCTGAGAGACTATTCCTTTTACTCACACACCCACAGGTCCTACTCCTGTATAGATTTCCTCTTTATATCGCTGGAGTTGCTCCGGGACACATTGGGATCCTCCATCTCGGACATATCACTGTCGGATCATGCCCATGTGGAGATACTCCTCCAGGACCCGGCTGCGCGCCCCATGCGTGAGGCTCGTTGGTCTGTTCCGCCGAGCGTCCTTTGGGATGCTGAGGACATGGACAGCATCCGGGAGGCCATAGACTCCTATTTTGCTTCTAATGATACCCCGGAGATGTCTTTTCCGGTGGTATAGGATGCCTTCAAAGCCACGATCCGGGGACACATCACCTCTCTGGCAATCGCACGGAGTCGTTATGCCTGCAAATTGGAAGCTGATCTGGCAGTGGACATTAAGAGTAAGGGTGGGCGTAGTTCGCGAAGTAGCACTACGCGAAGCTACACGAAGTGTACTTCGCACTACACGAACTTCACGTAGCACTACGCGAGCTGCGTAGAAGCATGTTCACACTGTGCAAGATGCGTTTTCAATGATTGCACAGTGCGGACAAGCATCCGGCACTGTGCAATCATTGAAAACGGCATCTTGCACAGTGCGAGCTGTAGTTTTCTGCTGCTCGAGTAGATTATTACTCGAGCTGCAGCTTTCTCAACGCGAACTGGTAGTTTCTCATTGAGAGCGGTCGCGAGCATGCGCAACCACTCACAATGAGAAACCTTACCTCCCCGCGTTGAGAATCTCGCCGGGATGTCATTTTGCTTGCTTGCGGTCACGAACATGATGTTCAGGACCGCGAACAAGCAAAAAATGAGCGCTGCACTACGCTACGCTGCACTACGCTACGCTGCACTACGCGTGTTCGCACTGTGCTACGTGCAGCTCGCGTAGTGCAAAGTTGCGCAAACTTCGCAAACTCCGCGAGCGTAGCGTAGTGCTTTGCCCAGGGTTAATTAAGAGGGGTGAGGTGCAGGATCGGGTGCGGTCATCACTGGAAACTAGGAGCAGATTGGCCAATCTCAGGAGACAACTTCGGCATTTACCCACTAATAAGGCGGAATGCGCTCTGTTGGCCTTGAAACAAAAGTACTTTGAGGGTGGCGACAAGGTAGGACGACTGCTGGCGGGGAGGTTGCGGGCGCGTGCTGCTAAGGCTCACATAGCCAGTGTTCAACTGCAGGATGGGTCGAGAGTGGTCTCTGAGAAAGCTAAGCAGGCCGCATTTGTGGACTACTATGCCTCTTTGTATGGGAGGGAGCCCGTATCGGCGGACGCGATAGCGGCTGTCCTGGATGACTATGAGGGGACGACGCTGTCCGCAGGGAGTGCGGCGGAGCTGGAATGCTCCATTACCGAGGAAGAGGTAACTGCGGCGATTAAAGACCTCCCTTTGGAGAAAACGCCGGGCCCGGATGGCCTGCCCCTATCTTTCTATGGCACATTTCAGACCCAGCTTCGACCTTATCTCCTCAGACTGTTCAACTCTTTCAACGACGATGTGGGACTGTCCCCTGACAAGGGCATGGCAGAGATAGCGTTGATACCGAAACCCGGAAAAGACCCCACGTTGTGTGCGTCTTATCGCCCTATTGCCTTATTGAATACGGATCTTAAAATATATACTAAACTCCTCGCTAAATGCTTAGATCCGTATATGCCGAGGCTTGTGGACCCTGATCAGGCCGGATTTATTCGTGACCGTCAGGGAGCAGACAACGTACGTAAACTCGCCCACCTCGTAGGGAGGGTGCACCATTGGAATATCCCGGCTTGCCTTCTTTCCCTAGACGCGGAGAAGGCATTTGACCGGGTGGACTGGACCTTCCTTAGGGCGGTACTCCACAAAATCGGGTTGGGTCCGAAGATGATCGCAAGGGTTATGGCTCCATACATAGGGCCCCAGGCTAGAATTCGGGTCAATGGTGGCTTAACGCCTATGCTGGCGGTACATAGGGGTACTAGGCAGGGGTGTCCCCTCTCCCCCCTTTTATTTGCCCTCGCAGTGGAATCTCTCGCAGAGTTGATACGGTGCGAATCGGACATCCACGGGATAGCTCATGGTGGTCGGGACAACAAGGTGGCGTTGTTCTCAAATGATCTGATTCTTACTCTTACGCGTCCGGGGGAATCCCTACCGGCCGTCCATAGGGTGCTTTGCCTTTATGAGAGGGCCTCCGGCCTCAAGATCAACCATGATAAGTCCTGGGCTCTTAATCTTACTATCCCGGCGGAGGAGATTTCCTCTTTGAAGGGGGCCGTGCCCTACCAGTGAGCTGAGCGCCATATTCGATACTTGGGCCTCACCTTGACCTCCTCCCTGGATGCCTGGACATCTGCGAACTGGCGAGACTGCTGAAAAGAGATCTTGGAGGATCTACAGCGGTGGAAGCCCCTGATGTTGTCATGGTTAGGCCGACTCAACGCTGTTAAAATGTCGATCCTCCCCAAAATTCTCTACGTGTTCCCAATGCCTCCCCACTTCAATACCGCATCACTGCATACGAAGCCTGCAACGCGAGCTCACGTCCTTTGTATGGGGCGGTAAGCGATCACGCTTCTCACAAAAGATCGTTATGGCTCCGTGAGATAGGGGAGGTCTAGCCTGTCCCAATCTAGTACACTATTATTGGGCTGAGCACCTCCGTTTTGTGATAGAGTGGGGGTGCGAGAGAGTGAAAAAGGATGGCTGCATATGGACAGGGCGGTAACGGGACACTCCATTTGGGATCTGCCGTGGCTCCATCGGGTGGCTCGCTCTAGGAGTGCATACTTGGCGGCGCCCACAAAAACGGTGTTGGACATTTGGGACGCCAGTGCCGTGTCCAAGGGGTTTACTACCTTCCCGTCCCCACATACTCCCATAGCAGCGAACCCGCACTTCCCACTGGCCCATCAATCTCCGGCGTTTGAGAAATGGGTGCAAGGAGACTGCAGGGTGATCTGCGACCTCTTTGAAGGGGGCACACTTAAATCGTTCGACCAATGCCAGGAGGAGTTCCACTTGCAGCCAACGGCGCGGCTGCAATATGCTCAATTGCGACACTGGGTCTCTGATGGGGTCATGCATCAAGCGGCCACACGAGCCTTTACCCCTTTTGAAAAGCTGGCACGCTCCCTTGGGGGTTTAAAAAGGTTGGTCACCCAGATTTATAACATTTTGCAACATCCACCACTTGTACCCATTCACTCGTACCAGCGCCAATGGCAGCTAGCGGTCGATGCGGACATTGAGCCCTCACAATGGGACACAGTGTGGAGGGATATTCCCAAGGTATATCGTAGTATCCCGCAGAGGGAAAATGCCTATAAGCTTCTAACTCAATGGTACTACACTCCTTTGCAGCTACATAAGATGTTCCTCACTGTTTCCCCACTGTGCTGGAGATGTCGGACTGCAACAGGGGATTTTGTGCACATATGGTGGGCATGCCCGCTCTTAACTGTCTTTTGGAAAGAGGTCCTCAGCCACATTAGGGGGGTGTTGGTGTTCCCCTTGCCCGAAGCCATAGGTACGATCCTGCTTGGTGTTAGGCCCCTCGACCTCAAGGCCCTCACCCGTAGTGACTGGGTTGTGACACTACAAATGCTGGGAGCGGCCAAGCAGCTTATAGCCCTGTACTGGAAAAAGACCGAAGCGCCCCCCATAGCATCCTGGTTTGTGCGGCTCTGGCACGTCCTAGCAATGGAGCACCTCACAGCGCGAATACAAATGTGTGACACTCGTTTTGGGGCAGTCTGGAAGCCCTTGGTGCGCTACCTTTGCTCAATAGAACATGCAAGACACATGCCCACTAGACTTCGGACTTTACACCTCTTTGACGATGCTGTCATTCCCGCAGACCCCACCAGACTGATCCCATAGACATCTTACATGATGTGAGAGCTTTTGAGGCTGACGCTAGCTATCTGACACCCCCCCTCTCCCACTGAGCAGCACACATACCCTGCTTGCGCAACGCCCTTCCTACCTCTTGTTTCCTGCTCCCTTATCTATACTTTTCTCTTTCCTCCCTTTCTCTCTAGATCTCTTAAGTGTTTGTAGGCCCCTGTTGGGTCGTCCATAAGTGTTGGACTTGTTGCCAGTTCACTTATTCCCACTGACCCGGTGCTTGGGCTCTCTGTGCACTGAGTAGTTCTAACAGCTGATTATAAGCCACGCGGCCAGCCCCTCCGGGTTGTAGGCACGGTGCTGTGTTAATTTGTTTTAATATGCAGGATCTACGACCTCACTGCTATTTCTCCGCGGCCGGCCTCGGATAGATGTTGTAGGCTTATCGCTGTGTCTATGTGCCCCTGTCAGGGGATTTGTTCCAAAATAAAAACAGACTTGAAAAAAAAACCTACGTCATATAAATTAATTACAACACATAGACCAAACAGTTCCACATAACAATCAAATAATATTTACACAAATATAAAATGGCATTTCCCACCCAAAACAAAAGTAAATAAAGAAAACATACTGTTCTGGAACAGCAAATGTTTCTCTTTATCCACGTAAAAACAAAATTTGCAATCTACCAAAAACGGAAATATATTGTCCAAACACCCTAAAAAAAATCTGAAATGAATTGAATCCAATACAAATCCCTTGAAGCATTCCAAAGCATGTAGGCACCATAAAAAACAGAAAAGGTGTTTTAAAAAAATAAACACTCCAGGAAAATGGAGAAAAAGGAAATCAAATTAAAAAGTAATGGTCTGGGATAACCCAAAAATGATTTCCATAAAAAAAATGTTAACTCCCAATGCCCAAAGGACTTGTTCGTAGACAAAAAAAACACCTGAAAGCACATTATACTCCCAAAATACATATACATAAAAGTTAATCATCAAAATATAACCAACAAAACTTGATTTAACATAACCTGGAAACACATTACTAAAATAGTGTAAAAAATTGCAAAACAACAAATTTGTGAAAAACACTAACTAATACATCTGAAATGTGCTAAGAGCTATCATCTCATTACATGCAGAGACTTGGGTTCGGGTGAAAACCAGCTGATTTAGGGCAAGCACTGGACGCCTGTAGTTTGGTTCCTCCAAAGATAAGTTTGGTCTACTTGTAAATAATTCGATACGCTGACAACATTGTGGTCATGGAAACACCATGTCAGGTTTGCAAAGGGCTTTGGACACCTGGAGCTGATTTAACAAGGCCAACCATCTACAGGTGAATAAGTCCAAAACCAAAGTCCTGATATTCAGTGGCTACCGAAGGAAGAAGGTGGCAACTTTGCAAATAAAAGGCAAGATCATTACTACAGCAAGGGATTATAAGTATTTGGGTGTGTGGTTCAGGGAAACTGGCTCAGCCATTGCCCAAGTAAAAGATCTTAAAATGAAGGCGGCAGCCATTACTTATGGGATTGGACAATTAAAACGCTTATTAAGTAGCGCCTCTTCTACCCTTATCTTAAGAGTAACAAAGGTGAACTTAACCCCATCCCTGCAGTATGGTCATTTTGCTTATCCTGGCACATTGGACGCAACCTTGGAGTTATGCCATTTTTGAGCATGTAATAAACTATTCCATCAACGGTGACATGTCCGATGCTCCGGATTGAGACTAGAGCTCGTGCTGGTAACTCAATCAATCGAGTGTAAGACTTCCATGTTAAAATATTATTTCAAGCGCAGCACGGCTCCCTAGAATTCGATAAAAAGCCTTTTGAAAACCATTTATGAAAATCCAGGCAACCCATGGTCCATTCAACTAAATGAAGCAATCTCGTTATTCAAGATTGAAGTTTCTGCCTTTGGGGATGGCGCCATCCCATATTCTGCATGGAAGACAGCCATTAACAAGCAAATGAATGTGGCTTTCAGGTGCTCAAGCCACCTATTTTTGGACATTCACATGCGTGGCCTAATTGATTCCCTGTTGGTCTGAAAGGACTGTGGGGGTTGCCTCCCCATTAAGGTTGCTGGCCTGGAGAGTGTCTATGTCCATCAGCCTCAGGCAGCAGAGGCCTAGTTCTTCCACCACCCATGTGGACTCCTGTTCTTACAAACAAGTTGAAATCTATACAGCAAAATAGTAAAAGAATATAGCTGGCAATTAAATGCCTGGAGGTGAAGTCAGTTGATTCCTACAGATTTTGAGGTTTTACTTCTAGGAGGAGCTTAAAATGGGACATACATTGGGATAGTATTAAGCAGAAGTCGTTGCTGCAGGCCAGCTGTTTGTCCAGATTTCAATGGAAATCTGGAGGGTTGTCTCATATTTCTTTATTGAGGGCTAACAAAGGGAAAAATCTCCCTTCCTCCTGGGCTTGTATGGCGCTGAGGTATTTTCCCTTGATCCCGCTATGAACAGGACTGGTTATCAGGAGCAGCCCCAGAAGACTTCTGTCGCTTCCACTAGGCACCATGGTCCAAGGCATACAGGGGCTGAATCTTAACTCCTGGAATTTTCGGGCATTCACCCGGGCTTTAGGATTTTTTAATAGGCTCTCGGAGGATGGTGAAGTGATAGGGGTCTGTAAACTCTGATGGGATAAGATTAAAAAAACAAAAAAAAACATGAAATCTGCCAATACTGATGTGCTTTCACTATATTATTCAAGGCAGTGAAAGGAGATGGGCAAGGAAAGTAAGAAATAGATTAAGTGGTATTAAGAACCTCCATTCTGATTGTGGTACAATTACGTCCTGGTCCCCTTTTCCAGGTAAATAAGTATTGAAAGAGGCTGTGGCAGAGCTGGCCGGGACTCTCGACCAGGCCTACATGAGTCAAAAAACTTCAATCAGTTTTTCAATTCCCTCTTTAGGTCTGGATACTGTTTTCCCCTACCTGACACAGGTACCTGATCCCGTCTTGCGGGAAGACATTTTAAGGGTAAGAGTGGAATGTAATCAAGTCCATTCATACCACTCCTGTTGGGCTAGGGTCCAGGATAATAATGATCTTTGTCCCTGCACCCTGAATGGAAAATGCTCTTGGTTACATATACCTATGGACTGTGTTTTTCATCCTCTGAGCTGGATGAAGTTTCTAAGACATTTGTTTTTTAAATACAGAACTGTACAAAGGATGTTGGCTTTAGAGTTGCTGCCAATAATGGGTTATTTAGATGCGGCCGTAGGAATTACACGCTTTTTAAGTTCGGTCAAATAGAGTTTTAATGATGGATTAGAGTAGGGGGTGATGGTCGATGGGTTGAACTTATGAGTTTTTTCATTCATTTTACAATGTATCTGTTTTTAGGTCGAGCCTACAGCAGCACATGCGCTGTTGCTCGACTTTTAGTAAGGGGCTTTTTAAAGTCCTGCCCACAAGCTTTTTCTGGCCTAAAGCTTGCGTGCATGTGCGCGTGAACGCACGCAGCCGCCATCTGCCTTTGTTATCTCATTAACTCGAGGCGCCATATGGTACGTGATTAATTTCACTTTTGCCGCTTGTGTGTTTGCCGTCGCGCGCGCACCCCTGCTTACACTTTTGCTGTCTTGTCATTTTATGAATCTCCCCCGCATGCACGTCACTGCTGAATGAAATCCAAGCTTTTGTGCCCTGTCTCCAGCCGGGTCCAATTTACCATTTGCCCGCAGGCATTTACAATTAAGCACCCGCAGCTGCACGTTGCCGATCAGCTGAATCCTATTTATTTCAGCTCCTGCTCCAGACGCAGGCTTCTCAGTTTCAGAACAGCGCAGCGCCGTAGAGGTAAGATGTGGCCATCCCTTTACATTTTCCAATCCAGTAAGCGCTTTCTGATCAATTACTTTCTCTTTCCCAAACTACTGAAATATCTTTCAATATTTGTGTGTTTTAAAAGTACCGTTAATAATTTAATTCCCTTAGCCAGTCCGCGCTTTGTGCATAATTCACTTTCTCCTTTCCGATTGCACTGAAGCTTTTTACACTTGTTAAAAGAAAGTCCTCTTGAATTATATTTATTCTAGGAGTCAAAAGTACTCATTGAAGGGTGAGAACAATGGTTCGCTGAATTATCCAAATGGCCTTTTCTGTTGGGAAGAACAGATTGCAAGAAAAGTTTAACCACGTGCCTGAAATCGCGTTGATAACGTTGATAATATTAACCCCGTCAGTGGTATTCATTTCACCCATAAGAACAGAAAAAGTCTGGTTTTCGGCCATCTACCTGACGGAAGACATGCTCTAGTCATAAGTGATGACTACACCCAATACCCAGAAGTTGAGATCATAAACTCGCAGGCTATGGCAGAAGCCATCTACGGGTTCCTGTGTGAGTACAGAGAGACTGCCCATTTGACAACAGGCCGAGTTCTGGGATATGCATGCATGGGGTGTATTGTCACAGACACCATTCCTCATCACCCCGCATGGGTTTCTGACTCCTTAGATGACGTTGAAGTGTTCACCAGGAGAAAGGCCACCAACGACAGGTACCATGCTCATCTCAGAGCCTGTCAGTCGGAAGTCCAACAAAGGGACTCTGTCGATCTCAAAGATTGCTGCCTTAATAGCAAGTTCCATTTGAGCAACGTCCATGGACAGTGGTGCGTCGCAAAGGCACGATGATCACTACCCGCCAAGAAGATTAAGAGATCACGTACAATGTTTCTGTTGGAAAGTGGGTTATTGGTAGGGGCAAATGTACACATGGTAGGACCCATCATAGGTCTTAGAAAATTATTCATATGCTCAACCCTTGGTAACGTGGCTGCAAGCAGACAGGCTTAACGTCAAAGACCGGTATGTAAAGCATTTAAAAACACCAGTAAATAATTAAGACACAACACAAAATAAAAATCTGACACCAATTTATAAAAATAGGTAATATTTTTATTTTTTAAATGACACCAAAATGAAAAAAATCCACTGTAGGGAACCACAGATATGAATTTTTAAAGATTAGTTACTTTCTAGTGCTTAGAAACCAACAATGCCCCTTTTAGTCATTTTGTTTTCTCTGAAAGGGACACACCTTTAGAAACCGTTCTGGAGAATATCTCACCACTGTGTTGTGCCGCCTTCTTCAGCAGGCGGGTCCAGTTAGAACTCCTTCCTGAAGTTCTGCTTGCGGGTCCCAAAATATCCAACACACAATTCATGGTTCTGGAATCTCCAAAAGGGTCCTTTAAAGTGAAAAACCTCAATTCTACAATCCACTTGAGCACAACCCTTACAAATCCAATGATGGGTCTCCAATGTGTAGATTTAGTTGGTGATGTTCCAGTTGAGCTTCTGGAGTCTACTCTTTAGTTATTTTCCAGCAAGATAATCCACAGGGCTGTGGTTTCAGATGGTGCAGCCTTCATAGGTCAGGCCTTAGAGTTCCTTGCACAGCAAAATCTTTTCAGTGGGGCACTTTTGGCTTCATTCAGTTTCAAGTGGCACATCTGGAGGGCCCTGCCCCTCTCAGATACTTATTCAAAATGTTCTGGGTCAAGCACCAGGTCACTTCTGACCAATGACAGAGGGGCATATCCTCATAGTTATGACCACATCCTATAAAGTGTGGGATTATTTTGTCCCAGAGTGCATCATTCTTCCAAATCCGTAATGGCTGAATTTTCAACAAGGAGGTGAGAGCGCGTTAAACGCACCCCCTGGGATGGCGTATTTCCATGGACTCTCCCCTTACCATTTGCACGTACCTTCCTTAAGCTTAGCCCTGACTCTGGATCAAGAGTGTCCGAGTGAAACTGAAACCCAGGCCTCCCCTCTGCCTTTGAAGAGCATAGTTTACGACTCCACCTCCTGGCCTGGCATTCCTATAGACCAGCACACTGCCCTCCCAGCAGAATGGTTCATCACCTCTTCAAAGCAGCCTGGCGAATCCACATAACTCTGACCAATCAGGGCAGACCACTGGAAGGCTTAATTTGAACTTACAAACAAGAAAGTCTTATAACTTCTTGTATGTACACTTTAGGAGAAATTCAACAATATAATACTGTTGGATTTACTATTACCATTCTGGGAAGTCTTTGAATGGTCCGACTAGTCCTTTCCTATCAATATTTATTAATCAATACCTTCCTACCATGTTAACCTATGGGCCATGGGGTTTGCTATGGGGAAAATTACTTGGGACAGTTTTCTAGCACCAGGGCTTATAAAAACATATTTTATAAGTACTTCCCTAATCTCTACAGGACCCCCACCCCCTGTGCAACTAAGGGAGACTTTAGGATTTCTGAATCTGCAGAAATATTTCAGATCCTCCTTCACCCAGTTCTTCTAGTATCAAAGTCGAATTTGAGCAGCTCTTTAATACAATGTGGGGAGTAAAATGTAAAATTTCACTTTACCCAGGCGTATAAAAACTCATTTTATAAGGGTGTACCTTATAGATAACTGACCCCCACCCCTGGGATACCAAGGGGTGACCCCGGGGGTCCTTAATATTCAGAAACATTGTAGGTTTTTCATTTTTAAGTGCCCCTACCCCCAAAGTCGAATTTGGGCACAATGTAAGGTTTAAAAGCAGTCCTGGCAATCAGTGGTGCTTTTAAACTGACCTCAGGCTTCAGCACTGCACACATGCTGGTGCAGAAAATCTGCTGGCCTCTAAACTGGCATGCCCCAGGATACTGGGGACTTCTAGGTAGTGTCAATCCCCTGCCCTATTATATACTAGGGGCTTATGGGATAGGCCATGCCAATTACAGGGGGTACCTCGCCATACCATAGTGTACCCTAGTGTATGTTGGGTGTCTTAACTGTATTCTAATGTGTTCCTTTTAGCTTGGCACTGGCCCTGGGCCTGGTTAAACAGAGCCCAGGGTCAGTCGGAGTCAGTTACCACAGGGGCCAGTCAGCAAAAAGTTGGGGGGTGCCCAGGGCACAGGATGACTTTGCAACAGTTTCAAAGTGTGGAGAGAGGACCTAGGGTCCCGTGAACAGTTTTCCATCCCAGGCAGGAGTAATGAGGACTTGGAACAACCTCTTTCTACAGCCCAACGAGCTGTCTCATTAGACTGTTCCCAACATAGTGAGGAGGGATGGATGACATTGAGCCCAGCCCAGCTGATACTACCTGCAGGTGGAGAAACTGGACTCCGCTCTCCGAGCATTTCATGGCGCAGCAACTGCTCCAAGTACTGCCTGAGAGATAACCTGCTGCCATCATCTAGGCTGGCTAACTTTTTGGTGGGATCTTAAGCTGCCAGAAGCTAGACCCAGGCAGCTTGGTAACTTTTGTATCATATTTATATCTGCCATATTGTACGTTAATTTTGCTACAAATATTGTTATAGTTGGGGAGGAATGTAATGCACCACCTCACCATGTTGGTGGGGTGGTTAAATAGAATGCACCTGTGTACGTGCCGAGTATGGACGTAGGGGGACAAGTAGGGGGACAAGGTAAATAAATTATTGGCAGGGCTGTTCAGCCAGTCACGCAGTAGGCCCTGACACAGTACCACTGTGTGTGGCGTCCTTTTTATTTCTAGGCCCAATTGTGACCCTGGCTAAGTGCCCAAAATAGTGGTAGCCCCACACTACATCGAGAGCCTACCACTATACTTGTCTACCTTTAACCTCACATGTGGATGAAGTAAAAGTCTTGAAATCAAAGAAGGATGAATATTTATTTGTAGTGTACTATGTTAAAAGAGCATCTGCCTCTATGAAAGTTAATAGTAAAAGAGGCCTACAAGGGATTTGCTTTTGTAATAGTTTCAGATTATTCAAAGATAAATCCAGGTGTTAGTCCTGATGGAACAGACACCAGAGTGTCTTTAGACAACAAAAAACACAAAGAATGAAATTCTTAGTATAAGAAACACCGGGAGACATAATAGTTTGTTGATAAAGGAGTACAAATGGTTAAAAGCAATTCAGCAAGCAGTCATGGAGAGAAGCAAAAATCAAATTGTCCTAACAATACATGACTGTAAATCTATTCCAAATTAATTATCAGTTACAAATCTCTAAATGAGAATATGTATTGCATTCAAATCACAAATTTTCTTGGAAATAGATGAAGAAGTCGACGTTTCGGTCTGTTCTGCGGTAGTCCCTCAGACCATCTTCAGGACGAGCAAAGTTATAGCTGACAAAATGACTATTTCTCATAGAGGTGGAACGCTATCTAGTACCAGATGCAAAATCTATGGTTATTGCTGCAGAAGCGTTTACTGCTTTTAAGGAGAATTAGTTTCCTATATTTAATTCTTTTAGCCCGGATCTGTCAGAATGCAGATAAGGTGACTGTAGAGTGCTGTATTAATTGGCACTATCTCTGTCATATGACGACGTCTGTCCAAAGATAAGGAGCCACTGCATCCAGTAAGGGGGGACGAGCTGAATGATATCTGGAGGTCATGCGTATTCATCCACCAGGAGCTTAAAGGATTAAGAGGCATACCCGGTGGGAGATGTAACTATAGATTTCCTGGCACCCAACATCAGTCTCGGGTCAGTGTATCTCTAACTATTGTTGATATAGAGATACAGATACCAAGGTGCATTTTAACAGAACATCCAGCTAATGTATAACATTCTGTTACATGGAAAACAAAAGAGGAAGCAATACATATTCAAGTTTTCCACAAAATAAGGAATTCTGACTTGAAGTATCCACGTACAGACCATATCAGGGTCGCATCCAATAAACAGTGTAATGACCAAAGGAATCTTCCAAGATAGAACAATAATCAATTGAAAGAAGTGACCCCATATACTAAATTGTCCTGAAGAAGGTGGCCCATATCTTTTGGCTCCAACCACCGAAACGCGTCGACGCCTGTTTTCCAAAAGGAATCCAAAAAAGCCAAGGGACTATATGAGATACAAGGAAATTTCAGTACAATTGGTCCCTTTTTAATATATTTGGCCATTGGATCAGATTTACATTTCAACTGAACCATTAATACTGTTCTCTAAGTGGGGTGTTATTTCCATGTGTTTCATTTTCATGTATGATGTATTATGTGTTCTTTTTACCAATGCGAGTATAGTTTTCTGTTTGGCTATGCAGAGTGGAATTTATATATTGTGAAAAAGTTTTTAAATATATGTACTGTTTACACTGCTTCGGATTTTCTTCCGAATTTTAAATACACAAAAAAATTGTTTTAAGAAATGAGCTTTTATATTTGAATAAAATTATGCAAGTACTTCATTTTAGTGTGTGAATATATTGAGGAATTAGTCGGGCTCCATACGGGCATGGAACGCATGCTCTAAGAGGTGAAAGGATGTTGTGAGGTGAATTGTAGCTGCTTCCAGGGATTTCTCTGAGGCTCTTCCATCATGACTAATACCTGGATTTATCTTTGAATAATCTGAAACTATTACAAAAGCAAATCCCTTGTAGGCCTCTTTTACTATTTACATTGTTGCCCAAGCCTCCAAGGGTATATTGGATTCCCTTAACTGTTGATTGCCTCTATGAAATTGGCAATTTGTAAATTTCGCAGGTGAATAGAAATTTAACACGGGTGGTACCCACCAATGCGGACAAGTCGACTGGTGTACTACTCCAACTGGCCCATGGAATTCCGCTCATATTGAGCCAGTACCGCCATCGTCTGCCTCTGCAGTGGAGAGATAGAACTTCCTTGCTTCTTGCCCCATGCTAATGGAGGGATACCCTGGGGCACATTCCGGCTCCTTGTTAACTCTAACCCGATTGATGTACGCTGACCTGTGCTTTTTCTGGCCCCCAAAAGTTCTACGGGATGTCCGTAACACAGGCAGCCCAGTCTCCTGCAACCAGCTGTGAAGTATAATTGCTTTGTAAGTGGGTATGGCCAATGATGTGCCGCTACACTATGCGCCCCTTCACTATTGCTAGCCTTCATGAATCCTGTGTCTGCGGTCGATGCATGTTGGTACCTTCAACATCAGTCACATCCCCCTGAGACCACTCAGTGCGTGGTGACAGGGCCACCTCTAGGACGGTGCAACCTGTGCAGCCACACCTAGCGCTGACCTTGTGGGGGGCTATGTTTAGATATAACAGGGATTTCAAAGGCACCCACTGCAGAATCCTTGTGTGTCCAGAAGTTTTCAGGCAACAATAAAAATGTCAAGATAACCTGGTGATTAATGTCCCTGCTGGCGAGAGATCAGAGTTTTATCTAGTGGCAATTTCGACCCGTGTAAAAGTAGCTCAGAGTGTTAAGATGCTTACTGCAAAGAACATGTGCCATGCAAATCACCAGACTGTATTTTATGTGGCTCGATCAGTGGGTTATGGCTTTTGTCACAGATCCTTTTGTTACTTGCAGTTCATAAGTTGCATCCCTAATATAGAAAAGTGACCTATGAACTGTCATCAAAGAACTGCATGCAAACTGCATGGCATAGGTTAGAACGTTATGGTTTTCTCCAATCTTTTATTATCCTAATTGTGCTAAAAATGCTTCATTTATTTAGAAATACATTCTTATTAGTAAAGCTAACCAATGCGTTACGTTTTAAATTCTGTGTTTGTGCTTCCACAGACCAAACGCTCTTAAAATACATGCCTACCAGTTTTGGTTGCATGTCATTCCTACTTTGTAATCCTCATTATTTTAGGAAACATTTCCTGTAGAATGATTTATAAATGTATGAATCATTGGCTCCGTATTATGTGAGTGTGTGTTGTAAAGTGCTCTGACACCCTGCACTGGTATAAGTAGCACTATAAAAACAAATTAAATGCACACGGGAGAGGGGCTATGGAGGGATGAGGGGCACTGGCAGAGCGTGGCAGTGAAGACATTTGTGAAGAAGGAGGATTTGTGAGGTGGGGTGGGTTCAACAAAGATTGTCGCACCAGTGCCACCAGTGCTAAAGCCTGTCCTGGGCGGTGGTCATCCTTGGACTGGAGCATGAGGAGGGGCTGTTACTGACAGCAACCCCACAGTGCACTCCCTAACCTGGAACTAGCAAGCCACCCTCAGTTACTTCGCAGCATGCGCAGCATCGGAGTATGTTTGGACGGATGCCTCATAGGGCTTCACAGCCTTAGCTGGCTTCATTCAGCAGCTGTCTGCTGCTGTTCTGTCCTGAACACCGGACCGTGGAATTGGTATAAAGGATAATGGGGCATATTACCAACAACCAGCGATAATTATCGCTAGGTTGGCTTAGCGGCAATAATTTTATCGCCATGTAGCGACGATTTTTATCGCTTAGAGGCCTTGATATTATCAAGGTTTATCTCCTAAGCGATAAAAATCGGCCGAAATGCATGAATATCGCTGAAAAGTCAGCGATATTCATGCATTACCGAGCAAATGCTCTTAGCCATGTTATCCACCTCCCATTGGATAACATGGCTAAGAACTGCTCAGGGCAGGTGTTAGCTTTTGGAGATATTCGCGCTTAGCGCGAATATCTCCAAAAGTTGGTAATAGGAGATAGCGATGTTAGCGACTGTTTCCAGTCGCTAACATCTTGGCACGCCCACTTTGCATGTCATTAGTGATAAATATCACTGACATGCAAAGCGGGGCCCAAGATGGTCGCTATCTCCTACTAGCTGTCGCTAACTGGTGTTAGCGACAGCTAGGTAATAGGAAGATAATTTTATCCCCGCTTTTTTGGCTTTTAAAGCCAAAAAAGCGGAGATAAACCCCCTTGATAATATGCCCCAATGTTTGGAGGCATTGGGGATTTTTAGTTTTTCTTATTAAATGAATGGGTTTATTTTGGTACACAGGGAGCTTATCGATTTGTCCGGGATCACAAGACATTGAGCCGACACCTGGACTCAGGCCTGGTTGCTCGGTTCCAGTGCAGGCCATTCTGCTTCTGCCCCTGTTGGAGGTGCCCCATGCTATGCCAACCATCGGTATTTACATAACTCACAGGATACGAAAATCATTGGAATGCACGGTGTATATATTGATTGGATCTGCGTGGTGTTCGCACTGGTAAATTTACACTGGTTTGTTTTTTTTAAAACATAAATCAAATTACCTTTACATTGTGCATAGCACAGTACACAAGGTTGCCACCTGTTGAAAATTATAAAGTCACCCACAGGCAGTATTTTACCCCCATCATTACATACGTTAAACAGTAAACATGAGAAGAAAATACTTTAAAGTGTGTTCTACAGCTGCCCTAATAATCCCTTGCTGATATTATAAAATGAAGGAAGACCGAAAGGCCAGATTAAAACGAAATCAGGCGACTTCATATAAAGTGCTACATAAGAAGCCTGCCAGGGCCTTTTAGTGAATCTTAAAACATGGACAAATGGGTTGTATTTTTCTTTGGGCTAAGTGGCAACCTATACATTTAATTGACACAATATTGGAGCAGACAACAGCTCCACGTAGGCCCTACTAGAACACTTTCTTCCTGTTGCGAGTACATGCTCATACGCACGTTCCCGGCGTCGCGTTCGAACTCTTGTTAATGGAATGAATCATCAATAAACCAACTCAGAAAGGATGGAACACTGGATTTATATGTCTGTGCTTCGAACTCCTGACTGTGATATGCATTGATGATTCAATATAATTGAGCAACCCAGCGCCCTAAGACATTTCATCAATGCACCAGCAGTGCCTGGCCTCAGCACATCCTTCCTTACCTTTTGGGTCACTATGGTAGTGGTGGCAGTGGGGCTGCTACAGCGAGACTCCAGAAATAATTTCTAAATCAACCTCACCATTACCCTGAAATATCCTAACACACATCCATTCACACAGTGGGGCCCAAAACACTGCGCACTTACTCTATTCATTTACTTCAACTTCAGGGTTTGGTGAAAGAGCAAGGAGTAATGCTGTAACATTGGCGGAGTGTCTAAACCTTATTTAACTAGTTATTATTTACACCTTATAGGTTTAACAATTTACCATGGTTTAATCAAACACCAATTTTATTCAGACACACCACCATAATGGCAATGGATCTGCTAGAATGAAAATCAGGCGTAGGAAAAACTACAAGACCAGCTTTTAATCTTCCATTTTCTTAATTTTATTTAAAGCAAACTTTAGTATGTCTGACATTTAGGCATTAATTAATTCTTTATTCAGTAAAAATCTTAACTTAATTTCAAAATTATCATTTTATTTTAAAGCTCGGAAAATAGACTTTTACTTCAGAATTAAGTAAAGTTTAGCAAAGAACAGATAGTCCCAAATTCATTCTCTCCTAACATCCCTAACTAACGCCCTCATCTTATCCTTCAATCCTGCAAGAAAAAACAAATAAAATTCAAAGAGTTCTTACATCCAGGATTCGATCTGCAATCCGACAGCACTTCGAGATGAAATCGAAAGGAGCGACACTTCTAAGCAAAATCAGGGGTTTTTATACACTCATTTCCTAACTTAATCTATCTAAAAAGTATCTAATATCGCCAACTCGGATTCTGATTGGTCAAATCTGGGGTAGATGAGCATTTCCTCATCATTACCGCATCATGTTCACAGTGATTCAGCAATTTAATAAAGGGGTATTGTTTAGGACAGTCTTTGGCCTAGTCACTTCCTCGACTTGTAACTTCCCATTACTTTCCCACGTTCAGAACCCTCGACTGTCCACGTTTTGGCAACCATTCTAACTTCCAGGGCATTGTAGCCTTGAACTTCCCGTCCAAGCACAGGCAGTTCACTCTCGCTTGCAGGCTTTTGGCGCGCCTGCATAGTCCAGCATTTGCTCGCAGTTTACCAGAGCATCCATATTTTCAGTAGGCCTCAGAGGCCACTTTTGGAACTATCATAGAAACAAACACAAATTCATGTTAATTATGGAACTAAACCCCTTCTGTTTACCTCCCACCATACTAATGTTTCCCCATTAGTTATTACCTAGCAGGTAAGCCCCATAAATGCATTTATACTTCCATATCCGTCGACTTTCTGGCACAAATACGTATACAATAAGCACATTTATATTGCGTTTATTTATTTTTAAGATCTGCATTAGTTCACATGAAAATAACAATACAAATTAGTTAGTTACATTGCTTCATGCAGGCAAAATTAGTATTCCCACGTGTACATGTGTGTGCATCTTATACTATTGTTGGTTATTTCACCACAACACACCATTAGTAAACGTTAACATTATGGAGCATTGATTTCACGAGGGGTACACAAATTTTGCTTTTGCCACCTTGCTCCATCAATTCCCTCATCTGGTGATCCTATCACCAAACATCTCTCAAAATTTTGGAAAATTTAGCAGAACATGTTTTGAATTCTTCATATTAGTATAATCTATACTCTAGTAACTTTCTCCTTTTGATTCTTTAAAAATCTTTTCTCTAATTTCTTCCATTTCTATTTCATTCTTTTCTCTTTCTCTTGCTTTTCGTTCTTGAATTTTCTTGTTTATTGCTTTTCTAAAATCTCTTCTGCCTTTGCATATACAGCATAATCTTATCAGAAAAATCACTATCACTAAGATTGTTATTGGAATTAATATTTTACCTATAATTAAACCACCTATCTCCTGGAACCAATGCTTAACTGCTGTAAAACTTCTACCTAATTTTTCAAGAACACCTTCAACCTCCAGTGGTTCAATTTCTTTATGTAAATCTGTAATATTTGTAATATACTTCTCAATATGTTGACTTTTGTCTGGAATATAAGTAGAACAATGTTGCACTTTCAATATTCCACAGACTCCTCCCTCTTTTGCTAAAATTATATCATGGGCAAGTCGATTTTGCATTACCATAGCTCTAATAGCAACCATTTCAGTATCAACCATCAGGAAACCTCCTGCAGTGTCTGGTGACAAACGATCAACTATTGTGGACAATTTTTGGATTCTATTTGCGTTAAAAGAAATTCCCACTGCTGGTATCAGTGCTCCAAAAACGTCACCTATTATTTCCAACACACTCTCTCTTCTTTTTTGACTTAAAACTTTGCCTATCTCATGTTTTCCATCAGTACCTCTATCTACATGAAAATTTTTAGGAAAGACCAAACCCACATAACAGGTCCCATACCAATGGTCCGGTAACCTATAGTAAGCTTTATTTCCACAAATAAAATAAACACCCGGAAAAACAGGATAATTTCCTCCTTTAAATCCCCAACCCCCTAAAATTTTATAGGTGTCTTTACATTGACTTGCACCCACAAAATAATTGTCATACATAGTATTGTCCCTTCTAATACAACATTTCCCTAACATGGGAGCATCTATGTTTATAGCCACATTCACCTTTTTATCATCAAGATTTTCATCATTAAATGTCCAGTATTTAGATTTCGAATGTTTTATTTTCTCACTTTGTTTATAAGCAACCCTTCTTTCCTCGACCACATTTAAGAATGTCTTCTCTTCAAATCTCAATTTACATGTCAAATTATTATTAAAAGCGTATTCATGTGTCAACTCGTCTAATTCTAAGAAATACTCTCCCATTACCTTTCCAGGTTTAATTTTGTTCAATGCACTATCAACTTTTAGTTTAGCAAAAATGTCATCCACATTGGAATAATGATACTCCAATTTCCCAGTCTTATAAAACAAACTTGCAATTACACTACAGGTCACACCATATGTAAGAGGAAGGTGGTGATAGGTCACCCCTTCTGACACTGACGCTGGCAATTTTACACAAACATAGAAATCATCAACATTCATAGTTTTAATATACTCAAGTAATTACTTTGGAAACGTATTCTTTGTGTAGTCACTGATGGACCTATCCTGATGCATCTCTGGTCTATACACATGAGTCTCATGAACTTCTACTTTCTCACTAAGGCTTATTTGAACTCACATTTAGCTTTAGTTTCGTTAAATTATCTTGAAAAGGAAATAAAAATAGCTAAAATTATCCATAAGATGATCAATAATCCCATACATATGGAGCAACATCTACACCATTTTCTAAAAATAGAACATTTTGTTTTATAATTACTGGTAGCCATTTTCTCTAACACAATTTCTTCGACCTAGTGTCACCTATGAGTTACACAACACACGATTCACTAACAGAGTTTCTTCGACCTTGTGTCAATTCTACTCTAAATTATACTATGGTTAGTTTTTCTAACAGGTTTTATTCGACCTTATGTCAACTCCGACCTCTCTTATATTTATAATATCCGTCTCACAGGACTTCAGACTTTTACTTATTATCATATATTGTGAGCACCTATTTTCTTTTCTCTGAGTTGACTTCTTTACTCACTTTTCCCAATCATCTTTGTGTTATACAGGTTTTCTTGACTGCTATTGACTTCAAAAATGGGTGGCAAGACGATATATGCTCACTCTGGTGATTTGTACTTCTGATTTGGTCGTCTGACTCTTTTTGGCCTTTGAACAATTTCTATTTTCTTTCCTAGTGTCTCTTTCTGGCTAGTGATCTCATTCACTTGCTCTTCTGGCTCTTTGGCTTTGTTCACTAGTTTAAATCTCAATCCATCAGTTTCTTTAGGCAAATTATCTCCTTTACAGACTTTCTTAGTCTTTGGCTCCACTGTGTTATGCTCCACTCTCCAAGCTCTTTACTCCACTGTGTTATTCTTCCACTCTCCAAGCTCTTTTCCTTGGGCTTTTTCGTAATGCAGTTTCATCTGCACTATACAGTTTCACTTTCAGTATCCTCAACTGTATCACTGATTATGATTTTCAAAAAGTCTTTGTCTTCATCAAGTTCAGCTTTCTCTTCTGTCACTCTGTTAGGAACACCTTCATAACTGGTACTTGGAATCTCATCCTTATTGTGAGGTACTTCCTCTTCTCCAGTCTCGGGATTTCCGTTCCTGCTTTCAGAGTTTTCAGATTTCTTTTCAGCTTTCTTCTTTTCTACAACTTTGTCTTCACTTTCTTTTGCGTCTCTGCTGGTGTCTGTCTTTACCAATTCTTGATCTTCAAATTGATCTTCAGAATCTGGTATCTCCACAATCTCCTTTTCACCTTCACCTTCAGACGCAGAACTGGCTTCTGATACTTCCAGATGTCGACGTTCCTGTCGATCTTCAGTCTCTGGAGTTCTTTTATTGTTCAACTTCGGAATCAGAGTCAGTTGTACTTTCACCGTCGTACGGGTATTCAGGTGCAGGCACACGGATGGTGTGGCTTGCATGCACCCACCTTTTCAGTCCAGCACATTTGACTGCAGTAGTGCTGACCAAGATCACCTGGCTTGGTTTCTGCCACCGAGGTACCAAACAATTTCTCCTGCGATGTACCTTCACTCGAACCCAGTCTCCAGGGACTAGATCATGAGCTGGATTTTTCTCTTTGGTATTTGACTCAGTTCCCATCTGGTGGAGCACAGAAGTTACTACATCAGACAGGTTCTTGCAGTAATCCAGTATGATGTCATCATTAATTGTCAATAACTTATCAACAGGTACATAGGCCTGCCTCATCACCCTGCCCATCAAAATTTCATGTGGACTTAATCTAGTTTTCTTGTCAGGAATGCTTCTCAGTGTCATCAGAACAAGCAGCAAGGCGTCTGGCCACTTAAACCCTGTTGCCAAACACATTTTTGCAATTCTTTTCTTAATATTTCCATTCATCTGTTCCACTACCCCTGAAGCCTCAGGTCTGTAAGCACAATGCAGCTTCTGGCGAATGTCTAGAGCCTCACAGATCATTTGCATTAGCTCGTTTTGAAAATGTGGTCTGCGATCTGATTCAATCGATACTGGGAAACCGAAACGTGGTATTATCTCTCGTAAAAGCAGTTTAGCAACAGTTATCCCATCATTCCTCCTTGTGGGGAAAGCTTCCACCCATCGGGAGAACAAACAGATTATTACAAGAATATACCTAAGCCTATTACATGGGGGCAACTCTACAAAATCCATCTGAACCCTTGTAAATGGATCACCCTCCCGTCCTATGGTTCCCAAACTTACAACAGTTCTCCTGTTCGGATTGAATTGCTGACATACCAAACACCTTTGGCACAAACTTTCAGCAATCATCCTGAACTTGGGGTTATACCAAGTTTGTCTAAAAAGACGAATCATGCCATCTCTTCCAATATGGGCTTGACCATGGTACATTCGGGCAATGTCTGAGATCATGCTATCGGGCATTACTGGTCTTTCATCTTTGTAAACCCAAATTTCATCCTCCTCTCTCTGTCTGCATCCTGCTTTTAACCAAATATCTTTTTCTTCCGCTTCTGCTTCTTCCTGCATTTGTTTCACTTCCTGCCATGTCTCAACTTGTCAGGGCTCCACGAATTTCCAATCCTTTTCTTCTATGTCGACTTGCACAGGAACAGAAGATGTTTACTTTCCAACTCCCTCTCTCCAATCAGTCGGAGTCAGATTAAAATCATAACTCCAAGCAATCAGAAGAAGGGAAGGGGAAAAGTGGAGAAAATAACCATAATAAAAGAAAGGCACAGAAGAGACTGGTCCGGTCCCTCGATACTCCAGCGAATCCTCCTCTGACTTTATCAGCCAAACTAGGTTCCTGTGAATACTTAAACATACAAATATTTTTAGCCTATAAATCTTAACTCTGTTCTACCTCCTTCTATTGTTAATTAAACCTACATACCCATGGGACTGCATAGACCTGCAGCTCTTCTTTCTACTGTGTGTTTTCTTAACTGGAGTTGCCTTGTGTTCAAACTCACTAAAATGAAATGACTGTGTTAATATTCCACTCTATTATTTCTCTTAGAATATGTGTTTTTCTAGACTACAGACCTACCACGCTATGCAACTCTGTGTCTTTTATTCTTCCTCTTGTGTTGTATGTTGGCTTGTGAATACCCCATCAATGCTGCATTCCGCTATTCTTTTTATGTGATCTGTACTTGTCTTTCTTCTTTTCAGACTGCTGCTTTCCTGCTCAAGTTATTCGTCTCACTAGATTCAGGTAAGCCTTTTCTTTCCATATACTTCAAGTAATTGTCTAAATTGCCTTTTAACAACTATTTACAATTCTCTGGGAGACGAGTTTAATTTCTTGTTGCTGTGTCTCGAAACACCTGCTGAAAACGCAACTGTTATCTCTTAGATTTTAAATGTCACAGGCTGAAAGCGTAATTCCTTTTTTCTGCAACAATACTGTCTAAATTAATTTTCACTTAGCTCTGTGAAAGCCGTTTTCTTTGACGTGAAGACAGCTGGCTCTGCTCCTGAAGCGGCACACGTTCTCTTGAAGAAGCCTCTCAGAATGTTTCTTTTTTTTTTTCTTTTCTTCTGTCAGACCCCAACGTGGCAATTTCTGCAGGGAAACTATGGTACTAGTCGCTACTAGGAATAAATCTCTAAACTGCTCCGGAAATCAGTAAATAACCTTTCCTTTAAACGTTTCCTACTCTAACTCGAAATCTCTAACTGCCTCGGGCTGAATTCTTGGTGAAGTGCGCAGCTCTGATAGAGCGCGCGCCTCACCTGAACTCTGTTCTAGAATGTTCAGGAGACTAGACTGGCAGCTTAGGCTGGCAGTTGTCCTGCTCGCCCGCCATCTTGGAATTCCGTGAATTCCACGCCTTGGACCAGGAAGGGGCCAGATTCCAGTCCTGTTGGCTCATTTTGAGAACTCTTGCTGGCCGTTCATTAGGAAGGATCCTGACACAACTACAGTGGTTTGTAACACAACGGAGTGTAGTCCTGGGACGAGGGGACAGCTGGACCAATAAATGCAATAAACTAAGGGAAGTTGCTGGCCCCACACTATTATGCTTTGTCTCCAAAGTTAAGAGAAAACGAACAAAGACTAATCTTCTGTGTGTTGGGTATATTTATTGTTACCCTTATGAATTTCATCAATTCTGTTTTCAAATTTTCATGAGTGAGAAAAACACTGTACAATAAATACACATTTAAACATATATACACATCTACTTCACATTATACATATATACATTTTATAAACAATCTTCTTCTATAATGCAATAGTTTTTATCCACAAATAATTACTCTTTGCAAGATAAATGTCAAAAATGGGATAACCACAAAAAGAATAAGCAAAGAAATTGCTAAGAGAAAGATCAAAGTCAAACTCTGAAAACTGAATCAAAGTTGCATTTAATGAAATCTTGTTGTCTTTCTTTTATGCCTGCCTGCCGACGCGTTTCGAATCCGGTGTTTACAATTGCCAGATTCTCATCAGGGCTCATTCGTTGTGGGTAGTCTAAACAAAAAGTGTAGAAGAAGGAAATTAAATAACTGGCTTTGGTTTTAGGTGGCTGTATTCCTTGTATCATGTTGATTCTTTCTATGGTGACTTGTCTGATTCCTTTAGCAATCTTATGTGACAAATATTGTACTTCTTTCTGACAAAACTGCAATTTTGATGGAGACACTTTATGTCCCTCTTCCGCCAAATGATTCAGCAATGCTACAGTGTCAGTTACACATGCATCGTTTGTTTTTGATGCAATCAAAAGATCATCAATATATTGTACCAACACAGACTCTTTAGGCATGCTCAAACTTTCTAATGATTTCTTTAGCAGCTAATTAAAAATCGATGGACTCTCGGTGTACCCTTGTGGAATTCTACATCATGCTAGGATACGGTTCTGGAATCTGAATGCAAAAATTGGTTGGCTTTCTGGGTGCAATGGAACAGTAAAGAACGCATTGCAAAGGTCAATCACAGTATACCATTCTGCATCATGGGGAATTTGGTACAGAATTGCTGCTGGATTCGGAACAATCGGACAACATGGGACAACAATTTTATTAACCCCTCTAAGGTCCTGTACAATTCTAAATGTCCCGTTAGGCTTTTTCAATCCCATAATTGGTGAATTGCAAGGACTGCTTTCTATTTCTCTCAATATTCCCTGCTCAAATCATTTTGTCAATCACTGGAGTTATTCCTTCAATTACTTCTGTAGTCATCTTATACTGAGGAATATTTGGGTAACTTACACCTTCCTTTAGTGTGACTCTTACGGGATCAACACCTTTCATTAATCCTATATCCTTTCCAGTGAAATCCCATACTTCTTCTTTCACTACCTCTTTCAGTTCAACAGGAATCTTTTCTCGGTCAAAAACAGGAAATAGCTTGCTCTGTTCTGCTTCCATCATGAGCATTGTCATTTTATACAAGCTATCCTCATCTTGGGTCTGCAACTCTATGCCATCCGGTGAACAATATATGGCACAGTTCATCTTGCACAAAATATCTCTTCCTAACAGATTAACAGGACTGCTATCCTGGGGTGCCGCTTACTAAGGAAATTGTTTTTGCCCTTGCTGCGACCTGACTCGGAGGTCTTTGGAGGAATCCCTGTTCACTTATTGCGATCCCCGCTCCGCGGGTGCTGCTCACTGGGCTGGGAACTTCGGCATTGGACTACAGGGCTGTACTGAGGGACTGCGAGGACCAACAGGCTTTCCCAATCACAGCTGCAGCCTCTTCCCTCAGCGCCCACGTTCCTGCATGCTCACCTGGACTGTTACTTAATTCCTTCGCGGCTCCTGCACTACGTGTGCCGCTTACTAAGGAGATTGTTTTTGCCCTTGCTGCGACCTGACTCGGAGGTCTTTGCAGGGATCCCCATTCACTTATCGCAACCCCCGCTCCGCGGGTGCCGCTCACTAGGTTGGGAACTTCGGCATTGGACTACAGGGCTGTACTGAGGGACTGCGAGGACCAGCAGGCTTTCCCAATCACAGCTGCAGCCTTTTCCCTCAGCACCCACGCCCCTGCCTGTTCACCTGGACTGTTACTTAATCCCTTCGCGGCTCCTGCACAACGGGTGCCGCTTACTAAGGACATTGTTTTTGCCCTTGCTGCGATCTGACTCGGAGGTCTTTGGAGGAATCCCTGTTCACTTATCGCAACCCCCGCTCTGCGGGTGCCGCTCACTGGGCTGGGAACTTTGGCATTGGACTACAGGGCTGTACTGAGGGACTGCGAGGACCAGCAGGCTTTCCCAATCACAGCTGCAGCCTCTTCCCTCAGCATCCACGCCCCCTGCCTGGAAGGTTTAAGACTGACTTCACTTTCCCGCGACGCGGGACGTGCGCGGGTGTGCACCGGGCGAAGCCCGGGCAAGGGCTGGGCCGTCTGTGGCCGTCCGGGGCTGGACGTGGCTGGGAATGGGCCCCTCCATTTACATCTGGATTCAGACTGGCGAAGTAAGAGAGTGTCACTTATGGTGATACTATTTCTCCTAATTATTACAGTGTCGCTATGGTGGCTCTGGCCTAAGACCTTAAACATCACGACTGAATTGACCTATTGTGGTGGCCCTCTTTTCTTGACAATCTTAGTTCAATTTCTATTCACCAATGACCACAAGGGCTACCACCACCAAGCAAACCCGGGGGGTTGGGTCGTCTAGAGGGACTTTGGACAATTATATCACCAGGGAAACAGCTAGGCTAGAACATGAAATAGCGCTTAAGGAACGGCGCTTGTCCTCGGAATTACTCCAAAATAGGCACTCATCTCTGGGCCCTATTTGTCATGCATCAACCCCATCAGTAGGTAACTCGCAAAATGATACAAATGGGGACACAAGTATTCCTTTTCTACTACAAGATATAACAGCTTCTATGCAATTAATTAGGGATACTACCATAAAAAATGCGAACATTAATTCATCAGTGGATAATTCTGACGAAGGTTCCCAGGTAATCCCTCTAACACAACTCCCAACAAAGGAAACCCCACGCACACAGACTAGTCCAGCGCCGCCATTGAAGAAAAGAAAGCGTAAGAGAAATACTCAAAAAGGTAGATTCGCAAAAACTCCAAAGATGGGCACACACAACTTGGGATCCGTCTCAGAGAGCACTAGGCAGCACGACATCGCCCAAAATCAAGCAGTGATCAAAGTACTTCTGGGAGGCGTTGAAATATTATTTAAATCACTTCTACTACCACTAGTGGAAAGGGTTAAAAGATTGTCAGATCAACTAGGAGAAATACAAAATGCACTCACTAAGAACACTGACCTTTTGAAAGAACTTTCAGCCCCCAGTGAGGGTCAAATCTTACCACCCCCACCTCTGCCAGCGACTACAATGATAAATGGGCCAACCAACGTGAATCCCCCAACTACCTGTGCAGCGAAGACACTGCCCCCAATGCCCCCTGATAAGGTTTTGCAAATACCTAAAGTTGCAGGAATGAGCTGTAGTACATCTGATTGCCCACAACCTATCCCCACAAGTAATACCTCCCCCCTGAAAAAAGTAAGACCTTCCCCGCCCAAAGTTAATTTGCCCCCAGAAGCGGCACCATATGTTGTGGTACTAACAGGGGTCCCGAAACTGGAAGCTGGTAAAATCGAACACTACCATGCCTTAAAAAATAAAGTTGTCTTCTGGTTGAGGAACAATCGACCATTACCATCAAATATCAAGGGTGAAATTCTTCACGTTAGAAGATTGGATTGGGTAGGGCATAGGTCCAAGGATATTAGGGGAGACATAGTTATCGTTAACTTTAGAGACTATAGGGCCACCAGTTATATTGGGGATTGGTATATGGAAAGAGGGAGGGAGGGAATTTCCACACGTGACCGTACCTACTTCTACCCCCAGTCCCTGTCACCGAACACGGTAAGAGATTGGGTACTTCAGGGTCCCGACTTGAATTTTAGAATCCCTACCTTCAACCGCTTTGCGGCATTCTCCGGATTAGACGGAGTAGATTGACTCCCAAATCATTCACTCAGGAATCAGAACTCTCCTATAAAAATAGTTCAAAGGCAATCTATCCATTGCGACCACCCAGGTAATTTGGCTATGTTGAAAGTACCAGAACGAACACTTGTGGGACCGAAACTTAGAGACCCTGGGGGAGAGTATCCCGAAGTTGGGAATAGCCGGAATGGAGAAATGGAACCAGGGCATCCCCGCACCGATGAGGGACAGGCTGTGATAACGCCTCCAAGTGGGGTTCCACAGTGAGGGCTGAGTCAAGGTCACTGGGTAACAACCATTCCTCAGATAAATTGGCAATCAGGATACTGTCCTGGAATTCAGCGGGATAAGGTGAAGAACAGCCTTTGGTTGGACTTCGTCCGGAAATTTGGCATAATCTGCCTTCAGGAGAGTTGGTCTACCAATGAAATTCACCTTGTGGGCTTTAAAACATATTTCTCTCTGGCTCTAGCGGTATCTTCTGGTAGAGCTAAAGGGGGTTTGATTATTTATATCTCCAGTACCCTAGGGGCTATGAAAGTTTCTAACGTAAAATCTGAAGCGACTTTCCAGATACTTACTCTTTCTTTCAACAAGACAGAAACAATAATTCTGGTGAATTTCTACAATAACCTTCCTGACGCAGAGTTAGTCTCCATACTATCCCAGATTTATGCTGAACTATCCACTCTTATAAGGGGCACCATAGGGTCAGCTTCAATTATCTGGGGTGGTGATTTTAACCAATACTTATGTCAATCCACCAGTTCTATTTTATGCGGGTTAACGGATGAAAAGGAAGATCCAATTGCCCACTTTTCTCATTCGAGAGTAGGGAGTTTTCTGAATGATATACTATTTGATCTGGGCCTTGTTATTATTAACCCAAGAGATCCCTCCTCCTTTCTCTATGGACCAACCTTCCATGGTAGTGGCAGACAGAGTACAATAGGTTTTATCCTTATATCTACCACACTAGAACAACAGATAACAAATTTTGAGCTCCATACAACTGTTCTGAGTGATCACTCTGCCCTTAGTATTACATTCCGACCACTACATAAATTTGCGGCGCATAGTTTAACTAGCACTCTAAAGCAAAACACTCTGACCCTGGGTAAAACAAATGGGTTTACATTAAAGTGGGAGAAAACTGACCCTCCGGAAATTACAAGGAGAGTTTTCAATATAGCCTCGTCTGCTATTGACAAATGTTTAGATTTGTCCACAAACGACGTGGATGTATTAAGTAACTTTAGGGTCATTCTAAAAGCCATAAAAAAGGAGCTTTCTGTAAACTTGAAATTAAATGAACAGAAACAACATAGGTGGTTCAATCACAGATGTACTATCGCCCATTCCACATTAAAAAAGGCGCTCAACAAATCAAATAGGGCACCTCAAGAAATAGCAAAGTTTAGGAGGGAATATAATGTAGCAATAAAGGATAGGAAAAAAGAATTAAAACAGGCCCTGTGGGATCAATTGTAAGAGAGTAGTAGGAAAAAAGATAGCTCAGCATTTTGGGCGGTGGTTAAGTCGCCATATCTAACCGACAACAAATCGGCACCAAGTATTGATGTCGCTATCGATGAATCTACCTGGGTGGACTACTTCTCAAAGATTTTTGCTATAGGGCCAGATAATTTAAGGCAGCAAGCAGCTCCGGGTCAAGCACAATTTATATCCCCTTACCATATTCAACTAGATAACACAATCGAAGAGGTTCTCATTGCCCTCACATCTAGCAAGAATAGAAAGGCACCAGTAGACTTTTTTAAGTCCAATTTAGATCTATGGGCCCCATTGGTGACAAGAGTATTTAAGGCTTCCTGTGAGGTGGGCCTATTGGACTCATGGTCCAAGTCAATTATGGTCCCCATTTTAAAAAAGGGGGACCGTCAGGAGGTATCCTGCTACTGCCCGATCACACTGCTGGACTCCTTGGGAAAGGTGGCGGAAAGAGTCATCCTCAAACGCCTCCAGCAGTGGGCGGAAGATGGAGAGATCCTCTCGGACCTTCAATTCGGGTTTCGAGAAGATCTGGGGACGATAGACCAAGCACTAAATCTGGCACTGCTCTCAGGTAAATATATAAGGCTCGATTTACATGGTCTATGTAGACCTATCAGCTGCCTTCGATTGCGTAGCTCATAATAAACTCTGGGGCATTTTAGCGGAAATGGGAGTGCAAGAACCATTGCTGAATTTCCTGCGTGAACTGTATTCGAACGCATCAGCGAGGGTAAGGCTTGGCATACAGGGCGAGTTAACGGCATCGTTCGGAATAGAGAGAGGAGTGAGACAAGGATGTGTCCTGGCCCCATTCCTCTTTACGCTTTATACCAACGGGCTGGAGAGGGGTATGCTTACTGGGAGCCGGGACCTTCCTTTAGTAAAAAATCGACCTATTCCCGCTCTTCTCTATGCCGATGATGCGGGGATACAGGCCAGAACGCCCCTCGAACTCCAGAAGTCACTAAATAGGTACACAGAATTTATGAGCAACCTGGACCTACGCATAAACATTAAAAAAACCTTTATTATGACAGTAGTAGGTCCTGGAAAAAAAAAGCAAGCTACTATCTACCTAGGAAAGGATAAATTAGTTTCCACAGACCAGTATCCATATTTAGGCATCATTATGGATAATAGACTTAACTGGAAACCGGCCATCGAGCCAAGAAAACTTCTCTTAATGAGATCAACAACTGCCCTGGTAAATTTCTCGAAAAAATTAGGTAAAAGACCCCCATTAGAACTCCTCCAGATATACAAGCCTAAATGCCAATCAGTTGCATTGTATGGGGCAGGTCTCTCGGGGTAAGCAAAAAATAATGCTCTACAATCTGTGGAAAATGCTTTCCTGAGGTTCTTGCTAGTTGCCCCAAAGACCACCTCCACGTATTCTTGCCACATTGAGCTGGGTATGCCCTATTTGACTGATCTATTAAAAATGGAACCACTTCTCTTGTGGCACCGTATTTGGTCAACAGATAAAAATGTTTTAACCCAGGGTATTATTTTAGATTGTATGTCTCTCGATCAGTGTCATAGAATTGGCTGGTTAGTATATGTAAAACGTTTTTTAATGGACCTAGGCCTACCACCTTGCCCTTGTGATGACACCTCGGTGCAGGCAATAAGTCATACCCTGTTTTTTTGTAAATTTTATAGGGAACACAGAAAGATCTGGTTGCTGCCAATACTACAATTCATGGGCATAAGAAGATGCCGCCCGGCCTTGATCTATTTACAATTTCTGGAAGTAGAGGGCACATCGAGGCACATTGTTAGATTCTTTAAATGTATTTTCCGACATCGTTCTAACTTATAATGAAATCAGGTTTTTAACTTGTACGCTACACTGTGTGCTTTATATTGATTATGTACAAATTCTTAACTGAAAATGATGATTATTAAATTGTGGCACTAGGTTATACTGTACACCAAATTCTCCTCGGGAGACATAAATTGGCATCAATTTTTAATATATTATGTATATCAAATATCTATTTTAAAATGTAAAACTGAATTGTATTTGCAATAATTGCTTTTATGGTTTTTTTCTTGTTACAAAAAAACGAATAAAGTCCTTTCTGATTCTGATTCTGACTGCTATCGCACACAACAAATCGATGCATATCTTTGAAAGTTCCAATTCCTATTTCAATTGGTTCTGTCAGAGGAGTTTGTATCTGTCTATTAGCTACACCTACAACTTCGATGCTCTCTCCTGAGAGAGGAAGATTTTGAATTTCCACTGATCTAACAGTAGAACGGGTAGCACCAGTGTCCACTAGGAAAGTTATTTCCACATCATTCACCTTTCCGTTCACAAATGGACCAGACTGATCTACCTCAAGAGTGGCTCCAAGCACCCACTCTTCTCCCTCTCTCAGGCACCGTCATAAACTTTCATCCGACTCACTGCCACCTTCTTCTTGTAACCAATACTGAGGACACGCATTCACTCTTTGCGGTCTTTTTACCTGCTCACCTCCGCTGAATCCTATCTCTGCACTGTATCTCTGCTGGTTTACACTGTTTGGCAGTGGCGGTTGTGGCACCTGACTTTGCTGATTTGCTATCTGCTGTTGTTGCTGTTGTTGATTTACCTCAAACTGCACCTGCGAATTCAATGAAGTATTTTCCGCATTAACTCTCGGCGGACATTTACACTCTTTCTTCCAAATCCCTAACTTGCCGCAATTAAAACAAGGGAATTTCTTCTTCAGTTCAGCAATATTTCCTACTAATTTTGGTTTACCCTTAACATTTCCTTGATTCCCTGCATTCTTACTCTCCATTTGCGCCACTTGTTGTTCCGCTACCTTTACTTGTGCCCACATAGCTTTCTCTTTCAGCTTTTTCTGCTTTGCATCAATTTCTTCACTACAATATTTCGCCTGTCTTAATACTTTATCCACTGAACTTGACTGCCATCCTATCATGCTGTGTCTAATCATGTCTGAAATTTCTGGTCTCAAACCATAAACAAATCTGTATATGAAGTGGCTCATATCTTTCTCATTTAGTTCCTCATAACCGCTATACTGCTTAAAAACTAACAGTAATCTTTCATAGAATGAATGTACAGATTCTTTCGGTTCTTGTGTGGTCCTGTTTATTTTTACCTAATCGGTTTCTTTTGGGGGTATCTTATTTTTTAGCCATACTATCACTTGTTCGTACTTTCATATTACATCTGGTGATGGAGCTCCTGTTACTTAGTCTCTAGGAAACTCTTCCATTGGCCAGTCCACAGCTATTTTACATTCTGTCCATAAATCCGCTGGCACCACTATGTCAAACAATCCATCTAAATCGATCCATAAAACTTTTGACACTTTTACAAATCTGTCTACCTGGCAATACCATTCTACTGGTTTCTCTCTCAACCTAGGGAAATCATTTGTAAATGACAATATGTCTTGTCTACTCCAAGGAACATGCACATATCCTCCTCCAGGTTTCTCTCTCATGGGGAACTCAGTTATCAATGCCTCTTTTTCCCTGATTTGAATAGCTAATGTGGATTTATCATTATTTTCTTCTTTCTTCTTTGCCCACTTAATCCTCCATTTGCTCACATCTCCCCATTTTCGCACCAGCACAATCAATTCTTTTATTTGTGCTAACCTCCAGTGGCGGACGTTGACAATTGCAAGAGGTGGGGCGTAGCGATCGCTCGAGCCCGAAAAACCTAAGGGGGGGTTCGGGCCCCCCTCCCTGTGCAGGCGATGTCCTTTCTCCCAATGTGTGAATTTCGGAGTCGACCCCACGTGCACCCTAGACATCTTCTAAGAGCTAAAATAGTCTCCTCGGTGTCTGGGGCTTCCATCTCCTCTCTCTCGGCAGTTCCCAAGGCCCAATCTAGTCGACTATTTGTGCCACGAGTGGCAGAGAAACAGGAAAACTCCCTTTTGGCGTGGTACAGTTCTCTCCAAACGTCTTCACAGGCCTAGTTGGGTCATCTTTCCACATCTGCATCAAGCACGCAATTGAAGTTCCCAGCCTACAACAGACGCTCGGCCATTTTATCTGTCACTGGAGACTGCACGTTTATGCTATCTTCCACATAGGGGATGTACACATATAAAATAGTCATACTCCTTTCTCGAGCATGACAATGTGTGTACCATTTGTGTTCCCCGCAATATAGCGTGTACCATAAGAAAAATCAAACACCCCTGAAATAAGAAGCTCCCGGCCCCCTATCCATCCCCGGGCAATCAGTAAACAGCAGAAAACAACATGTGGTCATCCACCATCCTATGAAAAGAACAACATAGCTTCCCTTGTCCCACCCCACTCTGATCAAACTGCTTGGCCCCTTACTTGAAAACCAAAAGACCACTACCTGCACGTCTATGTTTCCATTTCAAGCACCGCATGTTCCAAAAGCTAATGGATGGTCTTTGCCAACATTGAGCTGAGTAGTCATTAGTTCGTTGTACTTTCTCTTTCATTATGATAAAAATTGCATTCAAGGGAGCCATGCATAATGCATTTATATTTTAAAATGACTGACGTAAGCAACGTAGTTTGTATAGTATTAGGGGGCAGCCTAGCTACAGGTGTAAGTAAAAGAGGTAGTTTTTAAAGTCTTAATACAAGGGAGTTATCATGAGTTAGCTAGCACGAACGAACTTCAAACTTGTTTACTTTTTTTTCATCATGTAACATAACACTGACTGACTGGGAAAAGAAACATAACTTTTCCTGGACCTGTAGGAAAACATTTGTTTTACGTTGCTGTTGCCTTCCAGAACTGTGCCTTGACATGCAGCCTTGTAAAATTAAACCGGTTGCGGATGAGTGGAAGTCTGCGCTAAGATCATCATGAGCTCAAGTTACAAGGCCACCATGGCACACGCAGCACAATTCTAGGCAGCCAGGGAATTACGTGCATGCACAGCAGTGAAGGTAGGTGTCATGACCTGAAAGACAGATGACGGACAAGGCGACAGGACAGTAGGGACAGCAGACACTAGGACCCTGTGGGTCGTGAGGGAGGTGACCAGGTCACCGGACACCACATCCGGTCAGGGGACAGGAAGAGGACAGATTCGACCAGGGCGACCATGAAGAAGGACGTGTGTGTGACCAGCTGTACACAATGACAAAATAAAGAATCGTGAGCGCACCTACCTGTGTCCGTGAGTGATTGCGCTGCGCAGTGCCAGCCTCGTGGATATGACAACTGGCGACGAAGGGTGTGAAGGGAACAGACGTGCATCGTGACGCCATCGACATCGGAAGAACCAGGTGCCCACCCTGGATGTGCCCAAAGAAGAAGAGTGAAAGAAGCGACATCGGAGCCCACCCGACCGCCTCTGACGAACAATCCGGCAAAACTGGGGTAAGCGCGAAGGAACGCGCGAAATCTCAAAATAGGCGCAACCTCTCGCGAGAGTCTCGGCGGCCATTTTGGGATCAGGCGGCTAGGCCAATCAGAGGCGAGATCGGGGAAGCGGCCATTTTGGGGCCAGGCAAGCGAGATTTCGAACGCGAAATCTCGCGAGAAGAGCGGCGGCCATTTTAGGAAGAAGACAAAAACAGAAAAGGCATAGAAATAAGGAGAGCGGCCATCACGGAGTCAGGCGAAAAAGAAGAAAGAGCAGAAAACAATAAAGAAAAGACAAGAAAAGCATTGAAAGGCTGAAAAAGAAGAACAAAAGAATAGAAATAGAAGACAAAGAAGAAATAAAAGAAGAAAGAGAAAAGAAAGTAATAAAAGAGACACATAAGCAAAAGGAAAGTAGAAAGACTAAAATAAAACAAAGAAGAAGGAGAAGAAAAACAAGGGGAAGAAAAGAGACAAAAGAGAAAGAAAGATAAAGAAAGAGAACAGAAGAAGAAGAGAAAAAAGAAGAAATAAAAGAAGAAAGAGCGGATAGGAAAAAAAAAAAAAACGAGGGGAAGAAAAGAGACAAAAGAGAAAGGAAGATAAGGCAAGAGAACAGAAGAAGAAGAAGAAAAAGAGGAAATAAAAGAGGAACGAACAGATAAAGAAAGAAGGAAAGAATGGCAGATCCAAAGCCTAAAGCACAATACAGGAGACCACTACCGTTTAACCTATCGGAGCCACAAATAGGAATAAGGTGGGAAAAGTGGATCAGACGGTTTGAAAGATATGTAGACGATACAGATGTAGCAGCTGGAAAGAAACTGGGACTACTATTGAATTTGGCAGGGGACGATGTCGAAGAACTTCTGGTGACACTGCCGACCGAAGAAACAAAAACATATGACCAACTAAAGAAATGTCTAACAGCCAAATTCTACCCGCAACGAAACATTGATTTCAAACGATATACTTTTACCATCGCATGTCAACAAGTCGGCGAAACACTAGACGACTTCGCGACACGGCTGAGGAAATTGGTGACACATTGTGAATTTGACAAATTTGATAACGAGCAAGCAATCAGGCTACGGATCATAGAAGGCTGTCGCGACACAGGATTCAGAGCAAGAATACTTAAGGAACCAACCTCATTGGAGAACATCCTGTCACTAGCGGGAGCAGAGGCGAGAGCAGCGGAACATGCCAAGGAAATGGAAAGAGGGAAGAGCGTTGAAACAGAAAACGCACATTTTACGACAAACAGATATCGCACAGACCAACAAAAGAATGACTGGAGGGAACAAAACGAGAGGAGACGACCTGAAAGAACATGCTACAAGTGCGGAATGGAATTTCCACACAGAGGTCAATGCCCCGCCTTTGGCCAGACGTGCCGAAGATGTGGTGGGAGGAATCACTACGCCAGTATGTGCCAAGGTGCCCCATTAAGAGACGACAATGGGAGAACAGGAAGACAACAGGAATCGACGACAAGACATGTCAGGTATGTTGACAACGAAAGGAGGAGTTCATCACGAGGGTCAGGTGAAGAAGAGGAAGTAGAGAACGTAGAAAGACTATATCACATGTCGGAGGTGCACACCGAGCAGAGCAAGGAAGAAGAAGCGGGAGAAACAACACAGCCAGCAGACAGAAGCACCTGAGGAAAGACAGACCATGCAAAGATAAGAGTAGGAGTGCATGAAACAGACTTTGTACTGGACAGTGGTGCAACTTGCAATGTCATGTGTGCATCGGAGTATGAGAGAATGGAAGTAAAGCCGACCCTGAGAAAGTCCAAGGTAAAGATCTTTACTTGGGGGGCAAGGAAAGAAGTAACTTACTTGGGGAAGTTCACAGAGGAACTGAGATACAATGACAAGATAAATAAGGAGGACATTCATGTTCTACAAGGCGATGTCCCAGGGCCATGCCTGATGAGCAACAACACCGCCCAAACAATGGGCCTTATAACAATGACATATAAAAAAGACAACAGCTATGTTGAGAGCAAGCAAAGAGAAGACTCAGAGAACAAAGAAAAAGGAAGAGAACAAAAAAGAATAATGGAGAGAACAAATACAACAAAAGGCGGCTGTAGAAAGAAAGGAGCAAGAAACGAAACGGAGGGCAGAGAACAACGATCAAGGCGACGAGAGGCCGGCAAAAAGAGAGCAGAAGGAGGACAACGGAAGGACAGAAAGAAGAGTAAGAGGAGAGAGCAACGACAAAGAGAAAGAGTGACTGGCAAACCGAGAAAAGACGGAGGACAACTGAAGAGCAGAAAGAAAGATGACGGCAGAAAACGACGACCAAGGAAGGGATGCAAAGGCACAAAGAGACTACGTAGAAAGAAGTAGGAAACAGGGCCTGGGGAGAAGGATCAACGAGACTGACAATCTCTCTCTCTCTCTCTCTCTCTCCAAAGACGAGTTAATGATTTAAATAGTGGTGACACAGAGTGATTAGTAGAACTGGGCCACAAACTGTTGTTTGCAACAAGGGGGGAGATGTCATGACCTGAAAGACAGATGACGGACAAGGCGACAGGACAGTAGGGACACTGCATACACTAGGACCCTGTGGGTCGTGAGGGAGGTGACCAGGTCACCGGACACCACATCCGGTCAGGGGACAGGAAGAGGACAGATTCGACCAGGGCGACCATGAAGAAGGACGTGTGTGTGACCAGCTGTACACAATGACAAAATAAAGAATCGTGAGCGCACCTACCTGTGTCCGTGAGTGATTGCGCTGCGCAGTGCCAGCCTCGTGGATATGACAGTAGGTACTGCTCGCCGCATTCACATCAGCTCGACGACTTTGCGGACGGTTCAATCCAGTATCCGGTACAGAGGTCACAGGCAATGTTTTCAATAACCGCTGGTCAACCTGCACACTGTGTGATCCCACATATGTTAAACATGTATTCCAACCACTGCGCAATCTATGTACAGCAAGGACTACTGAGATGAGGGACTGCTTGGGATTTACATCCCATAATACAGGTGTAGGCAGAAAACATCGGACATTTCCACTGTGTCCAGTGGAAGGGATATGAAAAGGCCTAGATAATGTAATAGGGTCGTGCAGCATAAGCAAAGCTTCGGACTTTTGTCCCTACTGCTTTCTAAGTCAAAGTAACATATTCGTGTTGTCTTCTCGTACAATGGGGCTAATTTTAGGGCTAGAGGAGCAAAAAGTGCAGTTTCCCTCTGTGGTTGACGCACAGAATAGTTTTTATACAGAAGAAGCTCTGCAACTGCTAGTGAACTGACCTGGAGGCACCTCTGCCCTTGCACAGCTAGCACAAGTCCTTCCCACTGACCTTCCAACACCCCCAGTTTCCGTTTTACTCCACTCTGGCGCGCGCACAGATATGCCAGGTTCTGATTTCTGCCTGGCATATGCCGTGCCCGCCGGAGCACAGACTGCCCTCTGCGGCCTGCTATCCAAATTGGGCAGCGATGGCGGCATCTCGTAAAACCGCCAGATGCGGAGGCTGTGCCACCATCCTATCGCCCCACCACACAGCCTCATCCACAGCGGGCAAACTTCTATCTAAACAGCATTACGGTGAAGACCATGGGGACACACAACGCGGTGATGAATCATTGTCTTATGCGGCCACGCCGGCCACGGCCAGTATATGAGTGAAGTAGCCACTAGTCAACTCAACACAGGTAGATATACTGATAGATGACGCAGTACTTTTCCTGCCGCCGCCTCACCTCCCCGTGATCGCCGCCTCCCTCGAGGCCTTGCTAACTTTACTTTAGTTTGCAGTTATGACGAGGTACTCCTCCTGCCGCCGCTTCGCCTCCCCATCGCCGCCTCCCTCGCTCGAGGCCTAGCTAACTTTGCAGTTCAGTTCAACTACTTAAATTCTAACTTCTAACTAATAATCCGATGCGTGCACCACTGACTGTCACTGCACTGTGTAGTTGAGTTCATCAGTCATCCAGTCACGCACACCGTCTACACACGACGCACTGACTGTACTAGTCTGTAGTGTACACACAGAAAACTTACGTTATATGACCATGAGGAACTGGATGATCATGATTCTGAAGACATTAATTGTGTCACTCTACTGACACCGTCACCGACTGCAGCAGGCCAGGCACGACTGAGTTTCGAGGTCTACATCACACTACAGTGTACAGTCCATCCAGTCACTCCTCCTCGTGACTCTGACTCATCGTTGTTGTGGTACAGGCGCAGGGACATACCGACAGCGTAGTGAAATGGCCAATCACCTCTGCATGGCTTCTATAGCCACATGTGATTGGCCATACAGAGCGGCCCTGAGCACAGCCACCACCCACACGCGGCACCATCCTGCTGCAGTCTACTCAGCCAATCCTGGCGCAGCATTAACAGTGCCACTGCGCCAGGATTGGATAAGAGCAGCCAGAGCAGGATTATAAACTGCCCATAATGAGACCGGGGGCCCCGGGTCCCACTGTGTCTGAGTGCTATAGGGGTGGAGGAGGAGGGAAGGCCTAATACGTGTGCGCATGCGCGGGCCAGTCTTACAAATTACTACTCCTGATTTTGACATGCGCACACTTGACACACTGCTGCTGCTGCACTATGTATGCTAGTTGCCCTGTCACTCTCTGCCGCAGCCCCGCCCCCGGCCACACTTCCTTCTCGATGCCGGATTCTGTCGGGCTTGTCCCTGTAGCACAGTGCGGGTGAGTGCGCTCAGATTCATTTCTTTTATTTTGTTATTCTTTCTCAAATGCGTGACTTGGCGGTCGTCCATGGCTAGCGGGGCAATGCCCCAACGCCCCCAATGGACGCACCGCCACTGCTAACCTCCCAGCAGTATTCATGTTCTCAATGTCTTTTTCTGCAAAATCCACTCTATATGATTTCTGCAATGACTTAAATTTTGAAAACTTCACTCCTAATTCACTTGCTAATTCTTCCAATTGATCATACACTGTTTTGGCCTTCCATGTTATGCTTTTACACATAAACATAAGTTCATCATCCTGGTACGTTTTTAGTCTATCTGTTCCAATCGTTCCAATAATTAATTCTTCCATATCTACTTTTAGTTTTACCACATCCAGCACTTTTGATTCCTGGTCTTTTAATTTTAAAGTTTTAATCCAGTCACTCAATTCTTTTTCAGATGGTCCTACAGGTGTTTGCGTTAAATCTATTGTATCTACACTTTTCTCTGGCGTTGCTGAGTCAGATTCTGCACCAATCGGATATCTAAATGATGGACTCTGATTAAAAGACAATTCAGGCGGATTCATATTAATATTTCGTCTTATATCAGATAAATCTGGATAAACATTTTCTTTTACTTTCTGTAAACTTTGTTGTAACGGAATTGTCAAGCTTGGCTCTTTTATTCTCTGATTTTCGAACACTGGTATTACAGGCCCTGTCGTTACAGGGACAGTTACTGCTTCCATGTTTTTAGTAAGGTTCTGAATCAGTTCATGTGCAGAGCATACATAGTCAGAAATATCTGGTTGCACATCACTTCGGGTTTCATCACTTCGCACAGTTTTGTGTGAATCATTCATTTGTACAGGAGTACCTGTAATTCTAGCTTCCACAACTGGAGTACTTGGAATATATCTGGTTTCTACTCTATCTGGCACATCTTTTAAACTTGAATATTGTCTGCGGGTTTCATTATTTCTTTCATCTGCTATTGGAGCATTCGGAGTAGTTCATAAAGAACCTGGTTGATATGGGGGTGGTCTCCTATTTAATTCTAATACAGCATCCTCCGGTTCACTTTCACCATAACTTTGGTTCGCTGTTTCTACATTCTTTTTCTTTTCTGTACATTTCCGACCCTCATATTCATCCATTAATCTAACTGGGTACATGCCATCACACATATTACTATTTCTCCATCTACGCATTCTACTCTCATGTGTTTCTCCCCACAAATCTCGACCTCTACCTCTTGGTCTGATATGCCTGCTTAACCTCTCGCTCTCCAACTCATGCATCTCATCTTCCCACTCAACCAAAGCTTCAAATGGAGTCGGTCTAGGTTTTGGCTCAAGCGTAATCATTTTGTCTCTCAAATCTCTTAAAATTGGCAAATCAAAAGATCCACCTTCAGGAAAAGCTAACACACCATCGTCCTTGGTATACCATGCCCAATTCTCTAACCAAACGCATGTATGGTAACCATATTTTGACAACATGCAGGCGTTTTTAGTGGAGGAAGTATTTTTCCCTCTCTTGTCACAATTTCCTTATATTTTGCAAATACATTTTTTAATTTCTTAAACCATGAAGGTTTCTTCTTTTCCTCTTCGTAATAATAAGACATTTTTCCAGTATTCTTCTGTCTTTCAAAAGATCGCACACTTCCCTGTTTTGCTGTTCCGTAACACCAACCTATCGCAGCGCAGTTCACACTAACACACACGATGAAGTTGAAGTTGAAGAAATTTGTTGAGCGCACTAACACCTAGCGGTTTCTTGGCGCTGTGACTTGACATATGAGGGGAGAGAAGCCAGGAGATTATTGCAGAGGAAAGGCTAAAGAGAAGAGGTGAGTTTTTAAAGCTTTACGAAAGTCCATGTAGACAGAGAGGGACCGGATGGAGAAAGGGAGGGCATTCCAGAAGCAGGGGGCCATAGTGGAAAAACACAGGCCTCCATGTTTTTTTTGGATGAGTTGGAGGCGCCTGAGCTCGTACGCCGGGGTCCCTACATAAAGGCTATTGCCATAATCCAGGCGGGAGACGATCATGGCCGATATGATGAGCTTAAGGGCCTCAAAGGAGAAAAAAACGAGAGATTTTACGGATAATGCGGAGGGACAAAAAGCAGGACGAAATGACAGAGCTGATCTGGGGGCGCATGGTCAGATCATGGCTGATTTGGATGCCCAAAGTTTTTGCTTTAGTGGAGGGTGAGGGGGGCCAAGCGCGGGGGGCCAAAAAACAGGGGACCAAGGGCTGGAGCAGCTACCAGTAAGGATCAATTCCGTCTTGTCCAGATTAAGTTTTAAATGGTTGGAGTTCATCCAGTCATAGATGAAAGTAAGTACAGTATGGAATTTGAGGATAGAATCATGGGAGGAAGAAAGATTGAAGATGAGCTGGAGGTCGTCAGCATAATTAAACACTGACACCTCCATACCTTGTAAAGCAGCAAAAAGAGGGTGAATGTAAAGATTAAATAGAAGAGGGGAAAGGGAAGAACCTTGGGGAACCCCGCAAGTGACAGAGCAAGAAGGGGCAGAAAAGCCATCCAGGTGAACGGCCTGTGTCCGATCTTGTAAAAAGGAGGTAAGCCAAGCCAGTGCAGTCCCCCGGATGCCGGCGCCCCTGACACGGTCGAGAAGGATGGAATGTCGACCATGTCAAAGGCGGCGGACAGATCGAGGAGAACGAGGGCCTGGGAGGAGTTGATGTCCGCACTCTGCCTAAGCTCGTCCAGGACAGAGAGGACCACAGACTCCCTAGAATGGGCTGGCTGGAAGCCGGCCTGATGAGAGGCTAAGAGATGGTTCTCCTCGATGAAGACTGAGAGGCTGGTTGTAATATGGCTCTCCAACATTTTGCCCAAGAACGGGAGCAAAGAAATGGGGTGGAAATTGGAAAGAGAAGAAGGATCAGCCCCAGGTTTTTTTAAGATAGGAATAACTGTGGCTGATTTAAACGCAACTGGGACAGTTCCCTGGAGAATAGAAGTGTTGAGAAGAATAAGCGGGGATTCTGCACAGTTGAGAAAGACCTCCTTCAGTATGCGGACAGGGCAGCAGTCGGAGGGGGATCCCGATTTGATTTTCTTCAACAGAGTGAGAAAGGTCTCTTTAGAGATAGCGGGGAACTGATCGAGGAAAATAGATGGGGGGGGGGGAGTGAGGGGGGAGAAAAAGAGGAGGGAGGCAAGGGAATATTGTGTTTAATGGTGGCAATCTTCTTGATGAAATAGTCATTAAGGGAATTGCAGAGGGATTGAGAAGGAGCGGGTTTAGGAGAGACTCGGTCGGCGGCTGCTAAGTTGTGGACGATAGTGAAGATCTCCTTGGGTTTGTTACCCGCAAGGAAGATTTTAGCGGAAAAGTGCTCTGTTTTAGCCAAGAGGATAGCTTTCTTGTAGTCACGAAGGAGGGCTGAATATTGGGATTTAAGGATGGGACAGTACCCGCGCCACCAGAGGCGTTCTGCTTGTCTGAGTGCAAGTTTGAGGTTTTTAAGATCATCAGTGAACCATCTATTGGCCTCATGGGAGCGACAGGTCCTGACTAGCTTTGGAGGTGCAGCTAGGTCGCAAGAGGCTGAGAGCCAGTTGTTAATGGCAGTAACCTGTAAGTCCGGGGGGGTATCAGCCAAATGAGGAAGTGAGGCCGCAAGAGAGGAGCACAAGGCGGCCATATCCATCCGGTTCCAGTTGCGAGCCCAGGTGTTTTTGGGGAGGGAATTCTTATTGGTAACCCCAAGGTCAAGGGAAAAAGAGATTAGAGAGTGGTCAGACCAGATGCAGGGGGAAATGGTAAGGGATGAGATAGGTAAGTTGGCTGACCAGATCTGGTCAAGAATGTAACCACCTGTATGGGTGGGAAGGTGGATATGAGGAGTAAGATTTAGACAGCCAAGAGATTTCGATGAAGTCCTTGGAAGTGGGGTCTTCCCAGGGGTCATGGGGCCAAAAATTGAAGTCACCTAAAATCAGCACAGAGGAGTTGTTGACCACTAAGGTGGCCAGCAATTCCTGGATAGCTGGGATGAAATGGGGCATAGCCTGAGGGGGACGATAGAATAATGCGCATGTAAGGGGGACCGCGAGGTTGACTGAGCGAGCGACCAAAAAGTCGACTGATGCAATAGGGGAATAGGGCAGGAGCTGGAGTTGAAGTTTGGAGTGGACTATCATGGCCACTCCGCTACCTACTTTTCCGCCCGGGCGATCGGCACGAAGGGCATAGTAAGAGTCAGGAAGAGCCGCAAGAACATCGGGTAGTGATTCGGTGGAAAACCAAGTTTCAGTGAGGAATAGAAATTCCGTGTTAACGGAGTCCAAGAGGTTAAACAGTTCAAGTTGGTGCTTAACCGCCGAGCGGGTGTTGAGGAACAAGGCTGTGGCAAGGACAGGAGAAGCAAGTGGGGAGGGCTGCGGAGGAGGCTCTAAAGGTGCGGATGACTGCGCTGGCGTCTGGGCGGGCAATGAAATTCCAAGGTTCCTGATTCGTGCCTGAGTAGAAGAACTGATAGGCCAGTCGCTCTGGCAGGCACAGAGTTGGATTGAGGAGTAGGATACATCTCGGGCATAGTGGTAGGCCCCGGGTCCCGGCCGGTCGCAGACGGGCGCAGATGGGCTGCACGCGGCCGCTGCGCAGCCGGGAGTAAGTGGGCATAATATACTGTAGGGAGGTGGGAGGGGCGAGCAGCTGCACCACCAACCCAGGACTCCCTCTAAGATGGCATCTGTCCTCGCTGTTCCCGTTCCCCTGCTGCAGCGCCTAATCAGCTGTGCATGGACGCGGTGTGAGGTGAGGAGGGGGGGAGATGAGGATAAGTGCACAGGCGGCGATTACAAATATCACAAAAAGTTAAAAACAAGTGTACTCCCGGCTTTCCGCCTCAGGAGTTGTAGCAGGCAAGTCTGGTCTACGCGCGAGAGGGAGAGCGCGACTTATGAACTGACGGGAGGGGCGAGCAGATGCACCGCCAACCCAGGACTCCCTCTAAGATGATATCTGTCCTCGCCGTTCCCGTTCCCCTGCTGCAGCGCCTAATCGGCTGTGCAGGGACGTGGTGTGAGGTGAGGAGTGGGGGGGGGGGAGATGAGGATAAGTGGCCAGGCGGCGATTAAAAATATCACAACAAGTTAAAAACAAGTGTACTCCCGGCTTTCCGCCTCAGGAGTTTTAGCAGGCAAGTCTGGTCTGCGCGCGAGTGCGCGACTAATGAACTGACGGGAGGCGGGAGGGGCGAACAGCTGCACCGCCAACCCAGGACTCCCTCTAAGATGGCGTCTGTCCTCGCCGTTCCCGTTCCCCTGCTGCAGCGCCTAATCGGCTGTGCAGGGACGCGGTGTGAGGTGTGGAGGGGGGGGGAGATGAGGATAAGTGCACAGGCGGCGATTAAAAATATCACAACAAGTTAAAAACAAGTGTTCTCCCGGCTTTCTGCCTCAGGAGTTGTAGCAGGCAAGTCTGACTTATGAACTGACGGGAGGCGGGAGGGGCGAGCAGCTGCACCGCCAACCCAGGACTCCCTCTAAGATGGCGTCTGTCCTCGCCGTTCCCGTTCCCCTGCTGCAGCGCCTAATCGGCTGTGCAGGGACACGGTGTGAGGTGAGGAGGGGGGGGAGATGAGGATAAGTGCACAGGCGGCGATTAAAAATATCACAACAAGTTAAAAACAAGTGTACTCCCGGCTTTCCACCTCAGGAGTTGTAGCAGGCAAGTCTGACCTGCGCGCGAGAGCGCGACTTATGAACTGACGGGAGGCGGGAGGGGCGAGCAGCTGCACCGTCAACCCAGGACTCCCTCCAAGATGGCATCTGTCCTCGCCGTCCCCGTTCCCCTGCTGCAGCGCCTAATCGGCTGTGCAGGGACGCGGTGTGAGGTGAGGAGGGGGGGGGAGATGAGGATAAGTGCACAGGCGGCGATGAAAAATATCACAACAAGTTAAAAACAAGTGTACTCCTGGCTTTCCGCCTCAGGAGTTGTAGCAGGCAAGTCTGATCTGCGCGCGAGGGCGAGAGCGCGACTTATAAACTGAGGGAAGGCGGGAGGGTCGAGCAGCCGCACCGCCAACCCAGGACTCCTTCTAAGAAGGCGTCTGTCCTCGCCGTTCCCGTTCCCCTGCTGCAGCACCTAATCGGCTGTGCAGGGACGCGGTGTGAGGTGAGGAGGGGGGGAGATGAGGATAAGTGCACAGGTGGCGATTAAAAATATCACAACAAGTTAAAAACAATACGTTTTTCTAAGTGCCTACCAATCACTTTGCTGCTTTTTCATGAGGAACCTATCAGCTTCTACTCTGTTTTGGTCACGAGGACCAATCCCAGCGCGACACTGTTGACGTCACCAGCGCTCCGGCTTCTGCAGCGCCAACTGACCCCTCCTTTACAGGTTTTTTTTCCAAGAAGCCGTATTTACAAGATATTTTACAAAATCAGTTAGTAACTTACAAAAAAACAATACCATTTGCCTGTTTCGCTAATAAAGTGATCGAGTTTTCTCAATTGCACAAGTATTCTGTATATGGAGTAGACGACGCTTATCTCCACAGAATTTTAGACTCGTCGATAAAGTAGCACTACCCTCTACTCTACCCTTCTATCAGGCAATAACAAATTTGTTTCTCCAGGAAAGCACATACAGAGATTTTTTTCACCTCCTTAGAGACAATCCCAGAGTTTCACCAGAACGCATATTGCAATTTCATTTACACTTGTGCATACATAAATCCCTACTCATATACACATGAACTCTGTATCTCCAGTAGGCAGCGCTTACCACTAGCCGACCACAGAATTCCTCTTTCGTTAGTAAAGTAGGCGCAACTCCTTTACCCTTCTACCAAGCTCGGGTTAAGTCCTACTACTCTCCCAGAAATAAGCAGGATACGCAATGATCCCTATACTTGAAGGCTAAAATTTCATAGACTGTCCTCACTATACAACTATCCTTTAACACCTAATGTCCCTAAACAGTGATATACGACAATACCACCGCAGTATACGATGATACTACTTCTTTGAAACAGACCAATGCACTGTGCGACTTTACTTGCCACACTTCCTCTGCCTGCAGACAGAGGCACTAGTCTCACGCAACACTTGGAAGCTTTTTCTGAAATACATATAACGGAATACGAACTCAAAAGATGTTAGTTCATAATTTTATACATTTTTAAACTCTATATAGTGCTTTATACATGATCCTAGCTAATTTCCTTAGCAACCACTACTCTGCTACCAAGAAACAAGTGCTACAGCAAGACTCCAGGAATAATTTCTAAATCAACCTCACCATTACCCTGAAATATCCTAACACACATCCATTCACACAGTGGGGCCCAAAACACTGCGCACTTACTCTATTCATTTACTTCAACTTCAGGGTTTGGTGAAAGAGCAATGAGTAATGCTGTGACATTGGCAGTGTCTAAACCTTATTTAACTAGTTATTATTTACACCTTATAGTTTTAACAATTTACCATGGTTTAATCAAACACCAATTTTATTCAGACACACCACCATAATGGCAATGGATCTGCTAGAATGAAAAACAGGTGTAGGAAAAACTACAAGAACAGCTTTTAATCTTCCATTTTCCTAATTTTCTTTAAAGCAAACTTTAGTATGTCTAACATTTAGGCATTAATTAATTCTTTATTCAGTAAAAATCTTAACTTTATTTCAAAATGATCATTTTATTTTAAAGCTCGGAAAATAGACTTTTACTTCAGAATTAGAGCAAAGAACAGATAGTCCCAAATTCATTCTCTCCTAACATCCCTAAATAACGCCCTCATCTTAGCCTTCAGTCCTGCAAAGAAAACAAATAAAATTCAAAGAGTTCTTACATCCAGGATTCGATCTGCAATCCGACCGCACTTCGAGATGAAATCGAAAGGAGCGACACTTCTAAGCAAAATCAGGGGGTTTTACACACTAATTTCCTAACTCTATCTATCTAAAAAGTATCTAACATCGCCAACTCGGATTCTGATTGGACAAATTTGGGGTAGATGAGCATTTCCTCATCATTACAGAATCATGTTAACAGTGATTCAGCAATTTAATAAAGGGGTATTGTTTAGGACAGTCTTTGGCCTAGTCACTTCCTCGACTTGTAACTTCGCATTATTTATTATTACCTAGCAGGTAAGCCACATAAATACATTTTATACTTACATATCTGTCGACTTTCTGGCACAAAAACTTATACATTAAGCACATTCATATTGCGTTTATTTATTTTTAAGATGTGCATTAGTTCACATGACAATAACAATACAAATTAGTTATATTGCTTCATACAGGCAAAATTAGCATTCCCACGTGTGCATGTGTGCGCATCTTATACTATTGTTGGTTATTTCACCACAACACACCATTAGTAAACGTTAACATTATGGAACATTGATTTCACGAGGGGTACACAAAATGTTGCTTTTGCCACCTTGCTCCATCAGGGCTACCGCTCCCATGTTTCTCTTAACTACACCCATGTTCTCAGTGGTACGCACCTTACATGAGACACACAAGGTGTTTTATTAGAAGAAACACTATCTCTTCAAAAAACTTGTTGCCTAAAACAGATAGCAACACAAAAAAAAACTGTAGCTGAAAAATGTAGGCTGTCTCCAAGACAGCCTAATAATTGTTAGCCCCACCTTTGAAGGGCCAAAGTCAAGGCTAATTTTTCCCTAATTTCAAGTAGATACAATTCATTACTCACAAAGGAAAGGTGAACTCCATTCTGTCTGAAAAATTGGAAATCTTCTGTTTTGATGTCACTGTCTTCCAGCAAACCTATACCCCTGCTTATACAAAAATGTTGCATTTCCTAGTTAACTTTGTACCTCGCTTGTGCCTCCAGCATAAAGGAGGGACTCCCTCAGACCTGTCCCTGATGGGACGCCCACGTGGGGCCTCACACACACCATTCTCCACCAGAATCCAACTGGCGGAGTGGTCCCTGCCGAGATTGTCACAGTGGGTGACTGCTTTCAACAAGGAGAATTTAACCACCTAGATTACTTTTTGTCCCACTATAACCTACCCCACGGGCAGTTCCTGACTTACCATTCAGTAGTGCAGACTTTTGGGGACCAATGGCAGAGCGGTAGGCAGGAACCGAAAACTCATGGAGTTCTCCAGGCGTTGCTGATGCTAGGAGCAGCCAGACATTTAATGAAGTGGCACTATATAGCACAACTGGAGATGGTCATGAAACCCTTAGACTGAACGTGCAGAAGATGGGATGTCATAATAGGGAGATACCTGCTGGACAAGGAATGGAGTTTGGTACTGGGGAGCCCAAAATGGGTGTCCAGAAGCACCCGATTCAAGCTTATCCAATTTAACTATATACATATGGTTTATCTGAAGTCACATAAACTGCATTTTATGTATGGTAGGGAGGATCGCTGCTGCCCTAGATACAAAGTACAAGATGCAGATTTTGCCCACATGAGATGGGAGTGTGCAGGGCTGCAGGGGTTTTGGAGGCCGGCACTGGAATACATTAACAAAACACTGGCTCGAACACTCCTTTGCCCGGACTTGCAGACCTGGCCCTGATCATAGCAAGAAGACAGATAGCACTGAGGCGACGACGGTGGGCCCTGTGGTGGCAGCCTGGGAAAGAGATGTAGATATGTGTGCCAAGGTAGAGGAGAGGGCATTACAGAGGGAGGATGCCCATGGGGATCTGTCGCCGCCCAATGGCAGAATTGTGGACGAAGGTGTTGCAAGCATGGGATGCTAGACATGAAAAGCAGTTGGACGACAGTGTGGATGATACAACAGGCATTGAGGATACCCCCTGAAACCCTGCAAGACATTCAATGGGGTGTACTTGTTGGGGAGACTGATCAGGCGACTGGGTCCCCCTCTTCTCCTCCCTCTCTCAGTACCTTGCAAAGACCTTTCACATAATGACATATAAACTTCCTCCTCTGAAGGAGATAGACAGCCCTGATGAGATAGGCCAGTGGAACTATTGGACGACGCATGGTTACACAGTTGCTCCAAGTTTGGGCCTTATGTTTTCTTTTTCATATGGCTTGTTTAATATGTCTATATAATGGAACTACTGGTGACTTCTCAGGGGTCAAACAGATGGGGAGAGCAGGAAGTGGTGAAAGATAATTGGTGTCTATGCAACGTAATGTACAGATTCTGCTAAAGCTGCACAGTTAGACATATACCATGTATGACTCTAATGCAACTGTATGTAAATAATGCCACTCATTATGCTGATGCTAATAGATAAGATTATTGCTCTTGTATGACAATTCCAATATGTATACATAAAAATGCTAATGAAGATATGTTTAAAACACTTTGAACCTCGTTCTTTCAATTAACAGCACCTTGCAAAACTATTTTAGGCACTAAAACTGTTAACAGGATTTTTGTGTCAGATCAACACTGTCCAATATTATCAAGATCTTTTTTAATCTCTTTAATCAAACCCAAACCCGACAACTGCACCAGATAATTTTCACCTAAATGTAAAAGTAAAACCTCGGAGCACCCTCTAACTAACACCAGATTAGATAGCAAGGTAAAAAAAATGTTTTATTTATTTTTATTGATTTTCAGAATATCTTCTACATCATACAGTGACATAACATATGAGACCAAAAAAACAAAATGAACAGAGTAACAAAAGTGCATCTTTATGCATTACGTCCTCATCTAGATAATCTGTAAACAGATAAGACAATATAAATAAATGGCATGTGACTACTTCTGAAATATACATAGGAAAAAATAGGCTTAAACAGAAAGACATTATTAAATACAGTGTGTGACATATTCGTTTACATAGTAACAGTTTCAGGTGAGTTGGGTTGATCAGCAGTGCGCAAGTATAATAATAGGGGCTCCCAAATATCGTTAGGCCTGGTTGTCGAAAGTAGCTCCTCCGCTAATAGTACTAAAATCTCTCTGCAGAGGGACAGATCCTTCAACCACTGTTCCACCTTGCGGCTTAGTTTGCTGTCCCACACCATCGCCACCCGACGCTTGGCTACAAGCAGTGCCACTCTTACCAGCCTCTCCACCGCACCTTTCACGAATGGAACGAGACGGTATGCAACGGTTACCACGCATATTTTACAACGCGGTACCGTTACAACGATACTTTTACCACGCAGGCCGTTACAACGAAATGCGCTGGGGGGCGCTCCAGGATAGTAAATACTTTAATTTACTATCCAACTCCTTTCCCTAGAGTCCACGGGGACTGGAGTTGGAATAGTAAATTAAATAATTTACTATCCAGCGTCCCTCCACGCAAGTCGTTGTAACGACTTGCGTGGTAAAAGTAGCGTTGTAACGGTACGCGTTGTACAAGTACGCGTGGTACCGTCATAGATCCAGATGATCTATGTTACCATCAATGGACTGAAGACTAGCCTGGACTGCCAAGAGAGTTTTATCAATATTTTTTAGATGATCAGCAGGAGCGTCCGCCTCGGAGTCAGAGGCCGCATGCTGAGAGGCCCGGCTGTTTTTGCGTGGCTCAAATGTCAGTCTCTGATGGTCGCACTCAGATTTGCCCATGATGGTGCCTCAGTGCAAAGAAATGGTTGGAGTGAGGCCAAGACTAAATAAATAAATAAATAAGAAGGTGAGGCTCTCTACGTTAGGCAGTGCGCCACAAATATCCAATGCAATGGTGAGAGGGAATGGATGCCGAGCTTGCGACACCAGAGCGTGTGTGTCAGAGGGTCTCCAAATCACCTCTAATATCACTTTCCCGGGCCACTCCCAGTGCAAGGTACCAGCTCAGAAGGGATCACCATAGCAAAACCAGCGCAGCTTAAAACCATATAGTTCCTGTGCTTGATCAGAAAAACGGGATCAGCTGCACAGTGTAAGAAAGACTGCAGCAAATCTACCAGGCCAAGTCAAAGCAAGTATCTCAGATCAGTGAGTGGCAGGAAGACAATGAGAGATAGCTGATAATCCAGATCAAGATGAAGGCCACATTGTCCTATAACTCCAGTCGCAATGTTGAGATGGAAAGGAGAGGAGCAATGGAAATCTACGTCAGCGCAGCGCCTCTCAAGCCCCCACCACATAGAGAAGTTGCAGATAAATTGTATCAGCTCAACAGCACCACCGTCTCGTAGCGCACAATATCCGCAAAGTTAACATGTAGAGTAGGAGAGGTCAGCACATCAGACAACTCTATTTCCTCAGCAAATGGCGCCGCCGCCCTTATATAGGCACCGTTGTGTAGTCGACCCAGGCAGCAATCACAGACTCTCCCCGAGAGTCAAGACAGCAGCGCACCCACCAGACAGCCGCCGGTTCGCCCCTCAAGGAGAAACACCGACAGCTCCACAAGGACCCGAGCCCAACTCGCAAGCAGAGAAAGGTCACACAACTCCCCACACTCCCATACCAAAGGACAGCGAGACCAGAGAGTCAGGGTCCGCAGAGTTGTTCTACACTGCACTGGGAGCCTACCTGCCCACAACTCCTGTCCTGCAACTCCCAAGGCACAGTCCCAACTGCGCCGTGTTCCTTACCCCGCCTGCGGCGCCAAGCCGGGGCCCCCGCAGCTTATCTCGCTCCTCACCATACAGGCCGGCCGCTGTCCGCCACACTGACGCCGCAGGCCTGAATCCTCTCTCGCCTCTGATCTGCCGCAGGACCGACCCCGCCGTCTGTAATTTTTTGACAGACTGTGCTGCCCGCTGTTCCTGTGTTGACGCCCCGAGGGAATCGTGTAAGAAGGCGGATGATGCAGGATAATTGCAGGATTGTGGGCTTGGCCAGCGGAGCTGCTCTACCGAGCGGCCATCTTGCCGTGCGCCCCCCAAGCAAGGTAAAAGTTGATCCCATTTCATGCCTCTCTCGTCTACCAGCCAATCTTGATTTTGTCACTATGAAACCCCAGATTCCTTCCAAACTGACGTTTCTCAGCTTACTTTGTGGCCCACTTAATGAAAGAGTGTCCGGCTATCCAAATGTAAAGGAAAGCCGCCGCCATTCCTGCCACCCAACCTGAAATGAGAAATAAGAGTTAACTTCTTACAGGCTAAGCATCCTCCATCTCCCTAATGTACAGAAGACAACAATTAGAAGACCAACGTCGCAATCTTTTCACCTCACCAAGAGAGGACCCCAACCTCGCTGCTTCAGAAGGAACACTAATTCTAAAAGAATGAGTGCAATATGACATAAAGCCTTTTTCATTACCCCCAGAACCTGTGACACAAGCTGCTAAGAGCCATCCTGGTGAGCAAAGACTATACCGGATTCATCCCCCCTGCTGCTTTGAAATCCTGCCATGTAAACACTGAACCCACAAACCTTTGCCCACTTACCCCTTTGGTCCATTTTAAATCCCTCCAGAAAGATCTGCATTGCTTCACCTGTCAATGTTATATTTTCTACTCTTAAACACCTTGAATGGCCCCTTCCTAACAGCTCAGATTTACTAAATGCACCAGAAAACAAACAAGACATGCATAACAACTGTTCAAAAGAAGAAAAACGTATGGAAGAGAGGCCCATCATCATACGCAACAACGTCATAGAAATAGCATCCCTGCTAAACGACATCTCTGATTTTCTTTAGCCCAGCTTTGCGTCATTCGCCTACCCATCTCACCGGCTGAGGGCTCATAGCCCCATAAAAACTTGCTGTAAAACTCAAACCAGCTATCTTACCAGCAATCTTTGTATATGATATGTTTTAATCAATATTACTTATGATAAAACCTAACACGGTGTCTCTCCTCAGCAAGCAACCTCGCTCATCTTGACTCCTACGAGATGCCTCCATCCTCAGAAATTAATCCCATGCTCTCCTGTAGGATGTTCTAGTACTCACTGCCAGAGATTTTTCAACAAGTTTAAGCATTCTTAGTCCGCTAGCTCCCATACTTCTTGCAGCACTTGTGTTTTCTGCAAATCTGCTCCTGGCTCGAAAATATGAAATCTCTCCACTGTGAACGAGAATGCGTCAACAATTTTATTGTTCACACCGGGCACATGCTTGGCTCTAAAAAACAATATTAAACATCAAACAACATAGCATGAATCTTTGCAGTAGCTTTTAAAGATGTTTATCTTTAACTTTCTGCCCATTGACCAAATCCACACTGCTTTATTATCTACATGATAAGTGACAGCTTCGTTCTTCAGTTTCTGTCCCCACACCGACAAAACCATCAAAAAAGGAAAGAATTCAAAGAAGGCAATGCTCCTCCTCTCTTCCACCCACTCCACAGGCCACTTCTCGGCCCACCGTCTACCAAGGCAGCGGGTCCGGATGGAATCCCAGGAGACCTAATTAAGAACTACCCATCTCCTTGGAGTAGACTAATCGCCTTGCTTCTGAATGAAGTGATGTTGGGTGGAGTCTTTCCTGACTCTTGGAGGGGCGCTGAGGTCGTACCAATTTTTAAAAAAGGCTCTAGGGACGACCCAGCGAACTACCGCCCAATTAGCTTATTGGATTCTTCTCAAAAGGTAGCAGGGAAGGTGGTACTGGGCAGGATCATTGAGTGGGCAGATGAAAATCATATCCTGTCAGATCTCCAAGCAGGCTTCAGAACAGGAACAGGCACAATCGAGCAGACGTTCCGCCTTCTTATGATCTATTGGAAAGTGGTGGTGCTGGGAGGGGGCAGTCTGTTCTAGTCTTCATTGACCTGCGGACTGCCTTCGACCTGGTACCACGCACGCTCCTATGGAACGTCCTCGACGGGTTAGGCCTCCCACCTTATTTGCTGTCATTGCTTGTTAAATTCCACGATAGGAATTTTGCCCAAATTAGATGGGGTAGACAGGGAGAGAAAACATCTCGTATCCCCGTGGACAGAGGCGTCCGCCAGGGGTGTGTGCTTGCCCCCACTCTGTTTTCTCTTTACATTAACGGAGTGGTGGAGCATCTCCTACAACAACCATCAGATGCACCCACCCTGGCTGGAAGGAAGATCCCAACGCTTCTGTTCGCCGACGATACCCTCCTAATTTCAAAATCACCGATGGGCATCCAATCGTTGCTTTCTAGGTTTCAAACCTTCTGCAACGAAAGGGGTTTGGCAATAAATATAGGCAAAACTAAGTTTTTAGTTCTTAACCCGCCAAAAAAATCTGTTTATCCCCCGGTCCTGGATTCCGTTCCACTTGATCGCGTGAAAGAATTTGATTACTTGGGTATACACATCAGTGATACTATGAGCTGGAAGTCACACCACCAAAAAGTCTTCCTTACCCACAAAAGGGTGGCAGGTGCGCTGCTCAAGGAGCAGCGAGCATCATCATCAAAACCTATTGGGGCTCCCCTAGATATCTATAGGGCAAGGGTTGTAAGTGCGGCACTTTACGGTGATGAGCTGTGGGGCACTCAAAAAGTTGACACTCTGGCCCACCTTGAGAACAACTTTCACAAAGATCTAATGGGTTTGCCCACAGCACACCAACAATTCCATTGCTGATAGATGCAGGTACCCGGGCAATCTGCGACCAAGCGAAACTACGCCCACTCCTGTTATGGTCCAGAATCTGGAATGTGCAGGAATTAAGTAGTTACGCAGATGCCTTATCCGACATTTTGTCATTACCGGGCTCTCATAAGATCACCTGGCTTAGGGAGGTTAAAAAGCTGCTTTACAAACTAGGCCTAGGAGAGGCTTGGTCTACTAAATCTGTACCCACGAAACAACAGCTAAAGAAGGTCTATTGGGCATGGGTAGACAGTGAGAGGGCACGATCCACAACCCATTGTAAATCTGTAGTTTTGTTTTTGTCAGCCAAGGAGTTACCGCTAAGGGAACCTTATTTAGACACCATTCAAAACCCGAGGGACAGGGCATTGTACATCAAGTTCAGGCTGGGGGTGCTTCCATTATGTGAGTTTACTTCTACATGGAAACCGCCCGCCCAAACTGTACCCTATTGCCCCTTTTGCGATCTAAGGGTAGAGTCTGTGTCCCACATGCTGTTCGAATGTAGTGTCTATGTAGCCCCGAGGCGTAGGTGGTTGAAGCCCCTCTGCAGAAGTTTGGGAACTCGCTCTCACTTGGAAGCCCTCCGTATTTTACGGACAGATGCTAGACCCTTATTCGCCATTTGCTTGGCAAAATTCTTGGGGTGGGCTTGGCGTCTAAGATCTGCAAGAAAACTGTTAATCCAGTAAATGGGCCTATTTACCTAATATGCTGTTCTGGATATGAAATGTTTTTATGTTGAGGATTGTTGTAAAAATGTTTTTTTTAAATATGATGTGTAAATGCTTTATGATATGTTTTTATCGAATAAAGCTACTACTACTTAATATTAAACATCAAACAACATAGCATGAATCTTTGCAGTAGCTTTTAAAGATGTTTATCTTTAACTTTCTGCCCATTGACCAAATCCACACTGCTTTATTATCTACATGATAAGTGACAGCTTTGTTCTTCAGTTTCTGTCCCCACACCGACAAAACCATCAAAAAAGGAAAGAATTCAAAGAAGGCAATGCTCCTCCTCTCTTCCACCCACTCCACAGGCCACTTCTCGGCCCACCGTCTACCTTTCCAACATAAACCAAAACCGCTGGAGCCAGCTGCATCTGAGAATATATGAACCATCCAAACAAAATTCAAATTAAAGGAGCACATACAGTGGTTGCAGGCCTGCTGTTAGAGCCGGGGAGGAGTGGTTTGCACACCCTATGTGAGCATGAGCAATTAAACAGTAATGCGTACATAGCATGTTCTCCATGCAGGATGAATTACAGCCAGTGTGGAGAACAGGCCTACCCCTCCAGCCCTGGCTGAGGACCATGTCACGATGCTCAGACCAATCACAACGCTGTATTGCAGCGTTGTGATTGGCTACCGGGAGCGGGAGCCCTGGTGCTTCCTGTTTCCCCTAAGTAGCCAGGAAGAGGACGCAGGAGAACCCGCCCCGCCCCACTGCTGCTTCCAGGAAGAAGCAGCTATTGACCACATGGTGATGCCATTGAAACCTTTCAAAAACATTAACCAAACTTCAAAATCCGCCCGCATCACTGTGGAAATCCTGACCCTGTGATGTGGTAACTTAGCTCCTAACACAGAAAACCTAGCTGCCGACAAAGTCCTGCCTGCTCTAAAAACACGGCAAGCAAAATGGAGATGATCTAACAATTGTTGAACTTGCTTCAGTTGTAGCTTAGGTGCTTCATTGCTTCTTCAATTAAATGTAACAATTTCTTTAACTCAGGTTAATTCAGGTAACCTCGCCTCCATTTTAAATGTCCTATTCAATACCAAGAAAAACTAGACCTGTACTAGGACCCTCCGTTTTTTCAGGAGCCGGAGGTACACCCAACTCTTCTGCCATATCCTGAAACTGTTTTAAGGCTGCCTCCCATTCCTGTGTGCCTCCTGCACCTACAAACAAAAAGTCATCCAAATAACGGGCAAATAATTCAGAACCTGCTCTGTAAGCAAAGCACCACTGCAGAAAAGAACTAAATGACTCAAACAAACTGCAAGAGATGGCAAAGCTCATCGATAACACTTTAGCAACATACAACTGATTTTCAGATTGAATACCTAACAAAAAAAGCCCATAGGATATACTGGGAGCAGACGAAAGACTGACTTGATGTCACATTTTGCTAATTCGGTTACTGGGGCCACTGATCTGAATTGGGCTATGGCTACATCCACTGAAGCAAACTGAACTGCATTATCCTCTCTTATTTATTTATTTGGAGTTTTATATAGTGCGAACATGACACTAAGTAGGGTATCAGAGCGCTTTACATTTACATATCTTTAAACTTAGCACAAAATAAATGCCATGCAAATTTAGTAAAAATAATCAGTGTACATCCAGTTGCTAGATACAGTTATGCTACAAGGTCATAAGTAATTGTAAAATAGTTTGAGAGGAAACATTTGAGCTATAACATTCATATATACAAGAATACACGTGAGGTTAATGGTCGATGTGTAGTCGCAAGTGTCTGAACAAGAAGGTCCTCTGATAAAGTAGAGTCGGCTGTAATTATGGAAGGAATTAGCTCATAGAAAAGGAAGACTTAGATTCATTTTTGAAGGCAGAGATGGACGAAATGTTTCTAATGTTAGAGGGGACAGCATTCCAAATTCTTGGTGCTGCCCCTGAGAAAGCTCGGTCATAAGTTCTTTTCTTTCGGAAGAGAGCTGGTTTCAGTAATAGATTTTGTCACTCCGGGAAACATGGCATCCACTTGATAGTGTGATTTTCTGGGCTAGGTACCTTGGTGTTTTGTAGTGTATCGCTTTATGAGTGATACATGCCATTTTCTTGCTTCCTAAGGCAGCCAGTTGAGCGCTTTCAGATAAGTGGTGATGTGTTCGAATTTTTTTGAGCCCGTTATGAGTCTTGTAGCCGCATTAAGACAGGCTTTTAGTGGTGCTGTTGAAATCTTGGGAAGACCAGCTAGGGTTGTACAACCATACTCAATCCTCAAGATGACTAGTGCCTGGACTGCTGTTTTAAGGTCTGAGTTATTTATGAAAGGTTTTAATTTTCCGAGGTAGCTTAAATGGAAACGGGCATTTTTTGCCATTGTGTGATTATGTGTTAGCATGTTCAGGTTTTTGTCAAGCATAATGCCCAGGGATTTGGATGAATCTACTGTCTTCGGAGTACAATTTAGTGCTGTGATCAGTTTGGTCCACTCTGAGAAGTTTGTAGCGCTTTTCTAGGGGAAATCAGAAGGAATTCAGTTTTTTTCGGGTTAAACTTGAGGTGATTACTAGTTAACCAATAGACGGTTCTCTTTAGTGCCTGATTCATGATACCGATCTCTTCTGTTGATGTGATCTTGATGTAAAGCTGAGTATCATTTACGTACATGTGGAATGAAATGTTTGATTGGCGTAAGATTTCTGTGAGGGGCTCTACATACAGATTAAACAGAGATGGGGATAAAGTTGAGCCCTGTTGTACTCCAATAAAATTTCTGGATAAAACAGATAGTGTTTGGTTCACTATGAAATGTTGCTATATGTTCTCTAAGAACAAACTAAACCGCTTTAGGATGGTGCCCTCTAAGCCCATCCATATTTTCAGGTGATCTAGTATTTTAGCATGATTTACAGTGTTGAATGCCGATGAGAGGTCGAGCAGGATTAGGAGACAGGTTTTGTTGCGGTCGAGGACAAGTAGAACGTCATCCACGATGTGCAGAATTGCTGTTTCACTACAGTGTTTTGGCCTAAAACTAGATTGGAAGTCATTCAGCTGTTTGAATTCGGAAATGTGTTGGCTCAGTTGTTCTTGTACACTATCAAAAAGTGGTTGTCCCTGGATTGATACACCATAAATGTTTTTCAAATCACAGCCCGAGAGGGTCAATTTCTTTGCGACCTCACCTACAGTGACCAATTTAATAAATTGGTCACTCTGCTGTGGTGTATCTAATTTCTAAAAAAGAAAAAGAAATAAACTACCATCCACAGACCTTTCATCCACAGAAAAAATGTGAGAAGGAATGAAGGCACCTCACGGTAGCAACACCATAGGGGAAAACGGACTGGTACTCGCCAGGAAACCCACTTATCATCATTGGCTACCTTCTTTCCAGAAAGAAAATGTGCATGTGTGTTTAAGACAAAAGCCTCAACCCAATGAAAACAAAAGGAAGAAACCTAAATGTGAGTGTACTTCCTATATGTGTAAAAATAATCCACGTATTCACGGATCCCGTGAATACGAGTAGGTGTGGTCGCAAAGAAATTGACCCTCTCGGGCTGTGATTTGAAAAACATTTATGGTGTATCAATCCAGGGACAACCACTTTTTGATAGTGAACTCATTGAGTGGGGGGCTGGTTGTCCTGGTGTTCCCCCTGAAACTCCTATTGCATTGATCAGTTGTTCTTATACACATTTTTCCAGGACTTTGGCTAGCATGGGAATGTTCGTTACTGGTCTAAAGTTGTTAAGGTCTGCGGGGTTCTCGTTGGTTTCTTTAAGAGTGGTGTGACTTGCCCTGTTTTTAGGCAGTCCTGTAGTGAGCCTTGTGATAGTAAAGCATTAATAATCCTTGTCCATGAGGGGATGAGCAAATGGTTTATTGTAGACCAACACTTTGCAGGTAGAAGAGCGTTGAAGTGGTTGTTTGGTTTTATGGTCAAGATGATCTTTGCAATATCTGTCTTGAATTCAGACAATAAAGCATTCTTTTTAGGCAATTCTAGAGCTGGTTGATATTGAGGCTTAGCTGGGGAGCACCTTTTGCTCAAAGGGCATTCAGCTGCCTTTTTAGCTCCTCTTCCATAGTTTTGTTGGATTGATCTTTTAGGAGTTCAAATAGTTTCCTCAGTCTGTTTTTTGCATTATCCAGTTCTTTCCTAAAGAAGTCTTTTTTTGAGTTTAGATAGTTTTTTATTGTAGGCCTTTCTGGCCTGTTTTAGTTGGATTAGATGTGGAGAGGAAAGGTGTTGTCGCCATTTCCGCTATGTGAGTCTGAGTGATCTTCTTTCTACATTGAGGAATCCGTGAAACCAAGGGTTTTTATCTTTGTCGTGGACTCTTTTGAGTTTTAATGGGGCAAAGTCCTCTATTATGCTCGTCATCGTATTGTAATAGTCTGTGAGGTCGCTGATGTCTACCAGTTTATAAGGAGGTTGCAGTTCTTTCTCGCAGCGTGTTGCGAGACTTTCCATATTGAACCCTCAGGTGTCGCAAAGGCATTTTCTGGGGTTTATTGATTGCGAGGAAGTTTTCATTTTTATGTGGGGTATTTGGAAGGTAATGATGTGATGATCCGACTTGTCGCATGGGATGATCTCAATTTTATCAACAGCTTTTTCTTTAGATATGATCCAGTCTAAGGTAGAACCTTTAGAGTGGGTCGGTAGGTGGCATTCCTGAACCAGCGACTGATCTTCAAGGAAGGCTTTGAGTAGATTGATCTGATAGTCTGTATGATCCTCCCAGTGAAGATTAAATTCTCCTAAGAAAATATCATTGGAATGGGGAGTAGAGTTTGCTGTGATAATTTCTATCAGCTGGTCTATGAACATGGAGTTTTTGCCTGGAGGGTGGTAAAATGCGTAGAATTTGCAAAGTAGATTGTCTAAGGATCTTAATGACAGACTAAGATATTCACAAGACTCCAGGGGTCTGACTGTACTTTTGTTATGGCAATGTCAGCTCCATGTATACATGCAATGCCTCCGCCCTTTTTGTTTGGCCTGTCTAGTCTCACAGTGCAGTAGTTCGGGGGGACTAATTGATTTAGGCATGGGGAGGATGACTCAGATAGCCATGATTCAGTTAGAACTGTTTCGTTGATTTCCTGGTTTAAGATAAGGTTGGCTATGTCAGCAGCGTGTTTCTTTGCAGACTGACAGTTAAGTAGTAGACACCTAATGGGTTGTAGGGGTTTGATCGATGATGGTTCTTGCTTATCGGGAATTAGTATCACATGTTTTAGATTGTTCAAGTTTATTGTTGAAGTCTCTTCACATATATTTGTCGACTGACATACCCTGGGGCCATGAAAGGTGATGAATTATGCAAAATTCTCACACTGCTTTCTTAGGTACTACCCCTAGGGGAGAAAGCATTAAATCAGGCAAAGGCCAGGATGTGAAACGACCTGCCATCCTTTTTTCCACTACTTCCTTGTCCAGTTTTTGTTTAACAATATGATTATGTTCTTCTCTGCAAACCTGTGTGTTCTAGGGCCCTGATAACTAAGTCTGAAGCCTTTTCTGAAACCCAATTCTAACCTTTTTGCCTCATCTCTGTTGGGGTAAAATTTTAACCAATAACTCAAACATTTCACCTCAATTGGTGTAAAAGCCTTTGTAATCAGGTTGAAAGGATCCCCCTGTCCCTGCCTTGCGCACTGCTCCCGAAACTTGCCTGCTCCCCAAAACAATGGAGGACTGCCTGCTTACCCCCGCATTTAGAACACTTGTGCTTATACTTACAAGGGTTTCTCATGCAATAATCCCTGTTGAAACTCCAGCAGGCACCTGAATTAGAACTTTGGCCTCTACCACATGTACCCCCAAACCCCCCACTGAGGTGGATTTCCCAGAGAAAATGCTGGCATGGAACCGCCAAACCACTTGCAGTGTGCATTGTTGGAGGAGGTCTCTGTGGGTACATCCATTTTACCAATAGCTCAATGTCCACTTCCCCCAAGGTTTAGTAGATATAAAGCACCATATGGGCCCTAAGCTCCTAATTGTAGTGCTATCATGCAAAAACCCCAAACTCTATATGGGCCTTATGAATGGTATCTATCTATTTACACATGTTATTTGCACTGTTATACTATATAACCATACCTCACCCACCTCCTACTACTAACTGGATGGGCGAAAGAACTCTTACTTATAATCTCCCTTACAGATTATCCTAGCGTTTTATATGTCATATATATCTGTTGTTACAATTGCCTCCATAATGTCTGTAATCTACCCCTTACAACTTATCTCAGTGTCCTATACGTCATATATATATGTTGTTACAATTGCCTTCATAATGTCTGTAATTTATATCACATGTGAAGCGCTCTGATACCCACGGGTCTTGTCCGCGCTATACAAAACTCTATAAATAAATAAATAAATAAATAAATAAATAAATAAATACTTAAACATAGACACCGCCCTCTCTGGAAAGTTTTCACAGTAGATGCTTGCAAATATTAAAAATGCTGATGTCCATGTGTCTATTGTTGTGGGCACTCTACGTCTTTTTGCCAGTTCTCAAGCGCCTTCTCTAGAACCCTCCTTAGCTTGTATTTCTCTATGTAATAGTTTGTATACATCAATTAATTCACCCCTCCAAATCTTCTCTTTAATCGCATTGATCAAATATGCCCCCAAAGGCATAGATATCCCCACGTAAGGCAGTCTTTAAAAGCATTCCATGTTACCCTTTACCCCGTCTCCTTTGATTGCTCTTTCTTGCCTATCACCGACTTATATGTGTCATCATTGTTACACCTTACCTTGGGGTCCTCTACAGCACCAGCCCCTGTATCTTTCTTACCTGCTTTCCCTGCCTCCACAGCAGTAGAATCTGTACCCACACCTTTATCCACTGCTATTGGTCCTGCGTCCTTGTGTACCTTTTTGTGCTGTTCTTTCGCTCTCTCCTCCCAGCTATACCACCATTGAGTCTCACCTGTTCTGGAGATGCTTGTCATCGACTGCCTTTTTCTTGTGGCTTCTCAACACACCGCCTTCTATCCACTGACTGCACTTGCAAGTCCCAAACCTGTAAGATATTACTTTTTAGAAACATTTTAGCACCCTCCCCCTTTTTCGTCCCCTCTGCATTTTTGATCTCTATATGATCTTGCCAACAAGGTAATTCCCTTCCTATAATTAATCATCATCCTCATCATAATCTAACTCACACTCCATATGCCCCTCTATGTGAACAGAACTCGCATCAGGATATTCCCCATCACCCAGATCACCATCACATTTTTTCAAATCCACTATTTGGGACCCTGGAAGCGGTGCACATATAGTCTTCTTCTCTCGTGATGTTGGGCTGGTTCCACCAAACATCTCCCTCTCTTCAGGCTGGTAATACCAGGTCGCTGCAAACCCAGCCGGACTTCACTTCATCCGTTGGCGCTATGCGACATTCTCCTTCCGGTTCCCCTCAAGCCCCCACAACCTGCAGGGACTGTGGGGTCCTGTACTCTGCCTAATTTGTACTACTATGGGATAAGTCAGCCTCACCAGAGACCCAAACTCATCTAACGACAGGTAAAACTTCTTGGGGCTCACTATGACACTGAAAAAACTCACTGCCTATCTCTTTGTGACCCATACCAAAATTATAACTATCCCTGCTAAGAATATTAAAGAATATTCTTCTTTACATTGAGTATCAATCAACTGTACTGACTTGAAAGAATGGATCCATTTACACTCTTTGTAGTTTAATGACCTGGCAAGGGATCCTCCCCTGGTGTGTGGGCAGATCTTCTCTATGACCCACCATTTAATGTCGTCGGGTGTGTGGTTGTGTGCAGCAAAGTGTTCAACCAATGGTGCCCCGAGTGTCTTGCATCTTATTCTGCTCATATGCTGCAGGATCCTGGTTTTAACTTTCTGAGTTGTTTGACCAACGTATACTTGCGCACAATGGCAAAGAATTGCATAGATCACATGAGAACTGTTGCAGTTTGTAAAGAGTGGTAATTTATAAGTCCTGTTGTTGTGTGTGACCACTAGTCCACTCGGTCCTATTGGTCTCAGCAGACCACGTGACTCACTAACGCCGAACGGATTGCTAGGCAACCGCTCCACGCGTCCCGGTTAAGCGTCCTCGCACACGCTAAACTGGATATAACGGGTCCTGCTTCCAGCCGCAAACGTCCTCAATTGCTAGCGCGGCGGCAGCTAAAGGAATTAGATACCGGATGACCCCTGCGACCCGAGAGAACATTACTTTAATTTACGAGGAGAGCATAACCGAAGTGGAAGAAACAATGGTCTATTTCCTTTGAAATTGCCTGTTTAATACTGTCCATGTATGGAAATGATTAATCCACATACTCCTCCTCACAGATTATAGACTGGTTCTGAAGTTTGCCACACCAGCGTATGAGCACCTTGGGAATAACCTGAGAACAGATTACAATGCAGAATGGCCTCCTTTGGTAATTAAGGTGAGTTCTCTCAACCACCTTTCCTGACCCATGAGAGGGACATAGAAAATGGGATTGTAATGTTACGCCCATTCTTTCCTTTAGTACCACCGAATGAAGGGAACAACTGGAACCCCCCAGCAACAGCCTTGAAAGTGAGCCCAATTGGGCCTGCTTGGGTGAGTCTTCGTCATCGTAAGTGCTACATTAACGTTTAGGGACTTCTCGCTTCCCAATCCAAACCTGACCTTGAACTTTAAATTAACAGGCTGTTAACCCACTACCCTAGTCCTGACGAAGACCCACATTGACCCACCAACTGTGCAGATCCAGGGTTGAAACGTCGACACTACATTACTTGGACCAGCTAGAGCATTCTGCAAAGTCATTCATTCAGTCCACAGAATTACTTGATATATTCTGCATTTCTGGCCAACTCTTTCTCCCCCTCCTCTCACCAATCACTTTTGTATATATTACACATTCACAATATCACCGAGCACTAAAAGTCACCTTTTTCAAATATTATATGTCACCATGTGCCTTTAACAGCCGTAAAAACATTGAAATATGGTATTTATAAATGATGTAATCTATATATATAAAAACGAAAGTATGTCTGTCTGTCTGTTTGTCCTTTATGCATTACTACACCATTCATCCGATCGCCATGAAACTTTGGGAAGTTGTTGAGTACACTCCCACGAAGGTTTCTGTAAAGTTTTTTTTTTTAAATCATCCCCCCAGGGCCCTCATAATCTTTCGAATACTGAAATAGACAGCGAATTTGTGAGCATCGTCGACAGTTATGACCCACAAACGGAAATCGATTGGTCAATCTACATCAGAAGCACAAAAGAAAAAGGCATTACGAGCTTCAGAAACAGACGAGCAACGTCTCAAGCCCGTAATTCTCAAATGAACGAGCAACAAGAATCTAGATTGGAAGCCGATCAAGTACACACTGCTCAAGCCCGTTCTTCTCAAACGAACAAGCAACCTGAATCAAGATTGGGAGCCTATCGGGGACGCACTGCTCAAGCCACACTTAGAAATGTTTTCAAAAATAAAATGAATATGTTTCAATAACAATGATACAATTTAAATTGAATGTTATCCTAACGAGTTTCCTTGAATTTCCTTTCTTCTGAGATCGCAGCAACGCGCGACGGGTAAGCTAGTTTATATATAAAGAAGACTTTTGCAATACCAACTATGGTTTGGATTTGGATTACTGTCTATTTTTGAATACGTTTTTGAATACCCTTAATAATTTGAAGAAACATCACTCACCCAACATACTGACTACGGCCATAACAGAACTTATTCATAGGGACCAATCAGGCTTTACGCCTGGCAGGTCGACAAGACTCAATCTTATACTCCAACTGGTTGGAGCTAGTGCAACATAGGACTGACCCCCACCTTATATTATCCCTAGATGCAAAGAAGGTATTTGACACGGTCCACTGGCCGTTTCTTATGGCAGTACTAGAGGACTGGGATTTGGTCCCGAGTTCAGAGGATGGATAGCTCTTCTGTATGAAAGACCGTTAGCCAGGGTCAGAGTTAATGGTGTGACGTCCCGGAAGTTCGCGATCTAACAGGGTACAAGACAGGGTTGCCCCCTGTCCCCTCTCTTATTTGCGATAGTCCTGGAACCCCTGGCATGTGTCATATGTGCGCACCCACACATAAGAGGTTTTCGGGTCAATTATAAGGATGACCCAGATTAATGCATTTCACTGTATGCCGATGACATACTGCTGTATGTCACACACCCTGCAACAATGTTTTCTAATATTATAGAGAGCTGTGAGGAATATGGCAGATATGTGGGGTACAGAAATAACTGGGAGAAGTCAAGTGTATACCCGATAGGTCGCTAGGTCCAACAAAGTATTTATCCCAGCCAACCACAGGTTGGAACAACTGAGATAAAATACCTAGGTATCCACATTACGCTAGACAGACAACGGGCGCTGGAACGAATTTTGTATAGAATATTGGGGGAATTTCGTTCAGATGCAGACCAATGGGCCTCCTAACCTCTAACGCTGCTCGGAAAAGCTGCGCTCTTCAAAATGGCAACCCTCCCTAAGTTTTTATACGTCATGCAAAATACTGATCATCTGATTCTGGAAGAGGTGTTTAGTAAAATTGACGCCATTCTAAGGAAATTTCTTTGGAGAGAGAAGCCCCCAGGTTGGCACTGGGGAAGCTGCAATGTAATCAGTACAGGGGTTGCATTTTCCTGCCGGATCTATGGGTTTATTATTGGGCGGCTCACTTGATAGTAATTCATGAATCGGCCTTTGGGGAGAGGGACCATCCTGCATATGCACTTGAACACACACAGTTCCTGCACAGGCCATATACACACTACCTTAAGGAGGGAAGGGGGTTGTAAAATTTCTACCGGCCACACAAATAGAGATAATGGCATGGAAAAAGGCAGAAAGGTGCATGAAGTGGGAAGACCGGGTGACTAAGGAAACCCCGCTCTGGGTGGGAACAAGACTTAAGGAATTTCTCAAGTTGAAAGGTTTTCAGAAATGGGATCTGGTGGGTATCTCCCAGCTCAAGGATATAGTATATCGTAAAGAGTTGGTGATGTTCTTGCAGCTACAGCTAGAATATGATATGAACATGACGCAAGACTTTAGTATCTGCACCTGAGACATGCTTGGCAGGCGCAACATATTGATATGGAAGGCCTCCCAGAATATGCTCCATTAGAAGGGCGACTCTTGATGGGCGACATAGGAGGGAAAGCAGTGTCATGGACTTACAGGACAAATATGAACAACACACCCAACCCACTGCTAAAATTGAGACTACACTGGGAGGCGGATCTGGGGGACTTAGAAGATTTGGACTGGGAAATGGCCCTGATGCATCCCAGGGAGGTGGCCATTAGATCTAGGCTGCGGTTGATTCAATTTAAGTATCTACACAGAATGTACTATGATAGAGCTCGATTGTATAAGATGGGCAGAGCGGAGTCCCCCAACTGTCTGAAATGTAAAACTATGGAGGGGACCTTCTTCCATACAGTATGGGAATGCGCACATGCACAGTTATATTTGGGCAAACCCCTAAAGGAACTAGAACTTATACTGAATGCACCAATACCCCCAGACCCCATATTCATTCTGTTGGGTATTCCCACGGAGATTGATCTCCCCAAAGTAAAACTGACGTTCCTTCAGCTGGGTCTGGTTGTAGCCAAAAGAGATTTGGCAAAGGCTTGGGGAGCGATGATTAATCTGACACTGGAGGAAAGGCGAGCGGGGATGGACATGTATATGCTGGGAGAGAAAACAACACACAAAGCGAGGGGGTGCCCGAAGAAATTTTGGAAAATATGGAAGCCATGGCTAACCTACTATGGTTTGACCCTTACAGACTCACAGTAGTTCGGGGAATTGACATAATACGTGGGGAGGGGGAGAAGAGATGAGGGATTCCGTTGATAGACAACTTCTGTTGTTGTTGAATATTTACGTGCTAATATTGTACGATTTAGCTATATCTGTAAAGAAAATTGAAACACGATGTTTTGTATATTTGCTGTGGTCTTGTAATGCAATTGAGAAAATGCAAATAAACACATTCCCCCCTCCCCCCCCCCCAAAAAAAATAAATAGGCAAATTTTTTAACTGAAGGCTCGTGCTTAACAGCACTCTGCTGCCCCCTGCTGGCCTGCTCTAGAAACCGTGTGACTCGCAGTCAGTGCTGACACATTGCGCTGCGTGCTGTAGCACACGTCACTATAGATCAGGGGTCTCCAAACCGGTCCTGGAGGGCCGGATCCATGCCAGATTTATGGGATATCCCCATTGAGATACATGTAGTAATTTTAAAAATCTGGCATGGATCCTGCCCTCCAGGACCGGTTTGGAGACCCCTGCTATAGATTCTCCCGGGACCCCTTTTCACTTGCCAGGGGCTTGCCTCCTGACGCACTTGTACGCCTGCAGCCCAGCCTACTCTTCCTCCTGTCGAAGCTGGCTCCTCAAGCAGTGAGTACTGCAACAACTCTGCTTCAGCCGTGTCCACTGGCATCTGCATGCTTTCCTCCTCTTGGCAACGAGCATCTAGGAACTTCATATTTTGTTGCGGCGGCGAGCCCGACAAGACCGCCACCGCAACCCTTTACTGCAGTGGTTCCCAAACTTTTTTGACCTGTGGCTCCCCTGACCTAATCGGCAGTTGGCCGTGGCTCCCCACCATTTTTTTACCAGTGGTTGGGTGGGTGGTGTGTACCTCCTGTTATCTTCCTTAAAGTATTTGGGACGCAATGAAGGTATTATATTGGTTGGAATGCTTGAATTATTAATCTCATCCACTGGCTGCATCCCAATCCATCGTTTTTTCCCCCCAACAGAGTGCCTGGTCCCAAACACTTATTTATGCCAGCTGCTGCTTTCAGTACCTTTTGGTACTGAGACCCGCTCTGAGAAAATGGAACATTGAGTTTGGTCTGTCGTAATCAGTATCCCCAGCCTTATTTTTACACTAAAAAGGTCTGTCCTTCCATCTGTGTGCCCATCTATATCCAAACATATTCAACCATTTGCACACCTATCCACCATATATCCTTCTGTCCATCATTTCACTCATCCATCCCTACATCCACCCTTTCACTCATCCATCCATTATTCATCTACCCACCCTTTCACCCCATCCATCTGTACAATCATCCATGCATCCACTCTTCCACCCAACCATCCATTCACTTACTCATCCATCCACCCATTCACTTACTCATCCATTCACCCAGTCATTTATCCTTCCACCCATTCACCCTTTCAGTCATTCATCCTCCCTTTCTCTCTCCATCCCCCTTTCACTTATCCATCCATCTACCCACCCATTTACTCATCCATTCATGAATCCATCCATTGATCCTATTACTCATCCATTCTTTCACTCATCCAACCATCCGTTCACTCACCCAGCCATCCGTTCTCTCATCCATCCACCCTTTCATTTCACTCATCTATCCATCCTTTTGTCCATCTACCCCCTTTCACTAACTCATAAATCCTTACATCCACCCTTTCACTCATCCATCCATTCACCATTTCACTTATCAATTCATCCATCCACCCATTCACTTGCCCATCATCTACCCTTTCATTCATCCATCCATCCATCCTTTCACACACCCATCCACCAATTCACTCGCCCATCAGCTGCCCTTTCACTCATCCATCCATCCTTTCACACACCCATCCACACTTTTACCCATCCATCTACCCTTCCACCCATACATCCATCTATTTACATTTTCTCTCATCCATACTTCCATTCATTCACTCATCCGTCCATTCTTTCTTTCATTATCTATCCATTCCCCCTTTCATTCATGCATTCATCCTTTCAGTAATCCATCCAGCCATTTAGACATTCCTTCACATATTTACTCACCCACCTTTTCACATTATGAGCTGAGCCTTTGTCTGCAGAGTTGCAGGCAGAAGAGTCCCATTAAGAATGAACTACAGCAAGGGGTGGGGTGCGGTGGTGGAGAGTTCACTATGCCCCTGCACATAAGCAGACTGAAAACGTAGAAGTCATGCATGATGCACAGTGCCAGGATGTGAGGTTACTGTAATATGGTGTTGTTTCCAGGGCTTTAAGCGGTGTAAAAAAACTGGGGGGTCTCTTCAAAGGGGGTGTTTGACGTAATTAAGAGCGCAGCTTAAAACACCTAGGCTAAAAATATGCGCTTAGCATAGTGTTCTGCCTCACTGGTATTATGTTGTCTCTGTCATTGCATCCAGATATATAATACAGCAAGTATCATTACACCCCAACAAGCCAGGACTATTGGCTTTGTCAATGGTTGCTAGTTCCTTAAAAAAAAAAAGGAGCAACCATGGCTTTGTTGAATACAATATTGAAAATACTTCAGTTCTAAAATGACAGGACAGTGTTCTTTTAAACTTATTTTACAGGCTTCTTTGAATGAAGTGTTTTCTAACGTTGCAGCATGGGCCGTTTTACTTTTTATCGTACAGAATGCCCTTCTGTACACTGAGGCAGGAGGAGGTCGCCAAATGGTGTCACACCCCCAGACTGCACCATTCTGTCATTCAGTAAGTGGCAATCAGCGGCATACTGGATGACAATGGGCGGGAGGGGCTGCTCGTGCTCCTGGAGGAGTGCGAGGCGCCTCCAGCAGCAGGGGTGAGGCCTCTCACAGGGGAGCAGCGCTGCTCCCCTGTGATGGCCAAAATTACAGATAGTGTGCGCGGCGCCCCTGGCACCTCATTACGGCGCACCGGGGCGCCGCGGCGCACAGTTTGGGAAACACAGCTTTACTGGTTTGCACAGATTTACTGCATATTGACGATGCTCCCTGACACCAACCTGGTTACCCAGTTCCCGGGGTGGCAGACATGCCTATTAAGCCACAATTGTCCCTGCTTGTATACCTGCACCACAGTTGGTCTGGGAACTGATTTCGGATGCTGCATGTGGCACACCATCAGTGTTTTACTGATGGACCCAGGCCAGTGACACCAGCACTGGGGATTAGAATTACACTATTGAATGGGGGAAATTATCGCTGTGGGGATATGTAGCACCGCCATTAGTAACTAAATCAAACAGAGCACCAAGCACGTCATCAGGTTTGCACCCATGCCCAGGAACCTGCTACACTAATGTTCCCGCTCACCCGACAACGGCCCTCTCATAAACAAGCATTGGAAATGCAATAGGTCTCGCATCATTAGAGTTAGTGCTTTTAGAATTGTTTATGGGTTTTTTTTGTAAATCTTTAGCATTTTTGTTTCCTGTAGCCAATGCTAAAGAATTACAAATAAAAAAAGCCATAAACATTTCTAAAAGCTCTAACTCCAATGCTGCGAGATCTATTGCACTGCCGGCTGGGGTTTTTTGATGGTGCTGTGCTGGGAGAGAGAGTGGGGAGGGGTTGGAGAAGGGAGGGGGCGAGACCTAAAAAGGCTTTTATAACCAGAAACGTGGATATAGCAGCATGCGTCCTCACCCAGAGTGGTTGGGGAGGGAAGTGCGAGTCTTAGCTCCTGACATACCTTATATTGGAGTGCTGCACAGTTACCGCGAGGTGGCACTGTTTGCAGTGTTTGGGGGTGGAAGCTTTAAAAACTCCCCACCTGAAATGTGTAGTCATTCGAATTCATCAGAAGTTATAATCGTTACTGTTTAAAAAGCCTAATGCACGTCTGCCTTGCATGACTGTGACTACCTTCGCAAATAAGAGACCCCAAGAGATGCGTATGGTGCCAGACAAGAATCTCCTGCATTTAAAGTCCGAGAGTAAAGCGAAAGGCAGAACAGCTGCGAGGGGGTGGGGGTGGTGGAGGAGACTCGGGCAGCGACTGGGTTTTAAATAAACTCCCCAGTAGCTAGTGGTAAACTCTTTACGAGGCTTTTAGTTGCATCTAGGGGAGTCTTGGACTTACTGTCTTTTATATTTGTTACCATTTTTATTTGCTAGAATTCGAAGCATCCTAATAGGGCTTAACCTAAGACCGAATGTTCCCTCACATGCATTAATTTAGGTTGCATTGAGCAGTGCGTGCACTTTGCTTGACCCATTGAAGTGCCTGGCTAAATGCTCACGGGAGCTGTGTGCTGATGCAAGCGATGAAAAACCAAAGCATGCACTTGCTTGATCCAAGACGCTGATGATGTCCCTGTGACAGTGCCATTTTGTCTGAATGCACACGTACTAGAGTTTCTCCTTTACCTGATGGGTAGAGACTAGTTAGTAACGAGACGCACGGAAAACGCGGTGTTCAAGGTACAACATTCACTCATGATCTTCTCTGTCATAATAAACCAGTGACTGCGCGTTAACCGTGTCCTTGTAGTTGTGATCCAGAGTGGAGCTTTCACACGGAGTAGTTCGTTGTCGGTACAGAGATCACACTGTGTTTGTTGTCTTGCACCCGTGTCTGGCTGTTGTTGGTTGGTTTGGTACTCATAAGGAAAAGCAAAAACCCGCAGATTGCGTACCGGCTGCTTAGTTTGTGGTTACTTTGTGTGTTCAGAGTCGCCTCGACAGATCTTTAAACAAATACCCGCTAATGAAAAGCAGAATCCACGCGCTGCAGCTCATGACAAGACCTCAAAATAAGCGCATTAATGCTGCTTTATTATTAGCCTTGTATAACACAATAGCCCGAGTCACGGCAAATATTGGCAGAGCAGTGCTTCAACCCCATAAATGTGCGAGGCGCTGTACAATGTAGAAGGCAGGGTAAATACATTAATTTCAGTTTGTAAACCCGTGTGGGTGTCTCGTAAGGAGCTCGTTTTTTTCTGCTTTTGTAAACGCTCCTATGCGAGTAGGAGGAGGAGGGGGGAGGAGAGTAGGAGGAGGAGGGGGGAGGAGAGTAGGGGAGGCACGGCCTAGCGGCCGTGCAACCAAGAAGTGAGGGGGCAGAGCTGGGGGAGGCTGTGAGAGAGAGAGAGTGGGGAGGAGAGTAGGAGGAGGAGGGGGGAGGAGAGTAGGAGGAGGAGGGGGGCCAAAAGAGACAAGACGGAGGGAAGGCAGAGAAGGGGAGGGGGGAGGAGAAATGCGACACGGCGGGCAGGGGAGGGGGCGGAGCGGGGGTGTGGGAGGAGTGCACCTGAGGGAAAATACGCGGCTGGGGGCGTGTGCACGCGCTTTTAAGCTCAATGCGCATGCGCATTGAGCTTGAATTTCACGGGCACTGCAAGGAATCGCCACGATTCCTTGCAAGTCGGTTAAAGACTGTTTAAGCCCCCATAGTCTCGCAAGCTCGATGCGCATGCGCATCGACAGGCGAGACCTAAAAACTACAACGCCTTCTGCCGTTTGCTGTTGAGGATGGACGGTTGATAAAGCCCCTCAAGACGGAGAGTACAGTATTCAGCACTATTCACTGAGACATTTTGCCACCGGGAAGACATGTACATTTAAGGACAGCAAGGGAACCCAAAAAAGTCAGCAAGGGACCTTGGGAGTCGACTTTTTAAGGCAACAGTGGTCCCTTACAAACGTGGAGATAGAATCAATAAATATAGACGCAATCGTTTCTATATTGATTTGACATGTCCGGCCCGGACAGAGGTCGAATATTTACTTATTTAGCAATGTAAGCGAAAATATTCCAAACAGTATACAAGGCGGGGCACAAGCCTGTACCCAGCTTAACGCACATAAAACATAAGAAGGAAACAGAGCAAGGAACAAACAAAGGGCTTTTAGGCAAAAGCTTAGCGTTCTGTTATACTGTTAATTTCATAGTTTAAAACGTAAAACAGCACATTACTAGCACCTTTACACTTTTAAGTGACATATAAGTTTTCAATTGTATAAGGTGCGCACATTTGTCGACGGCGTTTCGATCTGTTTAGCACGGTACACAGATCATCATCAGGACATGTGATAAATGCCTACTACACCTGCGACCGAGCAGTCCATATCGCACACCGCCTGGTCACCGAACCACTAAGTGCATTAGAGCGTTCTTTTACGCCACCATCCCGGCTCATTTGACGCTCCTTTTGGATATTCTCAATTGGTTCACCGATTCATTCCTGGACCCCGCTGTTACCGTAGCCATGTTATCAACCGGCTTGCACATGGCAATTGAGGCTTATAAATCTTAGGCATTTATCACATATCCTGATGATGATCTGTGTACTGTGCTAAACCGATCGAAATGCCATCGACAAATGTGCGCACCTTATACAATTGAAAAATGATATGTCACTTAAAAGTGTAAAGGTGCTAGTAATGTTCTGTTTTACGTTTTAAACTGTGCAATTAACAGTATAATTGCCTAAAAGCCCTTTGTTTGTTCCTCGCGCTGTTTCCTTTTTATGTTTTATGTGCGTTAAGCTGGGTACAGGCTTGTGCCCCGCCTTGTATACTGTTTGGAATATTTTCTCTTACATTGCTAAATAAATAAATAATTCGACCTCTGTCCGGCTGGACATGTCAAATCAATATAGAAACGATTGCGTCTATATTTATTGATTCTATCTCCACGTTTGTAAGGGACCACTGTTGCCTTAAAAAAACCCGGAAGACATGACCAAAGATGAGCAAACCGATTGCCTGCAATGCTGCAGCCTCAACCTGCCTATGGTGACCGCCAGGGACCGCTAGCAGAGGAAAGAAATTGGAGGTGGTGGGCTTTGGGCATCTTGCCTAGGTACAGGGTTCGACAAGCCTGGCACCTCTGAAATCAAGGTAAGGCTGCAGGGGCCTAGCGAATGAGTTTACTTTAGGGCATGTGCCAGTTATCGAGCTGAGTCTTGATCCCAGCCGTTGCCATGTCAGCGAATGCAGGTGACTCCAGGTTATTGTGGGGCACCTCCTTACTCCATCCGCCCCAGCCATAAGGGATCAGCGAGCCTCAATTTTCAAAGGCGCACCACTAGCTGTGTGGTCAAACCTGTGACCAGAGATGTTTTACAGCATGGGCAAAGTGGGCTCTGGCTCAGTGCCCCAGCCTTTCAGGGGGCCCATTGATAGAGCTGGTTCTAATTTCCACACAGTCTTGCCCTGATGATGTTGAATGATTTTTAAACATAGATTTTTTTTAATTTGTTTTTAATATGGCTGATTTGCAGGAGCCTATTGCAGACATTTTGCAGAGAAACAGTTTGTTTATGTTTTTCAATACCATGCAACATCTATGAAAAAGCTGGTTTTAGTTTAAAACAGGACCTCACATTTGACAAATGGCAGTGGGTCACTTATTTGCAATAATATTAGTAAGTTGCTGCTATATTAGAGTATTCAAAACACACTTCTCTAGCCTTTAAAAGGAAACACATATAGAATTGGGACCAGTCTGCCTGTCAGTGTCAGTGACCTGGCCAAAGAGGACTTGGATCATACATTCAAAGCTGTTCCGAACAGGGGCCCCCTAAAATATGTTTGTCCCAGGGCCCCCGAAATCCTTAAGATGTGCCTGCCTGTGACACCTGTTGCAGGCCATTGTGTGCTTTCCGAGCTTTAGTTGTTCACCCTGCAGGCTTCGCCCTTCCCTGCGTCACCCGAACAGGGATGACGTAGGAGGATGCTGGCGGGCAAGGCAAGACATCTATTAAGCAATCCGCTATGTTATTGTGGCGCTCCCAGAACTGCTTGCACCCGCCGAATATAACGACGACGATTGCACAAGAGACTTTAGTCATAGTTCAGTCACGCGTATTTAACGGAGGAAGAAACAAAACAGGATGCGAGGTTCGGTTGTTGTGACGTGTGGCAGGAAGTATGGCTGGTTGGAGGGATAAGACACGCGTAGAATTAAAGCTTTGCTGTTATACTGATGACATGAAGTATAGCTCACTGGTTAAGTGCCGTGACAGGTAAGAGAGACGAGTTTGATAATATTGTCCGTTTGGGGAACAATTCAGTGTAGTCCAGGTAAGTCACCCTCAAATAGCCCAAGAAGTCGCACCATGACTCAGCAAGAAATTGAGTGATGGGGGAGCAGTTTCATGAAGCATGATTCTTTGGGAAAGCAGGCAGTTTGCCATGACCCAGAGAAAAAAAATCAGGGCAAAAAACAGTCAGTGTTTGTGCAGACTAAAAAAAGTAGATAACCTGTACCATGAGTCAACGAAAAACAAAATCAAACTTGTGATTGTGTAAAACCTGCCAATGTGTGTGCTGATTCAGAAAATACAGAACCTCTACTTTGTCTCAATAAAAAACTAAATCTTGGCTTCCGACGAGGCACAACCAGCCGACGTCTCATCACAAAAAAAATGAATATGCTCCATACTTCGGCCTATACCCACTTATGGAAACTAAACATGGACTGTGAGAGGGAGAAGAGCTTGGGGAGGCGCTCGATTCTCTGGACAAAACAGCGAGTCTGACCGGGGCTGACCGGCCTGTCATGTAACTGACTCCGTTCCAGCGCCTTTAAGAACTGAGTCAGAAGGTACACACCTGACTCTGTTCCACAGTCAACCACAGAAGTTAGCCTGGAAGGCTGGAATGTACTACAGATGGCAAGCCAGCAAGTTCAAAGGACTGAGCAAAGGCTCTGGCTTGACCCTAAAAGCCAAAGAACGAGGGAGTATTTGCGAGATTTAGCATGTAAATCACGTAACAAATATAGTGGAAAAAATAATGAAAATAATTGAATTTCTTCAATATCTGTAATTGTTTAAATTGAGTACGTTCGATTCTATTAGTGCACTGAGTGGTATTTGAAAATAGTTGTAAGCTTAGATAAAACATGGAATGGAAAAAGAGTTGACTTGAATTTGTACTGAAGTTAGCCTTGGTTTTAAGATGCTGCGATTGAAAAACATAAGAATACAGGTTTATGTATACATGGCGAACCAGATATTTCATATAACAACAAAACAAATGACTGAGACCACGAACATCTCTCACATTTTCAAAAAGAATACAATAAAATAGTCTCATACACATGGAGTGTCCTAGGGAAAGATGGGGTCGACCAGTAGCCACCGGTTTCTTGGCAAAATGGCGGGGCGGAGGGAGAGGGGGGACTGGGAAGAACAACAATAAAAAAAACGTTTTAAAAACGTACCTGTTCAGCGCTCCGATGCTCCTTTCTGGCTCTGTCACCATGCACTGGAGGCACAGGCTCCCAGAATCCCCTGGGCGAATTCTGACGCTGCATGAAAGCAGCGCCAGGATTGGTCTGAGCGCAGATGATTTGCGCTTTCAGGGAGACTGATTGGGGCAGATTTACAATAACTGGCGCATCCCCAGGGATGCGCCAGTTATTGCGCCCGCAGCTCCGCCACCCATGGTCCGCCGCATTTACAATGCGGCGCACCATGGGGCAAAAATGGCACAGATGCGTGACGCATCTGTGCCGTAAAGGTGACGCATTGCTGAAGTTGCGTCGAAAGCGCGACGCAGCTCCAGCAAGGCTCGGTGGTGCCCTATCAGTCCAATGCTGCGTCAAGCCTTACGCCTGCTTCAAGCAGGCTCAGGGTTTTGACGCAGCATTGGCCTAAAAGTGACTGAGTGAAATCTTGCAGATTTCACTCAGCCACTTTTGCGAGGCGCACCTGCCCCGGAACGCCCACCCTGCGCCGGAACGCCCACATGTGGCCCAGGGCTTTACAACGTGACGCATCTGCCTAGATGCGTCACGTTGTAAATAGGTCGCAGGGATGCGCCACGTTTACGCCGCCGTTGCATGATGCAAACGTGGCGCAAGTCCAACATAAATCTGCCCCGGAGTCTGAACAGAAAAGGGTGCAACCTCACTTGCCAAGAGATAGAGTACCACAGGTAAAAGAAAGAGAAGACTCTCTTGGGATTAAAGTCGATCTACCTTAAACTAAAAATATTCAAACACCCACAGTCAATAGGCAGACAATTCCAAAATTTACATATTCATTACTCTCTGAACCCAAAACAACTGTAATGCACATAAAGGGCAAGGAACTCAAAAGTCCATATTAAAAAGCGCTCACTTATTAATGTACATTGATTGCAGTTAAAACAATTTTTATAATAATAAAAACATGATTTATATAATACATCAATCCAAAAAATCAGCAAATAATCTTGAGACAAAACAAGCATTTGCAATGCAATAGGTCTCGCATTAATTAAATTTGAGCTATTGGCATTGCTAAATATTGGAACACCAATTGCAACAAAAGTCTATAAATTGTAGGCCAAAAAAATGTGTATTTATTTTTGTAGCAATGGTGGCATGCTGCGCTTTAGATGAATATGTTTAAAAGTAAAGTGCGCTATACTGCGATTGCTACAATAGTTAATTGTGGATGCGTTAACAATTGATGTGTGCACTGATGGCTGGTGGTGTGTGTGCCTGGTGGAAGCGTGCACTGACGGCTGGTGGTGTGTGTGCCTGGTGAAAGGGTGCACTGACGGCTGGTAGTGTGTGTGTGCCTGGTGAAAGCGTGCACTGATGGCTGGTGGTGTGTGTGTGCCTGGTGAAAGCGTGCACTGATGGCTGGTGGTGTTTGTGCCTGGGGAAAGAGTGCACTGACGACTGATGGTGTCTGTGTAACTGGTGTAAGTGTGCACTGACAATGTGGTTGTGTGTGTGGGTGTGTGTGTAGTTGTTGTGTGGTTGTATGTGTGTGTGGTTGTGTATGTGGTTGTGTGGTTGTGTGTGTGGTTGTGGTTGTGTGTGTGTGGTTGTGGGTGTGTGGTTGTGGGTGTGTGGTTGTGTATGTGGTTGTGTGTGTGGTTGTGTGAGTGGTTGCGTGTGTGGTTGTGTGTGCTTGTGTGTGTGTGTCTGTGTGTGCTTGTGTGTGTTTTTGTGTGTGGTTGTGTGTGTGTGGTGGTAGTGTGTGTGGTAGTGTGTGTGTGTTTGTGTGTGTGGTTGTGGTTGTGTGTGTGGTCCGGTGTGGTTGTGTGTGTGTGTGGTTGTGTTCCATTCTTCAGCAGTGTTTAAAGTGCCCTGTTTATGGCCGTGCAGGGAGGCAGAGGGCATCTAAATACCGCGCACAGGGTCTTTATAAACTGTAGCGTGTGCCATCCAGAGTACGCGGAAGGAAGCCTTCCCAAATATGTAGGAAAGGGTTTTTATGTGGTCATTAAGGCACCGGTAGTCACAGGCTCTACAAAGTTTGCGGGCTGGCCTATACCATTGAAGTAAAGGAAAGTGGCAATTTAGAGAAACAAATCGGGGGAACGCATTTTTCCCATTGACTTCTATTGAAACAATTTTGAAGCAATTTCAGGCAGGAGACCGCTAAAATGAAATCACATTTTGCTTTAAGACACAGGAGTCTCCCGCCTGCAGCGTGTCGATTGGCATGTATGTAGGAGGTGAAATCAAGACCAGGCAGCTTTGGTATCCTTCACAACAGCATTCGAAAAACTTTTAGCCCCTGAACTCATTGTTTCAATTTCAGCACTAGGCCCAGGGGCGTGGGTGGAGTTCGTGATTTGGGCTCTTCTTAATGTGAAAGGGTGGGTGGTTGGTTGAGTGAGTGAAATGACTGATGTGCAGGTGTGTGAGTGAAAGGGGCGGTGGGTGGGAATAGATGAGTGGAAGGGCGGATGGCTGGGTGAAAGGATGGATGGCCGAGTAAAAGAGGGTCGATGGATTGATGCATGGGATGAGTGAAAGGGTGGATGGATGAGCAAAAGGATGGATGAATGAAAGTATGGCTGAATGAGTGAATGGATGGATTAAAGGGTAAAAAGAATGGATGGATGAGTGAAAGGGAGGGTGGATGGATGAGTGACAGCACGGATGAGTGAGTGGATGGGTGAATGAAAGGGTAAGTGGATGGATGAGTGGTTGGGTGGAAGGATGAGAGAAAGTATGGATTATTGGATTGCTGAGGGAAAGGGTAGGTGGATGAGTGAAAGGGAAGATGGCTAGAGTGCAAGGACGAATGTAGTGAAAGAGTATACGTATGGAAGGATGGATGAGTGAAAGGAGTGATGGATGGATGGGCTTGGAGATGGATGCATAGGTTTGGATATAGATGGGTGGACGGACAGAATGGTGAAAGACTGAATGATGGATGAAAGATTGAATGCACAACAGAATATAAAGGTGACATTGTGGAGATCAGCAGGCGGAGGGAAGGATGAATGGGTAGATGCATGGATGGAATAGACAAGAGAGCTCTTCTGAGGATTGTCGTAATAACTTGTTTAGTTTGCATGGTGCCATAAGATTTTTGGTTTGAAGTGGTTGGGGATTTTAATATTTTGGCTACTTCCTTGACTAGGCCCCACCAGTAATTTCCTGAACAGGACTGCCAAGATGGCGGGTCACCGGGCTGGGCAGCTCTGTCCCACATCGCAGACTTGTCTGCAGAGCTGGGCTCCTTGTCGGCGCTTAAGCGCTTCCATACAAGCTTTCATTATAGCGCCTGGCGCTAGGGGAGGCGCTTTGGAGCGAGTCCAGCGAGCCGGCAGCGAGGCCACTGTTGCATGCAGGCTCCAAATTACAAAGATATTTGGCACACGCTGGCAATTAATGCCTACATGACGGTGGATGAATGGAAACCGCACAGCGACCCGCATGGATGAGGTGGCGTCTAGGGGGAGTGGGGTGAGGGGAAGAAAGTGGGTGAGAGGGGACAGCTGATGGTGGGGCGAGAGTGTGGGAGCTTGAAGAGAGCGGGAGAGAAAAGACTGGAACAAGTGAGGCACACAAAGGAGGAAAGGGAAAAGAAAACTTAGACAGGAGATAAAACTCATGATACTAAATTGTTTTCATTTGTTAAGAATCTGTAAAACTATCACAACACTGGTTAGAGCCATCTCAACTAGGGAACGGAGGGAGGAGGGAGAAAACGGAGCAAGAGAAAGAAGAAAGGAAGGAGGAGGGTAAGATTATCAAATATGGAGTAAGAGGTAGAATGATAGTGAGAAAAGATAGGGAGGGAGGGAGGGAGAAAAGGGAATCAAATAAGGGGAGGGGTTGCACAGCTAGGGAGAGACAAGATAAGGAGAGAAAGAGAGCTATGCAAGATAAAGAGAAAGGACTTGTCTGCAGAGCTGGGCTCGTGGTCTGCGCTTAAGGGCTTCTATACAAGCCTTCATTATAGCTCCTGGAGCCAGTGGAGGGGAGGTGCTTCGGAACGGGTCCAGCGAGCTGGCTCATTCAACGCAGAGCTGAGGAGGAGGCCTGCGGGGTGGAGGCGGGAGGGCCGGCAGCGAGGCCACTGTCGCACGCAGGCTCCCAATTACAAAGATATTTGGCACACACTGGCAATTAATGCCAACATCGCTGTGGATGAATGGAAACCACACAGCGACCCATAAGGAGGGGGGAATGAAAAGAAAGGGGGAGCGGATGATTAAACGGACGAAACTGAGCAGAGTTTGCATCTCATAATGTCTATTGATGAGCAATCATTTGAGACTGGAAGCAGAGGTAGGAGAATGGAGAAAGAGAGAACTGGATAGAAGGATGTGAGGCAGAGAATAAAAGATAAAGTAGAAGGGCAAGTACAAGGGGCGGGAGGAAAAGATCCGAGAGACAGAAATAGCGAGGAGAACAATGGAATACTATAGGGGAGAGATGATGGGGAAACTGCAAACAGCAATAGTAAAACAGAAGCGGGTGTGTGGAGGGCAGAGGGAACATTGGGAGAGAGAGACTACGCGTGAATTGAAGAGTTGCCTCCCTACAAACCTCGGCTCCTTGTTTTCGCTGTCTCTACTGACCATGATGCTGTGTTCTAAAAATGAGCGATCTGTGTGACTGAATTTACGGCTATTCCCTGGTCGTGATTTGTGTTTTTTTTTCGATCTTTACAGTCTGCACATAAGCCAACTGCTGGCTCCTAAAGCCAAAATAAGAACAAATGCTGCTGCTGGCGACAGTGAAAGCGCGCAAGAGCTTGGCACGAGTGGTGGAGCGGGAAGGCTTGGAGGGGGCCTAGGCGAGTGACAAGTTAATGCCTCAGTCTAGCAGCAATGATGTGCTAATGATCCCTTGATAGGTGTTTACTTAGAAAGGCCCAGACCTGACCTTGGCAAGGTACGCAACACCGGGAGGCCTTAATTAGAAAAGCTGAGAGAGGTTATTAATAGAGCAGCTTTGTCTTGCCCCGCAACTGAGTCCGAGGTGGATGACTCGGGACTCTTGGGGTGGCCTTGTTTGGGGTCTTCGGCCCCACTTCCGGTGGCAGTGCAGACTTGTCTGCTCCAGGCAATGAAACCTGCTCTGATCTAGAAACGGAGGTGAGTCGAGGCGTATTTAAAGAGACAAACTGCGGCATGAGAGAAATGGGCGAGCGCAGGCTGGCTGGACATAGGCGGACCAAGCACCGACAAGTGGCCGAGCCCAGACTTGCAGAAATACAGGGACAGGAGAGCAGAAGTGTCTGGGCGACGGCCGGTGAACACATACTTTAACTGGACAATGGAAGCTGAGCAGATACTATGTTCAGGCACGGGTGGGAGAGCGCAAGCTGTGGCCGGGAGAGGTGGGTGGATGCAACAGGACTAGAAGTCTCAGAATTCAACGAAAACACCTGGGTCGGATCCGCGCTTCACCCATGGGCCTGGGAACCTTGGCAGCTATGGCAAAGGAAGAGCAAGAGAGCATGAGATGTGGCACACAGAAGGGGGAACCAGTGGTGCATGTATGTAAACAAGTTGGATGTGGGATTAAGGGAGGGGGTGGCAAATGGTGAGCACTTTTGCGGCCGCTTTGATGTTCTCAGTGGCCGCGCAGCTCACTGAGAACATCAAAGCTGCCGCAAAAGTGATCAGTAGGAGGACAAATGGTGCGGGCACCCGGCGCACATGCACTGTACCCGATCCGCCTGCTTTGGGAGCACTTTTGAGAGACCCTTATTTAATATCTCGCCAGAGCATCGCTAACACGATGGCTCAGCGAGACCTAAAAAAGGTGCAAAGCAATCAATACATCAAGATGCGGTTGCTCCAAAAAAGAATGACTTAATGGTAATTCCATCAGTCCATTATGTCGTAATATTACTGGACTTAAAGGGGCTCCTTGAATGCAACCAAATACCAAAAGAATCGTTGGCGTATTTTGGTGGCGATAAATTATTAGGACACCACCTTCATCAGGACATTAAAGATATTTGTCTCTCTTACAGATTATATGCAATTCACAAATCCTAATTAGACAGGGAGTCTGTGCCTGCTGGTCTTTCCAACCCAGCAACACAGCAGGGCTGAAGAGAGCTTCAGGGCGCATGAGGGTTTGGCCAGCCTGAGACAGCCGGCCAAACCCTCATGCCCACTGACAACCAGTGCACCTACAACTTTCCTTCTGCCTGACATCTCTGTGGCCACGCGCCCTAGGGGACTCTACGGTTAATTATCATTTTATTTTTCATTTTTTGGCTGCTAGCGGAGGGGGGGTGACGCTCCTCCGCCTTAGCGGAGGACCCGGCGCTGGGGCCGACATGTTAATAACGGACCCACCATATGTGTCTACATAACCTATAGTAATCTATAGACTTTCTGCAGGAGAATGATGAAGATTCTGAAATAAAATGCCCAAACCCCCCAACAGTTAATCTTTGTTTTAGATGCTTGATATAAGCCTTAGTTCAATCTGATCCTGACAGTTACCACCCTATTGCCTTTTTGGATGTTAAGGCCAAATATTTTGCCTCACGCCTGCTGAAAGATCTTGACGTGTTAGCAAATTTGAGGAGCCTAATACTGTTCAACCAAACCGTCTTCAGACCTTTCTTGGGCCCCTCTGATAACTTAGTGCACATTGTGTTGCTTGTAGCAAAACAAATAAGGAAAGGTTAGCTTCTCTAATGCTGTTTTATCGATTACAGCAAAGCCTATGATAATGTGAATCGCCAGCTGCTTTAGTCCAAACTCTCAGCCTGGCAAATACCATCACCACTCCTACATGGGCCAGAGTAAAAGTAGGAGACAGTAATTCAATCTCTAGCAAAATAAAGGCTGATCACAGTGTCAAACAAGGGTGCGTCCTAGCCCCGGCCCACTTTAATTTCTATATTTGCGATCTGGTACCTGAACTCGATTCTGTTGTCAGCCACGTTTCAGCCCTGGCGAGTCATCCCATAACTGCGCTCCTCTTTGCAGATGATGTAGTATTTTTAAGTCAGCCGGCGACAGGGCTACAAAGATTAATCAATGCAATGGCAAGACATCTTGAAAATACGAATATTTGGAAGAAAAAAAAAATAGACTCCTGTTTTCAATTACCACAGTTTGACTAAATCTAACAAATACAAATATCTTGGGTGCTGGCTGGATGACAAAGGATGCCACTTAATACATATCCATTAATTGAAGCCTAAAACGGCATCTCTTCAATTTGCATTTCAAACAATGCTCAAAACGGCAAAACAACCCACTCTGGAGCCCATTTTGAAGATAATGAACACCAAACTCATTCCCACTTTGGCATACGGCGCAGAGGCATTTCCAGGGTGATTTGATGTCTTTTTGAACAAAGCACAAAGCACTATCTTTAGATCCTTGTTCAAGTTGCCTCACAACATCTCACCGGCTCAGACCAGGATGGAATTCAAAAAATGACCAACAACTAGTCTAGAAAGCTAGCCCCTGAAGTATATGCACACAGCACGAATGGCCAAAGGAGGATCCCGAAATAATTACATTTGGTCTAAGATAATGTCTTCAAGTATTCTACAGGCCCATAACCTTTGGTCAATTACCCTCACTGATGCACTGGAACTGAAAGGCGCTGCCACTCGGTGGAATCAAAGGGTAATTGTGCCGTCAAGGGTTTTGTTGAACTGTAGAGTATTCAAAATTATATATTATTTTGTGGTCCTAAGCATTTGACACCACTGATGCACAATTTGTGTCAGACAAAGTTTTTAAACAAATAGAGCTAATACCAAACGGTAATAAAAAGAGAGAACAATAGCAGGGTGTATGGAAAAGTTCTGTTTGTTTTAATTATTCACAAAACAAAAATTAAATATACATGGGTATACCATTTGTTGCAAAAGCTACAATAGGAAAAGATATCAATAAAACAGCCTATTTGCAGCAATTGTTGTAGCTTATCCACCTATTTACAAGTTATATCATTAAAAGCAGTGAAATAAGCGCAGTCGACGTTTCGGTCTCTAGACTTGCGTTATGGAGACCATCCTCAGGACAGACAAATCAAATCATGAATACCCTAAAAAACAGTAAAAACGATAATTAAAAAACTGTTTTATTCCCATTCAAGGGATTTGCATATATTATCCAAAAAACCCTAAGCTCTCTACATGATTTAATAACAAACTATATTGCTTTTTGATTCATAATATTTTATTCAATGACACCTTAATACTCAGAAGAAAGGAGATTGTCAACATAATTCAAGACATATTGCGGCATCATTATCTTTTGTACAGATTTCATTATTATTTTTTCATTCTTGATGGTATTGTCAGTTAACCAACAACATTGTTCGGTTATACATTGTAACACTCGATTCATCATATAGTGGATATGGTCTGTATAGAAACACAAAACAATCCAATTGCAATTAAGAAATAAAATTCTAATCCATTTAACCTGGTCACAATTAGTAGATTCGGCGGAAACTTTTACCTTTCTTATAGATAAATGAAGCTCATGGAGTTTTAATGGGCCTCAAATTCAAGTAGATGGTAGCGATGGGTACAATCATCTGTTTTCAGAAAAGCAAACATAAACCATAAGTTGTTTATAGAGCATATATTATATGTACCCTTGTTCATGGTAGAACAAATATCAGGATAGACTAATTAATGCATTCATATCGATCCTTTAATTGAAGTGTAACTTGAATGCATTATTTGAAGATTAGGGCCAAACTATTGCTGATAAAAAGTTATTTTATTTTTATTAAAGTTAAAGTTGAATGAAGGAATCAACACATTAGATTCTCAAAAAAATCATATTCTTGGCCTTATTTTCTATTTACTGCAACAAGGGTATGGCTACCTCTCGACATTATCATGTGTGTTTAGTCGACCATATATTACATTCTGGTCCAAAGGATCTTCAATATTTGTCACATCTGTTTGTTATGGTGGGCAAACTGATTACATATCTGTATACATATATGAAACAACAGTGTTGTTGCTGTAAGAGATCCATGAACAAGGGTTACATATAATATATGCTCTATAAACAACTTATGGTTTATTTTTGCTTTTCTGAACAGATGATTGTACTCATCGCTACCATCTACTTGAATTTGAGGCCCATTAAAACTCCATGAGCTTCATTTATATATAAGAAAGGTAAAAGTTTCCGCCGAATCTACTAATTGTGACCAGGTTAAATGGATTAGAATTTTATTTCTTAATTGCAATTGGATTGTTTTGTGTTTCTATACAGACCATATCCACTATATGATGAATCGAGTGTTACAATGTATAACCGAACAATGTTGTTGGTTAACTGACAATACCATCAAGAATGAAAAAATAATAATGAAATCTGTACAAAAGATAATGATGCCGCAATATGTCTTGAATTATGTTGACAATCTCCTTTCTTCTGAGTATTAAGGTGTCATTGAATGAAATATTATGAATCAAAAATCAATATAGTTTGTTATTAAATCATGTAGAGAGCTTAGGGTTTTTTGGATAATATATGCAAATCCCTTGAATGGGAATAAAACAGTTTTTTAATTATCGTTTTTACTGTTTTTTAGGGTATTCATGATTTGATTTGTCAGTCCTGAGGATGGTCTCCATAACTCAAGTCTAGAGACCGAAACGTCGACTGCGCTTATTTCACTGCTTTTAATGATATAACTTGTAAATAGGTGGATAAGCTACAACAATTGCTGCAAATAGGCTGTTTTATTGATATTTTTTCCTATTGTAGCTTTTGCAACAAATGGTATACCCATGTATATTTTATTTTTGTTTTGTGAATAATTAAAACAAACAGAACTTTTCCATACACCCTGCTATTGCTCTCTCTTTTTATTACCGTTTGGTATTAGCTCTATTTGTTTAAAAACTTTGTCTGACACAAATTGTGCATCAGTGGTGTCAAATGCTTAGGACCACAAAATAATATATAATTTTGAATACTCTACAGTTCAACAAAACCCTTGACGGCACAATTACCCTTTCATACCTACCGCCCAAGCCTTCAAGGGTATATTGGGTTGCTCATTCTTAGTTGACACTCGGTGGAATCAACAGCTCTCTCATCAGCAGTTTAAAGCATCTATAAATAAAGAGGTCCATATAGCCTCCTTTATGACGGATCAACACAATTTTAAGAGAAGAAAGCATGTTGGTCTTGTTATCGACAGCTACACTGAAAGAAGGATTCAAAAGTACATCACACAACCATTTTCCGCCTGGCACAAATCCAGGTTTTCCAGCTATGCATTGGATGTTTCTCTTCATCAGATCTTCTGCCACCTTGTGCGACTCAACCACCTATCAACAAGCGTCGTTTATGCGGCCAATGTTCCAGGAGACGCTGTCACATCTTCTTTTGTCCTCACTTAATAAATGAACGAAAAAGATTTCTTCAATGACCCCTGATTAATCAAAGGACACGATCGATCCAGACGGCCGTTGTATTTCTCCTGAATGGATCTCATCCGCAAGTAATAGCTGTTAGCTAGCCTCATACAATATCTGAACAGAGTGGATAAAGCATTAAGGAATTCAACTTTATCAATCACAATCTCAGGAATGAAGCCTTTTCAGGCCAGATGTCATTTGCAGAATAAAGGAGAATGGGTGAATACAGCGGCCAGGTTGCTAGAGGAAGGTAGTTATCTTTAGCCTCATTTTACTTGTAATTAACATCGTACAATCATCTTAAATGAGAAAACCTTACCTATCCTGCAACCATCAGGAACACTACAGCCAGTAACTGTTTAGTGTGATACTCTGCCTGGTTTAGAGTGATAGAGCTCCATGGTCCCTGTGTTTGTTTTACATTAGCAGCTCTGTTGAGCCAGAGGAATGTTTAAAAGGGCAAAGAACAAAATACTGTAGAAGTTAAATTAAGAAACTGACAGTCATTGTCAAGATTTCATAGGCTCTTGATATACCTGATCACAGGAAACATGAGCTGAACAGCTCTGTGTCCCATTTGAGGAATTCTCATGTGGTCTTTTTATACACAAAAACAACAAGAAGGCATCCTAAACACATGTCCAGTATCCAATCATGTTACAGTAAAAGGTCATTTCTTCACTATTATGGAAAAAGCATTTTGTTGATCGAAAGATGCAGTAATTACACAAGCAATAGGCATATGACCAATCAGAGCAGAGTAACATCTTGTGCCATAAGCGTGATACAGTATGGCAGCCGGTGTGATTTCCAGATGCCAACTACCTGTGCATCAGCAGACAGTATTTGCAAAATACCTGTATAGTGAAATCGGTCCAACCTACATATGGTCATTGCCAAGAATGCCAAGGATGGCTGTTGCTGGGCTAACAAGATAAGGCATGTCACAAGAGGTGTCCTTAAGCAAGCCTTGCGGTACACACTCTTCAGCAGTTTATTTGTGGTTATTAGACTCCTGCGCACATTTCGCAGGCCCTGTCATCATTGAGTATCACAGGATAGGACAAACAAAATGGACTCCAGACAATACCAAAATGGATTCCAAATTCCCATCCACTGATAATCAATGATGTTCTCGGTATTCCTAATTATATTGGCATTGCCCCTTATCCATCAGTGTTTGGTTCTAAATGTTATGCCTGGTATATGGTCCGTTGCTCCCCTAGGTAATAAATACTATTTCTGTTTGGCATTATCATTAATACCTCTTGGTCAGTCCTTGGTGGCTGTCGTGGTGTACTGCTGTTTGTGGTATTTTGTGTTGACAGATACTTTCAAGGCCTTGATAAAGATTAGCTACCTGTTGTGTATGTACTTGGTGGAGAAATCTTTCTTTCCATGCACCAGGGAATCTGGGATGGATGCATAGTTAGGCCACTGCTTGCTGGCCTATATTTTAACCCAAGACGAACATCTCCTTTTAGTAGTCCTAAACTGGGAGTTCTGTGATTGATGACAATTCTTATAGACAGATAATGGAGCTTTCATGTAAGTGTATTTTATTCACAGCTGTAGTTGGTAAAGGAGATGCTCCCTATTACTCTATAAGTTATTATCTATTAGGCACTGCTGGAGCAGGTGTGCACAAATACTAAATGACAATATATTTCTCCTTCAATTTACTTTCAATTCAACATATTTATTTTTCCCTGAAAACATGTTTCCTCATTTTTCCTTTATTCTCTGTGGTAAAGTTCAAAGTCTCAGTGACATTCAAGGGTCCGATTTTGAAGTTAAAGATATTTGTGTGAAATCCGCAGGCACCATGAGCAATACAGTAACACAAATAACTGTTGGTACCCATAGCCATTTCTTGGCGAGCTTTGAAGAAGCATTGGACGTTGTTGTTTCTATAATTTCAAAGAAACCTTAAAAAGTATGAATTTTCTGTACCTTCTGTATTGCGGCAGAGGTCCCCAGTACCTAAAAGCAACACAATTACAATGGAGGTTACAGGTTTAAATCCTGAACAAGCCCTCCCCCCCACAATGTCATTCAACCAGAACTGCTGGCGATGAAGGTGATGAAGTTGGTGCCCCTGATCCCTGTTAATGCTTCAGTGGTGGGGGCTCCTTTTTGGTGTGAGGGCCATGCCATAAATCCAGGAGATCAGCCCCTCACACTTCACAGCTGTGACAGTCATAGAGGTGGCCTGCTGGAAAGGCGGGGATGTCTGATGTAAGCATTGGCAAGGGCCCAGCCGCATCCTCCCGGTTTGAGATTGTATCGAAATAGAGTTGTTCATTCAGGAAGGGCCTGCAGTACTTGATGATTAAATATCAGCTACTGACTGTGGAAAAACTCTTTCAAACAAATGGTAGTACATCAATCCAGGACAGCTCACTGGATGCACAAATCCTTCTTTTTGCTCACCTTTCTGCTCTACTGCGCCGGCCGCTGGACGGTGGTAGCCACAGTGCAGTTTTGCGTTAACCCAAGCCCTTGGCAAAGACCTTTGACCAACTTGGAGACCAAAGCTGCACTATTTGAATCCGTTCTTTTAGGAGGCACTGTTCTTGTGCGAAATATGTCTCTGTTTCATTGTAAAAAAAAAATTGTAAATTGATACTTTTATAGCGCACTACTCACCCGCAAGGGTCTCAAGGCGCTTGTACGAATACCGCTGTGGAACCCATCCTGGCTTTCCCTGTGAGGCGTCCACTCCTGGGCACCCCCCAAGGTGGAGGTCAGGCATCCTTAGCATTGTGGGGCCGTTGTGGAGATTAAGCAAGCTATTGCCCAGAGTTGCAGAGTGGGGCCCATGATTAGAATAAGCACTGAGGCGAGAATTATCAGGTCTGTGGAATATTGAGCCCAAGACCCGCCGAGGCGGGGAATTGAACCCTGGTCCCGGGCCAGACCTCTGCATCAGGGTCTGCCGCTCTAATCATTGAGCCACACTTCTTAATGATTGCAGAAAGTTGGAAACAAATAGAAATACTTGTAAAATAGAAATCCTAATCCAATGGTGTTAATAAGCTCAGCAGAAAACGTCATACTTTGATGGAAACAACTCATTGTTGTATGAGCTAAAATAATAAAATCCCCATTTTTTAGCACACCTATTACCATAGTCTATTGCATTACATGTGTGGTGTATCCCATAGTAAAATCTTTGCAATGATACTGCATTTAATATTTAACATCACTCCTAATGGAACAATATCCTTTCCTTTACATGTGGCCGGGATGATAGCAATAACTTGTCATTTTCATACCAATTATTAAAGGCACAACTGCTGTGAGTTAAAACCATATTTGTAAGATATTGGGACCCTGTAACTTTATTCGATGGGGCTGAAGTGGTGCCAGAGGGTTATGCATCTATCTTGTTTCTAAATTGAGAACCTACTGCATCACTTTAATGTTTTCTTTCTCTGGTGACTGCTTGATTAAACTCCTCTAATTATACATGAAAAGGAATAGGAAGTGACACAATGTGGAAAAAAACTAATTATCAACAATGTGAGTAGCCAACCATCATTGCTTAGGTAGTGCATAATCATCATTAATATCATATTCACACTGTGTGGTATCTATTGTGTTCTTCAATCACAACCCCCTTTGTTTTCTATTTCTTCAACTTTTCATCCCTTTCCCATCACTTTCTTTATATCGCACTAACCCTTGTGTTCCTCTCCCAAAATCCCTATTGCACAAGGCTGTCCGCTACTTGAACAAACAATCCCCATACTCCACCCACGATATCCTGTCTCATTACACATGCAAGTTTTTTCATTCTTATCAACACATTCAAGACATTTTATGTTCTAGGGAACAAGAGAAAAGTGAACAGGCAATAACCGAGAGAGAAAGAGAATCTATATATAGGTATTTTCTTAAAGAGACTATTTATAGATTCCTTACCTTAGAATTAGGCCCACGCGTCAGACTGGATCCGGAGATCTTTTCTTTAGCAGTACGCCTCTGCCGTTTGGCATCATGTTCACCGGAATGATATCACGTTGTCTACTTAGTTGCAGCCCCTGCACGCTGACTTCTGTTCTTTCTTTTTCCACGGCAGGCAGCGCAGATCCGGAGAGAGCGGGACCTGACTTTTTTCGTCTTCTTTTTCGAGTCGTTCAACTCCTGGTGCGTTGAGGATGTCCCATCGTCGGACCAGCTTCAAGCCTTGTGACTCCTGCCACAAGCTGATGTCCGTCACGGACCCACACCTTGTGTGCCTATGGTGCCTGGAGCGCGACCACGACCCAAAGTCGTGCTCTGACTGTTGGGCCATGAACCCGAAGTCTTTGTGGGAGCGGTACCGAAAGCTTCTGAAGGTCAGGTAGTCAGCTCCGCAGTGCTCAAGGTCCCGGTCGAGAGGGGGTCGCGGAGTCACCATCATCAGTCATCATCGGAGTCTTTGTTTTTGGGTAAGTCGAAGCACAAGAAGAAGGTGAAGAAGCACCATCACTCTTTGCCTTCTCCCCGTCTGTCAGCCGACGCGACAAGGGATGCGGAGGGTTATCGTCCTTTGGCTCCGCCCGCGGAGCCTACTGGGACGTCTCCGAGCTTCCCTCCCTTCCTGGGAGCCGTAGCGTCTCCTGCCCAGCTTCGTGCATTTTAAGAAGCTCTCCACTCCATCTTTGGGCAGCCTACTGCTGGCCCGCCAATGGGACCTACAAACTCGGCTGGGGGCTCTAGGCCTTTAATGCTGGCGGCTCCAGCGCTGCAGGTTCCCCAGGGATCCAGGCCTGGATCCGATTCACTGCTTGTCGACCTCATAATGCCTCATCTGGCACCGATACCTCTGACGATGCCTCTACCCCCTCCGACGCCAGTTGTGTCCCTGACTGGTGTCGGCCTACCCCTTGTCTTGGACGCGGAGCCGGACCAGCGCCGACCTGTACTTTTGTACCACTGTTCTCCCCTGGTGTTCCCTAGCGCCCTGAGTGGCAGCCAGAGGAAGGTGAGGAGGACTGAGATTGGTCTGTTGACCCTTTGGCAGATCAGCTTGAGGAGCCGGACTGGAGACAGGAGTAGGGGGAAGCCAGTGGTCTGGATACCTACCCAGACCTTGGCATGCTTTCTCCCCCTACCGTGGCCATGGAGGAGGGAGCCTCCTACGCTGTGGTGTTGCATAGGGCAGATGAGGCCTTGGGCCTTGTGCTTCCTACGGTGGCAGTCAGGACAAATCTCCTGACTGAGGTGCTTCAGCCGGTAGCGGCCTCTTTGGAGCCCCTGCTGCTGTTCAATGAGGCTATCAAAGACATCCTTCTAGGCACTTGGTCCAGCCTAGCACAGGGGCTCCTGTGGATAGGAAGATTGCCCAATGCCAACGCCCGGCCCCGGGCAACCCCATTTTCCTCTGCCAACACCCTACCCCTGAGAGCTTGGTGGTTCAAGCCTAAACCTGAAAAGGTGCGTTCCCTTCTGCTCCCCCAGAGAGGGAACCCAAAAAGCTGGACCATCTTGGGAAGAAGATGTTTTCTTCCTCCAGCTTAGGACTGCAGTACATGAACACCGCATGTCTCTTTTGCCGTTATACCCACTCTGTGTGGAATACAGTTGCGCAGGTGCTGCCACAGTGTTCGGAGGAGGCTCGGGTCACACTCTCCCATGCGGTCGCAGAAGGGAGAGATGCAGCAAAGTTCGCCATCTGCTGTGGGCGGGATACCGCCAACTCACTGGGTAGAATGATTTCCACATCAATAGCTCTAAGACGCTACGACTGGCTGAGATCCACTGGCTTTTCTGGGGATGTCAAATCGACCCTTTTGGACATGCCCTTTGATGGCCGTCGCCTGTTTGGCGAAAAGGCGGGCAGTGCACTCAAGCGCTTCAAGGACTCTAGAACTACGGCCACATCTTTGGGCCTCGCTGCCACTTCTCGTCCTGCGCAGTGCAAAAACGGATCATCTCTTGATGGGTCGACCTTTGCATTAGAATCTGTTATTCCTTGGCGAAAAAGGAGTCTCGGTAGGGATGCGCGCCCATTCTACCAGGGAGACAGCAGCTACTACCGCTTTGGGACGTGGAGTTCCCCTCGGTGACATCTGCCAGAAAGACACGTGGGCATCCCTGCACACGGTCACAAAGCATTACTGCCTGGATAGCCAAGTCCAGAGAGATGGGCTTCTTTGTCCGTTCGGTTCACTGGGACTTTCTGGTGTGAACTTGGTTTGCAGACCCACCTCCGGGGTTAGTATTGCTGGGGTATCTATTCTAAGGTAAATAATCTATAACTAATGGTCTCTTTCAGATGAACAAGTTGCTTACCTTCGGTAATGATGTATCTGTAAGAGACATATATTAGTTATAGATTCCTTACCGCCCCACCTATTGTCCCCGTTCTGCAAACTGACTTCTAGAGTAAGGTACTCCCTTACAGGGCCATAGTTTTGTGCACCATTGGTCAGTGTCTTGCATGGCTCTGCACTTCTGGTGTTGAATGTCATGTAAAGAACTGATGTCAGCACGCAGGGGTGGCGTCTAAGTAGACATTGCAACGTCATTACGGCGAACAATGGACGTGGAGTCGACCAACGCCACCTACTGATGCCCAGGGGTACTGCTAAAGAAAAAATCTCTGGATCCAGTCCTATGCCTGGGGGCAATTCTAAGGTAAGAAATCTATAACTAATATATGTCTCTTACAGATATATAGTTACCGAAGGTAAGTAACTTGTTCTTCAATACTCAAGGCAGTATGGACAGTATAAAGTTGCACCCTGTTGACACATGGAGGCAAATCCATGTCAACGTATTTGATATATTAAGATGCAGCCCCAAAACTTCCACAAACAATAAAAACGACGTAGAACACGTATGAAAAACATATCTTCTCATCCACATTTTGAAACTTAGGAAAAAAAACATAAAGAAATATACTTTTGCACCAACCAATTATTTTAATCAACAAAATATATATTTACACATCCATGCATCGAGGGTGTATGGGAAATCAAACAAACCTTAATATTTAGACAATCTAAATATTTATTATTCATCAACATTCAGTTTGTGCATTCATTGTGCATTCTCCACTACTAAGAACTCACACTAAACCTACTAAACTATTCCTGTCTACTGGGCGTACAGTACAGTTGTATTCATCCTGTCGGATATTGCAACAGTCCGTGGCTTTGTTCTTGGCGCAATGCCCAGAACCTGTAATGGGGTGTGAATTAATAGGGAAGTGAATCTCCTTTTGCATAACTAATATAAAGGCATGTTGCAGCATTGTGTATCTCGTGCATCGGTGGAAGGCTGCTCAGTGTATTTCACGCCTGTTGTAACTCCCACAACTCCAGGGCTTTAATACCTTGCTTCTTGCCATTGTTTTACAGTGCCACACATTAAATGGTGGCATTGAGGTTAGAGTGGTTGGAGCGTGGCAGGCAGTCTGGTCTGCCCTGTTCCCATGATGCACGGGGCCAGGGTCAGACTAATTTGCATGTAGCCAGGTTCTGAGCTGGGATGGTGCAGTGAGCTAAATAACGGTGATGGATCAAGCCCGGATCTTTGGACTGGGTAAGAGTGGTCTGCTTAATTCAGACACTCTGTTCATCACCACCCCCTTTTCTGAAACATATTAAATGGTGGCATTGAGGTTAGAGTGGTTGGGGCGTGGCAGGCATCACTAATGTCGAGGTCCCCTTCCCCTTCAAACTTGGCACCCTTACTATTAGCAGAAGGTAAATAAAATTAGTGCTTATTTGAAGAACCACATTTGTACAGCTTGATGTAGGAACATCTATTTTATTTTAAATAGTGTATAGTTTTTTTTTCATTCCTTGAAGCTCAGCAAAAGGAAACAAAATAGCACACACACCGTGAAATCAGCAGCAACTTGAAACACGTTACATTAATTCTCATTATACATAATCTAACATTAATGCAAATGCATTATGGCAAATCTAAATGTCCCCGAAATGGAGAATAGTGCTCTTCTCAATTAAGAACTAGGCATATCCTTCTCTGAGTTCCTCAAGTGCAACTCTAAATCATTAATATTGATAATAATAAGGGGTCCATCAAACACCCCTGCCTAACCCTCAGGGAGGGTTTAATAGTATGGTAAATTTCTCCCTCAGAACCACACCTCACCCTAATCATACAGTCCCAGTGCATCCTGTACAATAAACCAACTATAGCCTGATCTATACCCATAGTAACCATAATGGCCCATAACTTGAACCTACTGACTAAGTCAAAGGCAGAGGAGAGGTCCATAAATGCTAGGTGAATGCAACCTCTCCTTGTCTTGCTGTACATGCTTATGACCGGCTGAAAGTTCAGGCATTGTTCTACTGTGGCCATCCCAGGGTGAAACCCAAACTGTACTTTAGAAAGAGCACAATTTTACACTAGCCAACCCTCAAGCCTAGAGGCAATAATTCTACCCAAAATGTTGAGAGAGCTATCTAAGAGGGAAATTGGGTGATCGCAACAAAGTGACTCTCTGTCCCCTTTCTTGAATATGGGGCAACCACTGCCTCTTTCCAAGACAAAATGGGGGCCTCTTTGATAAAAACTTTAAAGACATTGGCTAAAATTAAAGCCAAAAGAGCAGTATTATCTTTAAAAACATTTAAAGGGACTCCATCTGGACCTGGGGCTTTCCATGTGGGGCTCTGGGTGAGGGCGACTATTAGGTCCTTTACAGAGATGGAGTCACTGAGCTTAGAGTACAACTCCAGGTTACCAAAGGCTACCTCGTCATGTTATAAAATAGGCTCTAAGTTGCAAGGATTAAACATACTGTTATAGCGGTCCATCCAAACCTGAACTGAAATAACTGTGTCCACTGAGGGCTTTTCATACCCTGAGAAAAACGGACGATTAACGACCTTCCAGAAAAGTGCAGAATCCTTTATGTGAGAAGCTCTTTCCAAGTCCCCCAACACTACCGGTCTTAACTCTGACATCCTAGCCTCCAGGGTAGATTTATAACGTCTCCTAGCACTCAGCTCATTACCTTTAGAGAGTGGTTTGGAGGAGAGTGCTAGTTTCAGTCTCCTGTGGGCTGAAGTGCAGGCATGATTTAACCAGCAAATAGGAGGCTGTTTTTTGGTGGTTTATTCTTCATCAACCCCTTATCTATGGATATACATACGGTCTTAAAAGCATTAGAGATATTCTCGGGGGACACCACCTCCGACATGAGTACTGATATAGCTTCCCGATTCTCCAGAACTAGGTTTCACAAGAAAGCCTCCCTATCCATCCTTTCCCATTTTACCCTTACACCCTTTTTGCCAAAGTGAAAGGGAGCCAAGCTCCCCTGCTTCCCTAATGCCGCCAACAAATGAAGGTACACAATACGGATAGGGGATTAGGATAACTTATACAGAATATGGACACATTGTAGTCTAATATCAAATTAGCTAGATCATGGGAAACTATAATCAAATCAATTTCACTGCCCTTTCAAGCACCATTGTACACGGGTGGTAGAGGGGCTCCCATCCCAGTACCTTGTAGTCTTTAGCAGACACCAAAGATCTGGTAATCATCGATCTAGTCAGATCCTCTCCAAAGGGGATGTGCTGGAAGTATACAAGCTCCTCCCCATCCGTTATCGCCATACCACAGGTAGACGTGTTCCTGTTTCCACACAACCTCGTGTTGAAGTCCCCAGACCAAACTATCAATGTCTCCTTATTATAGCTGTTTTAAAAGCTCGCTAAATCCCTCTCAAGCTCTTCAATTAAGGTGATCAGGTGAGAGTTAACGAAATTGATACACATATTAACCAAGACCACATCAAAACTATACGGGATCTACAATAACAACAGTTGATAATCAGGCCCACAGAGAATTGCTTTAGTAGATAGGCTGCTTAATTTAAATGAGCATATGGTAGCTAGTCCTCCCTTTACTCTACCTGCACGAAAGGGAGTAGAATCGCTGCTCAAGGTAGGATACCATTATCACTGAAGTTCTCAGTAGCACAGGTCTCTTGAAATAATACAATAGCTGCTGTATTAACTTCGGAGAGCCAATCCGGATTTGAAAGTTTGGAGTTAACTCCAGCTATATTTCATGATATGTTTCTCAACCCTCTCTGCCTAGACTTTCACCCCTCTGAGCTGGACTCGGGACCTGAGGGGATGTTATGGAGCCTCCCACTGAAGGCTCAACCTTCCCAACCTGCCTCATTGCTACCAAACTGACAGGAGACTGTGCTGACTGGTTCCCACTAGTAAAGAGTCAATCCCAGTCTTCTATTAAAGCAAGAGCCTCAAAGGAGTTCCTAACCTCAAAATTGTACAATGGTTTCACAACCTTTGGGCCAGACTCCAAATCTTTTTCAGATCGTATAGAAAGCACTTGTGGCCTAAGAAAAATAACCTAGTGGTAATACATGAATGGCACTGAGTGTCAAGCGTTGAGTATAGAAAAACGTAAATAGAAAGTTGATTGTATAGGGAGATTTAAAATGGACAATTACGCAATCCTCACTCACTTCCTTTTTACCAAGACCAACGCTAGGGGTTCTTCTGACCATTAGAATTTGATTTGCAAAATCCAATGACCACCATTGCTTGTCCCTGTCAATACGTAACACCATCTCTCTTTACAACATTTATCTGGGGAGTAACCTGCAAGCTTGAGATTCCCCCCAATGATTGCTACAGCACTAACTTACTCCTGGGAGGTATTGCCAAGCTCGGGGTCCGAGGGGGGCGGTGGGCACCAAAGAATGGGGCTGAGACCTGAGGGGGGCTGAGAGCTGACCGCCACAGCACCCACGGGAGCAACCTCAGCTGGGCCTGCCATTGTGACTATTGTCCCGGGCTGTGCTGACGAAATTGAACTCAGTTTAGATAGTTTGTTAGCTCTTAAACTCAATCCCATTCTGCTCACCTGGGGAGAATTATCAGTCAAACCGTCCAGCACTTTACATAAAACATCCAGTAAGTCCATGAATTTGTCCCTGTCCACAAATCCGTCGCCCACCAGTGTGGAAGAGGTTGATAAACAATGTCTATTTGACTTAACCCAGCAGTCCCCTCTCTTTCTCTTGCCTTCTTTACCCCTGGATTTAGCACCCTGTTTCGTTTCCTGGATTTCCCCTCCTGCAATACCTCAGGCGGACCGTATTCCGGGCTTTTAGGTAAAGAGACTAATAGCCTGGCTTTCCCTGACTAAATGGTCCCATCAGGGGTTGACAGAGTTGCAGAAACATCCTTTGTTGCTCCCATATCAATGTTAGGGACTGAGGGCGATGAAGACAGCAACATCCGGTGTTCAGCCAGCTTAATCTCTATATTGATAACACCCAGTGCGCTCTGTAAAAAGCGGACTAATGTCGTTCTGGAAGATCTGAGAGCGGACGTGGGGGGTTACTTGGTACCTTAGTTGCCTTACGCTTCCCCATTGATGAGATTCAAATAAATGATGCTATGGGTGCAGAAAAAGACCTCAGAAAGGAGACAGAAAACAGAAACTACCTCTACCTCTTGATGGATGAAACGGTGATGGCCTGGCCCAGGCTATTCCGGCCTCTGATGGGTGCTGCGGATACAAATGCTCCTTAATACTGGTGTGTGTAATGTATTGGTGGCGCGGTAAATGATGAGGTATAGACTCTGTGAAATTGTGTGTATCTCTTTATTCCCGGAGAGCGCCTGGGTGAATTCCACTCTTGTGTGGTGTTCGCTCTCTCTCTCCGAGCAAATGCCCACCGGCGCTCCCAGCATTCCCTGTCACGTCACGTGACAGGAACACTAGAGCGCTACACTACATATCTCCCCCCTTTACAACATCCCAAAACAATCAACAATAACAACAAGCTAGTGAGGGTGTACAGGCTATGATGGGGGGTGCAAAGTGCTACACTTTCTTGTCATACTCTTTGTACCTCTTAGGTAGTACAACTGCCCTACTTGTGTGTGTACGTGTGGAAGGTGTGCGTGTTCTGTTCTCACTAGTATTGCTTGGATGGCCATTACTTGTCCTCTGGGGTGATTGATGCCTAGTGTCTGACCCTCCCATACTTTGGTTCTCTTGGAGTACGTGATGGTCTGTGTCCTCCAGAATCCTCTGTGCCCTGGTATTGTCAGTCTCTTCTTCACTGGTGCTTGTGACTCCTCTTCTCGGCGCCCCCGTTATTGGTGTCTGTTCCTCCTCGTCCACACTCCAACTGTCGTTCTTCTCAGGCGGCACTGCTCCTGTCTTGTCCCACCTCATTAATCTGTTACACCTGGACATTCTGTCCTGGGACCATACGTTTCCGTCGCTTAATAGAGCAGATCTGGCATAAGTTTCCTTTACTTGCAAGGGGGGCTGAACTTGCTGTCACCTTTTCTCCGAAGCTGTGGTAGCTTCACTCGAACCCACTCCCCTTTCTCCAGTGACATTTCCTTGACTTTGTGCCGCTTGTTGTAGTGGTCCGTGTAGACTTTTTGTTGTTTTTCTAAGTTGCTGCGCACCACTGCTGGAGACTATTTACTTTGTAGCGTGAGCTGCATCCATGCCAAGTTGTCCTTCGTGAATGGGTCTCGGCCCTGTAGTATCTTGAACGGACAATATCCTGTTGAAGTGGGAGAAATGCGGTAGGCCCACACTGTGCATTTGAGTTTCAACTCCCAGTTCTTTCCTACTCTGATGGCTGCCTGTACCGATCCCTTGATCACTTGGTTAAACCTCTCTGCAAGACCGTTCCCGGCGGGATGATACACTGGGTTGTGATTGGTCACAATGCCATTCCGTTCCATGAATGCTTTCCATTTGTCGGACGTGAACTGTGGGCCATTGTCACACGTGATGACCTTGGTATCCCTTCTCTTAAAAAGGTGGCAGTTTGAAAGGCCAGGATGGTGTCCGTGTCTGCTGTTTCAAACAGGTCGACTTCTGGCCACTTGCAATATCGGTCTATGAGGACGATGGCATACTTGGGAATGCACTGTGCATCCAGAATTGGGCTCAAAATGTCCACGGATACTTCTTCCCATGGGTTGACGGGGTTTATGAACTTTCCCAAAGGAGGTAATAGCAAGGTTTGCGCTTTGTCGGCATTACTGCACTGCTCACAGGCTCTGACGTGCCTCTCCACTTGGTTGTCCATTGCTGGCCACCAATACGGCTGTTTGACTCTTTGTTTCATTTTGATGATCCCAAGGTGGCCTTCATGCATTATCGCAAGCAGGCGGTCCACCAGTTGCCTTGGAGGGATTACTTTGTCTCCACGTAGGAGGAAGATGGCGTTGTCCCCTACGGATAGTTATTCCTGAACCTCCCAGAATTTACGGAGTTCGATGTCCAAATGCTTCCTCTCCGGCCACCCTGTTATGATAAATCGTTTGGCGGTCGTGAGGCATGAGTCATGTTTGTATGCAGTTTCCCAGTCTTGTGGGCTTATGACTGCTTCTTGATCTTCCGCGAAGGCTACTGTGTACTCATCCCATGCTGTGCTCTCTGGCGCCTCTTTCATCACTGCTGCTCTGCTGATGTAGTCTGCGACTTTGTTCTTGTTGCCTGGCAGGTATTCTACTTCGTACACAAAGTCCAGCAGTCGGAGTGTCATTTTTGCGATGCGTGGGGTGGCGCTGGCATGTCTTCTGGATGTCAGCACTTTGACCAATGGCTTATGGTCCTTTCGAAGGAGAAATCTGGAACCCCAAAGGAACTGACGAAATATTTCCATCGCCCAGATAGCTGTTAACATCTCCTTCTCAATGACAATAAACTTTTCCTCATTAGGGGCGAGGTAGCGAGACACAAAGCTGACAGTGGTTACTTCACCTTCCGTGGATCTCTGCTTGAGGACTGCTCCCAACCCTCTGTCACTCACGTCAGTGGTGAGAATGGATAATGCCGTTTGGTCGAAGCCATGTAGCGGCACTGCTGCACAAATGTTGTCTTTGATCCGTTGAAATTCCTCGTGGGCAGCCTCCGACCATGCGAAGGCGTACTTCTCTTTGAGTATCTGGCGTAGGTGGTGCGTTTTGGTGGTGAATTGTTGCACGAATTTGCTGTAAAATTCCGCCACTCCCAGGAATGAGTGAACATCATCTTTGTTTCGTGGTGTGGGTGCTTCCTTGATGGCTTCCACGTTGGCGCGTTTTGGTGGGGAATCAACCTTTACAACACAACTGTTACATCACACTACCATTACAATGCAGTCATTACATCGCATGTCACTACAACACATACCATTACAACGCATACCATTACAATGCAGTCATTACAACGCATACCATTACAACGCATACCATTACAACGCATAGTACCCTTACACTATCCAACACTTACCCTTCTGTTGCACCCCCTGGAGTTAGAATAGTAATTTTTGCCCCTATACTATCCAACACTTACCCTACTGTTGCACCCCCTGGAGTTAGAATGCCAATCCAAAGGGCATACGCCGGAACCTGTAGAACCCAAAACGCATGATGAAGGTATGTTAGGTTCTTGCAAGCGGGGTGGATTGCAATTTGGTAGTATGCTGAGGTGTGCTGAGGTGAGGTCTATCGTGGAGAACCATTTAATGTCTTTGGTCAGGGCCAACATTTCATTTATTTTCGGCAACGGGAATTTGTCCGCAATTATATTTTTGTTGAGTTCTCTCAAGTCTATGCAGAGGTGCACATTTCCGTTGGGTTTCCGGGCTACTACTAATGGTGCTAGCCCCTCTGCGCTCTCGATTGGTTCTATTAATCCATTGTCCTCAAGGCGTTGTAATTCTTGTTACACCGCGTCCCTGCAGTTGAATGGGATGTTCCTCACCTTGTGACTTTCTCAGCTTGGCACCCTCTTTAAGGCATATTTTATGTGTAAATTTCGTGAGTTTGCCTAATGTGCTGCTGAAAACTGTTGGAAAGTCTACTTTCCATGTATTGTTCTCATATGTTTGCGAGTGGTCGGTCATGAGTACCTGTGTTGTGCCGCCCGGGTTTAGTTGGATCCCTAAAGCTCCCTGGTCAACCAACCCCAACACTGAGGTTCCTTGCTCAGCTACATACAGCTTTCCTTCCACAGTGCGACCCTTGATTTCAAATTGCAGGCGATGGAACCATACCATGGGGATCGGTTCCCTGTGAAGGTCACTGGGTGGATGTCTGTAAGGAGCAGGCGAGTGCCTAAGGTGTGCACGAAATCTCGGTCCCAGATGTTGCGTTGGATGATGGTGGACGAGGAACCAGAGTCGGCTACCATGGATACCTGCAGACCACCTATTGACAATAAACAAGAAGGTTTTTTTTGTTCTGGAGCAGTCTATGCCCAAAACTTGGTCATCAATGCATAGAACGCGGTCTTCATCAGCCTCGCCCTCTCCCACGTCAGTGTCCAAGTTCTGCATAACACATTTCACTGAGGTCTTCCGAGGCTTCCGTCTGCATACCTTCTCAAAATGTCCCATTATCCCACAATACAAGCACTTGGCTCGGAAGGCTGGGCATCGTTTGTCGTTAGCTGCATGCGTGCGGCTGCCAAGCCTGTAGCAGCCAGTCTTTTAATCCCCGGGGTCCTTTGGAGAGCAGAAAGTTTGGTGGTGACTTTCTTGTGCTGCCTTGTTCCGCTTGTGGATGGCTGCTTGTTCTCTTGGTGTTTCGCGTCCGTTACCTTGCACACCGTAGCTTTACTGGCGCTGTCTTTATTTGCCACTTCTGTGCAGCGTTTAGAGAGTTCCGCCTTTTTGACCATGGCTACTATCTCTTTGAGGGGGCGTTGCCACTTGCCCACAGCTTTTCCTGAATGGACGTATTCACCGTGTGCATGATTATTTGGTCGCGTTTCAGGTCATCATGAAGCTCGCCGAATTTGCATGTGACCGCCAATCTCTTTAAGGCCACTACATAGTCTTCAACTGACTCACTTGTGGACTGTTTTGTATGGCGGTGCACACTACAGGCTGGTAATGACTGTCCAGGTCTTCTAACGCATGCAGAAACATATTGTCATCATCGGGGAGCCCAGTCTGTTTTACCAAGTTTTAGTACACCCTAAGGCCTTCTGGGCCAATTGTGTAGCAGGACTTTTTTCTTGCATTTGCTCGGGAATACCTCGTCTCCCTCATCTTCTAGAGCCGATAAATAGTTCAAAAAGTAGCCTTTCCAGTCCTCCCATTTCAAGGCTGGTTCCCCTGGTTTGGGCCGGAAGGGGACTGGGTTAGTAAGAGAGAACGTTTGCCACACATGCTGGCAGGCCTTCGCAGTGGGGAGTTTCCTGGTGTGGACGTGGGCCTTCCGGGTTCTGGCTGATAGTGCTGGACACCAGACCCTGCCTGGGATGTGAGGTCTTCGACCACGTGGTCTTGGCCTTGGTGCGCCAGGGTCGGGTGCCAGAGGCAGGCCTGGGGGTGCCCTGGAGTGTGCTTGCCCTTTGGGTAGCTGAGGCAGGGGTTGCTTGCTGCACGCAGGTGTCTCTGAAGCGCTGCTGAGGGGGGACAGATGGCCGAGGATGGCTCAATGCAGGTGCAGTAGGGGCACTCTGGCACTCACGGTTGTTGGTGGTTGTCCTGGCTGCCTCTGTCCTGTGCTGCCCAGTGCTGTCCCTCCCCAGGCTCTGCTGTCACATGGTTGCTCCTGACTGTCTTCAGCTGTGCTTGGAGATTGCTTGGCGTGATCCTTGCAGCACTGTGTGGACCCTCCGCCTGGTCTGTGGCTACGCTGGTGGATGTGCACAGGAGGAGTGGTGGTTTTCAACTTGCGGCCCTCTGCCGTGCTCTCCGGTTGGTGCTGGGACGACTGGGAGAGCCTCCCCCCAGCCTCATCGCTAATTTGTTATGTGTTGGTGGTGCAGTAAATGATGAGGCATACACAGTTAAATTGTGTGTATCTCTTTATTCCCGGAGAGCGCCGGGGTGAATTCTGTTCTTGTGTGGTGTGCGGGTCTCTCCGAGCAAATGGCCACCAGCGCTCCCAGCATTCCCTGTCACGTCACGTGACAGGAACGCTAGAGCGCTACACTACAGTGTGGCAACCTCTCAGCCTCATGGAGTTCTGGTGCATGAAGTCCTGGGCACCCGTATGGTTTGTTTTGTACTTGATAGAGCATTTTGACTAGGTGTCCTGGAAGTGGCGTGGCCACGTCACTCCTGGCCAATTCTTCAGTCCTGAAATGTTCACCTACAAATGATTACTATCAAGTGTGTTTGTCTAATTAATTCAATGGAAAGAAACCAAGACCACAACAACTGGAATATATTAAGTTATCACACACAGCCCAGCTCTGGAAACAGTACCTGTGATGGCATGGGGTAAGGTGGCCAACTTAGCTAGGCATAGGATGTTGGAGGACCCTGGTTTGGACATCACAGGATATCAGTTGGTCTCACTGGAAATAAGAGAAAGGGTAGCATGTTTTGAATATGTCTTAGAATATATGTTTTTACAGTTTTATTTACTTGTGATAGGAGACTGGAATTGGTGTCCATAATGGTACCTGGCTTGTTTATCATTTAGGAGGAGGGGGGCTGATCGTTGATCCCAAGAAAGAGGGCAAAGGCGAGTGAGAAGTTGCTCACTGGCATAATTTCTGCTTTATCGCGATGGTGTTTGAGATAGTTGTTTGTAATTGATTGGTCTGTCTCAATCATGCACTTGTTGGTTACAGCTGGGTTGAGATTTGTGTCTTTATTTATGCTGATGATAACTTGAGTATCGTCCACATACTTATAGCAGCTATGACCAAACAAATGGATAAAGATTGGCCAAGGGCTAAGGTAACCTTTGACTTATGGAGGTGGTAAGGCAGATCTGTTGGTACATTGGTAGTAGGGTGTATGGGGAGCAGACAACAAAAGTGTCCTATGACGATCATGGGCATCTTTTTGGATAGGAAGGAATCCCACTGACCTAGTGCTTATTTTTGGATGCAGATGTGTCTTATTGGCTCATTTAGGCTTATGGGTGGAGACCTGCCAGCAATATGTTCGGCCGAGGTCTGGACTTTTGTCCCCTGGCAGAGGACTGTCAGCCATATTTAAAGATTCCTGTCTGCCTAGCAGGGATCTTTATGCCTTTTGTGCATTTGTCAGGATGGTGACTGTACTGAAGGCAGAGCAGAATGCCAAATGGGTTGCATATGTGGGTTTTGCCTACTCTGTGTTCTTTTTTTTCTGAGAGAAGCTCCCAAAGTAGGAGTTTGTTTCAGAAAAAGAAAAAAACACAACAGCCCTGAAGCAAAGAGACTTTTCTTCCTGGGCATCAGTGCCAATGATGCCTTGTCTGCCTAGTACCTCTATGCCTCATATAGTTGCCCAGGCAGAGAAATACAGTGATGGTCACCTCCTCTCTTCTAAGGGGTTGATTCCGATCTCGCTTGGAAGGTCTACGATTTGAATTTGTCTTTAACGGATTCAATTTGTAGCCCTTTTTCCTAATGGATTCGTATGCTGGTCCGAATGACCAAGTAGGATGCGAAGTTCGCGTATGCGTCGAGCAAATTGTCTCCCAACCCGATTCAGTCCGCACGACTCATATGCAGATGCTTCATACAGCTCTATGGACTCTGTTTCCGAACGAGCAAATATGATGCACGATTCGAACAGCCTTCGCGATTTGGTATGTTCGGATCAAAAAAGCTGGCTGAATCATTCTTTTGGGGCCTGTAGCTGGCCCACCATCACCTGGAGCCCTCCGATTCAGACATGTGGGGGTAGCCATGGGTCCCCCTTCCCATGCATGCACAGTGTGGTGGGCACCATGGGGTGCCCATCACAGGGTGTACACTCTTCCCCACTCATCCCTTTCTCCTATGAGAGCCTGTGCATGCGTCCAGTATACAGGCTCCCATAGTAATTCAATGGGAGTCTGAGCGAACCGAGTCCATAAGCAGAAGAATGCATCATACTCGGTCATTCAGACTCCAGTTGCACCAATCGCGCTTAAAGTCCTAAGGATCCGAGTCGTACGGAGGGCTTTACTAGCGAGATCGGAATCGGGCTCTAAGTGGAGCAGGCCACTGCCATTGTGGCAGACAGTCCTGGGCAGCCAGGTCTCTGGCTCAAGAGTTTTCTCCAGTGAAGCTGACAGAGGCTCTTGCGACAGAACCTCAGTGGTTCCGTCTCCTCTAAAAAGGTTGGGGGAACCGTGAGGTTGGTAGATGGCATATCTGCTATCTCTTAATTATACCCCATCTTTTGAATATTATGTTGTCAAATAAAATAAGAATGGTTCCACCATTGAAGTTGGCTTGAATTTTGAGATCCTCCCACATAGATTCATGTTCAGATTGGTTCACTGACATAATATTGATGACAAAAATATCGCTGAAAAAATATAGAACGCAAAAATATCGACTCTCTATACTTAAATAGGTAAGAACAAAAATATTGAATACAAAATATCAAAGTAAAAAATGTATATAAAATAAAACATTAAGGGCCAGATGTAGGTAATTTCCATTTACCGATTGGAAAATACTGACTCATACCGAATCGGTATTCCTCAATCGGTAAATGGTATGTAGATAAAAAGTCGGTAAAAGTTACCGACTCGGTATGACTCGGTAAGCCAAACCGGTAATTACCAATTCGAAATAGACCGAGTTGGTAAAATCCGAGTCGGTGAAACCCAAGCAATCTTATGGGCCACATTGCCCATAGGAATGGATGGGATTCACCGAATCGGAATTCACCGACTCGGAAATTACCGAATCGGTAATTATCGATTTGGGAGTTTGAAACACGCCATGTGAGCCTGTCAACCAATCAGGGAGAGCCTACCCACCCACAGCCAAGGCCCTGTGAATCCAACCAATGAGATAGAAGCACCCCACACCAGTACCTGGGAGTGGCCACACCCATGCAGGTGGATACCAACTGAACAAACAAATCTGCAGAGGAGAGAGGAGCAGAGCATCCACAGGCAAGCAGACTGACAGAATGGAGGCACAGGAAGGACAGAAGGATGCTGCTGAGAGGAAAAGGAAGCTGAAGTTCAGCCCTGAGGAACTACAGGTGGCTGTGGATGAAATTGTCAGCCACTACAGCCAAATATTTGGGAGGCAGTGAAGAGAAACATCTGGCTAGCAATTCAGGGCAAAGTGAATGCCATAGGAGTCACCCACCGGGACATTGAGGACATCAAAAAGCGGTGGTATGACCTGCACATAGTGACCAATAAGAAGATTGCAGGACAGAAAAAGGAAGCAGGTGTGACTGGAGGTGGCAGGAGCAAAGACCCTAAACTGACACCAATAGAGGAGCAAGTTGCAGCCACCATGGAGCCTGAATGCATCCATGGGATAGGAGACCTGGATAGCACAGCGAAAGCATCCAAGAAACAAGGTAAGAGGCATGTACCCACATGCACCCCCAGCTATCCCAACCCTGCACCCCACTGTGTACACACATGCACAGCAGGAGAGGTCAGAATTTCTTGCAGCAATGCATCATGGTAGATGTAGTCATGTACACACAGATGCAAAGTACACCACACATGACTCAGCAAGGCATGCCACACACATCCCCAAACAAGCAATGTGGACTGTGCAAAGGTGTGCAGACCATTTAATTAAGAAACACACACAGACAAACTACAGCATTGAACCTATGTCAATTTCATTCCACAGGAGAGTCGTCACGCAGTTCTGCACCGCCGAGGGAGGAGAGGGCAGCACCATCTAAAAGAGGGGAGAAAGAAAAAAGGTAAAGTCGTCACAAAGCAGGAGAAGGTGGAGACGACCCTACCCAGGACCCCTCATCACCAGACCCACCCAGTATACCGATCCCAATGTCCCCTCTGTTGTTTGGGTCTCCTGACCTCACAAACACGCCCATGCCGGGAGGGGAAAGTAGCCAGGTGGAGCCCCCGCAGAGGATTCTGCAGACCTCTGATTCAGAGGATGAGGAAGATGTCCCCCAGAAGAGTGCACCAGTGCCTGACCGGACAAGACCAACTATGTCTGCAGGCTCGGCGCGCACTACTGTCCTTGGCAGGAGGGCACGTGATGGTGGGGAGGGCCAGGATGGGGGGAGCGTGTTCTGTGGGCTGTAGGGCACGATGGTGAAAGTGCAACGCCAGCAGGCCAAATCACTGCAAGCCATGCAGCAGCAGGTGCGCGGTTTGAGCGCAACAATGTACAACATGGACAAGGGCATAACCCAAATGGCCACTAGCCTGGACCTGATCGCGCAAGGGATCTCTGACATTTCTACATACATGGGGGTCCTCTCTGACAAGCTTGACAGAGAACATCTCCAGCGTGCCAGGGAACGGCAGTACATGCGCCAACAGACCAAGGCCATGAATAGGTTCGCTGCCAACACAGCTCTCCTCTGCAGACGCTCCATCTCAATGCAGGAAGCAATAGAGCACTGCTGCACTGACTTAACCCGGGGAATGGGTAGAGTGACCTCTGCAATGGAGTAGATGTTGACCTCAAACCTAGGCAATGCTGGTAACACGGGTGTGGAGGAGACTGAGGGGTCAACGAGCAGGAGTGGCTCCAGTACACCTGTCCAGGAGGTGCGCAGGAGCGGCAGGCACAGCCATGCAGAGTCTGGCACCAGCAGGGAACCTGAAGGACAGGCACCGAAATCCCGCAATGTAGTGCGCGGACGCAAGCACCGAACTATGCAGGGGACTGACTGTACTGCACACAGTGACAGCAACTGAGTATGTGCAGCCAGTGACATTGATGTACAGTCATGTGACCATCATGAAGTAGTGCTGAATAAACTACTCATGTCCTGAAGTATACCTGTGTGTGTGTCATACTTTACCTAGAAATAGCGTTGTGTAATTTCTGTCCGTCTCAATCTGCCATCTAGTGCGGCTGGCCCTGTTGCCTGGGGCTCTGCATGTTCTTGGTCCTCATCTATGTTCTCATGATGTGTCAACTCCACCTCTATGCCTTCCTTGGTAGCAAGATTGTGCAATATGGCAAAGGTCACTATAATTTTGCAACACAGGAGGGGGGTGTACTGTCGCGCACCTCCACTTTTGTGGAGGAAACGGAACCTGCTCTTCAGGAGTCCAAAGGTTCTCTCAACAACATTGCGGGGGGACCTGTGTGCCACATTGGATCTCCTTTCTGCTCTGTTGGTTGGGTTCAGGTACGGTGTCAGCACAAAGGAACGCAGGGCATATGCACTACCACCTGGGAGAGAATGAGAGGTACATGAGTTTCATACACATTTTACATGGAGCTGAGATACATTTCAGGGTGTGTGCAACATATTTACCTAGCAGATAACCATCTCCAAAATCTCCATTCAGTAGCCGTGTGTATATTCCACTGTTCTGGAATATGTAGGAGTTGTGCTTGCTCCCTGGAAATTTAGCAACTATTTTGGTGATGATGTTCCCTGCATTGCATATCACCTGCACGTTGATGGAGTGCGTAGACTTACGGTTTCTGTATATGCGTTCCGTCGCTGCAGGTGGGCATAGGGGAATGTGGGTGCCATCAATGCAGCCTATCACATGCGGGAAGTGAGCCAGTCCATAGAAGTCTGTTTTAGTTTTGGCAAGTTCCGCAGGTGTGTCAGGGAACTGTATGTAGTGTCCCATTCTCTGAGTCATGACATCCAGGAACTTCCTGAAGAAACGGGACAGACAGCTCTGGGATACACCTCCTACTGCAGCTATCACACTCCGGTAGCTCCCAGAGGCAAGCAGGTGTATGCTGCACAGCACCTGGACATGGGGAGGTATGGCGTGGGCCCTGGGTGTTGGATGATCCAGTATGGGTGGAGGTCCCTTATTAGGTCCATGATGGTATTGGGGTGCAGCCTGTACCTCTGGAGTATCTCAGGCTCAGTCAATTGGAACAGAGTGATCCTCTGCCTGTACACCTGCTCCTCCCTTTGCCATACCCTCAGTCCTGCTGCCTGTAGCCTTCGCCTCCTCGCTATCACATAGAGTGCAGCCATTTTGACTGGAGGGTTGCATTTTGGGAGCCTTTTTATAGCATCCACATGGTTACCACCACCTTTCAGTGCATGGTAAATACCGACTCGGAAATGCCGAATTTGGATGAATTCGCTATTTTTGGCCTTTCCTACATCTCGATGGCCATGTTTTCCGATTCCTTATTTACCGATTCGGTTTATGCCGACTCGGTAATTTGCCTATCGGTGAATACCGATTCGGTAAATATGAACTCGGTGAATTCCGATTCGGAATTTTTCCGATTGATCTTTACAGAATCGGTATTTTTTTGCCACCTACATCTCTTTCTCGCTATACCGCTCGGTAACGGACGATTTTACCGATTTTGGGCCGTTACCGACCAGTATTTGGCGACCTACATCTGGCCCTAAATATGTTACATATTAATATTATTTTTAACAAAATGAATTACATTTAATATACATTTTAACTAAATATAACAAATAACTTAATTAAAAAAATATAAACACACAAACATAATAATGTATACATATACATATATTTAACTATTATCTCAAGGGGGGATGGACAGGTTTTATCACGTTTAGAAGCTCAATAGAATCTTTATGAAGGGAGCAGCAGTGTCCTGATGACTTGCATAGTCTGGTTAGTGTTTTGGTATTTGTAAAGGAGAGATAATGTAAGGTGTCCAAGAATTTTAGTACTAGATTAGATGTGTTCTGATGCGAGTTCTGCAGTGGATGTACGAAGTGATGCATAATTGTTTAGATTTTTTTGTTTGTTTCCTAAGTGTGCGTATGTTTAAGATTGTCTAAAAAGTAGAGTGTTAGGTTGTCATCCAGGTCTTAAAATATTGGATAGTTCTGGTGCATGCTGCAGAATTGTTGATGTCATTATTGACTTAAAGAGTTCTTTCCCGCCACTGGCTCAGAACTGGCGGCCTGCCCAGAGTTTATCTTTCTCGGGTCATCCCTCTGTGCTGGAATGCCCTCTATACACTTTTAAGGGGAAAATCATATCAGATATAGTATTAGCAGCAAAACAGGTGATCCAGACTCATCAGGGGTCCACGGTCTTGTCATCAGAGGAAGTCAGATGGCAGTGGACATGGTAGATCTGGGAGTGGAAGAGTGGTGCAAGGAGGCCCAGGGTCCGGAGCAGACCTTTGAAAGCAGTGAGGCATGTTGCTGCTCTACCTAGGAACAGAGTTTAATGAACTCTGTTACCCTAGGAGACTAAGACTGCTGAATATTTAAGACAGATCGGATCTGCGAATTGCTGGTTTTGGAAGTGGAGATGACACCCAATTTACCAATCCCAAGTGAATGAAATATGAAGAGGTTCAGGTCACCCGATGGGGAGCCGAAAAGTGGTAAGAGAATGTGAATGTTTGTTTTAAGTTTTACTATAAAGAATTTGGATTTTTAATGATATCCACATATGCATAATACTATTTAAATTCTAAAGCAGATCATTTGATTCTCAGGGGAAGGCGAATATTAAGTATACAATGCTTTACCCTACACGCTTTCGCATCTAAATCGCTAGCAAGACCCACATCTTTGAAACCCCAGACAATGCACCAAAACACAAATAGTCTTCCTAAACAAGGAGAGAGTAAGGATATCACCACCAGGCAGACTGCACCCGATCCATAACCTCTCTCCTTTTGTAGGTTTCGCCTATTATCATTCGCTTGCGAATGTAATAGGCGAAAATTCAAGGGCTCAATCGACTAGTGAAACCACTGCAGTTTCTTCACAGTGCATGTGAGTCACGTGACCACAAAAGCGGGTCACGTGACCACACAAGCACGCGCATCTCCCTAATCCGCCTGCCTCCCCTCGCTCGCATTCACACACCCCCACCAGGCTCTCCCGCCCCTATCAGGCTTCCCTCCTAATCCGCCTGCCTCCCCTCGCGCATTCACACCCCCCCACCAGGCTCTCCCGCCCCCATCCGGCTTCCCTCCTAATCCGCCTGCCTCCCCTCGCTCGCATTCCCGCCCCAGGCTCTCCCGCCCCCATCCGGCTTCCCTCCGCGCACATAAAACATCTCGTGCGATGGCTGTAAAATGCTGAAGTCAGCATTAGTACAGAGCTGAGGTCACAGGGAATTGTGCGCCTTGTTCTCTATTTCTCCCTTCCTCTTCTACTATCTCGCTTATATGCCAGCAACTTTTTTCCGCTTTTGCCTGCCTCTTTCTTCTTTGTCTGCCCCGGCACCCTTTCTTCATGCTTCTTTCCCCTCTTTATTGCCGACTGTTCATTCTTTTCCCTTTATCCTCCTTCGCTACCACTTTTTTATTCCTTCTTTACGTCGCTACATACCCCATCCCTCTCTCCGTCTTTTTATCTTCCTAGTGTATTTATTGCCCCCTCACGCTCCGCTGTCTCCCTTCCTTCCTTATTCTGTCCTGTGTCTCTTCCATTTGCTCTCGCCGTGTGTTGTAATTAGCACGGCCGTGCACCTCCCACCTCCTTTCCTACCACTCTGTCTAACTCATTCTCCCCCGCCTAACACAGGCTCTCTCTCACAGACCACCCACCCCCTGTCTGTGTAATACAGACCTACGGGAATATGTGTGTAACATACATGGTATGTGGTCTCACGCTGCCTCCGTGTCTCACAACCCCCGTGCCTGCGTTACAGTCGTCTGTGTCTCGCCCACCACTCTTCTCTACATTGTTTGTAATATAGACACGTCGGTGTATGTCTCTCACATACCCCTGTTCGGTAAGCCACTATGTCTCACCCATGTCTGTGAACAGAGGTGGGTGAGTCTCCTTATTTCTCACAGGCCTCTGCGTCCCTAAGTCTGTCTAACAAATATCATATCTGTATGTCTGCTTAAACCCCCTCACTCCGACTCCTTCATCTCATTCTGTGTTACAGTAGTCTCTGCCCCCCCCCCTTTAGTGAGAGCGGCTGTCTCTTTTCTTATAACAATCATGTCTGTATGCCTGCCTGAACCCCGCCTTGTACCTCCCTCCTAAGTCCCCTTTGTGTCGCAGACTCCTTGTTTACACTCGGTGTAACACAGACAGTCTCGTCCCCCTTTGAGTGAGAGGTTGTCTCTTGTCTCACTAATATCCTGCCCGTATGTCTGCTTGAAACACCCCCCCAGTCTCCTTTCTCTCAGGCTCTTTCTTTACACGCGATGTAACACAGGCAGTCTACCCCCCCCCCCCCCCGAGTAAGAGAAGCTGTCTCTTATCTCACAAATACCCTGTTCGTATGTCTGCTGAAAAAACACTATCTTCTGTCTCTCGCTGTCATTGTTTACACTCGGTGGGAAACACAGTCTTTACCTCTTGAGTGCGAGAGGCTGTCTCTTGTCTCACAAATACCAGCGTGAACCCCGCCTGGCATCCCCTCAGCCCCCTTTCTCTCGCAGACGCCTTATTTACACTCAGTGTAACACACGCAGTCTCTTTCCCACGTGAGTAAGAGAGGCTATCTCTTAGATCCGCGGACATCCTGCCTCCGCGTGCCATCCTGCTTGTCTCTCCTGCCCGGAGGAGGGAGGACGAGCATCTGCCGCTCCCGGCACTTCCCCGCCTCTTTGTGTGCTTCTGAGCGGCTGCATCATCTGCAGACAGGTCTTAGGAGGAGGGGTGGGGGGAGGCTCTAGATGCGAAGAGGCGATTTACAAAAGCATTAATCACTTCCATGCTCCAGGGACATTATGGAACAAGAAGCTGTTTTGTTAATACCCCCACGTCACCGAAGGGGCGGAGCTTAAGTCGGAGCTGTGCGGCTTTGAAGCTCGTCCATTACACCTCACCTATCAAATTCTCTGCGACATATGTACCATGCATACATATGTATGCATGCATGCATAGCACCTTCTTAATCGTCTGGAGACGTTCGGAGTATCTGGCCATGCATTGGAGTGGTTCCGATCTTTCCTCAAGGACAGATCCTTTCGGGTCTCAGCACCCCCTTTTCTATCTAAACCCTATCCCATTGCACAGGGAGTCCCACAGGGCTCGGCGTTGAGCCCATCCCTTTTTAATCTTTATGTGCAACCTCTTGCCACAGTGGCCAAAGAGTGGGGCCTGACACTGGTGTCGTACGCCGACGACACACAGCTAGCCATCTCTCTTACGGAAGGCCCTTCTATCTCAGCCTCCAGATTTAAAAACGGTCTCTCCGCAGTAGCCCAATGGATGACAGACAACTGTTTACATCTTAATGCTGGCAAAACAGAAGTGCTACTCCTTGGCAAAACCACTAGCCTCTGGAATGAGCACTGGTGGCCATCCTCCCTAGGCTCCATCCCACCCCCCAAATCTCTAGTTAAAAATCTAGGAGTAAGGATGGATGCCTCTCTCAACTATCAGGCCCACACCAAAAAAGTCGCTGGCACCTGCGTCGGCCTGCTGAGGAGTCTCAGCCACATACTGGGCTTCTTTGACGCCAAGGTTCACCAGCTCATCATTCAAGCTACCATCCTCTCGCGTTTGGACTACGCCAATGTACACCTCCTTGGCGCCAACAAAGGAGAGATAGCACGACTGCAACGCGTGCAGAACTCTGCGGCTAGAGTTCTGGTCCGCCTCCCTCGCAGATGTTCGGCCAGAGCTACAATCTGAAAACTACACTGGCTATCCGTTGACTCCAGAATCAAATTCAAAACCCTTATCATGGCCTTTAAAATTATCAAACTTGGAACCCCAACACTGCTACGACCCTTACTCACTTCCTATGCTCCGTCACGTAACCTGCGATCCTCTAACCAGCACCTCCTGTGCGTTCCGGGCATAAAACTTTGCCGCATGGGTGTCTGCTCCTTTAAAGTCCTAGGAGCCAAACTATGGAACAGTCTGCCACAAAACATTAGCTCCATAGAAAGTCTACCGGCCTTCCGGAAAGCCATTAAAACGCATCTATTCCCTCTTCCCTAATTCCTCCCCCACCTTCCTCTCTCAGGCCAGGGTCTGTGGTTCTCTAGCGCCGGGACGCCTCATTGCTGGGGCAGCTGTTTTGCGCTTTACCAAACTATAGAATAGAATAGAATAGAATAGAATGCATAGAAAAATGTCATTTATGAAACCAATGGGAACCTTTTTGTTTTTTGTAGCACATTGGGGTGGAGGGCATGCTTCAAGGTTTTCATCAACATTTTTAACCTAACCAAGGCCATGAGCGAATAACTAGTCTTCCTTTTATAATACATTACACTTGGCTGTGAGAGCCAAAATGCACAGCAAAACATAGATTGCATCAGCTACTCACACGTGGACCCGGAAACTAGAAAGTTTTTGTTTTAATATGCAGAATATTTCTGAACAAATAGATTCTAGTGTCAAAGACAGGCATTCAGGCAACAGGCAGACCATCTGCTTGTCCCCAGCCACGAAGGCAGTGACCGCCCCTGTGCGAGGGGAGCTGTTTGATGTCACCGCATAAACACAATGTTTGATGTGTATCAGATACAGGCTAAACACGAGACGTCAAAGACAGGCATTCAGGTAACAGGCAGACCATCTGCTTGTCCCCAGCCACGAAGGCAGTGACCGCCCCTGTGCGATGGGGAGCTGATTGATGTCACCGGATAAATACAATGTTTGATGTTACCCCATAAATGCAATATTTGATGTTACCGCATGTATACAAACTGTGACTCAATGGAGCGTGACTCGTTTTAAACAAGCACTGGCGTTGCCAATAGGTTTCGCATTTGGAAAGTTGGAGCTATTGGTTTTGTAAATTACATTTTATATTTATATATCGTTATTAGCATTGTCAATAACAATATATAAATATAAAATGTCATTTACAAAACCAATAGCTCCAACTTTCAAAATGCGAAACCTATTGGCAACGCCAGTGCTTGTCTGTGATAGTAACTGCTTTCTGACTTGAGTAAGAGCGGGGACGACCTAGAAGTGACGATTGCTGTACTGATGGATCTTTCTGCAAAACCTGTGGATTCTAAGTCTGGGGGACTGCATGGGCCGGCTCGAGCTTGTGAAGCCATAGAAATGTGACTCAATGACATGGAACTGCGGGGAATGAGATTTTGATACCCTTTTTGATCACTTAGATACTTATCTCATTCATCTATTTGGATCGATTATTTTCTGTCATTGAGTAAAAGACAAACCCCGCATAGGTTAAATAAACCCCATAAACTGACGCAACTCTGAAGAACCACTTACAACTGATGAAGTTTTAAAAGTTTAATATAAAATCAGAATAAGTTGCATATACAATCCTCTCAGGATAAGATTCAACAAGTATACAGGAACTAAAAGGAACATAAATTCCCTAAAGAACCTCAGTCTACAAAAGAATACAATCAAAGTCAATTCCAATATCAGCAGATTAAAAAGCATAGACACAAAGTGGTTCCGTTGCGTCATCTATAAAAAGAGAATAAACAAGTTAATTCTGTCCCTACTCTATACTAGGTGACATCCCTACGTCGCAAGTTCCTTACCTAAAAAAGGTGTCAGCAGTTTGACTTCCAAAGAAGTTCAAACTCTCTTAGCCTCTAATGGTAACTTATGTCGAGAAACAGTACCCTCTCTGCCCACCCATCCGCTCTCTAAGGGTCCTCGGCCTACTGTTCTCTTGCTCGGTTCTCTCTGCGCTCGCTCCTAACTTCTCCTCCCCAGGGTGCTGTCCCTAAATACACAATCACAGTATGGGTGGAACGCCCCTTGACGCCCACCACGTACACATACATATGATGTCATTTCTGGCTCTTTCCATAGCTTCATCTCTTCGCGTCGTCCGTTAAGTTGACCTTGCTTCGTAGGCACCATCTTCGTCTTCTTGCTGGTGACTTCATTGACATTCCAATTGACACTTTCAGAGCAAAGTCTATCACCTCAACAGACTTTTATTCTTTACGACTATGTTCTTAACCTCATTTGGTCCTGTGAACGGTCATTTCTAAACAAGACCCAAATTCCAAGCGTCTCTTATCTCACTTAGGCCATAAACTTCGTCCAACATTGTCACCTTAAATCTAGCAAGACCTTTGACTCTTGTCTCGCACATTCAGATCAAGGCTATCCACTATTCCTGTGAGCCCACTAAATTACATACAGCGGACTACACTCCTGCGAACTCTTGGTCAGTTAGGTTAAAATCACACATGACCAAACCTTTCTAACATTCCTACAAACTCTTCTACACAGTATAACCTTTAACACACATTTATATATAATCGAATTTAGCAAAGCAATGATTATACGCAAATGCATTTTACATAGAATACAACATTTATATTCTCGTGCTTACACCGTGTTATACATGCTCTGCACATTTCTTCGCTTTACGTTTTCGCCTTCTTTCTCCGTTTAATAATTACACACGTATATTCAGTTTTGCACGTTCTACTGTTCGTAAGCATTTCTATACATTTCTATATTAGCCCACTATGTATACGGGCCTTTCTAATGCTAATACTTTATAGAATAGATACAGATACATTTCCTATTACATTGGTTACATCGGCTAACTTTACGCTACAAGTGTTAACTTCACGTTATAGATTCTACGTTTATGCGATATGCTTGTGAATATGGTACATACATATTTTTTATTCAAACTGCGCTCTCTCAGTTCCCCCCTTTGATGACCTCTAGGAGTCATCACTAAATGCAATTTGAATAACACCCTTACACAGAACTAGTTACAAGATTCCCCCTTTTTATCGTTTCGAGAGCTCTTAAACTTTTGTACTGTTGATCTTGTAAAGCAGCTAATCTCCTTTCTTGCTCTCTCATGGACCTTTGTAACTGGTTCGACCTATACCATTTGTACAATTTCACTAACCCTAATAATGTAATTATGCAAATCAATACTATTAGTACAGGTTTTAATATATACCACACAATGCTTTTACCAAGGTTGGCAAACCAACTTCCAACCTTTCCTACTCCATGACCTACTTTCTCCCAAACATTTACTTTTGTTAAATCTTCGATTTCTTTATGTATCTCTGTAATGTTCTGTATGACTTTCTCAAGTGGTTTTGAATTATCTGGAATGTAAGTACAACATTCTTGGACCTTCAAAGCCTTACAGACTCCGCCCTCTTTTGCTAGCAGTACATCTAAAGCAAGACGGTTCTGAAGAACCATTGCTCTAATCGACTGCATCTCTCCTTCTACTAACATCAATGACCTTACAGTACTTGCAGATAATCTATCTACAACTGTAGCTAGTCTCCTGATCTTAACATCGTTAAGTATTAAACCTAACAAAGGAAACATCGCTCCAAATATGTCTCCAACTACTTCAGCATCTCCTATTTCCCTTTTCGTTCTTGTCGAAGCCTTTCCTTCTATGATCGCTAAATCCTTTGCATGATATATTTTGGGGAAGACAATTGCCAAGTAACACGAACCATACCAATTGTCAGGCAGTTTTACATAGGCATTTCTTCCACATACAAAATATACATTAGGAATCGCTTGCATCCCTTTCATAAAATCTTTCGTATAGTACTCTAAACTAGGCATGGGCGGAAAATCCGTTCCGCTCGCGGATTTTGCGGATTTTCGGGAAATCCGCAATCCGCGAGATTTGCGAATTTCCCGCAAAATCCGCAAATCCGCGAGCAGCGGATTTTGCTCGCACTGCTCGCACTGTTCGCGTGAGTTCGCGTGAGTTCGCGCCCCGCGAATAAGTGCAAAATTGCAGAAATACGATCTTAGCAAAACTGAAAGTAACTACTTACCAGGTTCAAAAGTTCAGGCTCATCATTAGTAGCCATTTCCTGTAGTGCTTCCTGAGGGGCCCCTCCAGAGTTCAGTTGCCAGTTGCAACTATTATGTGACCCTGCTCTGAACCTCAGAATAGTTACACATATGCCACAAAGGTCCTGAATTACAGCTAAGGGAGACAAGCAGGAGCCAGGCTGGAAGTTAAAATCCATTAATCAGCCCCTAATTCATTATTGTCAGTTGGGGCAGGGCAGGTGTTGTAACTAATTTTGCAACAATGAAAGCACTTAGCGAGTGCAAAAGATCACTAATCAGGGCGCACTAAGGAAGCAGGTGCCAGCTAAAAAAATATTCTGTGACACATTAATCAGCCCCAAATTAATTCAGGTCACTTGAGGCAGGGAAGGTGTGCTTTGCTTTGCCGAAAATAATGTACACTGGACAACCAGAGGGTGTGGTGATGAAACAGAGGGTGGCATGGGTGGGCCAGAGGGTGGCATGAGTAGTCAGAGAGTGGCAGTGGTGACAGAGAGTGGCAGTGATGAAGAAGAGTGTCCCAAACAGGCTGGACACGTAGAAACAACAAGTTCGCGAAACTTGCGACCCGACAGGTAAGTTCGCAATTTGCGAAAGTGTACAAAACCCTCGCGAACTGGCAGAAACACGGGCGAACACACAAAAAAAAAAATCCGCAAATTCGCGGGAATTCGCGGATTTTGCGGATTGCGAATCCGCAAATCCGCAAAATTCGCGAACGCGAGATCCGCAAAATTCGCTCATGCTTACTCTAAACGAAAAGCATGTTCGCAATTTACTTCACCTACAAATACACTCTCATAATACGTCTTGCTTCGAGTTAAACATAACTTTCCTTTCTGCGTTCTATCCAAAGCTATTGGACCATTGCTACCCTTCTTTTTGTGCGCTTTTTCTTCTTCGGTCCAATCTGTTTTCCATTGTCCTGACATTTTTAGAATCTTCTGCCTTCTGTATTTGTCATCTACTTGTCCTATGAACTTTTTCTCTACCTCTGACACTTTGCAAGTCAGATTATTTCTGCGTGCATATGAAGTATCTAATGTATCCCAAGGAAGAAAGAACTTTGTCAATCTGTCTTCCTTTTTATAATAGTCCCACTTATTCATTTGTTTATAATTCGGGACTTCAGGCAGTACCGAATCATAATTTGAAAAGTAGTACTCGAACCCTTCCCTACCATAAAATATACTGAGCAATAAACTACATGTTATCCCATAAGTCAGTGGGAGATGATGATATCTGATGCCTTCGTCTACGGAAGCCGGCAATTGCATACATACATAACAATCCTTGGCCTCCATGGCATCAATATACTCATACAATAGCTTGGCATATGCGTTTGACCTAAAATTTCCCTGTGACTCGTCTACGTGTAACCTACGAGCTTCATTTGCCAGTAACGTCTTTTCACGGATGACATTGCTCTCCTCCTTCTTCCCAACAAGAGCAGGTTTCAAAGTCGTTACAGGCTTTACATCTGTTGTTTCTTTTTCACTTGCATGTCCTACCATGTACGATGTGGTAACTACTGTAATAATAAGAAAAATTACTACTGCTATTAGTGTACCTATTATGCATTTGGCTTTTCGGTTTGGGTTGCCATTCTCCATGTTATCAAAACAGCGTAGCTCTTTCCATTACGAAGAAAAGTTTTTCTTTTCAAGTCCTTGGTTTGCTTTGTTTGCTTTCTCAGTCTGTAAAGTGCTCTTTAGCAACAAAAGTCTCTTTTCACAACAATGTCTTTTTCTCTTCAGCAATAGACAACCCTAACCCTTCTCCGTCCTCTAAATGTAATCCCTAATTTTATTCTTCTTTCCACTCGGCGCTAGGTTATCTTCTTCTTTATAGCTTAAACACAAAAGTCTTTATGCGTCTACAATGATTCTCGTACCTGCAGCTCTAATAACATGTTCCAATAATTCCAAACGAATGACTTTTTCTTCTTGTTCTGGTATTTGATGACCAAAAGTCGGAAACTCTAATCGATTTAGTACTAGATCTTTGATCCGACTTAGGTAAGGGGGTATGGGAAGTGTGAAAGTCAGTAACCCCTCAGTCTCGAGTCCAGGCGTCAACATCCATATCTCCACTGCCACAAATGGATCGAGATTGATCACTTTCACTTCTTTCACTCTCCCAGATTTCTGTCCCCAAGACATCTGCTAGATAAGTCCACTCTGGGGTGGCGTACCTTCTGCAGGGCACACGTACCCTTCTTGATCTTCTCGGACTCTCAGATCCTGAATCTGTAGTTTCTTCTTCTTGATCCGACTCTTCAGAGATCGGGACAAGGGTTCTCTCTTGATTTGCTTTTAAGCTTGGCCTTCTCCTTCTCTCCGGCCAACTAGCTTCGTCACTCCTTGTCCTCCTGCTCCTTGTTCTTGGACTTGTCTCTTGATCACTCACAGCTTGTTCGGTATCTGATTCGAACTCCCAGGTACTCTCTTCTTCTGAGACGACTTCGGTCTCACTGGTGTCCTGACCGTCGTCAGCCTGCTCCGACACAGGCTCAGCCTCTTCGATCACCTCTACAGCTTGGCTTTCCCCCTCTGTGGCTTCTCCGCTTTCCGCTGGATTCTCATCCGAGAGAGGAGCTGTTTCTTCCAGAGGTGTTGGCACTCTTCGGGTGTGTGAGGCGTGTATCCAGTTGGGCAAGCCTCCACACTTTACTGCAGTGTTCGTAACTAGTATGACTTGGAACGGTCCTCGCCAGCGCACGTCTAGGCAGTTCTTCCTGACATGCTTCTTCACCAGGACCCAGTCCTCCGGACACAGGTCATGGCACAAGTCTTGTGCTGATGGAACCTCTGCAGCCTGGACCTGGAGGGACACAGAATGAATGGCATCAGATAGTCCCTTGCAGTAGTCCAAGATCAAATCGTCTGTGATGTTCAACAACGCTGCAGTCGGAACCGATGGCAATCTCATAGCTCTTCCCATTAGCACCTCGTGTGGAGAGAGACCTGTTCTTCTATCTGGTGTGCTACGTATGCTCATAAGAACCAATGGAAGTGCATCTGGCCAACTCAGGGATGTCGATGAACAAACTTTGGCAAGTCTGGATTTTATCGTACTGTTAATTTGCTCTACGATCCCTGAAGCTTCTGGTCGATAACTGCAATGGAGCTTCTGGTCAATACTCAAAGCTGAACAGAGCATCTTCACTATTTCGCTGTTGAAATGAGTTCCTCTGTCCGATTCCAAAGAGGATAGCACTCTGAACCTCGGTATCAACTCTCTAAGCAACAATTTTGCTACTGTAAGTGTATCGCACCTACGTGTAGGGTAAGCTTCAACCCATCTAGAAAATATACAGACAATCACTAAGACATATCTGAGTCGATTGCATTTGGGCATTTCAATAAAATCCAGCTGCATTCTATTGAAAGGCCCCCCAGACCTCCCTATGTGACTCAACGTGACTGGTGTTCTCTTTCCTACGTTTAGTTGCTGACAGATCGCACAACGCTGACATACTGCTTCTGCCGCTACTCTAAACTTCGGATTAAACCACGTTTGTCTAAATACTCTCACCATAGCATCTCTACCTATGTGTGCTGATCCATGCAATTTCCTTGCCATTGGACTAACAAGTTCGTTTGGTAAAACTGCTCTCCCATCTGCAGAAATCCAAAAATTCATTTCACTTTTAATACATCCAGCTGTTTCCCAGCTCTTTTTCTCATCATCTGGAGCATTTTCCTGAACACATTTTAACTCGTCCCACGTATCTACAGTGTCTAACAACATAGTCAATTCAGTTCTTTCCTGTATTCCCCCCACTTCTACATTGGTGTGAGAATAACCTTGTTCTGCACAGTAACGTGCAACTTCATCGGCATATCTGTTGCCTTGCGACACAAAGTCTACATTCTTCGTGTGCGCGGCGCATTTGACAACCGCTATGGCTGTCGGACCTTGTAGTGCCTCTAACAATAATCTCACGAATTCTCCATTCCTAATAGGAGAACCCGAGGAGGTCATGTAACCTCTTTGAGACCATAACTGCCCGTAATCGTGAACTACCCCGAAACCATACTGGCTATCGGTGTATATGGTGACTCGAATTTTGTTACCTGCTAAACAGGCACGGGTCAAAGCAATAATTTCAGCTACCTGAGCGGAATGTACTCCTTCCAGGCAGGCGGCTTCCACAACTCTGGTAATTGTACAAACTGCATATGCTGCTCTCAGCTGACCGATATCGTCTCTTACGCATGAACCATCAACAAAGAATATCTCATCAGGGTCAGTCAATGGCTCATCTACGATATCTGGTCTCGGTTTGGTGCATAGTTCAGTCACATCAAGGCAGTCATGATCTGTACAGATTTTATTATCAATATCATTTGGAAGTGGCATCAACGTAGCAGGATTCAAGACGGAGCATCTTTTTAGGGTCACATTCTCGGCAGCCAAAATGACTTGCTCGTAGCGTGTGAGCCTGCTATTCGTCAGATGCTGAGTCTTAGTCCTGGTCATTAACAATTCCACAGAATGCGGTACGTACACCACTAACTGATGTCCCATTACCACACTTTCACATCTTTCAATGCTGACACCCGTTGCAGCTACGGATTTGAGACATCCGGGCAACGCTGCGGCTACTGGGTCTAATGTAGCCGAAAAGTAAGCAACTGGCCTACGCGCATTGCCGTGTATCTGGGCCAAAACTGCTAAAGCGCAACCTTCTCTTTCGCAGCAGTAAAGCAAGAATGGTTTTTCGTAATCAGGCATTCCCAAAGCCGGGGCACGACACAAGTCCTCCCTCAGCTGCAAAAATGCCATCAAACAATCTTTGTCCCATGGTACCGGATCACTCACTCCTTTGTGCGTCAGTTGTAGTAAAGGTTTTGCCTTCAGTGAAAAGTTGGCTATCCACTGCCGACAATAACCGACCATGCCTAGAAACATCCTGACTTCTCTTTGTGTTTTAGGCGCGTTCATTTTCATGATCGCCTCTATTCTGTCTGGAGACACCTTCCGTTTTCCCTTTTCAATCCTATGGCCCAAGTATTGCACTTCGGTGAGACAATACTGCAATTTACTTGGAGACACCTTGTGTCCGTTCTCGGCCAAGTGATTTAGTAAGGTGATGGTGTCTACCTTGCAAGCTTCCTCAGTTTCTGACGCCACTAGGAGGTCGTCTATGTACTGGACCAGAACCGAGTTCTTGGGCAGTACTAGACTTTCAAGATTTTTCTTCAGCAGCTGGTTAAAAATCGATGGGCTTTCTGTATACCCCTGGGGAATACGACACCATGTTAAAACGCGATTTTCCAGCTTAAAAGCTAAAAGATACTGGCTCTCCTCATCTAAAGGAATCGAAAAGAAAGCCTGGCATAAGTCTATCACTGTGAACCATTCAGCTTGGAACGGTATCTGAAACAATATCACTGATGGATTCGGTACCACTGGACAACATGAAACAACGATGTTATTAATCTTTCGAAGGTCCTGCACTATTCTGTATTTCCCACTAGGCTTCTGCAAACCCATAATCGGGGAGTTACATGGACTTCCCACGATCTCCTTCAGTATTCCCTGTTTAATCATGGATTCGATCACAGGCTTTATTCCTGCAATTGTCTCCGGTGTCAACTTATATTGTGGTGTTCTTGGATACTCAGCATTGGGTTTTACCATGATCTTTACCGGTTCTACCCCTTTAATCAGTCCTATTTCTTCTCCAGTAAAATCCCATACTTCAGCTGACACTGTCTCCTTCAAGTCCTGTGGAAGCTCCTCCACCGTTAGGGTAGGATATAGTTCCACGCATTCCTGCGAGTTTACAACCTTAAAATCAGCATCATCATCGTTAGTCTGCACTTCTACTCCTTCAGGTGTGCAATATATTGTGCAATGTAGTTTACAAAACAGATCTCTTCCTAACAGACACACAGGGCTAGAATCACAGATCACAAACTGATGTTCATCACTGTAATTCCCTATCTTCACTGACACTGGTTCAGTCAGAGGATTCGTCATTCTCCTGTTTGCGACTCCTACCACCTGAATCGTTTCTCCCGACATTGGCAAACCTGGGACTACCGCCGATCTCAAAGTGGATCGAGTGGCCCCCGTGTCTACCAAAAAGGTCGTAGGACATCCAGCCACCTCAGCCTCTACGTATGGTCCTCTCTGGTCTACCTCCAGGGCTGCACCTAGAGTACAGTCTTCTTCCCTATTCACTCGTTGCCCCGTAAGAGGATCAACGTAGTAGCATTCCTCTCCTCCTACGAACAGTGGCAGTTGTCTATAGGTTTTCCCTCCATTTGTAATGCGAGGCGGTTGAGGGAACGGGGCTCGAGGAGTCTGAGTCCCCCCTTTGATAAACTTTCCCTTCGGGACTGCTGCTCCCTTAACCATGTTGGTTTGAACCTCATCCTCCTCCTGTTCTATTTCTCCCGTCTCGACATTATAAGGACACTCGCGTCTCCAATGTCCCACCTCGTTACACTGATGGCACCTCGTTGTCTTTTTCAGTGTTGCGATATCTACCCTCGGTCTCGGTCTTTCTTCCTCATCTCTGCTCTTATTATTCTGTTTCTTTACTGGTGTTCCTGTTCCCTGTTGCCGCTGTCCACCCTTTCCAGCTGATTGCATCTGCACCAACATCAGCTTTTCCTTAAGTTTCTTTGCTTTTGAGTCTATTTCATCGCTGCAGTACCTTGCATACCTCAGAATCTCATCTAAAGGTTTGTTCTGACAACAAATTAAATGCTGTTGAATCATTAAGCTTATGTCTGGCCTTAATCCTAGGACAAACTTCGACACAAACTGTCCTATGTCTTTGGGGTCCATTACATCCAACCCACTGTACTGTTTGAATGCTTTCAGCAATCTCTCATAGAACTCGTGAACGGTCTCTTTTGGCTCCTGAGTTGTTCGATCTATCTTAACCCAGTCTATGTCTTGCACCGGTACCTTCTCTTTTAGCCATGCAATTACCCTCTCGTACTTTTCCATTACTCTCTCTGATGGACCGTTTGTCTGGGCATCCCTCGGGGGTTCACAAGCGGGCCATTCAATACTAAGTTTGCATGCCGTCCACAAATCTCCGGGTACTACGATATCAAACAGAGTGTTCAAATCGATCCACAGTACCTTAGAGATCTTCACAAACCTCTCTACCTGCTTGTACCACTCGACGGGGTTCTCTCTGAGTTTTGGAAAGGAATTGGTAAATGCCGCTAAATCTCCCCTACTCCAGGGTACATGCACGTAGTTTCCGTTCGCGATTTCTCGCAAAGGGAAAGCTTCCATTCGCATTAGCTCTCCATCTTGGGACCTCGCAAGTGTACTCCTTCTGACGGATCCCCTCTTAGACCATCTTTCTTCCCATTTATCCAAATCCCTCCATACTCTGATACTCAGGATCAGTTCCTTTATGTGTACTTTCAGCCCAATCGTCCTGCGATCATCCAGATCTTGATCCGTGCAATTTAGCCTATGGTTACCCTGTAACGCTTTAGTTCGTGACATGTCTATCATATACCTGTCCGCCAACTCAGATCATTTTTCATGAACTGACCTCGCTTTTCGAGTAACGTCCTTAGACATAAACAGTATTTCATCATGATCATACAGCTCTATCCTTTCCATTGGCAATGTGCCGTCTATTATTTCATCCAAGTCTGATTTTAAACTCATTACATCGAGCCGTTTTGCCTTTATCTCAGCTTTCAGTACCTCAGTCCTAGGCTGTTCGCTTACATCCCTCTCACCCCCACTACGAGCCCTACGTCTCGGTGCAGGTGAGTTATGAGGCGTCCTTCTTGTTTCTCTTTGTTCCCACCTCTCTAGATCCCAAGCTCTCCCATCCTCCCTTGGGGTATGGTGGAACATTGATCTATTCCCCATTACTACATTCTGTCCTTTCGGCTCGGTCTCTCTAGATGCGAGATAGGATCTTCCGTTCTGTTCTACATCACTGCAACTCCCTTGCTGTCTGGTGTCACTTAATAAATGGAAAGGTCCTTCCCGGTCCTCCATGTTCCCGCGATCCCGTCCTTGATCACTGGATGTATGGCGAGACCTTTCGCGACTCTCTATATTCTCGTGACTCCAATGTCGCGCGTTTTCTCCCGGGGCATGGTGAGTGCACCTGAAGCTATTTCGGTACTCCTGTGTCTTATGTTCTCCCTCACTAAGAATGAGGCGAGGCACTCCCCCACACCCTGCACTCCTGTCGTCGCACATTTGTCTACTGCCACTAGTGGTATGGCAAGTATCTCCCTTGCTTCCTTGACTCCCTCTCTCCCACTCTGGGCTGCTTTCGCCAGCTCCGCAGTGAGAGAGGATCCTGTTATCCTGATCTCTCCATTCTGCTTCTGTTTCTAACTTCTTATTCTGAGTCTCTTCGGCAGCATCCCATTCTTTCAAATACTCCCTTAATTCCTTAAAGGTTTTCGGTTTCGGTCCCCTCAAATCCATCTGGCTTCTCTCCCTCTGTTCTATCCAGGGACCCGTTGCCGAATCCAGTGGGGTACTCCGACTCCTTGGTCCTAGCAACTGCCTTTGGGAATTGATCGTATTATTCCTACTTTCCATCTCTGCCCTTTCCCTGTCCCATCGTGCCTGTTCCTCCTGCTGGACTCCCTCTGGGTTGTAGATTGACACTATAGGACCTATGGTAACAGGTACTTGTAGAGCATCTGGCAATTGATACGACCTTGCATGCTGCATTTCTGGCACCTTCTGGACCACGAATCTTCCTACTACCTTCTGTACGGGACTAGATTGAGGTACTTCCTCACCTTTCTGGGGATCCCACTCTGATACTGGGAGCGGTTTATATTCCCCCCATCTAGCTCCGTCCCCTTGCTGTAGTTCGGGACTTTCGGCTTCTCTGTTGTACGGAGGTGGTCTATCTAATAGTAGCCTATCTATCAGATCCTCATCTGGCTCGCTATCCTCATCTTCTTCTAGAGGTTTCTTTTCTCCCGTAGTTTCTAGCATTGTGAACAGTTTGTCTGCTTCTATCTTTTGCACCCTCCACTTTTTAGCTTCATCGTCCCATTTAGCATCCTGCACTGCTTTTACCGATCGTCTCACTCTTTCTTGGCGCCTATTCAAGCTCTTTTCGTGTGCCGTTCTAAACCATGCACTAAGGGCTTCGAATTGTGTTGGCCTCGGTAGAGGTCTCGTTGCAAGCATTACCGCTTTCAGTTGGTTCAATACTTCTAGCTTAAACGTCCCGTATCTCGGGAACGTCAGTTCCTTATTCCCTTCTGTTAGCTTATTCCACTCAGAGATCCATAGTATTGAGTGTAAGCCTACATTCACAGCCATGTGGTAAGCTGGTGTGCCTTCTGGTGGAGCTTCTTCTCCTGCATACAAGTTTCCTCTATCTCTCCTAAAGATCCCCCTTAAACGTTTAAAACACTTCATTTTCGATAATCTACGATTTTCCTTAATTCTCTTCTTTACTTCCCGATGACAAACAACCAATCCCTACGCGGCTCTCGCTGACCAGCCTATCCCAGCGCGGTTCTACGCTGACCGACCAATCTTAGCGCGGCTCTACGCTGACGTCACTCGTCCCCTCTGCAGCAGTTCCCCTCCTTTCTCAACTCGTCTCACGGTCTTGCATGCGTTTTCATTCATACGTCGAAAAATGACTACTTCCGTCCAAGCGATCACTTTTCTCTGACTGTACGTCCACAGTCTAACTGTAATTGTCACCTCAACTGACGAGACGTCTTCCTCTCACTTCAGACGCTCGCCTTAACTGATAGGTTACTTACACACAGTAAACGTCCGACCAGCGTCCGTTACTCATACACTCACTCTGTCACTCCCCCTATCATCGGTCCTTCGGGCGATCAATGGTACCTCATGACCCCCTTTACAATGGTAGACAATTACTCTGGGTGTTCGATACACCCAAACCACTTAAGCTCTCCTTGAACTTAAGATTTTATCCGGTTGCGCGCGCTCACAACCTTCCCTCAATCACACTACAGGCATTCAACTCCGCTTGACATTACAACACAAGTACAACACAAAACACCGCAATCTGGCAACGCATGACCCTTATACTCACTCTCGACCGACTCTGCTGCTTTTCTCTCGACGCACCGTCAGCACCTTCTTCGGCAGGGATTCTTCTTCTGGTCGTCGATGACTAGGGACCTTGGGGTAATCTAGACCTGACCTAGGTTGTCTTCCTCAAGAAGAAAACCATCCTCTGCTACCAACTACGGGGAATGAGATTTTGATACCCTTTTTGATCACTTAGATACTTATCTCATTCATCTATTTGGATCGATTATTTTCTGTCATTGAGTAAAAGACAAACCCCGCATAGGTTAAATAAACCCCATAAACTGACGCAACTCTGAAGAACCACTTACGACTGATGAAGTTTTAAAAGTTTAATATAAAATCAGAATAAGTTGCATATACAATCCTCTCAGGATAAGATTCAACAAGTATACAGGAACTAAAAGGAACATAAATTCCCTATAGAACCTCAGTCTACAAAAGAATACAATCAAAGTCAATTCCAATATCAGCAGATTAAAAAGCATAGACACAAAGTGGTTCCGTTGCGTCATCTATAAAAAGAGAATAAACAAGTTAATTCTGTCCCTACTCTATACTAGGTGACATCCCTACGTCGCAAGTTCCTTACCTAAAAAAGGTGTCAGCAGTTTGACTTCCAAAGAAGTTCAAACTCTCTTAGCCTCTAATGGTAACTTATGTCGAGAAACAGTACCCTCTCTGCCTACCCATCCGCTCTCTAAGGGTCCTCGGCCTACTGTTCTCTTGCTCTGTTCTCTCTGCGCTCGCTCCTAACTTCTCCTCCCCAGGGTGCTGTCCCTAAATACACAATCACAGTATGGGTGGAACGCCCCTTGACGCCCACCACGTACACATACATATGATGTCATTTCTGGCTCTTTCCATAGCTTCATCTCTTCGCGTCGTCCGTTAAGTTGACCTTGCTTCGTAGGCACCATCTTCGTCTTCTTGCTGGTGACTTCATTGACATTCCAATTGACACTTTCAGAGCAAAGTCTATCACCTCAACAGACCTTTATTCTTTACGACTATGTTCTTAACCTCATTTGGTCCTGTGAACGGTCATTTCTAAACAAGACCCAAATTCCAAGCGTCTCTTATCTCACTTAGGCCATAAACTTCGTCCAACATTGTCACCTTAAATCTAGCAAGACCTTTGACTCTTGTCTCGCACATTCAGATCAAGGCTATCCACTATTCCTGTGAGCCCACTAAATTACATACAGCGGACTACACTCCTGCGAACTCTTGGTCAGTTAGGTTAAAATCACACATGACCAAACCTTTCTAACATTCCTACAAACTCTTCTACACAGTTTAACCTTTAACACACATTTATATATAATCGAATTTAGCAAAGCAATGATTATACGCAAATGCATTTTACATAGAATACAACATTTATATTCTCGTGCTTACACCGTGTTTTACATGCTCTGCACATTTCTTCGCTTTACGTTTTCGCCTTGTTTCTCCGTTTAATAATTACACACGTATATTCAGTTTTGCACGTTCTACTGTTCGTAAGCATTTCTATACATTTCTATATTTTTATCGTTTTTTTTGCTAGCTACAGTACATACTCCCATGGAGTATGTATTCTGATTAATCGTTCACTTCCTTTTATTGTCTCAGAAGTGATATCAGATGATGAGGGTAGATACATTTTGGTGTCAGGATCTCTGGGGGCTGAACATCTTCTTTTGATTAATATATACGTGCCAAATATAGACACAACTGATTTCTTCCCCAAAATTGCTACACACATTACACAACTAAATGTAGACAGCATAGTTACTGTGGGGGGACTTCAACCTTACTTTAGACCCCGCAACAAACACAACGGGATCAGGTCATATTTCAAAGCCACATGCAACAAGGGGTCGTATTGCTCTATTGGAGTCTGCATTGCTGACAGACCCCTGGCACGCGCAACACACTACTGACTGGAACTATTCGTTCTATTCAGCTCCACATGGGTCCTGGTCACGGATAGACCATTAGGACCTTACACCACGCTTATTGCTAACTGCCCAGGCAATTGCTTATTTACCCTGCACACTGTCCGGCCATTCCACAGATCTTTTCACAATAGTACTCTCCCAATTACCAAAGCCACAAACTCTGTGGAGGTTCCCTGCCTAGGCCTTGCTTAACTCGAACTTTCACGCGGAGGCGGGAAACGCCATTTAGGAATATTTCCAATTAAATGAAGGGATGGTGACTCTGCAGTCCACACTGTGGGACGCCTTTAAGACATATATTAGGCGGCATGCATATCAAAACGTACTTGGGTGTTACGCTCTATACAACGAGAATTGGAGGAGGTGGAGAAAAAAACATAGCGATCTAGACTCGACTACACAAGCGACAGCCCCCTCCCACACATTACATGAACGAGCAACACTATCGACTGAATTAGCTGACCTGGGAGTCCGCAAAGTCAAATATTTAGAAGAATACGCTAGAGGCCGCACATACCAAGAAGGGGAGAGGCCGGGAAGTGCACTTACCAGACTGCTCTTCCCTCAATATCAGTCTGCATATATCACACACCTGGATATGGACAATGGTGACTTGTTAACACAGGGGACGGTTATTGCTAATGCTTTTCTGTCCTATTACACTCGATTGTGTACAACACGAGACCCCCCCAGTGGGACAAGCCCTTACGGACTACTTGCAGGAAATAGCCATGGTCTGGTTGGAAGCGGGACAACGTGAGTTCTTGGCTGCCCCAATAGACGAAGAAAAGATAAAACAGGCGATACAGGATCTGGCTAGTAATCGAGTCCCTGGTTCTGATGGCCTCACGGGTGAATTTTATAAAGCTTATCAGGACAAACTGGCTCCACAGTTATTGGAGGTATGCGACGAGGTTCTACAGAGAGGATCACTCTCTCCCACTATGCGGGAAGCTATAATTACACTTTTACTCAAACCGGGTAAAACACCCCTGAGTTGCAAATCCTACAGGCCGTTGTCCCTCCTCAATCAAGATGATTAAATATTGGCCAAATTCTAGCCACCCGCCTGTCACTATTAGTTAATACGACAAAGCCCTACAGAGAGGATCCCTCTCTCCCACCGTGCGTGAAGCTATAATTAGATTTTTACTCAAACCGGGTAAAACTCCCCTGAGTTGTACATCCTACAGGCCATAGTCCCTCCTTAATCATGATTATAAAATATCTGCCAAATTTCTAGCGATACTATGCCCATTCCAGGCTGGCTTTGTACCAGGCCGATCCTCTGCATTAAACCTACGAGCCATATTTGCTGTCATAAATCAATCAATCAGTCAATCAGTCGCTTGTTAAGCGCGACTACTCACCCGTAAGGGTCTTAAGGCGCTAGAGGGTGGGGGCGGGGGGGGGGGAGGGGGGCTCCAGTCCATCAAGGTGGGTGGGGGGTCTGTCGAAGAGCCAGGTTTTGAGATTTCTTGCGAAGATGGGGAACAATGTTCTCTGTCTGAGGTTGAGCGGCAGGGCGTCCCAGGCTCGGGCCGCGAGGAAGGAGAAGGAGGAGCGGCCTCCCGATTCTGGTCTTTCTGGTGCGGGGGACCACAGCATAGGAGAGCTGGGCAGATCGTAGGGGGTCCTCTGGGGTGCGTGGAATTTGAGTTGGCTGTTCAGGTATGCTGGTACGGTGTAATGGAGGGCCTTGTGGGCGTGGGTGAGCATCTTGAAGGTGACTCCAGCTTCGATGGGGTGCCAGTGGAGTGTGCGCATGTGCTGGGAGATGTGGCAGTGTCTTGGCAGGTCGAAGACCAGTCTTGGGCGGCGTTTTGGATGTACTGTAGCTTGCGGGTGAGGTTTTTGTTTATTCCAGTGTAGAGTGTGTTGCCGTAGTCAAGTCTGCTGGTGACCAGGGCGTGAGTGACGTTCTTTCTGTGTTCGAGAGGGATCCATTTGAAGGTCTTACGTAGGAGGCGGAGGGTGTGGAAGCAGGAGGATGAGACGGAGTTGATCTGGTGGTCTATTTTGAGCTCGGAGTTCAGGATGATTCCCAGGTTGCGGCGTGGTCCGTGGGGGTGGGTGGGCTTCTGAGGACGGGGGGCCACCAGGTGTCATTCCATGAGTCAGGGTTTGGGCCCATGATGAGTACTTCTGTTTTGTTGGTGTTTAGTTGTAGGCAGCTGTTTTTCATTCATTTGGTGACGGCTTTCATGCCTTTTTGAAAATTGTGTCTGGCTGTATTGGGTTCATTGGATAGGGAGAGGATGAGTTTGGTGTCGTCTGAGTATGACACAATGTTGAGTCTGTAGGTTCTGATGATGGGGCGAGCGGAGCCATGTAGACGTTGAAGAGTGTAAGGCTGATGGAGGACCTCTGGGGGACTCTGCAGGTGGTAGGTGTAGGGTCGGAGAGCAAAGGGGGGAGTCTGACCCGCTGCATTCTGCCAGAGAGGAAGAAGCAGATCCAGTTGAGGGCCTTGTCCTGGATCCCTGCTTCGTGGAGTCTGTGTATTAGGGTGCGGTGAGAGACGCCGCTGAGAGGTCAACGAGGATGAGAGCTGCTGTTTCTCCTTTGTCCAGTAGGGTGCGGATGTTGTCTGTTGCAGCGAGGAGGGCGGTTTCCGTACTGTGTTTTTTTTCTGAAGCCAGATTGGGAGGAGGCGAGGATGTTGTGCTCTTCGATGAATGTGGCAAGTTGGCTGTTGATGGCTTTCTCAATGACTTTCGCTGGGAACGGGAGCAGGGAGTTGGGTCTGTAGTTTTTGAGGTCGGTGGGGTCTGCCGAGGGTTTTTTCAGGAGAGGGTTGACCTCGGCGTGTTTCCTGTCATCAGGGAATGTGGCGGTTGCCAGGGAGTGTTTGATGGTGTGGCAGAGCATGGGTGGGATGGTGTCTGTGGCTCTGTTGAAAATGTGGTGGGGGCAGGTGTCCTTGGGGGCCCGGAGTGTATTGAATTCATAGTCTTCAGTGTGTCTTCAGTGGTGAGAACTGTCCAGTTGTCGATCGCTGGCTACAGGGTGTTGGGGGTGGTTGGTGAGGGTTCAGTGTGTTGGTTGTCTTCGTCGAAGTTATCATAGATGCTCTTGATTTTGTGGTGGAAAAAGGTGCTGAATTTGTCGCGGAGGTCTTGTGAGGGCGGGATGTCGGTGGACTCACTGGTGGGTTGGGCGAACCCCTTGATGATGTTGAAGAGTTGTTTGCTGTTGTGTGCGTGAGTGGATATTCTGTCTTCAATCACTTTTTTCCTCGTTTTTCTTATGAGTTGTTGGTGGCGGCTCTGAAGTTGTTGTAGGCTTTTGTGGATTTGGTGTTCCTCCAGGCCTTTTCGAGGCGGCTGCAAGTGCATCTGGACTCTTGAAGTTTGGTGGTAAATCATCTGGCTTTCTTGGAGTGGGTGTTGGCACTGCCAGAGATCCATTTGTGCAGGGTTTGGGTTGCGGTGTTGGGGTCGTCGTTTTCCGCAATGGTTGGGGTGGAGTTGCTGATTGAGTAGTTTAGCTGGTCGTTGGTGATTCTGGTCCAGTTTCTCCGTGGGAGCAGGTGCAGGTGTTTGTGGATGGTGGGTGTTCTGAGGGTGAAGTGGGCGCATCGATGGTCAGTCCATGGGAGTTCGGTGGTGTGGCTGAAGGTGATGGAGATACCTGATGTGAAGAGGGGGTCGAGGGTGTGTCCTGCTAAGTGCGTGGGTTCGGTCACGATCTGGCGGAGTCCAATGTTGTGGAGGTTGTCCAGGAGGGATGTGATGCTGGGGTCCACTTGGTTGTGGAGGTGGAAGTTGAGGTCTCCTAGTAGGGTGTAGTTGGTGGACGCGATGGCATGCGGGGAGATGATGTCTGTGATGGAGTTGGTGTAAAGTCTGCGGGTCCAGGGGGTTGGTAGATGAGGGTTCCTAGGAGGGTGGTGGTAGGGCTGGCCAGTATCTTGAAGTGAAAGTGTTCCATCAGGTTTGTGGGCTCATTAGGGAGTGTGCTCAGGCGGAGGTTGGATTTGTGGACGATGGCGATTCCTCCTCCCGGGTGGGTGGGGCAGTCCTTCCTGGAGATTTTGTATCCTTGGGGAATGGCGATGGCAATTTCTGGTCCCGAGGTGGTATTGGTCCATGTTTCGAGGTGGTGCTGTCGAGGAGGTCCCTGATTTCGGTGGCGTGTTTGTGGAGGGATCGGACGTTGAGGAGGATGCATTACAGGGTCTTCGGTTGGGTTGTTGTCTTGCGGGCGGGTTGCTCTAGGTCCGTGTTCTTGGCGGTGCTGCAGGTGTGCCGGCAACAGTGACAACTGAAGGGTCCGTGGGTGTCGGCTGGTGATGCTAACTTGCAGTTGTTGTTGCTTCCTGGGTTGAGAGCGTGGAGTGCCGCTGGGTCGTAGCGTTGGCGTTGAGGAGGTCTAGGGCTCCTGGCGCTGGTAGGGTCGCGGACGGGAGCAGACAGGCTTGCATTTGGCGCACCAGCGGCACGGACGCGCATCAGCTGCCATTAGGTAGGGTTCGGGGAGGGCTGGACAGCTGGGTGGCGGGAGCGGGGAAGGGAGCTGGACTGGGCCGTTTGTGATGGTCGTGCTGGGGTTGGGGGAGGAGCCGCGGGGGCAGCAGCCACAGGGATAAACAGGCAAAAAGAGAGGAAGGGGAAAATGAGGCAGTGAAAGGTGCAAGAAAAGTGGGGGAAAGACACAGAAGAGTGAGAGGGGAAGATTGAATCAGTGGAAAATGAGTGAAAACGGAGGACAGACACAGAGGGGGAGTGAAAGGGGAGATTGAAATCAGTAAAAAAAGAGTGAAAATGGAGGAGAGACACAGAGGGGGAGTGAAAGGGGGAGATTGAAATCAATAAAAAAACGAGTGAAAACAGAGGAAAGGCACAAAGGGGAGTGAAAGGGGGAGATTGAAATCAATAAAAAAAAGAGTGAAAACAGAGAAAAGACACAAAGGGGAGTGAAAGGGGGAGACTGAAATCAGTGAAAAACAAGGGAACACAGAGAGAGAGCAGAACAAGAGAAAGGAGACAGAGGTCCACTCGACCACCAGGAATGAGGCGCAGGTAAAACCTGCGGGTGGAGGAGGGCCTCGAACACCAGCACTCAAGAGTGCAGGGGCTCAGGGGAAGGCCTCACTTGATGGTGGAGCTGCGAGGGGGGGAGAGCAATTTCACTGACCAGCTGCGACCACACTACTCGATGCTGGGAAAGCATTTGACTCTTTGGAATGGCACTTTTTATATGCTGTGTTACAGAAGCTGGGATTCGAATGTGTTTTATCAACCTAGTCTGACTTTTGTACGTCACCCCGGTTGCCTGCCGGAAGTTGCCGGTACCTGGCAGGGATGCCCACTTTCACCCTTATTGTTCATTATAGCTATGGACCAGTTGGTAAGACATATCCAGGAAAGACATCTCCATCGCAGAATACAGTTTCATACTGGCCCGTTGGTGGCCTCATTCTATGCCGATGACATGATGCTGTTTGTAAGGAAACCAGACACCAACTTGTCCCCCCTGCTTTGGGAGGTGGTCCATTTTGGAGTATACTCTGGATAAGTTATTAATTTGGCCAACACTGAGGTTTTCTCCTTGACTCCGCCACTGTTCCGGTGGAAATTGACTACCCACTAAAATGGTGCACAGAACCCCTAAGTACCTCAGGATCTTTCTGCATTGTAATGAGCCGGAGGTGGTCCGTATTAACTACGGACCAGCAATTGACCACTTGGCCAAGCAGGTGGAATGATGGATCAAGCTTCCCCTCTCTATGGTGGGTAGAGTTGCCATAATTAAGATGGTTTTACTCCCTCGGTTTCTATACCTTTTTTTAAATATTCCCATCACGCTTACCACAAGATTTTTTGATACACTACGATCTCTCCTTCTTCGCCTAACTTGGGCTGGTAAGCAACCACAAATCAGCTGGAAGACCCTTGTTATGCCATATGAGCGGGGTGGGTTCAGAGTCCCTGACTATTATTAAAAATACCTGGTAACCCAAATCCACTTCGCATATTACGTGTACCACCCAGATGCCCCGCTCTAGTATTTGAAGCCAGAAAGATCCCAGATATACCCAAATCTTTTATCAGCACTTTTACCGCAGGGTCTACCTCGATGCCCTGCTGAAATCCAGACGTTGCCAACAGCGTGGTCCAAATTGCAACGATATTTTCAGGCTGGATTCCTATACTCGTCACACATACCATTGGCTAATAACCCATGACTGCCACCCACAACAGAAACTCTTACTAAGCAAACATTGACCAAGCTTGGTTTGAGAAATGTGGGTGATTTCTTTAAGGATTCACGACTATGTAGCAACAGAGGAACTTATTTCCCGAGATGATGCTACATACATGGACAAATTCCTTATACATAGAGTGTGCAGCTCTCTGATTGAGGCGCTTCCAGATGCGACAGTTGAACCGGCTGACTTTTCCCCGCTTACAATGGTCATAACTGCACTGGACAGAGCAAACCTGGTTTCCCGACTATATCATTTATCTTTGACTCTCTGCCCAGCGTGGGGACCAAGGCACGCAGAGCCTGAGAGCAGGACCTTACTATGCCATTGACTGGCAAAATGTGGTATTACTGCTGTGCACAGACACAATACATATCAAATAACCATCGCCATAAACTTCTACATTTTAAATATTTACACCGGGCATACATAACTCCGAGTTTACTTGCCAAGATGGACCCTGGCACTGTACATATGTGTGCTAGGTGTGCCACTCCTAATACTGATTTCTCGCACCTTGCCTGGAACTGCAGGCTCATTTTGGCATACTGGGGGCAGGTATTTCAGCTGTTGTCCCTGATGGTCGAGCACACTCTGCAGCCAACGCCGCAGCTGGCGTTGCTGGGATATGTCCATCCTTTGAAGAAAAATATAAGGCGATTACAGCAATTGCGCTGTTGATCGCGAAGCATCAGGTTTCTATACATTGGGGCAGAGCACAAACACTGGCAGTGAAGGCTTGGCTTCGAGATGAAGCGTGACTGACAACTGGTTTTTGTTACTTATTATCAGGTTAAAGGCATACCCCAAATATAAAATAGGATTTGGAATGTGGATCGTGTTAGATAAGTCATCCAATAGAAAATTAGTGTCATTAACGTGATAAGAAAACTCTGTAACTTGTTTTGTTGTTATGTTATGTCATTTATTGTCAATGACCAGCTCCCTTGGAGTTGAAAACATGTATCTTAACAAATATTGGCATGTATTATTGTATGTAGCAAATCTCAAATACAGAAAAGTAAAAATAATAATAATAATAATAATAATCAATGCCTATTAACAGAGAGAATACCATATCTAATAAAATGAGGTTTCAGAAATTGACGATGTATAAAGTGCAATGCTGGACAAATAAAAGCAACATGGGCGACCCTTGACCCCGTCTTCAGGCAGGTTGCGCCTCCTCGCCGCACAGCTTCACCAGTGAGCCTGTGTCCCTCTGCTGCCTGACACTGCTGCTGCCGCAGGTTCGAGGCCCTCGGTCTCTGTAGTCCGGTACTGCCGCTCTTTGTTTTGTTTGTTTTTGTCTCCCTTGTATAATTCTGTATTGCTGCCTGTCTATTTTTGATTGTTGTTGTTTTGCTGCCTTGTGTTTTTCTTTCCTTCGCGCTCCCCCTTCTCTTGTGCCCCTGTGTCTGTCCTTCTGTAACTCTGGTCCCGCCACTGCATTCCCTACGGCCCGCCCCCCCTGGTCGCCCATTTGCCGCCCCACTCCTGCCTCCCAGCTGCTCCTCCCTCCCACCTCCCCTTATATGGCGGCAGCTGCGCGGTGAGGAGAGCGACCCTTGACCCTGTCTTCAGGCAGGTCGATCCCCCCTCGCTGCACAGCTCCTTCACTGAGCCTGTGTCCCTCTGCTGCCTGACACCGCTGCTGCCGCAGGTTCGAGGCCCTCGGCTTCGGTAGTCCGGTACTGCCGCTTTTTGTTTTTTTAGTTTTTGTCTCCCTTGTATAATTCTGTATTGCTGCCTGTCTATTTTTGATTGTTGTTGTTTTGCTGCCTTGTGCTTTTTTTCCCTTCACTCGCCCCCTTCTCTTGTACCCCTGTGTCTTTCTTTCTGTAACCCCGGTCCCGCCACTGGGTCCCCTGCGCTAGAACCCCTGGCCCCCATGAACGCCACGAGACCCGACGCCACTACGATGCCAGCACCCTCCGTGCACTCAACATCGGACAATAAAACACCTGCTTCCTGGCCGCCCCTAAACGCACACAAGGACCCTTCTCCTGCCGGAATTGCAGCTTCACCACCATCTGATCCGCAAACCCACCCACCGGTAAAGAACTCAACTACCTCAGATGCATCCTTCTCAACACCAACTCCGCCCACAAACATGCCGTTGAACTCTGGGACCTACTCAACTCAACCTCCCCAGATGTCGCCTTCCTGATGGAGCCCTGGCTGAACCCCTCCTTGGCACCCGACATCGCCATAGCCATTCCGGACGGATACAAGATCACCCACAGGGACCGCATCAACGGAATAGGAGGAGGAATCGCCATCGTCCACAAGAACACCCTCAGAGTCTCGACCAACACCGACAACACCCTCAGCACCGTTGAACACTTGCACTTCTAGATCCACACCGATCCCAACACCACCCTCAGAGAAACCCTTGTCTACAGACCCCCTGAACCCCGACCACAGTTCAGTGACTCCATCGCCAACTTCGTAAGTGCACACGCCCTAGCCTCCACAGACTACATCCTTCTTGTGGACCTAAACTTCCACCTCGAGAACAACAACGACTGCAACTCCACCACCCTGATCAACATCCTCGGACTCAGACAACTCGTCACAACACCCACCCGCTCTGCCGGCCACACGTACCCCATCTTCTCCGCAAGCTTCCACATCTCCTTCAACCACACCACCAAACTCCACTGGACCAACCATCGCTGCATCCACTTCACCTTCTGGAAACCCACCACAGCACCACCACACCCAACAGATCCCCCGCCGCTGCTGAAGCAAAGTCACCGAAGACCAGCTAACCACCACCCTCGCCCGGAGCCCACCCGCCAACCCCACTGACCACGACTCCATTGCCCCAACCTCAGACAATGGGTAGACGACTGCACCAACACCCTCGCCCGATCAAGAAATCCTCCAACAAACACACCAGCAAGAAAGCCAGCTGGTTCATTGAAGACCTCCAGGCCTCCAAGCAAACCTGCTGAAAGCTAGAGAAGAATTAGCATCGTGAACAGACACTGGACAGCTACGCAGCCCACAAGAACGCCACCCGCAGACACCATCACCTCATCAGATCAGCCAAAAGGGCCTCCTGCAAAGACCGCCTAGACAACAACCCACACAACAGCAAAGAGCTCTTCAACATTGTGAAGGAACTCTCCAACCCCAGCTCCAACACCAACGACATCCCACCTTCGCAAGACCTGTGCGACTCCCTTGCCACCTTCTTCCATCGCAAGATTGCAGACATCCACAACAGCTTCAACGTCAAGACGGTCACAACAACCACTGAGACCTCCGTCCCCACGGCCACCATCCGCACCAACCCCCTGCTCGCCTGGACCAACATAAACAACAACAACACCATCAAAATCATGAACACCATCCACTACGGATCTTCGTCAGACCCATGCCCACACCAGATCTTCAACAAAGCCAACACCACCATCGCACCCCATCTCCGGAAAGCCATCAACATCTCCTTCAAAAAAGAAACTTTCCCTGAGAGCTGGAAGCACGCCGAGATCAACGCCTTACTCAAAAAACCCAAGGGGGACCCCAAAGACCTCAAAAACTTCCTGCCCATCTCCCTGCTCCTGTACCCGGCGAATGTCATTGAGAAGACCATCAAAGAGAACTGACCTGCTACCTCAAGGAGAACAGCATCCTAGACCCATCCCAGTCTGAGTACCGCAGCATACACAGCACCGAAATGGCCCTCATCGCCTCCACCAATGACATCAGGGCCCTGTTGGACAGCGGAGAAACCGCGGCCCTAATCCTCCTAGACCTGTGAGCCGCCTTCAACACTGTCTGCCACCGCCCTCTACTCACATGCCTCCACAACACTGGGATCCAAGACAAGGCTCTGGACTGGACCACCTCCTTCCTCTCCGGCAGAACCCAGAGCGTCCGCCTCCCCCCTTTCCCCTCCGAAGCCACCGAGATCATCTGCGGCATTGTTCAACATCTACATGGCACTGCTCGCCCACGTTTCCCGACTACATGACCTTAACATCATCTCCTACGCCGACGACACCCAGCTGATCCTCTCCCTCACCGAGGACCCCCTCACCACCAAAACCAACCTCCATGAAGGAATGAAAGTAGTTGCCGAATGCATGAAGAACAGCTGACTGAAGATAAACTCGGACAAGACGGAAGTCCTCATCCTCGGCTCCACCCCCTCGGCCTGGGATGAATCCTGGTGGCCGACCGTACTGGGAACAACCCCAACACCCACCGACTACGCACACAATCTTGGGTTCATCCTCGACTCTACTCTCTCATGACAAAACAGGTCAACGCTGTCTAGTCCTCCTGCTTCAACACCCTCCGCATGCTCCGCAAGATCTACAGGTGGATCCCCACTGAGACAAAAAGAACGGTCCCCCAGGCCCTCGTCAGCAGCAGGTTGGGCTACGAAAACGCCCTCTACGCAGGAGCATCGGCCAAACTCCTGAAACAACTTCAACACATTCAAAACACCTCTGCATGCCTCGCCGAAGCCACATCACACCCCACCTGAGAGACCTGCACTGGCTCCCCGTCTACAAGAGGATCACCTTCAAGCTCCTCTCCCACGCACACAAGTTACTCCACAACACCCGACCACATACCTCAACAGACGACTCAGCTTCCACACCCCCAACCGCCAGCTCCGCTCTGCCGACCTCGCCCTCTCCACAGTCCCCCGCATCTGTAGAGCAACCTCCGGCGGCAGATCGTTCTCCCATCTCGCCGCAAGACCTGGAACACCGTCCCCATCCCCGTACGGCAGACCCAGGACCTGCTAACCTTCAGAAGACTCCTCAAGACCTGGCTTTTTGAGCAGTAGCAGCCCCCCTTCCCCCCCAGTGCCTTGAGAACCTCACGGGTAAGTAGTGCACTTTACAAATGCTCTGATTGATTGATTGATCAAAGTCTTGAATCCCGCTATTATACATAATTCACACAACCTATCCTCAATATTTAATCTTTCCAAGGCCCCAAAAGCGATCTTTTTTAAAGGTAAAGTATTCATTCCAATTAATAAAAAACAATCATCCGACCCCATAATTTACATTCCATATAATTAGGGCTCCAAGTTTTATGGTATTTATTTTTCTGACATTTCCGTCTGTATTTATCCATATTTATTTTTTGCTAATTTTATCTGTATTTATCAATATTTATTTTGGGTTTTGTGGAGAAATGAAGCTGAAATTAGTATATTGCCACATTTACTTAACCAATAAATATGCACTCATGCTTGAATGCCTGTCAGGTTTCAGAGCTGTGACGATCCGCAAAAGATAAATCAATGCACTTATATCAATATATGTATATTTCCGTATCAACCTTGTGCATATCTTTTGCTGTTAAATCCTCTTTACTAAAATTCCGTTCTTTTTTAACTCCCTTACCTATCAATCCACACAGCTATTGGCCAGGCAATCTTGGACTACAGTATTTAGAATAACTCAGAAAACAACCCAATTTCCGTTTTTTATCCACATTTAAAAATAAATACAGACAAGAAAACAAATGTTTTCCGTCTGTATTTATCTGTAAAAATCAGTAAAAACGGAAAACAGGGAACCTTTGATATAATATAGGTCCGGGGAGTTTTCTCAATGCAAGAAGAGACAATAACATCATATTTACCCTTTTGGCACTCTAATAGCTCTCTAGCTTCATACTGATGTTAGAAGCCTCAAATACATTTTTTTGTAGTTTAAATAGATCAAAAGTGAATAAGAAGTTTCTGTGGAAAATCCTGTTATTAATACAAATTTCTAGGTGCAGCAGTCTCTGAAGAGAGGGGCCGATTACGATGGTGGGTGGACTTGAGTCCGCCCGCCATCGTAGCGGGATCGGGACTGCCCGCCTGTCATGCTGCGGTCCCGCACTCCTACTTATAATGCGACCGCCACCGCGGCAGTCGCATCTGGCAATTTAACATTGCGGCGGGTGCTGCTGGCTGCAGCACCCGCTACAGAATTAAATGGCCAGGTAGTGCATTTCCCTGCACAACGTGGCAGGCACCACGCGGTGCCTGCCATGGAAATGTAGGTTGTACCCCCCAGTGCACAACTGCCCCCCCCCCCTCATGAGGGAGCCTGTAACGGGCCCCCCGAAGCCAGCCTCTACCAGACTTTCCATGGCGATTCAACCGCATTGGAAAGTCTAGCTGACGCCAGCATTGTCATCGGGCGGGCAGTGCTAGGCACCGCCACCATATCCCTGGTCAGATCCGCTCCTCCAGGCAATTGCAACGATTGCCTGTGGTGGAAGCGTGGCGGGCGCTTTTTGCACCTGCCACGCTTGTGCTTTTCCGCTGCCATCCTAATGTGGTGGGGAAAATGGGAGCTAGGTGACGAAGGGACCGCCACTGCCGGTCTCTCGGCCATGTTAATGAGCAATATATGAATTGATGCCCCCTGTATAAAGCTGATGACAGTTCCACCATAAACATGCTAATCACTCTAAGTTCCAGCCTGAGTCGCTGCCAACGTCTTGAAGTTATATAGTTTGTACAAGATTTTTCCCTCAGTAATGTTGACAAAGGACCAAACTTTTGTATCAAAAGTTTCTATTGCATACAATATGCAATAATGTATTTTTAGTCGATACAGCATTAAGAGATAGGAGAAGTGTAGACACTGGTAAGCATTATTAAATCATCTAAGTCCATTTGCATGAGATACTGCCTTTTGAACAAAATGCTTTATATGTTCCTTTTCATTTAGTTGAACAAAAATGTTTTCCTAAATATAAGTATAAATGTATAACTTCAAGAGTTTTATTTCCAAGATACCATAAATATTAGTTTTTTTCTGATAGCGCTTGCCTTAAATTACAAGATTTGGTTTTTTTTACCTATTTATTTTGTGGAAATGGCCTTCAACACATTGTTGGAGACTGTTCAATCGTTTTTTAAGACTTTTTTGACTAAGCTCAAACATTACTATCAGCATATAACAAGCATTTGCAATGCAATAGGTCTCGCATTAGGAAAGTTTGAGCTATTGGTATTGTAAATGACAAATATTTTATTTATGTGTTGGTTTTGAAATTAGCGAAATTAATAGCTTTGTCATTTACAATGCCAATAGTTTTAACTTTTGCAAATGTGACACCTATAGCATTTGTAATGCAATATGTGTTGTATTTACGTGACTTAGATGTATTGATATTACAAATAACAATGGCTTTTAATTTTTTTTAATAATGAATACTTAAATAAAAGTTATTGTAATTTATAATGGCAATAGCTTTAACTTTTGTGAAGATTATGTTCAGTGTATTTTATTGTGACGAAAATCCAAGAACAGAAGTGAAATATTAACATCTTTTTGTGACATTTGTTATAAAGCTTGAAGCATTGAGAGAACATATTTGAACCAGTTGTTGTTGAATGGTTGCACAGATTGATGCTGTGGTGGTGCTGAGTGATGCTGTGGCGTTCAGTAATGCTGTGGTAGCGCATAGTGATGTTGTGGTGCCCCTGAGTGATTCTGTAGTGGTGCTGAGTGAGGGCGATAGATAGATAGATAGATAGATAGATAGATAGATAGATAGATAGATAGATAGATAGATAGATAGATAGATAGATAGATAGATAGATAGATAGATAGAGGGCGATAGATAGATAGAGGGTGATAGATAGAGGGCGATAGATAGATAGATAGATAGATAGATAGATAGATAGATAGATAGATAGATAGATAGATAGATAGATAGATAGATAGATAGATAGATAGATAGATAGATAGATAGATAGATGGCGATAGATAGATAGAGGGTGATAGATAGAGGGTGATAGAGGGCGATAGATAGATAGATAGATAGATAGATAGATAGATAGATAGATAGATAGATAGATAGATAGATAGATAGATAGATAGATAGATAGATAGATAGAGGGCGATAGATAGATAGAAGGCAATAGATAGAGGGCGATAGATAGAGGGCGATAGATAGATAGATAGATAGATAGATAGATAGATAGATAGATAGATGGCGATAGATATGTAGATAGATAGAGGGCGATAGATAGATAGATAGATAGAGGGCGATAGATAGATAGATAGATAGAGGGCGATAGATAGATAGATAGAGGGCGATAGATAGAGGGCGATAGATTGAGGGAGATAGATAGATAGATAGATAGATAGATAGATAGATAGATAGATAGATAGATAGATAGATAGATAGATAGATAGATAGATAGATAGATAGATAGATAGATAGAGGGCGATAGATAGATAGAGGGCGATAGATAGATAGAAGGCAATAGATAGAGGGCGATAGATAGAAGGCGATAGATAGATAGATAGATAGATAGATAGATAGATAGATAGATAGATAGATAGATAGATAGATAGATAGATAGATAGATAGATAGATAGATAGATAGAGGGCGATAGATATATATATATAGATAGATAGAGGGCGGGTTGTATGTGTGGGGTTGTATGCGTGTGGGGTTGTGTGTGTGAGGGGGTTGCCAATAGGTCTCGCAGTAGGAAAGTTGGAGCTATTACAATTGCAAATAACAATACCTTTTATTTTTGTTTTCATTTTAAAAACATAAAGGGCTTTGTCATTTTCAAAACCAATAGCTCCAACTTTCCTACTGCGAGACCTATTGGCAACGGCAGTGCTTGTTTTAAGTAGGGAGGTGATTACTTGAGGGGAATCAGCAGGCAGCGCAAGAATAAATGCGTCCTTGCTTGTTAGAGGGAGAATGTATGGCTCATCAACACAAACTAAATACTCTACTAAATGCCAAGAAATCAAACGGCTGTTTTTTAAAACCGTAATTGAATATATTAATTTAAATGATTCCTTTCTGAGCCCGTACATAAAGCGAGTCATCAATCTCTATTACGGAGCATTTCTTTTCCCCGGACTTAATTGACTATTCGTTTTGCGCCCAGGATTTTAAGCTCATTTGCCCAAGCACTCTTCAGTGTCATTGCTGAAGCTTGGACTGAAATTGCACGGAGGCAAAAACGTTCAAAGCAAAGACAAATCGAGCAAGGAAAAGTAGAAGTGTTAATAGAAAATGCAAGAGTGCAAGCAGGAGAGAAGACGACAGATACTCAATGACAACGAGCACAAACACTACAAATTTGAGAGATGTAAACTTTCCTCTCCAGCACACTCTATGCATGCAATGTAATAAAACTCACTTTCACTTTACAAAAGTGGAAGCTGCGCGATGCGCACAACACTGCTGGGATACAGGTGTTTTGGAGAAAGGAGGCTCTAAACTGTCCCCTTCTCAATGGTCCCAGGATTAGGTGTGGTCAGTTATGTTTGTTGACCATACCCCACTCTGACAACTACGGAAAGGAAAGGGTGCTGAAAGGCAGCATTGGCGTTGACAGACAGCCCCAGGAAGTACAGGGCTGATACTGTACACACCCAGGGCTGATTCCAAAAATCGGATGCTGCATTACTGGGCAGGTCCCGAGTACACCAAAGCATTGAAGGCTCGGGCTGGCAGAATGTCAGTCCGTAGGCTACAGAAAAATAGTCTTTAAATAGTCTTTAAAACGAGGCGTGGCTAGCCGAGCAGCGAGATGGCCGCTCTCTGAGTGAGCTCCGCCGGCTACTCTAATTAATCCTCCATTTATCCTGTTCCCGGTACCTGCAGACCCCTGTTCTTCCAGGGTTCGCTTCTGTACACCCAGTGGATCCTTCGACCTGAATCTGGGGCGCGGAGGCGACACCCCTTCGGAGCGACGACGACCTGCTCATACACCGACCCGCGCGCCCGCCCTGCCCCTCGCCGGAAGTGCCTCTTACTGGGCGTCGCGAGGCACTGTGAGCCGCGGCTGCGGAGGCCTCTGCTGATCTGGCGAACTCTGCGGGGAAACGTCGCCTTCCGGGGAGCTGCCGCATCGATCTCACCGGTGAGCCGCGGGTGCAACCGTGGAGGGTCTGAACGGGTGTAAAGCTGCGGAGGCCGGCGCAACTTGGCGGGGCTGCCTGGAACGCCACGAGGAGCTCCGACTTCCATTCAAGGTAGCGCTGGGTGACGGGGAGCCCGGGGAGCTGCAAAGAAGGACGCGCCAACACTGCGTACATTGCCGCGTTGTCCGAGGGGGTGAGAAGCGCAGCTGCGGCGAGACAGGTGGCAGCTTGGAGCTCCACCCGCTACGCCGTCGCACCTGGACCTGCCGTCTGCCACTAACTTGGAGACTTGGTGTTCCACTGGCTTCGCCACCACGCCACTTACCGTCCACCACTTGCTGAGCGGAGCGGTCCTCCGCTTATATAACAGAACGCTTTGCAGCTTAGGTCCCCGAAATATCAGGAGCTGCGGATTTCCCGCCTGCGACGCGGGCTCGCCATTGCGGTACGAGAGCCCGCCATTTTGTACCCTGACGAAGCCCGCACTGTAGTCTGCAGTCCAGGGGTGACACTGGGCACCTGCGCCCATCTTCCACACAGCTGGACTAGGCACCGACATCTCACAGCTACGCCTGGCACACCTGGCGCCACTTGCACTGCTACACGTGGGCTGCGCACAGGATAGGCGCTGCCCCTTTGCGCAACCCGCGAAATTCATCGGTCAGCAGCGATGGGGAAGAACGAGGCCAAGCAGACTAAGATAAGCTTTGACAACAAGAAACCCCAGAAGAACCCGGCGACGGAGTCGGATAATGGCGCATCGTCATCGCAAGGTGCTACCCCGGACATTGACTTTGGGGCCCTCATTATGGAGGTCAGATCCAGCTTAAAGAGCATTGACGCTAAACTTGATAACATGGCCACACAACTCGAGTCCGTGAAAACTAAGGTGGACGCCCACGAGACGAGACTGGATTGCCTTGAAAATAGACAAACTGAATGTTGCGAGTTCCAGCAGCAAGCCAAGCAACATATCACGTCGCTGGAGCGGGAAATCGACAATCTGCGCGCCAAGTCGGATGATTTGGAAGCACGCTCCAGAAGATCCAACATCCGCATTACAGGCATTCCGGAGACTACAAATATAGGCAAGATGGAATGGTTTGTATCGGACCTCCTGCATGAACTGTTCGACCCGGATCTGTCCCCGGTTTTCACGGTTGAAAGGGCGCACAGATCCCTTGGGAAAAAGCCTCCGCCAGGCGCCCCTCCGCGTCCCATCCTGGCCAAATTGCTCAACTACCAGGATAGAGACATCATCCTGCGTTTGGCGAGAGAGAAGGGTAAGGTCACACACCAAGGTAACCATATCTCCTTTTACCCGGACTTCACCCCACTTGTACAGGCTGCCCGCAAGGAATTCCTACCAGCAAAGAGAATCTTGCTGCAAGCTGGTGTACCCTATTCTCTCCTTTACCCGTCGAAATTGAAGATTCAACACGAAAACACCTCTCATTTCTTCACGGACGCCAAATCTGCACTCAAGTTTGCTAAACACATCTGTGCTGGAGCCAGAAGGAAGTCGCCACGACTTGAGGATACGTCAGACCACCTCAGTGACAATGACTGAGGCATCTGCGGCTTTCACCTGGTACAGCTACAAATTTGCCTCGTGGACTCATGGTTGGAGACCCGAGTCAGCCTTGGACACAGGTGTGTTACGTACGAACTGACCCATTGCGGGTAAGTCACTGGGACGCTCTTGAGCGCCAACCTGTAGCTGCTGCATCTGTGCTTTATTTGAGACTTTGCTTGCTTATGGACTTTGTGAGCCTCGGGACAGGGGCACTGCTAGAGCCCGGGAACTTTAAAATTTGACTGTAGCCACCCAGTGCAAACGGGGGTGTTTGCTGAGCACACCACGCCCCATGGGGTGCCTCCCTTTGTTCTTGATGTTGGGGTTTTTCCACGCTATGCGTGCCTGCTTTTGGGGTATGTCACAACCTGATTGGGGGGTTGCTGAGGGTGACGAAGGTTGATATCATGGCTAGGTCTCTGTCGGACCATGCTCCGTGCATGTTGGAGCTGCGCCCCCCCGACACTATAAACAGGGCGTTCCAGTGGCGCCTTCCCCCACACGCGCTCACAGACCCGGTATTTGTAGAGGGGATTAGAGAAGACATCATTAAATACTTCACTGAAAATGCTGGGTCTGTCTCCTCTGAGGCCATTATATGGGATGCCTTTAAGGCTATGATTAGAGGCCAATGTATAGCACGGAAAGCAGGGGTCCTACGCACCATCAGGGACACGTTGGCTAAACTAGAGGGGGAACTGAGAGACCTTGATATCGCTTTTAGCTCTGACCCGTCGTTAGAAATCGCTGGTAATCTGAAGACCAAGCTGCTAGCCTTCAATGAGGAAGCAGAGCGGGAGGTGCGATTCTTGGGGAAGCAGGCCGAGGCACGCAGGTACGGAGAGGGAGACAGGCCGAGCAGGACCCTTGCCAGACTGATAGCTCCTCGCACACAATCCAACTATATCCACACCATATATGATAGTTCCGGCAACCTAGTGATGGGCCAAGAGGCTGTGTTAGGGGCGTTTGCGGATTTTTATGCCACCCTCTACACCTCAAAACAACCCACGACACCGACATCACTGCGGGATTTTCTTGACTCGATTGCCCTCATATGGTTTAACAACAACCACAGACAATACATGGACCTCACTGTCACAATACAAGATATCGCTCAGGTGATTAAAAGCATGCCGGCCAACAAAGCCCCTGGCCCTGATGGTCTAACTACATCCTTCTACAAAACTTATGTCGATGAACTGGCGCCGAGACTGCACTCCGTCTTTGTCGAGGCGCTTGAATTAAACTCCCTCCCGGACTCCATGCGTGAAGCCCTAATTATAACGCTACTTAAACCGGATAAGGATGAACAACAACTGGACTCCTACAGGCCCCTTTCACTTATAAACGTGGATGCTAAAATCTATGCGAAAGTAATTGCAGATAGATTACAACCAATGCTACCTATGATTGCGCTCCCAGATCAATCGGGTTTCATCCCTGGCCGCGCGACATCACATAATCTCAGAACTATTTTTTCTGTCCTTCACTACTTGCACCCATCAGTACAGGCGGCGGTGGTGTTTCTAGACGCCACTAAAGCCTTCGACTCCTTAGAATGGCCTTACCTTTTTAGTGTTCTGAGACGGATGGGCTTCAGTCAGAATTTCATTACCCTGATCAAGCTCCTATACACGGAACCTAGAGCCAGGGTGAGTGTTAACGGGCTCGTTTCCAAGCCATTTAATGTCTCCAGGGGTACCAGGCAGGGATGTCCCCTGTCCCCGCTCCTTTTTGCGATTGCGATGGAGCCGCTCGCGGCTAGAATACGGCAACACCATACTGCCAGAGGCATTAGCTTTAGCGCTAGGAGCCTGCTAATTTCGCTATACGCGGATGATGTCACTTTGTACGTCATTAATCCCAAAGACAACTTGAGTCCGCTACTCCGAGAATTTGTGAGGTTTGAAGGCCTGGCGGGGGTTTCCATCAACTGGTCAAAGTCGGTGGCCTTCCCCCTTACGGAGTGCACTGATCGCCCTGCTCCGGACTACCCCCTTAGGTGGGAGACGGAAGCGGTCAAATATTTGGGTGTCTGGATCAGCCGGGATGTACAGGAGCTGTGGTCGCTAAATTTCGGGAGGGCAGTGGACTGGCTTGAGGGAAAGATCGAGGTCTGGAACAAATTACCTCTGTCCCTGGTTGCGAGGATTGCACTGGCGAAAATGGTGGTCCTCCCCAAATTTTTATATTTGTTCGTAAACATACCACTGCCAATGACAACACACTTCCACGCTCGCATCCGCTTGCTGCTGCTGAAGCTGGTGTGGGCCGGTGGACAGGCCAGAGTCTCCTGGGACCTGCTCACACTCCCGCTCTGACAAGGGGGCCTGGGTGCCCCTGACTTGAAGCTATACTCTCTTTGTGCGCAAGCTCAGTTCCTTCATTTCTGGGCCTATCCCACTCCCTACCAACCGCATGCGGCGGTGGAACTAGCTGTGGTCGCCCCCTTGCCGCTACGAGTGGCACTGTACGGGACAGTTACTTGCCCGTCACGAGAGGTGGACACAGTGGAAATGGTCCGCTGGACCTGGCGCGAGCTTCAGAAAAGAGCCGGGCTCTCCTTGCTTTACGCGCCGGCTATCCCCCTGAGGGGTAACCCTATGCTACCTTGTCTGTCAGCCAGAGGAGATGTCCTCACGATCCATGAAAACCGGCTTCTCACCTTTGCTGACCTATATCCTGACGGCACTTTCTTTGAGATGGCCGCCAGTGGGGACGACCAGCCCGACTCTTTTGCAGACATGTTCCTGTACCATTCCCTTAGGGAATCCTGCAAAAAGTTGGATCCACGGTTCCCGGAGGAACCGTGCACACTGTCCGCCCTCCAAAACTTGCTTTCTCGACCCTCCCCCAAAAAGCTGGTATCTAGACTGTATAATTGCATACAGGAACAGGCACCACTGACGGTGGCCACAGCCAAGCAGGCTTGGGCTGAGGACCTGGAGGACCAGTTGTCGGACGACACATGGGAATACTGCTGTAAGCAGCTCACTGCACTTTCTCCGAACTATCGGCTGCGGCTAATCCACTTCAAATTCCTGCACCGATATTATCGAACGCCGACACTTTTACACCGGATGGGCGTCCGTGCGGACACCTCTTGCTGGAAATGTGGAGGGGAGGGTGCGTCCTTTCTCCATGTGGCTTGGAGTTGCCCCAGACTGGGTGCATACTGGTCGGAGGTCTTCACAGCCATCAATCAAATCACACATAGAGACGACGCGCCGACCCCACTACTGGGTCTGCTAGGATACGTTAAGGACACTGACCCCTGCGACAGGAAACTACATGCATTGCTCCTTTTATATGCCAAAAGACAGATCGCATTACACTGGGGCAGGTCAGCTCTCCCCTCTTTCGAGGGCTGGATCAGGGATGTGACCTACGGCCATACTCAACTGACGCACTACTGGGAGACTATGCCCACCGCTTCCAGACCTACTGATATTTGGGACCCGTTTATCCAGTGGACTAGGGAACGCGCGTGCTCGGACACCCCGGGTACATCACCTGCTGCGAGTGTTTCAGATGATATGGGCTAATGTGTACACTGCGTGACTGAGCGATTGCCGTTCCATGGACCTGCGCTGGCGCGGGCCGATCCTACAGTGGCACACACTCTGCGCATGCGGCCCCCTCTGCCCCCAAGTAGGACACTGACCCCCCCTATCCCACTGGCCCTCTGGCGACCTCACGCCTGCCCCTCCCGCCCCTCCCCCCCCCCGCCCCCTAACCTGTATGGGCACAAAATAAATGCCTTCACACTCCCGCCCTAGCTGTAGCTAGCCCTCCTTCGAACCGATCCAGAGCGGGTCCATAAGGCCTTATTGATGGCTGAGATGTTGTATGGCTGTTTTACCATGTACTTGCACCTATGATTGATGTTTTTTTGGTCTTTGTTTGTTGGTGGGATATGTTGGGAGAAAATCGGTGTTGTAGGACGCATCCTTTTCACATGCCGCTGCAACTGGTTGTTGACCGCTGTTTGCACAGAGGCGGCTTAATAGATTCCTGATGCCTTTAAATGTCAAACGCACTGTGAGAAAAGTAAGACCGTTTACTCGCTGAAGTTGCACTGCATACGATATGATGTTTTTATATTAATTGGCTGCCTGGAAATGTTGTACCCGGACGGATGACGGCCCCTATTCTGCTTTCTTGAACCTTGTGCATTTTATATCTGATAGCGGCCTGCCTCCGGGATGTTGGCGTGACGCAGTGTGAACCTTCTACCTTCTTTGTTCAAAATAAATGTCTTACACCAAAAAAAAAAAAAAAAAAAATAGTCTTTAAAACTGGCGCAGGCGCCCTAGCGCATGTGTCCTAGAGAAACCGCCTGACTGCTTCAGTGAGGGTCAATAGTCTAGGCAGTCAAAGCAGGCACAGCATGAACATGGAAATATAGATGGTAATAACTTTATGCAATTACCATCCATACGAGTGTATAGTTGGAAGGGTGCAGCTCTAATGCCCAGCATCAGGAACATCCCCTGACTATGCTAATGTCGTGTTAAATGTACTGTTTGCATTACCGAGTGTTGCACATGCAATTGAACAGAAAAAAGAAAAATATGTATAATTAAATAAAGTGCCTGGCTCCCCTCTCTGAGAGAAAATACAGTTCAACAGGAAAACTAGCACACTAATTTGTCCGCAAATGCTATAGGCACCTCGTATGTGTGAAGCCTTAACAGAGCTGCTGAACAAAGTAGCGCAAAATAAAAAAACACGTTTTTTTACACAACACCTTTTGTGATCATGGCACGAGGTTGGGACAGAAGCATGCTTGGTTGTTTAATACACCAGCTACCCCCCCGCCCCCCCGACAAAAAGACAGATACTGTTGGCAACAGCGGCCCGGTGTAAAAAGCCAAAGTGCTCACTCCATTCAGACTCTCGAAGCATGAAATACGTTTAAAAAGAAATCAAAGCTGTACTCAGAAATCAGACGTATTAATCCCAGCAGGGAAGATCCAACAAAATATGGCTGGCAAAGTAAATATAATCACTGCATTATTCTAGACAAAGCCAGCGCTTTGTTAACGGAATTGGGTGAAGGTAGGCCGTACACAAACAAATCCAGCACAATGTGGCAGAAAGAAGAAAGGGTTTCACTTTACCCATAATTACTTGACACAATTTCAGTTTACAAACACAATCTCAGTTTTCCAACAAGAAAGAACGTGCTTTTTTGCCACGTTTTGTTGTGTTCATGTACGGTCACTAAACCGAATGAACTCTGCAGGATCTCAGAGCGGGGCAAGAGGGGCGTGGCTAAAAACTCCGGGCTGGAACATGGCTGCGACACAGTCTGTGAATCTGCTGCACACTGCGTGGATTCCAGCCCAAATTCTGGTTGCCCATACAACTTGATTATCCCCTCGCACAGTTGGGCAAAATATCGCTGAACTGTGCGAGATGTAGCCCAATCTGGTAACCCTACCGCAAAGTGGTCATGCAGCACACAGGGGCAGGAGCGAGGTGGGGGGGGGGGGGGGGGGGGGGGGGGGGGGGGGTTGGAGGCTGTGGGAGAACAGGGAGAGTGGACATGCGGGGGGAGCCTGAGCTTTATCATGGCCGGTTGTTTTAAGTGTTTATAAAAAGTACAAAATGCATTGTATTTTACTGCCGGGATGACGACAGTGAGTGTGATGCGGAGTGGATTTGCCCCATCGGCTGTCAGGCCTTTCTGTTCTGCACTGCCCTGCGGTGACAGTGTGGTGTAGGAGAACTGTTACCAAATTGAGAGGGGGGCATGGATGTTTCGGAGGGCCAGAACTGACGAGGAGCTGTGCTTTATTGTCCAAAGTTCCGAGTTCTGCCAGAGGGCGTTTTAACCCCTTCGAAGCTAATGACGAGCTGGGCTCGTCATGGCGCTTACCTGCCGTGCGCGGATGACAAGGCCAGCTCGTCATGAATAATGGGATCCTGCATATCTCAGCACAGGACGGGAAAACGCCTAGCAGCCATGTGGTTAAACACAAACACTAGTGTTCAGTTCAAAAATACATTAAAACAAGTAATACAGAGGCACCATCAGCTACATTGATGCTAGCTGATGGTGATTACACCGGTGCTAGGGCAGTAAGTGTTTTTTTTTCAAATGAATATTTCGGTGTCGTTTTCTGTTCTGTATATCCAGGCTTGCTGTAGCAGCCTAACTGGTTCAGTCACGCCCTCCTCGAGTCAGCTGGGCTTGTGTCCTGTCGTTTTCTTGGTCGCTTTGCTAGGTATCTGCTTTACCGGTTCATAGGGCACTGTTGGTAACATTTGTAATGGATTGTGCTGCATTTTGGCAGTTTTTACAACTTCAGGGCAGATTTCAGTGAACACGAAGCGCTCCTTGCTGAACACCCACTCGGTCCACAGACACGCCATTGACCTTTGGAATCTACTTGACACCATCTCTCCGGACGTCGCCTTCCTAACAGAAACATGGATGAACGCCTCATCAGCCCCACCATTGCCATCCCGGACGGCTACAAGATCATCCGTAAGGACCGCACAGAACAAACAGGAGGAGGCATCGCTATCGTCCATAAGAACTCCATCCGCATCTCAACCAGCTCAGACGTCAACCTCGCTAGCGCCGAACACCTTCACTTCCAGATCCACACCGACCCCAAGACCACACTCAGAGGCACCCTCCTCTACAGGCCTCCAGGACCCCGCGCACAATTCAGTGAAGACATCACTGACTTTATCACCCCACACGCCCTCCCCTCCGAGGACTACATTCTATTGGGAGACCTCAATTTTCACCTGGAAAAGAGCAACAACAGCAACACCACCACCCTTCTGGACAATCTCGCAAACCTCGGACTCAAACAACTTGTTAATACTCCCACTCACTACGCAGGCCACACACTCGACCCCATCTTCACCTCCAGCAAACATATCTCCTTCAGTCACACCACAGTTCTCCATTGGACGGACCACGGCTGCGTTCACTTTTCCTACAAAAAGACCACAATCCATAACCATCCTCAACCTACTCTGCGAAGAAACTGGAACAAAATCACCACTGACCAGATCTCCTCATCGCTTCTTCAAAACCCCCCTGCCCACTCTTCGAACCCCAACCAAGCAGCCACTAACCTCACTCAATGGCTATCCAACAGCGCCGACAACCTAGCACCTTTGAAAAAACGTCAAATCAAACTAGGCAGCAAAAACGCTCCCTGGTTCAACGATGACCTTAAGAAATCCAAGAAACTCTGTCGCTCCCTAGAGAAGGCCTGGAAAAAAGACCCAAACACCAGCACCAGGGACGCCTTCAAAAACGCCACCCGCATACACCACCAACTGATCCGGACTGCCAAGAAAGCCGCATTCAAAGACCGACTAGACAAAAACGCCCACAACAGCAAAGAACTATTCAACATTGTCAAAGAATTTACCAACCCCTCAGCCAACTCCAACGACATCACTCCCTCTCAAACCCTTTGCGACTCCCTAGCTTCGTTCTTCCACAACAAAATCGCAGACATCCACAACAGCTTCAACAACCAACCCGGAGACCAACCCACCCAACCTTCTGCCGCACCTTCACCCCCCTTGAACATCCTTAATGACTGGAACCCAATCTCCACTGAGGACACCATCCGCCTGATGAATCCATCCACTCAGGATCCCCCACAGACCCTTGCCCTCACCACATCTTCAACAAAGCAGACTCCATCATTGCACCACACCTCCGAGACGTCATCAACTGCTCCCTAAACTCCGCCACCTTCCCTGAAAGCTGGAAACACGCCGAACTCAGCGCCCTTCTGAAAAAACCCACAGCAGACCCCACCGAACTCAAAAACTACTGCCCCATCTCGCTCCTTCCTTTCCCAGCCAAAATCATCGAGAAAGCTGTCAACAACCAGCTCGCCGCCTTTCTCGAAACCAACAAGTCACTCGACTCTTCACAATCCGGATTCCGAGCAAAACACAGCACTGAGACCGCACTCATCGCAGCTACCGACGACATTCAAACTCTACTGGATAATGGAGACACAGTCGCCCTCATCCTCCTTGACCTCTCCGCAGCCTTCGACACAGTCTATCATAGCACCCTGTTACAATGCCTCAGAAACATCGGAATCCAAGGAAAAGCACTGGAATGGATCACCTCATTCCTTACCGGAAGAACTCAGAGAGTCCGCCTTCCACCATTCAAATCAGAGGCCACTGAAGTCATATGCGGCGTGCCACAAGGATCTTCACTCAGCCCCACCCTCTTCAACGTATACATGAGCCCCCTCGCGACCATCGCACGCCAACACAACCTCAACATCATCTCCTACGCTGATGACACTCAACTAATCCTCTCACTCACCAAAGACCCGAACACAGCCAAAACCAACCTACATGAAGGAATGAAAGAAGTAGCCGAGTGGATGAAGCACAGCCGTCTGAAACTGAACTCAGACAAAACAGAAGTCCTTATCTTAGGTACCACCCCCTCCGCCTGGGATGACTCTTGGTGGCCAGAGGCCCTTGGAAAAGCACCCATCCCGACGGACCACGCACGGAACCTGGGCGTCATCCTGGATTCCTCACTCTCGATGACCAGACAAATCAACGCCGTATCATCATCTTGCTTCAACATTCTTCGCATGCTCAAAAAAACATTTCGCTGGCTTCCCACCGAAACTAGAAAAACGGTCACCCACGCACTGGTCACGAGTCGCCTGGACTACGGAAACACCCTTTACGCCGGTACCACCGCAAAACTTCAGAAAAAACTCCAACGCATCCAGAACGCATCTGCCAGACTCATACTAGACATCCCGCGTAAAGACCACATTTCTAGTCACCTGAAAAACCTCCACTGGCTCCCCATTAATAAGAGGATAACATTCCGCCTCCTAACCCATGCTCACAAAGCACTTTACGAACTTGGACCCGAATGTCTCAACACACGACTTTCCTTCTACACCCCCTCCCGCCAGCTACGCTCCTCCAACCAAGCCCTTGCTGCTGTACCTCGCGTCAACAAAACCACCATGGGAGGAAGATCCTTCTCCTACCTGGCAGCTAAAACCTGGAACTCACTTCCCACTCACCTTCGCCTTACTCAGAACCACCTAGCATTCAGAAAGCAACTTAAAACATGGATTTTCGACCAGTAATTCCCCACCCTTCTTCAAGCGCCTTGAGACCCTCTGGGTATGTAGCGCGCTATATAAATTATCTGACTTGACTTGACTTGACTCATTAACTGTAGGCACCTATTCCAATATGGGTTTCCTTCAGTTTGCCTTGATGCTGTTCGATTCCAGGTATTTATTGCGGGGGTGGGAGGGGTGCTCAAATGGGCTTGGCCGATGTAAGTAGGGCGTGGCTTGAAACAAGCTAGCAGAAGGTCATTTGCTGCTTCTGTCATTACATCCGATCCATATATATAATACAAGTGACAATAAACCTACAGTGTGCCAGGACTATCGACTTTTGCCAATGGTTGTTAGTTGCAGAGAGAACTGAGCAACAAAATGCCTTTGTTGTATATTATATTGAACATGCTTCCGTTCTGAAACGAGGCTGTACACGAATTATAACGAGTCTCTTTGGACATTAAAACAAGTAATACAGAGGCAGCGGTGAAAGTGTAGGGAGGCAGGTGAAAGACAGTCTGTTAAAAGACAAAGTAAGAGGCACTGGGCAGGAAGACAGTTGCGAGGTGATAGAAACAATGAGAGAGACAACTCAGATAGAAGAGAACACAGGCGTTAGAGAGAGGCAGAGACAAGTTAGACTGAACTGTCTGTTCAGAGAGTGGGTTGGTGGGTAGGTAAACAAGACAGGACTTAATTCAGACATCAAATCACCCTGCTATCCTTACGAAGTCAGTACATGGCGTGCCATTTGTTATAAATTCATAAAGGCACAGGGAACAACTATAAACAGCCTGAAGCGCTGCGGCCATGTACACTATAACACAGCCACTTCGCATTGCTCTTCAATGGGAAATAATATGTGGAAAAGGGAGGGGGAGAAAAGGAAGACTGTGAAGTGTCAGCTTATTCACGTCACCGGAGAAAGGAAACCAGGCCAAGATAATTAAGTGCTTTACGTTCGGCAGTAAAGATTATAATCTCTTTGTACCCAGCATCAGTGAGATGCAAATGATGAAACAGCGTGTTGCGAAAGGTCTTTAAAAAAAAAAAAACAGGTCACTGGTAATGTAAAAGGAACAAAAACAAAATAGCCTTTGGATTTGCATACTTTTAAATGCATGCTACATACATCAACTCACCCTGTTATCCTTACGCAGGCAACATATAATGCCAAACTATCCTTACGCACTGGATACACAACGTGCCAATTAGTACTGAATTAATAAGGCCAGAAATTACAACTATAAAACAGCCTAAAAAGCTGTGCCCATGTACACTATAGCTCAAGCATATCTTAAAATACGAATGCTTTGATATGTGCAGATACATGTGCAATTGAAAAATAGCAGCGAGTTTCACGCTCCCTGCTAACATCAGATGTGTTGATCTATTTACGGCACTTATTTATGGCATCAACTCACCCTGCAATCCTTACGCACTCGGTACATGGCATAGCATTCATTAAGAATTCCTAAAAGCAGAGGTTAAAACTAGAAAACAGCCTAAAGGGCTGAGCCGATATTCAGTATAACACAAGCATAGCTTAAAAAAACAATGTTTTGTTTTAGGCAGATGCAAAAAACAGCCTGAAGGGTTGAGCCCATATTTAGTATAAAACAAGCATAGCTTAAAATAATGTTTAATTTTTGCATATGCATGTGCAATTTTAAACTGAAGCGAGTTCCACGCTCGCTGCTGACATCAAGTGGGATGGTATATTTACAGGACTTAATTCTAACATCAACTAACCCTGCTATCCTTACCAATCAGAAGATAGCAGTGAATTGGTAAAGTTAAAAGTATAACTATAAAACAGCCTGAAACGATAAGCCCAGGTTCATTATAAGAAAAGAATAGCTTATAATAAAAATGTTTTGTTTTATGCAAGTGAACGTGAAATTGTAAAACATAAACAAGGTTCACGCTCGCTGCTTACATTAGATGTTAAGGTATATTTACCGCACTTACAGCCGGATTCATCAAGCCAAAATCGGCTCGCAAAGGGCCAGATTCTGAGAATCTGGCCATTTGCGAGCGCTATTTTTGCATTTGGGATTCACCATCCCAAATGCAAAAATCGCAATTCTAGAAAGCGCTAAATTGCGAATAATTGCATTTAAGGAATCTCAATTTGAGATTCCTTAAATGCAATTCATGAACAATTTTAAAATTGTGAATTCGCAATCTGGGAACGCAATTTAACGCAAAGTCTAACTACGTGGAAAATAGTGAAAACTTAGAAAAATGCACTTTAGTGCATTTTTCTAAGTTGTATGTTACATAAACACATGTCCTTTGGACATGTGTGTGCGCAACACCAGTGTACATTACCATTTGAGGGGTGCTACAGGGTGTCCCCTGGACACCATGGCACCCTTGAAATCTCTTCCTTATTTGCGATTCGCTATTTGCTAATCGCAAATAAGGAATGACTCCCCATTCATTCCTATAGGCCCATAGGAATGAATGGGACAGCCATTCCTTATTTGCGATTAGCAATTAGCGAATCGCAAATAAGGAAGCAGTAGAAATCGCAAAAAATATTGTGATTTCTACATGCATCCCGTTTTGCGAGTCTTTAATAGCGATTCCTTAAACTCGCTATTAAGGACTCGCAAAACAGGACTTTGATGAATCTGTGGGTTAATAAAGACATCAACTCACACTGCTATCCTTACGCTATCAGACATAGCATACCATTGGTTAGGAATTCATTAAAACAGAGAGTACAAGTGTTAAAACAGCCTGAAGCGCTACACCATTAGACACTATAACACAAGTATAACTTAAAGTCAAAATATCAATGCTGCTAATCTATTATGCCAGAACTTGTACGTTCTAAAAACAATTTACTTAGGCTAATAATGCAGCACAGTCGACTTAGGCCCACTTTAAGAAGCTTCTCATAATTTAAAAACTAATTTCGGACATCAAATCACCCTGATATCCTTAGGCAATCGGTACATTTCGTGCCATTTGTTGGGAATAAAACAGTATCAAAGGCTGAATTTATGTTCTCTATAACACGAGCATAGTTTAAAATAAGAAAGTTTTATTTTGTGTAAATGCATTGCCATTTTACACATGAACACGTTTCACGCTCGCTGCTGATATCAAGTGTGATCGTATATTTACAGGACTTAATTCACACATCAAATCACCTTGCGATCCTTAACGAAGTAAGTACATGTTCCATTTGTTATATATTCATAAAGGCACAGGGAACAACTATAAAACAGACGGCAGCGCTGCGTCCATGTGCACTGTAACTCAAGTGTTATTTATCCACGCAAATACAACGCAGCCACTTCGCATTGTCCTCCGATTGGGAATATTATTTGAAAAAGAGATAAAACAGGAAGACAAAAGGTCAGCTATAGTGTGAAGAGTCAATTTGTTTGCGCCAGCTGAGAAACGAAACCAGTCTGAGCCAAGATAATTAAGTGCTTAACGATCGGCAGTAAAGATTGTAACCTCTTTGTTGCTAGCATCAGTGAGATGCAAATGAACTACACTACAAGTACGGACCCAAAACACTCCATTCAAATGCCTTAAAATAAAAACAAAAAAACTCTTTTGGCAAAATAAATTAAAACGCACTAAATAGCAGTGCAGCTAAGACATCAAACACTGCAAAAAAAAACGACCACCGTACACTACAAGTACGGACCCAAAACTCTCCATTCCAATGCCGTAAAATAAAGACAACAAACCTCTTTCGGCAAAATAAATTAAACAAGCCTTCGTGGCTTGATGGTGTTTGGGAAGTGGAAGTAGGAGAGGGGGTAGTGATCGGGATGAAAGCACTAGCGGGCGCATGCTGGCAAATTGTGACCTGCAGAGAGCGTGAATGGGAAGAGCAGTCGTGGGAGGTGGGAGGGAAGTAGGAGAGTGGTGGGGGGCGGGGAGCGGCAGACCTTGAAGTGTGATTGGGGGACAGACAAATGGTGGTGTGATGTGGCTGGTTCATTGAAGTCTGGTGCGAGGCTGATGGGTTTGCCGTGCACGCGCGTCTCACACGAGTGCATCACATGAACTGCACGTAATCCGCGCTTGGTCAAGAGTTTGTTTTGCCTACTATATACTCGCCTATTAATCCCTGCGGGATATAATAGTTGAGACCTAAAAAACTTGATAATTCTCGATCTTCCGTGCTTGGGGCACCTCCTTCTGGTAAAGAAAGAGCCACAGATAAATTGTATAATGGATAATAGGGCAGCTTTAAGCTCAAGGCTCATGGCGGTCCTGGGCAAGGAGCGTAGGTAGGGGGCCCCGGAAGAGGGGGTCCCGGCGGGGCTGGCCCTCCCCGCCGCTCAGGAAGGTGTTTGGAAGTGGAACAGAGCCGGAGGCTGCCAAATCCCTGCCAGGGGCCGCCACACAAATAAGTATCCATCCTCAGAGTATTATTTTATTAAGGATATATATTGGCGTGGTGGCCACTGGGGTTTGGTGGCCCTGTGCAGGTGCACAGCTTGTACATGCCTAAGGCCGCCCCTGCGGATAACATAAATCTGCAGGGTGATTTTCACATATCTCCTTTATTAAGGAAGAAATATGGGCATCACAAAGTGATTCTCATTGAAAGGCCCAGACCCAGCACCAACTGACTTGATCTGGAACTGTTCAACCAGAACACTGGTGAACACGTTCTGAGGTAGAATGTATCCACACATTCCAAATAAAGTAGAACATTACACACTTCTGTCCCCGTAACAAAATACAATAGGAACAAAATTAAGTAACAGCCAAAGTGAACTTGCAATACATATTATGACAGTAATATCTCCACCTACACCGATAACCTGCACTTAAAGAAACAACAACAATATATAAACTCAACCTTAGAATACATTTGTATCGTTAATCCAAAATATTGCCCTGCAGGTACTTGGGATAGGTTTTGTTTCTCCTGTCTCCCCCTCTAGAGGAGACAACTATAGTATTGTCTGAACATCCGCCTGCATGACATTAGTGGGTTTTGTATCATCCGAAACCATGCCGACCTCATCACAGCTTGTAGCCTTGATCTGTTCACCTGTATCATGTCTGAATTGTGCATCGCACACTCATCTCCAAGCCACCAATCATCTCCAACACGTATTTTCAGTGGTCACTCCAATGTAAGTTGCAACCCTGCTCTGATCAAAGCTGCACACCTCTTATTCCACCATTTCCCGTATTCCACCAGCATTGCATGTTTGAACACCCTCACCATGCCGGTAGACAGGAAAAACCACAAGCAGTTTTTTTTCTGACTGTGATGTCTTTTAATTTTCACCACATCCCCGACCATGAACTGTACATTCTTCACTCTGTTCATCTCATCATATCTCTCCTTACTTTTCCTCTGAACCTCCTCCACCCTGCTACACATGTCTTTCAAGTCCAGCAATCTACCACCAGCATTTGTCCTGTCAAATACCCATTCGGGCGACAACTCGCATGAAGAGTGTCTGCCCCTCAGCAACACAAATGGAGACACCCTGGTAGAGGAGTGCGCTGTGTTAAGGTAACTCCATAACCTTTTTGGACTGATGTTCGCACATCACCACCAGAATGCAAGGCAATCTGAATGCATTCCTTTAGCATCCTATTGACCCTGTGCACGTTTCTGTTGCTTTGTGGTCTATACAATGCAACTGAATAATGTTTGATATCAAATGAATTGAGGAATGCCCTCATGGTACTGGACTTAAACCGCACCCCATTGTCAGTGACCAGCACTAGTGGACCTCTCTCCCTTCTGAACAAATAAGAAAGGCACTCAATGACGGAGATTGTGACTATCACTCTCATGAATTTGCACTCCACCCACTTTGAAAAATAATTGACAAACACCAAGGCATACTTCATATTGGTGGGTAGATCATACATTGGGCCCACAAAACCCATGCCTAAAGTCTCCCAAGGTATCTTAGGGAATTGAACTGGAAATAACAGGGTTAGTCACCTGCAAGGCCTTGTCAGCTTCAATGTATACATTGCAACTACCCACAATCACCTCAATCTCATTGTCCATCCCAGGCCACCAGTAGTAACTGCTTCTTGGAGCCAGTCATGCCCACATGACCATGGTGTCCCAATTTCACCAACCAGGGTCTCAATTCTGCAGGGGAAATCAACAAATTCAGGCGCAAAACCAACCCACTTTTCATTGACAACTCATCCCTGTTTTTAAAATATGGTTTCAACTTGTCACCCAAATTCCTATTGTAGGCCTTAATATTGTGATAAACTTCTTCAAGGCTAATTGCACCTAGACTTATCCTCCCACTCCTGAAAAGATACCATTTCTTCAGCAACCACAGCTCCATCGACCTTCCCAATGACACATTCTACCTTCTTCTCTTTCAATCCACTCTCGTCATTACTCATCGAACACCTGTACACAAAGTCTGCTCTTGAGTTCTTTGCCCCAGGAATGTGTCCAACATCGAAGTTAAACTCATACATCCTCACCAGTAGCCCTACCAAGCTTGGGCTGACACAATTTAATTTCTTCTCAGACAACAGATATACCAATGGCTTATGGTTAGTGAGGAGTGAGAACTTTCTCCCCAACAGATAGGTCACAAAATGCTTAGTAGCCCAAACACACGCTGGCGCATCTCTCTTAGTAGTGCTGTCGTTTTGTTCTGCGGCAGACAAACACCTACAAGCGAAGGCCACCATATTCTTCATCCCCCCACCATCTGAGAAAGACCTGCACCCAACCTCACATTGCTGGCATCCACTGTCACCGTAGAAATCATATTGTCTCTGAATATGGCAAGTACTGGGACCTCGATAATCAATTTCTTTAACCCTCTGAACACTCCACGCTCTTCATCACACTATGCAAAAGATTTCCCCTTGTGTAAAAGTTTGCCGAGTGGTTCTGTCTGTATGGCAACATTTTCAAAAAATCAGGAGTAGTACTCTCACGTTCAAAGGAATGGTCTTAGCGGTTCCCTATCCGCCGGTTCCAAACTTTTACTGATGGCATTCAGTAAGTCTGTTTTAGGTTTGATGCCATCAAAACTTTTCTTTTTAACTAATTTTTCCTGACTTTGCTGCGTTCTGTGATGTTGTGTTTACCTCTCCTGGCACCAGGACGCCCCTTTGCTGGGGCAGCTGTGCGCGTTACAAAAACCAATAACATAACATAACATGCCCGCCCCATAAAGCACATGCCCTAAATACTCCACCTCCAGAACCATGAAGCAGCAGGTCTCCTTCTTGACAGTAAATCCATGGTCCCTCAGCATGCCCAACATGTCGCTCAAGACACTTAAGTGATTTTCATCACCTGTTTGTTTCCTCCAAAAAGCTGAGTTATGAACTTCTGGAAAACTGATGCTGCAGAGGCCAAATTGCAGCAGCAAAAATCTATAAGCACCAAAAATCTATAAACACCCAAAATTGAATGCAGTGAGGGACTTGGATTCATCACATAACTCTTCCTGATGATAGGCTATTCTAAGATCTATTGTGGAAAATACCTTCACAGCACCTAACTGAGCCAACATTTCCTGGATCTTCGGGAGGAGGAAACTGTCCATCAAGATGGTCGTAGTCAAAGACCTGAGGTCAATGTATAATTTACCCATTCTTTTTCTTTGCCGCAACAACAGGTGAAATCCGCTGGGTGGAGTCCACTGGCTCTATGGCCCCTTCCGAACACAACTTACTCAGGGGTTCCTTCAATTGATTCCTAACACTCACTGAAACATTCCTGACTTCATGCACTATTGGGACAGCATTCTCGTTTCGAATAATCTTATGTTTGAAACACTTGACTAATGCTAATTGGCCCGCAAATAAAGAACTACGCATGCTCAAAAGGTCACTTACAGATTAAAGTAAAGGGTTAGAAAGAGGAACAGTGACGAAAGAAATGGGACATTCTGTGCCAGGTCTCAAAACCATACCAAAGGCTACCTGGCCTCTCCCACCCCAGATCTTATTTCCCTTCCTGGCAACATACACTTTGATGGAAATTGACCTGTCTTGAAATGTGACTATTTCTGGAAGTACCCCATCAAGTCAATGCAGTGCCCCCCAGAGACCACTGTTTGTATGACTGGAGGGGATAGACTAACTGCTCCCCATTCCTTCCAAAACAACTGGTCTGTAATGATGGTGATCGGAGAGCTGGAATCCACTATAACTGCCACCTTTACCTCCACTATACCAATGTCACAAACTGGCTCACCACCTTTGAGAGAATTCTGTTGAGATTCCACCATTTTGATGGACAGCACTACCCTGCTATCTAAACTTTGTGTCTCAATGCTGTGTCCACATAAACCTCTTTGTCATTAACGAAACCCACTTCTGAACATTCCTGCACACTCTGGTGAAATGACCCACTTCTTTGCACTTCAAACAAGCTTTACTAATGGTAGGGCATGAGAGGCAATGATTTAAAGAAGAAGATGCTGTTCTTTCTCCCTTTTTGTTGTCTTTCGTTGTGGTGGAGTTAACATTGGTTTTTGCAAAAAACACATATACTTGATCTATATTGGCACAGTCTCTGCCAATAGTCAATTCCTTTGAAGCCTTCACTGATATTTCAACTCCCCTGCAATCTCTAGAGTTTCTTGAAAATTGGGATGTGCCAACACAACAATCTTTCTTGAATGTGTCTGCCATTACAGTTAACTACAATCTGGTCTCTATAGTTATTATCCAAATTGCAGTCAAATTCACATGTAACAGAAAGCACTCTCAACTCCACTAAGAAATTACCAACTGACTTATATTGTAACTGTGCGTAAAAAATCTATGGCGCTCCACATTAATTTTTTTATTAATCTGGTTGTTGCCTTCAAAATAGTTGTGGAGCCTATTAATAGCTTCCACAAAGTGATCCCACTCTACCTGTGGTGGTTGCATGACACCAAATAAATGATCAGAGATTCTTTGGCCCTCAGAACCTAGGCAACTGTAGAGCACAGCCAGTTTCCTGGCTGGGCTAAACTTAACCCCATCAATTTCAATTATATATCTAGTGAAGTTCTTAAACGACTGTTTACACTTTCATTTATATACACTAGACTCCACCAGAAAGGGTGAAAGTATATTGTCACTTTGCCTTGTTGTGTTTCAATAAGGTGCTCATGTACAGTTTTTCGCAGTAAACGAACATGTGAATAAAGTCAGAACGTTGGCTTTTATCCCAAATGTTATTCATTGTGGAGTGCTATGGTAGCTGACCACCAATCCAGATGTTAACAAGAGTTGAGGCCAAAGAAAATCACCAAAAAGAGAGCCACTAAACGGTAAGAGTGGGAGCTAAGAGTCAATCACAGCTAAAGAAAAGGAACCAATGGGAGAGCGGAAAAGGAACCAACTAGAGAGCGGATTGCACCCTTCTTCACAGCAACGCCCTCGCTATCGTCTGGAGGAATCAATCTGATGACGGGCGTTGGAGAAGTAAAATGTCTCTGATTCGCAGATGTCAAGTAAAATGCAGCTGAAGAGGCGCGATGTGCATGTATCATCCAACTCGCGCTGGTCATGTGCCGTTTGCCCTTGAACCACTGAAGAACTTTCACGTTTGAGCAATTAAGCGGCGGCTGCCAATTATTTTAATAACCACAGACGGGTTGACTGGGAAGCTCTTGCAGTTCCTTTCACCATTTGTCTTCACCTTGTCCCTGCCATACTGTCGTAAATATTTAATTTACCGTCTTAATTTCTATGCAGGTAAGTACTTAATCAATAATAACTCAATCGGAAAGAAAGAAACAGAGTCCGTGGTGTTAGAGTTCTTAGGGGTTTTATTCCTTAAAAAGGAATCGTTCCGGAACTGGATATCAGGTTCCTGGCACCACAAAGGGTCCAGGAAGGGATAGAGCATATTTTATTGACAATACATAGCTTATATACTTAATTTACACCATAGAAACCAATATAGGAGGCGTAACAGCTGAGAGAAGACAAGATAACAGCATCCACGTGTTACTAGTACGTACTCAGAGGCGTGGACTAGGCGTGAACTAGAGGTGTGTGCTAGAAACGTCACAGGTAGGTGTCACATGGGGGTGGCACTAAACAGAAATGTTGCAATGTCAGCAGAAATCGGAGGCTTGGATGCGCGCGCAGCTGCATGACGTGTGATTGACGTGAAACTGGAGGGTGCAGGGGGCTTGACATTTACACTGACGGAAAGAGACAGAAGTCTGGCGTGTCAGATCAGCTTGTACTTCTATCATATCTGATATCTGATGTTTGGGAACCATATTATCTGAACGGAAAAGGTCTCTGGGACAGAAGCTATTCTATACTGACTGTGAGTGCGTGTATAAGCGCCTAAGTGTCTGCATGAGAAGCGTGGGGGCATGGGCCTTCCATGAGAGCATGGTAACAGAGGCTATGAATTACTTGCACGGAGACAGGCCGGCCCTTTGGCTCTGCAGCTGGGGAATGTTTACTTAAACTAGTAGGCAGGAATGTATTTTCGAGGAGCGGAACAGATAATTCGAAGGTTGTAGTCAGTCTTGGCAGGCAGCAGGCTGAGCTAAGCGCGGTGGGCCGCGCTGGAAGTAAGTCAGAGTTCACGGGTACAGGGACAGCCTGGGCTGAGGCTTTCAGAGTCAGAAGCCAGAAAAAAGGCTCGATGGCAGAAATTCAGGGCCTACTTAGCCAGAGCTGAAAAACGTGTAAAGTACACTACAAAAATACGTTGGCATAGCATACTTAGGAACGGACTATTCAACCCATTCAGGGTGGGTCTGAAAGAGGACATGTTAACGTTGGACGCAAATGTATTTGCGTCTTCATAGCTGGCACAGGAGGGAGGTTACATGCACTTTAAGCTGGTACATGGAGACGGTGGGGTACACGCTAGGGAACACAACTTGACCATAAAATTTATATTTCCTCAATACTGGCAGCTCTTGCTGGCCTCACACACCACTCGTACTGGTGTGGTCCGTGGCCAGGGTAAACGTTCTCCTCCTCATCTCCAAAACGTGTTATAACAGATAACACAAGTCTCCAGGGTGATTTTCAAATAGCAGACAGCACACAGTGATTCTCGTCAACTGCCCCGGACCCAGCACCAACTGAATGGATCTTGAATTGCAGAAGGTGCTCCTAAAGGGGGCCTCAAGGGCTGACACCGAGCCACCGGAAGGATCCTTTTCTGGGCGCTGCAAAGCACCCAGAAGTAGATGGGGGCAACCCTTTGTGCCTAAGGTACACTAGAGAGGCGCCAAACTTCCAGACCAATGGAGTGGCCAGGCAATTTTCGAACCCCCCCAATGGGGAAGTTCTCACGCTACTCAGCATACCTACGGCTGTTTGAGGCCAACATCCACAGGGAACATAGGCGGTTCCCAGGGGATACATGGCTCGAATACAACAAGGGCTTTAGACTAAAGATGCAGACACATCCAGAAATGGAATGGAAAGAGGAGGACATGTCTGGTTTCATTCACAAAATGATGATGGCGAAAGAGGTGAAAATATGGACAGAGAAAAGTGAGCAGCCCTTTCGGGGTTCTTTCTACAAAGGGAATGGAAAGTCATTTCTTAGACCCAAAGCATATACTAATTGGAAACCCCATCCTCCAGCAGGCCGTTGGCCACCTGCTGGAAGTCTGATTAAAATGAGTGCTTCAGTAGATGGAAAAGCAGCCGGGTTGTGAGAGACTGCACTACCTAGGTCAGTCACATGTTGTAAGGATTTTGTCCACCTCTAATGATCAGCCGCCCCTTGATCACAAATTGAAACATGCATATAATGTGGATGAGAGGCAATATCAGTTGTTAACAAGTAGAGCAATGTAACAAGTACAAAGTGGAAAAACAATCAGTAGTCGTTGGTCTTTGTGTATCTTTATTTCAAATACGCCGGGTATGTGTTTTGTTGGAGACAGCCAACGCGTTTTGCCCGAACATGGGCTTCTTCAGGGCTGCATTGGGACACAATATATACGCATTTTAAAATTACACAAGTAAAAGACCACAATACTTGGTGTATGACTAGAAAGAGAGAGTAAAAGTGAGAGCAGACAGGGAAAAATAGTTAAGGGAAGAGAAAACGTGTTAAGGCACTAAGGAAATTTCGAGTGGAGAGAGCGTGGCGAAGAGAAAGTGTGAGAATGGTGGCAAAGGGAGAAATGTGGGGGAGAGAAGCGAGAATAGTGGTAAGAGTGAGAAAATATTAAGTAACCAAAAAGAAAAACCGGATATGACCCAAATTTTAAATTGAGCACCCAGGTGTCAGTGTTAGAGGCGTAAAATGAAGTCTTATCTATGGCCAGCTTACCAAATAATGAAGTGTTACATGTCTTGCAAGAGTAATAGACATCATGAGCCGAAGTCGGTGTGGTTTATCTGTATTAGGTCAAAAGGTAAAAACTGTAGAGGCCTAGTATGGAGAAAGGTGGTGTAAATGGAAGTGCTTGCCACTAGTACGTCATTGGTAGAACAGTATCACAATATGTGGAGAAGATACCTCAAGCCTAAGCGACTGCCTGTATGTCCTAGTCGGTCGCATATAGTTATGTCCAATAGGTCCAGCTAAGCAGCCAGTAAAGCTTTATTAGAAGCGAGAGTCTAAGGGAACAGTAAATAAATCCTAGTCAGCTTACGGAAAGGGCGTGAATGTATTTTAATGAAAATAATACAATGTGCACAGTGAAAATCAGCAGTAGCTCACAAATTCCATAATATGTGGTTATTGAGCATTCTGTCAACAAGTGGGAACTGCACAGGTCCCATTGCAGAATGGAAAGTTATTTATATTAGAACACACATAGTTCGGGTAAGTACCTGTGTGCCAGGTCAGAGGTAAAATATTAGTGTGGCTCATGCAGGAGAGGGTGTGATAGTACTCTGGTGTTAGGTCATGTTAGTAGAAATAGCTATCTACTTGAAAAAACTCGCTTTAATGCAGAAATGTGAGGATGACATTGAGGCAGTGACGCTGTGACCCCGTAGAGAAGACACCCCCCCGTATGATCAACTTAAATGTGATAAACTCTGAGAATGACAAGCATTGGAAATGCAATAGGTCTCGCATTAGAAAAGTTTGAGTTATTGGTCTTGTAAATGTAATAATTTTTTTATTTAAGTTTATGTTTTTATAATTTCAAATGTATTAATTTTGTTATTATAAATGGGAATTTTGTTAGAAATTGCAAATTTGACACCTATAGCATCATTAAATGTACATGTTTAGTATTTCCCTGACGTACATGTATTGATATGACAAATTGTAATGTAGTTATAACTTTTGCAAATGTGACACCTATAGCATTTGTAATACAACATATTTTGTATTTACGTGACTTAGATGTATTGATATTACAAATAACAATGGTTTTTAATTTTTGTTAAATAATACTTAAATAAAAGTGATTGTAATTTAGAATGGCAATACCTTAAACTTTTGTAAATAACTTTTGTGAAGATTATGTTCAGTGTATTTTATTGTGACCGAAATCAAGAACAGAAGTAAAATATTAACATCTTTTTGTGACATTTGTAATGAAGCTTGAACCATTGAGAGAACATATTTGAACCAGTTGTTGTTGAATGGTTGTGCAGATTGATGCTGAGGTGGCGCTGAGTGATGCTGTGGTGGTGCTGAGTGATGCTGTGGTGGTGCTGAGTGGTGCTGTGGTGGTGCTGAGTGATGCTGGGGTGGTGCTGAGTGATGCTGGGGTGGTGCTGAGTTGTGCTGTGGTGGTGATGAGTGATGTTGTGCTGCTGAGTGATATTGTGGTGGTGCTGAGTGATAATGTGGTGGTGCTGAGTGGTGCTGTGGTGGTGCTGAGTGATAATGTGGTGGTGCTGAGTTGTGCAGTGGTTGTGCTGAGTGATAATGTGGTGGTGCTGAGTGATAATGTGGTGGTGCTGAGTGATAATGTGGTGGTGCTGAGTGATGCTGGGGTAGCGCTGAGTGATGATGTGGTGGTGCTGAGTGATAATGTGGTGGTGCTGAGTGATAATGTGGTGGTGCTGAGTGATGCTGGGGTAGCGCTGAGTGATGATGTGGTGGTGCTGAGTGATAATGTGGTGGTGCTGAGTGATAATGTGGTGGTGCTGAGTCATGCTGGGGTAGTGCTGAGTGATGATGTGGTGGTGCTGAGTGATAATGTGGTGGTGCTGAGTTGTGCAGTGGTTGTGCTGAGTGATAATGTGGTGGTGCTGAGTGATAATGTGGTGGTGCTGAGTGATGCTGGGGTAGCGCTGAGTGATGATGTGGTGGTGCTGAGTGATAATGTGGTGGTGCTGAGTGATAATGTGGTGGTGCTGAGTGATAATATGGTGGTGCTGAGTGATGCTGGGGTAGCGCTGAGTGATGATGTGGTGGTGCTGAGTGATAATGTGGTGGTGTTGAGTGATGCTGGGGTAGCGCTGAGTGATGATGTGGTGGTGCTGAGTGATGATGTGGTGGTGCTGAGTGATAATGTGGTGGTGCTGAGTGATGCTGGGGTAGCGCTGAGTGATGATGTGGTGGTGCTGAGTGATAATGTGGTGGTGCTGAGTGATAATGTGGTGGTGCTGAGTGATGCTGGGGTAGCGCTGAGTGATGATGTGGTGGTGCTGAGTGATAATGTGGTGGTGCTGAGTGATAATGTGGTGGTGCTGAGTCATGCTGGGGTAGTGCTGAGTGATGATGTGGTGGTGCTGAGTGATAATGTGGTGGTGCTGAGTTGTGCAGTGGTTGTGCTGAGTGATAATGTGGTGGTGCTGAGTGATAATGTGGTGGTGCTGAGTGATAATGTGGTGGTGCTGAGTGATGCTGGGGTAGCGCTGAGTGATGATGTGGTGGTGCTGAGTGATAATGTGGTGGTGCTGAGTGATAATATGGTGGTGCTGAGTGATGCTGGGGTAGCGCTGAGTGATGATGTGGTGGTGCTGAGTGATAATGTGGTGGTGTTGAGTGATGCTGGGGTAGCGCTGAGTGATGATGTGGTGGTGCTGAGTGATGATGTGGTGGTGCTGAGTGATAATGTGGTGGTGCTGAGTGATGCTGTGGTGATGCAGAGGGTAGAAAGGCACAACAATTGCAAATTTCTTTTAAAACCATCCCTATTTATATGTTTTCCCTGGCACCCTTGGCTGTGTGTGTGCGCGCAGTGCCGGTGTGTGTGTGCAGTGCCGGTGTGTGTGTGAAGTGGCGGTGTGTGTGTGAAGTGCCTGTGTGTGTGAGCTGCGTCTGTGTGTGTAAGCAGTGCCTGTGTGTGTGTGAACAGTGCTTGTGTGTGAACAGTGCCTGTGTGTGTGAGCAGCCTGTAGGTCTGAGAGTATTGTGTGTGAACAGTGCCTGTGTGTGTGAGCAGCCTGTGTGTCTGAGAGCATTGTGTGTGTGACAGTAACTTGTGTGTGTGAGGGCAGTGTGTGTCAATGCAACGGGGCTCATGTTATCGACCTCAGAAGCATGAAAAGTGTGTGTCTTGGAACATCTGAGGGCAGCTAGTGTTACAAGCTTGCTTTGAAGATCGTCATGCAGCGCTGGGAGTGGAGCAGATGGTCCTGTTTATGACCTGCAGAGCGCATGTGAAGTGGGCGCGGATGAAGTGACTGGGGGTGAGGGGGTGTGCAGCCTGGTGTGCTGAAGCCTGGCAGCTGAGGCGGCGCGCGACAGCAGAGGCGGAGCCCGCACATAAAGTGGCTAAGTGGCTGGTGGCAAATGGACGCACATCAAAGGATCCGCGAAAGTAGCATGCAAGCAGGGGCTTTTGTTATTTATTTATTTCCTACTAATTTTCAATTTCAATTTCAAATTGACTTTATTTCGGATATATTGCAATCCATAAAAGTACACATCATTAAACATTTCATAGTAAAAACATTACAATAATTACAAAGTCAATCTAGATTGCATACAACACATATGTTACTTAAAAGAGTGCATAGACAAAATCAGTACAAGAAAAAGTGCAAGTAGTGCCCACATACAAAAAAAGTGCATTAGTTCATTGGGCTGCAGATGATTCACAATTACTCATCTAAACATTTTCTTAGTCTCATAGTTAGTTTTAAAAATTCTAGCACCTGGAGGACACTATCAGAGTGCCGCAGCTGTAAGTACATAAGGGCGGGCCTGATTTGATTAAAATTTAATTTCTTTAAAAGAGTAACAAGATACCGCCTACGGGGATATTCATAAAATGCACATAAAAATATAAAATGCAGCATATCCTGTGGAGACTTCCCGTCGCAGCCACAGGGAGCTGCAGGTTTCTTAAAAATGTCCGACTTAGGTCTAATTAAAAGATGATGAAAGATGTTGAACCTGAACCGGGTCAGCAAAAATTTCTCATGGGAGGTAAAGGAGCATGTTAGGTACATTTCCATAGAATCAGAAGTTCTCAGCATAATATACTTTCTAACATTGGGTTTCGTGAGCTCAACTTCATCTCTTAAGGCATTACAATCCATGAAAAAAGCTCTCTTAATTGCTGCAACATCACCCTTAACTATATCCCTCGGGTTGTCAAACAGGTTCAGGCGGCCAAGCTTCAAAAATTGGGACTTCAAATATTTAAGCCAAGGTACACGCATTGCATGATCGAGCGATACAAGATCTTCCACTATCTGGTGGGTTAAAGGAATTTCATCACTTAACCATAATTTTACCCAGCATAACAGTGGTTTCAATTTAATAATATCAGATAAATACAGACAACCAAGCTCTTCATGTACAGCTAAATTTGGTGTGCTACCTGGGACACATAACAGACGCTTTAAGAATTTTTTTTCAACTATTTGTAGTTGTTCGCCATTTGTGTAGCCCCATATCTCGCTTCCATATACTGCGGTGGCTATGGATTTAGCATTATATAATTTCATCATAGCCACATTTGGCTTTTTCCCCAGTTTGGAAGCAAAGTTGAAGATGGAGGCATTTACTCTAGTCATTTCCCCCTTCTTCTTGGCCAACTGTGGGGCCCAACTAAGCTTCGTATCAAATAAAACACCCAAATATGAGAACGTCTGGGTGATGGGGATCAAAACATCATTCAGTTTAAAATTGAACTTCTTTTTAGGTTGACGGCCAACATGCATTATATAAGATTTAGAGTTGTTGACCATAAAGTCCCTATCAGACATAAAATTATTAAAAGCATTCAAAAGTGCCTGGAGACCTATTTCTGTTCGTGAAATTAAAACCGCATCGTCGGCATATAAAAGTAAAGGAATACCCCTCGCACCAGCTCTAGGACAATCTGATTTAACATCTTGTAGTTCAGCCTCTAAATCATTTATATAAAAATTAAAAAGAAAAGGGGCCAAGATACACCCCTGACGTACTCCTTTATTAATGCTAAAACTTCCTGTGGTTTCCCCAGTCGATGAAAACCTCACGTTGGCTCTTGTGTCATTATGCAGATCCGCTAGGAACTCCACGGCCCCCCTATCAATACCTTTATCCTTCATGGTCTGCCACAGCCTCCCCCTGTTAACACAGTTGAAGGCTGAGGACAGATCCATGAAGGCAAGGTGAATTACTCCTTTCTGTACAACGGTATATTTATTCAGAATAAGAAACAGGTTGAGACACTGAGTTATAGTAGAGCGCCCTTCACAAAAGCCATATTGAGAAATCGACATGGTGTTATTTTTGTTCGACCAGCTTGTTAGGCGTTGAAGTATGACTCTCCCCATAATCTTAACCATTGATTCAATTAGGGATATTGGTCGGTAACAAAGAGCACTTCCCCTATCTCCCTTCTTGAAGACAGGGAGTATAGTTGACAGACCCCACGTTCCCGGACAACCCACTATGGCCGCAGCACTAAATACAGCAACCAGAATGGGAGCCCAGAAAGCTGGATCAGATTTGTAAAGATCCGGTGGTATTCCGTCAGGTCCTGGAACTTTATTTGCAGTTAGACCCATTATGGCAGCCAAGACCTCACTTTTGTCAAAAATAATAGTGCTGTCCCTATCATGGGGGGCAACAACCACGGTTCCAGAACCCTCAGAGTAGTACAGACTTTTAAAATGACTTTCCCATTCCTCTTTAGTTATACAACAGACAAGTCCATCTCCAGGGTCCTCGTTCAAAAAAGGTTTTTTAACCAGTGCCCAGAATTTGGTGCTGCTGTTCAGGGTAGAGGGGTCAAGCAGTTCCTCCCAGGCCTCTTTCCTCAAAAACTCCTTACGGGCGGCAGTAATAGCCTGGTATTCCTTTCTACAGAGTTTTACGACCTCCCGATTCCTCTGGGAAGCTGACAGTGCAAGCCTCAGTTTGCGAGCAGCTATAGTGCAGTCGTGGCTAAACCATCTCGGGCCTATATTGACCTGGGTTTTATTAGGGACAGATAGAAGCGCTGACACCTTCTCCGAAATATTTTGATAAGCCTCTAGAACCAACCTAGGTTCACCCCCCACATCAGTACAGACTTTAATATCCTCTGCACACCCTTCAGAGATATTCTTATAAAAGATATCCGCAGAGACCATAGACCATTTTAACCGCCTTCTCCCATCTGTTGTGCCCAATCTACCTTGATTAATGATCTTATTACCTTTTTTTACCCATGGACATTTTAAACAGATTGTCAGGGGGTTATGGTCGCCAAATTCGCTAGGAACAATGCAAAAAGAATCTAAAAAAGTTTGCATTGTTCGCGAAACAAGTATATGGTCTATAAAGGTACCCCTTCCATGCCCTTTAAAGGTTGGGGTATCAAAGCAATATAGCGGGTCCTTTAGTGACATAGCCAGAGAGAGGTCAAAGTCATTCAGTAGGTCATTGCACAATTCCCCCTCCTTAGTGTGCTCCATATGGAGACAGTCCGCACGTTCACAAGTCATTTCTGGTAAACACTTGTGCAATGGATCAATACAAGGATGCTGATTAAAATCCCCCATAATCATGAGGTTATGACCCACATTTTTCATAAAATTAGAGACAAAAGAATTTAATATATGAATGTGATTCCTACCTGCACTATCATAAGCAGCATTGTAAAAATTCACCAGGCCCACAAGGACATTACCTCCAGTTAGAGTTAAGCCCATTACACCTGTATGATGTGCTTCAATTCTTCGTACTTCACAGGGTATTAATATGGAAACGAAAATTACAAGGCCCCCCTTGGGCCTACCCCGCAATGATGGCAAGGCTGGCACAAAGAAGGCCTTATACCCTTCTAAGAAGAGGTTACAGCCTACCTCCCAGGTCTCTTGTAAACAGATAATTGAAAATTGCTTAATGTAAGTTACCCAATTTGCATCAGACATTTTGGCCGCAAGACCAGCAATATTCCAAGAGACAGCAAGACATCCTGGCATTTTGTCCACCGGGTTATCTGAATTTGTAGATTCACCTGTAGCCCTAGTATCCTGAGCTGCAGGTGCCCCCCGTCAATCACACATCTCAAGGCCGGATAACACTTCATACCCATTCTGTGTGTTTAAGTTCGACCCATATTGTTAGTGTCCAGAGCTGGGGCTCCTGTTATAAGTTTGATTTGGTCCACCTGATCCACATGGATTAATGATGTTATAAAGGAATGGAGTCTCTTGCACAGGAGTATAAGGTTCAAGCCCTCGCCTGGTTAGACTATGTTGTGGTGGAGGTTTGCACAGATGCGCATAAAAGTAACCCAGGGGGCGTACACAGATACTGTTCATATTATATACCAGTGCAGAAGCTCTCAAAAGGACAGTTGCCACATGCTGGGGGTGTTTGAAATTTACAACTATACGATCCCCCGACCCAGTCTTTTTAGATGGCCCCACCCAGTTTACACGCCTAACTGTCATTATCTGATCACAATATGAGATGGGAAAACCACAGTTTTTGTTAAGCCATGACACTGTCTTATTTTTCAAAGAGGTTTGAGATTCATCAAAGGGAGATGCGGGATGAGTGCCACAAGGGGGCACATTAGTCAGTACTACCACAAACGGAGCACAATCTGGTGGTAAAATAAGATAGCAGTTGTACCTCGGGGTCTGGGAGCTCTACTGATTTGGGGGTTTGTACATAATTGTTGCTGCGAGGCAGTTGCCACAGGGATATCCGGTTGTATAGGTGTTTCAGACCCTGAGGCCACTGCGACAGCAATATTCCCCCTCCCCTTGTTTCGTGTATCAATAACTTCAACAATTTCTCCCCTATTCCCCCCAGAGTGTACATTTCCACTAGATGTTACAATCTTCTGTGACGATAACAGACCACCCAGCCTAGTCACTTCCTTGGCTAGGATATCTATCTTAATGGTTAATGGTTTAATAAGCTCCTCCATTTGTGCTGTTAAAGAAACCTCTAGGTTTTTTATAAGTGAAGCAAGGAAATCAGGATTTAAGTTTGCACCATTACCATTGCCATTACCATTACCATTGGTGCCCGTGAATACAAAAGGGTTAGTTATAGCAGGACTGGTAATTGCCTTACTATCCTTTTTTTTAGACTTAGAGTTGTTATGTTTCCCATTCTCCCTTTGAGACAGTGTTCTACAAGTTCTCAGGGGCCCGGTTTCAGGTTGGGTCTCATTCAGCACACCAATATCGGAACTTAACAGCGCCAATGAGTCAGAATGAACCTCCACATTCACTAAAATGGGCGCTGGAGAATCAGTAGAGATGACATCACTCGTGTTAGTTACACAATCTTAGGTCCGACTAATTGGGGAATTTTCAGATAGTGTTTCCCCTATCACAGTGCCTTTCCCCAGAGATACACGTCTCTCATTATTAATCTGATTTACTTTCCTAACCAGGAAAAGTCTAAAGACATCACTTTGTCAGATTTGGATTTAGACATTATACACAGTGAAGATGTTAAGCTTCCACGCAAGTACCCTTAAGTCTAAGCACTCATAAAAAACGAAGATAACATAATATAAATGAATAAAATGTCTTACATGCTCATAGCACGTTAGAAGTCCAGAAGGCAATATAAAGTCCCTGGCCCAGTCCAGTCTCCTCAGGCCTCTGAGGGCCACAGAGGGCCCGCCCTTTGCCCGGGCTTCGCCCCTGGCACTCCCGCGCGCGACTTGCGTTGCGAGAGGTGTTCCCTGCTTTTCAGGCGCCTCCAGGCGCGAAGGTAGCGTCAGGGACGCGACTCGGCCGCCGGGGCACCTGGGGGTTTTGGTTCTGTGACCCCGGTGGAAGAGTTCAGCTCTGCCGGTCAGCCGTTCCCCTCATGGCGCTGGACGGTACTGGATACGCCGTTGCCCTCACGGCAGGTAAGTTCTGTGCACAACGCCCCCCTGAGCGCTCGGCACTCCCTGCTTTTCAGGCGCCTCCAGGCGCAAAGGTAGCGTCAGGGACGCGACTCGGCCGCCGGGGCACCTGGGGGTTGTGGTTCTGTGACCCCGGTGGAAGAGTTCAGCTCTGCCGGTCAGCCGTTCCCCTCACGGCGCTTCGACGGTACTGGATACGCCGTTGCCCTCACGGCAGGTAAGTTCTGCGCACAACGCCCCCCTGAGCGCTCGGCGCTCCCTGCTTTTCAGGCGCCTCCAGGCGCGAAGGTAGCGTCAGGGACGCGACTCGGCCGCCGGGGCACCTGGGGGTTGTGGTTCTGTGACCCCGGTGGAAGAGTTCAGCTCTGCCGGTCAGCCGTTCCCCTCACGGCGCTGGACGGTACTGGTACCGTTGCCCTCACGGCAGGTAAGTTCTGCGCACAACGCCCCCCTGAGCGCTCGGCGCTCCCTGCTTTTCAGGCGCCTCCAGGCGCGAAGGTAGCGTCAGGGACGCGACTCGGCCGTCGGGGCACCTGGGGGTTGTGGTTCTGTGACCCCGGTGGAAGAGTTCAGCTCTGCCGGTCAGCCGTTCCCCTCACGGCGCTGGACGGTACTGGATACGCCGTTGCCCTCACAGCAGGTAAGTTCTGCGCACAACGCCCCCCTGAGCGCTCAGCGCTCCCTGCTTTTCAGGCGCCTCCAGGCGCGAAGGTAGCGTCAGGTACACGACTCGGCCGCCGGGGCACCTGGGGGTTGTGGTTCTGTGACCCCGGTGGAAGAGTTCAGCTCTGCCGGTCAGCCGTTCCCCTCACGGCGCTGGACGGTACTGGATACGCCGTTGCCCTCACGGCAGGTAAGTTCTGCGAACAACGCCCCCTACCATCTGTACTAGTGTTCGTGCTCAAATGACCCCGGATAACACGTAAATTATACATGATGAAAGGCCAAGAAATTATGTTGGGTTACTGCCACAATATATGTACAGTTCATGAATGTGCAATTTGTTGTTTGCTGATAGCTGGATTAATAAAGCTAAAAAAAACGTTAACTTGACATACAGATAATGTGTGAATAAGTATGTCTCCCTTTTGAAGAGACATAATAACTGCTGGGAAAACAAGCATTGGAAATGCAATAGGTCTCGCATTAGAAAAGTAGGAGCTATTGGTCTTGTAAATGAATTATTTTTTTGTGTTGATTTTTTAAATAGCTAAATTGATAGCTTTGTCATTCACAACGCCAATAGTTTCAACTTTTGTGAATGTGACACATATAGCATTTGGAATGCAACATGTTTTGTATTTACGTGACTTTGATGGCAGCTCTTGTTGTTATGCCACATCTCTAGAGAGCAGGAGAGTGCAGCAGGGGAGAGAAGCACAGCCCTGCAAGCTGAGCGACCTCCCATCGCACACCCATCTGTGGCTTGAGTGGTGTGAGTGTGAGGGGTGTGAGGGTGAGGGGTGTGAGCGTGAGGGGTGTGAGGGTGAGGGGGTGTGAGGGGGTGTGAGGGTGAGGGGGTGAGGGGGTGTGAGTGTGTGTGATGGTGAGGGTGAGTGAGGGTGTGTGAGGCTGAGTGTGTGTGACGGTGTGTGAGGGTGAGGGTGTGTGAGGATGAGTGAGGGTGTTTGATGGTGAGTGAGGGAGTGTGAGTGTGTGGGTGTGTGACGGGGTGAGGGTGTGTGAGGGTGAGTTAGGGAGTGTGAGGGTGTGTGAGTGGGTGAGTCTGAGAGTTAGGGGGTGTGAGGGTGACTGAGGGTGAATGAGGGTGAGGGGATGAGGGTAAGGGTGTGTGAGGGTGAGGGGTGTTGATGGTGAGAGGTTGCAAGGCTGAGGGTGAGTGTGTGTGAGGGTGGGTGAGGGTGTGAGGTGTAGTGAGGGTGAGAGTGGTGTGAGGGTGTGAGGGGAGCGAGGGTGTGTGAGGGTGAGGGGGTGTGAGGGTGAGGGGGTGTGAGTGTGTGTGAGGGTGAGTGAGAGAGAGGGGCATGAGGCTGAGAGTGTGTGAGGTGTAGTGAGGGTGAGAGTGCTGTGAGGGGTGTGAGGGGAGCGAGGGTGTGTGAGGGTGAGGGGGTGTGAGGGTGAGGGTGTGTGTGTGTGTGAGGGTGAGGGTGAGTGAGGGGGTGTGAGGCTTAGGGTGTGTGATGGTGTGTGATGGTGGGTGAGGGTGTGTGAGGGTGAGTGAGTGTGAGTGAGGGTGAGTGAGGGTGAGTGAGGGTGAGTGAGGGTGAGTGAGGGGGTGTGAGGGTGTGGGTGTGTGACGGTGTGTGAGGGTGAGGTTGTGTGAGGGTGAGTGAGGTAGTGTGAGGGTGTGTGAGTGGGTGAGGGTGAGAGTTAGGGTGTTTGAGGGTGACTGAGGGTGTGTGAGGGTGAGGGGATGAGGGTAAGGGTGTGTGAGGCTGAGGGGTGTTGATGGTGAGAGGGTGCGAGGGTGAGGGGGTGAGTGTGTGAGGGTGATGGTGTGCAGTGTAGTGAGTGTGAGAGTGTTGTGAGGGGTGTGAGGGGAGCGAGGGTGTGTGAGGGGGTGTGAGGGTGAGGGGGTGTGAGTGTGTGTGAGGGTGAGTGAGGGGGTATGAGGCTGAGGGTGTGTGACGGTGTGTGAGGGTGAGGGTGTGTGAGGGTGAGTGAGGGTGAATAAGAGCGTGTTAGGCTGAGGGTGTGTGACGGTGTGTGAGGGTGAGGGTGTGTGAGGGTGAGGGTGAGTGAGTGTGAGTGAGGGTGAGTGAGGGGGTGTGAGGGTGTGGGTGTGGGACGGTGTGTGAGAGTGAGGGTGTGTGAGGGTGAGTGAGGGAGTCTGAGGGTGTGTGAGTGGGTGAGGGTGAGAGTAAGGGTGTGTGAGGGTGAGGGTGTGAGGGTGACTGAGGGTGTGTGAGGGTGAGGGGATGAGGGTAAGGGTGTGTGAGGGCGAGGGGTGTTGATGGTGAGAGGGTGTGAGGGGGGTGAGTGTGTGTGAGGGTGTGTGAGGATGAGGGTGTGAGGTGTAGTGAGTGTGAGATTGTTGTGAGGGGTGTGAGGGTGTGAGGGGAGCTAGGGTGTGTGAGGGTGAGGGGGTGTGAGGGTGAGGGGGTGTGAGTGTGTGTGAGGGTGAGGGTGAGTGAGGGTGTGTGAGGCTGAGGGTGTGTGACGGTGTGTGAGGGCTGAGTGAGGTTGAGTGAGGGCATGTTAGGCTGAGGGTGTGTGACGGTGTGTGAGGGTGAGGGTGTGTGAGGGTGAGTGAGGGTGAGTGAGTGTGAGTGAGTGTGAGTGAGGGTGAGTGAGGGGGTGTGAGGGTATGGGTGTGTGACGGTGTGTGAGGGTGAGGGTGTGTGAGTGTGAGTGAGGGAGTCTGAGGGTGTGTGAGTGGGTGAGGGTGAGAGTTAGGGTGTGTGAGGGTGAGGGTGTGAGGGTGACTGAGGGGTTGTGAGGGTGAGGGTATGAGGATAAGGGTGTGTGAGGGTGAGGGGTGTTGATGGTGAGAGGATGCGAGGGTGAGGGGGTGAGTGTGTGTGAGGGTGAGGGTGTGAGGTGTAGTGAGTGTGAGAGGGTTGTGAGGGGTGTGAGGATGTGAGGGGAGCGAGGGTGTGTGAGGGTGAGGGGGTGTGAGTGTGTGTGAGGGTGAGTTAGGGGGTTTGAGGCTGAGGGCGTGTGATGGTGTGTGAGGGTGAGGGTGTGTGAGGGTGAGTGAGGGGGTGTGAGGTTGTGGGTGTGTGACGGTGTGTGAGGGTGATGTTGTGTGAGGGTGATTGAGGGTGTGTGAAGGTGTGTGAGAGTTAGGGGGTGTGAGGGTGAGGGTATGAGGGTGTGTATGTTTATAAGTAATTTAAATGTTTTTTTTTAATATGTGTGAGGGGAGCAAGGGTGTGTGAGGGGGTGTGAGGGTGAGGGGGTGTGAGTGTGTGTGAGGGTGAATGAGAGCGTGTTAGGCTGAGGGTGTGTGACGGTGTGTGAGGGTGAGGGTGTGTGAGGGTGAGTGAGTGTGAGTGAGGGTGAGTGAGGGGGTGTGAGGGTGTGGGTGTGTGACGGTGTGTGAGAGTGAGGGTGTGTGAGGGTGAGTGAGGGAGTCTGAGGGTGTGTGAGTGGGTGAGGGTGAGAGTAAGGGTGTGTGAGGGTGAGGGTGTGAGGGTGACTGAGGGTGTGTGAGGGTGAGGGGATGAGGGTAAGGGTGTGTGAGGGCGAGGGGTGTTGATGGTGAGAGGGTGTGAGGGGGGTGAGTGTGTGTGAGGGTGTGTGAGGATGAGGGTGTGAGGTGTAGTGAGTGTGAGATTGTTGTGAGGGGTGTGAGGGTGTGAGGGTGTGAGGGGAGCTAGGGTGTGTGAGGGTGAGGGGGTGTGAGGGTGAGGGGGTGTGAGTGTGTGTGAGGGTGAGGGTGAGTGAGGGTGTGTGAGGCTGAGGGTGTGTGACGGTGTGTGAGGGCTGAGTGAGGTTGAGTGAGGGCATGTTAGGCTGAGGGTGTGTGACGGTGTGTGAGGGTGAGGGTGTGTGAGGGTGAGTGAGGGTGAGTGAGGGTGAGTGAGTGTGAGTGAGTGTGAGTGAGGGTGAGTGAGGGGATGTGAGGGTATGGGTTTGTGACGGTGTGTGAGGGTGTGTGAGTGTGAGTGAGGGAGTCTGAGGGTGTGTGAGTGGGTGAGAGTTAGGGTGTGTGAGGGTGAGGGTGTGAGGGTGACTGAGGGGTTGTGAGGGTGAGGGTATGAGGATAAGGGTGTGTGAGGGTGAGGGGTGTTGATGGTGAGAGGATGCGAGGGTGAGGGGGTGAGTGTGTGTGAGGGTGAGGGTGTGAGGTGTAGTGAGTGTGAGAGGGTTGTGAGGGGTGTGAGGATGTGAGGGGAGCGAGGGTGTGTGAGGGTGAGGGGGTGTGAGTGTGTGTGAGGGTGAGTGAGGGGGTTTGAGGCTGAGGGCGTGTGATGGTGTGTGAGGGTGAGGGTGTGTGAGGGTGAGTGAGGGGGTGTGAGGTTGTGGGTGTGTGACGGTGTGTGAGGGTGATGTTGTGTGAGGGTGATTGAGGGTGTGTGAAGGTGTGTGAGAGTTAGGGGGTGTGAGGGTGAGGGTATGAGGGTGTGTATGTTTATAAGTAATTTAAATGTTTTTTTTTAATATGTGTTGTATTAAATAAAATGTGATATAGCTTCTCTTTTGAATTGTCCTGCCTTATGTGTATGTTTTTATGTAATTAAAGTGTGTGTGTGTGTGTGTTTTTTAATATGTGTAGTGTTATGTGTGTGTTTTGTGTCTGTGGACTCCCGTATTAAATGTATTAATTTTAAAATGGCAGACGCAATGCGTCACCTTGACGCTACCTACGTCAGCGTTCTAGGTTTTTTTTGTGTTGTCACTGTTTACTTTTGATTGACGTTTATTTGTAGCCAATCGGAGCGCTACGTTTTTGACGTAGCGTTCCGATTTGCTTACGTCGATGGTGGAATTCCCCAGAAGATCGAGAATCGTGGTGCGCGGAAGGCGTGTGCTTGTTCGTGTGCTGTTGCTGCGTCGTTTGACAGGTACAATTTAATTTCTAAGTTATTTTTTATCTAATTTAATGTAGTATCTATAGTATGTATAAATTAATTAATGTTTATGAGTGTATTTATATAAATAGTGACATTTTTTGTTAGCGATTGTACTATTTGTTACTTTTTTATTTAAAGAAAATGTAAATCATTTTTTTAACGTTGATATGTAATGTATATGTTAGCGACAACTCTAATTTCATGTTTTTTTAGCTGTTGTTTGTTATTTGACGTACATGAACTGTTTTTTGAACTTCTAAGGGCTATTTCGTTTCGAGTATATTTATGTATGCGGTTTATTTTCTTTATTTTTTTTAATACGTAAATGCATTGTTTAGATGTCTTTTGTTACTTTGAGTGGAATACTTTGTTGTAGTTTTGGAAGAATTGCAATTAGGCTGTGAATTCTCATGCTTTTGTGATTACGCACTTTGTTTGTGTTTTTGATTTTGTCTGGTATTGTTTAATGGTTTATTTTCCCTTACTTTAGTAAGTGCTTTATGTTGTGAATTTGTTTCCTTTAGCTCGCTTTGTCCACTTTTAAATTGTTGTATTATTTGCTGGGTATTCAGATGTTTGCCTATTTTGTGTGCATTTATGATCTTTGTGAAAGAAATGTTTTATTTTACAATCCCTTTCTTCATTATTGTGTATTAATTGCTGCACTGTCCTAGCGTTGCATTAAGTTTTAATTTTTGACTAGCTACAAGTGTGTAATCCGATTTTTACGTATTAAAATAAATGTTGCCTAACGCTATTTATGTGTGGAGTTGTAGGGTGGAGTTGTAGTTGGTGGGTAGAGTTGGAGGGTGGTATTGTAGTTATAGGGTGTAGTTGGAGAGTGGACTTGGACGGTGTGAGTGTGAGGGTGAGTGGATGTGAGGGTTTGGGGGTTTGAGGGTGTGTGATGGTGTGTGAGAGTGATTGAGGGTGACTGTTTTAGTATGAGTGAGGGTGTGAGTGTTGTGAGTGTGTGTGTGAGGATGAGGGGGTGAGGGTAAAAGTTGCCTAACGCTATTTATGTGTGGAGTTGGAGGGTGGAGTTGTAGTTGGAGGGTCAAGTTGTAGGGTGGTATTGTAGTTATAGGGTGTAGTTGGAGGGTGGACTTGAACGGTGTGAGTGTGAGGGTGAGTGGATGTGAGTGTCTGGGGGTTTGAGGGGGTGTGATGGTGTGTGAGAGTGATTGAGGGTGACTGTTTTAGTATGAGTGAGGGTGTGAGTGTGAGTGTTGTGAGTGTGTGTGAGGATGAGGGGGTGAGGGTAAGGGGGTGTGAGAGTGTGTGATGATAGGTGTTGGTGAGTGAGGCTGAGAGTTGGAGGGTGAGTGTTGTGAGGGTGTGAAGGTGAGTGAGGGTGTGCGAGTTTGAAGGTTGTGTGTGTGACTGTGGGTGAGGGTCAGGGTGTGTGAGAGGGTGTGAGGGTGAGGGGGTGAGGGGGTGATGACTGATGGTGTGTGAGGGTGTGAGGGTGAGTGAGGGTGTGTGAGGGTGAGGGGGTTGAGGTTGAGGTTGTGAGTGAGGCTGAGCGTGTGTTGGTGAGTGATGGTGTGTGAGGGTATGAGTGTGATTGAGGGTGTGAGGGTGTGTGAGGTTGTGAGAGTGTGAGGGTGTGATGTAGGGTGAGGATGAGTGAGGGTGTGTGAGGCTGAGGGTGAGGGTGGGTGAGGGTGTGAGTGGTTGTGATGATGCCTATAAGTGATCATTTTTCCTCCGTGAATATTGTACACTTCAAATGTATTAATGTTGTGAAGCGTTGTTTCAGAAGCTAATCAAGACCTATGTAATGTTGATTGATGCTGTGGTTAACGCTGAATGCAAAAACAAACACATCAGTAACTTTTTTTATATTATGCATGTAAAAAGTTATCATTTTTTTGTAAGGTACACATCAATTCGCACTGCAAAAGCTTGGCTTGCATTAACATAGATGCGCAGTCATTTTTTCTGTGTTTGCTCATTAGAGACAATGTTTACCTCCTTTTAAATGTTCAACTACAGATGCGTATTAATTGTGGCAAATTATAAGTATAAAGCCACCTTTAAAAATTGTATTGTTTTTGTTGTGTAGTTTGAGTGGAATACTTTATTGTATTTCTGGAAGAATTGCAATTAGGATGTGAGGTTAGTATTCAATGCAAAGATGTCAAATGCGGGTCTAAGACGAGACACGGCCGTGAAACTGCAGGGAGAGAGAGGGGAGGTGCTGGCGGCTGGGGAGGGGGAGGAGAAATGCGAGCCTGGCTGTGTGCAGGGAGAGAGAGGGGAGGTGCTGGAGAGGGGAGGTGCTGGCGTCTGAGGAGGAAAATTGCGAGCCTGGCTGTGTCCGGGGAGAGAGAGGGAAGGTGCTGGCGGCTGGGGGCTGGGGAACAGATGGCGAAGGCTGGCGAATTTTGTTTAAAAAATAGTCTGTTTCAGTGTGCAAAAAATGAGTTGTGCAGGTTTAAGGGTTTAAGACGAGACACGGCCGTGAAACTGCAGGGAGAGAGAGGGGAGGAGCTGGTGGCTGGGGAGGGGGAGGAGAAATGCCAGCCTGGCTATGGAGAAATGCGAGCCTGGCTGTGTGCTGGGAGAGAGAGGGGAGGTGCTGGCGGCTGGGTAGGGGGAGGAGAAATGTGAGCCTGGCTGTGTGCGGGGAGAGAGAGGGGAGGTGCTGGCGGCTGGGGGTGGGGATAGCCGTGGGAGGGAGCCTTGTCGCTTTCATGTGCACGTGCTTTTAATGTCAATGCGCTTGCGCATTGAGCTTCAATTTGACGGGCACTGCAAGGAATCGCCATGGAATCGCAAGTTGGTTAAAGTCTATTTAAGCCCCCATAGTCTCGCAAGCTCAATGCGCATGCGCATTGACAGGCGAGACCTAAAAAAGGTGTAACTCTTTTTACACTTTACTGGTGTGCTCCTGCATTGTGCTTAACGTTTTAAAGAATTTGCATTTTAAGATACTTGGGTTTCTGTGAATTGCTACTTATTTGTTGCTTGATGAAGACGAACTGAGAGGTCAAGTCAGAGCAGGACGCAATTATACAAAACAAAGCCTTACCTGGCTTAGCCTGCATGACACCGCTCTCTCCAGCCAAAGCACATACAGACCCGCAAAAGTGGTCACATTAGCATATGTATAGCTGCTTAGCAATGGCTTCCATCCCCCAAAGCCCCCAGCCCCTCTGATGCCCCATACACCTCACCCAGGTAGTTTAAAAGCAGCTAGTGCTTGCAATGAGCCCCGCAATGTGAGCTTCCCAGAGAAATCTGGCAAGTGTATGTGGTGAGGAAATGGAGGATTGCTTATAGAGTGGCCATTCCTTGATATAGGGTCACACATTTTGAAATACGAGTTACAAATATTTCATAACAACATAGAATAATATAAAAAGTGTGACAAACTCGCACAAAGTGTATAAAAAATATAGAATGCGTCTGTGAGTATTTTCCGGCCTCACAATGAACCCTGACCTTTAATTACAGACTGTTTTTCAGCTTCCAGGCCCGTTTGTTTACTGTGTAAATAGTTTCTCTTTCTCTCGTGTAACACCAGTCTTCAAACATCACTTACACGAGTAAACAGTAATGTGAAGCTGCACTCTGAAGCGCGTGCCAGCCTTTTGTGTTTTACTAGTAGATAGCTCAGAGGGTTAAAGCGCTGACGACCGATCTACCTGTGATATGCAGCCTCTCATGTTTCTGCAGTAGATAAAATGAGAAGCTTGGTTTATGTGCACATATAAAATAAATTAGGCTCTGTTTTCTTAGTATTATTACACTTAAAGTGTAGGCTGTTTTTCTGCATTTAGTTCAATATACACTGCTATAACCAGTGTCGAAAGTTTAGTTATGTTTCGGATTGTCAGTTAGTTTTCGGGTGGATTAACTTTCTTCTTTAATCCTTCAGTGTTGTCTTGTATTGTTGTATACGCATGGCAATGTTTGTTGGTGAGTTTAGTACACGAATTCCGTATGTCCGCATTTGCTACAGTTTTGGGTCTTTCGTGTTTTTTAGAATCGGATGGAAGGCTTCTTGTGGTGATTGTGAGATAAACAATTGCCCGTGCGACTGTTACTTGTGCGTTGTTTCAGAGTCGGTGCTCCCCCTGGGTAGTGAGTTTTGTGATTTGCAGCGATAGAAGGAAATTGCAAAGAAAGGAATATCGAATAGGAAGATGGGTCTGAGGACTTTAAAAAGAGAGGAAAAAGTGTATGAATTAAATAGTGAAAGAAAGATGCGGAGGAAGGACGGGGTGTGTGATAAGGGAGGGCAGGACATAAGATGGAAAGAAAGAAAACTGTGGGTAGATGAGAAAAAGTGAGAGAAAAAGATAGGAGAAAGGGACGACACACAAAGCGAATAGAGGTTACAATGAGGATCGGAGAGAAGTAAGGTAATTTAAAGGGAAATATTAAAATAAAGAAAAATAATGAAGAAAACAGAGCACTAATTAACAAGTGAGAGATGGGCAAATGAAAGAAACAGTGAAAAGAAATGGAAAGGAATGAAGCAGTAAGTCGTGGCTAAAGAAGAAAGAAAGCCCGTAGTGGAAAGAAGGAAGGAAAAGAATTACGCATTGAGAGAAGGAAGCTGTGGAGTACAGGGAAAGAAGAAGTAAGCCCTGAAGTGAGAGAAGGAAGTAAGAGAAGGACTGTCATAGGGAGGATGAGGAAGACGGGGCAGACTGAGGCAGCTGGAGAATAATGGAACGTGAGAGAGTGATGCGTGGGCAGAGAGAAGGCAGGCGCTGGAGAGGGAGGGGGTGGGATGCCTGCGAAAGGGACGACACACAGAGCGAATAGAGGTTACAATGAGGATCGGAGAGAAGAAAGGTAATTTAAAGGGAAATATTAAAATGAAGAAAAATAATGAAGAAAACAGAGCACTAATTAACAAGAAAAGGCAAATGATGCAGTACTGCATTATGCGGGCACATTGTTTAAAGGCACAGACAGGGAGGGGGTGGGCAGGCTGATTAGCTGCGGAGCGGATCTCTTTGAAGGAAAGCAATTAGGGGGGAGGTGGGAGGGAGGCTGATAGGCAGATGGCTCGGGGCAGATGTCAGATTAGAGGGAGGGGGTGGGCTGCCTGCAACTCGAGTGACCATATGGAGAGGGAGGGGGGTGGGCTGCCTGCTGGAAGAAGCTTGTGTGCCTTTGATGATCAAATGCAAGCTCGTGCACGAGGAGCTTGTGGTCACGTGATTTCATATGAACTGTTGAAAATCCTCATCGTAAAAGTCAGCTTTATGGATGGGCGGCATTAGGTCTCTCTGCGAGACCTAAAAAAGGACTTCCAAAAGTAAGTAAAGAAATGGCCATTGTTAGCCGTGCTGAATTAAAGGCTAGGTATCTAAAGTGGATCCTAAACCTCAACAAGCATTTACAATGCAATGGTCTCGGCATTATTAAAGGTAGAGCTATTGGCATTGCTCATGACATTTTTTTTCATTTTTTTTTAAAAAAAACATAAATAAATGGTATTGTCATTTACAATGGCAATAGGTGAGCATTAGAGAGTAGTAGAGAGTATTCACGGACACAGAGCCACACACACAGAAAGCCACACACACACACACAGAGCCACACACACACAGAGCCACACACACACACAGAGCCACACGCACACACAGAGAGCCACACACACACACACACAGCCCCACACACACACACACACACACAGAGCCACACACAAAGAGCCCCACACACACAGAGAGCCCCCCCCACACACACACAGAGCCCCCCACACACACAGAGAGCCACCCACACACACACACACAGCCTCCACCACAGAGCCACCCACACACAGCCACCCACACACAGCCACCCACACATAGAGCCAACAACAAAAATAGCTACCCACACAGAGCCACACACACACACCCACAGAGCCCAATAAACACACAGAGCCCAACACACACACACAGAGCCCAACACACACACACAGCCCAACACACACACACAGCCCAACACACACACACACACAGAGCCCAACACACACACACAGAGCCCAACACACACACACAGAGCCCAACACACACACACACACACACAGAGCCAACACACACACACAGAGCCCAACACACACACACAGAGCCCAACACACATACAGACTTCCCTCAGTCTAGGTCAGCCACACGCCCATCTCTGCCCAGTAACACCCCTGGAAACAGAGGCAAGAAAAAACAAGCAGTTTCTTTGAATCCTTTCTACTGGTACCTGCTTGTGGTGTCCTAGGATTTAGCCTGCGCTCCCGGGGTTTGTTGGCTGACAGTGCAGGAGGGATGTATGAAGTTCTGGGTGTCTCTTGCTGCCTCTCACGGAGGGTCCATTGCTTCTTGGCAACCAAACTGCGTTCAATGCTGATGGAGCGGATTAGAACATCCCCTGCTGTACTGCTGTCCGTAGAGACCAGACTGATATCTGAGCCGCTCAGTGCCATTGGGTAGTAAAGCAGTACATAGGTGCTAACCAAGGAGAAAGTAAGGCGCTATACAGAAGAGTCTGGAGATACTGAGTGGAAGAGGACACGGGAAGCGGTAGAAGGATGGGGAGAGCGGGGATTGATGGAGAATGCTGCGAGGGCACTTGCTGGCAGGAATTGCTCTTAGATACCGTTGTAGCCCAGAAAATATTCCAGCAAAGCCCGGGGACAGCTAACACCGCTGGGATGGCGGGCACATCTTAGGGGGTCGCCTATAAACGAGATGTTAGGATGGGTATTGGGTCCCACTAGAACCTGCGGGGGGGAGGGGGGCGAGGTCGGAGCTACCTCCTTTAATAAGTGTGATATTAGAGGGAGGGGCTAACACACCTGCCTCGATAGGAGGCCCCTGAAAGGGTGAGTGCTTATACCTGCCTCGCTCATGGCGGTCCCACGGTAGGGGCGCTGGCTTCGACTCTGTCTGTGTCCTGGGCCTCCGTGGCCCCCCGGGGTCCCTGCACACATGCTGCCCCCCCCCCGGCGCTCCCCGCGCACCTCCGAGGCCACAGAGGCAGCGGGCGGTGTCCTCCCCGTGAGACCGGCGTTCAGTGCATCCTCTGCGGCGTCGCTGTCTCCACGGCACCGGCTCTTAGTGCATCCTCAAGGGCCAGCTCGTCCCCGAGAGCCCCGCTGCCCGTCCCCGCTCTCCACGGCTCGCCTCTGATCCATCTCTGCTGCTTGCAGGCGGAGTGCGCCCAAAAGCAGTGGGCTGGTCTCTGATAATGTGTTGTGCTTCCTGTCTGGTGTCGGTGACCTGGGGCGCCTGACAGCGGGGCGAGAGGGGCCTTCCTCTTGTGTTCTACAGTCCATCTCGAGCTTCCGTCCATGGGAGCTTGTGCCGTCTATGAAGATTCCTGCCTTTCTCTGACGTTCTGCATCCATCATCCACTATATCAAAACAAAAACGGAATTCTGTGACCTTTTCGCTCCGTGCCCTAAAATTCAACCCCAAACACGGTTAAGCGCTTACTACCACTGACGAGACGCTCAAGCGCCTAACGCTGGGCCGCACACTGCTCAAAAAAGACGAGCGCAGCTAGGGAAAAAGGCAAGAAAAAGACGAGCGCAGCTAGGGAAAAAGGCAAGAGAAAGACGAGCGCAGCTAGAGAAAAAGGCAAGAAAAAGACGAGCGCAGCTAGGGAATAAGGCAAGAAAAAGACGAATGGAGGCAGAGGCAAGAAAACCGACTCGGGGGACGCCATGCACACCACCATCTTTCTCCGAGGCGAGGCAGGAATGCCTCGGAGAAACCAGCAACATTTTTGGGATTGAGGGGCGTGTTTTCGTTCTCTCCTCTTCCCATTGGCTGGAATGTTAAATTCCAGCCAATGGGAAGAGGAGAGAAAGTAAACAGAAAGAAACGAAAAAACACACCCCTCAATCCCAAAAAGACGGGGCTTGAATGGAGTGACGCCCCTCTCCTCCAATGGCTGGCCTTCGTTTAGGAAGCCAGCCAATGGAGTAATAGTATTAGACCCAGCTGACAGTAAGGTTACAATTTGGCCTGAAAATCATCAGAAAGACAGAACCAATAAGCTTAAAGTTTGGTCAGACAGTTCCTCAAAGAACAGAGAGGACAGGGTGTGTGGCCGCCTTGCAAATTTGCCTAAGGGCACTAGAGCACAGCAGAAAGAGCAGTGTGGGGGACGGATTATGTGATGAAAATCCATCCTTGTACATGTGGCAGAGATAGGTTTCAGTTAATAAGAAAAAGCTTTACAGGAAATAATGCATCTCCCTGTCAGTGTTAAGACCAGACGTTGAGGAGCGTAGAGTGCATATCCATCTGGCTTCCAGCTGTCTGAGTGCCAGTTCTCCATCTCCCCCTCTTTTGTTGCATGTAGCAATGTCTATCCCATGGAACCAGAACTCAGGCCTATCAACTCCACGTTTGCACTCATGAGAGACAAGTGCATATGATGTGCCTCCATTCAATGCTGCCCAACGGTGTTCTTGAATGCGTGTTTTGAGCTGCCTTGTGGTGCTTCCCACGTAGATCTTACCACACCCACAAATAAGAATGTAGACCACAAAACTGGTCAAACAATTAACAAATTGTCTTATCCTGTGTTGTGTGTCTGTGTTGTAGCTGAAAGTCATTGTTTTATTGCAGCCAAGGTTACAGATGTTGCAGGTGCCACAAGTGTAAAAACCCATTGGTTCGTGTAGCCAGCTATGTCGTGGTGTCGTCCTGCAATAGGTATAGCTAGGGCACAACGTGTCTTTGATGGTTTTACTCCTTTTGAATGTCATGGGTGGTCTCTCTGTGATAATGCTATTGACTCCGGGTACCCCCTTGAGCAGAGACCAATGTTTGCCAAGTAGTTTAAAGACCTTGTGATTGAGTGTGGAATGTGTCGTAATAAATGAGAATCTTTGTCTACCTTTGTCATTGTCCTTTGCTTTGCTCACAAGCGTGTCTTTTCTCTTTACAGTCTTGGCCCTGTTAAAAGCCAGATTTAATAACTACTGGTCGTAGCCCCTTCTTTTCAGTCTGTCTGTTGCTAACTTGGCTTGTTACATAGTTGGCCTCCCCGCTGCAATTCCTGTGAATAAGCAGCAGCTCTCCATAGGGAATAGTCTTTTTGGTTGACGGTGGATGCCAGCTAGTGTAGCGTAAAATGCTATTGAATGCAGTTTCCTTCCTGTAAAGTGTGCTCTGAATTCTGTTGTTCTGTGCGTACAGCTCCAGATCAAGAAACTGTATCTTGGACTGTGACATCTCAAGAGTAAACGTGACATTCAGGGTGTTGTGGTTGAAGAAGTTGACATACTCCATAAGCTCAGGTCCAGTGCCTGTCCATAAGATGATGTCATCTATGTAACTCTCCCAGAACTGGATGTGTCTGGTCCAGTCTGAGGCCGCTCTTGACCATGCATGTGTGTGTTCCACCCACCCCATGAAGAGGTTAGCGTATGACAGAGCAAATTTGTATCCCATGACAGGCCCCTGTTCTTGTTTGTACCAGGTAGTGTTGAACAGGAAAAAGTTGTTGTCTAAGATGAGGTCAATCATCTCCAAAAGCATAAGGTTATGGTCATAGAGGGTCGCCTGTCTTTTGGAAAGTAAGAAATCAACTGCCATCTTCCTAGGTCTCTCATAATGCATGTGTAGAGTGATCCTACATTTAGTGTTGCAAACCACATACTTTTATCCCATTCCAAGTCCTCAAACTTGTTGAGTACATCCATACGGTCTCTGACATAGGAGGGCAAGTTGACCACTAGTGGTTGTAAGTGTCAACAAATTTGGAAAGTGATTCGGTCACAGAGCCTATACCGGAGATGATTGGACGCCCTGGAGGAAAGGGCTGTTTTTTAAAATCTTCGGTAGAAGATAAATACATGGAAATCGGGGATTTTGAATTGAGAGAAAGCTGTATTCTGTGTCAAACAAGAGGCCCACTTCCTTCCAATGTGAGAGTTGAGTGTTGATCTTAGTGATGGCTAACGTGCAGTTAATTGTGAAAAACCTCAACGCAATTGAAGGGTATACCCTGTGGCTTGAACTTGCTGCGTGTGTGTAGGCCACTTTCACAGGTGTAGTCTTGTGTAATGTTCAGACTGTCAAGTACAAATTCAAGTGACTACTCATTATCGTTGTCCAAGGACAAGAGTGTAGAGACATTTCTGATGTGTGACACAGTGACATTTGTTTGTGGTGCAACACTTCTGGCAGTAGTATGTTCACAGTTGTTAATGGCAAAGTGACATTTGAGTTTAGCCAATCTGAAAAATTTATACAGATCAATGTGCAGGCCAGAAAACAACCCCCCGGATACAGGACAGTAGCCAAGGGGCATATGTATCAATGGAATTTTTAATCGTAAACGCGAATCGCACTGCAAAATTAAGGAATCACAAAATTTGCGATTCCTTAACTGTGTGTAAGCATTTAAGGGATCGCAAAATGCGATTCCTTAAATGCTATGCAAGAAGCACTCAAGTTTTTGCGATTTCACCTTAAGAAAATGTAAATTAACACCAACTTCAAGTTGGTGGTAATTTGCAATTTCTTCCACAAAAGCACTTTTGGCATTTGTATAAGTGCCATGTGGCGCACATACATGCCCTTGGGGCATGTATGTGCGCCACATGGCCCATAGAAATGAATGGGAAAGTATTCCTTAATTGTGATTTCGCAATTTGCTAATCACAATTATGGAACACTAAGAAATCGCAAAAAAATTGCATTTTTTTACATATATCCCTTTTTGCAATTCTCAAATCGCAATTCTCAAAAATCGCTATTTGAGAATCGCAAACAGGGATTTTCATACATAAAGCCCCAAATCCTTTATTCAGAACATTTTTTTCATGTATGCTCTAAGAATAGACAGATAGATTCACAACAAGATCAACAGTTTTGTTGGCAGGCATATTGCTCATATCATCATTCAAATTGAACATTAGCGTTTGGTCATCTGACTCTGATATCTTGTAAGTACCCTGTCTTTTTCTGTGAGTTTTCCTCCTCCCCCCTCTCCTTGTTTTTCTCTTTGTTTCTTGTTTCCGATCCTGAAACAGAGTACCTCCTCTAAACAAGCATTTACAATGCAATGGTCTCGGCAATATTATAGGTAGAGCTATTGGAATTGCTCAATATTTTTTTATCTTTTTTGTATCCCTAAATAAATGGCATTGTCATTTGTATTGGCATTAGCTTTGTATTTTGCATATGTGATACCTATTGCATTAGCAGAGAGAGAGTGAGATAGAGAGAGCGAGTGAGGTATTGAAATAGAGAGAGAGTGAGGTAGTGAGAGAGAGTGAGGTAGTAAAGAGTGAGGTAGTAAAGAGTGAGGTAGTGAGGGAGAGGGATGTTGTGAGGTAGTAAGATATAAGCATAGAGTGATGTTGTGATGTAGTGAGATAGAGAAAGAGGTAGTGAAAGAGAGTGAAAGAGAGTTAGTGAGATAGAAAGAGTGAGGTAGTGAGATAGAGAGTGATTGAGGTAGTGAGATAGAGAGTGATTGAGGTAGTGAGATAGAGAGTGATTGAGGTAGTGAGTTAGAGAAAGAGAGTGACGTTGTGAGGTTGTGAGCTAGAGAGTGAGGTAGTGAGAGAGTGAGGTAGTGATGTTTTGAGAGAGAGAAGTTGTGAGATAGTGAGATAGAGTGGAATAGTGAGGTAGAGAGTTATGTAGTGAGAGATAGGTAGATAGAGAGTGAGGTAGTGAGAGAGAGAAAGTGAGGTAGTGAAAGAGTGAGGTAGAGGGATGTTCTGAGGTTGTGAGATAGAAACAGTGAGTGAGTTTGTGAGGTAGTGAGATAGAGAGAGAGTGAGGTAGTGAAAGAGAGTGAAAGTGACTTAGTGAGATAGAAAGAGAGCGAGTGAGGTAGTGAGAGAGAGTGAGGTAGATAGAGTGAGGTAGTGAGACAGAGAGAGTGAGGTAGTTAAAGAGTGAGTTAGTGATGGAGAGTGATTTTTGGTGGTAGGGAGATAGAAACAATGAGTGATGTTGTGACGTAGTGAGATAGAAAAGGATTGAGGTAGTGTAAGAGAGAGTGAAAGTGACTTAGTGAGATAGAAAGAGAGAGTTAGTGAGATAGAGAGTGACGTAGTGAGTTGGAGAGAGAGAGTGAACTTGTGAGATAGAGAGTGAGTCAGCGAGAGAGTGTTGTAGTTATTTTTTGAGTGAGTAACTTGTGTTATAGTTAGGTAGTGAGAGTGATATCGAAATAGAGTGATGTTATGGAGAGAGTTAGTGAGAGAGAGAGTGAGATAGTTTTATAGATATAATTTGAGTAGTGATGTAGTTATTTTTGTTTTGTGGGAGAGTGAAGTAGATATAGAGTGAGGTAGTGAGAGATAGAGAGAGTAAGGTAGTGAAAGAATGAGGTAGTGAGGGTGAGAGTTGTTGTGCTGTATTGAGATAGAAACAGAGCGATGTTGTGAAGTAGTGAGCTAGAGAGAGAGTGAGGTAGTGTATGAGAGAGTGAAAGTGAGTTAGTGTATTTGAGAGAGAGTGCGGTAGTGAGATAGAGAGAGTGAAGTAGTGAGTTAGAGAGAGAGTGAAGTTGTGGGGTAGTGAGAGTGATGTAGTGAACTTTAGAGAGTGTGTCGTGATATAGTGAGAGAGAGATAGTGAGATAGAAATAGAGTGAGGTAGTATATAGAGAGAGTGTGAGGTAGTGAGATAGAGAGTGAAGCAGTGAGTTAGAGAGAGAGTGAAGTTGTGTGGTAGTGAGAGAGTGTTGTAGTGAATTTGAGAGCCCTCTCTCCTCCTCCCTTCGAGGGCTTTATTGCCATGGAGATGCCTTATTCTAGCTGTAACATCCACCACTACCTCAGATATAACAGGAACACAGACAATATAAATTATGCACAACCCTCCTGGACGCAGGCTGGCGAGCAATTCTTGGAAATCGAAAAACCAAAACCCTTTTAAAATGGCATAAAATATTAAGTGGTAAGTGCTATCAAGCCAACAATTCAAACAATGCTACAAAAGGCAAAACATGAACAGAAAAAAACACACATAGAACAGAGGCCTCTTATCGGTGTTATTTATGGGCGTGGTATAGCCATATTTTTTTCTGCCAGTCACCTTCTAAAAAGAAAATAGTTTTCACTAGCTTCTCTTATGTCAATTCTAACATCTCTTCCTTGTTACGCTGAAAGCAATGTGCTCAGACTTGCACTACCAACACTGTGGGCCTGATGCAGGACCTGTCAGCATGTGAAGTGCCTTCCTTCATAAAGAGACATAGCACGGAAGTGTACTAAGCCAAACATAGATCCTTTTTTTGGAAAGCAATTTAAAATTCTTTAAAAAATAAATATGTTGAATGCACATTTTTTACGGTGTTAGTTTATTTCAATCACTTATCACCAATTTCTCCCAAACATGAGATTGGATTAAAGATAAAAGTTACCGCTGTTAGTGTGAATTACTCCCATTAGAACAAGACATTTAGGGCCATATGTAGGTAAATGGCATTTACCGAATCGTAAATACCGAATTTTACCGATTCGGTATTTACAATTCGGTAAATGCCATGTAGGTAATTATTCTGTAAATATTACCGAATCGGTAATATGCGGTAATTACCGAATCGGTATTTACCGATTCGGTAATTGCCATTGATTCCTATGGGCCTTGAGGCCCATAGGAATCAATGGCAATTACCGAATCGGTAAATACCGATTCGGTAATTTTACCGATTTGTCAAGGGGGACAGGGTGTCACTTTGACACCCTGTTGCACCCCTGATTTTGGCTTGTGTGCAATGTGACACACATACATGCCCTTAGGGCATGTATGTGTGCCACATGGCACAGGTGTACATGCACAGATGTGCATGTACACAGAAATTCGTTATTTACCATGCCATTGTATTTCATGGTAAATAACGAATTTCTAAGGGCCTGTGGCACTGTTTCCAGTGCCACCTACATCCCAAATTACCGATTCTGTACATTTACCGAATCGGTACTTTACCGATTCGGTAAAATTACCGATTCGGTAAATATACAGAATCGGTAATTTTCAGGCCCCCTACATCTGGAATTACGAATACCAGTCGGTAACGGCCGAAATCGGCCGTTACCGACCGGTATTTGGCCACCTACATATGGCCCTTAGTTCTGTATGTTTAAAGGTAACTCTAAATGTTAATTTGTTTCGATATTAACACGTATGAAAGATATTCCATTAAAAATAACTAACGTACAGAAAAAATGAAACATACCTAAAACAACAACGAGATTGTGGCCCTGTTTTACTAAAAAGGATGTGGCAGCTGCCTCAGAAAGCTGACATCTTCCTGCCAGTAAACAAAAGAAAGACTGCCCGTGATCACAAGCTTATGGACAGCTTTGGTCAGGAGGGGTGTGGCAGGAGTTACTTCTATCATTTGCAGTTCCCAGAGGAAGCTGCCATTTCCTAGTTTCGGATGTATGCCCTGTGTTTTTTGTTTTGTACATACATTTGTATTACTTGTACTGACACAAACTGAACCCAGCACGTCATACCTGGGCACATTGTGCTATCAGTGGACAGCCCTACTCCTTATAGGCAATAAGAGAGCTGAACTAGTAGTTGTTTCAAGTGTTTAATTCGATGTATTTCCTTTTGAAGGAGAGTGAGGCTGTGTGTTAAAGTGCCAATTAAATCGATAAAATAGAGAGCAAAAGCAAGGAAAGTACACACACATGGATTACTTTCAGCCCCACCCACGTTAAGTGCACTGTACACGACAACTTAAAATATACAAGGCAACCATCTTTGTGATATAAGTGAGTGAGCTCTGCTCCATGGCAATAGGGTTTATCTGTTAACAGGAGATGCTCTTGTCATTAAAAGCATCAACCCTAGTTGATCAGGGAATCGACCTTGCTTTCAAGAAGTTGGAATGACGGATCTCTGAAGACAGGCTGCCAAGATAGTGCAGATTTCTCTCATTCAGCGACAGGAAGCAATTCCGAACAAGCATTATGAGGCCTCCTAGCATATACCCCCCACAGACGGACATAATGCATGCATGCAGAAATATAACTGCCATATCCGTTAGGGTACCCTAAAAAAAACTAAATGGTGGCTCTCTTGCATCACAGCTCGATCACTTATTACCTCAGAAAGCAAAAGTCAAATGAAAAGGACATGTATTGAAAACTAAACAAGAACTCGATTGTAGCTGCACAATTTGTAGGATTAAAAAAAACACGTGAGCCAACTTATGTTTCAATTACTGGAGCAAGTAAACATGTCAAATCGAGGAGGGTACAGAGAGAAATTAATTAGCAGAAAGAGAAATGTTTTGGTCAGAGATATTGTAATCATTACAACCTTAAGTTATGATAGGGCAAAACAACATTAAATGGTTCCTTCAAGTGTATAGCGCAACCCAGCATTATCTGTGGGTATTATATCTATTGTGAGCCTCACGCTGGTGCGCCCACTTATGTTATCACCACCCACTGTGATGCTGGTTCATTTCTCTTAATCAAGAGATAAAAAGCTGGGGCACCATTAAATATACTGCTCTTTCCTAGTTTAACACCTTAAAATAAGTCCTCAAAATGCTCCATCTGGCTTCTTGAAGTAACTTTTCATTCCTATTCTAAATTTGTTTTCAAATGAGTGCTTTCGCTCAGTAGTTCCATATAGAGCCTTTCATTTCAGTTGATCTCTTTATTGAATTTGTTCTTTCCCCTCCAATTTCTTCCTACTTAACGAGTAATATTTCTCCCAAAAAATCTTATTTTATGTATTTATTATGGTGTCCAATATCTGAATGCAGTGCTTAGCAACACGTGTTACTACATCAGTGTTTAACAAGACTAGAAACAGAAAACAATTAAAAAAATCGACTTGTGTGATATTTTCAATAAAGCTTACTTAACCATATAGGTTTAGATCAAAATATCCCAGTACATATATATCATGAATCCAAGTAACTGTCACTTAAGCCCACAGACCTCGTGTGCTGTACCTCCTGTTTGCAGTACAGGAATCCATTTAACGCACTAAAGATACACCTGCAGTCAGTTTTCCCACGGGCAGGTGAAGGGGCATGACGCTTTCGACGTGCCACCTGTCTGTCCTCGTTTGTGGTGTGATGCATAGCAAAACAACCGCGCACCACCCACCCACCCCCAGTAGGAACAGCGTGTCAAGGCACAGAAGTGGGAAAGCGTGGAATAGAACAACTGTGCACAACGGAAGTAATCAAATAACAACTTCCGTATATTTTTAAGGCAAACGCATTAAATAATATTGCAATAAATTAAATTAATAGGTTATTTAGAAATCAACAACATTAGTGGCCAGAAATTCAACAACTTCTGTTTTCTCGAGGGGAGTAAGTGACCCAGACAGTTCTATTGTTTACTAAAGATTTACTTGCGACAATGCATTCATAATAAACACTTGCCTTTGGCAGATAAGAACGAGTATTTCTTGCCTAAAGGGCGTGTACCATCGGCCACGAGGCTCTGAAATTGAGCGCTTTGCGAGAGAACAGCTGCCCGCCAGGCACTGGATAGCTTTCTACGGCCGGCCACGACAGCGTGCTGTTTTTAGCCATTAATAAACAGCGCTGACATTTACTTGACAGACTGGCAGCTGTTGGGCACTTGTAACTGCCCGCAGGCCGCTAAAGGAAAATACAGGCTCATATTCAAATGACAGTTTCGATTTAGGTCCCAAAATCCTGCTTAATATTTAAATGTGTAAATGTCATATTTACTATTGTAAGAACGACGAATAAAAAACAGAGTTGAACTGAAAAGTCACAGCACAAATTTTACAAGAGCATGGTGAAGAAAAAGCAGTAAATAGCTCCAAACAGTTTCTCAAAACAGACAGGGGGAGGAAGGCACAAACACACACGGACAGCGAAAATACACGGAGAGCGGGAGGGGGGCGGGAAACAGACAGGGGGCGGGAAACAGACAGGGGGAAGAAGGCACAAACACACACGGATAGCGAAAATACACGGAGAGCGGGAGGGGGGCAGGAAACAGACAGGGGGAAGAAGGCACGGAGGGAAACAAACACGGTCTTACCTTCACTGTGAAGGATAGAAAATGGCGGACACAAGCTTCCGGATTTTGAGGATTTGGGGGCGTGGTTTTGCTGTCCTGAGTGACGGACGACGTCACAGGGCTAAAGAATGCAAAAAATCACGCCCCCAAATCCGAAAAAGACGGGGCTTGTTTGAAGTGACGCATCTCTCCTCCAATGGCTGGCCTCCGTTTAGGAAGCCAGCCAATGAAGGAGAGAGAGGGCAGGGAGGCGGGACCTTCTGCGCTACTAAGAATCATTAAATCTCATGCCTAAGACTGCACAAGCGCAGCATTTTAGGCCTTCGACCTAAAAAGTCGAAGACCATGCTCCCTGCGCCCCTGCTTCTAGGTCGCCTTCCCTGTTAAGTTCGTCTACAGAGGAAGCGTCCGAGCTGGCGCTAATGCTAGATATACTCCCAATATTTGGTCCAACGAGTCCGCTATTTTTCGGTACCAAACGCGTTGGCGGTCTGCAACAAAACACATACCAGGCGTATGTGAAATAAAGATACACAAAGACCAACGACTAGCGATTGTTTTTACACTTTGTACTGGTTACATTGCTCTATTTGTTAACAATTGATTTTGCCTCTCATCCCCATTCTATGGAGATTCCAATGAGTACACATGGGGAGCCTCTTGAAAATTCCAGCACATATGCTCCGCTAGTGGAGGAAGACATCCAGCAGCAGGGTGCAGATGCAAGAAAGAGCCACGAGGGGACACAAAAGAGAAAAAGAGAAAACATTAGGACAGACAAGAGAGGTGGGGGGGAAAAAAAGTAAGTGCACAATTACAGGTTAGCCAAGCCCACCATCAACACGCAACAGCTCCGGCAGGTAAGCCAACAAATAACACAACAAGAAAGATGCAGCCCTGCTTGTGGAAGGCTATGAGGAATAATTTGTGATATCATTTGAGGGTCTTCTACCACAGGGCAGCGCAAAGAACTTAAAATTGGCACTACAGCACCCAAAGGTAATTCCCAAAAAGCTAGACAAAGAAAAATCCCTGGGTAGGATACAAGGTCCCTCTACCCCTGATACCAAAGATTTGGTAATTTCCCCCAAGCTGGTAGTTCCCAAGAAGGAGTAAGGTCAGTTGAGACTCCTCCACCATCTCTCCTTCCTGAAGGGATGTCTATTAACTATGGTATCAGCGCTGAGGCATGCTCAGTGGGTTACTCTACAGTCGATGACACCATCTACTTAGTAAGGGCCTCAGGTCAAGAAGCCCGCATGGCAAAAGCGGACATTGAGTCTGCATACCGCCTCCTCCCGGCTCATCCTGCCAGCTTCCACCTGTTGGCTTTCTAGTGGGAGGTGTCAATATATTTTGACAAAGTAATGCCTATGGGGTGCACAGTGTCCTGCGCATACTTTGAACAATTTAGCACCTTTCTGGAATGGGCCCTATATGATAGGCACCCCGCTTGGGGTAAACTGCACTACCTTTATGACTTCATGTTTACAGGACCCCCCCAGGTTAGCAGAGTATGGTGACACCTTGGCAGCATTTCAAGAGTTAGCCAAGGAGTTGGGGAATCCACTTGCAGCAGAGAAAACCGTAGGCCACTCAACCAAACTCACATTTCTGGGGATAGAGCTAGACCCAGTTGCTGGAACATCCAGACTGCCTGACAAGAAGGTGAGGATTTTAGGGACGAGATAAGGGGCTGATACGGCCAGTAAAAGGCAACCCTCGGCGAGCTCCAGCGGGTCATTGGCAAGCTCAGTTCTGCACCTAAGGTCATTCCCAAGGGCAGGGTCTTTGCCTGGCGCCTCACACAGCCAAAAGCCGAGCTCACTCACAAGCACCACAACGTCAGGCTGGGGGCAGGCGTCAAGCGGGACCTGCTCATGTGGGACACATTCCTAGCAGAATTTAATGGTCTCCTGATATCGAGGGAGGGATGTGGGACAGCCAAGTAGATAGCCCTGTTCTCAGACGAAGCGGGCAGCACAGGTTTCGGGATAATCCTGGACAACAAGTGGTGTGCGGGCAAATGGCATAAACAGGGCATCAACAACATCACCTTTCTGGAGCTCTTTCCCATAGTAGTGGCCCTAACAGTCTGGAAGCCGAAATTGAGGAACATAAAGCTTATGCTTTGGTCGGACAACAAAGTGGTAGTACAGGCAATCAACAGAGGCTCAGCCAGGTGCCCAGATGCACTGAGACTAATGCACCAATTGGTTAAATTGCAGTTGGAGGGGAACATAGATCTGAAGGGATGTAGAGCGCAGTGGCAGACGCACTTTCACGAGCACAGATGAGGAGATTCAGCTAATTGGCACCGGGGCGGAACAGGGTATGACCCCCTCCCCAGAGCAGTTATGGGACCTGGCAGGACAGACCTGTCTTTACTAGTGAACCAGGCTCCCACCCTGGAAGCGGCTAAGAACTACAAGAAATATGCAGGGACAGTGATGCAAATAGGAAGAATCCATACACTGGGAGAGACGGACAAGATGAGGAGGTCTGTAGAGCAGTTCATCCAGTGGGCATTCAACAGCATAAAGATCCTGGGTGCAGGCCCATTTGTCAGCAATAGCACACTTCGCTAAGATGATCACTGGTCAGGACCCCACGGCCTCTCACTACATTAAAGTAGCTATGAAAGGGTGGAAGCTGTTAGAGGGGGAATAAACAGACAACAGGCGACCCATAGACTTCACGAGATTGACCCGGCTCATAGACACACTTGGGTTAATAGCAAGGGACACAGGTCGAGTGAAACCTTTTCAAGGCGGCCTTCACGACCCTGTTCTTTGGGGCATTTTGGCTCAGTGAGCTTGTGGCCCCTAGAAGGTCTGGCCCAGCAGGGTGCTTCTTGCAAGCAGCCGACATCAAACAGCAAGATGGAGCTGCTACTGAGATGCTCAAAAATGGACCAGGCTGGCAAAGAGGCAGTGGTGCGGTTGAGGTGCATCAAGGACCACAGAAACTGAGCAGTCTGCTGCCTCCTAACTTACATGTCAGTGCGACCAGCAGGGGAAGGCCCACTTGTCAAACATGGGGATGGGAGTCTCTTAAGTGAATGTCAATTCACAGAAGAGATGCGCTAAGCCCTCGGCAGAGCAGGGCTGCCCCAGCAGCATTCAGCTCTCGTTCATTTAGGATTGGTGCAGCAACATCAGCAGCTTAACACGGGATGACCGAGGCAGGGATCAAGGCGATCTGCAGATGGCGGTTCGGTGTATACAGGACCTACGCAAGACCCCAATTATTGTAGAAATATTTTGCACTAGTACAAAAGGAAGGGGGTTGTGGGGGGCGCAGCCTCCAGTGCGAGAGGCCATCTGACATTTTTGATTATTGCTTCAGCAAGAATGCGCCCCTACTGGTATGGGTGGTGGGGCACTCTTTTGTATCCCAGATGCAGTCTTGGTGGCAGTGGGGAGGCCACAATCAGATGGGAAGGCCGGTCAACACATGCGTCCGATGGCTGGGTTGTCCGGGGATGAGATGGAACCAGTTGCCAGAGGCACTTATGGAGTTACAGGCCGACACGGCGTGGCATCCGGACAGCTGGGGAGGAAGATGCTCTTCCAGGCCATCCAGACGGGCGCGGATCGGCACCGAAACGGGGGCCTCAGAGTAGGAGGGCACCAGCCCACACAACGAGGCCTCCTGAGACGTGGCACACTGTCCGCCCTGCATGGGAGCTCTTCCAGAGTAATAGGGATGGTGCGGGGTGCCTCGCTGACGTGACCTCCCCATCTGCGGGAGCGTTGTGCTCTAGACTCGGGCTAGCGGCCGGCCGGGCATGCACAGGCCGCGCTGCTGCGCTGACTACATCACTGGGCCTGTCAGATTGGTTGTGACGTTCACCCTGCAACTGGCGCTGAGGCTCCTGCAGCTGCGAGGTTGGAGCTACATTTGTATTGCGCTTATTGCCCCATCGATCCCAGACCGCGCAGGTGCCCCGCCGGATGAGCACAGGCCGGCGTTGAGGTGAGCGGACTCTGCAGCCTGGCAGCGACCTACATGCGCATATTACCGGGTGGCCGTTTTGGGTGCCAGTTGCTGTGTTGGGGGGAGGTTTGGACCCCACGCTTGTCCCTCTGAGTGGCTACTGTACCAACGACTGAGCCTGGACACTGAGTATTGCCTGTAGCCCCCTGATACCTGTCTTTGTTCCTGACCAGGGTGCTTTTCCTTCCCTGCCCTGGCTCTGTTTGTGGCCTACGGGCCCATCTGCACATGGGCTGCCCTCTTGCCCAGTGGTGCCTAGAGTTCCTAAAGTGCTGGGGAGGGCGACTACCGTGGACGCCTTTGGGTCTGCTCCCTTCTTCTCCTCACTATACACGCTACCATGGGGCGCCAACGAGGGAAGCAACCCGAAGGGCCAACTACTGAAAATCCGCCTCAGGGGGCTGCTGACACGGCCTCCCAGGCTTCCTGGAAAAGTAGTGTTCCGCCAACTGCCCTGTCGCCGCCCCCGCCCCTGATTTTGCAGGAGATAAGAGACTCACGCCAGGCGATTGAGCACCAGATTGGCAAACTTATTACTAGCCTCAATCTCCTGCGGGCAGATCATGGTAATCTTGCAGACAATGTCAAGGACCACACCCAAACACTAACTGATCTTGTACCTCAACAAAAGGACCATTCTGACCAGTTAACGCACTTGAATGAGCGATTGGCAATCCTGCCGGACAGAGCAGAGGATGCGGAGGGGAGGGAACGACGAAATAACATCCGCATTATTGGAATGCTGGAACGTTCCAAAGGTAATGATGCAACGCAATTTGTTGGAAAAATGGTCAGGGACCGGGTGGCCCCAAAGGGACACTCCGCCTTCTTCTGCGTGGAGCGTGTACATCGTATCCCTACGGTCAGGCCGGCTGCGGGTCGGCCACCCAGACCACTCATAGCCCGCATTCTCAATTACAGAGATCACGCTCTTCAGCTGCAGAGAACACGGGAAAATGCCCCAATACAGTTAGAAAACACCGAATCTCCCTGTATACGGACTACACTGTGCAGGTGCATCACCAAAGAGCCTATTACCAGCTGCTTAAGAGGAAGCTCCAAGCCCTCAATCTGAATTACGCTTTGCTATTCCCCGCACATTTAAAAATAATCCACAACCAGAAAACCCACTTTTTTGACTGCCCTGAAGCGGCGAACGATTGGCTCAAACATACTTTACCCTCCCAGTCCCTGGATAACATCGATCAACGAGTGCGGATGCAGTCCAAACGGCTCAGACCCCGCCTCGTTGGAGCCCTGTGATCGTTATCTACTACTAAGAAACCAACGCTAGAACAGGCCTTGCTGGAACAGGAATTGGCACTGGAGGTGGTCGCTGCCATGCAGAATCCTACACAGATCTCTTCCTCCCCGGAACAATCTGATGATGAAGTAGCGACGTGATACTCTAGAAGTAATGACATTTTGTTCCCCTTGATTACTCTGCAGATAGTCACGGACCGGTTTGGTTGACGCGGACGCCCGACCTCTGCGGCTCTCCCGTAATTATGACTCTGATCTTCTTTGCTGGGGGACAGTACAACGTTCCTAATATCTGTATAACATGATTTTTTTATTTGACTTGCTCTTTCTTCCCAGGTTCAGCATAATTCATACTTCACAATTCTACATAGTCCCGGCGGAGTGTAGCTCTGTATGTACCTATACGGAGATGTTTGGTGCTAGGCCCCCACCCTTGCAGTTGCAATTACTGCATGGTGTAACCGTTTGGACTTAACGATTGTTAGTATATGTTTGGACCAGCATAGTTGGATTGCTGGCCCTAGTATTGGGGATTGTTTTTTCTGGGGTCGTTTTTGGTTCCCAGTCCACACTCAACCTTTTACTGTATTGTATTTACGATGTCTCCCTAGGGTGCCCTTTTCTCCATGGGTGTTGCTATATGGCTGTTTTAGCTAAATGTAAAATATTAACATGAAAGGTGAGGGGCATGGGGTCTGTACACAAGCAGCATCGAATCCACGCCCAACTGAACAGGCGTAAGGTCCACATAGCTCTTCTCCAAGAAATGCACATGATGGACTCAGATGTTGTTAAACTGCAGAGGAAATGGAAAGGGCAACTCTATAATACATCCTACTCTGCCTTTGCACGGGGGTCACATGTCTGGGTCCGGAACGGGTACCTTTTGAGTTGCTGGAACGGAGGGTAGACACAGTGGGGAGTTATGTCCTCCTGCGGGGTAAACTTGACGGAGTTCCAATTGTTCTGGGTAATGTGTATGCCCCAAACTACGAACAGACTACCTACCTTGCTAGCCTTAACGTGGTTTTAATAGACTGGGTACTGTGCCCCTGGGTTATTGGCGGGATTTTAATTCGGTCTTAGATGTGCAGCTGGACCGCTCTCACCCCCTGGTTCAGGGTGCAGTGACTACTAAGACTGCAGATTTCTTACATGCCTGAACTGTGGGTTGGGAGATAAGCAATGTATGGCGCACGCAACACCCTTCTAGCCGGGAATATTCATTGTACCCCCCCACATTAGTTACACACACGGATAGATAGAATCTTCTGCTCCATGTCCCATGTCACCCCAAGTAGTTGAATCCATGTACCTCGGGTAAACATTATCTGATCACAACCCACTCGAAGTGCTGCTTGAATGGGGGCGGGCCCCGGCTCCGGTCCCGACCTGGCGATTGTGGCCACTTACACTAGAGGATGAGGTATTCCGTAACACCCTAGGTACCGCCATCACCAATAATTTCACAGAGAATACTGGCATCCTAATACTTAGTCGAGTGGGACACGTTTAAATCAGTGATAAGGGGGGTAGCTATAGGGCCTACTGTTGGGGCCCGACATGAACTGAACAAGAACCTCACTGCGGTGGAGGACTCCTTAAATAAACTAGAAAATAAGGCTATCACCGACCCCTCTCGACAGGCGCCATTGCAGGAAGCCAGAATTAAACATGCGGAGCTCCTTGAACGACGCACCTTAATAGACTACAGTACATATACCTAATATAGTCATAAAGAGGCTGACAGATCAGGGACCTTTTTGGCTCGTCTTGTTCGTGACACTCCTCCCTCGATTCCCATAATGGAGGTATCCCTCCCAGACGCCACTGTAGCCACTACCCATTCCAATATTAATGCGGCGTTCTGTACTTATTACAAGACCCTATACACTGCCCCGCCTGCTGTGTCCCAAGATCTCCTGACTGCTTTCCTGGATGGTCTCACCTTCCCTACACTGTCGGCAGATGCTCAATCGGACTTGGGGGCCTCGATTACCATAGCTGACATAATGGGAGCCATTAAGGATCTCCCTAGAAACAAGACTCCGGTTCTGGACGGCCTTCCAGCGGAGTTCTATCTGACTTAAGCTGAGCAACTGGCCCCACACCTATTGCACCTTTATAAGACAGCACTAGAAAAACACACACTTCCCACCATGACTATGCAGGCGCTGGTTGTTTCCCTCCCAAAGCATAATAGGGATCCTCAAGACATATCAGGATATCGTCCTCTCTCCATATTAGCTACGGAGTATAAAATACTAAGCAAAATATTACCTCAGCGTCTGCTCCCCCACCTCCCAAGACTTATTAATTTTGACCAGTGCGGATTCATACCGGGCCGCAGCACCTCTCTCAATATCAGGCGCCTTCAATACCTGATGGAAACTGCTGCGGCCCTTTCCGACACTGCTGGATGCATCTCTGTGGATATGCGACAGGCGTTCGACACTCTTGCTTGAACGTACATGCTGTCTTCTTTAAAACAATTCGGACTCCCACAGGGCTACCTGCAGTAGGTCGAATTATTGTACTCCTCTCCCACAGCTCAGGCCCAGACAGGCACTTATATATCGGCTGCGTACCCTGTGGCCAGGGGCACCCAGCCGGGCTGCCCCCTGTCATAATATTGTTTGTCTTGGCGCTGGAACCCCTACTCCTCAAGATTCGTAAGGAGGCCATGGGCTTTGGGATACCTGAGTTTAACGGGACACTTAGCATCGGCATATGCTGACATTATCCTTTATTTTTAGGACCTCACAGCAAGCCTGGAACCCATTCCGTCTCTATTTAAAAGTTTTGGGCGGGTATCAGGTTTGACTGTTAACACCCAAGTCTCACGCTTTCTTTACGTGGCACCGGGACGCCCCTGACCCAATAGCCTTTGGAGATCTCCTACTGACAACCGCCCTAGACACTTTCCAGTACTTCGGTATACAAATCTATAGAACTCCCCAGGACTTAATTGATGGTAACCTGCAGAAGGCAATACGGTCCCTCCGGAAGCAGATCTCCTTTTGGACTTCTTTGCCATTGTCTGTGATGGGCAGGATAGCCATCTCGAAAATGGTGATGCTCCCCCGCCTCCTTTATTTCTTTGCTAACATGCCAGTTGTAATCCTGCCTGGTATTTTTAAGACGTTGGACTCTCTATTGTTGGACCTTATCTGGGGAAAGGGACGCAGGAGAGTGGGACTAGCAAAACTACAGCTCCCACGAGGGCGGTCATGGGGTGCCAGACTTTCAGGCATATTGTATTGGCCAGCTGTCCTATTGGTTGGCGGGTAGACACGTCCAATAAATTGGGTACACTGACCGCCTCTAGGTCAGGGTGCACTTCATGCCTTACTTTTACCACAGGCTAAAATCCCGCCTATGGCTCCCCCTTGCTTAAGGCAGCATTAGCGTGCTGGAAGAAGTCTCTTCAATATACAAAACAAGGCCTCCCGTACTGTCCCAATATTCCCTTCCTTGGGATCCCTGGCGCACATGGGTTAATAACGAAGCGGATTGTGTTCCCCTGGGAACGGGAGGGGGTATCCAGTGTTGGAGCACTGTTCGTTGCTGGTACACTAACGGACCACGACTATTTCACCCACGCTCAAGGGGTTCCACCAACACTGTTTCTCCTTCATGCTACCATTATTCATTATGTCAAACGCAATTGGTCCCCTGATGGGATAGAACCCCCAAAGCATGAACTTGTATATGCTACACACCTGATGGGCACTGGCCGTCATCTTACCCGATGGCTCTACAGGGGGAGCCACATACACTCACTAACTCCACTCCAGATTAAATGGGCATTGGGTGTGGAGAGGAAGCTCACGGACAGAGATCGGACATCTATACTGGAATTTCCCTAGAACGTCTCCCGAAATGCTAAATTTAAATACATACAATACATGATTTTACACAGGGCCTATCTGACCCCGCATCGTTTGAACTGTATCTACCCGGATGCTCAGCTTTCATGCCCAAGGTGTCAGGAGGTGGACGCAAACCTCCTCAACATGCTATGGTCTTGCCCCCGCTTGCAAACTTATTGGCAAACATTTGGTTATAGAATTCGAGAGGTCACTGGCACGGCCGATTGGAGGACTGCGGATAGCTGTCTACTAGGTCGGCATAAACACCCCAAGAAACGGAAAGTTCAGTATAAATTTGCAGATGTGGCGAAACAGGCCATCACCAGGAGGTGAAAATCCGCCCACCCACCTACAGCGCTGGTCTGGCAGATGGAAATGATCAGGTGGTGCACTGCAGAGAGCGCAATCCTTAGACAGGAATAGTTCCGAGGCCACCGCAAGACTCATTTCAATGGAATGAGACCAAATGTCGGAAACACTTAAAGTCCTTGACTCACGCATCCCCCACTCCCCGGTGTCCCTAACTGAGCACGTGTCACCCGCAGTTCCCCTTTCTCCTATAGACAACCGACTTGAAATTGAGTAACATCATGCTATATTCTATTGCCAATACCAAGGGATGAATGAAACTGTGTGGGGTTTAGTAATTTTATACAATCAAATCGGTGAATGCAATTTTCTCCTAAGTTCTAACGCGCAGAATGGACCAACGGACCAGAGAGGGGAGGGGCGTAACTTTGTTTGGTTTTTCCTTTTCTTATTTTTTAGTGATGACATGGTTTGTTTAATAGAAAAACTTGAGTTTCATTTATTGTTCATATGGCCACGTGCGCGCAACGCTTGGCGCGTCTATATGTCCTGATGACTTTAGATGGCAACACGCCACGGATAGTATCATTTGTTGCATGTGTATATATTCTTGTAAATGGAAACTCAATAAAACTATGTTTAAAAATAAGTGGCTAGAAATGAGATAAGCCTGCAAAAGAGCGGACCAACGAACTGTCGGGGCGATTTACGCATGTATGATGAACAAATGATTTACGACAAGCAATGTGTTATGACAAGCAAAGCATATGATTCACAAGAAACTATATATAGCAGTTCACAATGGTGATTTATAGCCAGGGTCATAAAATTAGGACCAGGGTGTGGTAAAAATTAAGAGAAGATTATGCATGTAATTGTACTAAAACTGCTGCCAACAATGACCCAAAAACTACAACGCATGTTGGCTGTTTTATGAGAGATGCAGGTGATAGAAGATTGCATGCTATGCTGGAGTGGGCACAGTGTGGGGGTTATGGTTCAACACCAGTGAACACATTCTGAGGTGGAACATATCTACACATTACAAATGAAGTAGAACATTGCAATAAATCATAAATATTGAGCGATAACAGTAGAGGAGCCAGCAAGCCACCCTGTTTTAATCCGTTGCTTGTGGAGATTCTAGATGAGAGACCTTGACTTTTACCCAGTAAGACAAAACACCAAGCAGAAGTGTGCAAAGCTACTAATACTTTTAACAAGTTGAGAGGAACTCCCAAACATTGCAAATTCTTCCAGAGAGTGGGTCTGTCAACTTGGTCAAACACTGTAGAGAAGTCTTGTTAAAACATATTTTTCATTAGTAATTGAACTACTTGAATGTTATCTAAGGTTGAACTGTTCACCCTAAATCCTGAATATACTGTTGGCAGCATCTCATGATCTGTTACTGCCACTTGGAAATGGTCTGAAATATGTTTTGAAAAAACATTTCCTACGCGATCTAATAAGGCTATCTGTCTATAATTATTAGGGAGGGTATGTTCTCCCATATTGTATGAAGGAACCACAACACTACCCATCTAAGAACTTGGTATAGTTCCACTTTGGAAACAGTATTTAAATATTGGAGATAAAGAGGGTGTGGCCAAGCAACATGGCCGACAGGACGCGAGCCTCTTCAGCACTGTCCGTCCGCCCAAATATCCTCCAATTATCCTGGTTGCCCCGACGCTCTGAGCAGGAAAAGATTGCTGGTGATCCTTTGCGACCGTGGAATCGACTTGGGGCGAGCTGAGAGCCTGTTTCACGGGGAGCGCAAAAGTGCGTAGTGTTGATCGGACCTACAGACAGTGCCCTTCAGGGACCAGAACTTTGATGTGGCTCTCGAGCATTCAGTGGAGTGTAGTCTCGGCTTGTGGTGCCCCCTCCCTTTTACTTTGACCCCTGGGCTGCCATTGGGTGGTGGTTGCTGCTTTGTTTGCTGTCGGATGTCTGGGCGTGGAGTGCGGCGATCCTGCTGTGGACCGTGTGATCCACCAAAGACACCTGCTGGTGGGAAGGCATGCTGCAGACCCCTGGCCGGGTGTGTGGAGTGCTCCTGGGATGCGGTGCCTGTTCTCGGAGTCCAGGACTCATTGGCGGTGGAGCAGCGTGTGGAGGCCTGATCACCGGCAAACATTGGTGAGTGGGCCTGAGTCGGGCACAGCTCCCCCGGCCCAGGCCTGGGAAGCGGAGAAGTCTGCTGCGGGCCTGGTCGGGGTGCGGGTGGGTCGTGTCTTAGCTTGGTGCCCCCCCTCAGGCTGCGGGACTTGTGCAGGGGCTCTGGGCTCCAGAGGTGGTGTGTGCGCAGGGTGTCACTGTTCATCGAGCCCCCCGTGGCTATAATACTGGCATAGGAGTCATACAATGTCCCTACATCAATAGGTCCTGAAGAGACCCTTCATTCCTAAAAGGGTCGAAACGGCGTCAACAAAATATAAAAGCGAACCATTTGCCAGTCCCTAGCACTAAATTATAAGGCTATGTTTATTGTATATCAAATTTCAATGGTCGACTTTTTATTGTTGGAAACCACGTTTTTATGTCGCAATAGGTCACAATTTCTGTAGGTTCCATGTTCACTGGGGAGACTCTACACTGTCTTTTGAATACATTTTGGATGTTTCAGATTAAACACTGTTAAGATTACTATCAAAGTGTGTGGTATATGGTTTTTCCTTCGACTTCAGACACCTCCATAACCCTGTGTCTATTGCCATTTGGCTGTTAACTTTACCATTATTAATTATATTGTCCAAAGGAACCGCTCCTTCTGTTTATATGAGATCTGATTGGCTGCCAACAATTCAAACCACAAAGTTTTGGCAGCCATCTTGGAACTCGGCTTGAGCAGAGTCCCAGAAAAAAAGGGGGGGAAAAAAGAAGAAAGGGGTGCAGGGTAGGACATAGCTGTTTGCTGTGGCTTGGCAGGAGCTTTACCGCTCCCGCCAAGCTACAGCAAATACTCCGCTTTCAGCAAGCAAGAGCCTTGAAAATGCTCTTGTTTGCTGGAAGTGGAGTAAAATTGCTTTCAGACACAGGGGGCTGCCTTTGCAGCAGCACCCTATGTCTCAAAAGCAATACCAGCTCCTGCAGGAGGCAGGAAGCTGGCAGGGACTGCAGGGGCATTCAGGCTCCCCCCGTGGTCCCAGTTGAAACTGGGTGCCCTGAGGACACCCAAATAGATGGGCAGACCGCAGGGGATGGGGTCCCCAGGGCCAAATTCGGCCTGAGTAGGGGGCCATACATCTCCCCTCCACTTGTACTTTTAAAAACTTTATCTTAAAAGGTGGGTCCCGTTGGATGGTGTCCCTGGGGCTGAAATTGGCCCAGGGAAGGGGCGGCATGGTCCCATCCCCTAAATAAAAATGTTTTTTAAGAGGCTGCACCCCGGAGGAAAGGGTCCCCTGGGCCTAAATCAGCCCAGGAAAAGGGGCCTACACGGCCCGCCTTTATAACAAGCATTTACAATGCACCGGTTTCGCCTTTGGAAAAGTTTGAGCTATCGGCATTGTGAATGACAAACTTTTTATTTATGTGTTGGTTTTGAAAACAGATAAATAAATGGCATTGTCATTTACAATGGCAATAGTTTAATCTCTCACAAATGCGATTTGTATTGCATTTTCAATGCAATAGGTCACGTATTTAAGCAAGTTTATGCTATTGACATTGCAAATAATTTGTTTTATTTATGTTTCAAAAACCAAAACATAAATAAAAGGTCTCACACTGCTGTCTCTCTCACACTGCTGACTCTGCCTTGAACACACCCACTGCTGTCTCTCTCACACACACTGCTGTCTTTCTTACAGACACTGCTGTCTCTCATACACAATGTCTCTCACACTGAAGGTGTGGATTGTTTCCAGCTCATCCCGGCTCCCCAGGTTTAAAAAAAAATCTGATACGATATAAAGGGCTTTAATGCTTTTGGGTCAAGTTCCCAATATAAAAAAAAATCAACAAAAAAAAAGTTGCATTACCACCAAAACAGAATACTCGCTACTGCTAATATATGAGGAGGACACTACCAATTCTAGTAAACAAAAAAAACACCAACGCTCCAATTTAAACAGAAAATACACCCCCCCCCCCTTGCATGCAAATAGAAAACATACACGCTAATACAGCACACTTCCACTTATACGTAAACAGAGCACACACTACAGCTTGTATGTAACCAGAACACACACAACTCGATTGTGAACAGAAAACACACAACCACCAGAATGTAAAACAGAAAACACACAACCACCAGAATGTAAAACAGAAAACACACAACCACCAGAACGTAAACAAAATAAATACTGCCAATTGCGGCTAAACAGAAAACCCTACCATTTGACTGTGAACAGAAAACACTACCACTTGCACGTAAATAGAGGAAACACTACCCCTGGCAACAAAATACAGAAAACACTACAACTCGCTTGATTGCCAACAGCAATCCTGAGGGCCCCGGGATTAAACACGTGCCAAGTGAGTGCTGGGTGAGTGACTGAGCGCAAGGATGGAAAAGTGAGGGGATAGATGGGCTGCTGGACTAGTGGGTGAGAGCATGAATGGATGAACAAGGTCTAATAAGTACGACTCTCTGGGGTCTACCTTGTCCAGCTTTCTGGCGGTGATATTGCTATAGGGAGCACAACGAGAACCTGTGCAAAAGTACAGTCACCCAAGGACAAAGGGTACAACAGTCTCCTGAGGCAGCTGTATATGAAACTAGATCCCCAACAATAGTACCCATCAGCAGGGACACAAGGGACTAGGAACCACACATTGTCAAGGGGCAATTTGAAGTTGTGGGCATTGGTGTATATTTAAAAAGAAAAATATCATGGTCTGCAGGCCTTCAGCATAGCCAATTTAGTAATTCTAGAAGTACTAATGTTGTAATCAATCTCCAAAAGTGCCACTTGGTTGTAGCATGCAAGTACATTTTGGTTGTCACCAGAATCTCTATTAAACTTCACAAATTGCTTGTAATCAAGTGGTTGCCAAAGAGGACAACCTTTTTTCTTCTAATGAAAATTGATGCAAAAAAACTCTAAAACCCCTAGGAGAGGCAACAAAGCAGCTCCAATGGGGTGAAAAAATAAACAAGAGAAAGGGCTGTGATGTGTTCTGTACTCTAGTGATGATGTAACTACTGTATCATCAATAAAATGCTGACAATGAATGGAGAGACGGATTCCAGTTGGAGATATCACGAAGAGCGGACCTTTGAGCAGCTTCTGGTGTGGATGAGGTCTCAGTTTTTTGCGAACCTAATAAAAAGGGTTTTGGACTTTTGCTGCTGTTGTAAAAGACTCAGTTGGATCCTAACAGATTGCTTTATACCCTATCACCAATGTCGAATACAACTGCACAAAAGCAATGCTGGCTGCAGAGATGCCACACACTAGCAAGAAAAACATACACCTTAGTACCCAGAGCATCAACCTACAGAAATCATGCCCTGGTGTGCCAAAAAAATTCAAACCCGGGGCAGAGAGGAAACTACAAACAAAGAGCCAGAAAACGTCACATGCTGGTTTTAACGCTATATTAAACTATGTAATTATGTTTTACTAAATTTCATGGAAGTTAATAAAACTAAATTACTATTAGTCAAGCAAGATACGGCAAACCACTTTTTTTGCTATTTTAACACCAAGTCATACCGCCTACATAACTGCTATGCAACATACCAAAAGCAAAAGTGTGGCCAGGAAAGAAAATGTCTCTGCGATACATTTTTGGGTCACAATTGTCTCCTGTATGTGAAAATGACGCAAAATGGCATAATGCAAAATTGAGAAGTTTTGCCTATTTCGCGTAATGCAAAATTCAGGAATTTCGCCATTGGGATTTCAATTTTGCCCAGGCTTAGCTTTTAACACCCTTGTTAAATTCTTAACTCCCATACAAACTTTTAAGTTTATGGGACTTGCCAAGAGGTGCCCATTAAATGCCAACAGATTAGCTCTCCAATTAGCCAATTTTGGACCAATAACATATTCGACCACGTTTTGAGCCAACGCGTAGAAACTGCAAACACAAAGTGAATTTTGTAATACTCAGTCCGCGCCCGGGAGGCACAGCTCTCATAGTCAGTCTCTGCCGTTAGTTACCATGATAGAGGCAATTACGATGTGGCTTTACACACCACTAAGAAAAGTTCTGGACAAGCTGCTCGAGTGAAAGTCTGATCTCAATTTGAGGGAAGCACTAACCAACAAGCATTGCCAATGTCAATCATTTTGATTCCTCTATACTGAGAAGGTTTTCAGTAAGCTTAACTAACATGCAAAATAAGGGCAGCACGAACAGGTAAAAGGCAGGTGGTGATAGCAGCAGCTCAAGATTGTACAGAAATAGTTTATAAAAAGCCGAATGCGTACAATTTGGGCAGCACAGGAATGGCAGGCAGAAGTGCACACTTATTCAGACACAGAACAGTTACTCAAGTGCGAACTCTCCTTGCATACAAAGCATAATAAATGCCTATGATGTGGAACTGCCGGCATCCACAGAGAGAGGGAAAAGAGAAAGGAAATAAGGAAAAGAGAGTGGAGGGTAGGAAAATAAAGCAAAGAATGAATAGAAACAGTTAGTAATAACGTGATTTAAAAAGAGACTGAAGTAGCATTGTCAGTGCAATATCTTGGTCAATGAGAATCCACACATGCACACACACACACACACACAAACACACACCCATGCACACACACACCCACACTCACACGCACATGCACGCACACACACACGCATGCATGCACGCACACACACACCCACACATGCACGTACACACACACCCACACATGCACACACACACACATGCATGCATGCACACACACATGCACGCACACACATGCACACACACCCATGCGCACACACACACCCACGCACATGCACACCCACCCACACACGCACATGCACACACACCCACACATGCAAAGTCAAAGTTTTTATTTATGATTTGGAATTCCAAGGAATTCCACATAAAATACAGAATATAAATCAGCTTATACACATCAAATTAGTTAAAAATCTTTCTCAGAATTACACTTATTAATACCAAGAAGTTAATATCAAAAACACCATTACAAAAAGAGCGAAAACATTTTTTTCCCACAGTTTTCCTTACTTATATAGCAATTATTACTAATCTATAGTGTCACAATAAGGGGCATGATATAGCATTAACCTTGATTTTAACGGAACAAGTACACTTATCACCAGAAAAAACAATTTCAAGAGTCCCAGAATGTCAATATTTGATTTGCTTTGTAAGAGACCAATAAAAAGAGAGAACCATGAATAAGTGCAAGCGCATCAAAAGGAAAAGAAGAAGAGTTAAAAATACATCATAAAAAAAACATCTAACAAAATATAACATCATTATTACGGATACTGTAACAGTAGTGTGGGCATGATTAAAATATTACTCTTACGGGTCTTTTAAAGTGTCTATAGTGCTTCGAAATAAGTCAACTTAAAAATTGATTAGATAAACATGAACATTCCTTAAAGATCCCGAACTTCTCACAACCCATACCAATTTCAATAGACATTTAAAAATTCTTTAAAAAAACAAAATATTTTATAGCACATCAATTCAGATGGAGGGGACATGAGGAAATTACGAGCCTGTACTGCCGTAGAGATATTATACTGAAGAAAACCAAGCCTTAAGTATTTGCGACGGACAAAATGGAGTGCCGGACATATAATTAAAACATGATTAAGATCTTGTACACCACCATTACATAGACTGCAAAATCTTTCAGTTTTGGGAATACCTTCCCAGGCACCTGTCACAATCCTTAGTGGGAGAATGTTCAGTCTCAGTAAAAGGAGCACTCGACGTGCTCCATGATACACATTCCAAAAAACGTATGGCTGAGGTTTTTTAACAATACAACTCTCTGAAATGCAATCAAGTCTTCCATTCATAGTACATGACTGCTGATCTCTTTTGCACGAGATCATGTATATAGATTTTTTAATAACAATCTTTAAGGATGACTTATCTAAACGGAGTACATTTTCCAAATCAAGTTCAAAAATATTTAACGATTTTAAAAAGTTCCTAAAAATTACACTTTTCATTAACAAATTTTCAAAAATTTCCTTGTGCAATGCAGCCCTTAGTAAATTCTCCTGCCCATTCACCAAAGCATTACACCACCGCAAGCAAGCTGCCATCGAGAGCACATATGTTGATAGAAGACTGAATTCAAGTCTAAGTGCTGCAATGGGCGCAGAAGAATTTAAGTTACATATTTGGCGCCAAATTCTACCTTCGACCTTCTCGAATATACCCCACTCCCTTTCCTCAATAGTTTCTATCGCATAATTTAATGTGGGCGGAATCTTTATTTTATATACCGCAATGGTATGAGAGAAATGTCTTTTTCCACATTGCAGATAGAGTCGATTAATACCAGCTGCTTGCGAAATGGCTTTACTTTTACAGTGGGCCAAATGTCTTTTAGCAGAGCACCTATTTGTGAAGATTTTTCCTAAGTACTGATAAAATTTTACAATTTCCATTCTCTCGTCTCCTAAAAACCATTTCAAATTTGGTCTCACCTTACAACCCCTATATCTAAAAATCATCACTTTGCTCTTTGAAATGTTTATTTTTAAAAAGTTTTCTTTAGTGTACATAATCAGTTCCGTCAATCGCCTCTGAAGTCCAATTGGAGTTAGATCCATTATTAAAGCGTCGTCTGCATATAGTAGACTGCTTAACTTTAGGTCTCCCAGTTGAGGAGGGTCCCCCTTACATTCCCCTAACCGGCTCGGCAAATCATTTATATAAAGTGAAAAGAGCAACGGGGCTAATAGGCACCCTTGCTTTAAGCCATTATTAGTGGGAATTTTCTTTGATAGTCCTTGGGACCCTCCTAACAAGACTTGAGTCCAAGTGGCTGAGTGCAATGCTATTATTATACGCAACAGGTTCCCCGGTATACCCAGAGCGAGCAATTTCCTCCACAGCGTCCCACGGTCCACCCTATCGAACGCTGTGGAGAAATCGATAAAAGCAGTATACAAAGGGGACCTACGACTCACCGGATATTTATCAATGAGAGTTTGTAAAACAGATATATTATCCAGCGTTCCACTATTCTTTCTAAACCCCGATTGCTCAAGAGGGATTAAGTTATTTTCAAAGGCCCACTCTTGCAGATGGATTAAAATACTTTTTGCAAATAGTTTACCTGTTGCATCTAGCAAAGAGATTTGCCTAAAGCTAGATGGAGAATTTTTTGGGCCCTTTTTATAGAGTGGGACTATTACACTTCCCTTCCATGAGTAGGGGATAGTCCCGAGGTTATAACAATGAGCAAACAATGGAAACAGTAATTTTGCCCAATCGGCACTATCATTCTTTATGATGGCCACGGGAACATCGTCTGGGCCCATTGCCCCTGAATATCTAGCCCCCTTAATAAATCCCTCAATTTCCTTTATTGATGGAGCTACAACATCAGCTACCGTTTGAGGGATATTACACAGTCCAACATCTTCTACAGACCCTGTATTTGCAGCATACAATAAGGAGATGTAGGTAGACCATTCTTCCTCCGGAATTAGCATGGGTTGAGACTTTTCTATACTATCACAGTATTTGGCAATTAACGCCCAATATTTCCTAGTATCCCCTGAGAGCGCCACTTCCCGGAGTTTTATCCATTTTTCATCTTCTGCTGCCCTTCGGACTGCTATTAATTTCCTTTTCCGTATCTGTTTTAACCTGTATATCTCCCGTTGTCTCACTACCACTGGAGTTTTAAATTGAGCTCTTATTAACTCATTTATTTTCTTATTTAATTTTTTACTATCACTTGACAGGTTTTTTGGGGGGCCAACTCCATCACTATGCTGCTTTTTACCTAATGCTTTTATGGCACTCATAAATTTCTCATACCCCACGATCAAGTTCTCCTCAACGAGGCCAGGTAGAATATGTTCAAAGACCCACTGAAAATTCGGGAGATTCTTAAATGACCAAAAAGTGCGACCATTCTTTCGAGAGTAAGATATATTATCCTTCCTCTGATTCCAGAGTTCTGGTTTCCCTAAACTTATTGCTAGGTTTACCATCAGAATGTCATGATCACTCAGCTTTGTTGGCATCACGTTAAATTGTGAACATGCCCCAAACATTTGGAGTGACACGGCCATATAATCAATCAAAGAATGGCCAAATGCCCCATGGAAAGTTAATGCTGCTGGTTGATCTTCTGCAAATCTACCATTTAACAGAACAAGGTCTAACTCCCTAAGACTTTGTAGCAATAGTAACCCCCTTTTATCCTCTTTTAAATTTGGCGGGAGAACGAGATCTGGAATACACCAGACTTCCTCCAGATCTTCATTGGAGAACGTCTTGATAGAACTATCACTTATTTTGGCGTTGAAATCACCAACCATTAATATCCGCACTCTGTCTTCGCTCCTACATAAATCATACACATAAGCGCCAATGGAATCAATCAAAGGGGTAGAGGCCTTTCCCGGAGGAATATACACGTTTACCAAAAACAGGGACCCACCATGATCCTTAGAATTACTATCCAACCTCAACTTAGCACACATACAACAATTCGAAGAGTGTATATCTATCACTGCATCCCATACAAAATCACAACTCAACAAAATTGCTAGTCCACCACTTGCGCGACCTCTCTGTGATTTCTTTGCAGCAACACAATGCACATAATAGTTCTCCAGCTGGAATTCTTCTCTTGCCCATGTTTCCTGGAGGCAGATTATCTTTGGATCCTGGGGGATCAATGATTTAAGCTTCAGATTATCTTTACCTAGCCCAGCAATGTTCCAAGAGGCAATGGTACACGGCAGGCTACCCCTGCGTCTTTAATTTTGTTGTAGCTGGATTTGCCCCATTAAGGGCACTTGCAATCCAACTCCATTTGGACACATCATTTGCTCTGTCTGCACCAATAACCTCTTGGACCACCAAATCCGGGAGCTTAATTGATCTTACTCCTACTGCCCTACCCACTGTTATTTTAATATCATCGTATTGAAAGCGCGGGCTTTCTCCCTTATTTTCCCGGTTTTCAATCCCTAGCCGATTGCTAAAAACCATGTTATTTTTAATTGAATCATCATATAAAAGTGAACTAGTAAAGACGTCAATTCCTCTCTTCCTAAATCCGTCCGCATTCGCTAGAATGAATGAGGACACTACTCCTGATGAGAAGGTAACTTTTGTTACGTATGTCTGATACCTCCGGTCTATGTGGACTAATTCAATATCTTTACTAGAGATTAACTTTAGATCTTCTATTTCGGAGATAATTTTTAAAAGAACACTTCTGTTTAGAATTAATGACTCGGCATCGAAAAGGGGAATGAAAATAATAACCCTATTCGAGTGCCCAACACAAGTCACTAGAGGCTTTGCCTGATTAGCATCATACACACTTCTATGTGCATCATCATCTAAATGACCCCCTTTATCCTTGTTACTAATTAAGCACATTCTCCGATTACCACCCCCATCTTTACTTATGTTCAAAGTCATTGTCAGTGGTGTTTGAGCAACCGGATCATGTACGGCACCATGTATTTCTATTCTTGGGCTGTTTTCAGAGCTGTTTAATTTAATACTATCGTGCAAATTAGAACCACCTCCAATATTTTCTTTCACCCCCCCAACAATAACCGGAACTGTAGTCAGCCCATCCGATAAGCAATCCAACTGGTGCCCAAGAGGTTGTGAGTTACCAAGGTTCTTATTTAAATTCTGATTATCCACAGTTGTTCTACACCTTTTGTCGTCTTGGCTAGGGATTGATGTGTCATTAATACTTATCGGTTCGAAGCGCAACTTTCTTTGTTTACGCTTTGGGAACCGACGATATTTCATCGATTTTCTCCTCCGCCTATGACCGTTTCTACTGGATCCTTTCCTTGCTAGAGACTCCCCTGCATCAACAGAACTCTCTACAATATCAGATACATCGACAAGTTTTTGAGGTAGAGTATCCTTCTGCTTGCTCAACTTAAAAATTGCATCACCCAGATCTACCTTTTCAACTAGGCTCCCTAAGTTAGTCTTTGATTCATCCATTGTTTGTACTATAGGCTTTTTTGACTTGCTCTTTACAAAGATCGGGAAAACACGCACAGCATTTTCCTTAAGACAGGCATCTACAGATGTCTCATCCCCCAACAGGAGGACATTTGCAGACTCATTATGATTTACTTTAGTTACACCTGAACTTGTTTTTCCTTCGCATGATATTTTTGTTAAATCTGACTGCAGAGCATCTGGTTTATCTGGCCCTAAATCTTTGTCAGAATTGAAAGGTACATTAAGCGTTTGGGCTGATTTACAAGCAGTAGAGATGACACGGTTCTCATGTACCGGTATATGGTTTTTAAGATCCAAAATCCCTCCTAGAATTGGCGTAAGGACTTTCAAGATGTGATCTGAATTTAAAGTACTTTTCTCCAAAAGAGACAAAATTGCAAATAATATTTTTTCTAAATTGGAGAATGTACTTAATAACCCATCTACCCCTACGTTCTCATTTAATGTCGAAGAATGTACGGGAACCTTTACTTCATTAATAGAAGTCAATAAAGGGTCTACACCTGATAGATCCTGTAAGTCCGAAATCATAGACAAGTCTGTAGGAGTACTACTATACAGGATGGGCATGTTAGTTTGCGTTCCTATATTGGTGGACAATAGATGTTTATTTGGGAGCCCTTCTAAACCCCCACCCTGCATACACAATTTCTCTAAATATCTTACTCGATCAGCGTTCCTTTCTAGTGGGATTGCCAAATCCGGGACGGTGTAGTCCTCGAGTTTGGCCTGCCCATTTTCCGAACTATATTCTTTCAAATCTTCTAATTTTTCAGAGGCACCATCTAGCCTTAATAGTGAACAATCACTCGGGCTCCTATGTGTAATATTTACATTATCTTTACTATTATCCATGTAGGTAATTAAGTTTGCTAAAGGAGAATATGATACAACATCCCTGATTTCAATTTCTTTCCCCTCAGCATATTCTATTACCTCTGATTTTTGATGGTCCATTTCCATTTCCGTCACAGATTTATTTTCCTCGTTTACTACATGCTGTATATCTTTCAAACTAGCTACCAAAGGGGGCGACATTTTACTACGACACCCATTCCCCTTTAAAATGGTAACAACAGGGTAGAGAGTCTCCCGCCCTGTTGTACTACCATCCAGGCTTAACTCTTTTATATCATCTAAGTCCATTGACCCCACCATTAAATTCCCGTCCAGCTCTCCATCGCCATTATTTTGCCCCATACCACACTTATAACTCCTTCCTTTTTTTGAAAAAATTGATTTTACTGATGGATAGGATTTTAATAAAGACAGATGTGCGCCTGGTCTATGACGCTTAATGGTTTTTTGAGCTTTGATAAAACTCAAACTACTCAGACCAGAATTACTGTGGGGTACTAAAGAGTCCAAACTACTCAGACCAGAATTACTGTGGGGTACTACAGAGTCTGCTGCTTTAGCTTTAGTCTGTGAGCGTAATCGCCTCACAGACATTACCATTATGGGAAAAGTGTAGCAATAACTAATATATTTGACCAACCCGCTATGGATAACACAAAATAACGGGGAGCAGAAAATGAGCACACAAATGATTTACAACACAATCCCCATAAAGTTCCGTGAAAAGGGGTCACGTACCACTTTGTCCAAGGGTTGGCCCGATCCGCAGTGACCTAACACGGCCACGCGTCGACCCCTGTCTAGCAACGGGGACTAATGCAAATATAGTCACCACTAGGGGATAAAATGAAATTAGTACACAATTCGAGTCGGAAAGGAAGCGTCAATGGGGTGGGCCGACCGGCCTCAGATGGTCTCTGAGGGCCTCAGAGGGCCCGATCTTCGCCCCGGGCCACAGCCGGGAAGAGGAACCAGCTGTTGGTATTTGCAGGAATGCTGGTCCTCGCAGTCCCGTACGCCGCGCCTCTCGCCTCCTCTGCTGCCACGGGGTTAGAATCTCCTGCAAGCTCCACAAGGGTGACAAAAAGTCAAGTGTGCTACTCCTGTAGCGGAAAGCAAAGTCAGACGGTAACAAACACCTCTAGCGAGCGGCTCCCGCGAGAGGTAAAGTACAGCAAGGGGGGCGTGACACTGGGAGGGGGCGCGGCTCGGCCGGGAAGAGGAACCAGCTGTTAGTGTTTGCAGGAATGCTGGTCCTCGCAGTCCCGTACGCCGCGCCTCTCACCTCCTCTGCTGCCACGGGGTTAGAATCTCCTGCAAGCTCCACAAGGATGACAGAAAGTTAAGTGTGCTACTCCTGTAGCGGAAGGCAAAGTCAGACGACTTCACAAAGCAAAAAAGTGCCAAGTACCCTACTGGTGCCCTGCTGGAATTAGCCTTACAGCTACTGGACAGCTTTTTCTTCAAAACCGGGGCATCCTCCGCCTCTGTAATATGGAAAGGGCAACTAGGGCGGCATATAGGTTATAGGTTAAGGTGGCTGTACGTTAAGATAGCTACTACGGAGCTGCTGCAGCTGTTTGCTGGTTTGGCTACAGAGGGCGATGGCTGCACTCATAGGGTTCTAGAGTTCTGGGCCAGTTAGAATGTAGGATAAGGAAGGGAGTAGAAGTAAGGCACCGACCCAAATTCAGCTCTGGGTGGGCACAGGGGGTGGGGGGCACGAGCTCCGCCGATGTTGCTTGCTCACATCGGAGCCCCTTTCTTCCCTTTCTTTCCCTTTCCCTTTAAGTTTAGTCTTTGAGTGTCTGCCAGTGGGCACGTTGGTGGTTAGACAATTAAAACAGGCTGTGAGATGGTTGAGGAGACTGAGGAATGGATTGCCTCACCTGCCGGGCTGGTTGCTGGTAGTGGGTCACTGGCTACTAGTTGTTGGTTGCTGGCTGGTTGAACTCTGGTCCGGTCTGGTCTCAGGTCGCTCCCGCGCTGCGCCTCGCCCCTTCACTACTTGTGCCTTGATAAGAGAGCTGGCGGGGGGAAAAGCAGTGCAGGGGCAGGGGAGACCAGGTGTGCCGCCCTGTCACTTGGTTGCTATGCTCCAGCTCCCCCTCTCACACCCCCCTCGAGAGGACAAGTCCGAAAGCAATCTGGGATGGGGCGGGGTAGGACGGGGACAGCACGGGACGGGGCTGCGTAAAACAATGCGGTGCTGTGCAGTGGGTCAACTCCAGGCTCTTGGCCGTTGCTGCGGACCGGTGATGTGGCTCTCAGTCCTGCGGAGCCAGTGACTCTAGCGGCTCTAGCGGCTCCTGCCGCGAACACGCAGTCACGGTGCCCTTGATGCCACCCTTGATACTGCTCTTGGGGGGTGAGAAAGGGCGAGAAGACGAAGCAAGGCAGAGCGCTCTTCTGACCACAGGACGCCGACCCGTTCGTTGCTCCGTTGCTCCGGGCGCCTCGTTCCTCGTCTCTCTGGCTCTGGCTCTCTCGAACACGGCTCAACTGCGCCACCTGCTGACTGAATGAAATCCAGGAATCATTTTCCAAAGTAGAACATGCACAAACACACGCATGCACGTACACACACAAACACACACGCACACACAAGCACGCATGCACGTACACACACCCACATATGCACACACATACATGCACGAACACACACACGCGCATGCGAACACACACACGCGCATGCACACACACACACACACACACCCACACACGCACGCACACACATACCCATGCAAACACACCTACATTGCCTCTTGTGATGAGACACAGGAGCAGGCTGCTAATGATCCTGGCTTGGGGGTGGTGGACGGGACACCTATTCACCCCCCATTAAATCCTGCTGGGCTGCATGAATGAGACGGAGGGGAGGTGAACATGTGAGCCTGCCCCGCACTGATTAATGTGCACGCTCACCCGACCCTCTCTCAAAACTGGGACATATCTTTGTTGCGTCAAATGTGTGGGAGCGCTGGGACAGCCCTTGAAAACCGGGACAGTCCGGGCAAATCCGGGAGGTCTAGGCCCCTTAAACCGGATGCTGTGCAGTCCATGACGTGTACAGTGTGAGGCTTGCTCGTTACCGCGCCGATGACTGACCTCACCGTGCTAGTACTCCTTACTGCCTTGAGGCCTGCGCCTCGCTCCCTTCTGTAAACAGGGCACCTCCGGCATCTGACTGCATTAAAGCTCCCCAGACTGAGACAATCTTTCATAAATCACAGTAATAAAGTACTTCTGGGACAGATGGCAGCGCTGCGATAACAGAGCGGTGGTTTCCACACGCTACAGTTGACGAAATACAGGGAAGTGCTGCAGACACTCGTCTCCATTTCTTAACAAGCACCACGAGCACACGGACAGCGGGAGGGGGGCGGGAACGGGCACAGGACAGCGGGAGGGGGGGGGCGGGAACGGCGCACGGACAGCGGGAGGGGGAGGGCGGGAACGGGCACAGGACAAAACACATAAACTTAGAAAGTGAAAACACATTTATAAACAAAATGCTCCTTACCTGATCGCCTCGTGGGAACTCGAATCTTGCAGCCAACTCCAACAACAGACACTTTTAAAAGGAAGAAAACAGGCCGACTCGAAAAAAAAAATAACACCCACCCACCGCCGTGATGACGAACAGAAGTGGGTGGAGAGGGAAAAAATCGCGGGAACTCCCCCGAATCTGGTCCGGCCTTGACGGACAGATCCGGCTCCCAATGGCTAGCCTCCATTTATGGAGCTAGCCAATGGGAGCCGGGGGACGTTCCTGAAGCCCATATTGTAAACAAAAGATTTCACCTGCGCCGAAAAGCTGCGCACCAGTGCGCAGCCTTCGGCCAGGCGAAACCTAAAAAGCTGGCACTGGGCAAGTTGCCAGAGGCCCCTCCCCCTTTCACCACCACTCTTCAAACGCAAGTCCTGTTACTCCCAAGGGTCGTTGGAGGCCAACTACCTCGCCTGTTACCTCCAGTAAGTCCCACACAGTGGGCTTGCTCAGAGGTCATCGGGGGCCACACCCCCTTTCTCCAACACTCTGCAAACGCACCTCCTGATGCGCTAGTGGTTGGGGGATGAAGTTGTCTTGTAGGCTGAGGGTCACTGGGGGCCAAGAACCCCTCCTTGTTACCTCAAGTAAGCACGACACAGCGGATTGCTGTGAGCTGGTTGGAGGTCTTGCCCCCTTTCTCCAGCACTCTCCAAACAGGACTACTAGTTAAAATAAAATAAAGAAATATAATTTTAAAAAACCTTAGAAACTCACTGAAAAAAACAAAGGTTATAGGAACGTAATTGTTAGGGTCAGATTTCACTTGTACAAAACCATCGAAATTCAACAGTTACAGTTACCCGAGCTAACTATAGCTATCGCTCCCGCAATGCACTGCTTATGACCTCACATATTACATCACTCATAACATGGTCAGTGACATCACTGATGACATCATCCACAGAACCACTCACACACCTATACAACCAGTCATATACCCATTCACAGACAGTACTCCTACATCTACTTACTCATCCATAGAGGCACTCACAGTCACACAACCAATCACTCACCTATATAGCTACTCATATAACTAGTCACTTACCCACACAGACACACACTCACCCATACAGACTCTCTCACACCCAGTCATTCACCCATACAGCCTCTCAAAGCCACTAACCCGTACAACCAATCACATACCCACGCAATCACTTACATACCCATTCACACATCCATACAAGTACTCACACATCTGCTCACTCGCCTATATAGCAATTCACACAGACATATAGCCACTCACACATCAACTCACTTAACCAATCTCCCACTGTAAGAGCCACTCAATCACACTTAGACACCCACTCAGCCACCCATACAGCCATCCACAACCTCCAGCTACTCACCAACCCACTTATACACCCATGGTGCCACTCAGACACACACTCACTTATGGATAAAGAAGGCCACTAAAATATTATATGTTAGAAGTATCATTCATTAGTAGTACACCTGTTATACTAATTTACCTTTTGTACTGGCTTAGTATATACGTTTAACCCTCATAAATTCTTAGAAAACAGTTACTCACTGGATGAAGTCATCAGTGATGAAATTTGAGAGGTCATTATTGAAGTCACCGACCATGTCAACTGTCTCAAGTCAATGCAGATCCTAATCTCAACTGAACACTTGGTGGACACCACAATGGGAGCAACCCACTCAGACACATTCACACTTTATAGCATATTTTAAATGTATGTGAACTGTTCTCTCCTTGGCACAGCACTTTTTTTCAACGCAATGTGATGTACCCCTGCACACAACCAACTTTGTCAGAGAATACTCCAGGAAATTCACATACAAAATTCACATTAAGACCATCCCCAACGGGACTATCCACCACTATTTTCCTGACGTGCACCTGGGGAGACGCATTGGGATCCAAAATTCACAGCAACTTCTGTTGAGACCAGATGAGAATAGTATCACCTTCTACTGGAACATTCCCCTGGAATTTAATTTCCACAATAAAAAGAATCGCACTAGATCAATAGGTTTACTCCCGGCACGAAGAACCACCATCGTGGGAGAACATGGCGGCCATCGCTTCGCCAGTCGGGAGAAGCTCCGGTTTGTTGTTTTGTCTCTGCCGTGGTTCTATGAGGAGCCGAGGGCGTTTACAATGGACGCAGCACCTGCGGCGAAGTTTTGAAGGTGAATGGTTTACCTGTTTGATCAAGGTTTTTTCATGGTCCGGTGCGAGGCTGCGAGGGCTGCTGGCGGTGCAGGTCCGGCTGGAGGATCTTGACAGGAGGTGGAGGTCAGCGATGGTGAGCGGGGCCTCGTAGAAGGCAGCGGGGGCTGTTAGAAAGATTGTGAGACCTGGAGGTTGCTTTTTTCTTTTTACAAATGGACGTACTCATTCAGGATAGAATTCAGGACAGAATTAAGGAGTCCTCATTCAGTAGAGAGTAACTCAGAGTTCTAAACAATGACATTTCTTCGAAGCTTTGTTGTACAATATCTGTTCTGATTTTTTTGATACGTGCTTCGTTCAGCCTTCATGTTAGAGGCAATTGAGATCGCCTGGTTTAAAGACTGCTCAGCACTGGCATTCGAGGGAATAAGTCACGGGAAGATCAATTTATAAAAACAGGAGGCGCATGTGACACTGTGGACACTGGCAGCGTTAGGAATTCATTTGAGAAGAAAGGTTTCGGCAAGGCTTCCGTTACATAACTGGAGAGCTAAAGTGTGTTGCAATAAGAAACTTGCTTTCCCACAATGCACTGATTTAGCAGCTGGAAATAAAAAGTTCCAGGCTAGGCCTAAGTACTCCGGCACGAGCGGGTGCTTTTCTATAAGGCGGGATTGTATGGAGTCAACACATTTAACCCATTCAGCGGTGGTTGAAGGGATTTTGACAAAGAGGAGAATAAACCTTTAGAGTCTAAACTGAAATATTGCTATACTTTAAGAAGTACTGGCACGGTTTCATCGGATCTTTTACGTGCTACTGAGGTAGACCCATTAACACACCAGAATATGGAGGTTGGGAACGCTAAAAGTCAGACTAAAGCTGTTAAATCAAAAAATAAAAATAAAAATAAAAGGAAGGTAAAAATAGAGACACAAAAACAGTCTAACGTTAACCTCACTAAGAGATTATTTTAAAACAACCCCTAGCACATTGATTTTACAACCTGTAGAGTCTAGCCTCATCGAAATTGAAGAAGGCAATAGCAGTATGTGTATGGGCTCTCAATTTCCAGAGGGCATATTAAGTCCTAATAAATACCAAGCCTTAGTAAATAGAACTGTAGAAGAGGGCCTGGAAGAAGTTGAGATCATGAACCAGGAAGATGGGCTAAAATCCATTACTGACAGCATTCGATCCGAGGCTAGTCAGAATGCTGTCAAGGAAGCGAGGAAGGAACCAGAGAAGGATATGGCAGAATATACATTAAGCTCGTCAGTTTTGGGTCTCTTACAATCTCTAACAGATCAAATGAGTAGTAAGTTTCAAGTGTCAGAGCAAAACCAAGCAGACATTAAAGCATTTTGCGAGAAGATGGAAGACAAATTAGATTCTCTGATACTGAGAACAGCGGCAATGGAAAGTAAGGTGGAGGAATTAACTGCTAAAGTCAGTGAAAATGTTAGAGAGCTTTTAAAGTTTAAAAAACAGGAGATAGGCATACAGGACAAGCTGGAATCAATTGAAAATTCCCAGCGAAAGAACAATCTACAATTACTCAAAGTTCCTGCGGGAGCAGAAGGAGGCGATATAAAAGATTTCGCAGTTAAGCTGTTTAAAGAAACAATTAAAATTGACTGCACAAAACAGGCTTTAGCTGCGGATACCCAGAGGGTGCATAGAGACCCGTTTAAACTTAGCCCAAATAAAACCAGGCCCAGAAAAATTCCGATTCCCTTCTTGACTTATAATCTTAAGGACGAAATTTTGAATAAAGCATTAAAAGTAAACTCACTGTGTGCGGAAGGATTTTCGTTTCAAATTCGATCCGATGTCTCCTCTATAACACATTCAAAACAGTGGGAGTTGGGGAAATTAATAGATCTTTTTAAACAATCAGGTGCAACTGCTCAGCTAAAATTCCCCACAACCCTAAAAGTGATGTTTAATAATAAGATGAATGTTTTCAGAAGAGCTGATAAAGCGGAGGCATTTTTACAGTCTATTTTCTATCAGTGTGACGGATCAGTCCCTCGGCAACTCGAATAGGCTTAAATATGATAGATTAACCCCTTCGCTGCTTATGACGAGCTCAGCTCGTCATGCAGTAAACTGGTCGTGTGCTCATGACGAGCTGAGCTCATCATGAACAATGGGGATCCTGGAGTAACAGCACTCCAGGGGAATTCCCTTAGCACTGATGTGGTTAATGAATAATGATCAAACCACTAACAATGTAGATGCAGAGAGGTGTATTTGAATTTTTTCACTATCCCGACCTCTAAGGGAGTTCTCATAGGCCAGAGTAGGGCCATAAGAGAAGGTGGGGGGTTCTCTAAAGGAGCACATGGAAGGGTAATGGGGCGTTTAGAGTTAGGGCACTGGGTGGGGAGCTTAGGTAAAACATTTAAAAAAATTGTCCAAATCGCCATAGTGATCTTTATATGATGCCACACAATTACATGAGGAATAATAAGGATGGCCACAACTGATGTAGCACGATATCGGAGAGTAATGTCCTGGAATTTAATTGGTCTTAGGGTGAAACCTAGCATGGAAAGAATACTTCAATATATTAAGGATACTGCAGAGCAAATATTCATTCTTCAGGAAACTCATCTTACTGAATTGGAAATGAAGGATCTATGTAAAAAAAGGAAGTGGATTTGTGAAGTAATATGCACTTCATAAACCATAACAAACAAGGGGGTGGCTATAATCATAAAAGATCCTGCATTGCTGGTGGAAAATTTCAAGGTAGATAAAGGGGGTAGATGAGTTATTGCCAGAATACAATTTTATGCATACAAATTTAGATTGCATGGTATTATGGTCCCAACTTAGATGATTCTCTCCCATTAACGAATTTATTAGCGGAATTATTACCTTTTCATGACCCCCTAATATTGGCGGGTGATTTTGATTTGGTGTTGGATCCTGTTTTGGATAGGTCGGTAAATAGTAGATCAGCCCAGCATCATAAGATGAGACCGTTGCTAAAAAATACAATGAAAAATTAAGGCTGGATGGATATATTGAGGGCAAGGATGGGTTTCAGGAGGGAAAACACCTTTCATAACAGAAAATATAATCATAAATCCAGATTGGATTTTTTCCTAATTAGCATAGAGTTGAGAGCATGGGTAGAGGATATAAGACATTTAGGGGGTCACCTTTCAGATCATGTTCCAGTCATATTATCTCTGAAACTCCCAAGTAATTGGATCAACAAGAGATGGACACTAGACCGTGTAATGTTGTTAGATCAGGATGTAATTACCAGTTTAACAACTGATACAGTAAGTTATTTTCAGACTAATTTGGAAAAGGCACCTATTGAAATAGTTTGGGACGCTTACAAAGCCTTCTTGAGAGGTAGGATAACTGCCATCCAAATTATTAGACAAAAGAAATATAAGGCAGAAATAGGAAATATTGAACGTAAAATTCAGGAACTAGGTTATGAAGATACCCCCCAGGAAGATGCCTTACAATTGCTTAGATCAGAATTGGTAGCCCTGCTAGATGCCAGACTTAAAAAAGGTGGGAAGCAAGTAAGTTGGCTAGTTTTGAATATGGAGAAGGTTGTGGCCGCCTTCTAGCTTGGAAGACTAAAAACTATCGCGCTAAAGCTAACATAAAATAACTAATTTGTGAAAATACTGGGAAAATATTGAAGTAGCCTTTTTCGCCCATTTTAATAAAGTTTATCGAGAGGGCTTAATAGTACAGGCGAAAAGTATTAAAGAATGGTTTGAGGATATTCCCTTCAAAGAAATTACTGATGTAAAGTCTGATAGTCTCAATAGACCAATAAGTCAAACTGAAATTAAAATGGCAATACATTCAGGGGAAAAGGGCAAGGCGGCAGGGCCCGATGGTCTCCCAGCAGAATTGTATAGAAATTTAGGAGAGGTTCTTATACCGGTAATGGACAGCTTATTTTCCCATATCTTTGAAAAGGGGGGAAGATTGCCACCTTCCTGGGATGAGGCATTGGTAGCACTAATATTGAAACCATCCGAATCACCTCGACAGTGCGATTCATAAAGACCGATCTCTTTGCTGAATTTGGACTAAAATGTTTTTACTAAGATTCTAGCAGAGAGAATGAATGGGATCATAACTGATCTAATACATGAGGATCAAAAAGATTTGTGAGAGGTAGATGCTTTCAGGATTTAACATATAATTTAATTGGGGCTATAGATATGGCATCTCTATATAAATTCCCAATTGCTATTATCCCGCTTGACGCCACAAAAGGGTTGGACCAGGTTAATTGGTCCTATTTCAATTTTATTCTAAATAAACATAACTTGGATGAAAATTTTTGTAGGGCAATTTCCTCGATTTATCATACTCCAACGGCAAGAATATTAATAAACAGCAACCTCTCCTTCCCAATACCAATTCAAAGAGAAACTAGGCAGGGATGCCCCCTTTCACCCTTGCTTTTTAATTTGTATATTGAACCGCTCCCTGAGAAGATCAGAAGGCAGGCGCACATACTCCCTTTTAAGTGTAAAAATTGGGGGGAAAGTGTCCCTATATGCAGATGATATGCTGATTTTTACATCCGATTTAGAACTGGCCATACCCTGTATATATAACTTAGCTGAGCAGTTTGGGAAGTTCTCGGGATATGAGATAAATCAGTCCAAAACTGAATGCATGGCATGGAATGTGGATGTGCAGGCTACTAATTATTCCTTACAAAAAGAAATAAGATATCTGGGCATCAGGATCACTCAAAATATTTAATTGACACAAATTTAAACAGAGCAGATAAAGAATTGCCAGAATCTTTGAAAAACTGGGTGCACCTACCTTTGACTTTAATTTGTAGGATCAACCTGGTCAAAATGATGCTCCTTCCAAAATTTCTTTTTGAAACCATACCACTAGCATTTAAAGAATTTGGATTAAAGAAAGTTCAGGGAAGGATAAACTCCGTTATCTGGGCTTCTAAAGGAACTAGAATTTTGTTTAAAAAGATACGACAAAGGAAAAACAAGGGAGGTTTATGTGCTCCGGATCTGATATTTTATGCATGGGTATTTCTATTAAAAGCAGGGAAAATGCTTAGGTGGGAACCAAACAACTGACATAGGTAAAATGTTAAAGACAATGTTGCAAGATGTAAAGGGTGGAGATCAAGCTTTTCTATATAAATTTGGAGAACCACGTTTTTTAAGAAGGTCCTTTTAAAGATTTTAAAAGACTTGGCCAGTACCTGGTACAAAGTGAGGAAACTTCTTAAAATAAGTTATTTCAGCGCAATGGCCCCTGTATGGGACACACTGGGGTCTCCCGAATGGACCAAAGATGTATTAGTGGTACCACTTAAAGCAGCCGGGATCAACTTATGGACTCAACTCATACCAGAAGGTAGTGTGTTACCATGGGAAGTTCTTAAGGAAACAACGAATAAGCAACTTTCCAAATTCAAGTACATCCAAATAAAAAGCTGGTCACAATCAAGTGGTTTTGCAGTCGGCAAAACAAATGAGATGGAATCAACTTTAAATAAGAATCAGCAGCACAAGAAAGAAGTGGCAAATTTATATTGGCTCCTGTATGAAATGGCAGATGAAGATTTTACCCTTCCAACACAATTGTGGGTCGAATGTTTTCTGGGTTCCGGTACAGAAATATTATGGCAAGTATCTTATAATCTATTATATTCTACTGTATATTCTGCCAATTTAAGAAGAAATCATCTCCACAGAGTGTATTGGTCACCATACAAGCTTTCCAAGTTTGCGAAAGGTGCAGTTCCTTGCTGCCCAAAATGTTTGTTGGATAAAGCAGATGATGAGCACATGTTCATAAACTGCCCAGAATTAAATCTTTTTTGGAGTTCAGTTACTAGAGGTATGAGGGAAATATTTGGTTTTGAAATAGAGGTGAGCATCTTATTGATATTTTTTGGTTTACTTCTAAACTATGAGATATTAGCATTGGATAAAAATAAGTTGTGTGTATACCGGATTAAACCTGTATCCCCTACTCTTTTAGATTGGGTAAACGCTATTAAATATGTAGTTAAACTGGATACAGCCAGGGAGACTAATGACAGTGTAAAGAAGAAGCAGTTCTGGACAGCATGCAAGACCTGGCTGGATAATTTATAATCAATAGAGAACCATGTCTAATGATTAAGCCTATACATGGAAATACTTAACTACTTGGGTTAGTCCCGTTAGCCACCCAGTTAGTAGAGTGGGACAGACTGAAATCAAGTAGCTCTGTGTAAAATGCTTCCTATTTAGACCACAGGGTTTACGGTAGGCATGGGCGGAAAATCCGTTCCGCTCGCGGATTTTGCGGATTTTCGGGAAATCCGCAATCCGCGAGATTCGCGAATCTCCCGCAAAATCCGCAAATCCGCGAGCAGCGGATTTTGCTCGCACTGCTCGCACTGTTCGCGTGAGTTCGCGCCCCGCGAATAAGTGCAAAATTGCAGAAATACGATCTTAGCAAAACTGAAAGTAACTACTTACCAGGTTCAAAAGTTCAGGCTCATCATTAGTAGCCATTTCCTGTAGTGCTTCCTGAGGGGCCCCTCCAGAGTTCAGTTGCCAGTTGAAACTATTATGTGACCCTGCTCTGAACCTCAGAATAGTTACACATATGCCACAAAGGTCCTGAATTACAGCTAAGGGAGACAAGCAGGAGCCAGGCTGGAAGTTAAAATCCATTAATCAGCCCCTAATTCATTATTGTCAGTTGGGGCAGGGCAGGTGTTGTAACTAATTTTGCAACAATGAAAGCACTTAGCAAGTGCAAAAGATCACTAATCAGGGCGCACTAAGGAAGCAGGTGCCAGCTAAAAAAATATTCTGTGACACATTAATCAGCCCCAAATTAATTCAGGTCACTTGAGGCAGGGAAGGTGTGCTTTGCTTTGCCGAAAATAATGTACACTGGACAACCAGAGGGTGTGGTGATGAAACAGAGGGTGGCATGGGTGGGCCAGAGGGTGGCATGAGTAGTCAGAGAGTGGCAGTGGTGACAGAGAGTGGCAGTGATGAAGAAGAGTGTCCCAAACAGGCTGGACACGTAGAAACAACAAGTTCGCAAAACTTGCGACCCGACAGGTAAGTTCGCAAATTGCGAAATTGTAAAAACCCTCGCGAACTGGCAGAAACACGGGCGAACACAAAAAAAAAAAATCCGCAAATTCGCGGGAATTCGCGGATTTTGCGGATTGCGAATCCGCAAATCCGCAAAATTCGCGAACGCGAGATCCGCAAAATTCGCTCATGCTTAGTTTACGGTGGTGAAAATCAGTTGGGGGGCCACAGTGGACATCGAATATCTCTGGAACTGCTTAATGGCGTATGAGGAAAAATAGGTTTACTCCCATATCCATAAAGTTTTACATCCGGTTTCTTGAGGTTAACTTTACAGTGAAATTCCCTTACACAATTCTCATGCGATATAAGAGCTAACTTTGCACCAGAATTCATCATCGTGGAAATGGGAACTCCATGGACACTCCGTGCCAGAAGGATATTAACATGCCTTACTTAATACACAACTTACATCACTCATCACTTGTAACACCACATTATCTTCAACTCCTACCTCACTCACTTTCTCACTTTTCCCTTTTGATCTAAAACATTTCATAAAGAGACCCCCTTATTTTTTCTCCCATTTCGTATACCCCGTGTTTAGTGCCTGTGTGTCTCAGCTTTGCCATGTCCTCGGCATATACTCGGAACTCATGGGCTGCTAATGTCAGGGCCTGTGCTGTGGCCTCTCTGGGGTCTATGGCATGTGCTCTTTCCGCCTCCAACGCTGTCGCTTCCAAAGCTTTAACGTTATGTCTGTGCTCTCGCTTGTGGCGGGTAACGAATAGTTTCTTACCTGTCGGTGTAGTTTTGCAGCTTGATGATCTTTCTGGATTCACTATGCTGTGCATATTCCGCGGTCTTGTGGTTGGGTCCGGATTCGTAGTCTTTTCTTTGTTTTTTTTTGGTTTTTTTTGTCGCCCAGGTGGGCGTCGGCGTCACCCCTTCCTGGGTGTATTTCCGGTGACGTCGGCATGCTTCCTGCGGAAGCTCCCACCCTTGGGTGCCATCTTCGGATTCTTTTTTCCGTGTTTCTTTCGTTTCCGAAGTGATGGCAATGTTCTATGTAGGTGAAACTTCTTTTAACCGCTTTGTATAAAAGTCATCCATTTTATTCTATGGTTTTTTTTTTTGGTTTTTTTTTTGACCATCTCTTTCTCTCTCCAGCCTCTTCTTTCTGGCGGAGGTGGGTGGGTTCGCTAGTGAATCCAGAAAGATCATCAAGCTGCAAAACTACATCGACAGGTAAGAAACTATTCGTTTTGCAGCGTGAATCTTTCTGGATTCACTATGCTGTGCATAGATTTTGTAGCGGTTTCTCATTTCTGTGGCGGCTGGGTAGAAGATGAGCTTTGGTTCTTGAATATGTGCTGGAGCACCTTTTGTCCAACTTGTGCTTCTTTGTTCATTTGAACATCAATGCAGTAGTGCTTCGTGAATGTGTGCACTGAAGCCCATGTTGCCGCCAGGCATATGTCTTGTATGGGTGTATTAGCCAGGAAGGCTATTGTCGCACCCTTTTTCCTAGTGGAGTGGGCACGTGGTCCCTCTGCTAGTTCTTGTCCTGCCCGCTTGTGGCAGAGTTGGATTGTTTGCGCGATCCATCGTGCAATAGTGTTCTTTGTTACAGCCTTTCCCAAGAAACTGTTGGCGAATGACACGAAGAACTGCTTTGTCTTCCTGTGTCCTTTTGTCCTCTCGATATAGTGCATGACCGCCCTTCTGGCGTCTAGGGTGTGAAGGGCTCGCTCTGCACTATTTGTTGGTTTTTGGAAAAAACTCGGAATCTGTATGGACTGGTTCATATGGAATCTGGACACCACCTTTGGCAAGAAGTGTGGGTCAGTCCTCATCACAACCCTGTCATTGTGTATTTGTATGTATGGTTCCTGCAGAGTTAGCGCCTGAAGCTCGCTCACTCGTCGTAGGGACGTTATTGCAACCAAGAAAGCTGTCTTCATGGTCAGCATCTCTAGTGAGGCCTTGTGGAGCGGTTCAAAGGGCTCCTTCATGAGTTCCGTCAGGACTATGTTCAAGTTCCATGCCGGTGGTGGCAACCGCTTGGGTGGTGCGATCCTCTTCGCTCCTTCCAGGAATCTCTTCACAACCTGAGAGGTGAAGAAGCTCCTGCCCATCTCACCCCTTGTATAGGCGACTATCGCTGCCAAGTGGACTCTTAAGGAGGACGAGCTGAGTTTTTTCTCCAGTAAGTGCGTGAGGTATTTTAGCACTGTGGAGTCCTTCTTCATTTTATTGTGAAGTCTTTCCTTCCTGCACCATATTGTGAATCTCTTCCACTTTGCCCCGTAGCACTTCCGTGTGCTGAGCCTTCGTGCCTCCCGAAGGACCCTGAGGGTGCTCTCAGGCAGTCTCAAGTGTTCGAATTCTATGTCCTCAGGAGCCACGCGACCAGGCTCAGGCTCTCTGGCTCTGGGTGCAGTACCTCTCCGTTGTGCATGGAGAGCAGGTCTTTTCTTCTGCCGAATCTGTGGGGTGGACTCTGTGCCATCTCCATGATCTGCGAGTACCATGTCTGTCTGGCCCACTGTGGTGCGACCAGTATCAGGGTCATGTTGCTCGCTCTGCACTTGCTCAGTACTCTGTGTATCAGTGGTATCGGGGGGAAAAACGTAAGCAAATGTCCCGGACCAATCTATCCATAGGGCATTACCAAGGGACCCTTCTTCGGGTTGTCTGGATGCGAAGCTTCGGCATTTGGCATTCTGGCGTGTTGCAAACAGGTCAACTGATGGTGTTCCCCACTTGTTGAACAACCACTTCGTCTCCTGGGCATTGAGCTCCCACTCGTGGGATGTTGATGTCTGTCTGCTCAGCCAGTCTGCCTGAATGTTCTCCTTCCCTGGTAGGTGTATGGCCAGTAGGTCTATCCTGAGGGGGATGGCCCATCTCCATATCTCCTGCGCCAGTGTCGAAAGCGTTGTTGACTGTGTTCCACCCTGCTTGTTGATGTAGAACATCGCTGTGGTGTTGTCTGTTTGCAGCAATACCCTCTGCTTGTACAGTCTTGTTTGGAAGGCTTTCAATGCAAGGAAGATTGTTTTCAATTCCAGATAATTGATGTGCTTCGACGCATCTGCTGGAGTCCACAGACCCGACTTTGAGCTATTCCATGTGAGCGCCCCATCCCATCATGGATGCGTCTGTGGTGATGGTCACTGTTGGTTTTGGGGGTGTAAGAGGCTTTCCCTTTGCTATGTTCTCCATGGTCCACCATGTCATTTCCTTCTGCACTGCGTGCGTCACAACCACTAGATCCTCCCAACTCCCTGAAGCTTGTGACCATTGTTCCTGGAGCCATTCTTGGATGGGTCTCATTTGTAGTCGTACGTGTGGTACCAGGTGGATGCATGATGCCATCATCCCCAATATCTTGCTCCCAGTCCTCACTGTCCGAGCTTGTCCCTTCCAGTAGAGGCGAGCTTCCCTCACCAGGGCCCCTGCTCTCTTGTTGCTGGGGAACACTCTGCCCTGCAAGGTGTTGATCTGTGCCCCCAAGAAGATCTTCACTTGTTCCAGCTCCATTGATGATTTTTTCCAATGGATGGAAAACCCCAGGTTTATCAGTGTTCTCGTCACTGTATGTGCGTCCTTCTTGCATTTTTGGTACGAATCTGCTTTCACTAGCCAGTCGTCCAGGTGAGGATATACGTGTATCCCCCTCCTTCGTAGGTGCACTGCGACTGCCGCGAGGCACTTCGTGAAGACCCTCGGTGCTGATTTTAGACCAAAGGCTAGTGTCGTGAATTGGTAGTGGCTGTCTCCGACCGTGAACCTGAGCATATGTTTGTGCGTTACGTTCATTGGTATGTGCAGGTAGGCGTCCTTGAGGTCTATTGTGACCATGAAGTCCCCAATCTGCAATTGCGGTAGCACCTCCTGCAGGGAGGTCATTTTGACTTTTTGTGTTCTTGTGAATGTGTTCAGGAACCTGAGGTCCAGAATGGGTCTCATTGTCTCGTCGACCTTTGGCACGAGGAAATACGTTGAGTATATTCCCTTGTTTCTTTCTTTGAAGGGAACCCGTTCTATGGCCTCCTTTTGAAGGAGCTCTCTCGCTTCTTCCTGAAGCCGCTGTAGCTGTTAGTTTGTTAGTGGCTTTCGCTTTGGTCTCCTGCTTGTTGGTCTTCCTTCCAATTCCAAGCAGTACCCGTATTGGATGATGTTTAGAATCCATTTGTCTGATGTGATCCCTCTCCATTCCTGGAGATAGAGTCTTAATCTTCCACCCACTGGTGTTACGTGGTGGTAGTTGTCCATTGTGTCCTGACCCCTTTGTATGTGCTGCCCCCCGGGGTCCTTTCTGGGGGCGGGCACACGGGTGTTTCTGAAGTCATTTAGAGGCGGGCTGCTGGCCCCCTCTTTTATGCTGTCCACGTCCATTTCCTCTCCCTCGAAAGGACTGGCCCCTTTACTGGTACTGCCAGGACTGCTTCTGTTGACTCTGTTGCGCCTGCGAGTCAGCCTGGTGCGTCTGTTGGAAAGCCTGGTGTGAAGTACCTGGCTGGTTTCCACCTCTTCCGCCGGGCCTCCGTGACTGGCTGCCCCTTTTGTTGCCTCTGAACTGCAAAGCTCCCATGGATCGTGCAGTTTCATTGTCTTTCTTCAGTTGACTGAGTTTTTCGTCAACTGTTGTCCCGAACAGCGTCTCGCCGTTGAACGGAGTGTTCAAGATGCTGTGTTGCACTTCAGGCTTAAAGCCAGAGATTCTGAGCCATGCGTGTCTTCTTTCCGTGACACCCATCATCATGAGCCTGCTGGAGGTGTCTGCACCATCCAGGGCCGTCTTGAGGCAACAATTTGCCGCATTCTTCCCTTCTTCCACCAGTTTTTCAGCGTTCTGCCTGGCCTCCTGGGGTAGGTCTTTCACCAGTTTTCCTAGCTCCTCCATGATCTGGTACATGTGCCTGTTTATGAGGGCATTGGAATTAGCCATGCGCCATTGGGTCGCGGCATTCTGTTCGATCCTTCTGCCCACTAAGTCCATCCTCTTGCTCTCCTTATCAGGAGGAGGTCCAGAAGTGGTGGCCACGTTAGCCCTCTTTCTTGCTATGGCTGTGATGATGGAGTCAGCTGAGACCACGCCTCGAATGTAGGCTGGGTCCTTCGATGAATGTTTGTACTTTTTTTCGGTTCTGGGAGTGACTGCCTTGCATGTAGCGGGCTCCCTGAATGCTTCCATCCCCTGCGCCAAGACGCTGTCGAGCATAGGTAGATACTGGCTCCTTGTTTGCGTGGGGAGTAATGTCTCGAGGAGAAAGTCCGCTTTCTGCTTCTCCTCGTCGAGCTTGAGCTTGAAAGCTGTTGCCGCCGACCTTATCACCGAGTTGTAAGCCCCGATGTCGTCTGGCGGCGATGGCCTCGAGGGGTATGTGTCGACCGCCTCTTCTGGGCTTTCGGTGTCGACATCCAGGTAATCCTCCTCCTGCGGGTCAGAGGTGGCCGACTCGGCGTCCAACCTGCTGTCCTCTTCCTCCTCATAGCTGTAAGCTTCGTAGGGATTCTCGTCCTCATCCTGGTCGTCGACCATTTCGGTGCCAGGCTCATGTTCCTCGACTTGTTCCTCTTCCTCCTCGACCACTTCCCCCATGGGTGGCTTGGTCTTGTGGGGAATCGTGAAGGCTCTCATCTTGGCGTCGAAATCCTTTTTCCGCTGCAAGATGTTTTCCATTTCGGCTTCTAGTCGCCGTTTTTTCTTTTCCATCTCGGCCGCGTTGTCCGCGCCGGATTGTTCGGCCACTCTCTTCGGCGCCTGCCTCGGCTGCGAGAGCTTCGGCGTCGAGGCCTTGGACGTCAAACTGGGTTTCGGGTCCCTGTACGGCGTCGAAGCTTTAGGGTCTTTCTCCCTCGACGTCGATCGGTCCTTTTCGGGGACGATCTTCGGCGACTTCTGCTGCTCAGCAGCTCTCGGCGCCAGGGACTCCTTCTCAGAGGATCCGCTGGGCCTGTGGGTAGCCGCGGACGTGAGGTGTCTCTGCGTCGGTGCTTTCGAGGCCTTGCCCTCGTTTTTTCAAGACTCGGATTCTCTCGTGCTCTTGGGGAACGACGAGTCTCCTACCTTATCAGATGTCTTCGTGTAATCGGTCTCTACGACCGTGTAGCTGCCGTCTTCGGCGGCAGCGTTGTCCTCTTCCTCCGAGGACATCCCCAGCTTGTACAGCGATGGCGTCGGGCCTTTTCCTTTGAGGGTGGCGTGCGCTACCCTCTGGCTCCTCCTTACACGAAGGGTCTTCTGGACGAAGACGGAGCAGGCGTTGCAGTCTTCGCTTCTGTGTTCTACCGGTAGGCAAAGGTTGCAAACCGGGTGCTGGTCTTTCTGCGCGAACTTGTGGTGGCAATTAGGGCAGAACCTGAACGGCGTGTTGTCCATCATCGAGTGTTTAGGCCTCCCTGGCCGCGCGAACGTCGACGATCGTCGAAGTCCTCGATTAATTCTCCTTCCTTTCGCCGGGCAGTGTTCGGCGAAGTCCTTCGTAGTCTTCTTCTTTCGATATCTTCTCCAATTTCGATCTTTTTCTAGTACTTTCTCCAAAAATGTCTGGAGCCCAAACGGGAACGATCCAGACCCGACCGCGGAAAAAAGAATCTGAAGATGGTGCCCAAGGGTGGGAGCTTCCGCAGGAAGCATGCCGACGTCACCGGAAATACACCCAGGAAGGGGTGACGCTGACGCCCACCTGGGCGACAAAAAAACAAAGAAAAGACTACGAATCCGGACCCAACCCCAAGACCGCGGAATATGCACAGCATAGTGAATCCAGAAAGATTCACGCTGCAAAATTATCGAGATGGCCTGCCCCCGGATAACTGTTTTGTATGCCTCCCAAAGCGTGCATGGTGAATCTACCGTCAACGCATTTTCGGTGAAGTAGTTGTTACTAGGGCCTTTGCTATCACACGGTTCTGTAAGTACCCCGGATATAGGGGGTAGAATCTCTGTCGTCTATGGAGCTGTGTAGTATATGTAAGATGTATCGGGAGTGGTCGGAGATTCCCCTTGTCAAGTGTTCGACCGCCATTACCTTCTCTGGGGCTACTGCTAGCGTCAGGATGTAGTCTATACCTGAGAGACTATTGTGTGCTCCAGAGTAAAAAGTGTACTGTTGATCTATGGGGTGTTTTAGTCTCCACATGTCAGTGAGGCCCATGGCGTCAAGAAAGTCCCTCAGGGCTTGATTGGATCGGTTTTCCTCCCTGGGTGAGTTGCGGTCAAGTGCCGCGTAACATACTGCATTTAGGTCTCCCCCCATGAGAAGTTCGCCCTCTGGTAATTCTAACAATAGTTTCCCAAGTTCATGGAAGGCTGACTGGTGAAGTGTCGGTGGGATACAAACAGAGACCAAATTGTAGAGGCGCCCCTCCCATTGACAAGTAAGTGCGGCAAAACGCCCCTGATCATCTACCCACGTTTTCATGATCACCAGTGGGGAGTGTTTATGAATTAGTATACCAACCCCTCTGGATCCGGAGGAAAACTCTGCATGTGCGGCCATCTTAAATCCCCAGCGGTTGAATGCTTTACTTGCCTGCCCTACCAAATGAGTTTCCTGGAGTAACACCACTGTTGGGCCTTTTCTCTTTAGATACTGCAGGACCAGTCCCCTTTTTATTTTGTGTCCCAACCCGTTCACATTCCAGGACATAATGGATAGGGGAGAGGCGACGGTTCGAGGAGTTTGGGGTTCAGGACCCACTATTTTGCTGCTTACCATGGCGATCACTTGGTGAACTTCGCCATTCGGCCTCTGTGCCCGTGTATGCACCCAGTGTCCGTGTATTCAGGTCTGTCGTGTTGAGGAGTGACTGTGAAACTGTAATCTTCAAACAGATTCGCATAAACTTAACATTAAACAAAACCCCTACCCCCCCACCCTGCTCGGCGGATCCAGAACCATGCACCTCCCCAACTGAGCAGAGTGCTTGTGTACCCTAGTGAGTTGCATAACAAGCGGGGTGAGACCCCGTTGACCCTTATGTAGTCCCCATAGCGGAGGTTAGTCCCATCAGTACATTTGGGTTCGATAGTTCCTACCTGCTGCAGTCTTAATGTGCTGACCGGCAGCTGCTGCCACATGTCTCTGTAGTGTTCAGTTCCCCCCCCGCCTCCCTCCGTAGAGCCCACTTGTAGGTCATTTTCATAGGGAAGGAAAGGTGCTTCAGGACTTTGGTCGTAGTGCTTGTTCGTAGCCTGTGGTGGAGTGGACTTTGCCGTCTATTCGTCAATGTTCATTCTCCGCGCGGTGTCCCCCGTCGTCCGAGTCAGTGCGATTGTTCCCTTGACGCTTGGATCCTCGTGCCAGCCGCCAGCCCTCCAGCCATTCCTTCGCCTCTTCAGGTGACTCCAGAAACCATGCTTTCCCTTCGGATTCTACACGGAGCCTCGCCAGGAAAATCATGGAGTATTTGATTTCCCTGGCTCTGAGCTCCCTCTTCACCTCCGTGAAGCTCCTCCACTGGTGGGCCACTGCTGCCGTGTAATCGGGGTAAAACGTGACCTCTGAGTTCTCAATCTTGAAGGGACCCTTTTTAAAACAAATTTTACACATCTTTTTGTGAGCAGGACATTCTCTGGAATTTGCAAAAGGACTGTGGCTAACACACCTGAAACAAAGATTTTTGCTGTGGGAATTACTGTAATTGTTATCCTTCGATGTAGCACCCATCGCCTGCACAGGAAAAAGGAGTATCTTTATCTTTCTGTAGTGATCTTATTCATGACATGGAGAGCTCCACCTCAATCACCTCTGACAAGCCTGGGTCACTACTTGACCACAAGGCTTCTCGTAGTTTATCAGAATTACATTGTAGCATGAACTGATCTCTTATCCGATCATCACCATTCATACCAAACTCACAGGTGGAAGCTAGTAGAGAGGTTACAAATACTTCCACGGATTCCTCTGACCCCTGTTTCCAGTGACCAAGTGGAAATGTTCAAAAATTATAGAAACTTTTGGCAAGTAAAGCACATCTATTTTTTAATTGCTCTCTCAAATTAATTGGCTACACGGCCCTCATCACCATTCTCCTCCTTGTGATATCGTCTGGAAGATTTTCAAAGATCTCCTGTCCTTCAGCCCCCAAAAATTGAGTAACATGGCAGTTCTCCTTTCTGCTGACACATAAGTAAGAGGTGAACATCGTCCTGCATTTATGCCACCTAAGAGTAGGTTAATCCAGAGAATTCAAGAAAAATGGTGGTGGGGAAATGTGATGCATTTTAACTAGAAAAGTAACTTACAACAACAAGGACCAATAAGCCAGCCAAACAATTTCAGCAGTACACAGTAAATACACTCACTAGTACTTTTAGGAAAAAATGCAAGTTATGATATAACACAAACCTGCACCAAAGATACACAGAGTTTAAATAGCGAACAGGATAAAACTTTTGCAAACCGTTTTCCATTGCTCTTTTCCCCTTTTTTTCCACAAATAAAGGAGCACAAAGTGTTGCCAGAAACAAAATAGCACATGGTGCAGCGGTCCCAGTTTATTTGCTTGTTACAGTACAATAATAATAGGGAATCCCAGGGGGGCGGAGCTAGCCGGCGTCGATGGCGGACGCGTGAGCCTTCGGCTCCTCGCATAGCCCCAGAATAATCCTGCAAAACTATCCTTAATTGTGCTGAACAAGCCAAAGCAGGCTCTTGCCCGTCTGCTGGCACCCCCAGCTGCCGTTGAGACTTTTGGGCCGATTACGGGTGCGCCCTCCCGACTATTTGGGGGGGTCGTTCCCGGCGGCGCGGCAGTGGAGAACTAGGCCGGCAGCAGCGCTATCCTGGAGAAGAGGCCGGGGGACGTCATCGGACGTGCGGCCTCAGCACTGGCGGTGGTCGGGCTGAACGCAAGAGGTCTCACAGTTGGGTTTTGTCACTGATCGAGTCGCCCTCTGCTAACTAGTCGGCGACGACCATCTGAGGGAAGAGCCTGGGGACTCGGCGGAGTAGCGAAGCAGCGGAGCGAACAACACCAGAGAACTGCGTCACGAGGTGGGGTGGCTATTAGCTCGTCGCCAAGACCTGTCTGATTCCCCGCAGCGACGACCTCTCCTATCCCTTAAGGGACGAAGTTGCCCGGGGCTGGCATAGTGGATCTGCTACCTCCTGGGCTAGGAGGCTTCAAGACTTGTGGAAGTGAACGGAAGGGCTCTGCCCGCCATCGCAGACGCCATCTTGGGCGCATCCGTCACTCGAAAATTGGTGGCAGCACCTCGGTTACCAGCGAGGATCCCGACACTGCATGGTCGGCCTGTTCCCTTGATTAGCATTATCACACGTCGGTGACTGAGATGGGGAAGAACGACACAACACAGGGGAAGATCTCCTTTGAACGGCGTCGGCCGAAAGGGTCGGAGATGGCGGCGCCGGACACATCGCCGAAGGGAGCTGCGGCACCGGCCCCGGCGACCACGGAGCTTCGGGACATGCTGGCTGCAATGGAGAAGGGCATCCAGGATAGCATTGCCTCGGTGGGCTCCAAGATAGACGCTCTATCCTACCGCATGGATCGAATGGCGGAGCACGTGGATAAGCATGCGGAACGCCTAGACATGGCGGAGCGCCGCCTCACTGAAGCTGAGGAAGCCCAAACGGAGTGGGACAAAGAAAGAAAGCAGTTTGATAGACTCCTGACTGTGATCAGAGACAAGACGGAGGACTTGGAGGCGCGATCACGCAGATCCAACCTCCGTATCACGGGAGTGGCGGAAACCACACAAACGGGGAAGATGGAGTTATACGTGGAGAAACTGCTGAAACTGCTACTGGGCGAGGAGGTTTTTTCCCCCCCATGTTCATTGTGGAACGCGCGCATCACACGTTGGGCCCAAAACCTCAGCCCGGCGCACCTCCCCGCCCCATTATTGCGAAACTGCTTAACTACCGCGACAGGGACACTGCTTTGCGAGTGGTGAGGGAGAAAGGCAAACTGCAGCATGAAGGTATGGATATCTCCCTCTAGCCGGACTTTACAGCCAGGGTGCAGGAAGAAAGGCGACAGTTTGCACCGTATAAGAAACAACTCCGAACACTGGGCCTGGACTATGCGATGATGTATCCCGCCAAGCTCCGGATCAATACCGGTGGGAGGTCGTATTATTTCACGGACCCTAAGGAACTCCATAAGTCCCTGAAGACTTGGACAAGGGAGCGGAAGGAGGCCCGGCGTGGCCAAGACGACGAAGCCGGCTCGACATCGAACCTGGAAGAACAGGACTAGGAGCTGCGATTGTGTGACTTGACACTCTTCACCGAAGGTAGTCCACGGACCCTGGCAACACGGGGACTCCGAGATTGCAGAGGCGCAGGGAGCCTATGTTCGCCTCACTGGGGATTATTGATTGAGAGTGGAGACACTGATAGGGCACTAGCCTTGTGCACTGCTGGTAAGGTATTGGTCGTAACGGGGGAAAGTCCCTGGACAATAAGGCAGGCTTGGGGGAGCCGGTTTGGGTGGGTGAGGGCTATGACTCTTGCTATTTGAAGGGCACTGAAATACAAGAGGGGCTGCAAGGGGGCGCGGTTCGGACACTTTTCCGGAACAGTTCGTGGTTTGCTATATTGGCGCGCTCTGCCCTGGTGCCTTTGGTTGTCTTACTTTCTGAGGGGTTAGTGTTGGACTATTGAACACTACACTTGTTGAGAGTACATGGGGGGGTTCTTGGGGCCTGTCTGACCAGGTTGGGGGAGGTCGGCTGTGGGTGGGATGATGCACTAGGGGTTGGTACTAGGGTTTGGACTGATGGGGAGTGTTGTTGCTTGGGGTTGTTTGTGGGTCTTGTTTATGCGGAGTGTGGACTGCAGTGTAATGCTGTACCTGTTCGGAAGCGCCGGCTGGCGGCTTTGAGATTATGTGAACTACTGTGTCCTGATTTGCTTATCCTCGATGTTTATACACAAGTGAACCCCGGTAATGGCTAATGTAGCGAGGAACTTGCATGCACGTGCCCTGAATAAGCTGAACCTGCTGACCTGGAATGTGCGGGGCCTGAACGACTTCCGTAAAGTAAGGAAGGTCATTAGCTATCTCAATAGGCATCATGTAGACATTGCCCTGCTACAGGAAACGCACTTGCCGCTCTCCAGCAGAATACTACAATTCAGGGGTCTGGCTGTGAATGTCTATGGCCCTAATTATGACCACCCTGAATTCTACGCGACTCTGTCCGCTCTTGCCAGAACATATGCACAACCATGGATGTTGCGGGGCGGGGACTTTAACTTTGTGTTCGACCCAGCTGTGGACCGTTCTGCGGGCAATGTTCGGCGCCCTGTGGCCTCGGCCTCACATATGGCGGCTGAAATGATCAAATCTGACCTGGTGGATGTTTGGAGGGAGAAGCATCCTACGAAGGGTGGTTTTACACATTACTCGGCGTTCCACAACGTCCATACCAGGATAGACTACTGGTTGGCGACTCCCCTGGTACTGGGTAACATTAGCACATGAGAGGTCCTTCCACGCACACTCTCGGACCACTCCCCTATTCTTGTACACCTTGTGACGGCCAGGAGGGGGATCCCGGCCTTCACATGGAGGTTCCCGCCTTTTGCGCTGCTAGATGAGGCATTCAGGGGGGAGCTAGCTGAAGATATAGAAACATACTTTGCGACAAACATAGGCACAGTAGACGATTTTTTTACGGTCTGGGGAGGCCTTTAAGGCCTACATCAGGGGGGTGGCGATGTCAAAGCACTTGAGTGTGTTACGCGCCATTCGGCGGGATCTCACTACTCTGGAGAATAGGTTAGCGGAGCTTGAGGCTAGGCGACTGCAGTCAAGCGGCGACACGGAGGGGCCGGCGATCACCCAACTTTTGTCCGAGTTTCAGGCACTGGTGGACAGGGAGGTCCTCTATATGGGCAAATATGCCACAGCTAGACAATACGGGGAGGGGGAAAGGCCTGGCGCGCTACTGGCGTGCATGGTCCGTAGCTCTAGGCGCCTACTGGTTGTTGAGGAGCTGAGGACTCCAGAGGGAGACACAGTAACGGATGAGGAGCAGATACTAGAGACCTTCAGGAGGTACTACGCAGGATTATATCAGTCACAGACGCAGGGAGTGGAGAGCGAGATGGAAGACTACTTAGATCATATAGCTATGCCGTTCCTCAAGAACTCGGATAGAGAATTCTTGATGGCCCTCTTCCACCAGGACGAAATCCTAGAGGCGCTAGCGAGTATGAGGTCGGGTAGTGCGCCGGGCTCGGATGGCCTCACGGTTAGTTTCTATAAAGCCTTTAAGGACTTACTGCTGCCACACTTGACCGCCCTATTTGACGCCATCTGCGAGAATGGCGAAATGCCGACTACTATGCGTGAAGCACTGCTAATTACTATACCTAAACCGGGAAAACCGCCCGATCTTTGCGGCTCGTACAGGCCACTCAGCCTGCTCAATGTCGATGCCAAGATTTATGCTAAGGTCATCGCCACTCGACTGGCCTTACTGGTACCTGAGCTGGTCGCGCCGGAGCAATCCGGATTTGTCCCGTGCAGGAATCTAACTTACAACATTCGCACGGTGCTAGGAGCAATGCAGCATGTCAAGCAGGAGAACAGCGCTCTGGCAATCTTCCTTGACATGGAAAAGGCGTTCGACTCGGTTGAGTGGCCCTTCATGGTACGTGTGCTGCGGAAACTGGGTCTAGGGGAGCCGTTCCTACAGCAGATAGGGGCGCTGTACCATTGTCCCACTGCTAGGCTACGTCTGGGCGATAGGGTGACGGAGCCGATACACATTGGGAGAGGAACGCGACAGGGCTGCCCCCTGTCGCCGTTGCTTTACGCACTGGTGGCAGAGCCCCTGGCGTGTGCCATACGAGAATACCACAGCCTGGAGGGTATTAGTTTCCCCACATATAAAATAGGGATATCGACCTATGCAGATGATACGTTACTGTACATTAGAGATCCGTAAGCCAACTTGGCCGCGGTGCTACGCGAGGTGGTCCGTTTCGGCTCACTGTCGGGCCTGAAGGTGAATTGGGATAAGTCGATCGCGTTCCCGCTCACCCCAGTGACGCGACCGTTCGCTATGGAGTACCCATTGCAGTGGTCCACCGACTCGGTTCGCTACCTGGGCATTCGCCTTCATACGGACCGTGAGATCCTTATCCGGGACAATTACGGGGTGGCTTATAGCAAATTGGTTGATGACGTGGATAAGTGGATCAGGCTTCCGCTCTCCCTTTCGGGCAGAATCGCTTTAATGAAAATGGTGATACTTCCCCGTTTCCTGTTTCTCTTCCTGAATTTTCCTGTGGTATTGTCGAAGGTCTTCTTTAGGCAACTTACCAAAGTAATGGTGCGGCTGGCCTGGGGTGGCAAGCAGCCCAGAGTCCGGTGGACAACCCTAATTCTCCCCTGCGAGATAGGGGGGCTGGGGGCGCCAGACCTAGAACGCTATTATAGGGTCGCACAAGCCTCGCATCTACACTCGTGGGTAGATGGTGATGCTCGGACCCCGCACCTCATATTGGAGCGGCTGTTTGCGGACCCGCTTCCTCTGCCCGCCACTGTTTGTCAGCCCACTGACCGCACGGTTGGCCAGATGGACTCGCTGAAAGCAACCAACCATGCCTGGAACTGCTTGGTGAGTGCTCGTGGCTGTACATTACTGTACTCCCCACTGCTACCTGTGGATTGGGCCATTTGGCTGGATCCTCTGGGGGAAAAAGGGGTGGTCAAAGCCTTACGGTCTCTTGGCGTAGTCAGAATGGCAGACCTGTTCACGGATGGTAAACTTAAAACCTGGGACCAGTTGTCGGCGGCCGAGGCAGGCCACACCCTGCTACAGAAATTCCAATATCACAGGCTCCGCTCGGCGTTCCGTGAAATACTAGGCTCAGACCTGGAGGAACCGGAAGAGATCCCAGAACTGACCTATGTACTTAAATCCAACTCGTCGGCGAAGCTCATTTCGCAGCTTAACAAGCTGGGTGCGACGCAGCAGCGCGTGCAGCCGTCTAAGGCCAGGGAGGCCTGGCAAGCTGATTTTCAATCCCCCATAGATGACGGGATGTGGCGATACTGCTGCTCCAGCACGCGTAAGATTTCCTTGAACGGCAGGCACCGCTTGGTGCATTTCAAATATTTGCAGCGGGTGTACTACACTCCTGAACGTCTACACCGCTATGGCCTCCGTCCCACAGCTGAATGCGAGCGCTGCCGGACAGGGGTGGCAGGTTTTTTCCACTTGGCATGGTTATGTCCTGGGGTGCAGGCGTTCTGGGAAGACGTATTTGCCGAACTTGATCAGATTCTGGGGGAACCCCTGCCACGCGCTCCTGCCCTGGCGCTTATTGGTTACTCTAAGCCTCTAGTCCCAGGGCTGCGTCGCCTGGTGGACATGGCGCTGCTGTTGGCAAGAAGGGTGGTCGCGGCGTGCTGGATGCGAGGGCCCCTTCCCACGAAAACTAGATGGATGAGGGATCTACAGTACTGCTGCACCCAGACAGAACTGTACAGCGACCTGCTCCCGCCCAGAAGTAGGCCCAAAAACTTCTGGGATCTTTACAAAGAGCACTTACAGAAAGGAGAGGAGGACAGTTCTGACACCTCTGAGGCGGTTGAACTGCAAGATAGGATGGAGGAGTTAGGTCCTGACAATGTTCACTGTGATACAGGAGAGGGAGGGGGAGGGAATGCCCCGAGTTAAAGGGGGGCAGCTGTGAGGACCCAGGGTTGGGATAGCGGGGGGCTGCTGAGGGAGGACTGTTCACTACGGGGGGTTGGGCACTGGACACAGGGTAAGCACACGCGGGGACATGTTAGTCGGGACGGGGGTGGCGGACACACAGACACACTCTAGGGGGTGGGGTGGGAGTTTGGCGGGAACTGTTTTTTCTTGCTCTCGCCTCAATGTTTGCTCGATTAAACGCGATTACAGAAGTTGATTGCCAGTTGACACACCGCACCCGCACGTGGCCGTGCGATATAACCTCCTAAAAGTCACAGTTATGTAAGTTATGTACTACCTCGCCGCCGCCCCCCGGGATGCCGGCAAAAAGGCTGTGTACGAACTACTACCTTGCTGCCTACGTGATTTTGGTACTGTATGCGGAGGTACACTATGCTTGTGTGCTACATTTGATGATGTCAATGGCTGTGCTATCAATAAAGATCTCTTGGTTTTATAAAAATTAAAAAAAATAATAGGGAATCCCATACAGCTAAATATATGCAGAGTAGAATATACGCAAAATGAGGAGTGAACATTGCAGAACAAACTACGCAGGGCTAGCAGGACCAATAATTGGAAACCTGAAAGTAAACAAATGCAGCCGAGTATTCAGAAGTTAAACCTACACCACACCGGTTGAAAACGATAATCCGCTAACAGCACTATCCGTGAAATATCCTTAGAAGCCTTGCCAACACTGTGTGCAGGCTTCTCCGTTGCTGGACAACTCCAAACCAAGGGACGTTGCAGCAGAAACAAAATGGATGCTACATGATAATGTTTTAAGCATGTTGCAGGCAAGCTGTTTCATTGCTGGGCTACACCAACCCAGTGACGCAAGACAAGACGTCAATTCCGTTTGTCTCTGGGTGATTCAGGCAACATTTTGGGTGTGAAATGCCTCTGTTAACTAGGAAGGTTTCCATTTCTGAGGAGGTTCATTGCACACCACTGTCCGCGAGAATGTTATTCGGATTTACCTGGTTTCCAAACACCACCTCAAGAAACTAACAAACAGATTTAGTGGTAATGTCATGCACAAACTTCCCCACAGGCCGTCTGGACCACAAGTCCATTAACGCCAACGCATACCTATTGCTACCACCTTTGCAGTCTACAGGACCCATGATCTCGCATGCCAACTCCTTCCAGACACCCTCAGGGATTTTCTGCTCACCAAAGGAGCCATCCTAATCTTTAGGCTCTTCTTGCGGAGTTTACAGTCATAACACTCTCACCACTCTTTCTGCCGGAAAATCCATTCCTGGCCACCAATAGTTGTCCTTAATTGTTCTTTGGTCTTGCAAATGCCTTGGTGACCATCGTGAGCCAATTCTAACAAGCGATGTGTAAGCCCTTCAGGAACCACAAGCCTATTGCCTCTCATAACAATGTGATTGCTCACAAATAGCTTAATTTTTTTGTTTCATTTCCTGGAAGGGAATCTGAGTTATCTCTATCCTGTTTGAGCATCTTTCTTCTATATGCTGCAACTTCACAAGAACAATCCAAGTTGAACTCAAAATGGCTCCCTTAACGGATGAATGGGGTGGTCCACAAGATACAAGCCTTTTTATAGCAGCAGGATTTAGGAGACCGAAATCCTCATCTTGGGACCAACCCCCTCCGCTTGGGATGACTCCTGGTGGCTTGCTTCACTAGGAACACCCCCCACACCCATAGACCACACATGCAACCTCTGCATCATACTGGACTCCTCACTCAAAATGAACCACCAGCTCAACGCTTCTTCATCATGCTTCCACCTGCTTCGCCTGCTTCGAAAGACCTTCAGATGGATCCCCGCTGAATCCAGAAAGACAGTCACCCGCGTGCTCATCAGCAGCAGACTCTCCTACGGAAACGCTCTCTATGCCAGCATGACACAAACTCCTCAGAAAACTACAAAACATTCAAAGCGCTGCAGCCCGACTGGTCCTCAACATTTCCCATGGCAGCTACATCACTGAACGCCTGCTAGAAATCCACTGGCTCCCAGTCAAGAAAAGAGTCACTCAAGCTCCTCACACATGCCCACAAATCCCTCCACAACGCAGGACCAGCATACCTGAACCACTGCCTCTCATTCCACGTACTCACCAGACACCTCAGCTCTGTCCAACTGGCTCTGGGCACTGTCCCACGGACCCGCAAGACCAGGAACAGAGGAATATCCTTCTACTACCTTGCGGCCTAGCCCTGGAACACCCTGCCCCTCCCCCTCCGGGAAGCACCATCCACCGTCGCTGACCCAATTCAGGAAATTTCTCAAGACCTGGCTCTTCGACTGAATCCCAGCACCCAAACAGATCAGCACCCTGCCACCTTAGCACCTTGAGACCATCACAGGTGAGGAGTCGCGCTATATAAACCATGATTGATTGATTGGGAAAAGAGACATTGTCACCATTGGCGATCAGACAAGGCCCCCTTTTTTGGGGAATGGAACAGGAGCATGACAACTGCACGAATACCGATGAGCATGTGTATACATCTAGGGGCTGCCCTCAGAAGTACCACAGGAGATGGGGTAAGTGGTGGGACACCTACAAGAGAGTGGACTATAAATAGGAAAAATTGTGCATGATCAATGGCATGTGAGAACTATGTTTATTTAGATGTTGACCATGATGTGTAAAGCTGTACAACGCTGTTCATTGCAAAGAATAACATTTTAAAGTATACCTATTCCTGCATCATACCCAACAGCCCACAAGTAACAAAAGTGTAACTATATCCTGGTGTGGCCAATCCCCCAGCATCTCAGAGCCCACAATATCCAAATAAAGAGAAAATAACTCACTCCCCAAGTCTGGTAGTCTTCCAACAACACAATTTATTGAGAAAATAAATAACCTTCAGAAAACGGCTAGTAAAGAGGGCAGGACATTTAGTACCAAATTAATTTACAGGACATTAGGCCTCAGTGCAGGTTGTTCAATATTGTGCCATGAATCAACAGTACTGCATAGGAAACTGAACTAGTTATACCATCCTCTTCTCTTGGCCATATATGGGAAAAGCTCCAGGGAGAGGTTGTAAATCTAAGGCCACCCCTCCAGCAGGTCCTCTCTCAGGAAAAGAGAAAGGGGCGGTGCACACTGCAGTTTATTTGCTAAGAGCAAATGCAAGTGATGCTGTGGTACCTATGGATGAGGACGGAATTGTGTTAGTGAACAGACGCATACAATATGCCTCCTGTTATGAAGGGGGAAATGGTAGTCATGTAGGTGTGACCAGTGATGGGTAAGGAACTGAGGGCTGTTCCTGTGGAGACAGTGGTGAAACAAGATTGTTAGCTTGGGAACGTGCCACACACAGGAGAGAGTTGTGTATGGGGAGTGGTGTATTTGGTGAGGTAGTGGTTGTGCATACTTGAGTGTGATGAAACATATCCATGGCCAGGCTTACATTCTGGATTGTACACATCAAATGGGCAGATCCGTAGAGGCCAGGGATGTGGTGCTATACCACATCATGTAGTAAAAGCCCCACTGGTAAGGAGTGAATTGGGTACGCATCACTGATCAGAGATCACAGTCTGTGACTTGCACCGTATCTTCACCACACCACGCTCACCCCGAGCAGCTTTCAAGAGGTGGCGTTTCACCCCCGAGAAAAGGCTAGGAACCACTCAGTGTGATCGGTTGGAGCTCATAGTCTTTGGCAACACCCATGATGGAGCAAACAAAAAAAAGCGGCCAGTAGGTGGAACTGGTCTCCATTCCCTAGTGGTGCAATCAGTCACATGGCAGGCGCTTCACTTCCAGCAATGTGGGGTCTTTCTCCAATATGGTCAAGATAACGCGGTCCAGGTACTGCCGCAGATGTTTGTTAATGTCCTTTTGTTCCTGCAGGGCTTGGACCTAGGAAGAGAAGGGGACAGTGTTAGAGGTGGTAATCGAAGGGCTGGGGAAGAGTCACTAGGAAACCATCCTCTGGCCTTGGGGATGGAAGCATTCCTGAGATACATAAGTCCAGCATATGACCAGCAGATGCAATTGGAAAGGAAGCAGGGTTGTGCAACAGTCGGTCATATATCAGGGCAATGCATCTGAAAAGCTTGGAAGAGTGAGGATTAGAGGTGGTCAAGGACTGAGCCAGCAGAGTTGTGGGTTGTTCCTGGGAGAAGGCAAGTGGGAGTGGAGGGAGTGGAGGGACTGGGATGTATCTTACCTGCTCAAGGGAGACCAGCTCCATCTCATCCACCAAGGAGCAGAAATCCGAGCCCGGTGCTGGTGGTCGAGGGTCCCCATTCTGCTGCCATAAGAGTGCCCGACCTTGTGCAGATAGGGCCTCCTGCAGCTCTTCAACCTCTGCCCGCAGTCGCAAGTTCTCCTGGCAAGGAGAAAAAAAGAAGACGTTTGTTAGAGTATCACAAAGGAGGAAGTGGCATAAAACTAAGTTTAAACTTGAGGCACATGGCATAGTAGATGTGGGCACCAACTGGGCACTCTGCCCTCACCTGAGCCATTGGGTCCATCTCCTTCAGGAAGTCATCTGAGTACGTCTGAACAACCATATCCTTTTTTGGGGGCCTTTGCACCGGTTGAAGGGCAACATCTTCCTGATCCCAATAATCTGGCAGCTGGTTCCTCAGTCCATCAATTACCTGAGGACACAAAAGAAGAAATCAGGAGAAGGGGATAAAAAGGTTGTAATCTGAGGTTTCCTCCTCTCTCAGGGGTAGATACCAGTCTGTGGTCACCGAGCCAGGGGAATCCATGGTTATATATGGAACGGGATTGGCCAGTCTGATTCTTCTATATTAGAAGGGAACCCCAGTTCTGCTGCAATAAATCAGAATCCACTCTATATGCATAAGTATCAGTGTGCATTAGAAGCATAGGTAAAATTAGCTCCTCTGGACCTTGCAAGGCCAGATCGGTTCACTGCCAGCTCTGGTGCAGGGGACACAATCTAAAATCACCTATTTTTTGCTATTTCTGGCCTCATTGTTTGCTCGACTACTTAACTGGTTTTTAGAGCTTATTGTCAAGGTCTCTGAATTAGTTTTTATTTACCCAACCCAATTCCACAATCTTAGTTACGCTGATAAGTTGGTACCAGAATCATAGCACGTGATGAGTATAGGATATATTTTCCTGCATTTGGCGATTGAGCCCTTTTTTTTTTTACTTTGCGGCCGTATTCTTAAAGAGTTAAATGCCACACCATTGGTTTTGCCATCTGCATTGACTGTGCACTGATGCCACCATGCGTCTTTGCGGTATTTAAAAAAGAGATTAAGAATGCTCAATGTCCGTTTTTTATTTTAGACTGTCAGGTTCTCGACTATTACAAAGTGGAAAGTATACTGGCTTCATGTTTGTAGAGGTATCCAACACTTCCTTCGACAAAAAAGTGCAGGTAAACTTTGAAATTTAGAATTATTTCACAGGCAACAAACAAGTATCATGGAATATAGCTAAATCCTAGTTTTAGGGTACTTTTTGTAGATTTACTCTTCGTTTATTTATGCACATTTTATTTTGCTACTTTTATTTGTGTTTATTCAGATTTGTTCGGATTTTGCTAAAAAATTAGGCCATTATTATATATTTTTGCATTTATTTAGGCAATAAAAGTACACTCATATTTAGATGTAAGATGGATTTTAGGGTTTCGAATGGGCAGTGTCATAGCTAGCCCTATGGGCGCAAGTGGCGGTCTCTGTTTGCCGCACACAGTGGCAATGAAGAGCGGGAGGGGGAGGTGCTGGCGATTACTTTGTGCATTTGTTACCCCCTCGCAGCAAATGCATTGAGGAGCGGGAGGTGCTGTTGCCGCACCGATACGGCAGGTGATAGCGGGGGGAAGCCGCCGCCCCCAAAACAAGTGCCACTCGGGTGAAACCCATTCCCCTAGCTACGCCACTGCAAATGAATTACTTAGTCATAAATGTGACGGATATCCGTCTACCTTATTATAAGTACTTTATATCCTAAAATTCCTTGTCAGAGGCAGAAAGAAATATACTTCTTGGTCCCAGCAGTGCCTGGGACATTGACAAAGGCTTTTGAGGCCGAAACTCGTTTGTCAGTATCATGGTGGTGTACTAAAATGCTTTTGAAGTCACAGTCCTGAGTGCACTGCGCTTCCTGTGAAGGATTTTTAAAAAATAGGTAATGGAATCGCCTCCGTGAGTAAGCAGCACCTTTGCGCGAGAGAAAGGCACATTTGGCTACTTTTGGAAACAAATCACAGGGGCGGTTCCCTTATGAGGGCATTGGGGGCGGAGCCCCGCTAGTCTTGGAGGAAGGAGAAGAAGAAGACTGAAATATTGGTCTGAGGCACTCATACTGTCCAGCCTATAAGTAGCAGCGCACCACAGCAGTATACAAACATGCATGTGACACGGACAACTTCAATATCGCCCGAATCCCGCATGCGCAATATGTGTTTGTGAGGCAGAGGTGAAGACAATCTGACACTGCCTAAAGCAGCAGTATTTCCAGGGCTTCGGTCGAGTAATCAGCTTGCCCGGATCGGTTACGTAGGTTATGTCGTCGTTCCAGGATATCGCCTCCCTTTCTGAATGGCTGACCCGTGATACTGTCAGCCTATGAGAATACGAGGCTGGATTATAGTTGGAACAAAGTATTTTCATGTGTCCCTTCATAACAACCATTGGTGAAGCCTTTTGCCTCCTGCTCACCCTTCAGCCTCTGCAGCCCTCTGTCTTTATACTCGGGCCGGCCAATCGACTTCTTCTGGCTCACCTGCATCGAAGCTGGGAGCATTCAGTGACGTGTGCCTCTGCAGGGGCCCATATTTCCCTTCGTCCTTCACCAGCTACAGCTGACAGGAACGCCATTACACCCGTTAGCCGAAAGCGTGAGTACTATCCTTTGCCTCCTCTGTCTGTCAAGCTGCTGAGTCTTTGCCCGGCGTCATCTGTTTTTAGGGTTTGCGATCGCTCCCTATTCCCACCTCCGGCCTCTAACATCTCCCTTTGGAACACTGCGTATAAGACTGCAATGCAACTTGCAAGAATGCAAGTGTGAACCTTATCAGAAAAGCCTGACCACGACTGCTAAAATTCACACTTGCATGCTTGCATTGCACTCTGACACGCACTTATTTGAAGACACATTGTCTTTATATACACGTGTATGTTAGAGTGCAATGCAAGCATGCAAGTGTGAACTTTAGCAGAAAGGCCTGAGCACGAATGCCAAGCTTCACACTTGCATGCTTGCCTTTAAATACATGCTTGTCAGAGTGAAATGCAAGCATACAAGTGTGAATCTTTCCAGTCGTGTCCTGGCGGTATGTATTCAGATATTCTTCTTGCTTAGTTCTGAGAGACCCGTTCGTTGTTGTACTGACGGAGCCACACGGCCAGTCCACTCACGCACGCACGCACACAGCCTGGGGGCGGGTCAGCCCTCGGGTATAAATAAATGGGCGCGAGACCGCTCGTGGTCTTCGGCCCTTACCCAGTAGATAGTGTCTGTGTGTTATTGCTACATAGTTACAGTTAGGCCCCACTCTGTGGCGTAGGCCATCACTGACCCCAAGCAGACATTACACTGGCGACGAGGCGGGTACTCTGCCCACGCCTCGCCCCCGCGCCTGCCGTGTCCCGCGGCTCCACCCGAGCCACGCTCGTGCTGCCTGCGCTGGAGCCTACGGCCATCACCAAGATCCTTCGCGGATGCCACCCCGCTGTGCTGGCCGGTCCGCCCTTACCTACTGCCGGTAGGTGCTTCGCGCCTGTCGCGGCGCTCGAGGTGAGCCCTCCAGGGGGAAACACTGCATTCGCCGTTTGCCCCGCACTGCTGCATACTCCTGCGTCCCCACCTCGGAGGCCCAGCACTGCCTCACTGCTGCCCCAGCGCTAAGGCCTGTTTGCGCATGGGAGGAGAGAAGCGGCAACGTGCTCGGCGCTGATCGGAGGGACTAGCTCGGCCCTCGCCACACACCTGCGGCTGCTCACGCTTCTCGCGGAAGCAGAAGATTCGCCCTACTAAAGCTCACGCATCTCGCGGAGTTGCCGATTGTGCCGTTCTGAGGGGAGAAACACGCCCAGTGCCACACATACCGGCTGTCCAGGCCCTGGAGCATCTGGAAGGGCTGAGTAGCATTGTGTGCAGCACAGATTTGTACTCCAATAAGGAGGAGAGTCCATCAGCCTACCACAGCAGCGAGTCCCCACGTGACACCCCACTCACTCACAACAGTACGCAGCCCACGTGCTACCACAAGGCCAGAAATGAGCTAGCAAACAAGAGGGGGGGTGGGGGCAGCCGCTGGACCAGCCCAACGAGTTCCAACTCCGCCACCTTTGCCACCACTGAATGCCTGGCCAGCGCAAGCAGGGCCACCAGCTCAGGACCCTGCTGTCAACGTTGTGACTACCACGCCTGGCCATGCCATGGCGGCCCCGCTCCCGCCATTCAGTGAACTATCTGAACCCGCCACAGCAGCCGCGCGGTGGCGCCTCTGGCTCGGACGCTTAAAACATTACTTTGTGGGCGTCAGAGAAACCGACAGCAAAGTCAAACACTCGCTCCTGATGTGTTATGGGGGTGACGAGCTCTATGAACTATTCGAAACTCTGCCGGACAGAGGTGACGACAGCGACTACACGGGTGCAGTCACGGCTCTCAACCGCCATTTTGACCCCCGCGCCAACCCAGATTATGAGTGGTTCAAGCTGCGCCAGGCCCACCAAGCGGAGGGCGAATCGATTGACGTCTTCTACGCGAGGCTGTGTAAGCTAGCGACGTCGTGCGAGCTGCCGGACAGGACGCTAGAGATCAGAGCACAACATACAAGGATGTCGGTCGGTCCAACTGAGACGCCTAATCCTACGACAGCCACGGATCAGCCTGGACGAGATCCTCGTGCTGGCGAGGTCTCACAAACTATCTAATGCAAGAGCGGAAGCGATGCAGGCCGCGTTAGACGGACCAGCGGCGCCAGCGAAACACTTGTCCATCAAAGAAGAGCACGTGGATGTAATCCGGAGAAGGCCTCCTCCCTCAACACAGAGAAATCAGCTGTCGGCGACCTCACGCTCCGCATGTGGAAACTGGGGGATGGAGCATCCCCCGAACGGACGATATTTTGCACGAGGAAAGGCGTGCTCCAACTGTGGCAAGATGAATCATTTCGCGAAAGTATGCCGCAGCAGCCGCTGCACCGGTCCAAGCGGAAGGAGCGCAGCCCAAGGGGTACGTCAAAGCTCTCTCGAGGACCCAGGGCCGTGCAGTGACGCGCCTCAGACAGCGTTCCGGTTAGATGAGGACGAAGACGACGACGTCTTCTTTGTCTCTTTCGTTGGTCGGGATGGATCCAGAAAGAGGCCGCCACCGATGTGTGAAGTCGAGATAGGGGGTTCCCCGGTACAGGCATTGATTGACACTGGGGCATCAGTGAATGGACAGTACGCAATACGAACAGTTACGTCATCGCCCACCACTCTTGCCCTCAAAAGCCAGGTTTTACACGTACGACAGTGATGAACCCCTGCCTCTACGCGGAGTCATTGACGTGATGGTGTCGTGCAATGATCAAAAGGTGCACACGAAATTCCAGGTGACCGGTGGCAAACGTGGCACGCTGCTCAGCTGCCACACTGCAGAAGACCGCCATCTGGTATTTTTCGCTAACCAAGTTCACGAACGACACGCGGACGCCATGCTGAGGGACTTCCCGACGCTCTTCCAGGGTCTGGGCTGCCTACGAGGGAAAGTCTTCAAGTTGCACATCGACCGCACAGTGAGGCCAACAGCACTGCGGCATCGGAGAGTGCTGTTCCACCTGCGGCCGCAAGTGGAGGAAGAGCTGACGAAACTCGAGAAGCTGGGGGTGATCAAAAAGGTATCGGGGCCCAGCCCATGGGTGTCACCCCTCGTCGTAGCGCCCAAGCCCAAACAGCCAGGCACGATAAGATTGTGCGTGGACATGCGCCTCCCAAACAAGGCAGTCAAGAGGGAGCGCCACCTCACGCCAACTATGGACGACATAGTGGCTGATCTAAACGGGGCCAAGTGGTTCTCTAAGCTGTACTTAAATGTGGGCTACCACCAGCTGGAGCTCCATCCAGACAGCCGCAATATCACAACGTTTTCGACCCATGTCGGCCTCCGCAGGCACAAGCGCCTAAGCTTCGGCGTGTCCTCGGCCGCCGAAGTGTTCCAAAATGCAATCAAGGAGACGGTGTCGGGACTGCCAGGAGTCATCAATCTGAGTGATGATATTCTAGTCTTCTCCAACACCCTAGAGGAGCACCATGGACACCTGAGAGCCACGCTTCAGTGCCTGGCAGACCACGGACTCACATTACACCGAGAAAAGTGCTTGTTTTATAACGAATCGGTAGAATTCTTTGGCTACATCTTTTCTCGCGACGGACTCAGAGTAGACCCGAAGAAAGCTGAGGCCATCCGGTCGGCACCCAAGCAGACGTCAGCAACCGAAGTCCGCAGTTTCCTTGGGATGGCCACATATTGTGGCAGATTCATCCCCAATATGGCATCCCTATTGGAACCCCTGCGCGCACTCACCGAAGCAGGGCAACCGTGGGCATGGTCCACAAGAGAGGAAGACGCATTTTGAGCCGTGAAAGAGGCCCTGATCGATGACAAGGTCATGGCGTACTTCAGGCCGCATCGACAGATGGAGGTCATCGTGGATGCCAGCCCGGTAGGGCTGGGAGCAGTCCTGATGCAGAAAACGGAAGATCACGAGTGGGTGCTCACGGCATACGCCAGACGGGCGTTGACAGCAACCGAGATGCGCTATGCGCAGATTGAAAGAGAGGCACTCGCCATAAAGTGGGTATGTCAACACTTTCATCTATACCTCTTCGGGCACGAGTTCATGGTCGTGACGGACCACAAACCCCTGGTTCCGCTGTTAGCAGGGACGGCCAGACTTGCGCCGCACAGGATTGAGAGGTGGGCCGCTCAGCTCCAGACGTACAGATTCGAAGTCATATTCCGCCCCGGAGCGGACAACCCCGCGTATTTCCTCTCGCGACATCCGGGGCACGCTTCCAACACATCGGAACATGAGGACCTGTAGGAGGTGGATGAGTTTGTCAGGGTACTGTCGCAAGACGCTAGCCCCAAAGCCCTCACACTGGAAGAGATCGGAGCGGCCACGGACCAGGATGAGTGTCTCCGTAGGGTGAAACAAACTCTAGAGATTGCAGCTGGAAGCACTTTCTGGACGGGGCCAGTGCCCTCACAACGGAGGAACAGATGTTTCGCCAACAAATGTGGCGAGCGCAAAGTGAACTTAGCACGGGGCCCCACGGAGTGGTCTTGCGAGGTGCCACAATTGTCATTCCCTCGAGCCTGCATCGGGAGGTGGTACGCCTCGCCCATCAAGGACATCAAGGCGCAGCCAAGATGAAAGCTCGGCTGCGTGGAAGGGTGTGGTTCCCCGGCATTGATAGTGCGGTGGAGGAGGAGATCCGCAACTGCCACTCGTGTGTCATCACAAGTCAGGAGCCTGCGCCGCACCCAGTCATCACGGAAGACTCATGTGACACTCCCTGGTCCAAAATAAGCGTTGATTTCGGGTCATTCCCGGATGGACGACAAGCCCTGGTACTGATCGATTCATGCTCCCGGTTTCCGGTGGTGGAGGTGATTCCTTCCACCGCTTTCAGCCACGTCAAGCCAGCCTTGGATCGGACATTCGCCATGCTAGGCTTCCCAGATGAGATCAGGTCAGACAATGGACCGCCGTTTCAGGGTACTGATTTCAAAGTATATCTAACCAGACGAATTATACATCACCGAAAGATCACGCCACAATGGCCACAGGCCAATGGAGAGGTCGAAAGGTTCATGAGGACAATTAACCGGGCATTGAAGATCGGTGTGGAGAAAGGGGAAGTGCCCGAGGAATGCTTGTCGCAGTTTCTGAATACCTACAGACAGACACCACATTGTACCACTAAGTGCGCCCCGGCTCACGTCATGTTCCGGAGACCGCCAAAAGATTGTGTACCGACAAGCCCAGCGTGGCAGGCCCCAGAGCTAAACCACGAAGCAGCCCAGGACCGGAGACGACGCACTAATGAGAGAGCAAGCCGAACGAGAAGAGCCGGGGTCAGGCCACTGACAGTAGGAGAGTATGTGGTCCTCAAGACTCGCCACCACAACTGGAAATATCAAACAACGTGAACCCGAGGTGTGGGAGATCGTGAACATTCATGGCACCATGGTGTCAGCGTCCCACGGATCAAGGGTAGTGACACGAAATGTGTCATGGTTCAAGCGTATATCTACGAATGAGGCTACACAGGAACAGATGTCAGAAGATACTGAGAGCGGCGAAGACAACCCGGCTCCTCCCGAGGCATCAGTCAGTCAACGAGACAGAGAACCATCACCACCCAGAAGAGACACAGAGCCAAATGTCATCCAGGCCAACCCCGAGAGAGAAGCGGCATAACCGGCGAGAGAAGAAGTGGCCGAAGGACAACGAAGCTGGAGGTACAACCTACGACCAAACCTGACTCCCAGTCAAAGACTCCAGGACTATGCATGGAGGCTACGAGTCACCAGGAACTCTAAATAAGACTAGACCATTCATCTGTGAGTTTGGAGGGACGTACTGACGGAGCCACACGGCCCGTCCACTCACGCACGCACACAGCCTGGGGGCGAGTCAGCCCTCGGGTATAAATAAATGGGCGCGAGACCGCTCGTGGTCTTCGGTCCTTACCCAGTAGATAGTGTCTGTGCGTTATTGCTATATAGTTACAGTTAGGCCCCACTCTGTGGCGTAGGCCATCACTGACCCCAAGCAGACATTACAGTTGTCACTGGCATGCTTAATGTTTGGAGGATTGCAAAGTGCATAGAAATTTGGCTTTTGGCAAATTTAATCCAGTAATAAAAAGGGCGGGAGGCCGGTCGTTAAAACTAGTTGTGTGTCTGCTCCATTCTGGTTCTCGGGGATATGGCTGTGGTTATTAAAATAACTCTGTATTTATCTAAAAATGATGAGTCGAGCTATATGACCGGGAGGTCAAGTTTTGCCTGAATTTTTTTCCTTAAGGTAAGGAATCTCCATTCATTTGATTGGAAAAAAAACACATGCAAATTGGCAGTGAGAGTGAAGGGTGTATGTATGGGTGGAACAGTACTGCAATCGCTATCAGAGGAACTTATTCTCTCATTTATGCGCCAGTAATAATTCTCCCACTGGCAGGCTAAGCCCATTATTTATTAATGTAATCGTATAATAAAATGCCCATGTTATGTCTGTCTTGGAGCAAGCTTGGAGATCAGCAGAAGCTAGTATTTTTCTGTGTTACTGTGTGGCAAACGTAATGATTGCTTTAATCATACACACAACAAAGAGCCGCTTTCTCGTCATTAGGGGCCTTGGCTCAGCATGGCTCATCCATTTTGAGGGTGTGGGGGCCTGTCATATTTTAGGTTTCTTGTCGGAGGGCTTATTTCACCATGAGGGGTACTCGCTCATTGGGAAATCGTGTTTTAAATGTGCAAACTCACTAGACAGGTAAAGACTGATAGAGCCATAATAACTTCAAATATAGTAAAGGTAATAGACAAGAGCATTAATTAGCTGAAGAATGGCCATGCAGAAAAGGGCATTTTAAAGGTACAGTGATGGATATGGAAAGCAGCCCATTACTTAGTTAGTTCTTCGGCAAGATAACCCTATCACAGATTGAAATTAATCAAGCCCTTGCCCGTTTCGTGGCAGAGCCATAAAAAATTTCAATCCTCTGCCATAATAAATGTGAAAAAATATTGTTGTTGAGAAGTGCTATGCATGAAGGAATAAATGCAAATGCCGGAGTTAGTTTTTTTTGTCCTTATGCTCCCTTAAAGAAAATAGTAGCTCAACAAAACGCATTCTGTGCTCTTCAGCTTTATTTAATGCCATCATTTAGCATTTTATCGAATTTAAATATGGCACACTGTTGACCAGATCCAAGCACGTCTGTCATTATTTGCTTATCTGACATGAGTTACCCTTTGAAAGTTTAACTATTGATCTGTTTGGGCTGCTAAAGGTAGGGATTGTTTCTTGTAAGTAATGGTGATACCTGGTTATTAATTATGAATATTCAAGCAAAGTACCTCTGTATATGCAATACTCGTGTCTACTCTACAATCTAAATGGACATTTTGGTTGCACAGTTGGTGTTACTACTTTTGCTTCATGCCTTGATATTTTGTACAGGCCGAATGCGGGTTAGGACTCTGTGAACAATAAAGCACAGCAGTCTTGTCTCCTCCTCCCATCTTTGTACGCTGAACGGCTGCCAAACGTTGTTTGCAGAAGGGTGTGAACGAAGGAGAGACAAGACCAGATGGAGACCACTCCTCATGACCTGTGGTGTGGCCAGGCTCGAGTCTCATTTGTTCTGAGGCGGAGCCTTGTTGTCACGTTATGTGATCCAGTGGTCAAATGGGGGGGATCTGAAGGGCACAACATGAAACGACACCTGTACCGACAGTTGAAATGCTTCAGCTGAAGTGTAAGGCACGAGTCTCCTGTTCTGTGAAGCCGAAGGAGGAGTAGACAGCTAAACAATCCTTCTTGCCTGTGTGCCTGCTTCCGAGAAAGAAATGTAAATGTTTGCAACTGGTCAATCTGCAAATGTAAAGGGTTCTTAGAAGACGGTATTGGATTCAATTGATTGAATCACTTGAAGCTCTTTATTGATGTCATAACTACATTTTCACACGTGCTTTATTAACCTTGCTTTCTCAAATATGCTTGAAAATGCACCACTTGCCCACTAATTTTTCAAAATGTTCTCTGGGGGAGAACTCCCACCCACGAACACCTTTAAGGGCAGTCAGGTTCGCTCGCCACTGGGCACTCATTGCAATCGTTTACGCCGCAACACTTTTGAATGTCAACAGCCGCCACTGAACACATATATATATATATATATATATATATATATATATATATATATATGTTGATTCGCCACATCCGCAGGAGCAGCCGCCTCAGCTCTCGATTTAAATGACGAAAGAACAGACCCAGATTTTGTGCTTCATGGAGGTGTTTATTCTTCTCCAGCAAGCCTGCCGCCGCCATTACGCGTTTCGCCTCTTACAAAGCTTGATCACATATATATATATATACACACACACACACACACACACACACACACACACATCTGGAGGGAGTGGGTGATACCAATCAGTCAGATTCTATAGGGGGCAGCAGCAGTCAATCTTGGCGGGGTTATGGTCTAGGTCCTGTTCTACAGGGAGTTATGTTCTCTAGAAGAGGGTCATGAACTTCTGTAGGGGATAGAGTGGTTCTCTCTACTCTGCTAAAGGGGTGTCAGGGAGCTGAAACAGCACAGTAATGTAGTTGAGATGCCTTGAGGGAACAAGAGTGGTAATCCCATCTCTGCTCTAAGGGGCAGCCATCCTTGTTCTACCCTGGGATTGGGGTGGAGGGCTGTGGAGCAGAAGCAGGTAGTCCTCGGAGTCCTGCTTTACCTACAGGGGACAACATACCTGGCTCATGGACTCCTTCTCCATCTCCCGAGCACTCCGCTCCTGCACCAGAGTCTCCTCCAGTTTTTGTGCGTGTTCCTGCAGCCGCTGCAGGGAGTCCTGCATGTCTATGATGTCATCCTCCAAGGAGTTGACCTTCTGCAACAAGAGCAAGGACATGTTACCATCAGATCGGTAGGAACTCTCTCAATCAGGGCCATCTTAACAGCATTATAGGCCTCCAGGCACAGCAGTGCACTGGGCGCTGCCTACACAACCACTCACAGGAATAAAATATAAATTATCAGATAAAAGAAACATATTTATTGGTACCTCCAACAAAATCTGTGTTTTGACATAAAAAAACATGCTGTACAAAGGGTTATTTACGAACATCACTAACATGTAATAAGTTTAGTTTCTTTTTCACTTCACTTTCTTACACTTCCTCGAACCCTTCACCAGATAAATAGAATTCTTAGAACACAAAGCGGAGGCTCTGCTTCAGATAATGGAAAGGCACACGGTCAGCAATTGTTGTCCCCGGCCGTTAAATACCTCCCGCGAACCTTTTACAATATTCGGCTTCCATAACATTGCAAGCAATAAAAACAGCAATATTTCTCTCGCAAATGCAGACATGCCAACTCTCCACTACAAGTCGTAATTTTCTCGTTCTACCGAGTTAGTGGGAGATTTGAATGTTGAGGCAGGTGATCTGAAAATTAGTTTGAAATTCAGTGGCGGCCAACATGGATTTTGAGTGGTAGGGCAGGCGGAGCGGGGAAGAAAGGGGTGCAGGGAGGAGCCCGCGGGGCGTAATAATAACAAAACGTACCCTATGCTGCTGGCCTTGTGCTTCTCTGCGTCCACTTCCTTGTCCCAGCAGTCCCTGGGCCAGCATCACAATTCCCCTTCCAATCCCTGCGCTGCTCTCAAGCATGAGTAGCGTGGGGATTGGCCTGAGCATGCAGGATCCAAAGCTCGCTCAGACAGAGGGAGTCTGTGCTATTTCTCCAACCTGGCTGTATGCACAGCCGGGTTGGAGAAACCGAAGTGGGCCGGCATGAGACGGCCGGCCAAACTGACATGTGCACTTAAAAGTTAACATCTACCACTCCTCCTCTCACCTCCCAAGGTCCCTGGTTAAATTCTGGTCTGTGCATAGATTAGGAAATTTTCTGCTGGATGTCGGCCAACCAACTCAAGTTAAATGGGGAGAAAACAGAGATCCTCCTTTTAGGAAACAGCAAAAATCTCTGGAGTGATTCCCATTGGCCGATCTCACTGGGCAAGCTCCCGACCCCTGCCACCCATGTCAGGAATCTTGGAGTCATCATTGATGACAGCTTATCTATGGTTCAGCAAGCTAATAAAGTGGCTGGTATCTGTTTTACTATTCTCAGATGGCTTCGTAAAATCGTCTGGATGTTACCATCAATCACCCAGAAGACCGTAGTCAATGCCTTAGTGACATCTCGGCTTGACTACGGCAACATCCTGTACCTGGGTGCAAACAAAGCAGTCATAAGACGCCTGCAGATGGTACAAAATGCTGCGGCCAGACTGCTTTGTAGAATCCCCAGATATGCCAGAATAACTAAACATCTCAGAGATCTACACTGGCTTAGGGTCGAAAATCGGATCCGTTTTAAAGCCCTGAGCTATTTGTTCCAAATTAAAGCTGGGACTGCACCCAAATATCTTCAAGACCTTGCCAAGCCTTACCTACCAAATCGCAATCTCCGCTCTACGACATCTGCGAAGTTTGCGGTGCCAAGGTACAAACGGGCCAGATTGGGTGGAAGATCTTTTTCTTTTCTGGGACCAACCCTTTGGAACACACTGCCTACTCAGATACGCAAAGAAGAAAACTACAGGAGTTTCAGAAAAAGCGTGAAAACCTGGCTGTTTGATCAATAATCTTTGCTCCCAGACCTGTTCTCTCTCTAGCTGTGCCTTGTGTTTTTGCTGATTTTCGGCGCCGGGAAACCCTTTGTGGGTAGCTGTTGCGCCTTATAAATGCTATAAAATAAATAAATAAATAAATAAATAATAATAGGACGGGACCCCTATGCTTGTGGGGTCCGCGGGCAACTGTCAAGCGTGCCCATGTGTTAAGACAGCACAGCTCTCACTCCAGGAGGTGGCAGTGAGACCTTTTGCGCTCTAACTGACCCTAAGATGTCCCAGTCAGCTACAAGAGGAGGCCCAATTGGCTATGAGAGCCACTGTTAGCTCTTAGAAGCTCCCTCCCCCCCCGATCACCATGCGTGCCGCAGTGAGTTGCTGGCCGCCATAACTGCTAAATTTCCCAGGTAAATGCATGACTAGGTAGGTAGTCCCAATTCAGTTGTAGAATCCTGGGACTTGTAGTACTGGTATTGAACCGGGTTAACTAAGACTACAAGTCCCAGAATTCTAAGAGAAAATAAAAACGGGACTTGCCCAACTAGTTACGCATGGACCTGGGAAACTTGAAATCTGTGGCACAACTGGGAATTCGCTACATAAGGAGTGTCCCTGCCTGAGGGAGTCAGTATAAACTTTCCATGGAGATTCCTTGCGCTCGGATGCTACTATAACTTCTGTTGGGGACTCCTCTCATCTTGTTAGCGCTACAAGGAAGTTCTCGTGCACACTTCATAGGTGTCACTTACTAGGTAATCTTCCGTGAGAAAGAATTAAAGTTGCAAGGGTGGTTCTAACGTCTACCTTGACTGACTTCCTGTTCGTTTGCAAAAGCTTTGCTGTCGCATGGTGGAAATCTTTTAAGTACTGCACCCTGTATTTTCAGTTGAGGGGCAGCCTCACCTGATGACCACCACACCCACATGGAGCTTGTATAAAGGTGTTTTCCTTGGACAGACCTAGGCCCAGCACAACCTTACCAGCAATGCCTAAGCAGTTACAAAGAAAGGTGCAATATTAGCGCCAACCCTGCTATAAGAAGATACATTCTTCATGTTCTGCGTACGCTGCACTCTTGGACACTGCAGTATTCTCTCCCCGCCTCCATTTTCAACAGAGCACCATCGGTGCTGGCCTGGAAATATAAATCAGGCTTGTAAAAAAACATTTTCAAATATCAGCCTCACACTGCAGGAGGTCACAACTAAAATATGGCAATGGGTGGGGGGTAGGTTCATTTTTGGGTCCTGGCAGTACACCCTGCAATGATAGCAGCCTCCTAGCCTGCAGCCTACTGGGGAAATGCCAGCGTGACAGAATGGCAGATAGTACCCCCTTAGGTACTCACCTTCTCTAGGGCTCGGTTCTGGGTGCTTAAAGCAGAGATCTTCCGGGACATGTAGGCGTTCTCGTCCTGAAGTACTTGCATACTGCCGGAAAGGGTTCAGAGAAGCAAAAATCAGTAGAGGCATAAATCAGTATTGGCACCTATCAAAATCTCCAGAAACTCTCTCTCTGCCTCACTTAAGTTTACAATCCCTCCCACAACCTTTTGCGCATTCCCTCTGCCCTTTTCCCTTAGCAGGCCCCTCCACTGTACCTTGAGTAGAAGCTATTAGCCTCGTATTTTACTCTCTCCTCAGCTGCTTCTACCCTCACGCCAACTATAGCAGTTCCTGATCTCCTGCACCATATAATTCAGCATTTACTACCTATGCTTAATTTGTGCCCGTGAATGCTGACAGGGGTCACCAGTACTCATTTTTGGTGGCTGAGACTTTTTCATAATACTTTGAATCCAAGGAAGAGAAGACAAAGCAGAATGTGGGAAAAGGAGGAAGGTAAAGAGAGCAAACTAGTTACAAAGTGATAAAGGAAAGAAAAATGGGATGAAAGTACCCAAAACAGATAGAGAAAGAGAGACCGGAATAGTAAGGTGGTGGAAGAAACAGACATGAGAAGGAATCAAGACTAGGGCTGCCTTTGTATTCAGTAATCTGATGGCAACTCCTGTCAAAAAACAGTAGGCCCCTACACTCCCACCAACAAGCACCAAACTTAAATACTGCCCACCTCCACCGGTTCAAGTCAACCTATTAGTTAGTATTGGCCCCACTCCTGCCTGCTCTCTCATTGTTTACCCCTTGTTCCTCCCCATCAGCAGCTCTCTTTTTAGCAGTTCCCATTTCTCTCCTTACCTACTGTTGAGGTTTTCCACCTGCATCTCCCTTGTCCGCTCTGCCTTCCGCAGCGACACCTCATGCACAGACCGCATTTTTTGCAAAGCTTCCTCTGCGGCTATTTTCTCTAGTTCCAAGTGTTCTTCAAGAGAGTTAATTCTGCATGGAGATTAGGGTATCAGAAAGTAAATTATCAGGGTGTACTCATTTTGGTGCATCAAATACTTATTTCATAAAGTACATGGACATTGGCATTTTTGCGCCTCATAATGTCTGCACCTCAGATTTTACCTCAACTTTTTTTTATTGTTCCATCAAAAAGTCAAAATGCATAGTATTCAAGTCAATAATGGAATAATCCTTGAAATGCGAGGAATATAATCAGAATTAGTAAATATTAACTTTGCAATAGTGTGTCTGTGTGACCTTCTGCACACAGAAACCCCCTAATGCCATTGGACCCGTTTGGCAGTAAGTGCCCTGCCACATCCTCTTATTGGTCTAAGACCACAGTATGCAGAGATGCAGTTTGTATTTCATTTAGGCAGTAGGGTATGAGTGACTTTATATGGATCATTACCCTTTGTTGCAGTAGACAGAGTTTGATCTTGTGTACTGGTATACCTCACCTTTTAGCACAATATTATATATATATATATATATATATATATATATATATATGCACACATATACACATATACATACATACATACATACACACACACACTCATTTTTATGGTATTTTTTATTTCTAGTTATGTTTACAACACAAGAGCAATGCGGTCTGTATTTTTAGCATTATTACGTGTTTTGATAATAGGCAGAACACACCATTATATGAGAGTACAGAAGTGATTTCTTTTATGTGGAGCATGGTATATTTGACTTCTCTGAAGAACTCAAGTGGTTTAAAGTACATAGTTCTATATTTATTGAGTGTTCTTTTTTGGGAGTTGATTCTGTTTCCATTTACATATACACACTTTTTTTTGCCCCCCTTTTATTTTTCTTTCTTTTTTTTCTCTTTACTGGGGAGGTGGTAGGGTCACCTAGAAGAACTTCAGGCTGCAAAACCTTCGCTACAGGTAGTTTATTTCTTTTGCAGCATGAATCTCTTCTAGATTCACACACTGTGCATAGATTATGTAGCAGTATTTAAGTTTGAATGGTGACAAAAAAGTCTTCCCTATTAGACATTTGATTGCATGTGTATACAACAGTTTATGGAACATGATCAGCAATGACTAGAGGCTTCTGTGCCACTGACCTAAAGAGAATGTCTGTTTTTGTTGTTAACCCCTTCGAGGCTGATGACGAGCTGGGCTCGTCATGGTGTAGCCTCCTCGCACACTGATGACGAGCCCAGCTCGTCATGTAAAGTGCGTTTTTTAAAAAGTCAGCATACCAGCAGAATAAGAGCAGCGCGCATGTGGTTAATTAGCATGAAACAGACTTTCTATATTTAGTTCAATTTCTGTGCTCTCAATTTGTTTTAACTCAATTTGTAATTGTAGGATGTTGATTTCACGGTTACCAACCACTAGGATGCCTTAATTCCGATTGTGCAACTGTTTTTGTATCTAAAAGTTAACTGGAATTGTCCACCTATATGACTGAAACCTGAAGGATTTGTTGTCCTGTGTGTGTGTGTCAGGACCACTGTGCAGTTTTCTGGGTCTTTTCCATAATGAGTGATCGACTGCAGTTTGTGTCAGTCTGCTGCAAATTCATTTTTACTTAATTATTTAATTATGTATATAATTTTTATTGTTGTCAGGGAGGTCAACCTGCATTTGGTGTGGAACCCCCCTGGTTTAATTGTACACTGGTTTCTTTATGGAGGGTTTCTTGAAGCTTATTGGCTTGCCTTCTAAGACAAATTAGAAATGGACAGATTTTCAAAGTCATTTTGTGTGATTTGTCCTATTTGGGCCTGGTTTGGAGGTTATGATCGGGTCCCTTCAACACGTACTCAATCATCTTACAAAGCAGAGTCATGGACCACTTTTACACAGCCTCAATTGTACTCGGAAGTTGAGCTTTGAGGACTCCCTTTTAGTTGACATGTATGAATGCTTTTTAACACATCGCTCCTCTGTGGAAGTTGAATCACTGATTTGTTTCAAGCACACCGATCGTCTTTTGAAGTCAGGTGGTGGGCCATTTTTAGGTCTCAGCTCTAGACGGCACGCATGCGCTGTCTCGAACCAAGACATGCTGTATCGACATTGTTGGCTTTCATCACGCCCATAGTTTTCAATTTGTTCCTTCATGTGCCTTTCTGAATTCCTTTCTTATCAGTGGTGAAACATTGCAATTTGTCCAGCCTTGTCCAGCCTTTGGGGGTCTTTTTCATTTTCATGGCTACTGCCCCTGTTACATGTCTTTCTACTCTTATGTATATTTATGGTTTGGTCGCCACATTCTTTTTTTTCTTCTTTGAATTGGTCCTGTGCCATTTCTTCACCTGATCCTGTATACATTCAAAAAGGGAGTTCATCAATTGCCATAGTACCGATTATCATTTGTAATTTTGTTTCAGTTCTGTATTTTGTTTGGATTCGCCATTGTTTAATTTTATTTGTTACAGGAGACATGGTTTTTTGTAGGCACGGGGAGAGCCGATGCCGAGACTCAAACCCGTCCCGCCTGGGACGACTCTTGGTGGCCAGAGGCCCTTGGAAAAGCACCCATCCCGACGGACCACGCACGGAACCTGGGCGTCATCCTGGATGCCTCACTCTCGATGAACAGACAAGTCAACGCCGTCTCTTCATCTTGCTTCAACATTCTTCGCATGCTCAAAAAAACATTTCGCTGGATCCCTACCGATACTAGAAAAACAGTCACCCACGCTCTGGTCACGAGCCGACTGGACTACGGAAACACCCTCTACGCCGGCATCACCGCAAAACTCCAGAAAAAACTACAACGCATCCAGAACGCCTCAGCCAGGCTCATATTAGACATCCTGCGTAAAGAACACATCTCTGATCACCTGAAAAACCTCCACTGGCTCCCCGTCAATAAGAGGATTACTTTCCAGCTCCTAACCCACGCACACAAAGCACTCTACGAAATAGGACCCGAATGCCTCAACACACGACTATCCTTCTACACCCCCTCCCGCCAGCTACGATCCTCCACCCAAGCCCTCGCCACTGTACCTCGCATCAACAAAACCACCATGGGAGGTAGATCCTTCTCCTACCTAGCAGCTAAAACTTGGAACTCACTCCCCACTCACCTTCGCCTTACTCAGAACCACCTAGCATTCAGAAAGCAACTCAAAACATGGATATTTGACAAGTAACTCTCCACACTTCTTCAAGCGCCTTGAGACCCTATGGGTATGTAGCGCGCTATATAAATCTATTGACTTGACTTGACTTGACTAGTTCCAAAGTGAGTAGTCCTGTATGTTACCCCACATTCTCTCAGACTGATAACGTGAAAAGCAAACTTGTTTTAACAACTGTATCCATTTTGGATGCCTTTCTCCATTACATTTTCATTACAGGTCTGTTCTGCATGGAGAGCATGAAGCATTTCAGCCCATTCCCACTCCCTCTTGTGCTCCTGTCCCTGACCCTCACCCCTCCCACCATGTTACTTACCTCTTTCGTTTGAAAATGAGCGTACAGTTGGATGTGCTTAGCCTGGTCACAATAGGTATCTGGAGGCATCCAGTGCCATCCTTCTTCTGGTCCGAGTTCAGCCTCGCACACAGGTAAGTAATATTGTATGGAATTCTCAATGGTATACCAGCAATGCGAGTAGAAGCGTTGGATGCGCAGAGTTCACATTGGGAATACGGCTCTTATGGGCCTGCAAGTGTAGCATTGTATCATTCTTCTCATTAAGCCTAGTGGGTTGTACCCTCTTTGTTGTTAAATGTTGGCCCACCTCACACTCAGTGAGAATTTGGAAAAAGTTGGAAGACTTTAATTATACTGTTGGCTTGAATTGCATTAAGTGGGAGGAAGTAACACGTTTACAAATCAATTTACTGCCACCCTGACTGTTGGAAGCATAACGTCATATCTTTTTTACTTTTGATGTGTTTAACTTTCAAGGGGACCAGAGTGATTCTAATTCTGGTCATTTTGTAATTCTGCCAATACTTACAGCCTCGGTATTGGATGACTGACGGCATTCTCACTTTGCTGGTCGAAATTGGTGGAAATCACTCGATTAGCGAGGTCTAGAGACAATGAGGGCAGATTATTAAATGGATTCTCTAAAACCATGTGTTTCGTGTTGAACTTTGGGGAAGTAAGGATAACAAGCGTTGCAAAAGCCAATAGGTCTTGGCAATCCTAGAGCTATAGGAGTAGGCAATGTAAAATGTATTTGTGTATGGCTCTGGGGCGGTTTTTATTAATATACACAAATGCATTAACATTGCTAACGCCTATAGCTCTTGGATTGCTGAGACCTATTGGCTTTGCCAATGCTAGTTGTGCTCTTACTGTTGTATTGTTACCCACAAGATGTTGCGTTTTTGGCTTCACTAAAAGAGGTCATCCTTGTACCTTTCTTGCCCATATTTCTGTTGCCTTGGTGATGACACTGTTGTGGAGTATACCTCAGCTCATGACACTCTTTGTTGTAAATGGCTTTAGTTGCATTTTTCTGAGATATCAACATTGGTCTTTAAATAGTGTGTGGTGAGGGTAAGATTGTTAAGCCTTTGTTCTTTCTTTACCGCAACTTTCTTTTGACGAGGTGTAATAATGGGCATTACAGTCAACAGTGTATACTTGAACCTGTGATTGAATTTCTTATAACTAGCTCAACCTCTAGTATTTAAGTGAGTCTTGTAGAAATGCAACCTAAATACCCTTGTGCTTTGCTTTGTCTTGAAGTTACTCTAACCCATGCTGGGTACTAGGAGAGGTCAGAATAACGATGCAAGTAGTATGCTTTCATATCTGGATTTTTTGCCTTTACCCTATGCCCTTGCAGGAGGACAAAGTGTGTCCCAACTTTGACACCTTCAGCAAAACTGTATGCAAAAATTGAAACCAAAGTTGCATTTTACAAGAAATAAGTGCACCATACATTCTGTTTAGTTGAAAGCAATGGAAAAAAAAAGGCCTTGTGACTAGGGATTCCAAGGGTACCGTCAGGTAAAGTAATCTCTACTGAAATTTTCTGCGGTCAGGGTTGTTAAGGCTCTGTTCTAAAAGTGAGTGATTAAAAGAGAGCAAATTTTCCTGCACAGTAAGAGCAGATGGCAAGAGGGACCAGCAGCATAAGTCTTGTTACATGTTCCAACACATCATAGTATGGCTGAGACAACACTCAGGAAACAGAATGGCATTATCTCGATGTAGAGCTATGCAGATCCACGTGTTACCTTTTGCGCATGTATAGCACATGCAAGTGGCCAATGGTCAACTTAAAAATGTTTTCTTTGTATTTATCAAATCTTTATAAAGATATCCTTAGCCCTTCTTACTAGAGATTACTCCGTTTACCCTTTCTTTACCTGATGTTGCCTTTAAATAGAATGTGTAGAAGCAGTGATGAGAGCAAAGCATGGTGTAAGGTAGCTTCGCACAACCGAGCATGCCTTGTAAAGCACGCACATTCTATAATTTTACATTTTAAGAATATTGGTGTGAGAAAGATATGATTTATAGGACATACCCCTTAAAATTAGCCACACTGTTATCGCTAGTGGAGGTTTTAGGAAGTATTTGACATAAACGATGTCCCCTGGGGGAACCTATAGTATCCCTGTCCTTTGAAATCACTGCATACTGAATATATCACTAAATGTCTCTTTTTTAACTTAAAAGAGCTGTGGTAATGTAGGGCTGCCGAACTGCAATTGCTGTTAGCCTTATTTAAATTTGTGCAGGCCATCTTAACTTGTGTCAGCTGTTTTGAATTTAAGAACTGTAAAGGGGCAATGCTAGTTTCTAACAAAAATGCAATGGAGTTTTTATTCTAACAAAGCAGGTAGAAGAACTGTCTGTATTAGTGAGCTATTCTGTGTAACAACTTGACTTGGCAATTAAATCTTTGTGTATATACGAGTATAGGCACAAATGACAGTGTTCTACATCTCATAGTGCCAAAGTTTGCCAAAAAGCAGTTTGCACTGGAAGTGCTGTAAAAAAGCGACACAAGCACTTAGTTTTACTTTGCTGCTTATATGAAGTATCTCTTTCCTGGTTGTTGGAAAAGGAAATTGAAAATACACCTTCACATGTATATTTATGTGTGTTTATATAAATATGTATGCAGCTGTGTACATATATCTAGATCAATTTAAACATGGAAGCACAGATACATGCCGGGTGAAATCTAGTTCATCACTGATTTTTTTGTCTCTGTATTAAAATAGACCAAGCCTATTCTTCCACTGTTTTGCAGCAGTTGCTGGTAGCCTGTAAGTTCAGCATCTACATGTTATTAAAGCACAAAGCAGCATACTTGTTTATTTTTATTTATGTATGATTTTTGTGAGATGTTACATACTTCAGAATGCTGCATCAGAGGACCAGATCAAGGGGTAACAAGAAAAAAGCTGCACAAACAAAACAAATATTGTGTGCGTGTGTTGACAATAATCAACTAGTCCATAGGTGTGATACATGAGGTATCCCACATGACAATCTCATTTCATGCAGTGCTTTCTAGCAGAAGTAACAATTCATACATAAAAATGCATACATTTATGTACATATTTGCAGGGGCCTTGGGTCAGTCCCTTCATTTAGAGGTCTGCACAAATACAATTCACATTCTGCTTCTTCCCACCACAGCATGGGGAAATGGGTCAACCCCCTGCAGCCATTGGCTCTCTTGCACTGCAAGTGGCAGCATTTTGCATGATCATGTGCATACTAACTTAAACAAGTGTACCTCGGCATTAGGGTTGCGGCTAGTACTTTACTCTGTCAGTACTGTTTTCTTTGCATTTTCTATATTTTTTTTAACTTTTTTCTCATCCATGTGCGTTTAAATTAGGTCTTCAGGATCCAATAATTCAAAGCTAGAAGTACTTTTTCTTCTTTACCATAAGAAACATTTTCCTGTGATGTGCATTAAAAATGAAGATGGATTTATATACTAGAAAACCCCATATTCTTTATAATTTTTTAATTGAAGTTTGTGGGATCCACTTACAGATGGTGAGTTTCCCTTTTTGTGGTATAGGCTTTCAATAAAAAGAAATAACGATTCCGCCAGCATATCAAGGCCAGAACCATTGGCTTTACCAATGCTTGTTCTTTTTTAATTTGTGCGCACGAACCAAAAGTAGACTTGTAGAGGATGATCTTAAGCTCCTATCAGATTGGTATGGGTGAAGGACTCACTTGAGTTATGATGGAGCATAACCATGAGAAAATTTGTGGGCAAGGCACAATGTTTTGAACCGTGATCTCTCCTGAACCGGGTGCCAGTGGCGAGCGAGGAGAGTGGCTGCAATATGAATGAGATCACAAGAACTGATGAGATGCTATTTGTCAGCAGGTGTGAAGGGAACTGCTTAATTATAAAGCAGAAGTGATAGTGGAACAACCAAATGAGGGACTGAAATAGTACGTGGAGGAGAACCCAAAAGGTATGGGGAAGGCATGCAGGGATGGGGGGAGACAAAATTAGGGGGGGGGGGGGGGAGACAAAATTAGGGACGGGAGACAAAAATAGGGACGGGAGACAAAAATAGGGACGGGAGACAAAAGGATTGTGGAGACATTTTGTGATAGGAGAGATGCAAAGGAACAGGAGGCACACAAAGGGATAGTGTTACAGAAGGGGCATAAAGGGAAGCCACAAAATGGCTATTTTAAAAATCACGAAATCGGCAGTTTTGAAAAAATGCCGTGATTTTTACAAAACTGCCCGCGAAATTTGGACGGTCGGTCAGCTCTTGGAAGGAGGTTCCTTTTAGGTCTGTGTTGACTGTACAGCTCTGCTCTAGTGGCTCAGCTCTGCTCTAGCGGCTGAGAAGTACATGCTTCTGTATCAGAGATATGTCTTCTAATCTTTCAGGAGCTAAGGAAGGTCTCTTTTTAGCAGAACTCGAACTTGCCTTACCTGCTGGAATGTCGGCCCCCACGTGTCTATTCCTGCACGTCGCCCTCGTGGGGAAGAGGGGGGCGACTTCACTCCTAGAAGTAACCCCCCCCCCCCAGGTGAATATACGGTAGATGCCGGAAAAGCGAGATTTCGGATAGCCTGAGCATCCTGTGGGGGAGCAGGCGAAATAGGTGGGGGGGGGGGGGGGGGGGGGGGGGACGACAGAGGTGCGTCCTATTATATGTCACAAAATGATGTAGCAACATGTATTTGGGAACATAAAGGTAATTGGGCCACTCTACAAGGTTTAGCAGAACAAGTGCTACATTCGAAAAGAGTGCGTCATAACGCAATGATGCCTAATTTAATAAGCTATGATGTGCAAGATCAGACGTGCATTGGTTTCATAGCTTTTTGTCAATATGTGCATGCTCACCTTGACACAATTCTCCTTTCAGCACTGATTGTGGTTTTAAAATCCAGGTTTGCCTCGTGCAGTGTCCAATAAAACGCGGCTGCTTTCACTAGCATGCTTCTCCGAGAAATAAAGCAGCCATTTGATCCTGTCTGGAGGTACTGGAAGGGCAGGAGCGGGCACCTAAAACATGTGTATGTGAAATCCTCTGTATTCCTTTTTACCATAGAAACGATGCCTTTGTTTGCCTTATTATCGCACTAAGCAGTCAGGAATAATTTGGACGGCTCTGAAATACCAAATGGCCCGTACACCACCTCTATTTTATCTGAATTTAGTTTTAGAGAGTTTCCCTTCATCCAAGGACTGCGTACGAGACAGGGTCAGAGGTTTACCTGCTTCTACACCAGGAGGAGGCCACAGAGGACCTTCAACCCTCACCAGCACCCAGAGAACTGTTACTTAAGCCCTGAACATTGTTTTATTAAAACATGTGTAGTACCTGGTTAGTATCGTAATTACGTTTTTCTCTGTCCCCTCGAAATGGCAGGGCACACAATGGTCTCTACAACAGATATCTGAACTCTGTAAGATATTTTAAAATGCAGCCTCTATGTAACCAATTGAGTAACCTAGAACAGATTTACTGTCACATTTGTCATCTGTTACCAATATCTTTACAGCAAATTTAAAAAAAGAAATATTATATTGCAACCATTGTTGCAGGGCACCAGTGGCACCCTCAATTGGCAAAAGAGGGTGCCTAAGGAAAAGGTGTCCAGCCTCTTGGATCACTAGGCAGCTGTGGTGCATACATGACACTAGAACATCCCAGGGATAAATGCAGCTCCCTCCCACAAGGTTAGGACTGGAGCTGTGCTTCAGTAGAGCTGCAGACAATTTAAACATGCCTATTTCAAAGTGGAATACTTTGCTAAAACAGCTTCCATTAATTTCAGGCTGAAAATGAAGGATTATGAGTAAAATAAAGTGCCGCAAAAATGCCGCTAAATTTCCATATTTGTGCCGCTAAATTTGCTAATCCATGCCGCAAAATCCTGGGGGGTCTGTTAAACGGGTTAGTGATCCTGAGAGAGGGGTATAATAGTGGTGGGGGGAGCAAAGGGATACAGAGGGGAAAGGCCTCATCCAGGTTCTGTCAGCGCCCCTATGTACATAGAAAAATAACAGAGAACATTGTCACTGTGCAACTATCCCAGCATGCAATCCCAGTGTGCCTGCTTGTCTTAGAGGCAAGGATCTTCTCTATCACCAACAAATGCAGTGAATCCACATCCCTAAAAATTAATCACAGCTCTGAACCCTAATGCTGAGTGTCTGCACATCACAGGACAGAACGTTTTTTTATTTTTTATTCTCACCTCTTTACAAGTCTCTTGCTGATGTTCCTCTGCCTCCGTGCAGTTTCTTCCTGCTTCAAACTCTCGATTTCCATGTCAGACAGACGATCTTCCATGAAGCTGAGCTGCAAACAGTACAACTCGTAAGTACTTCACGACACTCACTCCCGCCTTTACCACAACTTTCCCTTTCAAATCCCCACTTTTCAGACAGAGGGCTAATGGAAAGGATCGGACATGATCCAGAAGAGCCATTCCGACCCACTGAGATAGCAATCAACTCATCTGGAGCTACCAGTTCCTGTGGGTATTCGGAGGTCAACTGGGTTACAAGGCACCACAGACACTATACTGGAGTTTGAAGAATAAATGTATTTTATTTCGAAAGCTTTATATAGCACGGACAGTATCCTCGTGAGTATCAGAGAGCTCTACAAATGCTCAAGGAGCAGAGACATATAGAACCAATAATGTCATAATCAAGAACAGTACAGGATAAGGCAATTCCCCCAATGAGGGCGGTGTCAGCTCAATGTTTCGACAGATAGAGAAAAAAGACAATAGATAACAGACGAGCAGTAGTCATGAGTGATGTTGAAGAATCATGAAATACTCAGAGAGAGGAGTTTCTAGGGTCTAGGGCAGAAATGTGTTCATAAATAGTAGGTTGACTTCTTTCTTGACAGATGTTATTAAAAGATTCTTTTTGATTTCAGGGACGAAGGAGCTCCAAATTAGTAAGGTGCTGGAGATTCGAGGATCTGGAGTCTCCTGAAAGTTCAAGCTTCTGAGCAAGGTAGCTAGGGGTGTTGGAAGTATAGAGTCTTGGGGGTCATGCAAGCAATTTTCAGTTGAAGTTTTGCTTCGTAGGGGAGCCAATTGAGTGATTTAAAATCGGGAGTGATTTGGTTATTTCTTTTTGATCCTGTGATTATCCTGTGACAGGAGAGTTGAATGAGGCCCTTAATAGAGTGGTTTTGGATCTGGGCAAGCCATAGAAGGTAGCACTTCCATAGTACAACCTGGGATTCACTAGGGTTTAGGCAGCAGACTTGAAGTCATTGCGGGGAAGGAAGGGTTTTAATTTCCTTAAGATGTTCATTTGGAGGTTTGCTCCTTTAGTGGCAGCACTAATGTGCAGCTGCATGTTACGGTTCTTGTTGAGCGTTAATCCCAATGATCTTGTTGGATCAGTAACTTGTGGTAAGCAGTTAAATGGTGCTAGATGCTGCATCCATTCATTCATTAATGATGGATGACTGTTTGGGTGGGATGATTAGGAGGAATTCAGGTTTTGAGAGAGTGTTAATTTGAGGTGGTTGCATGACAGCCAATTTTTTTTCTTTTTTCGTAGAGTTAGATTGAGGGCTTTGAGGTCTTTAGGGGAGGACATTTTCAGGTATAATTGGATGTCATCTCGCATACATGGGATAGTGGATGTCGGAAGAACTCAGAATTTCCATTAGAGGCTCCATGTACAAGTTAAAGAGGGTGGGTGAAAGGGAGAAACCCTGTGGGACCCTTAATGTGACTGGAGCAGTCACAGACAGGGATTGATTAACCATGACTTTTTGAGTTCTGTTTTGGAGAAACTAGATGAGCCAATTTAGGGCGGATCCTGAAAGTCCCATGTTATGTTCCAATAACTCTAGTAGGTAGGCTTGGTTAACCGTATCAAATGCTGAAGATAGGCCCAGGAGGATTAGTCAGCAAGATTCTTCCTGATTCAATATTTTTAGAGCATTTTCAACTGTGCGTTTGAGGACAGTTTTGGTGCTATGCCTCTAGCGGTAGCCGGATAGGAATTTGTCAAGAAGATGGAATTGTTCAATGTGGTTACAGAGCTGTTAGGTCAATGTGATCTGCCGGTGTTTTTTTTTTTTAAGGACAGGGGTAACCTGCCCAGACTTTAGGCAATCAGGGATTGTGCCTTGGAGTTGAGCGTCAATAACAATCTTAGTCTAAAGGGGGAGTATCTACGTTTTGATCTCATTGCATAGGTTTGGGGGCAGTGGGTCATTGAAGTGGTTTGAGGGTTTCAAGTCTACTAGAAATTTTACAATGGCATGTTCCTCAAAGGTTTTGAAAGAGTTCCATGAGGCGTTTTTGAGGCAGTGCCCCTGCAGACATGAGGGCACAATAGCCCGGGAAGGGGAAAGGGAAGAGAGGACGTTGCTCCAATGCCATCTGTAAGTCAGTTCTCATGTTTTCGGTCTTCGCAATGTAGAAGGAGGCAAATACTTCATGATTTGGTAGTGGACTGTATCCAGCTGAGGAAGAGTTGGGTAAGCTATCGGATTGAAGTTTAACAAGCTCAGATAGTTTTTGGGGAAATTTGCTTTCGAATTTCTGAGGCTTTTATAATATGTGATTTAATATCTCTTTATAGGACACTATCCTGTTGTCAGGAGGCAATTGGTTTCAAATCCGCCCATTAGCACAATACCAGTGTCCAGAGGCTGGCCATTCAAAAATCCCTCTTCCGACACCAACCTGGTGTCTGAAGACTGATGATTTAAACTCCACAGCTGAGACCACTCTGGGAATTAAAATCCCTTTGATGTCTTCATCCGACATTTAAAAAATTCACTCCTAAGAGGAATGGAGGAGAGTCTATTTTAACACTATACACATACCAGGATATCACTGAACAGTTCTAGACTACAAAAACTGTCTGGCAGCTTACCCTAAAAGGTAGGAAAGCAATGGAAGTCAGATCAATCTTACCTTCTCACTGGTCTCGCTGCAGGAAGAGCAGGACCCCTCACCATCCAAGCCAGAGAGATCGCAGGTGCTCCGCCAACTTTCAAGGCCACTGAAATGGAATGAAAGAGGGTCATCTTTTGGTTAATTCCAAGACAGTTAGAGTAAGGAATAGCAGGTGTTACTGTAAAAGTAATATTGGTATATTTAGCTCCCTTCCAGGGGCTGTGTTATGTCAGCAGAACTTCCAGCCCAGGCCAGCAGGTGTCTCTGTTAGACCAGTACTCTGCTTTCCCTCTAAGAGTTGTTACTTCAGCAATCCTAGCTATAACAAAGCACAGTGAACGAATGAATGAATGAATGAATGTATATCAAGCACAGCTACTCCCTAGAGTGTCCCAGCGGGAGGTCATGAAACATTAATGGCATCACCCCCACTCTGAAAATTGTTCCAGCACCACTGGTGCACGGCAATTGTGAAATGTCAATTCATGAATGAACCTTTGTTGGCACACATCTTTTTAACAATCCTGTTTTTACACAGGTCTTGAAAGAAGCAGCATACTTTAATGTAAATAGCATTGGCTCATATATCTGGCACACACTTCTATGCTTTTAATTCAGTACTGAAGATCAACGCAAGTGCTGAAAAAGACTAATCTTCACCAAGGAAACATATATATATATATATATATAGTGTTATTTCTAATTCCCATCTCCACAAAACATTATGACAGATTTTAATAGGATCAGCTGAAAACAGTGCAAGGGCCTATTCAGAGGACTTTTCACACAAGTATCCAAAACTGCACATTGGTATAATCAAATGCAATAAAGGAAGTATGTAAACGGACACTACAAAGCACAGTTAAGAGGAACCCGCCAATACGCTCCTTCTATCAACAACACTTCTAGTTCGTCTCCATAAAGTGGAGTGCTCGGTGCCAGAGTTTTTATTGCACTTGCTTCCTTTACAGAGCCAGTTTCTAAGCATTACTAAGGTTTCCAGATGAGAGACCGAAGGAATAAGGAGGATTATGGGGCCTAAAATTTAATTTCATCCCCAAATTACTGCCTTTGCATACTTGGCTTGCCAAAGGTAGCAATAGTGACCAGAGAAGGCTTACCCCGGGGTGTGGTATAGGGATAGATTTTACAATAATGTTCTAGGCTGTATCAGAGCCTCTTTAAGAGACATGAGGCATAATTTAAAGGGCAAGTTGGAATTGTATTGTATTGTAATTGCATTTATATAGCGCTTTCTACCCCCGACGTGGCGTCAAAGCGCTTTTTTGGCAAGTAGCACGCTACTCCGGGACCCATAGAGGATTAGTGTTGAATTAGTATAGTGAAACATGCAAGTACATTTTAAGTGGTGGATAGGTTAGTCAGTTATTTGAATTTTGAATGATAGCAGAAGAATAGAGGAGGAGAAAAAGTTTGTATTTATATAGCGCTTGTTACCCCTGATGGGGTGTTGAAGCACGCTATTCAGGAAGCCCATAAAGGATTGGTGGTGAATTAATATGGTGAAATATGAAAGTAATTTTAGTGGTGGATATTAGTCAGTTATTTGGAGTGAGAAGGATACCGGAGGGATAAAAGGAGAAGAAAGGTTTGCATTCATATAGCACTTGTTACCCCTGATGGATGTTGAAGCGCTTTTCTGGCGAGTAGCATGCCACTCTGGAACCCATAAAGGATTAGTGTTGAAAATTAGTATAGTAAAATATGAAGTGATTTGAGTAGTGGATATGTTATTCAGTTATTTGGGTAGAGAAGGGTAGGTGGCGGGATAGTGAAGGGAAAGAGGTTTGTATTTATATAGTGCTTACTACCCCAGATGGGGTTTTGAAGCACAAGTAGCACGCTACTCTGGAACCCCTCAGGATTAGTGTCGAATTAGTATGGTGAAACAAGAAAATCATTTTAGTGGTGGATATGTTAGTCAGTCATTTGGATTGAGAAGGGTTGGGGAGGGGTAGAAAAGAGGGATGAATGACAGCATGGCTCACAGTGCACATCATGTACATCCTTCACTCCACATACACCCACCAGTCCCTTAATTCCCACCCTGCTTGCATCAATGTACCCCTAGACCGTATCGGAATGCTTTCAAGAGGAAAGTAGAGTGGAGGTTTGAACACTTCCACAGAAGCAGAACCCAACACAAGCCCTTTGATGCGCGCATCGGCCAACGACCGTCGCGAGAACTACCTCAGTAGTGCTGCGCATGTCCGTTATCCGACGCGGCCCCACTGACTCAGTCAAACCGCCGCGGAATTTGCGCCGCGGTTAAGCGGCTAGAATTTCAAGAGGTTCAGACCCTAACTCACATTTGGTGTCTGGAAATGGACTATAAGAAGAGAAGTTTGAGAACCCATCCAAACACCCCCCCCCCCCCCCCACCCAAAAAGAAAAATTGTCATCTGCCAAGCAGCCTTACGGGCTGTGTGAGGAGTGGAAGCTCTGCAAGACTTGTGCCCGTTACCAGGACTGGGGCCAAGGCCTGCTAGTCTCCCTGCTGGGTGAGGACCCACCACCAAGGGAGACAAAGACCACCTACCTGGTCCCTTGAGCACCAGCGCCTGCTAAGACCAGTGTGCCCTCTGAGGGAGAGCAGATCATTGGAAGAAGCATAGTCCAGTGGGGAGCCCTGTTGAGTGGATTCCCTTTGCGAGGGGTGTGAAAACAGCTGCTGCACTGATTGGGGCATGGACTGTGTGCAAGATAGATTCAACTAACGCTGTATGCCAAGAGAGGACCGCCATGGCTTGAGCCGTGTGCTGTACTGCATCGATCAGGCCAGAGCTCTGCATAGTCGGCAACTCCATATGCCAGGACAGGTTGCCATGATAAACAAACATTTGCAATATAATAGGTCACGCTTTCGCAAGAATTAGAGCTATCTGTGTTATAAATGATAATGTCTTTTACCCATGTGTTTTTGTTTGGAGCGCACAGGATGTATGTGGTGTGGATTTATGTGGGTTGTATTGCACTTGTTAGTTGTGGAATTGTGTGCAGTGTATTTGTGAAGTGGAATTATGTGGCATTGTGAATAGATAGGGGTAAGAGCTGCAGAGGATACAGAGGAGGAATGAGAGGGATAGGTCGTTAACAGGAAAAAAGCTCGCAAACAAGCAATTCCGCTTGCTCGCGGAGATCTTTTACCATTTCACTGAGCTTTGCGTAGCACGACTATGCAAATTCCACCCACCCCTAGAAGTGAAACACGCTACCAGCAGGAGGGAGGGGTGACGGAAGAGGGATGAATAGCTTATAGCTGTGTTGTGAAAGGAGAGGCATAGCTGTAAAGATTACCATCGCTCTCCTGAACTGCATATGGATTTTGTTTAGGGACATTCACTGAATTGCTGTAAATCTGTGCAGTAGATCAAACTAAAACATGATGCAAGTGTAATGTAAAAGGTTAAAAAAATAAGCCTGTACTTTTAGCAAAGGCACAAACATGATGTTAAATGAAAATAGTAAGAGAATCTGCTTGTATTTTTAAACTCACATTTCGCAGTGCATTTGTGAAAACTGAATATGCAAGTAGGGAAGGGGTGGCAACGCATACAGGTTTACGCCTCTACTGTTACACGTGAAGCAGGGATGCATGGCATAGAGAAGTACGTCTGGAGTGCTACTTGGAAAACATTGCCGGGCATTTTGTAAACAAAGGAACATAAAATAAAATACGGCGATGGTTTCTTATTTTATTCTTTCACCGGCAAATCGCTGGTCGCGAAATCAGTTGGGGGTCTGAAGAATGTACTCTATTGCCTTCCAGTAAATAACGTCCATTGCATTATTGGGGTTACTGTACGATTTATAGTTTGGCAAGGATGGAAAGTTTAACAAAAAAATCCACAGAGGGCGTGGTGACCTTCAGCATAGCAGGCAGACTGCAAGGAAGTGACTAAGGCCAAGAAGGTTTGGAGGGTGGGGCCAGGGGCACTGGGAGCAGAACCGAGCACAGCAGTCGGCTGAGGGGGGAATAAAAATTAAACACAAGTGAGGCAAGGGCGTGGTAAAAGTAAATGTGACTGAGATAACAGCATGATTTACAGCGGTTTATAGAAACAGCGTTGTAGCAAAGCTAGGCTCAGAACAAGAATGCTCAGAGGCAAACACGAACAGGAAACCAAGAAAAAAAAATGCCCAAAAGAACAGATAAACACGACAAAGTGTAATGATACTATAGTAAGTCCCTGATCCTGGGAGAAACGAAAAAGAAAAGGAGGGACAAAGATGCCAGACTGACCACGAGCAAGCAAGGATTTTAAACGGACACTGAAACAAACTAATCAAAAGCAGGGCGATGGCCTTAAGCTCACAAGAGAAGTATACTAAAGTATACAAGAGGTCGTATGCTTAAGCTTGACCTAAAAAGACTGCAATGCGGTAAGGGCAGTGGCCTTCTGCGGTAGAGGGCAGCAACCCGATATGCCAGAAGGGGCCACCAAGAAGAACTTCACCATGCCAATCACGAAGGAGCCTGTGCACTCTGAAATACAGTGATCTGTAAGCCAGAGGGTCACCGGGAGCACCAAAAATTGTGACCTGCTCTGCCACCCCCCACCAGAGAAGCGAGGGCACCGTAGAAACACCTGCGCACCATCATATAGGCGTGGGACCCAAGACAGGATCCTCGCAGCCAACACCCATGGGAGAACGCACTGGACATTTACCCTGCAGGAGGAGCCACAGAGAGCCCCCAGTCGCTTCGGGAGCATGACCGCGAGTGAGACTCAGCACCTGCAAAGTGCAGTCAACTTACCTGAGCACTCAGGAACTCCAGTTAGTTTGCGCCTGCCAGTGCGTGTTACGACCTCTCCCGGATTGAGCCGTAGACTGCTGGAACTGCACTATCCTGAGAGTCAAGTACAGAAGGCGTACTTGATCCAGTTGTTCAGGATCAAGTAATAGGTCACGCCCTAGGACATCAGGAGTAAAGAGGCCTCAACCTCCACAGTTCGGCCCCATGGCCCTCTGAAAGGGGTTCCGACAGGGTCCATTGTCTATGTTTGATTATTTACAGTCGCCATATGCCACAAATATTGTTTCTGTTGCCTGCTTATAGGCAGTCGTGGTCACAATAAACATAGCTGAATATTTGGAGTGGGGATCAATAACCAAGTGCAGTTGCCTTCAATCAAGAAAAAAACTGAAATCTGCACTGAAGATGAGCCAAGGAGCAATGCAGGCTTCTTCCTTCGCTATTGGCATTGGTATTTTTAGCTGTCAGTCCATTTCTGAGTACCACAACTTTTCCAATAAAGGGGCATTAGCCTTCAAAATACCCTGGTGGCTCTGTTGTGCAATATGTACTATATATATATATATATATAAATATATATATATTCCTTTATATGCAAGAGTATTATGATCTTGACTCCCTTTAATAAGCCCCACTCTGAAAAAACATAAGATCTCGCCGGCGAGACTGCGCAAGTGCAGCCTACTCAGGCCGAGACCTAAAAAGGGCATTCAGTGTCAAGCAGAGTTGTTCCACCACCCACCAAAGAGCCATCATTGTTTATTGACTTTCCAGGTCTCGATTTTCCACATGTGATTTGAAGGTTTTCTATGCTTTTTTACTTTGATCCTCAACACGTATAGCGGTATTCCGTTCTGTTGGGTCTGAGTGACTATCAGTGTGCCTACGTTAGGGAAGGAACCTCCCAGAGTAGATGGTCATCCTGAGGAAGCTTCTCACTGTCAATGTGTTTTCAGGGTTCTTACATCCCTGGTGTCTGTAGTCTAATCGTGAGGATGCTGACCCGATTGTGCAGTTGTGCACAGAACCGGTTGATGGATTGGTTTTCATGCATTTTCGCTTGTCGTAGTTTGAACTACTCATAGACCGGGTTCTATTGTGGGTTGGCTCAGGCCTGCCTTGTTGCCACAGTGATGTCATCGTCTTTGCTCCCTGTGTTGGTCAAGGTTTAGTACGGTTTGAATATTTCTTCATTTGCGCAGTGCAGCTGCAGGGAACTTTTTACACCACTGCGGATTTCTTTCGGAGTCTTAAAATACCCTTTCGTGTCCAGCCATATATGCCATCTTGGCACTGCTGTTGGTGGGTCGGAAAGCCAGCTGAGTGGAGGTAGGGGGTTTCCTGCTGCTCTGCCTACCTGGTGGATGGGTGCTTTGGGAACTGAGTCTCCACTTGTTGGGTGGTACCTTTGGGGCGGAGTCCGCCGATTCGCTTAGCTTCTTGTCACGGAGTGCTGCTTCGGCCCTTGTCCATGGTGTTGTCACTGTCGCTCATAGCGGCATGTGGTTGGTGAAGGACAAGGGATGAGCAAATGGTGCACCTAAAGTCCAGCGATGATGTGCTGCCCTGTGCGCGTGCAGTCTAGTTGCACAGTCAAGCTTCTCAGTACGTTCTTTACTCCTACACAAAGACAGCTCACTGTATTAATGTACCAGTGTTCTTTTTTTTTTTTACATCTTCCTCCCACTCCGGTTTGTAGTTGATGTTTGATTTATTATTTTTTCATTCCATGGGATCTCATTCTGATTATGGCTAAAGCCAAAACAAGTTATTCCTTCACTTTGTTCTGTGTGCAACGCCCCTGCTGCAAGCTTTTGTTCCTCTCCTGTTTTCCTCCTCCTCCTCCCACTTCTCCTGCTGATCTTCTTTGTCCTCCCATTTCTCCTGTTCATCATCTTCCTCCCCCTGCTCCCCTTTCCTCTCACCATTGCTAGTGGACAGTGCGTTGCCTGCTGGAAAGAAGTTGGAAGTGACAGAGTGACAAAACGTGCCATCCAAGGAGAATCACAGCTCAAATATGCAACCAATCAGAAGAGTGACAGACCTGTGCCACCAATCCAGTTCCCAGTGCCATTTTAAGGCACCGAAAGAGACATGTTTCGGGAGTCCTGTTTGGAAAAACTTTACATTTATAATACATTTCGGTTCATTCAAGGCACATTGATGCTAAATAGAATGTAATTTCAAGTTAAACTTTCAGAACCAGGGACATGCACAATCAGCCAAAATCTCAAACTGACTGCTGCCTGCCAGTCAACACCAAAAGGAAACTTGAGCACATTTTTAAGCTATTCTTTTTTGCATTTAAATCTATATTTCTTGCCTGCGACAACAATATTTTAAGTAGAGAGTTCAGTGTCTAAATAGGCTGTTCCTCCCACTTTTAAATGACACCGCAAGTGCAAATTGGTAAATGTTTAGTGGAGTAATACACAAAATAAAAATAAAAAACATGGACATTGCATTAGAAGTTGCTGGATATTCGTAATCACAAATACATCTCCATCACAGCAGGCATCTTTATGGAATTGTGAAAATCACAGGACTACTCTGAACATGTATCGAGAGACACCTACAGAGGTGGGGGTCCTGGGCAAGTAGTCACTTTTCCCGTACCCTAAAATGTCTCCCCCGCACCCCCCTCCAGTGCACCAGCAACGTGACTTGGTGATGTTGTGACTTCAGGTCACCAATGCCAGTCGCAGTCACACATGTATGTCATCCGTCCGATCAGCTGATGATGTTGCAGGGGGAGCCAGGAACACGCAATGGAGGACCACCTTGTGGTCCATATTCCGGGGACCAAACTAGGACTTTTCGTGGCACAGGGCATTTCGATTCTGCATGAAGGCACACACTTAGCACCCGACAAGTATGCTTTGTACTGTTGCGCCGTCCAGCCCCTTTTATAACCCCCCCTTTGACTTGCCTGGCATCGAGGTTAGTGGTAATCTCCTATACACTGCCTGGTACCAGATGGCCACTTTAGGCCCCACCAACAATCTGATGAACCGGGCTCCTATACCAGCAGGCGTCTCTGCTAAGAGCAATCACTTGCCTTTCCTTTCTCCTTTTTCTGTTATTTCAGCAGCACTCCCAGCACTGATCAGCAGGTGTCACTGTAAGGGCAGTACTTGACTCTCCCGCCCAATTAGGAATGCCACCTTTCCCAGAGAAAGATGTCAGCCATTTGTTCACATTTTAAGATTCTGCAAAGGACCAGAAACGATACTTGAACAGAACCCATTCCTCAGTATTCATTTTTGCCATGGTTTTTTTTTGTTTATGTTAATTTAATTATCAGTCAGGGATCATTAAAGTTCCCAAAATCCTTTTAAAATGACGACGTCTTATATGCACTGTTTAAAGTATGCAAAGATTAAGGGAAAATACTGACTTTAGATTATTTGCCTAATTTTTTTTAAATACAGGTCATTGCACAGCCAGGTGCCCACCCTCCTCCCAGTGCCCATCCCTCCCGACCCCCGCCAGAAATACACCCATCCCGTCGACTCCTCACCGAGCGGGGCTGCGCCTATGAAGGCTGGGGCTCTCGACTTCGCCATAGTCCTCAAACTGGTCCTCGTGGATAGTGGGAAGTTCAAATGTTTCGGGCCAAACAGCCTGGAAACTTCTGTGGGCAGAAAGGAAAAGGCAAACTTAACATATATGGCCACAAATGGGGCATGAATAAACCTCTAGTGATGTGTATGAGGCAGCGGTATAGAATATGAAACTCCTTTAAGCCAGGCATTGGTGTCTAAGAAGAGGGACTCCATTTAAGTGTGTAATGCAGTATATACAATATGTGAGACTCTTTTGAAGTGCGAGGCCTCGTGACGCCAGTGATAGCCCCCTACTGTTCCCTCTGTCTGTACCCGTTCAGGTGGGTGGACTCCAAGGGGCTCGTCACGTCCTTGGCAAGCTGTTCAAAGGCGAATTTATCCTCGAAATCCCCAGTGCTGCTTTGCGCCTCTTCTCCATCACCGGCCGGGCTGCGGGTTCGTCCAGGTGAGACCTGCAGATAAAGGAAAGATTTAGAGACGTGAATCAAGGGATGTGATTAGCCCTCTCCTATCACGTGACCTAGGAGCGTAAACCACATATCATACAATGTATGAGGAGAGACAGCAGCTCCAGCATCTGGCGGCATTTAGTGGTATGGCTATGTTTTGCTGCCTCATTAGTTTCCCTTCAAATCTACAAATACTTTTGCAGTAGGGACGTTGAAAAAACAAGCATTTGCAATGCAATATGTCTCGCATTTACAAGAGTTTCAGCTATTGGCATTGTAAATGACAATGCCTTTTATTTATGTTTTGGTTTTTAAAACAAAATAAAAAAGGTGTTGTCATTTACATAGACTATTCCAAAAAACTGTAATCCACGCATTAATTACTTCATAATTGGATTACGGAAATGCTCTCTACCTAGGTCTCCCAGGGTACCTCTTTGGCAGACTTTAGGTGGTACAGAACTTAGCAGCCCGGATGCTTCTCAATTTTCCCCTGAGAACACACATCCTCTCATAGGAAGACCCTCCATTGGCTTCCAATAATAAAAAAAAGGATCTTGTTTAAATCCATGGTCTTGGTACACAAAGCTCTGCACGGCTCAGGAGCCAGCTATCTGAGGGAGAGGATTCAGGACTACGTCCTCCCAGAACCCTACATTCTTCTTCAGAACATCTGGGTAGAGTTCCTGAAAATCCATCGGCTCAGAACAGGCAGTAGATCCTTCGCCTATCTTCGTCCGGTTACATGGAAAACAAGCATTAAAAATGCAATAGGTCTAATCTTTTATTAAGTTAAAGCCATTTGCTTTACTTTTTTATACCATACCATTAGCAAAGCAAATAGCTTTAACTTAATAAAAGGCGAGACCTCTTGCATTTTCAATGCTTGTTTTACTATCAAACAGTTTGGCAGGCTGCTAGGAGGGAGGGCGGGCAACAACATGTATAAACATTAATTTGAAAAGTAAAATAGCAAGTGACGAAACAAATAATGTTGACGTGATCAAGTGACAAGCTTTTTGTAGACACGTCATTAAAACACAAACGAAATGCGAACAGATATCTAAAATAGCGCCGTATTGAGACCGCCCTGAATCTTTACAGACAGATATTTTGTTTGGTTGCAAGTGATGTGTGCGACTGGTGCCCTGGGATGACTTGCTGTCTGTTGATTACAAACATGTGCACTTCATTTGTCACTTTAAGTGCACTTTCTCTTACAGATTACATTATTTCATGAATACATAAGGCTTTAGTATACATATGTGGTCAAATCGATAACAATTAAGGTAAAGCCAATTTTATGCGGCTCCGTTCCCTAGAATTTAAAACAACTTTGCTGCGAAGAGAGAGCTCTTTATTTAACACTTTATTTTATATTTTCTTGCCTAATCAAAGTCCGGAATTGCCAAAGCTGATCGTTTTGGGGAGTAGATGTAGAAATGCTCAACAACGAATATAGTACCCCTCCACCGACCTTGTTAATATCAGATTTACAATTCCATATCTAAAAATCTTATTATTCGCAACAAAATCACGGATATTACTCATTCATCTGACACAGCTAACCACTGCTGCAGTTTTTACGGTTGATTGAATACAGTAATGGATACTACCAGGGAAGGAGGGAAGATGTGGCCTGACGGCCAGAGTTCGAGCCTCAGCATCAGCTCAACAGCCTGTGATTCTGGGCAAATTACATAGGGCCATATGTATGAACACATTTTCCCATAGGCACAGAATGGGTGAAACCCTTTGATACATCTGGCCCTTAATCTCCCCGGGCATACCAAAAGTGAACATGTGAACCACAATGTTTGAGGAACACTGAATGCTTTGTTCAGGAAGCATTTCTGACACCAAGCCTACAGGCAGCAAGTTTACTGTTTGGCAGCTTCTTAGTACATCTACTTAAAACTAACTGTTCTCACACTGGCAGATTAAAACTGGTGACTAGGTAAGGATCACCTAGCTTGTAAGTGTTTATGATCTGTACAGCTCACACACACTGACACCCTCTCTCTCCGCCATTTTTAGGAAGTTAGTGTGTCATGGGCCCTAGGGCAAGGCTGGAAATGGAACCGCTAGCCACTGTTTAAATTGTGAAAAGCAGTAATAAACAGTGCTCAGTTGGCCCCTCAGGTCTCTGAGCCCTCGCGTCACTGCACCTGGTGCACCAATGGAAGCTATGCCCCTGGGGGCGTACTACTCCTGAACCAGATAGACTGATAGAGGAACGTCTAGCAAGGCATCGCTCCCTTCCAACATGTAGTTCGGAGGCGCTCCACCGGGGCAGGGAGGCGCACAAATAGACCAGCGAGTAAAACCAACACCAGCCGAAGACCCCCACCTGTAAACTATCAATGATCGATTGAGGCAGTTCGCCCTTGAAGATAGATCCTCGACTTGGCCCCTAGTTATATAGGTGACAGGAACCCCTTGTCCCACTGACTGGCCCCCTCCACGTAACCCGGCCATCCCACCTCCCCCCCCCCCCCCCTCCTTCAGAAGGTACCATTAACTGCTCTTTATTCAAACTCCGTCAGAACCACACGCCCGCCGCCTCCAAGAAGCTCATCATACTGCAGGCAGGCTGCCCGTCAGGTGATGCAGTGAATGTACCTCCCACAACCATCTCACTCTGCTTCCGTCAAGATAAGCGGTTTGGGGCGGTCTCTGCACTCTCTGGCCCTCCCTGGATAAGGCGCTCTCCTTTGCCCCTCGGTCTCAACGCAAATCTTAGATAATTTGTGTGTAAACAGCTTAAGACCTACCTCTTCCTTCAAGCATCATACCCAGAATAACTACAAGGGCTCTGTCTGTTTCCTCTCCCCATCCCTAGTTCAACAAGTGCTTTAAAGCAATCAACGATTACCCAGGCGCTAAGATATGAAAATGAAACTGAACTCCAGAACTCGCTCTCCCAGGCGGTCAGTGTCTGGCTCACGCAAAGAGCCCTGCCTCAAATACAAATATACCCAAGTGTGTCAAGTAAAACCTAACTTGCCAAACCCCCCCCCAATGCCCCTATACAGACTCTGAAGGGAGACAGGTAGAGGCTTTGCAGTCAGGGACCCCGGCAATAAAAGATGGTAGAGCGCCATGTTTACACTCTGCACAAGAGAGACCATCATCTTTTCGTAGATAAAAAACCCACAAAACTCCCCTTTGCTACGATTCTTCGCTGAAGATACAGCGCTTCGAGGTGCTAGGTTTACAGAGCCAGTCCACATACGTCCCAGGTTTCATTGTTATCACACAACTATCCACCCTTAGCCGATCGCAGCTCAGAGCTTTGCAAAGAAAGCCTACACTTATTTCACAGTCATTGGAGCGTAGATCATCAAAACCCGTTCAACCACATGGACCGCGCTGCAGCCGATCTCTTGTCTTTATGGGGCCATGTGTTTGAAACACATGGCCCCATAAAGATAAGAGACCTTTTGTGACGCACAGTAAAGCAGGCAAGCCCGCCCAAGTGGGCCGTCAGAAAAAGCCAAAAGTACACGACATAAAAAGCTCTTTTCCAATGGCTGGCCACAGCCAATGGAAAAGAGGGGCGGGGCTTAAAGCCCTTTACCGAAGTTACTCAAAATCATTAAATCTCACCGAGCGAGCTACGCATGTGCGCAGCCATGCTAGCCGAGACCTAAAAACTCCCTTTGGGGTTACATACTACCTTCGATCTCCTCACTTAAAGACATGGCTCTTTCAACAATCTGCATAGGCCACACACTGTAGGTGTTGTTATATCTGTTAGTGCCGGGACACACTCTGAGTAGCTCTGCGTTGTGTAAAACTCATTAAAATAAAATTTGGCTGGGCATTGATTTATTACTGCAGATATATATATATATATATATATATATATATATATATATATATATATAAATAAAGCAAGCGTCTTCTTGAAAGAAAGAAGCAGGAGCCTCAGCGGGGATAAAGGTGCAGCACCGTTTTATTCAATTGAATGGCGAATGCATTTCGGCCGGGTTGGCCTTCGTCAGCGCCTGCGGTGGGTGAAAAAAGGAAGTCCTGACGCTCGGCCTTTGAATGCACCATACCGCACACTGATAGGTGCAAATGTCCGCTCCGCCCACAGCATGTACAATCCTCAGGTGAAAGAAATAGCCAGTCCGAGCAAATCAACGGACTCCAGTTCCCAGGATGCACCAGTGCATATATAATATATATATATATATATATATATTATAGTCAGGTGACTAAAGTTTGAAACCAAGAGATTAAATGAAGATAGAAGAAGGACTATACTTTTGCATCAATCAAGCAGCAGACTAGCTTAAATGTCAGTGCTCAGAAACATAGAAACTACAGACGATGAGACATTAGGGGCTAATTAAATTAATGCTAATGTTAAATACGTTACTTTTTGCTAGGGGTTGCTAATTCTGTATTAGAATATGTAAAAACTTGCCTTCCTCTGTGTTTAGTCGGCTCTCTGAAAAACAGGAAATGTGCAACATTTACTGAAATCTGTCGGGACAAGCAGGGGCGGCTCTAGGCTCATGGCGGCCCTGGGCAGGGAGCGTTGGTAGAGGTGCTCGGAAGAGCGGGTCCGGGTAGGGGTGGGGGCGCGGGGGGGTTTCAGAGTGTTTGAAAGTGGAACAGAGCCGAAGGCCGCCAAATCCCTGCCAGGGGCCGCCACGCACATATGTATCCATCCTCAGAGGATTATAATATTAAGGATATATATATTTGCGTGGCAGCCCCTGGGGTTTGGCTGCCCTGTGCAGGTGCACAGCTTACATGCCTAAGGCCGCGGCTGGGGACAAGGTGGAGAAATTCCAGTCCTATCCCCACAGATCCTTGGTGCCTGGTCACTATCACTGGCGATTTGTGCCCAAAGACCACAGCACCGAGACAGCCCTCATCGCCGCCACATATGACATCAGGCGCCAACTAGACAACAGCGAAACATCAGCCCTCATCCTCTTGGACCTGTCGGCCGCCTTCGACACGGTCTGCCAACGCACTCTAAAGACACACCTCTTAGAAGCCGGAATCCAAGAGAAGGCCCTTGACTGGACCACGCCCTTGCTCTCCGGCAGAACCTAAAGCGTCCGCCTCCCACCCTTCCAATCCGAAGCCACCAAAATAATCTGCGGCGTCCCCCAGGGCTCACACCTCAGTCCGATACTGTTCAACATCTACATGACCTCCCTCACACAAGTGGCCCGCAATCACGACCTCAACATCATCTCTTACGCAGATGACACCCAGCTCATCCTCTCCCTCACCAAGGACCCACACACCGCCAAAAACAACCTCCATGAGGGAATGAAGGCAGTCGCCGACTGGATGAGGAGCAGCTGTCTGAAGCTGAACTCGGACAAGACGGAGGTACTCATCCTCGGACCCACCCCCTTCAGCCTGGGACGGCTCCTGGTGACCAACCACACTGGGAGAAGTACCAACACCCACCGACCAGGCACGCAACCTAGGATTCATCTTCGACTCCTCCCGCTCCATGTCTAAACAGGTCAACGCTGTCTCCTCCTCCTGCTACAACACTCTCTGCATGCTCCGCAGGATCTACAAGTGGATACTGAACGAAACAAGAAGAACGGTGACACAGGCCCTCGTCAGCAGCATCCTGAACTACAGCAACACACTCTACGCAGGAATCCCAGCTAAACACCTACGTGGACTACAACGCATCCAAAATGCCTCCGCCCGACTGATCGTCAACGTCCCCCGCCGCAGCCACATCACCCCCCACCTGAGAGACCTACCCTGGCTCCCTGTCTACAAGAGGATCACCTTCAAGCTCCTCACCCACTCGCACAAAGCACTCGAAAACGCCGGACCAGCCTACCTGAACAACAGACTTAGCTTCGACACCCCCACCCGCCAGCTTCGCCCTCGCCGGGGTCCCCCGCATCCAACGAACGACCTCCGGCGACAGATCCTTCTCCTACCTCGCCGCCAAGACCTGGAACACCCTTCCTACCCACATACGGCAGACCCAAGACCTACTCTCCTTCAGAAGACTCCTCAAGACCTGGCTCTTCTTGCAGTAGCAGCACCCCCTCCCCTCAGCGCCTTGAGACCCTCACTGGTATGTAGCGCGCTCTACAAGTACTATGATTGATTGATTGATACGAGCACCAGTTTCTTTACAGAAGGACACATTCATTTTTGTTAGGCGGGGGGAGATTAAGTGATTTGCCCAGAATCACAGGATGTTGAGCTTCTTGCCGAGACTCGAGCCCGGTTCCCCAGTTTCGAGGTCGACCGCTCTAGCCGTAAGGTTACACCTCCAAGTCTAAGGATATATTATGTACTAGTGATAACGATTATTTTGTTTGCATATATAAATAAATGAATGTTAATAACTGCAGCCTGTCCTAATAAAGGAGCCTTTTGTTGCTATAACAGGCTTGTGGTTGGCTCTTTATTGCACGAGAAGTATGGTTCCGGCACAAACCAAGGCGTCAGAGCAGAAAACGATTTGGGCCAGATAAGCCTCAACATCCTGTTCTCCTAGCCGCGGGACTTCGCGCCACTAGAACCTGCACGTCTTCGTTTGGGCTCCCTTAAATCATAAACGTGGATTCGATATCGCTAGCGCCTAGAAGTGGGTTTAGTCTCCAGCAGCACCTCGATGCAGGTTTCCAGAGGTATAGACAGATAGATGGGCATTTCTGCAGAAGGAGGCTCGGGAGTCTTGCTGTGTAAATGAGCCTTACCTACTGTATAAACTACACCATGAAAGCTCCGCATTGCACAACCTCTGGGTTTGTTTAATAAGTAATGACGTTCGGTGTTCCTCGAATATGTAAAGCGCTCCGACTCCTTCTCCCAGAGCCAAAGCGTTACCTAAAGAGTAAATAAATAGCGACCATCATAGGACTCTGGCCTGGCTGCGCCTCCTAGTGACAGGAACCGGTTCGACCTGTCCTTCCCGGGTGAAAGGTCAGCAAGAGTGGTTGGCCGCGACTCGCGAGTTGCCAGAAAACAGGCAGAAGCCCCAATAAACTGCCTGAAAGCCGGATAGTGCCAGCAAGCACCTGTTGAGCTGCTTTTACCGCACATTCAGAGGCTGTACCAAGGCTAGCCAAGATAAAACCACAAGGAAAACTGGCATTACAGCAGCGACTGGCATGGGGATGAGGCATAAAACAGAGGGAACATTCCTTCACGGCCGACTCTGTCCGGTGCGAGCCCGCACCCCTCCAAGAGAAGCGCCCTTGCATCCTTAGCTGCCAACTACACCCGCGTGTCACCCCGCTCGGTCCTGGCTCGAGTTCCCCGCACTTTGCATTCTGGGACATGTAGTTCCATTGTATTTAGGGCCTTGAAAGCTTCCAGCATCTAAAGCGTTACGGGATTTTTTTTTTTTAAACGTGCGCCTTGAGGATAACGCACATTGAGCTACTTGGCAACCACTTAAATTAGGACTCTTAGTTGCTAGTTGGAAAATAAGTTTCTTTATCGTTTTACTCCCCAAAACACTGACACATTGGACGACAGATTTGGGGGTTGGAGGAAAAGTGCCAAAAGATGCAGGTGGGTCGTCTAGAGAGATTGTATGTTCGCGCAAAATATGACTGTCTCACGAGTTAAACCGCTTACCTCTGGTTTGGCGACGGGCCCCATTCGGAGATCAGCCCTGGTAGCTCCTGGCGCTTGAAGAAGGGGTCGGATTGCGGGGGCAGAGAGGAGCCCTCTTGAATCTAGCGCCCCGAAGACTAACTGTGAGTGTCACTGCTACAGCTCTCCTGTGCTGGACTTTGCTCTCTACAGCTCCCGGGCCCTGAAGTATCTTCCCAGAGCCCCTCCCTCTCCCCCACAACCCCCTTGAGCCCCATTGTGTCCTGGGGAAACCCCATGGCCTCCCCCCCCCTTGTTTTCGCACCCTAGGACCTGACGCGCTCTCCTCCCCCACCCCAGCAGGTAAACAGCATCAATCAGGGAGGGAGAGTCCCTTCCCCTCCACTCCCCAGGCTCAGGCCGGCGTTCCTGGGAGGAAACTCATTAACTTGGACTCGTCCTCCTGTTTGAAAAGCAACTTTGTTTTTCTGTTAATTTGTGGTGGGATTTTTGAACCTTTTCATCTGACTGCAAGAGCCCATCAGAGGTGGTGAAGAAAAGGGGCAGGCACTGGAGCAGTAGGTGGCACTGACCGAGGGGGCGGGGGGGTGTTACAAAATATTGACAAATTATAGACTACATTTCTACATTGTTAAGGCCCACAATAGATACATCCCCTCAGTAATCCCATGTCATATGTGGTGGCACTTTAAACTTGTCCGGCCTTTTATGCCAACAGCACTTTGCATTCTGGGACTTGTAGGTTTGCCGTTCGCCTTTGTCAGTTTTATATAGCGTGAATATGTCCTAAATGCATTGGAGTGCTTTACACGATAACCAGATTACATTATACGGGGTCTGTTAATTTAATTTTTTTTTTTTTTTTACAGCGAACACCAGGGCAAAGGAACGCTGTGCAGAAACTGCAATGTGTGTGTGTGTATATGTATATATATATATATATATATATATATATATAATGTGCAAAATAGGAAAGAGCTGCAGATTTAAGAAACTATGGAACCAGGCTTCTGTCACAGTATCAACAAAGGGATTGGGGGTGGGATTTCCGTAGTTTCGGGAGAGATACTCCCCCACCCCCCAGGAATTCCCGTTTCAAAGTTTTGTATCTACTAGCGTTGTAACTTCTAGTCATGACTGAAATATCCCAGGAGGCAAAGCGCAGTCGCTTAAAAATGAGAACGAGTTCAAGGTGTCACACGTATATAGTGACGCCATAGCTGCTCCAGAGAGGCCATGGGTGGGAGGATGTGGCGTCACGGCCAGCGCTGTCTACCTTGGAACTGTGGTCGCAGGTTCTAGTCCCGGCTTTCTTATCTGAGCAAATCGGGTCGAGTTCGCTCAAAATAAAACTGCAAATAAATAAATAAATAATGCAAGGACCTAAAGAGACCTGCATATGGTGAAACTGGCAGACACGGGAGGAAGCTGGAGAGCAGCGACAGTGGGAGCAACAGCAACTCACTGAAGCCCTCCTCCTTGAGCTGTAAGAGGACACCAATGGGGACGCCCAGCTGTGAGTTTAAGAAGTTTCGGGATCGTAAATGGTGGTTTCTATCGCCGGGTTTAACATCACAATGTAAATTGGGGATGGTGAGGTAAGGAGGGGCCTGGGGAGATGCAGAGGCGTGTGAAAGTCCCCGGAGACTCCATGGACCCGTCCCCCCCCCCCCCCCCCCGGGTAATCGCAGGAGGGGCAGTGCCGTGACATCGGTCCCCGCAGTGCGGGAGAGCCCCCCTCCGGCACTGTGCACTGGCCCCTTGACTGAGAACTCTTGTGAGGGTCCCCCTTCATGTACCTTGCAGGCTCTTCCCTCAAGTTTCATTATGCCACTGAGGAGAAGTGTACAATTAAACGCACTACAAAATCCGAGTGCTGCCATCACACCCGCAGGGGCTGGGGATCACCTCCCCAGCAGGCTTCCCTCCCACTCGCTCACTCCCCTGCTCCTTTTGGCTCCTATGCAAAGACCAGCTCACTGAAAGTCTTTACTAAAAGAAATGCTGCTTGCGGAGTGCTCTTTTAAAAGAGTTTTTAGGTTTCGCCTATTATCATTCGCTTGCAAATGTAATAGGCGAGAATTCAAGTGCTCCATCGACTCGTCAAACCACTGCGGTTTTTCCACAGTGCATGTGAGTCACGTGACCACAAAAGCGGGTCACGTGACCACACAAGCACGCACATCTCCCTTATCCGCCTGCCACACTTCTCCTCGCTCGCATTCCCGCCCCCCCCACCAGGCTCTCCCGCCCCCATCCGGCTTCCCTCCGCGCATCTTCCTAAATCGCCTGCCACGCGTTTATCTTTAACAATGGCTGAGGCTCCTTTCATTTCTCTGGCTCGGCTTGTTTTTCTTTGGCATTCATCTCCAAGCGCGAGCAAAATGCTTTCACTTTCGCGCTTACTGAAGCTTTCCCAGCCGTCCACTGGTGAAACACTCCTCCGGACACAGTGCTTCATCTTTTTTTTTTTTTTTTTTTGCTTCCTTTATTTCATCGGTTGGCAATATGTTTTTTAAAATTATTTGTTTAGAATGCAGCGTGTTTTGTGTGCTTTGAGACGCATTTGCTGCTGCCAGTTTAAAGTTTCATTATAGCTGCTTCCTCCTGGTCGTGTCTTCATTTTGAGATGGCTGGTGTGCGCTCTCTGCGAGATGCCTCCCATTTACTGTGCTTACTAAAGCTTCCCCAGCCATCCACTGGTGAAACACTCCTCCCGCCGCCTCCCAGCACAAACACACACAACGCTTTTAGTGCTGTCACTGCGGATTGTTATCCGAGCTGCGCCAGCATGGTGCCATGTTCTCTGTGACAAATAACATCCCGCTGTGAGAATACCAGGGTGCTCTCGTGTGTGGCGGGGGGCTTCTGGTAGTGCCACTTCTGCAGCCTAAAGTGACCGGCTTACAGCCTAACCCTGGCTCATTTGAAGGAGGGTATTTCTTCATTACATGGAGGTGGGCCCAGGGGGCACCGCAGTCTGTGAAGGGTTCGCAGAGAGGGGCTGTTTATGTAACACTGAGACATCCTTGGCACACGAATCACAGTAGGGGAGAAATTTTCAAAACTGATAGTGTTTCATTTTTGTACATTTACAGACCTTCGTGCGTACATTGCCCTCGGTAAAGGCATATATGGGAGAAAGGAACATAGCGCTAGGCGGAGGAAAGGAGACAACATGCACTCTTGGAGAGAGCTGAAACAACTGAAACAAGCATTAACAAGCACTGGCGTTGCCAATAGGTTTCGCATTTGGAAAGTTGGAGCTATTGGTTTTGTAAATTACATTTTATATTTATATATCGTTATTGGCATTGTCAATAACAATATATAAATATAAAATGTCATTTACAAAACCAATAGCTCCAACTTTCCAAATGCGAAACCTATTGGCAACGCCGTTGCTTGTTTACGAAAGATGGCAACATTTGGAAAGGTCAAGCTCCAAAATCACACAAACTTTGGCATGGTGACAGTCGGCATTTGTGTATGAACACGCATTTAAGATAATGTTACACTGTCACAGTTTTCAGGAAATACGTTTTGTCTTTGAATTGCAATATAATTCCTTTCGTAGGACATCTCCTTAAGAGTCCTTCCAACGCAAGTTGCGCCTTTTTACATGAGGGAAAGGATGGTGAAGGGATACAGCTCTGATGACCTTTATCGTTCAATGCACGGCATTCCCTGTATGCTACGCTTTTGTTGGGGTGAGTGCGCTTATTGAAACTGCAGACTGCAGTTCACTTGGAGACACCTAGGCGAGGGGCTGGAAGTGACTCGGCTGGAGCTGGGAGTGTCAAGGTCTAGGCCCGTTTTCATGCAGAATTGCCTGGGCAATCGCCAATTCACACCCTTTCCTCGTACGCCTGCAAGACAAAAGAAGCCCTGCCTTGCATATCTGCGGGAGGGGGGACGGGCGCCATGGAGGATGGGGCACCTTCTGAAAAGCGCTCAGGTTTGCAGCCACGGGGAAAGGGGGCTTCGACTCCCAGACGGAATAAGAGCATTTCAGCACACTACATGCTCATTCTAAAAATAGACACTATTATTTTGTGGGAAATAATACCGAGCCCATCCATAGAAAAAATGCAAAATGTCACATTTGAAATCTGTGAAAGGTAAATAATACCATCTCTGCACCTGCATTAGCCACTGGGTATTTATGAAAAAGTTGATATTTAAGCTTTTAGCATGTGCTTTACAATTATTTACTTACAATTCTTTTTTTTAAAATTTTAAATTTACGCGCCCAAACTCGTTTCTACTGTTTTATGTAAACATGCTCACATTCTCATTCACGTTTTACAAATCACTTTATAGACAAACATCACTCTGGGGCAACACTCATGGCCAACACCACATTACTTAGGAACACTCTAACCTCACTCATGGACACCGGCACACTACTTACAGACACCCCCTCGTATCAAGGAACATCACCGCATCATTCAGGGACACCACCACATCACTCTAATACACCACCACATCACTCTAATACACCACCACATCACTCTAATACACCACCACATCACTCTAATACACCACCACATCACTCTAATACACCACCACATCACTCAGGGACACCACCACTCATCACTCGGGGACACCACCACTCATCACTCGGGGACACCACCACTCATCACTCGGGGACACCACCGCATCACTCAGGGACACCACCGCATCACTCAGGGACACCACTACACCACTCAGGGACACCACCACACCTCTCGGTGACACCACCACTCATCACTCGGGGACACCACCACTCACCACTCGGGGACACCACCACACCTCTCGGTGACACCACCACACCTCTCGGTGACACCACCACTCATCACTCGGGGACACCACCACTCATCACTCGGGGACACCACCACTCATCACTCGGGGACACCACCACTCATCACTCGGGGACACCACCACACCACTCAGGGACACCACCACACCACTCAGGGACATCACCACAATACACTGAACATAACATTCACAAAAGTTTTTTAGTAAAGTTTAAGATATTGCCATTATAAATTAAAATTACTTTTATTTAAGTATTAAATATTATTTTAGAAAAAACAATTGTTATTTGTTATATCAATACATCTAAGTCACGTTAATACTAAACATGTTGCATTACAAATGCGGTAACACTCTACCCTCTCAACACTCTTTCCCCTCTACACTATCACCACTCTCCCCTCTCACCACTCTCCCCTCTCACCACCCTCCCCTCTCACCACCCTCCCCTCTCACCACCCTCCCCTCTCACCACCCTCCCCTCTCACCACCCTCCCCTCTCACCATCCTCCCCTCTCACCACCCTCCCCTCTCACCACCCTCCCCTCTCACCACTCTCCCCTCTCACCACTCTCCCCTCTCACCACCCTCCCCTCGCCCCTCTCACCCTCGCAATGCCTTTTATTATTATAAAAGGAATTGCCATTAACAATGCCAATAGCTCAAAATCTCGCTATTGGGAGACCTATTACATTGTAAATGCTTTTATATATCGCAAACTTGACCCGAACCGAATTGGGTATCAGAGCGCTTACATAACACCAGTGAGTAAAGCCTGTCAGATCGTCCTATGCATGGGTTGCATGTGGCCCACTGGCCTGTGCCAAGCAACGGTGGCCACCTTAATCTTGGTAATTAAAGACACTTGCTCCGGACCTGAACGTGTCATCTATAAATCAGTGATTTCAGGTTTGTTAGCATGCTTAGTTCAATGGATGCAACAATTGACTACAACACCCAGAATGCACTAGGCTATCACACAAACGCCCAGTACTCGAAATAGGGTCCATAATGGTATGATGAAAACTGACTACCCTTCCTCGGCCCCTCATGCTTGTGTGCGTGGCCTGTTATCCTGTAATTGAGATATTCCTACCTTTGGTGTCAGAAAGGTGAGTTTTTATTAGAGACATGGAGATGAGTATTCTGCTTTCTTTTCTTGCTTTAATATCAACAGCAGCCAAGAAGGATAAGTATTGGCATGGCCAATAGGTCTCGCCTTTGGGACCTTATAAGTGTTTATCCAGAGCTATTGGCTTTGCCAATGTCTTTAAGCTATGTAGAAGAGCAGTGTGGCTGCTGTGCAGCATGCTGAAAAGTTATAATAAAAAAGTGTTATAAGCATTCTCGTTATCTTCTATATAACCAAGACGACATTATGTACAACTGAACAAGCATAATTAACAAGCATTTGGAATGCAATAGATCTTGCATTTTGAGAGTTTAAGCTATTGGCATTGTAAACGACAATGCCTTTTATTTATGTTTTAAAAAACAATACTTAAATAAAAGGCATTGTCATTTACTATACAAATAGCTTAAACTCAGGCAAATGCAAGTCCTATTGCATTGCAAATGCTTGTTTACTAATGCACCTTCAGAATCACCCTGGGAAGGGGGGAGGGGCAGAAACATAAACACAAGTCCATTTTATGATGTGCATTAAGTTAAAAGATAGAATGTAGCTTCTACCAATAACAAAGAAGCACTTCTCAGCTTGAAAACCACTGCTAAATGCAGCACAGTGTCTTCTACCTATTTGTAGGTTTATGCATTGAGTGAAATCAGATGTGAATGTGTGCAGTGTGAGATGCCCCCTCCCATCCTCCTTCCTGCCTCTTCGGGACGTCCTACAATGAAACCCACCTAGCATGTCAGACCTGGGAAAGAAATGTTTTCTCTAATGTCTCTAGCATTGGTGCATAGAAGGACACTCATTATTAATCTCTAAGCCATGTTTATTCATTGTCCAATTAAGCATCCATTTCGTTCATAAATCTACTTTGTCTTTCCTTAAACATTGTTTGTATTCAGATCCGCAGAATCCATTGTGTTTGGTCCAGTGCTTTTTCCTCCCCATTGTACTTTGTCGGAAGCAAAAGCAAAACAAGCACTGGCGTTGCCAATAGGTTTCGCATTTAGAAAGTTGGAGTTATTGGTTTTGTAAATGACATTTTATATTTATATATCGTTATTGGCATTGTTAATAACAATATATAAATATACAATGTCCTTTACAAAGCCAATAGCTCCAACTTTCCAATGCGAAACCTATTGGCAACGCCAGTGCTTGTTTAATTTGTCAGACAGATACCTCGAAACCTGATATGCCATAAGCATTAGAACGGGATTTGATCTTTGTTTCAGCAATCAAGTACGCCTAATCCATGACAATATTTTAGGGCGATGCAATTTACTATTTGTAATATTGATTTACCGGTGCTTATGTACGCAAATACATCTAAACCAAGGCACTACTTCCAGAAAAATATAGCTTTTACTATTTGTATGCTGTGACTGGTATTTACCTCCCACGTTGGGTGAAGTCGACAACACTCGCTCATTCTGTGCTTTCACAGGCGGTGCTATCTGCTTGTGCACCCCTTATATATAGTCAGAAGTCGAACTGAACGGGATGTATGAAGAACTATGTTTCCAGTCATTTTTAATGTTATGAAAAAAATACCCTCACTTCTTGTCAAAAAAGAACTGTTCCGGCAGAGTCAATGGTGACCTTGTGTTACCTCAGGCTGAAAGGAAAGACGTGGGTCTCCTGCACTTTAAAGATTAGCTGCATTATATTGTATATGCAGTTACTCTCTGTGGAAGTCCAACAATGTAGCCTTTTTTAGGTCTCGCCTGTCGATGCGCATGCGCATCGAGCAAGCGAGAGTATTGGGACTTATCCACTCTTTGTCCAACATGCAAGGAATCGTGGCGATTCCTTGCAGTGCCCGTGACTTTTAAGCTCAATGCGCATGCGCATTGAGCTTAAAAGCGTGTGCACGTCCGTCTTGGTTTTTATTTATTTATTTATTTATTTACAAGCTTATATAGCGCTGGAATCGATTCCAACAGGAATATCTCTGCGCTTTTGCGCCAGTGAACAAAACAGAGAAGAACACTACTATGGATTAGATCTCATTTTTAAATAATATAGTTTTGAGAAGTTTTCTAAACTGTATGTGAGATGGGCAGATCCTGAGATGTAAGGGGAGTCGATTCCATAGATTAGGTCCAGCTACGGACAGTGCTCTGCCACCGTGTCTGGTCTTTTTGACACGAGGAACCACTAGTTGGTGGCTTGTGCTGGATCTAAGTGGCCTGGACGGGATGTAGGGAGTGAATTTCTGTCGCAGGTAGGTGGGGCCTTGTCCATTTATGTTTTTATGTATTATGCAGCAAATTTTAAATTTGACTCGCTGTCGTATGGAGAGCCAGTGGAGTTTATGTAGAAGAGGTTTGGATGCAGTTCTTGGAGGGGCATTCAAAACTAGGCGCGCCGCTGTATTCTGGACTACCTGAAGTCTGGCCAACACTCCCTCGTTGGCAGATAGGAGCAGGCCGTTGCAGTAGTCAATACGACTTAGAACCAGGGCTTGCACTAAGGTCTTCCTGAACGTGTCAGGCAACAGAGGGAAGATTTTTCGCAGCATGCTGATGACATGAAAACATGAGCCTGCAACAGTGTTAGTGTGTTGCTTTAATGACAACTCCTGATCGAGGCGGATCCCCAGGTTTTTCACGACCTGTTTAGGTTCTGGGACCACACCAAGGTCAGAAGGCCACCAGTCTGGAGCCCATAAAAGCTTGGCCTCTCCAAATAGCATGAGTTCTGTTTTGCTGACGTTGCACTGCAGAAAATTGGAGGACATCCACTGTGCAACGGCCTTCATGCCAGCCGAAAAGGAGTTTTTTATTTCAGTAGTAAGAGTTTCAAAAGGGAAGAGGAGCTGTGTGTCATCCGCGTAAGATACGGGGATGAACCCATATCTACGCATCACTCTTGCCAAGGGGGCCACTCTGCCCCCTCCCCTTCCCGCCGTGTCGCATTTCTCCTCCCCCCTCCCCTCTCTTCCCTCCGTCTTGTTTGGATGTCCCTCCCCTTCCCGCCGCGTCGCATTTCTCCTCCCCCCTCCCCTCTCTTCCCTCCGTCTTGTTTGGTTGTTTATTTTACCCGCTCCGCCCCCTCCCCTTCCCGCCGTGTCGCATTTCTCCTCCCCCGCATTTCTCCTCCCCCCTCCCCTCTCTTCCCTCCGCCATAGCCTTCGTGGTCTCTCCCCCTCTGCCATACAGCCCCAGCAAGTCCGTTATGAAAGGGAAACACTTCTATTTTCCCACAAGTATTGCTCTGCAGTAAGGAGCCTCAGAGAGTCAGACGGCGTGTCTCAGTTAATCTTGCGCCGCCTGCGATTTCCTCAACCAGCACCCAGCGCCGGTCAGCAGTCTCACGCCTCACAGCCACTAGTCAGCCTCCGTCCTCGGTGCCTCCACACCATTGTTGCTGCGTAGCAGGATCGGTACAGCGCTGCCACCTCACCTCTCAATGCTGTAGGTCAGGGCGCAAGGTGCGTGTCCCAGCGGCCACTCCAGCATTCAGCACCTCCTCGCCTCACCGCCTCGGTCTGCCTCTCACCTTCGCCGGCATCAGGCCTCCGCCCGCATCCCATAACTGCCATCTTGGGAGCGTAGTGCACCACAGGAAGGTTAAGGCGATCTCGCCCTTCAGACTTCTCCCCCAGGACTGCCGCCTCCGCAGTTTTCCGCTGTGAGTCTGCACGCCGAATCGCCTCCCAGCTGCTCACAAACAGAGTGCACATCTCCCGTTGCCGCAGCCGGTGGAAGTCTCCCCCTCAGTGCGCTGCCGTCATTTTAGATGCGCAGCGCCCAGCGCTCAATCGGGTGATTTTGCTGCACTTACACCCTTGTAACAGCACCAATGCGCCCCAGCAGCAATCCAGCTCATGCACCAGGATTTCCGCAACCAGTTTTGCAGTAAGGGGCCACCTTAGAATCGCCAACCCCTCACCCTCAACCCCTCACCCTCACTCACTCACCCTCAACCCCTCACCCTCAAACCCTCACCCTCACTCACCCACCCTCAACCCCTCACCCTCACTCACTCACCCTCAACCCCTCACTCTCACTCACTCACCCTCAACCCCTCCCCCTCGACCTCAGACCCTCACCCCCTCACTCACCCTCAACCCCTCACCCTCAACCCCTCACTCACCCTCACTCTCACTCATCCTCACTCACCCTCACCCTCACTCACCCTCAACCCCTCACCCTCACTCACTCACCCTCAACCCCTCACTCTCACTCACTCACCCTCAACCCCTCCCCCTCGACCTCAGACCCTCACTCACCCTCAACCCCTCACTCACCCTCAACCCCTCACCCTCAACCCCTCACTCACCCTCACTCTCACTCATCCTCACTCACCCTCAACCCCTCACCCTCACTCACCCTCACTCACCCTCACTCACCCTCAACCCCTCACCCTCACTCACTCACCCTCAACCCCTCACCCTCAACCCCTCACTCACCCTCACTCTCACTCAGCCTCAACTACTCCCCCTCACCCTCACTCACCCAAAACCCCTCACTCACCCTCACCCTCACTCACCCTCAACACCTCACTCACCCTCACCCTCACTCACCCTCAACCCCTCACCCTCACTCACTCACCCTCAGCCCCTCACTCTCACTCACTCACCCTCACTCACCCTCAACCCCTCCCCCTCGACCTCAGACCCTCACCCTCACTCACCCTCAACCCCTCACCCTCAACCCCTCACCCTCAACCCCTCACTCACCCTCACTCTCACTCATCCTCACTCACCCTCAACCCCTCACCCTCACTCACCCTCACTCACCCTCAACCCCTCACCCTCACTCACTCACCCTCAACCCCTCACCCTCAACCCCTCACTCACCCTCACTCTCACTCAGCCTCAACTACTCCCCCTCACCCTCACTCACCCAAAACCCCTCACTCACCCTCACCCTCACTCACCCTCAACACCTCACTCACCCTCACTCACCCTCACTCACCCTCACTCACCCTCACTCACCCTCACTCACCCTCACTCACCCTCAACACCTCACCCTCAACCCCTCACCCACCCTCACTCACCCTCACTCACCCTCAACCCCCCCTCACACTCACCCTCCCTCACCCTCACTCACCCTCACTCACCCTCACCCTCACCCTCACACAGTGCAATAGTTCTCAGACCATTTCAGTTAGAGCTTTTAGAAATGTTTATGGCTTTTTTTATTTGTAATACTTTAGCATTGGCTACAGGAAACAAAAATGCTAAACATTTACAAAAAAAACCCATAAACAATTCTAAAAGCACTAACTCTAATGGTGCGAGACCTATTGCATTTCCAATGCTTGTTTAGTAATCTGACCTCTCCTCGACTCTCACGGACGCTGCACCCAGTGTGCTCAGGATCAAAGTCCCCATACTTTCTTATTGGCCTGGAATGCTGTATATACTGTATTTTAACATGCATAAAATATGAGGCGCTCTGACCAACTCGGAAGCCTTGTTCGCGGCGTATAGTTTCCTGAATAAATAAATGTTCAGCCGGATACTATATGCTTTGAAGGCCATTGCTCCATGGATTCGGTCCACTGGAAGGGTCCCTGTTTAACCTGTAAATCACAGGCACTGAGCCAGAGCCAGCTCGGGTGGCTAATGCACCAGCAGGCGAGAATGGCGCATGGCCCGCAGATCACAGGTGTCAATGTTTGCGTTTTTGCTCACTGAAAGGATGCTGCGGCTGCTAAGATTTGTTTGGGTAACCAGCAGGTCACAGGTTTGAATGCTGACACAATGCAGACTAGCAGGGGCGTGAGAGCCATTTTCCCCCACCCCACCCCACCCCACACTTCATCACTGACCTCAAAAGAAGCAGCCGGGCGGGTTGCAAAAAAAGGGGGCAGGGAAGCACTTTACATCTGCTTTTCGCTTCCTGTGTCCCTAGCCCTCCTCCCCCTCCTGCATGGGGGCTCCTCTTGAGAATAGGTGGGTGGGGACAGACAAAGCGAGGAGGGGAGAAAGGAGGGGGCAGCAGGGGGAGTTAGTGGTAAAACTGGATAGGTGAATCGGCGGGGGCAGATGGGGGACAGATGTGGTCAAACTGGAAAAGTGCAGAGGGGTATCAGTGCGTTTCTTTGTGACCTCGGCTCCGTTTTATATTTTGGGGTCCCGTGTCTAAAGCTCCCTTGTACCATTGCCACTGCTTCCGCGTCCTGCCAAGGCTGAATCAAAGTAGCACCATGAAGCTTCAGAATTGGCGATCAACCAAACAAGGGGGTGGGGTGGGGATTGGAGATTGAGAAAGGGAGTAGCGACGATGTAGAGACAAGCGAAACAGGCAAAGCGATTCATTTCATACAAGAGAAGTGAACAGACAGAGTTACTCACCAGGGTCATGCACATAGAGCGACCTGAAAGCACTCGGGTAGATTCCGGCTAATGTGGTTAGAAACATTCGCCGGGGAAGCCGGGCATCAGTCATGGTAGGGGGTAGGAGCAGAGGCTCAGAAACTTGAGCTCTTCGTCCACAGGACAGCCAACGCGCCACCTGGGAGTCTGCAGCATGGCACTGGGCAGACATGGTGTGTGGGTTACATCAGTCTATGGGCCGCGTGCACGCTTTAGGAGGTATTGCCATCGCCTCAGAGAAGAGAGAAGGACTCAAGCAAAAACACAGTGGAATGGAACTCCTTTTGTAATGAATGTTGCCAGTTACAACGTGGGAACAGTAATGCATTATGCGATGTGACATTTAAGTTGAAAACGTCATGTTCCGTCCCCACTGACTGCATGGGCCCTTAGCCACTCGCCAGTCTGTAGCTGGCCAGTTATCTCCAAATGTAATGAAGAAATGCTGGAAACACTGGACGGAGAATATGTCGGCATGCCTCGTGTAAAACACCTCACGAACGTGCATGGAGTGTGCTGAGATCTGTTCTGTAGGCCTGTGTTGAGAACTCGTCTTGTGCTGCACTATTAACAAGCTGTCGCCGTTGCGGAAAAGCTTTCTCCTTAATGGTAAACCAGCCGGGGGGACGGAGTGCCAAATAGAGAGTAGATGGAGTGCTGGGGGGAAGTGAAACGAGCAGTGAGGTGCGGGTGAGGTGAAGCAACAGAGGGCGTGGGTAGGTAGGAGAAGCAATGGGTGAAAGAGCAGTGTAGAGCGGGTGGGGGAGAAGGACGCTGACGACAGAGCAACATGTAAAGTAGATTGGGAGAGAGGGGCACATGAAACAAGAAAACGATGGGAATAGGGGAGAAGTGTGGCAGTCAGATGGCTGCGCGGAGGGAAGCCGGATGGGGACGGGAGAGCCTGGTGGGGGGCGGGAAGGTATAGAATGACGAGAAAACGATGGGAATCGAAAAATAGAAGCTAAAACCGGGAAAGCAAGACTATTCCGCCATGCTCGGCTCGAAAAAGCAAATGGCCGGATGGGGGCGGGAGAGCCTGGTGGGGGGGCGGGAATGCGTGCGAGGGGAGAAGTGATGGGAATCGACAAATAGAAGCTAAAACCGGGAAAGCAAGACTATTCCGCCATGCTCGGCTCGAAAAAGCAAATGGCCGGATGGGGGCGGGAGAGCCTGGTGGGGGGGGCGGGAATGCGTGCGAGGGGAGAAGTGTGATAGGCAGATGCGCGGAGGGAAGCCGGATGGGGGCGGGAGAGCCTGGTGGGGGCAGGCGGATTAGGGAGATGCTCGTGCGTGTGTGGTCACGTGACCCGCTTTTGTGGTCACGTGACCTCACATGCACTGTAATGAAACCGCAGTGGAAACCGCAGTGGTTTGACTATTCGATCGAGCCCATGAATTTTCGCCATTCCATTCGCAAGCGAATGGTAATAGGCGAAACCTAAAGACTCCCAACCACCCCTGATGGAAATGTAATCAACGGGGACTAAGTTACTCCAATTCACAGATGTTCGTCACAAGTGGGTAGGGTGTGGTAGGGTCTATAGGTCCTCCAGCTTGAAATACTAAATAAAGCAATAGAAGGCATGTGGGCTCTGCTGAACTTCTGGGGTCTTATGGCAGCGAGCTGCCACAATAGGGGACTCTTGGGCCCACAACCTAACACTACTATATTCACAACCTCAATCCACGTTATGCTCTGCACCCCAAACTGTAGAGAGTCACACATCATGGTAGCCAAGACCCAGTCTCATTAAAGAACCACCGCCTGGTTCAGTGGATAAGTTCATGCGGTTTCATCTGATTTCAATATCCACTGGTTTTTGGAACACTACTAAACTGGTCCCAGTAAACTTCCATTTGTATCGTGGGACTGGTTATTTATTGCGTATTTGTCTTGTGTGACGTGCTTCTGGTGGGCTTGGAACAGACGGGTAGAATATTTTATTGCCGGTTCGGAGGCGAGGGGGTAACTCTTTTGCATGATTATATAGCGTAATCTTGGTCTAAAGGCATTTTAGCGCTTTAAATGAGCACTAGTCCCATTACACAAGTTCGGATTCATGTATTTGTTAAACACGGGGCAAATAAGTGATGTGCCCAGAATCACAGGATGTTGAGCGACACCAGGACTCAAACCTGGTTCTCCAGTTCTAAAGTTGCAGTTAACTGCTCTAGTCCGACTCTCGCAGTTAAGCCCCTCCGCCCTTAATTCTAACTTTGTTACTTGTGACCCTGGTGTATGTAGAGTGGTGCAGGTAGCCATACAGCTGGCACGGGTGCAGCCGTACCCCTGCATCCTAGGAGATATCAAGTGCAAGCCAACAGCAGGATATATCGCACTGCCGGGTGGGTGGCAGAATGTAATGGGGGTGGGGGAGGAGCTGTGGGGCTTTCAGTGACGTGCACCAAGAATAATAAATGAGGCATCTGTGAGCCATGCACGTTGTATTGATAGCAGCGCTGGATATAATTTAGCGCCTAGACGAAATTCTGGAACTCGCATTTTGGTTTACAGAGCAAGTGAGGAGGGTGTGTTTTAGGACGCTCCTCTGTGAAGTAAACCTCCTAGTGACACGTCTAGGTTAACAAGCGCTGGCCAGGCAGCCGCTGTAAACAAGCAGCTGTGTCTCTGAGAGAGACACATGGAAGGCAAAACAAACAGTGCTTCCCCAGTAATCAAAGGCACTAGTGTAATGCCGCGGGTAAAAGATCCAATCCCGCAGGGAGTAGATAAAAGGAGACAGGGTGGCAACAATGAGGGAGTGACATGTCTTCAGTGCAATCATTGCTCTGCCTTTGGCATAATTCGTGACGCAAAACAAAGTGCACAAAACAAAAGTTAAGGTGGAGCTGGGACGAGGCTTCTGGAATCAAATAGATTCCAAGAAGCCTTGTGTGACAAGGGCAGCGCATGCATTGCTTACGTAAGGCCGAGACCTAAAAAAGAATGAACACAAAACGAGTCTAGTTTTTTTTTGTCCTTGCAATTTTGGCAACTTCTTCCTGCCTGTTCTAATGCATGTTTGTTATAGCTTTTATTTTGTTATAGGGCGGAGGGACATAAACAACAGGAGAGGGAGGTTGGGAAATAGTACCTGAATTACAACACGAGCAGCGGACGGACACTAGGGGAGAATTAACATATAGCAGATTCCAAGGGCAGAGTGAGGTGGTGCCGAGTGATGCTGAGGTGGTGGTGTGCTGGTGCAGAGGCGATGTTGAGGTGATGCTGTGTGGTACTGAAATGGGATGCTGAGGTGTTGGTGTGCTGGTGTGGAAGTGATGTTGAGGGGATGTTGAGTGATACTGAGGTGGTGCTGTGGTAGTTCTGAGTAATGCTGTGGTGTTGCTGAATGATGCTGAGGTGGTGGTGCTGCATTGGTGCTCAGGTGATGCTGAGTTGGTGCTGTGCTGAGGTGATGCTGAGGCGGAGCTGCGCTGATGCTTAAGTGGTGCTGCATTGGTGCAGAATTGCTGCTGTGGTGGAGCTGCGCTGGTGGTGGGGCACTGATGCGGAGGTGGTGCTGTGCTGATGCTGAGATGGTGCGGTGCCTATGATGAGGTGGTACTGTGCTGATGTGGCGGTGGTACTGCGCTGGTGCTGTGCTGGTGCTGAGGTGATGCTCTGGTGGTGCTCAGGTGATGCTGTGTTTGTGCTCAGGTGGTGCTTAGGTGGGACTGTGCTAATGGTGGTGCACTGACGCGGAGGTGGTGCTGCTGCTGAGATGGAGCTGAGGTGGTGCTGCGCTTATGTTGAGTTGGTGCTGCGCTGGTGCTGAGGTGGTTGTGCACTGGTAGGGTGGTGCGGTGCTGATTCAGTGCTGGTGCTGAGGTGGTTGTACAGTGGTGCTGAGTGATATTGAGGTGGCGCTCTGCTTTTGCAGAGGTGGTGCTAAGTGAAACTAAGCTTGTGCTGAGTGATGCTGAGGATGTTGAGTGATGCTTTGGTGATGCTCAGGTGATGCTGTGGTGGTGATCAGGTTGTGCTGTGCTGGTGCGATTCTGCACTGTTGTTGAGGTGGTGCTGCACTAATGCTGAATTGGTGCTGAGTTGCTGCTGTGCTCATGCTGAGGTGGCGCTGTGCTGTTGCACTGATGCAAAGGTGGTGCTGTGCTGATGCGGTGCTGTGGTGGGGCTGAGGAGATGCTGCACTGGTGTTTAGGTGGTGCTGAGTGATGCAATGCTGGTGCTGCACTGACGATGAGGTTGTGGTGCTGCACTGACGGTAAGGTAGTGCTGTGCTGGTAGTGAGGTGGTGCTGCACTGGTGCAGATGTTGTGCTGTGCTGAGGTGGTGCTGCGTTGGTGCTGCACTGGTGCTGAGTGATGGTGAGGTAGTGCTGTGCTGGTGTTCTGGTGGTGCTCAGGTGCTGCTCAGTGACGCTGACTGGCGCTGAAGTGGTGCTACTCTGATGCTGAGGAAGATGCTGCGGTGATGTTGCACTGTCTACTTGCAGGATATATTGTTAAGTAACCTCACATTACCTGCCGTGTTTGGAGAACATGAGGAGGCATCCATTGATATTGTTTTATTTTACCACTGATTGATGTTTACCTCTTCAATCGTATCCAAATATTCACACTGACAAAAGCACAATGTAAATAGGCTGATCCTTACCTGCCAACTCACGTGGTGCCACTGTGTGACACACAATATAGGCTCCATTCACAGGGTCACATGGCGAGGAGTGGATATCACACAGAGGCAGGAAAACGAGTTCAAAGCCACAGAAAAGAATGGTTTTCCAGCTTGTTTTTTGAGGCTTTGAACTGCCTACGTCCATTAAAAGGTGTGAAAACACTCCAGGACATCGGCACCAGGCTCAGCAAGCTTTTTGTTTTTGGGAGGAGGGTGTTTGGGGGTGGGGTTCAAAAGTGCCTCGTAGGTACTTCTCGGCACAAGGCCACGCCCCCTTCAAGGCCTGCCTCCTGCTCACACAGTGAGATTGTTCTTCAAGTTGGCAGGTATGTTGATCCTACTGTTGGTCGTCTTCTCAAACTATACTTCCGTTAAGTAGGTATATTATTTAAGGTTTGGACATTTGAGCTAAGGATCCAAAAATGTTATAGGATGAAAAACAAAATAGCCTCCGGCTAAACAAAAATATTATAGAATGAAAAGCAGCATAGCCTCCAGGTGAAAAAGTGCTTGTGAAACCAAAGACAGTGGAGAACAAGATAAGGAAATGATTTGCAGCCCTCAGCTGAGCATGTTCGGAAAGGCAAACAAGCCAAGGCAAAAGAAAAAGTAGTGTGCCAAAACTACCATATATGGCCGATAGCAAAGTGATCCATGTCATAGGGCCAGTTTCCAGGGTGTGACCAAAACAGCAAAAGGAGGGACAAATGTAAAACTATTCACCAATGAAAACAAAGGAATTTCGAAAAGCGCATGAGGAACGAAAGAAAACGGATGAGCGTGCTGAAAGCCCATACAGTAGATACAGCATGTCTTGAGAGACAGCACATGCGCTGCCTAAACGAGACGTAAAAAAAGGAAGTTAAAAAACCCACTACATTACCTAGAAAACCCTTTGAAAAAACGACAACATTACATCACTATAGAACTAGCAATCGGACGTCAAGCACTGTGATAATTATCTTGACTGAGAGCAACAAATCCTCTTTTCTTGTTAAGAGTCAGTCTACATGAGTTCCAGAGAGCAGCATCAGAACGGAATTAAAGTCAGCAAAACAGTCAACAAATCCTTGATAAATTCCAAAAGGAGTAGAGGACCGAAGATCCGTAAAGATGGCTTATTATTTTTAATGTTTTGTTGCATTTTTTTTAAAAAAAATAATATTGTATTGTAATGTAATATACTGTACTTTTAAGGCTTAGTTTTAACTAGACCGAATAAAGGTATTTGATTCAGAATAAAGGACTCGCTCAGTCTCACTAATTCACACAATCCCACTCCTTCTTCTCTGAGCATTCTGTCTCACTCATTCCCACTCATTCTGAATTACAGTCCTACTGTGACTCACCTAGTCTCATTCATATTAACACTCACTGTCATTCTCCCTCACTCACATTCATTATCACACATACTCGCTCTTAATGTCACTCATTCCCACTCACTCACTCTGACTCACTCCTTCACTGGCTCTCTCTCACTTTAACTCACACTCATAGTCACACAGACATGCTCACAGTGTTGGGATTTCATGAGCAATGAACAATCTCTCCGATGGCTGGCGCAGGTACCTTCATGTACCTGTGGCAGCAACCGGACAATGTCACCAGCTGCCTCAGTTTGTTGCTGGACGCTAAGCGGGTCTGCATTTTTGGTAATATACCACGTTTGATATAATAAGATTGGACCAGAAAACAAGGAGGGTGTAGGGAAGCTATGGGACCCATAAAGGAGAGCCGCCACTGGTCCAGAGACACCTATGCATCAAATTCAAGGGCCCATCGTCTGATGCAATAAATATCACAGCTGATAAAATGAAAGACCTCTGTGTTAGGAAATTATTGAGTGATATTATTGCCTACTCCGAGTTATCCCCTCGAAATTGGGCACAACAGACCGATTTTGGTACTTCAGAACTAAGCCAGGGCAGTCAGAGGATGACCTTCACTAACATCCCTAACACTAGGAGAGAGAGAGTGTGTGATGTGGGTGTTTACTCGTCCATCCTGGAGCAAGGGGAGGGATATTTTAAGAATCAACCAAAGGATCTCATTGGAGTGAGTCCGTGCATTCACACTCCCTCCCACCTCTACCGGGTGCGATGAAATAGTCCTTACTCACGAGGCATAAACTGCCTGGAAACAGAATCAACAATATGTTGTCCTCAAGCCTGAGAACTGAAAATACATCTTGATGAATGTATTTTCTCAAGGTCATTCACTGTTATTTTTACTTAAAAAGACTTGCCACCAACTGTGCGATAGGGCATGAGCTGATTAAGGGGGCACTGGAGCTTTTCATTGGCATGAGGCATGTGCAGTCCAGAGGCTCAGCGCTAGGATGTTCTGCTGCCAGTGGTACAGTTTGCTAGCCATTAACAAAGAGAGGATATAAGCACTGAAGCACTGCCGCCCACATCCATCATCGGAGACAGTCTACAGAAATGAGCAAGTAAGAAACAGAATTGGCTCAGTAGAAGGTTCGAGCAAGAAGGTCAGACCGCACAGGGCAGTCTTTGTCTACACCCCACAGGTGCCGAAAAAATACATTTGCTGGATAGGGGAAAAGGAGGATGCCTAATTGTTAGTAGACTGTCCCCAGCAAAGAGGCCGGGACAGGAGAGAGAGGGCAGCTGCTCCATCACTCCCACCAGGCAACAACAAATGACATTTAAAGGAGCAGCAAGGGTGCCCAGGTTTCATGACGTCTTGGTGAATACCATAATATACTAGCACAGGCACATTCTCAGGGATTGATAGAACCTCTCTGGACCTGCTATCGCCTGCTCAGCCTTGTCTTCAAGTTAGTGAGCCTGAGGAATTGCAATGAATGGAGGATGCTGCAGTTTTCGTATAATAGATAAGGCTAAAATTGACAGCAAAAAGCTGGGGGAGTGGGTTGGCCTTTGCAAAATTGACGGAGAAGGCAAACCTCGAAAAGTAGTTGGCTGCAGCTGTGTGGTTGTCAAGGTAAATTGCCTTTAAGGTTTCACAAATCTAGAACTTTGGTTATTCTTAGGTGGTAAGGCTTGGCCTTATGGGTGATGGGATGAACTGAAGTACAGATGCTTGATTCTGCTGTTGGTAAATCCTGTCATAGCCCAGAACAAGTTGACTTTGGGAGTAAGGTGGGGAGAGAAGTGTGGGAATCTGTGGCATCAGCCTGGCTTAACCTGCTGCCAATAGGGTAGTTGCAGCTACGATTTCAGGCTTGTTGATAGAAGCTTTCTTGAATAAACTTACCTTGGCATGGTTGGCCACAGGGCGAAGTTGGTTGGGCAGCTAATAAATAAGCTATAAAGAAATGGTTCGTCAGTGGCTTCATTGAGATTTGGCTAGTTTGTGCCCGTCCAGTACTGAAGACTATCCATTCCATTTTCTGTTAAGTTCTTCAGCCATGTTCTCCACTCTGATTTTTGAAGTTGTCAATTTTTCCTCATTCTAGAGGCATCTCATTAATCTTTACATCCAACAGGTCTCTATCATTGTATCCTTGGATTTTTAAGCAGCGTTTTCATATTGTATTCTACTCATTCCAGTCTTTGTACGAGAATACGGGCAACTTTAGTAGCGATTTGTATCCACTCGATTTCAAGCTCGGCCCCTCCATGATTTCTGTGCAGGTCTAATACGTGACCTGTTTGACCTGGTGTATCTTGGGTGATAGGTACGCTTTATATGTTTTTTTTCGTATAAAGTTCCTTGTGGTACAGCAAGTGTATTCTGAGTGTTTAATTGTCTTTTTTTGACTTTATTGAAACTAAGGAGCTACCTTGTCCTAGGTCATAGCAGAATTTTCTAATTTAGAAATGAGGTAGAACAAGCTGGACCATACATGAAGTATCGATTATTTTATTATTATTTTTTTTTGCTCTTGGCGTCCTTTCTTTAGCCTAGAGTTGAGAATTTAGCTTGTGCTGACTTTCTTTTTTGCTTCCTTAAGCGTGTCTTGCTGCGACAGCAAGGCATCCCTTTTGAGTTGTTTGCTTTGTCTGAGTTCATTTTGCTCACCCTGGCGCCCATTGCACGTCCTAATAATGACCTATTGCGAACTGTAACCGGGGTGAGGTGGGGGTTGAGGTTAGTTTGTTGGGCGGCATTCTGTGCTGCTTGTTCTGCTTGAAATATTGAATAGTCCTAAAAATCTTTCGTTTTCGCTCTCGTGCTTACGTCTCGCTTTCAAGTCGCTCACTTTGAGCATGTAGTAAAGTTTTAAAACTAATTTAGGCTGGATTGCATTTTCATCCTTTGATCTAGCCTGTACAGGCTGTAATACCAAATACAAGGGAGGGAGACTGACAAGGGATTATTTTACAATCTGAAAACCAGTGGGTGACTGCTGCAACATTTTGTGGAATTGGAATAAATGATCAGAAAGGTTGCATGTGCATTTTGTATTACTAATCATCATCTTCACATTCACTGCTTTGCAAACTGGCCTGAGAGAAGTCCAAAGTGTGGATTCAGCCTGTCAGTCTCCTAGGAGATTCTGAACAGGAAAAGCAGCTCCCCAGCCCCCCCAAGGCCAGCAGACCCAGGACTGGGGATTGGCTATTCAACTACCAGGCAACTGAGCCGTTCCCTCACAACTGCCCATGCCCCTTAAGGCCTTGCTGGGTGCACCCCAAATCATTCTCCTTCATCTTGTGAGTTGCAGCCTACCTGGGCCCCAGATTGCAGTGAGCAGAGTCCAGGAAGTGGTATGAAGGCAGACTAGTGCTGTCTCTTCCCCAAAACAAAAGTTTAAACAAAAACGATTTTCTGTGAATACTGTCCTTGCCTGTGGTTGTTGCAGTTTAAAATTGTAGTTTTAACCTGCCTGTGATTGCATATTTTATCACCAGTTTTGTGTTTTAAACTTGTGGTTTTTCCTGCCCATGATTGCTTCCATTTACCGTGTTGAATTGTGGAATTTGCAGTCCAAACTCTGTCGTTTTTCCCTCTCATTCCTGGTGACTATTCAGTTTTCCCTCCAAATTTCTCCTTTGCTCTGTGCTAAAACCTGTATGTTAAAACAGTGCAGCCCATCCACCATTTTGTGTTGACAAGCCAATGAAACCAGCCCCTCTGCCTCCCCCGCCCCAGCAACAGGGATATTCTACATCAGAGGGTGCTTCTGTGAGCTGTTTAAACTGTGTTTACTAGGGACTGTGCACTTCGTTGTTTGGCCAGGAGAGGGAGTAAAGTTTTATTCAAACAGTATTGTTAGATTTCAAGTTAGTGAGACCTTTACCTGCAGAAGTCCAAAGTGTGGATTGAGCCTGTCTGTCTCTCCTACGAGATTCTTCCCTCTTTTCTACCCCTCCCCAACCCTTCTCAATCCAAATAACTGACTAACATATCCTTCACTAAAATTACTTTCATGTTTCACCATACTAATTCAACACTAATCCTGATGTGTTCCAGAGAAGCATGCTACTTGCGCTTTTAAACCCCTTCAGGGGTAGCAAGCGCTATATAAGTACAAACCTCTTTCCCTTCACTATCCGGCCACCTACCCTTCTCTTCCCAAATAACTGAATAACATATCCACTACTCAAATTACTTCATATTTTACTGTACTAATTTTCAACACTAGTCCTTTATGGGTTCCGAAGTGGTGTGCTACTCACCAGAAAAGCGCTTCAGCATCCATCAGGGGTGACAAGTGCTATTTGAATGCAAACCTTTCTTCCCCTTTTATCCGTCTGCTATCTTTCTCACTCCAAATAACTGACTAATATCCACCACTGAAATCACTTTCATATTTCACCATATTAATTCACCACTAATCCTTTCGGGCTTCCTGAATAGCAGGCATCAATACCCCATTAGGGGTAACACACGCTATATAAAAACAAACCTTTTTTCCTCCTCCATACTTCTGCTATCTTTCCAAATCCAAATAACTGACTAACCTATACACCACTTAAAATGTACTTGCATGTTTCACTATACTAATTCAACACTAATCCTCTATGGGTCCCGGAGAAGCGTGCTACTTGCCGAAAAAGGGATTAGACGCCTCGTCAGGGGTAGTAAGCGCTATATAAATGCAATTACAATACAATACATTTGTGATAAACACATCTGAAGGCTCTTTACGACACCTAACTCACCTTCAGTCTTTTGCATGTTTTTTCCTTAGTATTTTTTTTGTTATTGTTTTTGTTTTATATCTTGGATCTGGCAATGGTTGTATTACCAACATCCTCATTCTTTTTTATCAAGTGAATGTGGCTAGTAATTGGTTCGCGTCCTGTTCGACTGTCGTACAAATGACATTCTTGCGCGATTTGTTAATACAGTAGAACATATATAAAAAGTGGCACAGCACAAAACTGTGTTTTATTTCATCAACTTTCTAGAGTACTGACATAAAGGCACTGAACAGTGTGTGATATGACACAAACAGGAGAGGCAAAAGGAAACTGCATCAGGATTATTATGAATGTGTATCAGAAGCAAGCAGGTGCTTTTTAGGACTAGTGTGGCAACAATGCCATGGGCCCAGGTTCAAGTAAGGAATCTCCCCGTTGACTGATGTTAAAATACAGCAATTATCAGGGTTCAATGAGGCCCCAGGGCCCTGCTGTCACTGCACTTGCTGCACCAATGGTAGCTATGCCCCAGATTCCTAAAAGGAGGCTAAGGAATGTAAAGAAGAAGCAAAGCAGACTGGGAGCTTAGTGGCAAGGCCAAAGAAGGACATAAAGCAAAAGTGAGTGAAGGGAGAATAAGTACGGAGAGCCCAAATGATAAAGTGGGATTTTGCCTGAGCATCGAAAAATGTTGTAAAGTAATATATAGAAAACAAAAAAAGACAAATGTGCATAATGGAAGCCAGCAGATAGAAGAATGAGATGAAAAAAGGGGGGCACTGGTTAGGAAAGGAGTAATGATTAATTAAAAGTACAAGGGGGAGGAAACACACTGCCGTTTGTCCCAGCATAGTTCACCCCATTGCATTCTGGTAAATGCAGTACACTTTCTTCAAATTTGCAAAGGTTTATCACCAAAGTTGGTTCCAGTAGTGCTGTTATCTCTAGACGTGTTTCTGGGATTAGCCTATCATCAGTAGAGAGCAGAAGTATTAAAGAGCATAGAAAAGTAATCTGGAATTGCTGACATGCTGCCCAAGTCTTGACGGGTCACTGTACCACTCCACAGGCACACAGGTGCATCCCAGATCAGCTCGTCAGCTGGTTGGCTCAAGGAAGCCTTTTAAACACCAGGGGGAATGAAGCCCATTGCCTCTCATACAAATCCAAAGTTGGTGCCAGTAGTGCTGTTATCTCTACACATGTGTTTCTGTATTTAGAGACCCAGATAACACCTCTACCTGCACCAAATGTAGTAAAAAACGACAACTTTGAAGTAAGCATACTGCATTTACCAGAAATCATTGGGGTGAACTGTGCCTGGATGAGTAGAAGTGTTCCCCCCCTTTTTAAATAATTAAAAATAGGATGCAGGGGTAGTAGGAGTCCAAGAAAGAAGAAAGTCTGTTAGCGTATGCAACATAGCACAAGGGTGGAGATAAGTGTCTTGGCAGAGAGAAAGTCAATAAACACCCCTGGCAGTACCTGAGAGCAGGCATTGCCTTTATCTTGATTCATGGTGAACTGTCAGATCTCTGAATAAATCTACTCAGCTCCAGTTCTAGAGTGAGAGGCCAGTAAGTCAGCCACATCCTAAATATGTTCCATACCTCTCTTTCTCTACAGGTAGAGGAATTGGTATGCTTGTGAAGAGGGGGCTTCTAGATCATCCTGCATCCTGTAGCTCCATCATAGACAGGTCAGGGTTTATGACAACATTTAGCAGAGGCATTAAATGCCTCACCATGCTTTCTGTCCAAGAATGGCACCTTTATCAGCAACATACAAAAGCTTAATTGCATACTTACCGCTTAGTCCACTAGTGCAATTATTATTCGCAGCTGGCTCCTACCTTCTCTGGGCCGCTGCTGCAGCAAACTAATCAATCAATCAATTAGTCACTTGTAAAGCGCACTACTTCCCCGCGAGGGTCTCAAGGCACTGGGGGAGGGGGGGGTGCTACTGGTCAAACAGCCAGGTCTTGAGAAGCCTCCTGAAGGTCAGCAGGTCGTGGGTCTGTCGTAGGCTCAGTGGAAGGGTGTTCCATGTCTTGGGGGCGAGGTGGGAGAAGAATCTCCCGCCGGTGGTTGTTCTTCGGATGCGCGGGACGGTGGCCAGTGCGAGGTCAGCAGAGTGCAGCTGGTGGTTGGGGATGTAGAAGGAGAGCCGTCTGTTGAGGTAGGCTTGGCCGGTCTTGTGGAGTGCCTTGTGTGCGTGTATGAGGAGCTTCAAGGATATCCTCTTGTTGACGGGGAGCCAGTGCAGGTTTCTCAGGTGGGGGTGATGTGGCCGCAGCATGGTACATCAAGGATCAGTCGTGCCGAGGCGTTTTGGATGCTTTGCAGTTGTTTGATGAGCTTGGTCGGGCCTCCCGCATAGAGGGCATTTCCGTAGTCGAGTCTGCTGCTGACGAGGGCCTGGGTGACTGTCCTTCTTGTAGCAGTTTGGATCCACCTGTAGATTTTGCGGCGCAGAGGGTATTGAAGTAGGACTTGCTTGGTCATTGAGAGCATTGAGTCGAGGATGATTCTCAGGTTGCGTGTATGGTCGGTGGGTGTTGGGGCTGCCCCCAGAGCCGTCAGCCACCAGAGTTGTCCCAGGCTGAAGGGTTGGAGCCGAGGATGAGGACCTCTGTCTTGTCCGAGTTCACCTTCAGCCGGCTGATCTTCATCCAGTAAGCGACGGCCTTCAGACCTTCGTGAAGGTTGGCTTTGGCGATGATGGGGTTCTTGGTGAGGGAGAGGATCAGTTGAGTGTCGTCAACGTAGGAGAATATGTTGAGGTTGTGCTTTCGGGCGAAGAGGTGCGAACGGGCCATGTAAATGTTGAACAGTGTTGGGATGAGGGAGGATCCCTTGGGTACGCCGTAGATAATCTTGGAGGCTTTGGATCAGAATTGGGGGAGGCAGACGCTCTGGGTTCTCTTGAAGAGGAAGGAGGTGGTCCATTCCAGAGCCTTGTCTCGGATCCCTGCGGCGTGGAGGTGCGCGCATAGCTTGCGGTGGCAGACGGTGTCGAAGGCGGCAGAGAGATCAAGGAGGATGAGGGATGCAGTCTCACCGTTGTCCAGCAGGGTCCTGATGTCGTTGGTGGCGGCGATGAGGGCTGTCTCAGTGCTGTGGTTGCTGCAGAACCCTGACTCGGAGGGGTCCAGGATTCTGTTTTCTTTGAGGTCATCGGGTTAGCTGTCTGTTGACGATCTTGGCCGGGAACGGGAGTAGAGAGATAGGCCGGAGTTCTTGAGGTCTCTTGGGTCTTCCTTGGGTTTTTTGAGTAGGGCGTGTTTCCAGCTCCCTGGGAAGGTTGCGATCTCGAGGGAGAGATTGATGACGTTGCGCAGGTGGGGTGCGATGGAGCTGCTAGCTTTGTTGAAGATGTGGTACTGGAATGGGTCTGACGGGGAGCTGGAGTGGATTGTGCTCATGCTCTTTTCTGTGTCATCTGTGCTCACACTGGCCCAGGCTAGCAGGGGGTCGGGGTCGATGGTGTGCAGAGGGTCTGTTGTGTTGCTGTCTGTTGGGGCTGTCTGGGTGTTGAAGCTGTTGTGGATGTGGCGAGGGAGTCGCAGAGGTCTTGTGATGGTGGGATGTCGTTGGTGTTGGAGCTGGGGTTGGAGAGTTCCTTCACGATGGTGAAGAGCTCCTTGCTATTGCGTGCGTTGTTGTCGAGGTGCCCTTTGAAGGAGGTCTTCTTGGCAGTCCTGATGAGGTGATGGTGGTTGCGAATGGCGTCCTTGTGGGATGCGTGGCTGTCCGGAGTCTGTTCGCTGTGCCATTCAAGATAGGGAGCCCTCTGAAGGGACAGGCTTGGGCTCCATTCCATAATGTTTTATTTCAAAGTTAAACCAAATGCAGTACTAAACATGTTCCTGGAAGGAGAGAAGTCCCCTGGACCCCTCATACAGCCCGCCCCTCTCTGATGATCAACTAATTGCTGCCACCCACTACCTCCTTGTCCTCATTGGCCTGACCCACCCCTAAACATTAAAGTAAATGAGTTTTGCTATCTCTTCCCAGGGCCACTGTATTAGCACCCCAAAAGCAACCGGATCAATGGCATTCTAATTAAACACTCCCTCTGATATGATGTCACTGCTGTAGCTTGTGCCTGAAGGTCGAAGAAAACCTCGCCCGGCTAGCGCTTGCGCGGTAGGACATCTGCAAAGTTCATTGCAGTTCACCCAAGAGATTCAGCACACTGTTTCGGAGCAGTAATTACTTTTCAGCTGCTCCATGGTTTTTTTCCCCTGTTCTTGCATCTTCCCCACCAGTGGCAGGGCAATGCCCTTTGCACCAATTAACACCAGTCACCCCTGCTCATTGCCCTTTTGCACAATAAGGAGAAGGTTGTGGGGTCTTTGAACAGATCTGGTCTTGACAGGGCCGTAGCCATGCCCCTAATCTCCCTCAGTCAAGGAATCTCAAGACCGAGATCCAGAGATAGGCAGTCCACAATAATCGATCTATTTAATGCTGGTGGATCATTGGTCCAGACTCTGGGCCACAACAGGGCGAGTCCGTATTTTGTCCTTGAAAGGGAAAAGCCCTAGCTCCTTGTGGCATATGAAGTTGTCAGTACCTTGGGGTACTGAAAGCAGATGACGAGCAAACCTATTTTCGTTGACCTACAATGTTGTTGCATTGTGAATTCCTCAGAACCCTAGCCCATAGAGCACTACCCTTAGATACTTTGCCCCATAGATTGCCAGCATGTGCAAAGGAGATCATTTGCCCAATTTCACAGCAAAGGAAACAAGCATTGGCATAGCCAATAGGTCTCGCCTTTGGGACCTTATAAGTATTTAGCCATGCAACAGTTGATGTTGTTGCTCCAAGGATATTGTGCTGGATAACTAAACACTTATAAGATTCCAAAGGTGAGACCTATTGGCTATGCCACTGTGCCGTGCCTTAACCCTCACTACTGCCCAGTGCTTGAAATGGAAAAGTAGAAGTGCAGGTACTCTGTGCCAGTGTACCTGCTTGTTTCTGAGAAGTGCTAGTAATCTCCAATTAAAAGTATAGCATTTCTCCTGAGAAGTGACTGTACTCTCCCTCTCAAAATAAAAAAGTGCTGGTACATTTAAAGCAAGCACCGCTGCTACTCTGCTAATGCAGTTTGGGTGGCTCATTTTTTCTCTGTCTGAAGGAGTCATCAGAGGCCGAACTCCCGACCCTACCCTTAACCCCGCCCCTCCTCTATCCCCTAACTTGTCCTGCTCCATTTTCACGAAGCCACCGGGGAGGCTGGCTTCACCTGTCGCTCTGCCAGGTCCCTTTATTCAGATCCTGAAAGCCCTTCTAGTAAAAGTTAGGAGGTGGGTGGCTCTTTCCTACCTCAAGATTCTTGAAAAGCCCAGAGCCAAGACTGCGAAAACAGCAGGCCCTGTGCTTGGAACTGATATTCCGCTAATCATTGAAATACAGATGTGAAAACACAGATTTTTCATTTTCGTTGGCTAAAGAGGAGATACTTAAAAATGGTCAACATAAAAGATGGGGTCAAAGGAACTCACGGGAGCAGGGCCTGCTGCCAGACCCTTGCTGAACTTTTTGTTGGCACTAAAATGAGGGAATTAATGCGGGGCTGCACTGCACCGCTGGCAAGTTCATCCCACAGCTGGACAAGCCTCGTCCTCTAGGGTCTCTCCCCCGCATGTGCGTGTCCCAGGACTTTCAACGGCCCTAGACGCCGAGCATGCCTAGGGTGACCAGATTTAAGAAACCAAAAACCGGACAGCTATATACATAGAAGTAGGACTACAAAATGGCGGTGATAGCAGAGGGTACACTAAGCGACAGTTTCAGCAATTGCTGCATATACTTCACTTTTAAACCTTACAACAGTATACCATGTTCACATATTTAAATGTGCATATTTTGTCAAAGTCATATGACAACGAGTTGCTGAGTATTTCCTTATACTACTCCACCACTAATCCCTTTAGGTTCTGGAATAATGTGCTAATCGCCGAAAAGACGCCACGGTCAGCGGTAGTATGTGCTATATAAATACAATTACATCTATGTAGAGTGGTCACAATAGTTTGATAGGTTAGGACGTGGTGTTCACGTTAGAATGAGCTGCTATCATGTCTGTGTGGTAGAAGGTGAGAAAAGGATCAGCGGTGCAGGTCGAGGGTTACCATCCTTGCCTCACCATGCATGCGGGAGAGGGTCCGATGGGGATGAGAGAAAGCAAGAGCTCACACCCACCGGAACTTCCCTCGAAACTGGGACATGTATTTAATTTTGGTAAATGTATCGGGCGCAGTGTCAACATGCCAAGTCCGGGTGGAAGGCAGCTCCAAGCCACTACAGCGTCGGCAAGGAAAAACAAACGTGGCCCCGTTCAGCGTCGCATACAGGAAGGAGTGGCCGCATTTAAAGTTAAAGCGCAGCATGGAGGCGCTTTAACAAAACAAACAAGCGCTGAAAGACAAGGGCCCCGGCGAGCGTAGAATACAGGAAGGGGAGTGGCCACCTACAATAATAAACAAGTGGGAGTGGTGGGGAGAGTGCGGCCGAGAGCAAGGACACACAGCGTTTACCTTGCAGGAGCAAGCGAGCGTGATAATGGCTAACACATGGCACTGCTGCTCGCTCCCGCAAGGGAAACGCCAAACCTTCACGTGTTGCAATAGAAAGCAATGCAAAACGTACACGTTTTTGGCCAAAATGCTGATCGATTCCAAAAGGTCCCCTCCTATGCAGCGCATGCGCCCTGCATAGGCGAGGCCTAAAAAGAGCATTAATATTTCTGGCAAACTGGCTATTTCTGATCTACTGCTGCTGACACCAGGACGCTTTGTTGTTGAAGGTCACACCGAGGTAGCTGAAGTCGCTTGTGTCTTGAATGAGCCAAGAATTCAAGTAAAGTTTTGGCTTAACAATAAATTTGGAGCCGCAGGACATAATAAAGGTTTTACTAGTGCTTCCTTTCAAGTCCACACCTGTAGTGCCACTGGAGTGAGGCCCATGACCACAGCGTTGTCTGCGTACAACAACACTGGTATGGGTTGCGGTCCAACTAGGGGCATGTCCCTGCACATTGAAACCAACTCCCTCTCCAACTGATTGATGTGAAGTGTGACTAAGAAGGGTGGAAGGACGCTGCCTTGCCTAACGCCCCAGAGTGAGTCAGAGTAATAAAGTAAACTTAGTGCAAGCAAGTGTGAAAGATCGCTTCAAGAAGAGGCTCATTGGAATTTGAGCCAAGAATTACGCCTCACCACTTATAAATGTCACAAGCCGCCACTGGGAGGAAGACAATGAAAGATGGAAACAAAGACAGAGAGGAGAAGAAAAAGGAAACCCAGAAGGACTAAAAAAAGAAAAATAGGTGTAGGAAGAGAAAATGGAGGGGAAAGAAAAACTCAGGAGAAAGAATATATTTTGGCTTTTATTTTTGAGTTTAAAACCATTTACAAACCTTCATTTACATATGCTGCAATTAGATGGCAGCAGTTGCAAGAGTACAAGTTTCTCCTAATAGGACCTAACAAATACACATGACTGTGTAAAGCACCCCATTTATATGTTACCCCTTCATTGAGGCCTTCATATTTAGGGCTGAGCCTACCAAATCATGCACTAGCACATGAGTCTTACTTGCAAGACACTCTTGTATCCAAAAAGGGCTTGAAGCCCGCCTGTTACTTACCCATTTGTTGGCAGGCATGGCACTCTTCTTTAGAGCCTTGTAATTCGTCATTGCAGACCTAACATCATTTCCGTTCCCCTCTGTGGAGCAGGTACCAAGCACTGATTGATTCAACTTAATCAGCACCTGTCCCCTGCTACCAACTTGATTGAGGTACTGTTTTCCTCTTTTTAACTTCTAGTGCCCTGCAAATCGAAGGCATGTGACTGGCGAAAATGTGCCCAGCACGACAAACAAAATTGCTAAGTTTTATTTTCTATAGTTAACTTTTTTATTTTGCCAAGTCTTCACTTCTCACTTTGCACTCAAGTTTCCTTTTGTTTTTGTTTGTGGACGCTGGTCTAAAAAAATGAGGATTATTTTATTGCAAAGCAACATTGTTTCTTTCTTATGTGTAATTTCTGAAATGGTGCTTTAACACACAATCGTGCAGTACACACCAATCCACCAGCCAGTGCTTAGTTTGCAAAAAAAGTGCCAGTGCTCTTGTCAGGAGGCCATGGCAGCTTGCACCACACATTGTCCCTGCCAGTGCTGCCAATGATAGTAACAACATGACTACTAACCATCACACTACTACAAGTGTGACAATTTGGACTATTTCAACCCCCAAAGCTAAAGGGATGACTTTGGCGGCAGGTAATAGCATTTTTTTATGTAAATTGTATTAATAATTAACTGTTACTGTGGTCATCTCTAAATGTACAAGAGAGCGCCACCATGTGGCAGACTGTCACATGCCCCGGTTTTGACAATTAAGTGCCTGTGCCGAGCACCGGAAACTAACGGCTCAAATTAAGCTCTGTCCATACCCACTCCAATCTGTCCCACTCCAATCCACGCCAATCCAGCCCCACCTCACCCCACATCAATTTGCCCCACTCAAATAAATCCATCTCCGGCCAATCCAATCCAAACCCCTCAGCTCAATCCAATCCACCACACTCCAATACTCCCAACCCTCCTCACACCAATATTCCCAACCCACCACACTCCAATCTGACCCACCCCAATTCACCCCACTCCGATCCAAAGCAATCTGCCCCATTCCAATCCAAAACAATCTGACTCACTCCAATACTCCAATCTGCCCAGCTCCAATTCGCCCCAAATCCAAAACAATCTGCCCCACTCCAATCCAAAACAATCTGCCCCACTCTAATCCAAAACAATCTGGCCTACTCCAATCCAAAACAAGTTGCTGCACTGAAATCTGCCCCACTACAATCCACTCTAATCCGCTTCACTCTAATCTGCCCCACTCTAATCCTCCCCACTCCTGTCCGCCCCACTCCAACCCAAAACAGTTTGCCCTACTCTAATCCACCCACTCCAATCTGCCCCACTCCAATCCAATTCAGTCTCTCCCACTCTAATAGGCCCACTTCAATCCAAAACAATCTGCCCACTCCGATCGGGCCACTCCAATCTGCCCCACTCCAAAAGAAATGGCCCCACTCCAATTCATCCTACTCCAATCTTCCCCATTTCAATCCAAACAATCTGCCTTACTCTAATCTGCCCCACTTCAATCCAAAACAATCTGCCGCATTCCAATCTGCCAGACTCCCATCCAAAACAATCTGCCCCATTCAATCTAAAACTGTCTGCCCCACTCCAAACCAAAATATATTGCCCCACTCCAATCTGCCCCAATCCAATCCAAAACAATCTATACTACTCCAAGCTGCCCCTCTACACTACAAACTAATTTTCTCCGCTCAGATCTGCCCGTACAATTCAAAACAATCTACCCCACACCAATCTGCCTCACTCCAATCCACTCTAACCAGCTCTACTCTAATCCTCCCACTCCAATTTGCCCCAATCCTATCCAAAACAGTCTGTCCCACTCTAATCCACCCACCCCAATCCAATCCAAAACAATCTGTCCACTCGAATCTGCCCCACACCAATCCAAAGCAATTTGTCCCACTCCACTCTGCCTCAATCCAAGCTGCCTCACTCCAATCTGCCTCACTCCAATCCGCTCAATTCCAATCTGCCCCACTCCAATCTGCCCCACCCCAATAGACCACACTCCAATTCGCCCTACTCCAATCCAGTGCACCTCACCTTAATCCACAAACTCCATCCCAATCCTCCCTGCTCCAATCCACCCCACTCCAATTCAAAACAATCTGCCTCACTTCAATCTTTCCCACTCCAGTCCAAAACAAACTGCCCCACTCAATCCAAAACAATCTGCCCACTCTAATTCAAAACAACCTGGCTTCTCCAATCTACCCTACTCCAATCCAAAACGATCTGCCCAACTCCAATCCAAAACAGTGTACCCTATTCCAATCCAAAACAATCTGCCTCGCTCCAATCCAAAGCAATCTGCCCAACTCAATCTGCCCCTCTCCAATCTGTCCCTTTCCAATTTGCCCCCTCCAATCTGCCCCACTCCAATCTGCCCCACTTCAATTTGCTCCACCCCAATTCACACCACTCCAATTCACTCCTCTCTAACTCACCTCAATCCACACACTCCATCCACAGTTACCCCACTTCAATCTACCACAATACACCCCACTCCAATCAAATCCATCCATTTCAATCCCATCCACCTCACCCGAATCTACTCCACTCCCTTCCCAATCCACCCCACTCCAATCTGTCCCACACCAATTCAAAACAGCCTGCCCCACTCCAATCCTAAACAATCCTCCCTCTCCAATCCGCCTCACTCCAATCACGCCACGCCAATCTAATCTACCTCACCTCATACCAATCCACCTCACCTCACCTCACTCCAGTCCAATCCACTCCACCCCACACAACTCCAATGCAGCCAAATCCAATCTACTCCACTCTACCCCACCCACCCAAATCAAATACACCATAATCCAATCCACTTCAATTCCAATTTACTTTACCTCAATCTAATCCACCTCAATCCAACCCACCCCACTCATTCCAACCCACCTCACTCCAGTCTAATCCACCTTAATGTACTCCACTCCAATCCACCCCACCATAATCCGATCCACCTCACTCTATTTCACCCCACTCCATTCTATACCACTCAATCCCAGCCCAACCCGTCCACCACAATCCCATCTCCACTCTCCACTGCAGTTCGATCCACCCCACTCTACTCCAATCCACCCCACTATACCCGATCCAAACCACCCCACCCCAGTTCAGTCCACCCCACCCAATACAAGCCATCTATCCCACCACACTCCAATCCACCCCACTGCTATCCGGTCCAGTCCATGCCAAAACCCATCCACCCCCTCTAATCCAGTCCAATCCACGCCCCTCCACTCCACTCTAATTCACCCTGCACCAAACATCCCTACTCTAATCCAATCTATCCCACCCCACTCTGATCCACCCCAAACCAATCTAATCCATCTCACCCCATTTTAATCCACCCCACTCCAATCCACCCCATTCAGTACACCCACTCCAATCCACACCACTCCACCCATTCAAACCAATATACCCCAATCCACCCTAATCTATTCCAATCCACCCCACTACCTCAATCCACTCCAACTCACTCCACTATACGCCACCCCACTCTGACACTGCACTCTTGGACATTGCACTCTATGAAACTCTACAACACTCTATGACACTCTATGACACTCTATGACACTCTATGACACTCTATGACACTCTATGACACTCTATGACACTCTATGACACTCTATGACACTCTACGACACTCTATGACACTCTGACACTCTACGACACTCAGTGACACTCTGACACTCAATGACACTCTACTCCAACAAATCCAGTGAACGACACTCTACTCCCCCACTCCACTCTAGGACACCCTACACCACTAATGTTTAGCCATGCTTAACAGCAGCCACACTGGTGTACAACATGGCTAAAACATATTGCCAAACCCAATAGATCTTGTATAGGCAACATCTATTGGCTTTGCCAATGCTTATTTTAACTTGCAGCAAGTTGCATACTTTAACATGTAGTTTGTTTTTCAGCATTTAAAGTATGAGCTCGGAATTTGTAGCAAGCAAAGTTGTGTTTCCCAAAAACACCATGTTTGCAGGGAGGTGTCACACATGACATGGAGCTACTTGGAAATTATGGGTACAGAATGAACATTAAATATGCAAGATTACCTTAAACTAGATCATAGCAGACAGATTTCGGATGCCTTATGTGTGGCATTGCAATGTTTTTAGTGTGTTTGTGTGACATTTGATTGCCTTATGTGTGGCACTTTGCATGATACTTCATCAAGCAGTTATTTCCATTGAATGAGTGCATGTCCCTCGTGCTACGAGGTACACAAATAATAATGAACATAAACCGTGTATATGGGGAAACATCCTTTACAATGCAACTTTTACCACGCAGTGCTTTTACATCGCAACTTTTACAACGCAAACCATTACAACGCATTGCGCTGGGGGGCGCTCTAGGATAGGGAATAGATTTAATTTACTATCCAACACCTTCCCTACTATCTACCGGGGCTGGAGTTGGAATAGTAAATAAAAATATTCACTATCCAGCACCCCTCAACACTATGCGTCGTAAAGGCATGCGTTGTAAAACTTGCGATGTAGAAGCATGCGTGGTAAAAGCATGCGTTGTGATGTCATACATTTGTGTATATGTGCACATGAGGTGGGACAAGAATTTTAGAAGCAAGTTATCCTTTCTTTTAGACACATGCAACACACCTCTTCCACTCAAAGTAGGTGAAACATTTGACTTCTGCCTGTGCAGCATCATTATGTCATGAGATGTGACAACTGTGGCTAACCACTGTCCTCTATATCTGCCAAGAGCTCCTCCCCGTAATTATGTGTGAGATATACAGCCAATACTTGTATCCTTGCCAACCGAGCCCTTGTATTCTGAGACATGTTGTTTTACTATGTATATGAATTTAAAAGTGGCACAATTATTTCAGCCTGTACAAAATAGTGTTTCTAAGCACTACTAAATTTCAGAAATGAAAAATCGCTCAGTAGAAATAACTTTTTCACTTCTGCCATGCTGGACTTTCAACCTTGCCTTATTAAGGGCCTGATTCAGATCTTTGAGGGGCTACCTTCGTCCTTCTGCGGCGACAGTTCCAAGAACTCTGTCGAGCTGATGGTGTTCCGTCCGCCATATTTAAATGTGGCATCAACAGAGTATGTCCCACTGCATCGGTGGTCTTCTCTGCTGGCTAACAGAACTCCATCGCTGTCAGGCCAGTGGGTTTGCGCCAATCTGATTTATATGTCCCCTTTGTGCTGGTTGTGTCTTGGTGGCAGATTCCTGACGGAGTGAGTCCCTGGTGGGGTGGAGACGGTAAGTCCTACTCATTATGGCCTCATACACATCCATGTTGTGAATGGATCAAATGTATCTGTAGGCTATGTGTAATGGCCTTTCTTGTTTAACAAAAAGCATAGTACATCAACAACATACACACACAATTGCATGTACACCAATAGGCACCACGAGCACAACACCCACAACCACTACCACCAAATAAATATTTTTTTTAGGTATCAATACAGGTGTGTCTATTTTACAAAGATAAGTTGTAAGATGAACACTTATGCATGACACACAAAAAAATTGCATGTAAGAATAACGTAAAAATATACGAGGATAAAGCAAATGTTAACACATGATTCATAGTGAGACAAGTGACACAGAAGCCTAACTTTGATTTCGGCTAAACGGGGTCACTTAGCGTCATAGATAGTAGCAGCAGCACAGGGAGGGTCTGGACAATGGGGTGCAAGATGAAAATTGAAGTGGAAATAGAAAAAAGGTACGTTTGCACCTCTTTTTTCTTCGATTCCACCAACTCGAGTTTGGAGGTTGCTCAGCCACAGTTGCCACGATGGAATGGCACATTGTAATCAGCACAGCTGTAATGTTGGCAGGACTCCCTCAAAAAGCCGCTTTTGCATATGATGTCGTTGACGTGGGAGGAAGATTCTGGATGAGACAGCGGCACTCCGACGGTCTTTCCTCCAAAAACCAGCCAACATCTAAATACAGAGCGCGGACCGCCAAGGCGGCGGGCAGGAAAACCGTCAGAAAAGCAACAGCGGGACTAAATCCGCCAACATCTAAAGCAGGCACAAAGTGTTTCTTGACTTTTTTTGGCACCAAAGTATGCATGTAGTTACTTTTTTTGCTACCCGGATCTTAATGTGGGAAACGGATAGAAATAGGCATTGATACCAGGTATCATAAGCAATATCTCGGGGTGACATTCAAAAGAACACGCATGATGGCATCAACCATCAAATTCCTTAAGTGGCGTTGTCTGCACCCTCACATTAAAGCACCACAGGCAGTATGAGTCGTTTTACCACCCCATCTACTCGTGTCCCAGTATTGAATGCTCTTACTAGCGGCTGCAATATCAAGAAACACACACATGGCTGGTGGGGTAAGACCATAATTTCTAAGGATCTTATCTAAGCTTACCCCTGAGTCAGTCAGCTGTGGAATTTTAGTTTACGAGCTGAACATCATCTGCGCCAGCTTGTCACCCACGTACAACGTGCACAACAGCCATTTTAGGTATCATGGTCTCCCTGTCCACGATCGATCGCCAGCGCGCTCCTCTGACCCTGCAAGCATCCTCCGCGCACCCTGGCTCCCCCTCCCTCCCTCACATGAGCATAAACCTTCTCCTCCTGCATGACCCTGTCCTTGGGAGTCACGCCCGCGCCTGACCAGCACCTCCCCTCCTTCCATGAATACCCCTCTGTTGATAAACCATCCCTCCGCGTTTGATTGTCCACGCGGCATGAATACCTCTCCTTTGATGACCCCTTCCCCCGAGTCCGACTGTCCACACAGGTCCGAGGCCATCGCCAAAGCCGGGAGATACCGTTTACTGCCCCTTATTGTATGGAGTCGCTCCTCTTCAAAGGACCCACTATTGATCATGGCCTCCCCACCCCATGGGATACGATCAGGCGCACACATCCTAAGAATCGGCGGAACACTCAGCCGCGTGATAGCCACCTCCTGTTATCAGCAGGGTGAGGACCTCTATTGTGGATGTATGTGGGGGTGGGTTTGACACGAGGATTATGGGGACGTCATTTCATAAGTTTAAAGAGTCTTTTATGCAATAAAGAATGCTCATATGTCATAAACCAGAGTATAAGAGGCCAGGCCTCAGAGAGGCTGTTAGAGCACCTCGAGACGATACCTTGTTGTCTGATCTGATGTGTTCTGCTCCGTCGGAATAAAACTTCTGTTTCCTGCCTTCTGGTCTCCGGCGCCTGCTTCATTGCTTGGTAATTTGAATGGTACAAAGGCGGTTAGCGCCGGGCAAATCTTGAAAAAGGTCATAGCCCTACCCTTTTTTTACAATTGGCGTCCCAAAGCGTGGGGCCCATCAGCGACACGGGGATCCAGTGGGAGAGGTCCCGACGACAGAGTGAACGACTGCAACGATCGGGAGAGCTCGTGTCCGATAGACCCTCGTCTGACAGCCGATCATCCAACCTTCACTAGTTCCGAACAGACCTCTCTCGAGTGATCTACGGTCCTGACTGGGAACCATCAGGAGTGCCACGAACATCACGAAGAATAGAGGACGATCGGGCGCTGGATTCGGAAGACAGGAAACCGTCCATGCGGTCCGGGTAAGGTCGTGTAAACACGACAAATTGAGAAATGATTGTTTGATTTGGATAATACTAGTATTACTCTTTTGTTGATCCCTCTGGAGATTCACCGTCTGCAAACAGAGAAACAACAGGCTCTCTCTTTGCAAGCAGTGAAGGATAGGTAACGCAGACTTTTGTCCCCATTGTAATCCGTCGTGCCTATCTTCCTCCCCCACTGTTTTCCCGAACTGTCGTTCGTGGATTGTTGTCTGGAGATTCTCTGTCTGCAAACAGGGAAGAACAAGGTCTCTCTTTGCAGGTAGAGAAAGAGTGGGTGACGCAAACCTTTAACACGTCGTACCCACTTATTCTCCCCACTGATTGTTTGATTGACCGAACATTGATTGTTCGATATTGGTTCTTTTGAGGTATTCACCACCTGCAAACAACGGAGAATAGAAATATTCTGTCTAGTCTTTGCCCGCCGTGATAAGATAGGTAGTGCAGACCTTTGTCCCCGTTGTATCCTGTCATGCCTATCTTCTCCCCACTGATTGGTAGCCTGTTCAACCCGGACCGCTTATTAGAGATGAACCATGCAGCTCCACTGGAAGGCACCCCTAATAAGGACATGTTCACCAAGCATGGACTAGTCGCTATTGCCTATATTAGGTTATGGCATAAATACACAAAAACGGACCTCAAAAGTCAGTGGCCACTGATAGGTTCCTTTGATGATCATAAAATAAAAACATTAGAAATAGCGCTCCAGAAAAATAAGACTACGCCCACTATGCTCGATAGTATCGGCATGTGGCACAAAGAAACGGAACAGCGAAGAAAAAGAGAAGAAGCAAAAATAGGGAAAGAATTACGAAAGGCAGCCCACCTAGCCGCTAAGCAACTAGAAGAAGAAATAAAGGAAAGAAAGGAAGCTACACAAAACCAAGAATCAGGATCGACAGGTCAATGTCCCGTTAGGACCCCCTCTGCGCTCTACCCTGAATTGCCCTCCAAACAGCGGGCAAACGATGAGTTACTGCTAGGTCCCCCAATCATCTACATGCCCCCTCCATATGCCCCCTGCCAACAACACCTGCAGGCCCTGAGTGCGAACGAGAACGACCTTAGCGCTAGTGCACCAGCCCTCACGGCCTCCGCACCAGCCATATTAACAGCACCACCTGATAACCTCGAGACTAGCAAGCACCCACCAGCCAGACCAAATAGGTTGAGCAAAGATGAGCGGGATGGGATTGACAAAATAGCAAAGACACTAGTAGAACGAAGGGAGAGCGAAGAATACACAATGAACATGTATAACTCGCATGCCGACAGCCACAGACGGCATTTCATTTTGCGATTCAGCTACCACACCCTGAACGCAAATGAGGATAGGTATCAAAGTAAGGGCCCCGCTAAACTGACAACGCTGTATAGGAAGGTTGATGTTGGAGATGGGACTGAATGTGAGGCAACGGAGCTCTTCATGCAGATGCTTGAGGTCTTCCGCCACCTCACGGAACAAAAACCTGAAGCCAAGGTTACAGTCCCTGAAACGACCTCAGTAGAAGTAGCCAATACTATGATGCCCATCAGAGAAGCGGCCCCTTACTGGATTCCGCCACGTGGTCTGGGAACAAACGATGATATTAATCACGCAGATGCAAAAGGGAGGGTTGTGTACAATTGGGTTTACCAACCATGGGACCGACAAGATATCCTAACTTTTAGACAAACTCTGCCCGATTTAAGAAAGAACCCGACAGCATTCTATACCGAATTGGGCACAGCCTTGGGTTCGACGATAATGACTTTAGCGGACATTGACTTGTTTTTCGGGTTATGCCTGCCAGCTGACGTGTGGAAGCAAATCCGGAAGGCTGACCACACAGATCTGTTTGGACATACCTGGAACCAACTCAGTGAACTAGATAGACAGCGAGAGCCTGGAAGGAAACCAGTAAAGGACATATTAGAACTCCCAGACAAATTAGTTCAGAAGTTAAAGACACTGATCCCAGAGAAAAAGGTAGATTGGTCGATAGTCACGGCCTGTCGTCAGAAACCCCAGGAAGATGTATCAGAATACTTCTCCCGATTCGAGACAGTGTTCTCCGACTACAGTGGCCAAGACATGACCACCGCAACCGGACAACACCTGTTTGTACAAAACTATGTGAAGGGCCTATCACAAGAGGTCTCCCAAAAACTGCAGACGAGTGAGAGTAGTTGGGGGGCCTCCAAACACGCAGCTATCCTTCAGATGGCTCAGTATTACGAGCACCAGAAAAATGAGAATGATAGGGCGTCCGAGAAAAAGAAGAAAGATTTGAAAGAAAGGGTGATGATAGCCCAGATACAAGGTATAGCGGTCGGACGGGAACCCCAAAGGGGGAACTACCAATCGACCATCCCTAGAAATCCACCTCCTAAAGATCACACCCCAACACCCCACACTGGACGAAGAGACATTAGCGATGACCAATGTGCCTTCTGCAAAGGATTCGGCCATTGGAAATCCCAGTGTCCGGTTCTGCTAGAGATGACCAGAAATAGGGACCCCAAGGATGTAGCGGGTGGACCGAGAAATAGGGGACAAGGACGAGGGCACACAAACGACACCAACAATGACAGATCAGGGAGATCGAACACATTTGACCGCCCCCGACAGAACCAGTATCAACTATCCGACGGTGAGAATGCCCCCGATTTTGCATAGGACTGCCAGGGGCAAGGGAGGGATCCAGTCGAGCTCTGTGTTGACCAGCAAGGTCCTTATGTCACTGCTAAGGTCCTGGGTACAGAGTCTCCATTTTTGGTAGACACTGGGGCGACACGTAGTGTGTTATCGAAACGACTGATTCCAAGGGCACCCTTGTCTGGCTCACACCTTACATCGATAGGTTTCGATGGGACGCCCTCCACTAACCCCCTGTCCGTACCTGTCACCTTTGACCTAGAAAGCAACACCACTGACACAACATTTCTGCTCTCCTCCAACTCCCCTGACGCCATTATGGGCATTGACTTACTGAAGCATTTTCGAGCTACCATTAGGTGTTCCCCGGATGGAGTCCGAGTCATCCTGTACGACAACCCAGACATACCCAAATCTTGCCCTGCACGGCACATGTGCTCCATAACTGATGCTGACCTGTCCTTGCTTGATACCCTGCCTCCGTACCTATGGGCCAAAAATGACTCTGATGTGGGACGAATGATAATTGACCCTATTCATATAACTGTGAGACAGGACGCTATGCTCCCGAAGCTCCCGCAGTATCGGATATCGCCCGAGGGTGAGAAGGCACTGGTAGCGATCATTCAGTCTCTGGTAGATGCAGGAGTGGTCGAAGAAGTGGTTAGCAATGTCTGCAACAGCCCTATCCTACCCATTGTCAAGAAGCAAGGCGAGGGAGATGAGAAAGCGTACCGCTTCATCATCGACCTGCGAGAGATCAACAAAGTGGTTGTACCCCAATACCCCGTAGTCTCAGATTCACCACCATTCTGACCCTCATCCCGTCCACTGCCACCACCTTCACTGTTATCGACCTCAAGAATGCGTTTTTCTCTATCCCCATCCATCCAGACAGCCGTAATCTCTTCGGCTTCACCTTGAAATCCCGCTCGTACCGATTTTGTAGAGCTCCCCAGGGGTACACTGAAAGTCCCAGTATTTACAGCCAGGCCCTCAAAAGACAGCTGGACGCCGTCCAGCTACCGGATGGAGTGGTGTTGATCCAATATGTCGATGATATCCTTTTGGCGGCCCACACCACCCCACTTGCAATCACAGCCACTGTTCAACTCCTACACTTTCTTGCAGAAAATGGCCACAAAGTTTCCAAAAAGAAATTGCAGTTATGCCAGCCACAAGTGACATACGTAGGCCATCTCCTGTCCAAAGAAGGGAGGAGACTCACACCCGACCGAATCCAAACCATCCTAGACACCCCCGTCCCAAAAACACAAAAGCAAGTCCGCTCTTTGTTTGGCCTAACCTCTTTTTGCAGACAATGGTTACCCAATTTCAGCCTCATTGTAAAACCCCTACTTGCCCTGTTGGCCCAAGATGCCCCCTTCCCGCTCCCTTGGACCCCTGAGTGCCAAGCATCCTTTAAGGAATTACGAGATGCCCTCTGTTCAGCGCCCGTCCTGGGAACCCCGGATTACTCCAAACCCTTCTCCCTCTTCACCCATGAAACGGAGGGGTGTGCATTGTCTGTCCTGACTCAGTCTATAGGTCCAAAGCAGCGCCCTTGTGCCTACTTCTCCGCCACTCTTGATCCTGTAGCCAGAGCTTTGCCTGCCTGCCTTCGAGCAGTAGCTGCCGCTGCTGTCTCTATCCGTCAGAGCGAAGGAATTGTACTTTCAAACTCTCTCACCGTGTTAGTACCCCATGCTGTCGACACCCTTCTGAACCAAACCAAGACTCAACATTTGACTAGCGCACGACTGACTGGGTACGAATTGACGCTACTTGCACCCCACATCACACTAAAGAGATGCACGACTTTGAATCCTGCCACATTGTTGCCCCTGCCTGAAAATGACCCCGACGTTCCTCCCATACACGACTGTGTGACCCTCACGGACGAACAAACTAGGAGTAGAGTTGACCTCCGAGACACTGCTTTCACAGACCCTGATGGAGAGCTATGGGTAGACGGCTCATGCATCAAACTCCCAGATGGCACCACTTCAGCTGCCTATGCAGTAACGACAGCCCGAACAGTAGTTGAGACAGCCCGCATCACACAACGATCTGCCCAGGCAGCAGAGCTGATAGCCCTCACACGAGCATGCATCATAGCCACAGGAACCACCGCGAACGTATATACAGACAGCCAGTATGCCTTCGGGGTGGTTCACCATTTTGGGCTCCTGTGGAGGGAAAGGGGATTCCTGACGTCCCACGGCACCCCCATCCTTCACGGAGACCTGGTTTCTGCCCTGATTGAAGCGGTTCTCCTCCCCAAACGACTAGCAGTGATCAAATGCCAGGCACACAAGAAGGTGACAGACTTAGTCGGACAAGGGAATGCACTGGCCGACATCACTGCACGAACCACAGCTGAGAATAGGACGGTGACCCGCATGTATGTGACCAGGTCACAAGCAGAGAAATGGACTGACGCAAGGGAAATGATCAGAGACATCCAGTCGGCCAGCACCCCTCACGAACTGACTAAGTGGGCAGGGGTGGGTTTGAAGGATGATGAGGGCTGCTGGCGAACAAAGGATGCAAACAAATGGTTGCTGCCTGACTCATACCTGATCCCCATACTGACGATGGCTCATTCCCCCGCACACATAGGATCTGCACCCATGATCGAACTAATTTCCAAAGTCTGGCACAACGACAAAATCCCCGACTCAGCCAGACGCCTAGTCCAGCAGTGCCTTATCTGTCTGCAACACAACCCCGGGAAAGGAACTGTGGTACCCCGGGGAGGGTTTGGGACCCCCAATCACCCCTTTGAGGTCCTCCAGATGGATTACATCCAGGTATGGCCTTTGTCGAATTTTGTGGAGCGACAATGGCCCCCACTTCATAGCTGAGGTTATCCAACTAATCCTAAAGGGGTTGGGGGTGAAACAGAGATTTCATGCGGTCTTCCACCCCCAATCCGCCGGCCTGGTGGAGCGCCATAATGCCACACTGAAGTTGAAATTGTCAAAAATAGTGGCCACCACCGGACTTAAATGGCCGGATGCCCTCCCACTGGCTTTGCTATCGATGCGCTCCACTCCCACCAAACACCATTTGACTCCCTACGAGGTTGTATTCGGGCGACCGATGAACCTCTGGACTGCTCCCAAACCGACCTCCATTCATGACGTCCCGGACGTCCTACTGTCTGATTATTTGTGCAAGTTAACTAAAACGTTGTCTGTCATTCATCAACAGGTGCAGCAGGCCATCCCCGATGCTTCCAGGGGCCCAGGCCACGACATCCAACCGGGGGACTTCGTTCTAATCCGAAACTTCCAACGGACCAAGAGCCTGGAACCCCGGTGGACGGGCCCCTGGCAAGTGCTGATCACCACACGGACGGCGCTCCGAGTGGAGGGGAAGAGGCACTGGCTGCACGCACACCACTGCTGGAAGGTCTCCGCGACCCTGGCCACGACAGAAAACGTCAACACCCAAGAAGAGCTCCTGAACAAAGATCGACCAACATTGAACTGTTATCCCGATACTGAGGCACTTGAACTTGCAAAATTCTCTGATCCCACTGTGCCAACTAGAGAAGGGTATTTCCTGCGTCGAAAGGAGGGAGCTTCGGCTAAGTAGGCCACGGACTAAGTTGAATCTCAGAACGGTGACCTAAACACAACCAAGGGTTACCGGGAGAGCAGCTAAACGAAGTCTGTGGTTCTGCCCGCTACCGAGCACCTTGAAGATGATGGAAGCGCCAGATAAGAAGATGATGGAAGCGCCAGATAGGAAGATGATGGAAGCAACAGGAAATACCCGCTACAGGAACCCAAAGACTGACAATATGCACAAATCAAAGACAATCTCCCTCTTTATTGTCCTCCTCTTCTGCCTCCTCCTCATGACCTCCTTCTGGATCCTGGAGGGAAACATACCCGCTCATCAGGCATTGCTGCCCGCTGCACAACCGACCCCCATGAAGGAGCATCACCTGATCTCCCTGTCGCCTCAGCTCCGAGAAAGGCGCAGGGAATTCTGGAACAATTCCTTCGTGCAACTGTTGCACCAACACAACCTTGCTGCAAATGCCACGAACTGCTGGATCTGCGGGTTGCTCCCGCATGCCACTGGACACTCCATCCCCTTCATCCCTTCTCCTTTCTTAGTTCACGGCTCCTGCCTCGCCTGGTTGATCCTCATGCAAGAGAGCCACAAGGATAACGCCACTTCCGGTCAGACAGTGTCGCACTTCTACTCTGGGTTTTGGCTGAACAAAACCGGAAAGACCTCTGCTCCCCTGTGTCCTGCGCTCACGGGCGCCACCTTCCTTAAAGACATTCCAGCCAAAGAACGTGTCGAAGTACAGGTGCTCCACAATCCAGCTAGATCCACCTTCTCTCATCTGCAAAAACAAACTACCGCCACTCTGACTGTGGCTCTGTCTGTTATCAATGTCACAGGTCTTGTGTGTCTCGAAGGCCAGGGAACACAGCTGGTGGGTCTCAGTTCCTGCCGAATCATCAGAACATTGGACTCAGTTGATCCCCCTTCCTTTGTTGCTTCTCCAAATATGTACTTTGAGTGTGGCACCAAAGCTTACACCTGGCTCCCGAAAGGTTGGAAGGGTATCTGCTACATCGCCTTCGTTCTCCCTCCCACATATGTAGCCCCTGCTAACCATCACCGGCAGAGGTGCGCAAGTGACGTTGAACAAGCCGACTCCACTGGAGCACAGTTCCTGGATGCAGCAAAGGGACTTGTTCCTCTGTGGGGCCCAATGGCGAACAGTCGCGCTATCCGACACCTGACCCAGGCAGTGGAAACAACGATCAACATCACGGCTGGCATCCTCGCTAACAACACGGCTGAGCTCCAGGCGGTCCGCCTTGTGACCCTTCAAAACCGCCTGGTTCTAGATGTGGTTCTAGCCGATCGAGGAGGAGCATGCCGCATCATCGGATCTAGCTGTTGCACCTACGTGTCAGATAACTCGCCCTCAGTCTACAAAGCAATTGAACACCTCCACAGACTTTCCTCGGAGGTTCACCAAGAACAAGAGGGATGGTCGCTTGGGAGCTGGTTCTGGGGCACCTTGAAGGACTGGGGTTGGAGGTTGCTTTCCTTTGTATTGATACCTGTTGTGATACTATGTGGGTGTTGTTTAGGTGTTCAATGCCTGCCATCCTTGTGCGCACTTGTCTCTAACTGTGTGTGCCCAAAGACTTTGGACTTCGGAAATGAACGCATGAGCCCCCTCTATGAGGTAGAAATACGTGGCCTTATGGGGATAAATCCGAATTGACAAGTTGGCGAGACATGTTAAAAGGGAGGACTGTGGAATTTTAGTTTACGAGCTGAACATCATCTGCGCCAGCTTGTCACCCACGTACAACGTGCACAACAGCCATTTTAGGTATCATGGTCTCCCTGTCCACGATCGATCGCCAGCGCGCTCCTCTGACCCTGCAAGCATCCTCCGCGCACCCTGGCTCCCCCTCCCTCCCTCACATGAGCATAACCCTTCTCCTCCTGCATGACCCTGTCCTTGGGAGTCACGCCCGCGCCTGACCAGCACCTCCCCTCCTTCCATGAATACCCCTCTGTTGATAAACCATCCCTCCGCGTTTGATTGTCCACGCGGCATGAATACCTCTCCTTTGATGACCCCTTCCCCCGAGTCCGACTGTCCACACAGGTCCGAGGCCATCGCCTAAGCCGGGAGATACCGTTTACTGCCCCTTATTGTATGGAGTCGCTCCTCTTCAAAGGACCCACTATTGATCATGGCCTCCCCACCCCATGGGATACGATCAGGCGCACACATCCTAAGAATCGGCGGAACACTCAGCCGCGTGATAGCCACCTCCTGTTATCAGCAGGGTGAGGACCTCTATTGTGGATGTATGTGGGGGTGGGTTTGACACGAGGATTATGGGGACGTCATTTCATAAGTTTAAAGAGTCTTTTATGCAATAAAGAATGCTCACATGTCATAAACCAGGGTATAAGAGGCCAGGCCTCAGAGAGGCTGTTAGAGCACCTCGAGACAATACCTTGTTGTCTGATCTGATGTGTTCTGCTCCGTCGGAATAAAACTTCTGTTTCCTGCCTTCTGGTCTCCGGCGCCTGCCTCATTGCTTGGTAATTTGAATGGTACAAAGGCGGTTAGCGCCGTGCAAATCTTGAAAAAGGTCATAGCCCTACCCATTTTTTACACAGCAACACACTAATGTGTTTTACCCAACGGTGTGTAAAAGACCTCTGCTTCAGTTGCAGCTCTGCTTTACCATCAGGCATTAGAATGGCCCGAGCAGGTGCTGTGCTGTGTCTTCAACAATTGCAATAACAACAGTTGATGGACAGAAAGCAGAACAATGTCATACATTCACCCCAGTACAGAGATCTGGACGTAAATCCATCGTTTTTTTGCACTCCACACCACCCCAGTTCAGACATGGCCATATGCAAATCAGCCTTGACCCTATGCCTCATGGGAACAGTCCAGCCCGAACTGCCAAGCCATGACTTTCCTGGACCGGAATCAAGCATCCTAGGACCAGTTTCTGGCTATCAGCCGTCTTCAGCCAGGATAGCTTGACTCCAGTGGTGTGGAGAGCATGGGACTCACGACGGTCCAGGAAAGACATGGCTTGGCAGTTCGGGCTGGACTGTTCCCATGATGCACAGGGTCAAGGCTGATTTGCATATGGCCATGTCTGAACTGGGGTGGTCTGGAGTGCAAAAAAACGATGGATTTAGACCCAGATCTCTGTACTGGGGTGAATGTATGACATTGTTCTGCATTCTGTCCATTAACTGTTATTTTTGCATTTGTCACCCCGAGTGGGATGGGTATGCTCAGACGTGAGTCCCATGCTCCCCACACCACTATAGTCAAGTTATCCTGGCTGAAGACAGCTGATAGCCAGAAACCAGTACTAGGATGCTTGATTCCGATCCAGGAAAGACATGGCTTGGCAGTTCGGGCTGGACTGTTCCCATGAGGCACAGGCTCAAGGCTGATTTGCATATGGCCATGCCTGAACTGGGGTGGTGTGGAGTGCAATAAAACAATGGATTTAGGCCCAGATCTCTGTACTAGGGTGAATGTATGACATTGTTCTGCATTCTGTCCATCAACTGCTATTTTTGCATGTGTCTTCAACAATAGCCGTCGGCCGGATCCGTCCGTCTTTGCTCAGACGCTACAGTAACAAAAATGTCCTTATCTCTGTGCACAAAATGAGCCAGGCTGTTGTACAGCCCTTGGTGTTAAGCAGGTAACTCCATGCAGGAGTGTGTATACTTTGACACCAATTAGTTTACAGCAAAGACATCAGGTGAGCGTGTGCAATGACTGTTAGCCGGCCCTCTCCCACTGCCCAAAACAGTCATGCACACTTTCCCTGTTCTCCATGCAGGCTGCATTGCAGCCTGCATGGAGTACATGCCCACCCCTAAGACTCCACCCCTACAGACCCTGGCTGAGCGCTGTTCAGACCAATCACCTCGCTGCATTGCAGCGTTCTGATTGGCTGCGGGGAGCTTGTGGGAGCCCTGGTGCTTCCTGTATGTCACAAGAAGCCAGGAAGAAGATGAAGAAGAGGTGGCGGCCGTCGGCCAGCAGGCGGGCCGCTGCAGGTAAGTGTTTTTTTTTTTAAGTGATCTCCCGCCCTTTCCCCACCACCCCGCCCCACTGCTGCTTCCAGGTAGCAGCCACGACTGCTAGGGACTTCTTGTAAAATGTGTTATCCAAACACAAGTTGCATGACACGCGACTGGACGTCAAAATAGGTATGGGGAAGTCAGCAGCACAAACACTGCTTATGCACAGAACAATTACTGTCATGGGTTACAGTTACAGCCCTGGGCAAACAAGGGATCTACCTTGGGTGTCAAGTTAAGTCATATACCAAGCATAAGGTGAAAAATAATACTAAAAAAAGATCTGGGAAGCTCTATGCTTTGATTGTCTGAAGTCACTTCCTCTTGCATCTAGGGGTGCTCAATGTCACTTCATCTACTTCTGAGTTTGGAGAAATATTGCTAGTAGTGAGTGGATGACTGCCAAAAGAATGGTTAGGAATCTGGAAACAATACATTATGCCCACCAACGAATGAGTAATTTCAGGTGTACAGAGAGAGAGAGTCATGCGAGTCTTCAGCTCTTCCCTAGATTTGGCTAAAGTTGGGCAAATCGAGTTGATATAGGCATATCAGTCATGATTGGGGCTGCATAGATGGAGAAGACCTGTTGTATATTTCTTCAGGTCCTTGGTGATAAGTTTTTCAGCGTGCAGGATGCCTTTTTAGAGTTAGGAATACCATTATGCAGGCAGTATCCCATCCAAATGCGAGAGTTTGAAGGCTCAAATGGCAATTCTGAAGTCAATTTGTGGGAGAAACAGTGTCACCTTCTTTAGAAAGAGAGCTGGTAGTGGTACCAATGATTACAGTTCCCTTCATGATGGGTTCCTTTAGGGTGATTCCTTAGGGGTCTTCATGTAAAGGCTGAAGATGATGGGTCACAAGATAGAACCCGGGGAGCTAGGGAACGTTTGCAACCCAGAGCACACATGTAAAAACTGGTTTCCTGTTTGGTAGAAATCTCTACGGCTCTTTACCTCGTCTAGGTGTTTTATTTGTAAGAAATGGGGTCGAAGGTGTGTGGGTAAAACTTTATATCATTAAGGTTTTAAATACTTGCATGTAAAGAATATTTGTATGGTTCACTACTCTGCTGAAGACAGAGGTAACCAACTATGGTTCAACTCAAAGTTTCAGGTTGTTATGAACTTCCTAGCCTGCACAGTGGCTTTCCCAACATGAACAGGTGAAAGAAAAAGTGAAATTTGGACTGAGGAGGTAGGGCGAGGAGAACCATAACATTTTTATTTGTTAGGAAGGTAGACGATGGGCCCGAAGACCTAGCTGGTGGGTTCTGAGGACGGGCTTGTGAGTTTAAAGAGAAGACTGATAGATCAAGGAGTCCCAGGTAAGAGGGCTTTAGGTCTTTCCGGTCCTTCCATGGGTCCACTTGAGTGGCTACACACTCAAGCAGTTTGCCCTGAGGCCGGGCTTGTGAGCCTTGCGGCTTTAATACTTTCTTGGGTAGCATTCACTGTTATGTAAGTTGACTGACGGGGGACGTGGCCAGCCAGCAATCATGGCAGACGCGAAATGCTAGCGCTCCGACATTAGACCCCTAATTCTCCTGAAATTATCCTCTTGAGGTTTCTCCCGCAATTACACCGAGCGGGAGCGTTAAGAGGACGCAGCGGGAGCCTGTGAGGCTCGGTGGCTCCCGGTCGGAAGGCGCAGGAGAGGAAATTGAGGGCCGGCTGCTGCGGAGCGGCTCTGGCGTCGTAGGCGCGAAAAGTGCTCCTGGACTCAACGGTCACTGGTGGGGCCTGTGGTGGCACTGCAACACAGCCGGGGACGCTGGGAGCTGCCCTGGTGCCGTCCCGGCGGTGCCTGGTGTCTCTGTGAGGCTGACCGGGCAGTGTGTCTGAAGGGATCGGCGGGGACCTCTGTCCTGGGCTGCCCACGGCCGCTATCGGGCGCTGTGCGGAGGATCGTGGCCCGGGGTAGGAGGCGGGCACGAGAAGACAGCGAGACGCCAGCGGAGAGGCCCTGACCTGCAGCCTGTGCAGACTGCCGCGAAAGCTGCGACGGGGCCCGGGAGTTAGAGAGCATCTACACGTGGTGCAGCGGGGCCTGCACAGAGAAAGCGAGCTGAAGCGGGGGAAGGTGCTGGTGGAGGTATCGGCTGCCTTCCCCTCCCCCCCGGTGGAGAAATACCCCTGTGCCACAAGTTGTAGACGCGCTGCCAACTAAGCCATCCCCAGGACCAGTAACTACTACGGCGCGACAGGACCCCTGATAGCAGCGGCGACCACCCCTATGCGCGACAGGACCCTCTTTTTCTGCTGATGGTGCTGCTGCAGGACTGACGCAGTGGATTTCTCCTCTGTCCCCAAGAAGAGACCTAGGTTCAGGTGGCCGGTAGTTGATCGCGCTCGTCCGAGCCAACCACCGTCTGCGGATGCCAACGGCGCAACAATTAGCGATGGGCTGGCTGAGGGACAAACCGGAAAATGGACAGCAGAGGGCTGACTGTCTTGAACCTCCCCCGGGGCACCAGAGTGGAAGCATGGAGCCCCAAGCGGCGGCCCTTGCGGCCAAGATGGACACTGTGCTAGCAGCGGTGGAGCGGATCGGCACCACCCTGGAGCAAACAAAAAAGTCATTAGAGACACAGATTGACAAAGTCACGTCGGATTTCACCCTCCTCCATGCCGATCATTGCAAGTTAGCAGAGTCGGTTGCCTTGCAAAGCCAGACATTTCAAGAGATTCAACCTGAGGTGCAAAACCACACTATAGCGCTCCAAGATATGATCGACCGAGTCCATGAACTCGAAGACCGCATTGAGTATGCAGAAGAGCGCTCTCGGCACAGCAATGTCCGAGTGGTAGGCCTTCCAGTGGGTGAGGAGGGCAAAAACCCGGAACAGTACGTTGAGAACTGGTTGCGTGATCTCCTGCCCCGGGGGGTGCTGTTGCCGCAGTTTGTCGCAGAGAGGGCGCACAGAGTGCCAGCGCTTAAGCCCAAGCTGGGATCTCGACCTCGTCCATTCCTCTTCAAACTTCTTAATTATCAGGACCGCGACGTGGTGCTCCGCGAAACCAGGAAATGGGTGATATCAGTGTGGGAAGCGGTCAGGTGATGTTCTTCCCAGACTATACAGCAGTAGGAGCACCTATATGGCAGTGAAGCGTCAACTGCTGGAGCTGGAGTTGCCTTACTCCCTGTTATTCTCATCTCGCCTTAGAGTGGTCTCAAAGGAGGGTACCCGCTTTTTTGATGCCCCATCGGACGTTTGGGACTGGCTGAAGGAGACGGGCAGTGGAAAGGAACAAGACCCTCAGGTCCGGAGGACGGTGGCTGGCAGGAGAGGAGATCGCGGCGGCGCAGACGGAGAGGGGCTCGCCGAGACATGGGGCTGGGCCCAGTTGCGCCCAGTCCAGAGAAGATTAGGCTGGAATGGCAGGAAGCTCTTGAGGCCGTGGCGTCTCTTGGGACAGTGAACAATAACAGCCGCGCGGAGACCCATGAATGAAGTGACCCGGGAACCAGTGGTTCGTCATCCCCATCCACCGTGTTCTCTGAAGACGTGAACATGCCACTAGTGACGCAGGTATTCCCTAGTACAGGGGAGGCTTAATGGTCAGGAGGTACTATTAGGATCACTTTATGCCCTGAATGTGGACCAGCCCTCCTTCCTAGCACGGCTGACCGAGGCCCTTCCCCCTTATGCTGGGCTTCCTTGGGTACTTGGCGGGCACTTCAACATGGTGCTGGATGTGCACCTGGACCGATCCTTCCCCCCCCTCCGAGCTGCAGTGGTAGCGTCCGTTGTACAGGCGTCCCAGCACTGGCTCACACACTGGGCGATACAGGACCTGTGGCTGAATCTATTCTTACTACTCAGCAGTCCACGACTTGCATGTCCGGTTGGACAGGATAGTGGGTACCCAGTCCCTGCTCCCACTTATTACACAGTCAGAGTACCTGGGAAGAACGCACTCCGATAATAACCCCCTGTGGTTTCAGATTAGTTGGGAGGCGGACCGACCGCCTATCCCTACGTGGAGGCTACAGCCTACTGCGCTAGAGGATTCAGAGTTTTGCTAGTTGCTGGGCACGGCCATCCTTGAGTACTTTGCCAACGAAGGGACAGCGAGCAACGCCTTGATAGAATGGGATGCACACAAAGTGGCCATTCAGGGGCACTGTATGGGGGTCACATGGAACATACCCAGAGTGCTCTCCGCCTCTCTGAAGCGCCTGGAGGCTGAGCTCCTACAGTATGAGCGGAAAGGGGGGGGGGGGCACTCACGCAGACTCGGGGACATTCACACTAGGCACCCGGAGCTTTTAGAGAGGTTACGATGTCACAACTCTGCAGCACACACGGCTAGAACTCATGCCAAGGCAGACATTGCAGCCCGACTGCTGCCTGGTTGATAAAACAAGAGGGGCGTGGTGCCCCAATAGGGGCTCTCCGCACAGCCGGGGGAGGAATGGTGTATACGCAATGTGAAATCCACCGTGCCCTGACGGATCACTATGCGCAACTGTATTGAGCCCGTGCCGTCGGCCCCAGGCACATCTTCGAGGGGTTCTTGGACTCGTCCCAATTGCCCACGGCCTCCGAGGAACAAAAGGAGACACTCAATGCGCCCCTTTCATTGAAGGAGGTTGGGGAGGCGATCCAGTCCATGGCACCCGGGGCCGGACGGCTTGCCTGCTGAATACTATAAAGCATATAGGGAAACCCTGACACCATTACTCCACAAGTTTTACACTACAGCGGTGGAGGAATGATCACTGCAACCCTCTATGTGGGAGGCGTTTCTGGTTTCCCTGCCTAAACCGGACAGGGACACAACATCCCTGGGCTCATATAGGCCTCTGGCGATGCTCAACGTGGACTATAAGGTCTTTGCTAAGGTGCTAGCGGAAAGGCTGGCGCTGGTGGTCCCCCACTTAATTCACACCGACCAGAACGGGTTTGTCCCAGCAAGAGCTACATCATTGAACCTCAGGAGATACTTCAGGGTGGCAGCTGAGGCTGCGCAGGAGTAGCCTAGGGCAGGGTGCCTGATATTAGATCTGGAAAAGACGTTTGACTGCCTAGAATGGGGCCATATATCGGCCGTGTTACTGCACTACGTGTTGGACGTGGAATTCCTCCAAATGGTTGACCTATTATACAGGAACCCCATAGTCCGAGTGCAATTGGGCCCTTACATCTCAGAGGTGGTGACGGTGGGCCGAGACACCCGGAAGGAGTGCCCTCTGTCCCCGCTGCTGTTCGCACTAGCAGTCGAGCCCCTGGCCGTAGCCATATGACAGACTCTTGGTGATGGTATCCCGATGGGAGATGCAGTCCATCAGGTATCGCTTCATGCTGACGTCCTGCTGATATTTGTGAGGGATGTGGGTGCATACCGGAACGGCTGGCCCAACTGTTGCACACATTTGCTGACATCTCGGGGCTCTGAGTGAATGCGGGTAAATCCTGCCTTTACGCTTTCAGTGAAGGGACCAGAGACCCGGGATACCACCTCGAGGTCACACAAGTCCAATGGAAAGAAGACACCTTTAGCAACCTAGGGATACAGATATACCCTCACCCAGCTGACTTGTTTGATGGGAATCTTGGGAGGGCGGTTGTAGCGCTCAGGTCTCAGATACGCTTTTGGACCACGCTCCCTCTGACAACCACGGGCAGAGTGGAGCTTGCTAAAATGGTCATGCTTCCCCGCCTCCTGTACTACTTTGTCAACTTACCGCTATTCATCCCGGCTTCCTTTTTCACTATGCTCAATAAGATACTGCAGGACTTTATCTGGGGCACCTCTAGGCATAGGCTGGCACTGGCGAAGCTATTCCTGCCAACAGATTGGGGGGCCTGGCTGCTCCTTGCTTTGAACACTACTACCTAGCCGCACAGCTACAATGGGTTGTTCGCTGGTTGGCGGATAGAGGTAGAGATGACACAGCCACAGTAATGCCGCCATACTCCCTAGAGCGTATAACTAAACTTTTCCATCCCATAGCAGTGACTGAGCGCCCAACACCGCTCCTCCTGGTGGTGGTATACAAGTGCTACCGGAGAGCCTTATACCTTACCCGAGGCACGGTTCCTTATGCGCCCGCTATACCATTGGAGGGCTCCACTAACGGTGACGGGGTGCTCACATCCTCCATGCTCGTGGAGTGGCGGGAGGCCGACATACACACACTCTGTGATCTGTATAGGGATGGGGAGCTCACGGCATATGAGACGCTGGTAGCAGAGGAGGGGCTTCCCCCCGGAGGGTTCTTAATGCACTGCTCACTGATAGCAAAGCTGACTGCCAGATGGGGAGACGTAGCAACAGAGCCCAGGCAGCATTTAACAATGCAGTGTCTCCACGTCATGGGGAGGGGCAGACACTTGGTCCGCTGGTTTGCGGCATCATTAAGGGAACACGTGGCGATTAGTTTGGACCCCCTTAGAGGCAAATGGGAGCTAGACCTGGGGCGGCCACTAACAGGCAAGGGGTGGGAAAGGGTCCTTAGAAGCCCGGTGCGTATCCCCAGAAACATGCGATTTCGCCAGATACAACTCTTCATTGTTCATAGGGCCTACCCTAGCCCCGAGTTGATTAACAAATACTTCTGTTGTGACAACGCACGCTACCCCAGATGTAATTATCTACGGGTGGGATTCCTACACATGCTGTGGAGTTGTCCTGGGCTGGACACTTACTAGCGAACAATTAGTGAGATGCTGCGTAGTTGCACAGACCGAACTATACCCTTTTGATTGGTCCGAGTATATACTGCACGACTTCAGGAGACCCCCCAAAGACAAGGCGACATCCCGCTTTCTGGACCTGGGACTAGTGGTGGCAAAGCGCCTCCTCACAAGGAGGTGGAAGGTGCATGACCCGCCATGTGCACGGGCATGAACTTCCTCATTCCAGGCATGGGCTAGGGCAGAATGGATTGTCATACGTAGGGAGGAGACGACAGGGCTCCGGAAGGAACCCATAGTGGCACGCTGGAAGCAAATGATTGATGCATTGCAGCAGGCGGACAGGGAGGGGGCGAGGGCGGCGCGGTGAAGATAGGAGGCACACACGAGGGTAGGTGCATGCCACAGGCTGTTCTCCTGCCGGGATAGTCTGATATGTTCAACTTCTGATCCAATAGGACACATAGATAGTCATGTCAGTGCAGCCATAGTTGAGGGGTACACGCGACGGGGTGGAGGGGGCGGGAGTTGGGGCCGGGGAGGAGGAGGGGGGAGGCAGTAAATGAATAAGAGTCAGAATATGAGGGGTGGGGTTTGTTGCCGCAGTTAATGTTTTTTTGTAGTTTCAAATATGCACAATCTGTTTACAAGCTCAAGATGAAGGGTCAGCCCTGAACTACACGGACTATTGAGAGGTCAGTACACCGGTACTCCTGGACAACCACGGAGTCTGCATCAGGGCAGGCGTACTACCGTTGTGACAACTCTAGGCGAGCAAGTCTTCTTCATTACAAACTTGAATACATGGGCGAATTTTTCGAATCTGACGTTCGCGAATTTGCGTATTTACAAACTCGCAATCCGCAAAATCCACGAATTCTCGCGAATTTGCGGATTTTTTTTGTGTTCGCAAGGGTTTTTGCCAGTTCGCGAGGGTTTTGTACCAGTTCGCAATTGCGAACTTACTTGTCGGCTCGCAACGGTCGCGACTATGTTGTTTCTACGTCTGGTTCATCATCACAGGTTCCCAGCACCCTCTATTTCACCACTGCCACCCTCTGTTTCACCCATGCCACCCTCTGGTACATCAATGCCACCCTCTGGTTCATCATCACTGTAGATTATGGGGGGGAAAAGCAAGCACACCTGCCCTGCTTCAACTAACATGAATTAATTTGGGGTTGATTTATTGATGTGTCACTGTTTTAAAATTCCAGTCTGGCACCTGCTTCCTTATCTGTAATTTGCTTTCTGTTGCAGTGCAATTTTTTTTCCAGGACCTTTGTGGCCTACTTGTAGCTATTCTATGAGCCTGCTGTGAGGGTCAGAGCAGGGTCATACAAATGTTGCAACTAGCAACTGAACTCTGGAGGGGCCCCAGTCAGGAAGCACTACAGGGAATGGTTACTAATGATGAGTTTGAACTTTTGCACCTGCTGAGTGCTTTCAGGTTTGCAAAACTCGTTTTTCTGCAATTTCGCGGTATTCGCGGGGAGCGAACGTGCGCAAGATCGAATTCGGAAGCCGCGAATTCCTGCGAATATGCGATTTTGCGGCGTGTTAGTTCGCAAGGTTTTGTGCGTTTTAGCAGCCGCTTGTAGCGCAACGGCGCGAAGTTACCCTCACGGTCGTTCACGGGCGCGGCCATCTTGTTTGCATGACGTATTTCCGTTTCCGGGCGCGATGTGTAATCTCGCAAAGTGTGCGGCTCGCTAGTACAATTTCGCATGTGTTCGCGAGGAAAATCTCGCGCGAACTTACCCAGGTGGTTGTGAACGGGCGCGGCCATCTTGTTTCTCATTCATTGCTATGGTTCTGGGCATGCTTTTTCTATCCTCTCTGAATCTTTATTATTTATTTTATTTATTTTATAAATTTGTATGGCGCAACAGCTACCCAATAAGGGTTTCCCGGCGCCTGAGAACACAGCATCATAGATGGACGAGTATCGCTGGGACAATCAGGTTACTGATCGAACAACCAGGTTTTTATCGCTTTACGGAACTTGGAGAGACTTCCCTCCTTTCGTATGTGAAATGGAAGTGAGTTCCATATAGTGGGGCCCAGGTGGGAAAAGGATCTTCCTCCCGTCCTGGAGAGCTTGAATCTTGGCACGCAGAACTTTTCAGCTGATAGGGACCGTAAGTTTTTTGTAGGGACATAGGGAAGTGCAAGTGTCTGAAGATATTTCGGGGCAGTACCTGATTTAATTTTAAACATGTAGTTTAAGGCCTTAAATCTGATGCGATTTTCTACCTTCAACCAATGCAGTTCACGTAAGTAAGGGGACACACTAGTATTTTTCGGGGATGTGGCAGAGAAGTCGGGCAGCCGCGTTTTGAACTAGCTGTAGTCTTTTTATGACTGCTTTATTTGCCCCCAAATACAAGATGTTCCCGTAGTCAAGCCGGGATGTAATTAAGGCATTGACTACTGTTTTTTGCATGGGGACCGGCAGCATCCACAGAATCTTTTTAAGCCATTTAATAATGGTGAAGCAGAGACCCACTACTTTGCTTGCCTGTTGCTTCATGGACAAGGTGTTGTCTAGGATTACTCCCAAGTTTCTTGCATGGGGCACTGGCGTTGGAAGATCACCCATCTGTGTAGGCCAGTGTGATATATTCCAGAGCTCTGGATGTTTGCCCAGAAGAAGGATCTCCGTCTTGTCTTCATTTAATTTTAACTGGTTAGTTGACATCCAGTTGAAGATGTTTAGAAGACCATTTTTGAGAGAAGCCGACGATGAAGATTGGGGTTCAGATAGTGAAAAGACAATTTGTGAGTCATCTGCGTACGTCATAAAAGTGAGTCCAGCTTTCTCCACTAAGTCTGCCAGGGGTCTCAGATATAAATTGAAGAAGAGCGGACTAAGAATGGAGTCCTGTGGAACCCCATGAGGGTAGTTGAAGTTTCCAGAGCTTGCAGTGGCAGATGCAATTTGATAGGTACGTTGGCTCAGGAAGGATCTGATCCACTGCAGTGCCATTCCACCGATTCCATTCTTTTCAAGAGTGGTGAGTAGTCTATTGTGCGACACAGTGTCAAAGGCTGCGCTTAAGTCAAGTAAAATAAGCGCAACCGTTTGACCGTCGTCGAGGAGTTTCTTGATGGTTTCAGAAATTCCTAACAGAGCAGTCTCCGTGGAGAAACCTGCTCGAAAACCAGATTGGGTGGGGTGAAGGAGGGCATTATCGTCAGAAAAACGGCTGAGGGCTGTGTGTACATGTCTTTCCAGACATTTGGAAAACGCAGGAAGGAGTGATATAGGTCTGTAATTGGCTGGTTGTTCCGGGTCAGCTGTAGGTTTTTTCAACAGTGGGGTCACTATGGCGTGTTTCCATAGGGGAGGAACTGTGGCTCGCTCTAGTGATGAATTTAAGGGATCTGCAATAATTTTAAGAGCAGGAGTTTCAAGAAGCTTTATTATGTTGACAGGGATAGGGTCACGTGGAGAACCAGATTTAATTGATGTCAAGAGGGAAGTGAGGGTATCGGTTGTAATGGGCGGCCAATTTTGTAAGGTTTGATTTATAATGGGATTGTATTCCCAATTTTCCGTAGAGGTGGTGTTGCAGTTGTTCTTATCAATCTCAACGATTAATTTGTCAATTTTATCTGAGAAAAATTGGGCTAAGGCTTGACATTGCTTCTCACTGAGAGGGCGTGATGGGGCAGTAATCTGCCCACCCGCCAGGTCTTTGACTGTGTTAAACAAAGTTTTAGCTTTGTTTGCAGCTCTTGTTATGGTTTCAGCAACGTATGTAGCACGTGCTTTTTTACATGCGGTGTGATAGAGATTTCTCGCAGTATTATACCTGTTTTTTTTGTCAGGGTCAAAATCCTTGCGCCACGCTCTATCAAGAGCTTTACACTTTGTTCTTTCCCCTTTCAGTGAGTCATTGAACCATGGGGCAGGAGGGCGATGTAACTTGCCCTTGTGTTTAAGAGTGGGTATACAGGATTCTACTGCATTGGTAAGCCATAATTGAGTAGCATTAGCAATGCTCTCCATAATATTGTTCTTTTTAGGCGGATTTAAGCCAAGTGCAGAGTTTAGTTTCGAAATATCTAAGGATTTCCAATTTATTTTGGGCTGAGTCTGAACAATCTTATGGTCAATAGAGGTAGTAGGTGGTATGAGAGTGAACTTAATTAAAAAATGGTCGGACCAAGAGACCGGAGTGGAGTCTTTCCAGGTAAGTTGTGAGAAATTTGTGAGGATAGGATCTAATAAATGTCCTGCCTTGTGCGTAGGTCCCGAGTTTAGGAGATGGATGTTTAGTGCGATAAGATCTTCTAACAGATTTGCACTAGTCGTATTAGATTTATCCTCCAAGTGAATATTTAAATCTCCAATATTGGAGAAATTTTTAGACGCCAAGAGAAAAGGGGTGATGTAGTTTGCCAACTCGGCGGCCCATTTAGCGCAGCTTCCAGGTGGCCGGTACATAAGGATGCCTGAAAAAGTAAAGTTCGGATTCAAGCAGAGTTTAAAGAGGGCAGCTTCGCACTCAGTGATTGTTAATGGCTCGAGGGTGCATGTATGTTTTTTGTTGTAAACAATGGCGATTCCACCCCCAGTTTTTTGGGTTCGATCCATCCTCAAGATCGCATAGTTGGGGGGAAGGGCCGTCGCTATGTCAGGGTCAGAGCCTGCGTGTAGCCATGTCGCGGTAAGAAATAGCGCATTAGGTTTTTCATCCACTAGGAGGTCGAAAATGTCCAACCTGTGCATGGGCAGGGAACGACAGTTAATACTGTAAAATAGGCAATTTTCATTGGTGGGGGGCAATTGTTTGTGTAATTTGCTACGTCTGATTCTGCAAGGGGGGTATGGTTGGAAGGATGTGATAGTGTAACTACAGTGAGGACAGGCAGTTGCTCCCGAATGTGGAATGGCAAGTACAGCACAGTTAGAATTTGGTACAGGGCGCAAAGCCATGATCTGGGCTGGAGACAATACCTGTATAGAGTTGACCTTAGGAGCATGGCCCTCTGCCCCGTGCCCCGTCCTGGCCCGGACGGGCACAGACGGGCTAGTCTTAGGCGTGTCTTCGGCGCGGATTCGGCACGGGTGCTGCGCGTCATCGCTGCGCGTCTTAGGCTTTGTCATTGTTTTGAAGGCTCCGTGCTAGCGATCAGCACCGCCTCCCAGACACTCTACGCCAATCAATGGCCGGCCCGGGAAGAACCCGAAAGAAGGTAGCGCCCTGCACCCTCCACAACAAACAAGCCTAAAGCTTCGGTGGACCGGGGTAGCAGGGGCGACAACAATCACCAGAGAAAGGTTTGTAGGCTGTGTACAAATTAAAAGGCAACAATGAGTTTTTAAATTAAATTCAGATGCAAGATTTGCCATCCTTTGCTTGTTTGAAGTTTTTTTGGATCTCTTTTACTTATTATCTATCCCTCTATTTTTCTAGCTCTATATTTTTGTGTTTTCTGCTACTTTTGGTTAATTTTAAACTACTTTTTAAACTCTTTTCTTTTCTTCTTCCCTATTCTATTTTCTTTATTATTTAGCTTCCTTTCTGCCCAGACCATGGTAAAGGGAGCCGGGAAGCATCCCGAGAAGGGGAAGGGTCCCGCACCCTGTGCCCGGCTCCCGTGCGGGCGTTTGAGGGGGGAGCAGGTCGCACCCCGGGAGATCTTCAGCCCGGAGGAGGTGGCCGCACTAATTTTTTATGTTCAGCGCCGCCTCCCAGGACCATCATGGCAGGCGGCAAGATCGCTCGTGGGTACGGGATCCAGGAGCGCCGGAAGCGGTGGGAGAAGGTGTGCCGGGCCATGTACCAACACTCTCGGGTCCGGCGCACCTACAACCAGGCCACCCACCGTTGGACGGATCTCCTGGACCAAGAACGCGATCTGCTCGACCTGCTTGGCCTTGAGATCCCCGGGCTTGGTGAGTAGTAGTAGCTATTTCTTTACTACTCTGTTTTCTCCTGCTCTGTGTGTTATTATATTGCAAATTTTTGTTTTTTACCAAGAGCATTAATGCTGCTGACTACATTGTAGGTAAATTATATTTCAAAATGTTCTGTGCATTTCAGGTGCACTGCTCTCCTTCTCAGTAGCGTTGCTACTATGCTTATTTGTTTTCGATTTTGTGTTCATTTCATTGGCCTGTGAAATTATGTATGAGTGTAGTTTAAAGAACTGCGTAATGCTAGACACTAAGGGTCAGATTTTTAATTACCGGCGCATCCCTGAAAAGTAGCAGGGATGCGCCAGTAATTGTGCGCCACGCCACCACCACCCATGGTGCGCCGTATTTACAATGCGGCGCACCATGGGCCCAAAACGTCACCAAAGCGTTACGCATCTGTGCCGTAAAGGCGGCGCATTGCTGGAGTTGCGTCGCAATGATGGCGCAGCTCCAGCAATGCTAAGGGGTGACCTATCTCCCCAATGCTGCGTCAAGCCGTATGTCTGCTTCAAGCAGGCGCAGGGTTTGAGTCGCGCATCATTGTCCTCAAAGTGACTGATTGAAATCTTGTAGATTTCCCTCAGCAACTTTTAGGATGCGTTCCTGCGCAGGAACGCACTCCCTTGCGCCGGAACGACCCCTGATGGAGCAGGGCTTTACAACGTGATGCATCTCCCTTATGCGGCACGTTGTTAATATACGCCGCACCATGGCGCCTCTTTTGTTCTGCCACTGCGTCACAAAAGTCACGCAACAATGGAGCAAAAGAGCCGCAAGGGGCTTCTAAATCAGCCCCTACAGACTCAAGTCCAGTCCTTCCTTTGTACACATAGCGATAAGAAGAAATAGTGGTGGTGGATTGATAGTTTGAGTATTTTATTGACTGGTTAATGTAGTAGGAAACTTTTTAGTGTTGTCGCTGATCTGCAATCACGATGGACTTTGTCTGTCACTTCGCGTGCAAATCAAGCAATACTAATAACGTGGTAGACCACATGAGATCGGTCAATATATCCCGTGGAGCAGTTGTCTATTTTCTATTTCGCCAAAATATTTTGTTATTGTTCTTTTGAAATGTTTGATTTGGTTGACAAATATCATCCATGTTTTCTGGTCTTTCTTTCTTTCATGTTGTACATCAGCTCCCCCCAGGGGCAAGAGGACACAGGAGGAGGAGGCTGCTGTTCAACAGGATGCAGGCCAGGATCGGGGAGGCGAGGGCTCCTTTGCTGGCGCAGGAACGCCCTCCCTTGCGCCGGCACGCCCCCTGATGGCGCAGGGCTTTACAACGTGATGCATCTCCCATATGCGTCACGTTGTTAATATACGCCGCACCATGGCGCCTCTTTTGTTCTGCCGCTGCGTCACAAAAGTCATGCAACAATGGAGCAAAAGAGCCGCAAGGGGCTTCTAAATCAGCCCCTACAGACTCAAGTCCAGTCTTTCCTTTGTACACATAGCGATAAGAAGAAATAGTGGTGGTGGATTGATAGTTTGAGTATTTTAATGACTGGTTAATGTAGTAGGAAACTTTTTAGTGTTGTCGCTGATCTGCAATCACGATGGACTTTGTCTGTCACTTCGCGTGCAAATCAAGCAATACTAATAACGTAGTAGACCACATGAGATCGGTCAATATATCCCGTGGAATAGTTGTCTATTTGCTATTTCGCCAAAATATTTTGTTATTGTTCTTTTGAAATGTTTGATTTGGTTGACAAATATCATCCATGTTTTTCCTGGTCTTTCTTTCTTTCATGTTGTACATCAGCTCCCCCCAGGGGCAAGAGGACACAGGTGGAGGAGGCTGCTGTTCAACAGGATGCAGGCCAGGATCGGGCAGGCGAGGGCTCCTTTGCTGGCCCCGGTAAGTTTTAATTTTAATATCGAGTACCTATTTTTTCCTACCGTTCCTCATTCGATTTTTTCTAAATCGTCTTTGATCTTCTTGTAGACTGTATCTAAATTCTTCTCCTGCCTCAACTATGACTCCCTGTGGTATTACTAGATTATTCTTATTAGTCTGTCTGTGTAGCTAACTAAGATTGCACATTTGGCAATTCCATTGGACTCCCATTCTAGTCAGCAATATCTCTATGCACTGAGTGCAGTGCTCTGGGATTGTCCATAATGTCTTTTAAATGTTTATGCTTTGACGATTGCCAACAATAAAAAGGTGAATGACCACCAAGAAAGAATAGGATACTACTTTACTTTTGGTTTGGATAGGAAGACAATCCATTCTACTACTGTTGCAGGGACACATCTGCACAAACAGAACTATGGACACTAAATAATGCATTGCTTAGCTTATCAATTATAATAGGTGCTGAGAAACTTTCCACATACCTCAGTGATAACAGACTTTGTAGTTGAACCCCCAATCTCCTTACTGACTAGATAGTGTGGCAGAGTCATTTAGCTCCCAAAGTCACCGATGATTGATACCCAATGATGATTATCCAACGCAGGACAAGAGTACGGAGTCGGAGTCAAGAAGTGTCAGAGGCACGGACTCATGCTTGCAAAAATTGCAAAACCTTTAGCTCAGCCACTCTAGTCTGGAGGACCAAAAACCACAGACTCTATTTAAGTTTAAAAGCTTTATTAAAAGTAAACACATTTATTAAAATCAAGTTTGTCATAAAACTAAACGTTTAACTCAAAATGGAAAAGTGCTTAGTGCTGACGATTAATTGAACACATTTCTTGTGGTCGAGCCGAGCTCTCACCTGGTTTGAACTTGATCTTGCTCGTGTTCTTAGAAGTCAAGCTTCTGTCTGTTAGGAGATAAAGTGGTGCGTGTTAAAAATAAAAAACAAGCATTCATCAGTTGTGCCAAAAAGTGCAGCAAGACAACAGCCTTCCCTGGAAAAAGGGACATTTTTACTTTATAGTAGACAGTCACAAATTATTACATTGTTTTCAGTTTTTTTCACATTTCTTTATTCCTAGACCAAGTATTATATAGTAGTGAGTGGTGTATTCTAACATTCTTAAATGTACTTTGTAGGTGGAACATCTGGTGGTGGGGACAGCGCGGAGGTGGTGGTGCTGGATGAGGGAAACACTTCTGGGGAGGATGCGGTGCAAGTGCCGGACGGCACAAATGTGCCTGTGAGGGTTCACACGGTGGTGGCGGGCAGAGGTAAGCTATATATTCCTTACTTATTGAGATTGAAGACTGCAGAGTGTGCTATCTGCACGGGTGTATTATAAATCAACCAGGTAGTAGCCTCCTCTAAATGTACTTCGACTTAGCTGTGAAGTTTTTGGCGAGAAGAATCCCAATCAGATCTGAGATGAACTTGATGGATGGGATGAACGAAAAGCGAAAGAAGGGTGTAAGTAAGTGTGGAAGGACGAGAAATTTAATGATGACTGGCAAAGAAGAATGGTATGTGTTTGCTTGGTCCCCGAGGTGGCTGGGAAGGAAAGAATATGGTATGGTGCATGGCTGGGTGAATGATGAAGCAAGGATGCGTGGAAGGAGAACAGCCTGAGTGGGTGAAACAGAAACTGTATGTGTGCATATACTTTGAATGGATGGATGCCTGGATCATGGTACTATCTGACTCTTAGATAGCATATGTGTATCTAGAGAGAGTAGACGGTCACTGGATGAACTAAGTGTTACTTTGAAGAGCATGTAACACCGCACCCGCACGTCCGTAACAGTGTAGGAAAGGCAAGGAAAAGAAGTTGTAATTTTGTCCAAATACTACCATGAATAGTAGCAGTAGTTTGTATTGCAACTGCAAGCACAGCATATATCCGGTTATTACGGTGGACACTCCCTACCTCTCTTAATAAGTTTAGTTTAGTAGTAGTAGTACGTCATTCATGTGTGGGTGTATCACTGTTCACTCAATAAAAAGCAAAGCACCTAAAGTCATCCCATATGTAATCAAATACATCCCATGTGAAGTGATAGATAATCAGATTTAGCTTCTTCATTTTCCTTTTCTAGTACTCATTTGCACTGTAGGGTGAAAGTTAAATTAATTAAGCAGTAGCCCTTTTAACAGAGTATTCTCAGTGCCACCCGTAATAGAATAGTAAGAGCTTCACCACCTGCATGTACTGGACCGGTACAGTAACGCAAGTCTGTCTCACTCATCATGGTGTGCGTCTGTTTTTCTCGGGTGCAAGTTCACTGCGCTGGCATTATGCCGGCTTGCATAGGATAACGTACCCATTTTCCTGAACAAGAGAGAAGAATAAGAATAAGACTGGTGTACTGTCATAGTGGACTGTAATGAAAGTCCATAGTGCTCATAGAATTTGTTCCTTAAACTCCCACTAATGTTAGAGCAAGGATGAAGAAGTGGGAGGTTAGATAGATACTGGCCTCAATAGTTATGTACTGTGCTTTCAAGTTGCTAGTTGTACTGTGACACAACTTTCTGCTCAATCATTTTGTGTTAATCTTAAGGAGCATTGGTTACAGACTATGTCTTTCTTTCTTCATATAGTTGCTCCTTCCAAATCAACAAAACCAACAAGGAAGGAGCGGGCTCGAATGGTCCGGCAACGGAGGCTGGATGCCACTGTCGCCGAATATCGGCGGCTGGTGGCCCTGGAGGAGGAGGACACGCACTCTACTGGTACACCATCCACTGGGACAGCTGTATCCTCCTCCGTGCCCCCACGGGCTGCCAGCCAGCGCAGTGCTCCAGTGGTACGGAGCCGGGCTACCAAAGCCAACCGCCACCGCCGAGCAGCAAAGACAGCAGCTGCCCCCCACAGGAGTTGCAAGGCACGTCAGCACCGCTTATGCCTCAGAGTGTCCTACCTGGAGCAGGAGGTCCTAACATATAAGACCTTGGTGGAGGGCCTCCGCTCCGACCATGCCACCCTCCGCTAGGAGTATGATGCCCTGGCCGCTAAAGTGAACAGCATCCTGCCGTAGTGTCCCTTGCCCCTTTTTTAAAGACTTTTGGGTGGTGGGAATCGGGAGTTGGGTTGTTCTTGGGACTTTTGAAGGATAATTGTTGGGGTTAGGGAGGGTCTTGCGGAAGCCTATTTTGTTAGGGCTACACATATATACTTTTTGAAACTTTATCTGAGCATACCTGTTTTTTACTGCTTTTGAGTCTGGTGGGTGGGGGTTTAACAGTAAGTTTGTTTTCCTGAAACTTAAGTCTGTTTCATTTTCTACCTTTAAGTGTAAATGGCTAAATGTTTTCAACACTAAGTGCCTCTCACAGAGTAAATGAATTCAAGAGTCCTAGGACTTTAGTAGTACTACCGTCAATCTCTCGTCTCTCCTAATACTCCATTATACTACCTCCCACCAAACGTTTATCTTACCTGTAATTTGTGTTTGAAAGTAGGGCTAGGCCCAGGGCTGGCTCCACGGGAAATGGCGATTAAGGTTGGCAATCCTGGGCGGATGAAATGTCCTCATTGCGGTGGTACTAGTGGTGTGACACAGTGGCAGTTGCATGCCTATGGAAAAAAGAAAATTAAACCTGGTTTGTACTTACTAGAGCATTACAACGGTACAATAGAGAATATAGCAGATGACAGTACACTAGAACAGTGCCACAATGTAGCCTAACAAATGGTAAAGTATTGAAAGTATAACTAGTACTTGCGTTGAATTTCTTTGACATTGAAATAGTACTGAAGCTGAGTAAGTCTAGAATATATCCTCAGATTCCTTTACCAGCCTGTTGCTATGACCTTATCCTCCCCAGCAAGTGTGTGGAATTATTGATGTTATTTAGTCACATATCAATCAAAACCACACAGCCCGGGGGAAGAGGGTTAGGGTTTGGAAAATGGATGGGAATGGGGGTTTCTTTTTGGGTAGGTTTTGTTGAGAGAAGAAAAAAAAAGCACAGCATGGACAAACAATAATTGAAGATAAAGAAATCTTTGGGTACAAAGCTAACCATAAATCTTTTAGGTGACATAAAGGAAGTGCATGCACTACTGCATGCACTGTTACTGAAAAGTAAGTAGTACTTTCGACAACCGTGAATGACGGAATGCGACAGTACAGGGCTGCAGCGTTTTCACTTGCCTATCTCTGCACTCAGAGAAACACTTCTTACATTAAATTAGGTTTAAAAAATAGCCGAAGTAAAACCTATAGAATGGATGTAGGGATCAATTTAGAAGCAGAGAGAGATCCAAGAAATGCAGAGTCAAACTCATAGAAGTTCACAGCAATAACATTACTTAAAAAAACATTACAAAAGAATGGATACTGTATCTGTATGTTGTTGTAGTTGTCCTGTTGAATTTGGTAAGTAAGTTGCACGCATCAAACCATTTCTCTTATTAGCGGCACTCCTCCATTCCAGCTGACGCTCCGTCCATCAATGTTGGTGACCAGAAGACACCCTGTCCACTGCCTGCCTGGCGGATGCTGAATTGCGGCTCGCTAATGTGAAGCCTGACTTCATCCTTTTTTCCCCATTGCACAGACTGAAACCCGGCCTGTAATTATTGATGGAAAAACAGGAAGTGATATTAGAACACCACTGACAAATAAATATAAGGTATGTACGCTGTGTAGTGCAAAAAGTCACACTTTGAGTTTCCTAATAGACAGTACAATATTTTTGAAAGTGCGTACTTTGTCTGAGTCTCATTTTGAAGGATAAATAAGTATGGGCTAATTAATTTCGCGGATTTTTCCCCTCAAGCTAGGTGTACTGTAAACTGTGTTTTAGAACAAAATTAGACCTTCCCAGCAGTGCTCCCACACAGACCCTTACTAAAGCCAGTCGCGAAAATGTAGAAGACCCCCAATCAGATCTCAATAAACGAGGCCTAGTAGAAAACTGGTGACAAAACGTACTTTGAAAGTAAAAGTAGGCCCAAATACCCCCTTACCCACCGTGGATTGTATTCAAAGCACTTGCAAGCAAGCAAAAGTATCCATACCCAGCATCGCTCCAAGACTCGCAAACCCCCCCACAAACAGCCCCCCACCCAAACACATGCAATACAAATACTGCTAACCCTAACGAGCCCTAAGTTAAGAATAGTGGCAAACGCTTTCTTTAACTATGCCAAATCCCCCCTTTCCCACCATGGATTTTCTTCAAATCACTTGCAACCAAAATTACACACTCCCACGAGTGCTCTAAGAAGACCCCAGAACTCAGTTGCAAAAATCTCGGACACCCCGAAACACAAGCAATCCTGCTGCTAGGGCTAACCCTAACGAACCCGAAGTTACAAAAAGTGCCAAAAGGCTTTTCCACGTGGATTTTGTCCAAACCACTTCTATCTGGTATTAGAGCTTCCCAGCAATGGCCCCAGAGCCGTCAACCCAGGCGAAAACTAGTAGAAGACCCCCAAACAGCCAAAAAGCAAAAGTACAAAAATTGGGACAGTCATTTTCATGGCAATTTCCAAAATCACTCCGCGCGTGCTCTGCAGCTAGGCCCTAACTCCCCTCTGCCACAATGGATTTGCTTCAAACCTCTTGCAATCAAAAGTATCCATACCAGCAGTGCTCCCAGACCCCGAAACCCACCCACAAATACCAGGAAGCACCCCAAACAGGCCCCCGAAAACGCTACATTGAGCGAAATGTCGGAAATAGCAAAACAAAATCCGCATGGATTTTGTCCAAACCACTTTTATCCGGTATTAGACCTTCCCAGCAATGCCCCAAGACCCACCAACCCACCCGCAAAAAAGCACAACACCCCCAAACAGCCAAAAAGAAAATCTCATACTTACAATATTTATCGGCCTTCGGTCCAAACGCGCTGTGCAGCTAGGTCATAACTCCTGTTTTCCACCACGGATTTCCTGAAAAGCAAATGCAATCAAAATTAGACTGTTCCAGCAGTGCTCCCAGACCCCAAAACCCACCCACAAACACCCGGAACCCCCCCAAAGATGCACCTCAAAGGCAAGCAAGTCAGCAAAAACAGAAAAAAAAATTCGCCTCCGATTTGGTCCAAACCACTTTTATCCGGTATTAGAGCTTCCCAGCAATGGCCCCAAGACCCGCCAACTCACCCGCAAAGAAGTAGAACACCCCCACAAGTGCAGAGTCTTTCTTCATTGGGCGTAATCCAGCCCTCTGCTTTGAGGGAAATAGGAGTCTGGAGGAGGAGGATAGAGGAGCATGTTCTTGTGAACCTGAGGAATGCAGACTGCGGCACCTTCAAATCAATAAGCAAACAAGTGAAGACAGTTCTGCTGATGGGCTTGTTTTTGTGATTAGGTGATTAAAGTTTTAATTATATTAACTGTGCAAAACAAATAAAGACAGACACACAGGAATAAAAGTGAAAAAGGACGAAAAAGAAAGTTATTGATTCATTGGCTCATTTTCAGTGCTCGGTGTCAGGGAATAAGAATAAGAATTCGTCCTCATACTCTGCGAATTCAGGCAGGAGTAGGTCAGTGTCACCTAACGGAGAACAAATTCCCTCATCTAAGTTGCTGTCCTCCTTGTCTTCATCCGGCGTTGTAATCTGGTGGTATGAGGTGCTGATTCATCTTGATCATTGTTAATCTCTCCACATTTTTGGGTGAGAGGCGGGCCCGTTTGGAAGTTACAATGCCACCAGCAGCACTGAAAACACGTTCAGAAGACACACTTGCGAGTGGGAAAGACAAGTAGTTTATAGCCAGGTTGGAGATCTGTGCCCACAATTCTTTTTTCCCATGCCAATACGCCAATGGGTCAGCATTAACATAGACCTCTGTTGAGTCATTCAGATAGTCCTGCACCATCGACTCAAGGTCCTCCAAGGTTCCTCCACTTTGCTTACTTTTTGCTGTGGCCTTTTGAGAACCAAACTCAAGCCGAGTTAGCCAATCCTCTTCTGCATCCAATGTTACTGTTGTGTCTGGTGCAGATGATCCGGTTGTCGGTGTCTTTAATGGCTGAGAGGTCACTTGTGCCACAGCCACAGGTGCAGAAGTGGATTCTTTTGACTGGGGATGGCCTGCTGATGCTGATGTACTGCCTTTTCCTTCAAGTTGCTGCCGTTCTCTTTCAAACCTCTTGGCTGACAAGGCTAGCCAACGTTTGTACTTTATAACATCTTCATCATCAAAAAGAAAGAATGCTCGGCCTGCCAGCGACTTTTTGTAGCGTGGAGCCAGAATAGTAGCACAAATGTAATGCTGTTCTGAGTGGATCATTTTAAGACGTTCATCACCAAGTAGGCACTCTAATAATTTCTCCGCCAAAACAAAAGCGTCTTGCTTTTTTTCATCTTTTTGAAACATAGAAGGCACCGCCTTCAGTTGGTGCTCCAGCATGCGCAACAATGGGATAGCTTTTCCCAAATTACAGTCCTCCTTGCTGACTGAACGCGTGAAGACCTCAAAAGGACGAAGCATGTCTGTCAGGCTTTTAACTAGGTTCCATTGCGCCGCATCTAGCCTCAGGTCCTTCTGAGCTGTACCCAGTGTTAAGAAATAGTGATCGAGTACCGTATACTGCTCATACAGACGCTCAAGCATGTAGAAGGTTGAGTTCCAACGTGTTGGCACCTCCTGGATGAGTGCTTTCACTGGCATTCGACGTTCATGTAGCAGGCTCCTCGGATGCTTCCGGGCCTTAAAAGAATGGCTGAAATGGTTGCACATTCTTCGGCAGGTGGCCACTAACTCACACGCTGGACTGTCTTCATCACTCAAGAATTTTTTAACAACCAGGTTTATAAAGTGCGACAAACACGGCACTCTGAAATAGTGACCCAGCTCCATGGCCTTAACTACATTGGCGCCATTATCCGTGGAAACATAACCAATCTGGCGTTTTTTTGGGGACAGCCAGTGAAAGACCTTTGTGTTAAACTCATTCAAAATGTTTTCTGCTGTGTGACGTTTCTCCAAGCCAAACATGGCAAGTGTTGCATGTTTCCGAGCAGCTTTAAAAACTTGGTCCGGGTCAACACCTGCGTTTAGCTTTGCTTTAACCCCTGAAAAAGAGACCCAGTGTGCAGTGATGCACATGTAATCAGCGCCTGCGCCACTGGTCCACATGTCTGTTGTCAGATGTATAGTGTGAACAGCACTCTTCTGCAAAGCTGCCCCAATCACCTCCAGCACATCTTCATGTAGTGCTGGAACCGCAACTCTAGCAAAATAGAACCAGCTAGGAACCTTCCATTTAGGGCTGAGCACTGCCACTGATTCTAGAAAACCAACCCCTTCTACAAAAGAAAAAGGGAGAAGGTCCAGAGATAGCATTTTAGCCAGCTTAGTGTTATACAGACGCGTCCGTGGGTGGTTGCGATCATATGGCGCTGCTGAAAACAACATGGTTCTAATGTTGCCCTGGACCATGCTTTTACGGGATGATGATGACGATGACTTCTTCGACCCAGTTACACTCGCTGATGAACTTTTTCGCATTGGTGTCTCACTCTCTCCCACACTCTTAGTGTGGCTCACAGGGGGTGTGCTGCTGACAGGGGTACTGGGTGTAAGTGAAGTGTTTGACACTTCTTCCTCCTCGTCATCATCAGATGAAACATCAACGTTTTCTTGACTTGCAATTCGGGCTTCCTTGATCTCCTTTAGGTGCGCAAACCATTGGACAGCGAGCTGTCTCTCAAGATGACCTCTCTGGCCTCCGGTACCATAGTTGGTACCAAACTTACCACGACTAACTGCATGCTTACAAATGCTACAAATGGCAACGTATTACTTTTTTGGGCAAACACTAAAGAAGTCCCAAACTGCGGACTTGAAATGTCTGTGGGGGCCGGAGGAGGCGGCGATAATGGTGGTGGTGGTCATGCTGCTAATGCCAGATGAAGTGGAGGATGTGGATTGCCGAACTTTAGTACGTTGTGCACTTTCACCACCACTAAGTGAGGTCGAGGCGGATGGAGGTCCCTTCTGGCGAGGAAGAAATATGGAAGCGGTACGTGTTGGTGTACTAGTTAACTCCAATGATTGTGGTGTTTCCATTGCCTCCTCGTCGACAACATCATCATCACGCTCAGCAGCTTCTTGGGCTAGGGTCAAAATGTCCGTTTGCTGCATGCCCGCTGGGGCTGCAGTGACCTTTATGATGACTGGGTCGTCGTCGTGAGAGTCTTCATCAGCAGGAGTATCCGCCACTTCTTGTTGAGCCTCATCACACTCCATAACTATGAGACTTTTGACAACCTTCCTTTTACGCTTAACTACCTTTGTCAGATCATGGTGTGCCTCACTCTCAGACCGCAGTGGTGGTTCCCAAGTTTGATCCGTATCATCAGAAGGAGGTGGGCTTGAAGAAGATGTAGACCCACCCTTGATCTTTTCCTTGCTAGGGATGAGGAAGACAATGAATGATCATCAGGAGGAGTGGCTTCCTCAAATGATACCTCGGCTTGATTGTCGATTTCCTGATGTGCCCCTACTACTGGAGGAACAACAATTGTGGGCACTGGTGACCCTCCATGCACCTCTGCTTGTGCATCTCCTTGCGCTGCCTCTCCTTCCACAAGTACTTGGGCTTGTACTTGCAAATGTGGTTGTTGTTGCGGCAGTGGTTGTTCAACACTCGTCAGATGAGTTACAACAACCTGTGTTGATTGAGGGATATTGCTGCTACTTTCTTGCGATGAGCCAACATCACTGGTCGATGGTGATTGAACAACTAGACTAAGTGCCTCTGCAGCACTCAAGGGCTTGGACTTAAGTTGGCGTGGTCGTGGTGGTGGTGGCACTGAGCCCAATGGTGCGGGATGCTGCTCCCAGCTTGGTCCCCAGCAGATCCCGCTGCTGCTGCAGGTGTACTTTTTTTTTTACTCCCAAAATATGTGGCGGGCGGCACACCAGTCTCCTTGATAACTTGCTTCTTCTGCTCCTTACTGGCAACTTTCTTGCTAGAGGAGCTACGGGGAACTTTTTTTGGGGCCATCTTCTTCAGAGGTCAGAACAGCAGGCCGCAGTTGCACGAGTTGCAGAGTTGTCTGTGGCCAGATGTGACGTTGCGTGACGTTATGCTGCACACACACACCGCTGCAGGACTTCTTCCTGGCACTGGTGGTTCTCTTGAGTCTTGTGCACCTAAAAGCAATGGAAGACAGAGGAACATCAGTTCAGTTATACACCCCAAAAACTCGAAAACCACATACAAATCAGCACAGTCCCATGCCATCCAAGCCCTCCATGATGTTTAAATTCAAGACACCCCACAGAAAGACTAGGCCCATGCACCACTCACTACCCATGGGCATAATGGTTGAAAGCTAGGCAAAATGGTTGCAGACCTAAGAACACTGCCTGCATTCAAAATGCCCCCCTGCCTCCCAGCAGGGCCTGCCTGTACCAGCACTTCAAATGGCCCCCACCCACATGGCCTGTCCCCATGAACACCCCAAAAAATCAAACAAAAAAACAGAAAAATCAGCACAATCCCATGCCATCCATGCCCTCCATGATGTTTAAATTCAAGACACCCCACAGAAAGACTAGGCCCATGCACCACTCACTACCCCTGGTCAAAAGGCCACAACAACATCCCAAAAAATCAAAAAACACAGAAATATCAGCAAAATCCCATGTCATCCATGCCCTCCATGATGTTTAAATTCCAGACACCCCACAGAAAGACTAGGCCCATGCACCACTCACTACCCATGGGCATAATGGTTGAAAGCTAGGCAAAATGGTTGCAGACCTAAGAACACTGCCTGCATTCAAAATGGCCCCCTGCCTCCCAGCACATGGCCAGGGCCTGCCTGTACCAGCACTCAAAATGGCCCCCACCCACATGGCCTGTCCCCATGAACACCCCAAAAAATCGAAAAATACAGAAAAATCAGCACAATCCCATGCCATCCATGCCCTCCATGATGTTTAAATTCAAGACACCCCACTGAAAAACTAGGCCCATGCACCACTCACTACCCCTGGTCAAAAGGCCACAACAACAGCCCAAAAAATCGAAAAACACAGAAGAATTAGCACAATCCCATGCCATACATGCCCTCCATGATGTTTAAATTCAAGGCACCCCACAGAAAGACTAGGCCCATGCACCACTCACTACCCCTGGGCATAATGGTTGAAAGCTAAGCAAAATGGTTGCAGACCTAAGAACACTGCCTGCATTCAAAATGGCCCCCTGCCTCCCAGCACATGGCCAGGGCCTGCCTGTACCAGCACTCAAAATGGCCCCCACCCACATGGCCTGTCCCCATGAACACCCCAAAAAATCGAAAAATACAGAAAAATCAGCACAATCCCATGCCATCCATGCCCTCCATGATGTTTAAATTCAAGACACCCCACTGAAAAACTAGGCCCATGCACCACTCACTGCCCCTGGTCAAAAGGCCACAACAACAGCCCAAAAAATCGAAAAACACAGAAAAATTAGCACAATCCCATGCCATACATGCCCTCCATGATGTTTAAATTCAAGACACCCCACAGAAAGACTAGGCCCATGCACCACTCACTACCCCTGGGCATAATGGTTGAAAGCTAAGCAAAATGGTTGCAGACCTAAGAACACTGCCTGCATTCAAAATGGCCCCCTGCCTCCCAGCACATGGCCAGGGCCTGCCTGTACCAGCACTCAAAATGGCCCCCACCCACATGGCCTGTCCCCATGAACACCCCAAAAAATCGAAAAACACAGAAAAATCAGCACAATCCCATGCCATCCATGCCCTCCATGATGTTTAAATTCAAGAAACGCACAGAAAGACTAGGCCCATGCACCACTCACTACCCCTGGTCAAAAGGCCACAACAACAGCCCAAAAAATCGAAAAATACATAAAAATCAGCACAATCCCATGCCATCCATGCCCTCCATGATGTTTACATTAAAGAGACCCCACAGAAAGACTCAGTCCATGCACCCCTCACTACCCCTGGGCAAAAGGCCCCAACAGCAGCCAAATAAATCGAAAAACACACAAAAATCAGCACAATCCCATGCCATCCATGCCCTCCATGATGTTTACATTAAAGAGACCCCACAGAAAGACTCAGTCCATGCACCACTCACTACCCCTGGGCAAAAGGCCCCAACAACAGCCCAAAAATTGAAAATTCCAAAATTCATAATTTTCAGAAGGTTTATGCTGCTTGCTGGTGGATTTCTTGTGCTGAATTTCAAATTTGGTAATTTTGCGAGTGCGAGATTGTTGCTGCTCGCTGCATCTACGTGTTCGCAATTGCGAACTCTCGCGATACGTGCTGTGCAAGGTGGCAAGCCGTGATTACGTAATCGCGGTCGCCAAACTCCCGCGGGATCCCGCAGCAAGATCCAAAATGGCGCAGCACTCGCAAAATATCGAGAAAAACAACTCGGCAAACGCTGAATGACGGTAAGTGAACGCCGCACGCCGCAAAATTGTATCACCAAGAAAAAAAAATCCGGTGCGTGCGAATTTGCGGATTTTCGGTAAATTCGCGAGCGTTCGCGGATTGCGAATTTACGGAAAATCCGCGAGCGGAACGGATTTTCCGCCCATGCTTAAACATAATATGACAATGCATCTATGACCAGCGTGCCTCTGCCACTGAGCTTCTATAAGTGATGCTTGTAATGTAAAGTGCAACTCTAAAATACTAATTAACAGAATCGACCAAACAAAATGTAAGTTGACTGACATGCACAGGGCATACTGGAAAGAGTTGTCACTGGGAAGCACACCACTAATGGATGTTTACTACTCAGTCCCCACCCCCCAGTAATGTAAATAATGTAAATACTGCCATTGCTTGTGCCTCTTCCCACTAGGTAGCAGCCCCACCTATGCTTGATTATTGCTACCCCTAAGAAGGCAGACACAGGAATAGCTGGTTATTGCTGCCACAAGGCAATAGGGCCTTCCTGCTATTGATACGTGGACTCTGAAGACCAATCCGCAGCACGCATCAAGTCTTCCAAGCGTGCACCTACTGCAAACGCCTTGGAGGCCATGGCCCCTCTGGCAGAATGTGCCCCAAAACGTTTAGTATCTATACCTGCCTCTTGCATGACCCAGCGCACCCACCTGGCAATAGTGGGGGAAGAGACTGCATGGTGTGGTTTCCGCAAGGCAATCAACAACTGACGTTCGCCCGGAGGGCAAAGATCCCAAGTCATATCCTCATATGCTTTCAAACAGTTCACAACACATAATTTAGGGGCGTCCAAAAACGCAGGATACGCAGCGGGATCAGACTTGGTACGGCGGCCAACCGTAAAGGTGACGCCATCAGGCGAAAACACCCGAGTGGACACATCAAGAGCGCGAACATCAGACACTCTGCGACAAGACACCAAGCATAACAGCATGGCCAATTAGTCCGAAAGCTCCTTCAGAGACAAATACCTATTAGCCTGCCAAGAGAGGAACAGATTCAAAACCACATTCACGTCCCAAAGGACGGAGTACCGTGGTTCCGGCGGCAAAGCCAACCGGACACCACGCAAGAGCCTGCACACAAAAGGATGTTCCCCCATTGGGGACCCGTTCACCGGCAGGTGCGCAGCAGAAATCGCTGACCGCATGGCATTGATAGTGCGATACGCCAAACCCGCCGTAGCCAATTCCGTCAGGAAGTTTAAGATGGGAACCACTCCTGCGACCAAGGGATCCAGGTCGTACCCATTTAGCCCAAGCGGACTTGTAGCGTTTCGACGTACTGGGAGCCCAGGCCTTGGACAAGAGTCCTTCAGCCGGTCGCGAAAGGCCTGGGAGCGACCAGCGTCCCCTGAAAGCCTCCATGCCATGAGGCGGAGAGAACCCTGCACGAGGAGGTGATGAGGCTCCTGATCCGGGTTGAGAAGCAGGTGAGGAAACTGGGGGAGTAGGATTGGAAAATCCCAGGAAAGTTCCAGTAGAACTGGAAACCACACTTGCGACCTCCAGAACGGAGTCACCAGGACCAGCTCCCCCGACTGTCGGCGCAGCTGAGCTGCCGTTCTCGTTATCATGGAGAAGGGAGGAAACGCATAAGGCGACTCCAGACTCCAGTCCTGAAGAAACGCGTCCGTGGCTTCCGCCACTGGATCAGGCCTCCAGCTGAAGAACCTCGGAAGTTGATGATCCAACCGCGAGGCAAAGAGGTCAATCGAAAAAGGACCCCAGAGACCGTTCAGCCATTGAAAAACCGACACGTCCAGTTTCCATTGACTGAAGTCCCGTAGATACCTGGAATGCCAATCCGCTACTTGATTGGACTGTCCCGGCAGGTATTCCGCCTGCACCGACACTTGATTGTCCAGGCAATAGGCCCAAAACTCCTTCGCTAGATTCGCTAGCGCACGGGACCGCGAACCACCTAGATGGTTCACATACCGAACGGCTGAGACGTTGTCCATCTTCAAAAGGACACACGACTGCACTTTGTCCTTGGTCCAGCACCGAACCGCAAAGGACCCCGCCAGGAGTTCCAGACAGTTGATATGCAACCTCTGCTCCTCCGGCGACCAGGCGCCGCCCGTGTAAAATTCTCCGCAGCGAGCGCCCCAGCCTGCTCTGCTGGCATCGGACTCGATCACTAAATCCGGGACCGACCCAAAGATCGCCCGACCATTCCAGGCTTCCATGTGAGAAAGCCACCACGTCATCTCCTCCTGCACCTCCTCCGAGAGAGGAACCAACTGATCGTACGACAAACCTCTGCGCAAATGAAATGCTTTGAGGCGCTGAAGGGCCCTGTAATGCAGCGGCCCTGGGAAAATTGCTTGGATGGAGGAAGACAAAAGGCCCACTACCCTGGCAATCTGCCTCAGCGAGGTGTGGGACCTCCCCACCGTCTGTCGCAGCACATGACGGATCTTCGACAACTTGCGTGCCGGAAGACTGAGGACGGACTCGACCGAGTCTATGACGAAACCCAGGAACTCTATTCGCTGAGAGGGAACCAGAACCGACTTGGACTCGTTTATGACAAACCCCAAGCTTTGCAGAAGTGACACCGCCATCTGCAGGTGTTCGCGCAGCTTCCGAGGACATTGGTCCAGCAGTAAAATGTCGTCCAAGTAGACGATAAGCCTGACGCCCTGACCGCGCAAGAATTCTATCACCGGGTGCAGGACTTTGGTGAAGCACCACGGAGCGGAAGACAGACCGAAAGGAAGGGCAGTAAACTCGAAGACCTGGCCCTTCCAGAGGAACTGCAGGAAACGGCGGTGCGGGGGATGAATGGGAACCACCAGATAAGCGTCCTTCAAATCCAGCCGCACCAATCAGTCCTGCGACAGAAGAATGTTGCGCAACAGATGGATGCCCTCCATCTTGAAGTGGCGATACACCAGCCACCCATTGAATTCCCTGAGATTGATGACTGGGCGACGCCCGCCGCCCGGCTTGTCCACAAGAAATAGGTTGCTGATGAACCCTGAGGGATGCCGAGTTGAACGACGAACGGCCCCTTTGCGGAGCAAGTCCGCGACCTCCTCGTCGATCAGCAGCGCATCGGCCTCCGAGAACACCATCGGAGAAGGGGCACTCACCTGAAAGGGCTGGTCGTAGAACTCTATATGGAAACCGCGGACGGTTTGTAAAACCCATGCGTCCGCGGTGAGGCATGCCCATTCCCCCCAAAAGGCCGCTAGCCGGCCGCCAACACAAACTTGATCTGCAGGAAGTACACGCACCGGAATTAGAGTTGTTTCCTGCTCCTTTCTTGAATCCTTGACCACCAAAGCATTGTCCCCTGGTGGGGAAGAAGTTGGTGTAGTTGGCCGAGGTGTTGTACTGTCCTCGACCGGAGCCTTGCCCTCTGTTACCGGCATTTTGACCAGCACGGCCCCTGTTGCGACCAGCCCCGGCGGAAAAACGTTGGTGGAAAACACGCTTGATGCTGGACTGGGCCTTGTCCAGTGAAGTAAAGGTAGAGACCAACTTCCCCAACTCCTTAATAAAAGGCTCGCCAAAGAGGCCACCCTGGGCCACGGCCCCCGCCTCCGAAGAGGCCAAATCAACCAGTTTCGGGTCCAGCTTAATCAGAAAGGATCGGCGGCGCTCTGTGGAAAGGGCGCAGTTGGCGTTGCCCAGAAAGATGATCACCCGTTGTGCCCAGTTAGACAGCACCTCAGGGTCGATGGACGTACCGGAGACCTTCGCTTCCTCCGCCATGTCCAAAATCTTTGTGATCGGACCCCCCGCGTCCAACAGCTTATCCTGGCAGGATCGCCAGGAACGGTCGATGCCCTTGCGGGGGTCCTTCATAAACTTGGCCAGGAACGTCGCCATCTTGCCATCCAGGTCCGGAGTCATGGCAACCTTGCCCTCCAACGAAGGTCTAGGGCATTCTCCCCTCAGACACCCTCTGGCCTCCTTCTCCAGAGGTTTGCGCAGCCTGCTCGCCACAAACTTTGCCACCTTGTCACCCAGGGCCCAAGCTGCAGATCGCAGATGGATAATTTCATCCGGGTCCAACATGCCGGAGCTGTCCCGAGGCAACTCCGTCGCCGAGCTCGATGGCCGCCAGGACCGCTCCGACTCGTCGTCGTCATCAGTATCTGGGGAATCTCTATCCGGGGAAGAAGGTGCAACCTCCGAAGGCGCCACCGGGACTGGGACGGCGGGTTGCTCCGCAGGGGGCGCGGTCGCCTTTGCTAAGAAAGCGTCCCGAAGACGCTCAAAGGCGCCCTTGTCCACCCCGCGGGCACGCTCCGACGGCTCTTCCCTGCAAGGCTTCTTCGTGCTGGAGGGCCCTCCCCCGAAGGGCCTGGAAGGTCAGCATGCGCCAACTTGGCGCACTCCTCGACAATACGAGCTGAAAGGCGGTCCTCCATAGGGCCGACCACCTCTGTCAGGCACCTATAGATGGAACTATCCACCGCCTGATAGAACTCCTCGTCGTTCAAGTAGGAATGGGGCTCCTCATAGTGCTCATCCTCCATGATGGGAGCTACCCAGGCAGGCGACCACCAGACTCAGACCCTCAACGGTCACCACACTACAGCCCCAGAGTCCAGGGGGTACAAGGAATTCCAACAGCCCGGAGGACCGTACAGTTTTTGGGCCGCAGGAACTGACCGCAGTCGGGGCGCACTCAGACCCAATACAGCGCGCCGACCCACCACAAGGGACCAGGTCTGCCCCCCCACAGCGCGCTACCACACCAGGGGCTAAAGAGTGCACAAACCGGTAACACCGGCAGCAACGCGGTAATCCGCAATACAGACCCTCAACAATGCGTAAAAGTGACGGAGTCACTGAGATGGGGCTACAGACCCGGCAACACGAGCGTCACTGAGGGGGCACGAGGGCAAGGCTCCGCGTCCGTCGGGTTCCTCAGCGCGGTTCCTCTGAAGAGAAAACCGCGCGAGGACCAACGAGACACTGCAGTGCCCTCTAGCGGCTGATACACGCCGCGGAACCACAACGGGACAAGGTCGCGTAAGGGGCGGAAAACCCGCCCCCGCGACTCTATCGGGACTCTGTGGAGAAAACAGCCACAATGCTTACACAGATCCCGAAACACAATCAAGAAAACCCCAAAGTGAGGTAACCACAATAACCAAGAGCAAAGAGAAAACACTTAACTGGCTGCGGGAGCAGTGAAGAAAGAGGAAGAATGGAATGAGGGGTCTGCTTATATAAGGATAATGGGCACTGTGAAAGGGCTACCCTCGGATCTTACAAGTTGGAGTGCTGGGACTTGAAGTGAAAGTCTGAGACATTTGCACTATGTTGCTTATTTTGATGGTTTCTTCCTTTATTGTAACCGATGATAATGTTCCAATACAATAAGAGCTTTTCTGGGCTGGGGGGCGGAGCTAGCCGGCGTCCATGTAAGACGCGCGAGCGCGGAGCTCCTCGCCGATAACCCGCCAAACTCCTACAAACTCATCCTAAACTACCCTGCCAGCGTTCAAAACTGTGGCGGACCTCCACACGAAGCCCTGGTAGAACGGCGACCCCTTTATCCGGCGGAGAACGGGTGCGGTGAGACTCGGCGCCGAAGCGGACGGAGCAGCAACAGCCCAGGCCGCGATCCCCGACCTGCATTGTAGAGCTGCCCGGGTTACGTCGCAGTACGTGCGGCGTGAGTGGTCGAGGCGGTCCCGGCCGCCCGCAAAGACACCTGGTTGGTCGGCGCTCTCACGGCCGGCGCTGGAGGCAACAGCGAGGTTCGGCCCCTGCCCGGTATCCACAGAATGAAGGGGCACCCGGAGTGAGTACGGAGCGCACGTTGACTGTGGGAAGGGCCCTGAAGAGCCTTGCAGCCCCGAAGGCGGGACGCACAGCTCGCTAACACCACGTTGTGAAAGGACATTGGAGGGGCGGTGAGTGGCTCACTCCCAAGCACCGGAGCAGTTCGGCCACCCGCTGGAGCAACAGTCTGCAAGGGGTACTGCCTGGGGGGTGAGGCCTGCGAAACGGCCGAAATCTGCATTCCGGTACGTGCGACCGCCATCTTGGGCACTGGCCCTGCTGAATACCACCCCGGACGGGGGGGGTCCCCCGACGCTTCGCCCACTGCAGAGCCTGACCACTGTTCACGAGTAGTGGGCCACACACCTCTGGCCAGACGGCTGTATGTCCACCAGAACTACCATGGGGAAGGGGGACAGATCGCAGCCCAAGCTCTCTTTCGACCAGAGGAAGGCAACGGGGCCCGAGGGGGCAGCACAAACCACCCCTCCACGCCCGGCGACGTCCGAGAACTCTCTGTGCACGGAGATCCGGGACATGCTGGGGAACATGGAAAAAGGCCTACAAGGCAGCATGGCAGAGATCAGCACCAAAATTGATGCGCTGACGTACCGGATGGACCGCATGTCCGAGAGGGTGGACAAGCATGCGGAGAGGCTGGACATGGCGGAGAGACGACTTACAGAGGCGGAAGAGGCTCAAACGGAGTGGGATAAGGACCGCAGACAGTTTGGCCGACTGCTCCAGGTAATACAAGATAAGACGGAGGACTTGGAGGCGCGCTCAAGGCGCTCCAATCTACGCATTACGGGAGTAGCGGAATCCACAAGCACCGGTAAAATGGAGCTGTTTGTGGAGAAGCTCCTTCAGACCCTGTTGGGGGAAGATGTCTTCTCCACTAGGTTCATTATTGAGAGGGCCCACCGCACTCTGGGGCCGAAACCACAACCGGGCCTCCCCCCACGACCAATTATAGCGAAACTATTGAATTACCGGGACAGGGACTTGGCGCTGCGACTGGCCAGAGAGAAGGGGAAGCTACAGTTCGAGGGCATGAACATCTCTCTATTCCCGGACTTCACGGCGAGAGTACAGGAGGAAAGGAAGCGATTTGCCCCCTACAAGAAGCAGCTGAAAGACCTGGGACTCGACTACGCCATGCTGTATCCTGCGAGGCTTCGCATCAACAGGCAGGGTCACTCCCACTTCTTCACCGACCCCGCAGAACTTAAGAAATCCTTAAAGGAATGGGAGAAGGACAACCGCAATAGTCAGAGGAGTCAGCGAGAGGACTTGGATGCCTCATCCCACTTGGATGATCAGGAGTAGCCGGACACGAGAGCGTCGCTGCTGAACTGAAGGCGCTGTGCGGCGCTAGGACTGACACTCAGTCAATGTGGACCCGTCGAGATATGACTTTGGGGTGAGATCTACCTGGTTATTGCCGGGATGGTTTATCTGCGCTGTGGTCTGGGTGGGGGGCTGCCTGGCTGGCTGGGGTCAGTTGCGGGGTAGTCCGCTTCACATAAGGGTCTGGCCTTAACAAACTGCGAAGACTGGAGCTGGCAGGGCTTAATGCCACCGGGCGGGGGGCGGGACGGGAGCACGCGTGTGGTTACTAGCTCTGGTCTCCCTGCTGAGCCGTTGGCTGGCTAGACTCTACTGCCCCTGCGCTTTTGGCTTTTGGCTCCTTCGGGGGCTACTTGGGGTTCTGTTGAGTTCATTGTTGAGTAGGGGGGGATGGCGGGTGGTGTTGAGTCCTGTCTGACCAGGTTGGGGATGGTCGGCTGTGGGTGGGTGGGAGGCTGTTCTCTGGTTCACCTGTTGGGTCTGTTGTGTGGGATGAATATGGGTGGTGTTAGGGGAGGGTTTATGTGTGTCCAGGGTTGTGGAGACGCTCATGACAGGGAGTGTATATGGTTCGGGGGGACGCAATGTGTAATGCTGTGTGTTGCTGCTTATTGGATGCCTTTGGTGGTTACCCCTATGGTGGGAAAGACTACTCATGCTGCCTGCGGTCTAATGATGGAACAGTTGAATTTGCAATGTCGAATGCCGCCCTGATTGATCGCACGCATGCCCCACACACTCTCAAACTGATGACGTGGAATGTACGGGGCCTAAATGATCACCGCAAACTGAGAAAGGTCATTAGTTACCTACATCGTCATAAGGTGGACATAGCCCTGTTACAGGAAACTCATCTACCCATTCATAGCAGGATGCTACAGACACGAGGGTTGGCGGGACACATAGTGGCGTCTGGCTTTACGACACACTCTAGAGGGGTGCTGACCTGGGTTAACCCGTCCTTGCAACTGAAACTGTTCCCGGTGGAGATAGACACTGAGGGGCGGTATGTCCTGGCCAGATGTGTAGGCAAGGGGCTTGATCTGATGCTTGTTAATGTTTACGGCCCTAACTATGACAATTCTGACTTTTATGCAGCCCTCTCTGCACTATGTAGGAAGCACACACAACCAGGGATGTTATGGGGAGGTGATTTTAACTTTATCTTTGACCCCGAGAAGGACCGTTCCTCAGGACCAGCCCGAAGGCCGGTGGCTTCTGCTGCCTATATGAAAGCCGAAATGCTCAAACTTGACTTGGTCGATGTCTGGAGGGAGAAGCACCCCTCGCTCGGTGGCTTCACCCACTACTCGGCCTTCCATAATGTCCACACTCGTATAGACTACTGGTTGGCGTCGTCTTCGGTCCAGAGGGGTATTGACAGATGTGAGGCGCTGCCACGCACCCTCTCTGACCACTCTCCAGTGATGTTACATATCACCACTGCCAGGAGAGGTATCCCAGCATTTACCTGGAGGTTCCCCCCCTTTGCCCTGCTGGACGAAGCGTTCAGGGGTGAACTGGCGGAGGATATTGAGGGGTTCTTTGCTGCGAATCTGGGCTCGGTAGACCACTTCTCTACGGTCTGGGAGTCGTTTAAGGCCTTCACCAGAGGCATGGCTATGTCCAAACACTCCAGTACACTGCGCACTATTAGAAGGGAGTTGACCACGATGGAGGCCACACTAGCGGACTTGGAGGGTAAACTGCTCAGAGACCCTGGTCCCGACGCTGACTCGAGGTTCGCTCCTCTGTGGTAAATAAAGATTTACCGTATACTGAATTTCTATGCGGTATAAGTTCAATAAAATAGCTCAATCAAATGAGAGGCAGAGTCCGTGGCATCTGAGTTTATAAGGGTTTTATTCCATGTAATGGAATGGTTCGAACCATGGTATCATGTTCCATCACCGCGAGGGTTCAGGAAGGGATAGACAATGCTTTATTAACAGTGCACAATATATATAGTAAATGCATACAATGGTGATGGATACAGAAGGCGTAACAGCTGAAAGAAACGAGATAAGAACACATGTGCGTAGCAGAAGGCGTGCACGAGGGTGTACACGGAGGTGTGTGCTAGAGACGTCACATGAAAGTGTCACAGGTGGGTGGATTCATAGAGGAATCCTGCAGTGTCAGCAGAAATATATGGCTGGATGCGCGCGCAGGCAACATGACGTGTGATTGACGTGGAACTGGAGGGTGAAGGGGACTTGACATTTAGCACTATACGGGGAGACAGAAGTCTGGCGTGTCAGAACAACCTAAACCCAAATCATATCTGATATCTTGTGTTTGAGGAACTGTATTATCTAGAAGGAAAGGTCTTTCGGATAGAGGCTATTCTATACTGACTGTTAGTGCGTGCATATGTGACTACGTGTCTACGTGTAATGCGAGGGGCCATGGGCCTACCATGGTAACGGGAGCTATGAATTACTTGCACGGAGACAGAAAGGCCGGGCCCTTTGCTCTGCAGCTGGGGAGGTGTTTACCTAAATCTCTAGACAGGAATGTATTTTCGAGGAGCGGAGCAGATAACTTGAAGGCTGAATAATGTCTTGGCAGGCAAGCAGGCCGAGCCGGGCACCGCTCGCCACGCAGGGAGTAAGGCAAGGGTCATGGATGCAGATCCAGGCTGCAGCTTTCAGAGGCAGAAGGCAGAAAGGGCTTGATGGCAGAAATCAGGGCCTAGCTCGCTAGAGCCAGGAAAGCGTGAAAGTGCACCATGTAAAGACGGTGGCACGGCATACTTAGGAACTGAATTATCGATCCATTCATGGTGGATCTGAAAGAGGACATGTTAACGTTGGACGCAAATGTATTTGCGTCTTCATATCTGGTCATGGAGGGAAATTACATGTACTTGAAGCACGTACATGGAGCCGTTGGGGTCTACGTTAGGGGACACAATTGACCATAAAAATTCTATTACCTCATTCCCTCCTTGTCCCCTACGGACCCTTCATGATATATCAATCTTCATTAGTCCATCTATTTGTTCATATAACATCATTTGCTCTTCCTTTTTCAGGCGGGATTTAGAACTTGAACTTGGATGGGGAATGCATGATGTGGCGCACAAGCCGCAAATCGCTGGCCCACACTGTAAACATAGACAACAACTGAATACTATGAGAAGGGCTATTCCGAGGAAGGATAGGACTTTCCATCCCCAGGCTGATAACACGCTCCAGAGCCAACCGGACCAAGTCCAGGTGCCTGGATTCTGGTGTATCTGACTTGCAGTCTTGTGGAGACGGGTTATGGCGCTATATACTGATGGTGCGTTTTCTGGAATGAAAACACAGCAACTCGATCCGATGACTCTACAAGCTTCGCCCCTATCGGCCAGGATGACGTCAAGAACGAGACGATTGTCCTTGTCAGGGAAACATGCTTTATGCATAACTGTGTTCAGATTTCCCCATACCCAATTGCCCTGGTAAACTATGGAATCAGAATTTAATGAATTCATTAAACTAAACCATGCACCACAGGAACCATTGTGTGTGAACGGGTACGGAAAGAGGGGCAGAACTCCCTTGTATTTCTGATAGGGAGGGAGTCAGCCACATATCCAACAATTTGTAGCGTTACTGGTCTGATGGGAATGATGTAACATACTGATCAAGGTATTGTTGCGCAGCGCAAGTCGGTAAGATAACTCGTGAGGGGGCAATTCACTGAAAGTATGCTCAACAGTGTCATTTGAGGAAGAATGTGCACGTATAGAAATAGGAAAGTACATGTGTAACAATAAACTTGTAGCAATAATTATAAGACTCAGAAAAAACATAATCAATAGTGTCAGAATGCAGTGGCTGCGGAGAGATTTACAATATTTTTGTTTCTTGATCTGTTTCTGTCTATCTCTCTCTCTATTGGGGTCTAACTTGTACATGTCAGGAACCTGTCTAACCGCTTCACCTAGGGGAGGACTTAAACAATTAAACTGTCTGACTTGCTAGACCTTAATTTCATACGAAATTCTTGAGAAGGAGTTTTCTCTACCAGGGGGAGTTTAGTATCAGTCTCTGGAATGGGGCAGGGCTGGGAGTCTGTACTTGGCGGAAGTCCATGGTATTTCTTGATGTGACTCGAGTGGAGCCAGCCTTTGCGGCCCTCCACTTTCACTGCTGTCCTCGTGGTTAATAAAACAAGCTTCGGCTCCTGCCAGCGGGGCTCCAGCGGACTCCTCCTATCGAAATTCCTGATAAAGACTAGGTCTCCAGGGACGATCTCGTGTGGCTTCACCTCGGTGTTGTCGGGAAAGGCTGCAGCTACCTGTGAACGACATGATTGTAGTGCAGACATCAAGGAGGCAAGGTAATCTGTCAGCATATTACAGTCAACATCTGTGATCTTACGAGGCAGAGGCGTCCCCCACATATTCGGTGGCCTGCCAAAGACCACCTCGTACGGGGATAGCCCTGTTCTTGAATGTGCTATCATTCTCATATAAAAAAGAGCAACTGGTAAGGCTACTATCCAATCTACGCCTTTCTCTTTACACACTTTGGCGAGACGTGTTTTCAGGGTCTGATTGTGTCTCTCTACGAGACCTGCTGCCTCGGGATGTCGGACACAGTGGAACTTCCACTGATATCCTAGCAGGAGTGATACCTGCTTCATGAGCTCGGACGAGAATGGCTGACCATTATCTGAGTATACGATACGGGGCAAACCATACCGTGGGAAGAATTCACGTACCAGCTGCTTGGCAGTGGTCGGAGCAGTGTAATCTGGGACTGGATATGCTTCTGTCCATCGGGAAAGTGCACATACAACTACGAGGACATACTTGAATCCTCGACAATGTTCCATCTGGATATAATCCATCTGGAGGACTTCAAAAGGGTGATCGGGAGGATGAAATCCACCTTGCTCTACGGGAATGCCTTTACCTGGGTTGAACTGACAACAGATCATGCAAGTACGCACTTTCTGTTTTGCTGCTGCTCGTAAATGTTTATTGAACCAAAGGTTTTGAATACTGTCTAACATGGCTTTTTCTCCTAAATGTGCAGGACTATGTGCTGTGTTAATTATAACTTGAACCATAGAGTCAGGGAGAAACCATGTGGCTTTTCCCTTCGTCACCCATCCCTGTTCTGTCTGTATCCCTCCTAGTTCAGTCCATTTCTTGATTTCGTCTGGTGTAGCATGTGTCTGTATGTCAATTACATCTAGGGCGGGATCCCTAACTGTCATGCAATGTGTCGGTGTCGGGACTACTGTCTTTGTCATGTCAGTTGTGTGAGTATGAGTCTGAGCTGTATGCTTGGCTGTTCGATCTGCCAGGTCATTACCCTGGGAAATGGTATCTGTAACTTTCGTATGTGCTTTGCATTTCATGATGGCTATGGCTGTAGGCAAATGTATTGCTTCTAACAGAGCTTGAATGAGGGGACCGTGCTGGATCTTGGCACCGTGAGAAGTCAAAAAACCTCTTTCTTGCCAGAGGACACCGAAGTCGTGTACGACTCCGAATGCATAACGTGAATCTGTGTATATGTTAACTTTCTTGTTCTTTGCTTGCATACAAGCTTGGGTCAGAGCGATGAGCTCTGCTGCTTGGGCTGACAGGGTGTCAATACGATGTGTTTCTATGACTTCAGTTTCTGTCGTGACTGCATATGCGGCCACTAACTCTCCTGTACTTGTTCTCATACATGAACCATCCACATAAAGTGTCAGGTCTGGATCTGGTAATGCGATGTCTGTCAAGTCTTGTCTGGGTTTCGTCGTAACGGTAATGACTTCAACACAATCATGTGCCAAAGGGTCTGTCTCACTTAATGGCAAAAGTGTAGCAGGATTCAATGTATTGCAACGTCTGATTTCTATGTGTGGCTGAAACAATGTCAATTCATAACCTGTCAGTCGGGCTATTGTCAAGTGCTGTGTCTGTGTACGGTTTAAAAGAACTTCCACGGAATGTGGAACTTGTACTGTCAATTGGTGTCCTAATACTATGGAATCGCTTTGTCTAATTGCTAGAGCTGTTGCTGCTACAGATTTCAAGCACGCAGGCAGAGCCTGGGCTACTGGATCTAATGTACTAGAAAAATAAGCACACGGTTTGTGTGAACCTGCTTGACCCTGGGTGAGTACTGACAATGCAGTACCTTCGCGTTCTGTGACAAAAAGTGTAAAAGGCTTGCTGTAACATGGTGTTGCTAAAACTGGTGCTTGACATAAGGCTTTCTTTAATTCGTCAAAAGCTTGTGTATGTTCCTGAGTCCAAGGGAGGACAGTCGATGTCGCTGCCTCCTGGGTTGTCAACTGTATAAGTGGCTTGGCTAGAAATGCGTACTGAGGGATCCATTGACTACAGTAAGAAGTGAGGCCTATAAAGGCCCGTACCTCCTTTTGTGTCTTGGGTTGTGACATGTTTACAATTAACTGGATGCGGTCAGGTGTTAGCTGTCTCCCCCTCTTGGACAGCAAGTGCCCAAGGTACACCACTTGCTGGACACAGAATTGCAGCTTCGAAGGAGACACTTTGTGTCCCTTGTCGGCCAGGAAATACAAGACTGTCAGTGATGCTTGTTCACATTCTGGTTCACTTCGGGCGGTGATCAATAGATCATCGACGTACTGGAGTAGGGCAGTGTTAGCAGGCATGTGAATACTGTCAAGTTGTCTTTTCAATGCTTGGCTATAGATGCTGGGGCTTTCTGTGAATCCTTGAGGTGCGCGTGCAAATTTGAAGCTACGGCCATTTAAACAGAATCCGAAAAGATATTGGCTTTCCGGATCAATGGGGACACTAAAGAAGGCGTTCTTCAGATCAATTACAGTAAAGAACGTTGCCTCAGAATCAATAGCTGTCAATAAAGAAGAGATGTCTGGAACCACAGGGTACTGTGGTACAATGCACTTATTCAATTCTCGCAAATCGATCACTAATCGATAAACTGGAGGTGCATTCGGATCAGTGCGTTTAAGAATCGGAATGATAGGGGAATTACAAACATTGGAGTCGGTTTCTACAACCACTCCTTGTGCAATGAGCTCGTCAATGATTTTCAGTAAAGCCACTACAGCATCAGGGGGTAACTTGTATTGTCGGATTCGTGGTAGAACAACACCTTGCTTGAGTGTAACTCGATATGGTGTAAAGTGCATACATCCTACATCAGTGGGGCCTTGTGCCCATAAATGTGCAGGAACATTCTGTAATCTGGAATCAATATCTCTCAACACATAGTGACCCTTAAAGTCACGCAGAAACAGTCTTACTCCTTCCGGAGAACAACAAATTACAGCCCCTAGAGCTTTCAATGTCTTGATACCTAACAAGTTTTCTGGACATGATTTCGTGAGCAACAAATCTGTAGTACGTGACAATGGACCAACTGCAAGGGGAACTGGTTTTGAAACTTCATTTATAATAGGCTTTCCTGAAAATCCAAGGGAAACATTCTGCGAGCCTGAGAGGGGTGCCCCTGGAACCTCGTCGTGACTGATTGTCGTTCTGCTTGCCCCTGTGTCAATCAAAAACTTTCTATCCTTTCCTAATACTTGACTATGTACATAAGGACCCTCTTGATCTACAGGAACCTCAATAAGAGGCAAGCCAACCTCCCTCTCTAGGCCGTTTCATGTATATCGCTGATAATCGGGATAGTCGGATTGTGCATATTGGTACATCTGCTGCGTTGCATGTTGTGTGGCGGCAATGGGTTGTGGCTGTGGTACCGCTACGGTCTGTTGTGGAGTCTGCATAGGCTGAACATTCTGTGGAACGTGTTGTTGGACCTGGTCCTGTCTAGGAGGACGCGGTCTCTCTTTAGTTTTACCTGTGGATATGTTGTGCTTCAAAACTGCACAATCGTTTACATAGTGACCTGGCTGTTTACAATAGTTGCATATCCCTTTAACAGGAGCTGCCGAATTATTGGACTGTGTCATACCCTTTTTCTGACCGTCAGCTGGAACTGACTGAGCAACTAACATTTTCATTTTCGTGTCCTTCATACGTCTCTGTTCGTGGTCATGTTCCTCCCTGATTCTGTTCTGGTGATACTGTAACATCTGTAACATTTGGGAAGGCGAATTAGCTTGCCATGTGCTCTCGACTTTCAGTACACGATTCTTAACTTGGGGCAGGGAATTCTCGACTAATTTAGATACAAAAAGGTGTGGGTATGACTCGCTACTTGCTTTCAGGCCACTATTAATAATAAAACATTTCTCAAATCGGGAATAAAAATCACTAGTGTCTTCATCGGGTTTCTGTTTGCAGGCTGAGATTGCATCCCAGTCCTCCTTTTTAGTTGTTAACAAACGTGGCAAAACCTGTACTAACAATCCTGGTAATGCTTTAGTTTTATCCCCAAGCCCTAAACCTGGGGTACGACCAGTCTCTTCAGTTTCTAATGCAGCCCAATCAATCTTTTGGTCTCCTACCTCCCATTCTTTTTCTTTGAGTTTCTCGTAAATACCGGCAGGCAATAACACTTTCAATATTTTCATAATGTCGGGATAGGTGTAATCTCCCATGAGTAACATGTCTTTTATTTCACGGTGAAAACCTGCAGGGTCTTTATCATGACTGGGCACTATTTTCTTCATTTCCAATAATTCCATTTTAGTTATAGGCGTGTATACATACACACGTGTAAGGGTATCATCAGTATTCCTGACTGGATGTACTTCTCGTAAAGGATTCTGTTTGTCAAAGTCAAAGTGAAATGGTTTCCTGACTGGGGGTGGGACGGAAACAAGTGTGGGGTCAGGAAAGTTCTATATTTATGGCGTTGTTTTAAAATCGTTTCAATCAGATCGGTACCTAGACCTCTCCATCTTCTCAGGAGTAAGTCTTGTAGTAAACTATATAACGGACCTGGGTCAGATGCTTGATTTTCATACTGTATGATGAGGTGTTGGGTCATGTATATACCAGCTAATCGCTGTTCTTCTGGAGTAAGACTTAAAAACGTTTGCACTACTGAATCATCTTTATATATGCTGTCATCTCCGGCCCACTGTACTGCGGACCGGGCTAGTTCCTGATCACGTGGAGTATTGAGTTCGTGATTACCTACTCTTTCTTTCAGTACTTTGTCAGTAACCTGGAATACATGTTCAAGGGTACATCGCTCTGGTATCGGGCAAAGGTAACGTTTCTTGTTTTCTAAACGAATGGGTCTATCGAAGGGCCTATCAATATGATACGGTCTAGGGAGTTTCTCTCTACCTACATATGCCATCATGTCTCTACTTGCTAGTTGCGAAGTTTCTGCTGTCTTCTCTGGTTCATCCTCCTGTGAGGAGTCCTGATCGTCTGATTCGAGTGGCTCTTCAGACTCTCGACGGGCATGTATTGCTATTATTTCTTTACGGATCTTTCTGACCATAGCATGTACACATCTCTCTTTATCATGTTTACCATCAGCAATATTCTGACTCCATCTGTTCAATCTATCCATCTCATCTTGTGGAAAACCTGTCTGATCTTGTTCCCTTATCAAACAATTAACCAAAAATCGCATAATTAAACCTTTGTTCTCAACTTTCTGACGTGACATGGCGTCACCAACACACTCTGATCCTTCTCCTGTTCTAATAAAATGATACATATGGTCTAGATGGTCTGGCATTTCTGGTAGCAATTGCAAATATTCTGTAACACGTCTTAAACGTAGGGAAGCTAACAACATGGGCCCTGTTTTACCAGGCACTGTGTCATATCTGCAATCTGTAAGCTGTTCTCTAAGCTTTTCGGCTGGGGCACCTTTAGGTGTTCGCGACATTGCGAATTCTCTCATTGTCACTCGTAACTGTGGCGGGGTGCGGTAACCTCCTGTAGCACCTCCTGAAGCGGAGGCTTGGGCATAACCTGACTGTAAGGTCGGTATCGGCTGTAACGTAGTTGGAACCTGGACCGTGCTAGACCCAAAAGGATTAAGCGGATTAATAGGGGGACCAACAGGTACGGATGCAGGAAGCGGTGCAGGGAGGGTCGGTTGTTGCGGACCTGGGGGCTGATGATCATGGGGTAGGTTAACGTCAGCAGGTGGTACACGGGCAGGTACATTGGTATATGCGGGAGCTACGTCGTCTAAGTAGGAAGAAAGGAAAATATCTGCTGCGGTCTTGTGACGTAATTTAGTCGGGACCAATGGAGGGGGCAGATTTTTCGGCGTTTCCGGGGTCGCCTTGGGCAGGCCCTCGGCCAGGACCGGATACAGTCCTGTCATAATGGCATGACTCTGTCTGTCGTGTTGTTCCATTCTAACTCGTTCTCCTTCTTCTAGTAGCTCTTTTTCTTTGGCTTTTTCAGAATCCTCTCTACTTTTCTCTGCTTTTCTGAGTGCTTTCTCTGTCCGTCTATGTGATTCTTTACGCCATAGTTCGATGGCATCTTTCTGTGACTGTCTGGCTTTCTTTTTCCACAATGCTTCTTCTACTCTCATGATGCACTCGGCATCCCATGTCCCTGTAACGGGCCATCTCTGATTCTCTGCTAAGTCTTTAGTGTAATCCACCCACAAGTCGAGATATAATACGGCATCTAAGCCGTGCTTGTGGTACATAAAATATCCAGGAGTGTCCCTGGGTGGGATGGGAACAGCTTCCTCGAGTATCCCTTTCCTAGTTCCTATCTGGCGTAGTTTAGTAAACAGTGGCATTCTGAACCTTGATACTTGATACTTGATACTTGATACTTACTCGGACTTGAACACAATTAATACAATAAACACAGTAATGAAGATCAAACAATCACTCATACCACGACATTTAAAACACATTTAAACATTTTAGAACGAACAATAACTAGATAACTGGATACTGAATATACTGCTAAACAGTACAGATACACTGCTAAAACAGTGCAGACCGGGTCTGTGTACCCAAACCCGTCTTGACCGGACACAAATTAATGCACCCGTCTAGATGCGTCCCCAGCAACGGTACTCACCGGGAAGCACAGAACAGAAGGCCTCGGAAACTCGACTGGACTGGACTCGACTCGACTCGACACGTGACGTAGGTACTTCGGAACTGGTGGGCCTCTAGACACCTCGGACCTTGCTCTCTCGGCTGGGCTCTGGTCGGGATGCTCCGCACTCCTCACCGCCTCGTCTGGATGTCGATCGCAGTCTCCGTCACCTCCGTAGGCCTGAGGGAGATACAGGAAATCCTGCGGGTACGCGGAGTTGTCCGTCACGGCTGTGGCAGGCGGCAAGGCCTGCGACGCATCGCCGGCGTGTAAGGTGGGGGAGGGGTCCCTATTCGGGCGCCAAATTATGTGGTATATAAAGATTGACCGTATACTGAATTTCTATGCGGTATAAGTTCAATAAAATAGCTCAATCAAATGAGAGGCAGAGTCCGTGGCATCTGAGTTTATAAGGGTTTTATTCCATGTAATGGAATGGTTTGAACCATGGTATCATGTTCCATCACCGCGAGGGTTCAGGAAGGGATAGACAATGCTTTATTAACAGTGCACAATATATATAGTAAATGCATACAATGGTGATGGATACAGAAGGCGTAACAGCTGAAAGAAACGAGATAAGAACACATGTGCGTAGCAGAAGGCGTGCACGAGGGCGTACACGGAGGTGTGTGCTAGAGACGTCACATGAAAGTGTCACAGGTGGGTGGATTCATAGAGGAATCCTGCAGTGTCAGCAGAAATATATGGCTGGATGCGCGCGCAGGCAACATGACGTGTGATTGACGTGGAACTGGAGGGTGAAGGGGACTTGACATTTAGCACTATACGGGGAGACAGAAGTCTGGCGTGTCAGAACAACCTAAACCCAAATCATATCTGATATCTTGTGTTTGAGGAACTGTATTATCTAGAAGGAAAGGTCTTTCGGATAGAGGCTATTCTATACTGACTGTTAGTGCGTGCATATGTGACTACGTGTCTACGTGTAATGCGAGGGGCCATGGGCCTACCATGGTAACGGGAGCTATGAATTACTTGCACGGAGACAGAAAGGCCGGGCCCTTTGCTCTGCAGCTGGGGAGGTGTTTACCTAAATCTCTAGACAGGAATGTATTTTCGAGGAGCGGAGCAGATAACTTGAAGGCAGAATAATGTCTTGGCAGGCAAGCAGGCCGAGCCGGGCATCGCTCGCCACGCAGGGAGTAAGGCAAGGGTCATGGATGCAGATCCAGGCTGCAGCTTTCAGAGGCAGAAGGCAGAAAGGGCTTGATGGCAGAAATCAGGGCCTAGCTCGCTAGAGCCAGGAAAGCGTGAAAGTGCACCATGTAAAGACAGTGGCACGGCATACTTAGAAACTGAATTATCGATCCATTCATGGTGGATCTGAAAGAGGACATGTTAACGTTGGACGCAAATGTATTTGCGTCTTCATATCTGGTCATGGAGGGAAATTACATGTACTTGAAGCACGTACATGGAGCCGTTGGGGTCTACGTTAGGGGACACAATTGACCATAAAAATTCTATTACCTCACCTCTGTTATCAGAATACCAGGAGCTGGCGGATAGGGAGGTCCTCTTTATGGGGAAATATGCTACGGCTCGCGCCTACGGTGAAGGGGACAGGCCAGGTGCACTTCTGGCCCGCATGGTACGGGGTTCACGCAAACCGCTAGTCGTAGAAGAACTGACCACCCCCGAGGGTGACGTGGTCACGGATGAGGAGCAAATCCTAACAACTTTTCGTCGATATTATGCGGACCTCTATCAATCCAGATCCCTGGGCGTGGAGGATGCCATAGACGACTACCTAGGGCATATAGCTATGCCGTTTTTGCGGAATTCCGACAGAGAATTCCTTATGGCCCCCTTTCATGAGGACGAAATACAGGAAGCCTTGGCGGGCATGAGGGCGGGAAGTGCTCCGGGTTCTGATGGGCTCACGGTGGGCTTCTATAAAGCCTATGCTGGGATCCTACTTCCTCATTTGATCACTCTCTTCGATGAGATTTGTGAGGATGGGGAAATGCCCCCCACTATGCGGGAGGCACTGCTTGTCACAATCCCGAAGCCGGGGAAGCCACTGAACATGTGCAGTTCCTACAGCCCCCTCAGTCTGCTAAATGTGGATGCTAAAATATACGCGAAGGTACTGGCCAATCGGCTAGCCCTCCTGGTCCCGGAACTGGTTGCACCTGAACAGTCTGGGTTCGTACCGTGTAGAAATCTGACGTACAATATACGCACAGTCCTGGGTACCATGCAACATGTGCGGCAGGAGAATAGCGCACTGGCGATTTTCCTGGATATGGAAAAGGCATTCGACTCAGTCGAATGGCCGTTCATGGTCCGGGTGCTTCGGAAGCTGGGTCTGGGTGAACCATTTCTGCAAAGGGTTGGCGCGCTGTATCACCGACCGTCGGCTAGACTGAAATTGGGGGACAGGGTGTCAGCACCGATTCATATCGGCAGAGGGACGCGGCAAGGCTGCCCCCTATCGCCTCTTCTTTATGCGCTGGTGGCGGAACCGCTTGCTTGTGCCATCAGGGAGTACCACAGCTTGGAGGGGATCAGCTTCCCCTGCTATAAGATAGGCATTTCTACGTACGCAGATGACACCTTACTGTACGTCCGTGACCCAGAGGCTAACCTGACATCAGTCCTCAGAGAGGTGGTCCGCTTCGGCTCGCTCTCAGGACTACGTGTGAACTGGGACAAGTCTATCGCATTCCCCCTCACCCCTGTGACGCAGCCCTTCCCTATGGAGTACCCTCTAAAGTGGACAACGGACTCGGTGAGATACCTGGGCATCCACTTACACACCGACCCGGAAATTCTTGTCCGTGACAACTACGGCGTGGCCTTCGCCAAACTGGTGGAGGATGTGGACGCTTGGTGCAGGCTCCCACTGTCCTTGTTGGGCAGAATAGCCATTATGAAGATGATTGTCCTACCCCGGTTTCTGTTCTTATTCACGAATCTACCAGTGGTGCTCTCGAGGGCCTTCTTTAATCAACTCACGCAGGTTCTCATACGGCTGGCATGGGCTGGCAAACAGCCCAGGATACGGTGGGCGACACTCATTCTCCCCTGCGAAATGGGGGGCCTGGGGGCCCCTGACATGGAACGATACTATCGTGTAGCGCAGCCTACCCACTTGCACTCCTGGGTTCACGGAGATGCGAGTACACCGCACTTGCTCCTAGAGCGACTGTTCGCGGATCCACTCCCTCTGCCAGCAACGATTAGCCTTCCACTTGATCGATCGGTCGGGCGCCTTGACTCCCTTAAGGCGACTAACCACGCATGGCATGCACTGGTGCGCGCTCGTGATTGCGATCGATTATATTCACCCCTGATGCCGATTGAATGGGCGCTATGGTTGGGCCCCCTGAGAGAGAAAGGCATTGTAGAGTCCCTTCGCTCTTTGGGTCTGGAGAGAATGGAGGACCTATTTGAGGAGGGCACACTTAAAACTTGGGGCCAGCTAGCTTTGAAAACTGCGACCCCCACACTGCTTCAGCAGTTTCAGTCCCACAGACTGCGATCGGCTTACCGAGACGAGATGGGCCCGACTATGGAAGAACCTGAGGAGATCCCAGAGTTGTCCTATATTATCAAAACTAAGTCCCCGGCTAAACTGCTCTCGTCGGTCAACAAGTTAGGCGTAACACACCAGAAACTGACGCAATCTAAAGCCAGAGAGGCATGGTAGGAGGATCTGCAATCACCCATAGATGATGCCATGTGGAGATATTGCTGCTCCAGCACCCGCAAGATCTCACTCAATGGCAGGCACAGGCTGGTGCACTTTAAGTGTCTCCAAAGGGTGTACTATACCCCAGAGCGACTGCACCGCTATGGCCTACGACCCTCGGCGGAATGTGAGCGCTGTCGCACCCAGGTTGCCGACTTTTTCCACATGGCGTGGCTCTGCCCCGGTGTGCAAGCGTTCTGGAATGCGGTGTTTGCGGAACTTGATCAAATGCTAGAAGAAACGCTCCCCAAGACACCGACGCTGGCTTTGCTGGGCTTTTCTAAGCCACTCCCACCATCACTTCGCCGACTAGCTGACATGGCGTTGTTGATCGCCAGGAGAGTAGTTGCATCCTGCTGGATGCGCGGACCGCTGCCCATTGTGGCGAGGTGGAAAAGGGATCTGCGGTTTTGCTGTACCCAAACTGAGCTGTACAGTGAACTGTTGCCACCTAGGAGTAGGCCGAAAAACTTCTGGGACCTCTACAAGGAGTACTTACGGAAGGGGGAGGAAGGTAATTCTGACACTTCTGAGGTGGTGGATCTCCAGGACCAAGTTTCGGAATAATGGGCTGGGCAGACGGGGGGTTTCCTCTACGGGTAGGAGAGTGAGGAGGTTGCCGGGGGGGGGGGGGGGGGGGGTGCTGGGACACACAAGTAGCTGCCTACGGGGAGGGCTTAACAGGGGGGGTCACCAGAGGGTTTGTCCATTGAGACACGGGTTGGGGAGTAGCACGGGACATGGTTTTTACACGACACGTTTACTCTGAATCAGACTGACTGGGCATTCCACGGAACACACTGGGGTGGGTGGGTAGAGTTGGGGGTTGGGGTTAGGGTAGGTTTATGGGCATTCTAGTTCTACTATTGACCTTGCACACACGAGACCTTCCCTTCGAGTTGTTGTTAATGAATGATCAGTAGTCGTGCTGCGATGAGGGCTGCCTTGGTGGGGAAGCTAATATCACTACAGCTGAGTTGAGTCCTCTATATATTGCCGCCGGGCCCCCGGGATGCCGGCAATCATGGCTGTGTAACATCTTTAACTGAGGACTTGTTTGGATCCGGTAGCCACGAACTGTATGCTTGCTATTGCATTTGTAATGACGCTGGTTTTGTTGCTAATAAAGGTCTTTAAATAAAAAAAAAAAGAGCTTTTCTGGGCTGCTATGCGTTTTGTGTTTTAATAAATAGCGGAGAAAGAAAAGCATAATCTGAGCCTCCGGTCCTGCTATAGAATCACAGAAGTAAATGCAGTAAAGCCTTCCAGGAATCTTTACTAAATTTCTAGCATCTGTAAATGGGAGTGAATTCAGCGGTAAACAGAAGTTTACAGCCCAAAATACCGTTGTGAACCGCCCCATAGTTTTATGTATTTTTCATTCTTTTACATTTTTATTTTAGTGTGTTTTTTATTTTTATTTTTTTACTTTTCAGCATACTTTATGTATTAAATCTTTTATTGAGCACAGTCAAGTATTATGCACCTCCGAACTAACATGCGGGCCAGAGCCAACCTGGGGAAGCCAAAGTCTGAGGCCCCGCGGACACCCATCACAGGGCCAGCGGGGCACGCTGTCCGTTTAACATAGCAAGCCGCCTACAACCCAACCGGGCCGGCCGCGTCTTAAGAGGTGCTACAGAGGTGCAGGCTGTGTAGTGCTAGTGCAACATTAAGGAAACGAGGAACAGTGAACAACCCCCCCCCTTCCCCTCCCACCCTCACCCTCCCCTCTCCTTGTCCATGTCCGGGCATAAGTGGTAGGCCCCTCTCGCCACTATCGGTCAGGTAGCGCTGCGCGTGTCAGGACTGTGCGCTTATGGGTGCGTGTCTTGGGTTCCGGGAGAGGTGTTTCTGCGAGGCGCAGCAGCCGCAGGTAGCGTGGACAGCTCACTTCACGGAATTCCCCCGTCAGTAGGGCGAGGAATGGTCGCCAGAGCTCCGCAAAGTCCGCCCCCCTCCCCGCCGCAGCCAGTGATAGTTTCTCCATCCCAAGGATCGCCCAGAGCCGGTGCAGCCATCCCAGTTGTTGCGGAGCCTGGACGGTTCTCCAATGAGCTACAATATTCTGGACCGCTGCCCCCAGAGCAAGTGCGATCAGCCGCCCCCTCCAGGACTTCAGAGGATACATGAGAGCGTTTGGGAGGCCCAATATGATGTAGGCTGGGAAGCGCGGTAGCTGTGTATCTAGATGTGTGTCTATGAGATCTAGGATAGGGTTCCAATAGGAGCAAAGCGCCTCGCAGCTCCACAGCAAGTGTTCCAACGTCCCCAGTTCCCCGCACCCCCTCCAACACCTATCGCTAACTCGGGCATCCCATTGGTGTAGTCTCTCCGGGGTGTGGTACCAGTACGTGGCGACTTTAGTTAGTGTCTCGGTGAGCCCGGTGTGGTGTGCTGAAGGCCTGGCCCTATGGTACACCCCTTCCCACTCTTTCTTCGTGAGCTGTCGCCCCAGGTCCCTCTCCCACCTTACTTGTCCTGCGTTGTATGTGTGAGCCTGGGTGAGAAGCAGCTGTTGGTAGAGGTCTGAAATCAGTTTTTTGTCCGAAGTGCGCGTCAGCAACCATTTTTCATAAGGCGTGAGGTGTCGTTGTGCACCAGGCTGGATCGAGGGGTGAAGCACCCAGTGTCGCACCTGTAGGTACTGTAAGCGTTCCGATTCAGCAACGCCATAGTCTGTCTTGACTTGCTGGAACGGGAGGATCCCTTTTAGGTCAAACATGTGGCCCACCGCTCTACAAGGCGTCGTGCGCCAAGTCGTAAATGCTCCGGTATCCAAGCCCGGCGTGAAGTCAGGATTTTCGAGAATAGGGGTCATAGGCGATGGAAAGGTGGTCAGTCCCTTGACCACAGCCACTCTGTCCCACACCTTCAGGGCAGTGCTTGTGATTTCAGAGGCGTACAGGTTAGGGGGCCTATGCCGGCGTGGCAGGAAAGGCACACCCTGAAGGGTACGGCCGGCCACTGCCTGGTCCTGGAAGAGCCAGTGCTTGCCTGATTCCAGTTGAAACCACTCCACGAAGGTGCGCAATTGCGCCGCCTGGAAGTACAGGGTGAGGTCGGGCACGCCGACCCCTCCATTAGCAGGGGGCAGAGTGGCAAGGGTATGCTTGAACCGCGGTCGGCGTCCGTTCCAAATGAAGCGCGATAGCTCCGATTGGGTCTGTTGAAGCCATCCAGCCGGAGGATTCAAGGGGAGTGTCTGGAACAGATACGAAATCTGCGGCAGCAGCGTCATTTTGACCGCGGCAATTCTGCCTAGCCATGATAGAGTAAGCGGCTTCCAGCGCCGCAGCTGCTCCCGGAGTTTGATTGTGAGGGCTTCGTAGTTGACTCGTGCCGTGGCCCGCACAGTCGGGGACAGGCGGACGCCCAGATAGGGGACAGACGCGTCCGACCACTGTATGCTGAACTCGGATTTAATCTCGTCCACCACGTCCGGGCGTAATGAGATGTTTAGGGCTTCCGACTTCGCTTCGTTGATCTTGAAACCCGAGGCCAGGGCAAAGGCGTGAAGCTCCACAAAGAGAGCACATAGAGATTGCATCGGGTCGGTGAGGGATAGCAAAATGTCGTCAGCGTAAAGGCTGATTTTGTGTGTGTCCGCACCGAACTGAATGCCAGAGATGAGGGCGTGTTGTCTCACCCTCTGTGCCATCGGCTCCATGTACAGTGCGAACAGGAGCGGTGATAGTGGGCAGCCCTGGCGTGTACCCCTGCCGATATCAAATCTCTGGGTGGTGTAACCATTCACCCGCACCGTGGCGTTGGGCCGGCGGTAGCAATTGAAGATGTGGTGGCGGAGTTTCTCCCCAAACCCGAAGTGGCGAAGTACCTGGTCCAAGTAGGGCCAATGCACCCTATCGAATGCTTTTTCCGCGTCGATGGTGAGGAGCATACAGCCCGGTCTAGTGCGCGACCCGGCTTCAATGAGGTGTAGCACCCGCCTAGTATTGTCACTGGTCTGTCGTTGGGGGATAAAGCCTGACTGGTCAGGGTCTATCAGCTGTTGCATGTATGGCGCAATGCGGCTTGCAAGTATGCCAGTGTAGAGCTTCAGGTCCACGTTCAGCAGTGAGATGGGCCTGTATGAACCACAGGCCGTTGGGTCACGGCCTGGTTTGGGGATCACAGAGATAGACGCCTCCAGTAGGTCCGGGTGTATGGCACCAGGCTTGTCGAAGGTGTTAAACAGGTCGCACAGGAGGGGGGCGAGCTGCTGACAGAAGGGCTTGTAGAAGGCTGCAGTATAGCCGTCGGGCCCCGGGGATTTCCCCACCTTGAGGCGGGCAATGGCAGAGATGACCTCCTCCAGGCCTATGGGCCGCTCCAGGAAGTCCGCTTGGGCTCGGTTAAGAGTGGGGAGCGCAGCACCGTGCAGATAGGCCGGACCGGCGTCAGGGTCTAGGTGGTCCGCGTCGTATAGTGCCGCGTAAAAGTTGCCGAAGGCTGCCGCTATAGCCGCATCCTCCGTGATCTGGCTGCCATTAGCGGATAGGAGGGAGCGCACCTGTTGCCTTTGGGTCTGCGCCCGCAGTCTGCTCGCTAGGAGCTTCCCGCAGCGGTCGCCGCCAGTATAGTAAGCGTGTTTGAGGCGCATGGCGGCGTATTCCGCCACGTCCTGGTCTAGTGCAGCCAACATCTTCCGCTCAGCGCATAATTGGCGCCACGCCCGTGCCGCCCCTGTGCCTTGGTGCATTTGTTCCAATTCCGCCACCCGTTGGGTGAGTTCGGCTCGCTTTAGAGCCCTCTCTCTGTTGTTGGCGGCGGCAATGGAAATAAGTTCACCGCGCAGGACCGCTTTGAGGGCTGCCCATTGGGTGGCCTTGGTGGTGTCGTCGTTCGCGTTGTGTTCCAGAAAGTGGTCAATCGCGACCGTGAGCCGTGTGTGGGCGTCGGGCAGCTGCAAGAGGCCATCGCGCAGCCTCCAGTGTCGCTGTGGAGCCGGTGTGGCCCCCACTCGGAATGTCGCTACCACCGGGGAATGATCCGATAGTGAGGCTGGTAGTATCTCCACCTCCTTGACCTGCAGTGCCAGTTGAGAGGAGCACAAAAAGTAGTCCAGCCTCGCGTAGGACTTGCGCGCCGCTGAGTAATAGGTGTAGGCCGTTGTCTGGGGGTGTATGTGTCTCCATAGATCTATGAGGCCCAAGTCTGCTATGTGTGCATGTCCTGCCGCCGTAAGTGCCCCCACTTGCCCGGATCTCTGGCCTGAGCGGTCTGCTGTATTGTGGAAAACAATGTTGAGGTCCCCCCCGAGTAATAAGCGGGTGTGTGTGGTGGAAGTCGTCGCCTCTAGCGCCGAGTGTAAGAAATTTTCTTGTCCCTCATTCGGGGCATAGACCGAGCCCACAAGCAAAGGATGGCCTGCGACCTGGAAGCTATAAAGTAGAAGCCGCCCTTTAATTTCAGCTTCTTTCTGGAGGACTCTCCCCTCGAATGACTTGGCTACTAGAATTGCCACTCCGGCTGCTTTTTTCTGGGACGAGGAGAAGAACTGCCAGGGAAAGGCGCGCGATTTCAGCCTATGTTGGTCGCTGCGGACGAGGTGTGTTTCCTGGAGGAGGCATATGTCCGCTTTGGAGCGCTCGAGGAAGGACAATATCGCCTTGCGTTTGTTTGGGCTATTGAGACCCCGCACATTGAGTGAGAGCACCGTAAGGTGACGCGTCATAGCTGAAGCAATAGGGGAGATGCTAGGTCCCGCCTGCAGGCGGTGGTCGCGTGACGAAAGACCCTGAAAGACATTGTGCGTGAAGTCCTATTGACTCCCTCGGTGACGGTAGAACCCCCTGGACAAGGAGAGCCCCCCCACCCCTCCCCCTCTTCCCCCAACTCCCCTCCGGCCCCAACCGCAACTGGTGCAACACCCCCCTCCCAGAACCCCCTCTGTCCCATTGTCCAAACGTTGAAAAGGGTGCAAGCACCAACAAACCTCCCCCCCCTCGTCCCACCCTCCGCCCAGATCAACCCAACCCCAAAGAAGTCTGATCCATTACAGTCCCAGATCCAGGTGAATGTCCGCTGGACCCGTGGGAAGGAAGTCACTTGGAGTGTGGGCAGTGGTGACGGTGTCGGCGGACAGAGCGCCTCTCCATCCGGGTCGACCATCAAAGGATTCGTGGAGAAAGGGTGTAATTAGAAAGGCTTCGCCCCCGCCGCCGGAGTGAGCAGTCCCGGTCGAACTGCCACCCCATTGATCCATGGGTCCCCGGCAAGGGGGTCAGTCATTGTCTTGGCTCGCCAGACCGTGAGTGACGGCCTCCACTGCCGCCCATTGGCCTTCTACTATCTCTTTAGTGGCGGGACACCTTGGCTTGTGTCGCCGCCGCTGCTGCCGCCAGCGTCCCGGCGCCTCTGCACCGGCGGTGCCTCCATCCCCCCGGCTCTCAGTCTCAGTCGGCTCTTCGATATTCAGGAGACTACACGCCTCTCTGAGGGAACGCAGCTGGTGGAGGTTGTTGTCCATCTTGAACACGAGCCTAAAGGGGTGCCCCCAGCTGTAGGAGATGTGGCGCTTGCGCAGTTCTGCTGTGACCGGCCGGAAGATGCGTCGCTTCTCCAGAGTCAGCGCTGCGAGATCCTGATATAGAGCAGGGGAGTGCGTGCCATAGGTCACCGGCGCCATCTGGCGCGCCTTGTTGAGGATCTCCTCCTTGGTCCGAAAGTCTTGAACGCACGCCAGGATGTCGGCCGGGTGGGCTGTCGATGCTCTAGGTGGGCCGGTTCTGTGCACCCTGTCCAGGCCCAGTGGAGAGTCCGTCGGCCTGCCCAGGATGTGGTTGAACAGGCCCTGTGTAAACAGAAAGAGGTCCTCTGTGTCCGGGGAGTGCTTCACCCCCCGTATTCTGATGTTATGTCGCCTGGAGCGGTTCTCCAAATCCTCGGCGTGGGTCTGGAGGTCCACTTGCTGGTCGTGTATGCGTACGAGCTCCTGTCGCAGCGCCTCAATTTCCGTGTCTCGTGCGTCGCTCTTCGTCTCCAACTCCGCCACTCTCTCACCAATGGCGTCGGTGTCACGGCGTACCTCTTTTATCTCGTCTTGGAGTTCTTTCTTTAGGGCCTGTATGTCTTCTCGCAGCCCCATGAAGAGCGACTCCAGAAAGGAGCGCGTGACCGGGCCCTCCGGGTCCATCTGTCCCTGGGACGGCGAGGCCTGGCTTTTCTTTTCGGCGCCCACTCGGTGGCCAGTCGCTGCGGCCTCCGTCTTCTTTCCCACCGCGCCGGGAGGGAAGAGCTCCGCAATGGAGCGGTCCTTCCTAGTCCTGTTGTTGGACATGGCTTGCGCGGCCCACCCCTGCCCGGCGACCGGCCGCCCCTAGTACCGCCGGTCCCAGGCCGTGAGCGTGGCCGTGTCCTGCGGTGCCCGGCACGTGGGCAGTGGAGTGAGTGGTGCGCCAGGTGTGGTAGCTGTGGACCCCGCCGGAGTCCGGTGTCGCAATGTGGCCCTGCGGTGAGGGCCCGGGGTAGCGCTCCACCAAGGGTTCCCCAAGGAGGCAGGGGTTGAGTCTGGTGTGGGGGCCCCTTCTCGCCGTGTCACTCAGTTTTATCGCACTGCCGGCCCCCGGGCCAGTGCGGAGCCCACCGCGTAAGACAACAGCGTGGGTGGGTGGGCAGTCTTAGGCCGAGACCCCCTGAGGTGCTTGGCGCCAGAAGCTGCAGGGCACAACTGTGGCCTCGGCACCAGGCCAAACAAGATGGCGGACCCCCGTCGTGGGTCGCAGCTCCAGCCCCGACTTTCGCCTGCCGGGCGGGGGCGGGAAGCGGGCGCTCCGCGGAGGGGAGGGGGGGGCTCGGTGTCACTAGTTCTCCCCCCCCCTCGTACCTCCTTTCCGCTGTGTTGGTCCGCCGGGTGTCTGCCCTTTCGCGCCTCCTCTGCGCGCGTCGCCCGGTCCCTGTGGCCGCCGCTGAGGCGGGCGATGGATGCCGGCGGGAACCAGGGCCAGGGCAGCACTGCCGAGTGATGTGAGTGGTAGGTCCGCAGAAGCCTCCGCGTTGGGTCGCGGGAGGCCTCGCACGTCGCTGTGCGGGCCGGACCTGCCATTTATGCTGCTGCCCGCCGCGGGCGGCCCCAGGCGGCTTCGTGGCCCCTCCCCCCGCGTCCTCAGTCCCGTCCTCGTCCCCCGCTCGGGGATCTTGCCAGGCCGTAGCTGTCGCCACCTCCGCGGCAGCTCCCCACCAGGGTCGGGGCACCTCCGGTCACAGCACCGGTCCAGAAAGGGCGTCGCTGCAGTGGGGCCGGCGCCGGGTGTCTCGCGGGGCCGTTCTCAGCCGGGCAGTCGCTATTTGAGTGCTAAAGTTGGTGGCCGGCGGCGGGAGCTCAGCGGAGCACGTCCGTCTACATCGCCATCTTCTTTCAGCATACTTTAGTGTGATCTGTCTTTTGCACAGAGAGGACTGTTAAAATCAAATCAAATCAGGAGTTTGTTAAGCGTGACTACTCACCCATAAGGGGCTCAAGGCGCTGGTGGGTGTGGGGGGGGTTGCAGGTTCCAGTCCATCAAGGAGGGGGTCTGTTGAAGCGCCAGGTTTTGAGGTTTTTTTGCACCCGGGCTGCGTGCCGCACTTTAAGGGTCTGCCAACCAGTCACCGGATGCCTTCTGCAGGCCTGCCCTGGCACCCTGACAGTTTCCATTTTTAAAGTCGGAGGTATGCCATGGCAAGTTCCTTCCAGGCCGCGGGTTAAGTCACCAGCAGGTGTTAATGATACGCAGGGCCCCATCCACAGGTGTTTATATAGTTAACGTAAATTATCATCCCTTAAAAAGGGGCTCTCCAGGCTTTCATCTCCAAATACATGTCTGTAGTATATAAACAGATGATGCTGTGTGGTCGGATTGAGCCAGCTCCGTTGCCCGCGTCAACGCCCACTTATCACTGCGGGCTGATGACCTCACTGCTCTAGCATGATGTCATCAGTGTGTGACTGCCTGCTCTTCTGTCTTTAATCACTATTATGGGATAAAAAACTTTTTTATGTCAGGAAAATAAAGAAGCTTTTAAGAATTTTGAAAAAGCTGTATTAAATTTGTCACACTATTTCCGACATCTTGTCTCAAAACTGTCGCCGTGAGAGCATTTGTTTATATTATAGGCCAGACCAGGGCATTGGCTCAGCGTCTGGGGTGTATAAAAGGACCGTTCGAGGTGGTGAGCGCTGTTGTGAGTTGCCCATCAGTTCTTCTCTTCCCTTGCCTCCTCTAGTTCTCAAAGTCCCCGGTTCATAATAGTAGGAGAAAGAAAAGTTACAGACACTACTTGTAGGTCTGGCGTTAGCCAAGTCCTTTCCTTCCATGCTCATGACGAGCCCAGCTCGTCATAACGGCCGCGATCCGCCCAGACGCGATTGATTGTCCGCCGACGCGCGGGAGAATCAATCAGTGGGCGGGGTTGTAACGAGCCCAGTTCGTCATGAGCACAGCTCCACTGTGCCTCATGATGAGCTGGGCTCGTCACGAGCACCGCAGCACCGTACTCCCCGCACAGTGGGGGAATTACCCCCCCCGGGGGAAAGGGGTTAATGAACTCACTCATAGAGGATTTCAGCCAGCCCCCTTCATCCACATGTCTGTTATTGTGTCATTCACATTTTAATTCACCTACTACAGAAGACCATACAGTGCAACAGGTCAGCCCCCTTTAGTCATTGGCTGACTTCACTGCCATTTCCCAAGGAGCACATGCACACACAAAGTAGTTCCATTCAGTGCCAGGGACTACTGTGGCGCATTTTGGGACACCAATTTTTTTTTGCTTTTAGCCAGTGTTTTTTTGTTTGACTTGATGAGGGCCCAGCAGCTTCCCCAACAAAGTTTTGCAAAAACCATGACGAAACAAAATAGGCATTGATAAAGCCAAAAGGTTTGCAGCCAATGCAAGACATATTGGCTTTGCTTATGCTTGTTCATCCTGACGTGGGACGACTTGGTATCTGTGAGTAAGGGATAAGGGGAAGAACGCGGGAGGCATATATACTATCCTTGGAAAGGTCCCTGGAAGCTATAGCTCTAGCCATAAAGATGGGGTTCCTTATATAATTCCTTTCCTTCTGCGTGGACACCTTCAGAATCCTCGCTTTCACACCTATCTTTTAAAACGCTTGTTTGGATTAAGATAGGTACATATTTTATGTTTTTTCCTCTGCATTGAATGCATTTTCCTTGTAGAGAAATCCCTTCTTCTACTCCCTTTAATAATATAGAGGCGTTTGAGACGTTCTACCGTCAATGTATGCTTCTACTCCAGTCATTTTTGCAACCAGAGTTCTGTGTGCAAATTTCATGGGAAAAGTTATTGAAAATGTTTCTGAAAATTCCGTCAAAATTTCGCCTTCTTGGTTGTTTGACACTTTCCCAGTGGCTACCAAACTGCCTCTCCCCTGGGAAATCCCTGTGTCGCATACCTCCCGCAATACTACTGTACGCTAGTAACACTGTTTAAATTGCTGTAAAATATATAGTGCTTTAGAGTTACTTATGGTTTGCTAAAAACACATCGCAGGTTAAAAAGATAGGGCCCAGTTCGCAAGCGTGTTTTGAGGCGTAAGTGCGACTTACCCCTAGATAAAGTTCTAACTTACTTGTGCGATAAAGTTCTAACTTACTCGTGCCTAATTTACTCCAGACTCGTGAAGTGTGTAACAGGTGGAACTTCACGGTACACCAGTGTATAATACATGTTCCATACATTCCTTAGAATGCATCCTTTAAACACTGGCACACGCAGATACACATTGGTCATCCAGTAACTTTACAAATCAGCCAAACTGGTTTACATTTTGATTGTTCATATGTGCATGTCACTATGTAGAAAGGTGTTGTTATTTACACTTGTATTTCTTGATTGGTCTGTGTACTTCCGGCCTGTTTCCATGCATAACATTTCCACTGTCGGCTTCATTTTCCTGTTTTTTTCGCGTTTTTGCACTATCCTAAGGTCCTTGATATGCTGAAACAGAGAATATATGCAGCTTTTTGGAACTCCTAAATTCCTTTGCGTATTAGAAATTTGGTGCTTCTAATATACAGAAAATATACACTCCAGTATTACTTGATGTCTCGTTCAAATAAAAGTAATTTACAACAGATTAGGATATAAAATCAAGTCGAGTTGCTAATTCTATCTAAAATGTGGAATGTCTTAAAATTATTTATTAGGTAATTTTGTTGTTCTTAAAACTATAAAAAGGTCTCCAAACTATTAATCGTCTATGCTTAACATTTTTTAAATGTGAGTGTTTGAAGGCAATACTACGTTTGAAAACCTTATAAATATGCCTATAGCCCCTCCAAAACATTTTCAGACTTTTAATCTATTTTTTTGCTGTTGTTTATAAATCATATGACTTTCAGCTAATCCTAACATTCAAAAAATGCAAAAGTAGTTTTAGTGCTGTTTAAGAACACGTAAACTACTTAGCAACTGGATTTATAGGACTTTTTAAAGGACAATTTTAACTTTTGGACCAAATATAACTTTTCAGCAGTTAAACAATATTATAGATTGTTTTAAATTGTGAGCACAGCTTTGTAACATTATTTAACAGTTTAACTAGCAATATGCTAAAAACATACTTTAGACGTTCATATTTTATTTGTATTGAGTAACTCAAAATTCAAAGAAATAATGCCAACAAACATGTAGAAAAAAACATCCAAACAAGTGAGAACTTTTTACCTAACCATTTTAGCTAGACTGAAACTCAGATCATTGTTTTAGTGTGAACAAGAATGTGTAGTCACTTGAAAAAAAATTGCTACACTGTGACCAAATAAAAAAAAGAGAATTGACCAAGACAAAAAATTCAATAAAATATTTTTTAAATAACAACCATGATGACTATTTTGTGGATTCAAGTGACTGTTGGCTCTGATATCCATTGTATAACTTGACCATTTGAGGGTCCCAAGGCGCTGAGGGGAGGGTGCTGCTACTGCTCGAAGAGCCAGGAAAATAATCACAGCATTAATTTGTAGACTTGTTCATTGGATGTTGCATACATTTTCAGTGTTAGAATTTGCCTAGTGTCCATCTGGAAGGCAAATGCTTTGAAGTAGACACAAAGACTTCATTGGGGCACTGTACACAACGCCCATGATAAACCTTTAGAGAAATATAATGTGATGTTCTATAAGTGTAAATATCCGGTTATGTACAGCGCGGCTCGGCATGCAGATACCCGCTTCGACACTTTCCCGATGTGGTGGTTTAGGCACACCTGCTGTGTGATTTGCCAAAGATCACACAGTGCAGTCAAGGAGGTGAGAGTGGAGAGAGCGTCGATTCAAACAGCAACTTAGTCAATTCAGTGTGTCCCAGCCTTACATTGTCATGTTGTAAAGTACAAACGTTTCCTCATTTTTAAAATAGAAAGTTAAATGTAGCTGCTTGTGGGTTGTATTTTGCTCATTCAGAGTACAGCTTGATAGCAAAGGCGGGTGTCGTAATGCTTTGCGCAGGAGGTTGCGTCGTGGTTTTACTAATATTAAAAACATTTTCTAGCATGTTTGTGGGTATAAGGTTTGACAATCCTGCTCCTTTGGCAGTGCTTGTCAGCCCTGCTACAACTGTATGCTTGGTGTTGTGCTCGATGGTGTGGGGGTTCAGTCCTGCATGCCCTGTTTGAGTGCAGTGTTTTGTGGGTGAGATTGCAATGCTGGTTTGTGGTGTTATTGTTGGGTACAGAGTGATGTTGGATGTCTGATGAAAAACCAAATGCAGGTTATTGGAGGCATTAGTTTCTTGAAATAAGGGCTATCTATGATTTATTGATTGTTGGGTTTCATATTGGATTTGGAACAGTTTTGTGAGAGTGGTTGGAGAAAATTTTTCTTTTCTGTAGAGAAAATTACTGGTTAAAGGTATTTTATGATGGCATTCTAGGCGCATGACCGTCCCAGCTTTGAGGTTCATTGGCCCTTCCGCATTCTCAACAATGGTAATAAATAGCATATTACACTCTGCAAATCTGCATTTATAGCAAGTTATATACTGGATTGGACTTTAACAGAATGGGTAGAATGTCTTGGTTGGATAATGGAGACAAACACAAATTAAAGGTAGTCTAGTATAGAGGGCAACTAGGAGCATAAGATGTCCAGCTTGGTGAGTCATGGGTCTTGCCTGACACTCAACAGTGCTAATAAATGTCTTATTACACAGGGTGGGTCGGTGAATAAGGGTAATTCGTTGCTGGTTTGTCATGTGTATTTATTATAAACGAAAAAACAAATTTGCACTCATTACGCCTCGTGGCTAAGAGCAGAAACGTTGCCTTTTTCAAGTCGCATTTTCTGCTTTAAAAAGCACATATATAAAAGCGTAGACTGCATAGGTCCTTTTATGAAGCATTATGGGCGCACTTGCAGAGATGACTTGATCCCGCTCAAATACCTCTTTCGTTGCTAGTTTCAGGACCACCTTGTCCGCCACATGGGCCGCAAAGCTAGAATTGAAACAGAGTATTGCCTCTTCCTGTAGGCCTGGCCAATCCGATTACAGTTTAAAGTGTGAAAAGGAAATGCAGGCCTGATAGCAAGATAAAAGCAGGAAGCATTCATTGGTTTGTTGAGTTTCCTCTGATCGCATCTTGAAGTGTGTGACCGAGAAATAATGTATGCACAGAAAAAATAAACTTGTGTCTTGTATTCGTTTTACGAGTGAGTGATGCCCAAATTATCCAATTGGGAACACCCTTCTATAAGCAGCACCTGTATTACATTGAAAATCTGTCCAGATTGGGTATGATCTACAGTTCGCGTTGGGTAGTGAGACCTACAGTCTTCCATTTACTTGTAACTTTTATTTAGAGCAAACTCTGTAAGGACACTTAAAACAGCAATGGACTATTTATTTGTTTTAAATGACATAAAAATGTCTTTTGACGACAGCGTCGTATCTGAAAAATATTTTCGTATTTGAATGTGTGGGGATAAATTGTGAAATGTTTTTTAATTATTGTTTACTTTAAAAATGTATGTTTATGTGCACTATTGTCTGTGTATATAAGTGAAGTTAATTCTCCCACACTCCTTTCCCTAAAATTAAAGTTCAAATCATTATTCACCCTCTAGTGGATTTAGTTAGTTGTTGTTCTACTCTAAATGTACGGTGTAAGTTTCCACAGAAATTGAAGTGGGCTCTCTGTATCCTATAAAGATTGTCTGCGATAAATACCCATAACTAGTTGTGGTTCTAAAACAAAATGAAATGTCCGTTGAATGTGTGATTTAGCTTTTCTGTTGTATTCTAGTTTGCTTGACCCAATGCGTTTACATATCGACCATGCACACTCCGGCCTTGCCATTAACGCTCTTTCCGTCTTTTTCAGTTTGTCCCAGCATCAATATTCGAAATAACCTGAGCCAACTCAGCCAGCTTGAGAACTGCACCGTGATCGAAGGCCACCTGCAAATCCTGCTCATCTTCTCCACCAAGGCGGAAGACTTCCGCCACCTCCGCTTCATCCATGCCCTCCATGATGTTTAAATTCAAGACACCCCACAGAAAAACTAGGCCCATGCACCACTCACTACCCCTGGTCAAAAGGCCACAACAACAGCCCAAAAAATCGAAAAACACAGAAAAATCAGCACAATCCCATACCATCCATGCCCTCCATGATGTTTAAATTCAAGACACCCCACAGAAAGACTAGGCCCATGCACCACTCACTACCCCTGGGCGCATAATGGTTGAAAGCTAAGCAAAATGGTTGCAAACCTAAGAACACTGCCTGCATTCAAAATGGCCCCCTGCCTCCCAGCACATGGCCAGGGCCTGCCTGTACCAGCACTCAAAATGGCCCCCACCCACATGGCCTGTCCCCATGAACACCCCAAAAAATCGAAAAACACAGAAAAATCAGCACAATCCCATGCCATCCATGCCCTCCATGATGTTTAAATTCAAGAAACGCACAGAAAGACTAGGCCCATGCACCACTCACTACCCCTGGTCAAAAGGCCACAACAACAGCCCAAAAAATCGAAAAATACAGAAAAATCAGCACAATCCCATGCCATCCATGCCCTCCATGATGTTTACATTAAAGAGACCCCACAGAAAGACTCAGTCCATGCACCCCTCACTACCCCTGGGCAAAAGGCCCCAACAGCAGCCAAATAAATCGAAAAACACACAAAAATCAGCACAATCCCATGCCATCCATGCCCTCCATGATGTTTACATTAAAGAGACCCCACAGAAAGACTCAGTCCATGCACCACTCACTACCCCTGGGCAAAAGGAACCAACAACAGCCCAAAAATCGAAAATTCCAAAATTCATCATTTTCAGAAGGTTTATGCTGCTTGGTGGTGGATTTCTTGTGCTGAATTTCAAATTTGGTAATTTCGCGAGTGCGAGATTGTTGCTGCTCGCTGCATCTACGTGTTCGCAATTGCGAACTCTCGCGATACGCGCTGTGCAAGGTGGCAAGCCGCGATTACGTAATCGCGGTCGCCAAACTCCCGCGGATCCCGCAGCAAGATCCAAAATGGCGCAGCACTCGCAAAATATCGAGAAAAACAACTCGCCAAACGCTGAATGACGGTAAGTGAACGCCGCACGCCGCAAAATTGTATCACCAAGAAAAAAAAATCCGGTGGGTGCGAATTTGCGGATTTTCGGTAAATTCGCGAGCGTTCGCGGATTGCGAATTTACGGAAAATCCGCGAGCGGAACGGATTTTCCTCCCATGCTTAAACATAATATGACAATGCATCTATGACCAGCGTGCCTCTGCCACTGAGCTTCTATAAGTGATGCGTGTAATGTAAAGTGCAACTCTAAAATACTAATTAACAGATTTGACCAAAAAAAATGTAAGTTGACTGACATGCACAGGGCATACTGGAAAGAGTTGTCACTGGGAAGCACACCACTAATGGATGTTTACTACTCAGTCCCCACCCCCCAGTAATGTAAATAATGTAAATACTGCCATTGCTTGTGCCTCTTCCCACTAAGTAGCAGCCCCACCTATGCTTGATTATTGCTACCCCTAAGAAAGCAGACACAGGAATAGCTGGTTATTGCTGCCACAAGGCAATAGGTGCTATTGATAATTATTGCTTTCCTATCACAGCACCTGCTGCTGCGACTCCAGAGTAGCAGAACTGTTATGGCTGGTGACTCTTGCCCGCAAAGCTACATCCACTGCTTTGGCTAGAAATGCTACCCCCAGATAGCAGATGCTTATACTGCTGGTGGCTGCTGCCTCCCTCTACGGCAGAGCAGAGGCACATGGTGGGTTAGTACTGCCACAAGGACAGCACACTACATGATTCCTGGTGCCCACTTTTCCCAAGACAAACTCCCTCTGTAATGGTTGGTTACTATTGCTCCAGGGGGCTTACTAGCACAGTTCACTACTAACCAGAAGGAAATAATTTGCTTTCTTTACTGGTACCCACGCTCCTAGGCCTGCCCACACCACTGTAGGTAGCTATTGCTGGCTCCAAGGAAGCACAACTAGTATTGCTGGTGATTGCTGCCCTTCAGGTAGAATTTATATGGTAAACTGCAGCCCCCCTGGCAGCAAAGACTTCTAATTAATGATTGCTACCTCCATGGCAGGGAAAACTGCAATCTAGCATTTTGCTGCCCTGATGGCAGCATTCACAGATGGAAATGGTGTCTGGAAACTGCACTGGCAGCACTAGGCCGGTGAAAATTCACCTAATTTCCTTTGCAGAAATGATACATAATTTGTGAAAAAGCCAATTTGGCGCTCATTTTTAGCATAAAATGCATTCTCAGTTCCAATTTGGGTTCAAAGACACGCATTGCGCAACAAATCGCACACGATGTAAACAGCCACTCACGTTTGGGTCGCTTGCGTTGCTCCTGTCAGAGAATTTTCACTGGAGCGGCATTTAATTAAGCAGTATTACATAATGGCATAAGCTCAGGTATTTCACACAAGTGTAACACAAAATTCGAGAAATTAAGCAAGGTTACACCAATGTATTAGAAATTTTACACGAGGCAAGGCAGCCCACTATGAGGCACCTGGTGAATGCCACCACCATGACAACAAATACTGTCATTGGCTCCTGGCTTTAGGCCACATTTATGCACAGACCACTGTGATAGCTTAATCACTATTGCTAGTGTGGGCAGTGCCCAGGCCGCAGGCATCACTACAGTTGGTTAAGGTTCCTTTGTTCCAAGGGCCAGTAAACTCTGCACCTAAGGCAGAAAACACTGCTATTGCTGTTGCTGTTGGGTGTTGCCATCAAGGCAGTCCACACAATTATGGCAGTTTACTTCTGCCCAAGGATAGTATTGGCTGCCAATACTACTTTCAGCTGCTCCCATGGGGGCACCAAAATTGTCTATCAAATATGGCAATATTGGGTGGATTTCAGCAGAATTGTTTTGACGCAGCCATCACAGCCCAAACCCTAGACATAGAGCTTCTGCCCCACAACTAAAATGGCCTTATATACGCTGCCACCAAGTTGACGATGGGATTGGATATTCCGAACAGCGGGTGGAGACCTGGACATTTCTTAAGGACAATACTCCTATTTCCTTTACAGCATCCAGTTTATTGTTATATCTTTACTTGTTCCTTTCTCCAACTCTTCTTCTTCTTCTTGTTCTATTGAAGTTGTTCAATATAAATGTATAACATTGCTTATAGATGCCAATACTGTATCCCAATCTATTTACATACAGTATTGCTTTTTGAGCATAATGTTGGCTTGAAAAACATCAAAGTTTGTTCTTAAAAAACAAAATGTTTATCAATGACACTCCTATAGGAAAACACTCAAATGTGCTTGGATACGGTTTTCACTAAAGAAGCGTGTCTGGTACGGTTGTTGACAGCTGCCCCCTTTTGGTCGTGGATGACCCTATACACAATAACAGTAAAATGCAACATCAATCTCTCTCTGTTGACTAATACCCATATTTTACATAAGGAGGGTGGGCAAACCACTAGTCGAGGATTGGACCTCTGTACCTCAGTGGCAATAACGTGTAACAAACGATTAAGTAGGTCCACCCATTGAAATAAGATGATATAAGTTGCTTTCTTGGCTCTTTCAATTTTCTCTTTATTGACAGTATTTCTATAATTCTCCAGTGTAAGTTGTTCCACAAAGATACAGATGCAACAGCAGCTGACACGTGTTTTGCCCCCTAAGTGGCTTGGTAGCCTGAGGCTTTCTCAAGGCTCTAATTCAAGATACAGTTGATATTTCTCCCATATTCATTTCAAGAGATTCGTTTTAGTGTCCCAGATAAATCAGTCACAATGCAATCAGTGGGATGAAAAACAGTCATGTCCTTGTGTAATACATTTCGTCCAAGGGCTAGATACCGAGAAATGAGACACACCAGGGGTCTCGCATGTCGGCTCCTGTTGCATCTTTAACCTTGTGGGCCCTTGGGACAACACAATTGCTATGATTGTTCTCCAGTGTATCCCAAGCTTCTATTGTTGTTTGTTACACCCAAATATTCATGCTATGTTATGGTGGGTGATTACTATCCCTATTAAATGCTGCGATCGCTAATGGCTGCCACAACAAAGACAGTGAACACCAGTATTGTCGTTTATTGCTGCAACAAAGGCCAAAAGATTTAGCTGCTATTGCTGCAGTCTGCTTCCAGTGCATCACACAAGGCTTTGGATGGTTCCTAGCTTCACGTACAGGCTTTTATTGTTGTTGACCCCTGTCCTAGGGCAGAGTACATTGCTCTTGTTGGTACCTGCTGTCCCCCTTATTGCAGAGCATGTTATGCCCATCGGTTAGAATCTGCAAAAGAAATGGCTGGTTACCGCTGTCCTCAAGACCGCAGGCAGCGATATAGATGGTGTCTTCTGCCCCAAGGTAGCTACCGTAAGTTGGTGCTGCAACCTTGCTAAAACACACGAATCTTCGAAATAGCGCACACGCTACAAAGACTGCATCTACCGTGATGCTCCTGGGGTTCACCCGCTGGTGGGTGGAGTGGGAGTGCGACCCATGACTTTCAGTTAAATTGGCTCCCTCGAGCTATGAGCTGACGAGCTCGGATCACGCACCCACGCGCCTTGAGAGGTATCAACCTGAGAACACTTGGCAGCCTGCACAGCAAACCCCTGAATATCCTACACTCTGCTGATGAGGAACAATAATTCCGAAACACCGGTGTCCAGAGTTGGTGCTGCAACCTTGCTAAAACACACGAATCTTCGTAATAGCGCACACGCTACAAAGACTGCATCTACCGTGATGCTCCTGGGGTTCACCCGCTGGTGGGTGGAGTCGGAGTGCGACCCATGACTTTCAGCTACCGTAAGTATGGCTGGAGACATTTGCCCCCAGGACAGATGCTGTAACACTGGCTGGTGATTGCTGCCCTCGAGGTAGAAGGCAGTGATATAGCGTGTGCCTGTTGCACTAGGGCAGCAATCACAACCATAGCTGGTAACTGCTGCCCCCAGGCCAGATCCAGCAACAAAGGCCGATGACTGATGCCCCAAGGCAGCATGCAGTGTAACGACTTGTGACTGCTGCCCCCAGGGCGCTCTCCATCTCCACGGCTGGAGACTGCTGTCGCAGGACATTAACCACAACCATAGTCGATGAGGGCTGCCCCAGGGCACAATAAAAAACATTAGCTGGTGACTGCTGCCCACAAGGCTGCATGCCATGCTATGGCTGGTGACTGCTGTCCTCCAGGACATTGAGTACAACCATGGCTGGAAACTGCAGACGCCGGTCTCCTAGGCAGAACCTGCAATAGTAGGTGGTGACTAAAACCCCCAAGGCAGGCTACGGATGGTGACTACTGCCCCCCGGGGAGCACCAACAACCACAGCTGGTAAGTGCTGCCCCAAGGGCAGTAACCATCACCATGGCTGGAGCCTGCTGCCCCCAGGGAAGATCCTGTAACCATGGCTGGTGACTGCTGCCCTCAAGGCTGCAGGCTGTGATATAGCTGGTGTTTTCAGGGCAGGTACCACAAGCAGGACTGATGGCCTCCAGGGCAGAACCTGCAACAATAGCTGGTGGCTACTGCCCAAAGGCAGTCTGCCATGTTATCACTGGCTACTGGTGCCCCATGGCAGAACCTGGAAAATGGCTGGGCAGGGCAGGGCAGATTCCACAACAGTGACAGGTGACCGCTGCCTTCAAAGCTGCAGGCAGTGATATAGCTGGTGTGTGCTGCCCCCAAGGCAGGATTCATTGCTATGGCTGTTAACCGCTGCCCTCTCCCTCCGTGCAGCTACGACAAATACAGCTGGTGACTGCTTCACTCTGGGCGGTATCCATCACCAAGGCTTGAGACTGACAACAAGGACAATCATTGCTGGTGACTGCTGCCCCCTTAGCAGCATGTCATGGCCGCTGACTGCATCCCCCAGGCAGTTATCTCAACCATGCCTGGTGACTGCTGTCCCCAGGGAAGCATGTGGTGCTATGGCTGGTTAATGCTGCTCCCATGGAAGCCACCACAACCCCAACTGCTGACTGCTTCCCTCAGGGGGATTATCTCAACCATGGCTGGAGATTGTGCCCCCGGAACAGAATCTACAACAGTGTCTGTTAAATGCTGTCCACAAGGAAGCCTACAGTGTTATTACTGTTGACTGCTGCCACCTCCATGGCTGGTGAATGCTGCTGTCAGAGCAGCGTGTAATGGTATGGTTGGTGACTGCTGCCCACACAGCTGCAGACTGCTTCCTCCAGGGCAGGTAGTCCAACTATGAATGGACACTATTACCCGCAAAGCAGAACCTCAAAGATTGTCTGGTAATTGCAGCCCTCAAGACACCATGCACTGTTGAGGCTCTTGACTCCACCTCCCTAGGGCAGCTACCGCAACCATGGCAGTGACTGCTGCCCTCAGGGGGATGCGATGCTGTAGCTGGTGAGTGCTTGGCTGCTGACTGCTTTCCCCAGGGCAGTTACCACAACTATGACGAGGTAGGACCTGCATCAGGGTCTTGTCACGGCTGCCCCCAAGGAAGCTCGCTGTGTGATGGCTGTTGACTGCTGCCCTGAAGGCAGCCTCCACAACCAATGCTTGTAACTGATGCCCCCAGGGCTGTTACCCCAAACATAGCTGCTGACTGCTACCCTTAAGTCAGCGTGTAATGCTATGGGTGGTGACTTCTACCCTCAAGGCATCACGTAATGCTGTGGATGGAGACAACTTCCCCAGGGTAGCAACCTCAACCATAGCTGCTAATTGCTGCCCTCAGGGCAGAACCTTTAACAGTGACTGCCACTGCTGCCCCCAGGACAGCATGCCATGTCTGAGAGACTTCTAGACACATATTCCTTATCGTAGAATATTCCGTAAGCATCAGACTGGATCCAGAAACATTTGGTGAGCAGCACCCCTACGTGAAACGTTGATTACGTCCACACGGGATGTGATGTGCGCAGTACCTATATAGGCGCCACCCCAATGCGCTGACGTCAGTTCTTTTCTTTCTGCATCAGTCAAAGAAGAGCTACCTCCAGTCACTTTTTGATATTTTTCGACCGTTTGTCAAAGATTTTTTGATACTTTGTATCCTGGTGGGAAGAATGTCCACCACAAAGGCAAGTTTTAAATCATGTTGGCGCCTGTCACTGACAGATGTCGATGACAGACCCGCATTTTGTTTGTCTATGGTGTCGTGAGCGAGACCACAATGCCAATGTAATGCGATGACTGCCGCGCCATGCACCATAAGGCACTGAGTGAGTGCTCCCACAAGCTCCTTGTTGTCAGATGCCGATTGACCCAGTGACGTTCCAGGTCTCAGTCGCAAGGAAGGTCCTGAGATTGTTTGTGCAGTCAGTCCCAGTGATCATCGTCCCACTCCAAGTCACCAGGGATATCAGGTAAGTCCCACAAGAAAAAAAAGAAGTTGAAGAGGTTTTTGACTTCACCAAACAAGTCTTCAGACGTGCTGGGGGCAGTTGGCACTTGAAGCCTAGCTCTGTGGTGGAGATGCGCCTCAGCAATCTCCTCGCCTCCCTGAATTTCTGGAAGCTGGAGAAACCCCCGTCCAACTCTAGGAATTTTACTAGACCATGTCCCTCATTTTTGGGTTGCCCAACGCCTCTAGAGCACCCTAGGGCCCCTACTGGTCTTCTGCCGGCTGGTTCAATTTCAGCACCAGTTGGGCTCCAAAGATCCATAGCCGGATCCAAAGAGGCACCTATCGAGCTACCTCTATCTTAACAAACAAAAGGAATCCACACGAGTGTGATTGGTATGGTCCCTACAATGGTGGGGAGCACATTGTGTTCTTTAAATACCCCTCACACACCAGAAGGGTCCTTGGTGTCATGCTTCATCATAGGGGTCTTTGCATCCCTCTATGGAACGCGGCGTGCTACTAACCAAGGACTACGCGGGAGCACTGAAGTAATAACTATGTGTGGTGCGTGAGGGTTTATGATGGTAAGTGAGTGGTGGGGTCAGATGTGAATTAATGAGTGAATGTTAAAAAATACCTGGCATGGGTGGGCTAAAAATATTTTAATAAACCTCTGTGCTGGTATTGCTAAAAGGAGTGTGGTGGAGGTATTTTGTATTTAATGTACAGTACCTCTCGTGTGCGTCGACATGTTTCAAAGCGTAAAGCTTCTTCTTCAGGACGGGGTGCACAGATCCCCACCTTACTCACTTCAGGGTTGTGTATTGTTGTTAAATTACAAACAATATATGTGAAATAAATGCGAAAATTAGACAGAATGTGCCTAATTACTAGATTCCAAATCATAAGTACCTGCAATGAGGACCTGAAATCAAAAGAACACAGGGAAGAAAAAAGGTACTGGGGTTTTTAGTTACAACATCCAGCACGTTGGGCTAATGACCTAAAAAGGTGAAAAAGCACTCTCTAGACATAATATGTCATCCTAATTCAGTGCAGTGCCCTGTGAAAAATGATAGGCACGTACAAGACTGACGAACATATTACATAAAACACACACTCTATCATAAGTCCACTGGTTGCTTAGGTGGTCTATGTTTCAAAGAAGTTCTTTGCTGAGGTGTACAAAAGAGGGAGGAGGTAAGGAAGGAACAGTGCATACTTGCTACAAATTGGGGAATGGCATCATGAGCCTGTAATAAGGAGGGACCCCGTGCACAATGGCACTCTGCAAAGTAAGTAAGGAAGAAACACACAGTCTTAGTTTAGCGCTTAGGCTAGTACTCACTTTGTAGCTGTGTTGGGGTTCACGTGGTTTTCTCATCAGCTACGCCGTTCTTACAATACGGGAGGTGCTCCCTGCCAAGTCTGTCCCATCCGCGGCTCCGTGGATAAAAGTGGAGCGCGGCCGGACCAGTATAAGTACTCTACTTAATTGGATGATTGGTAAGTCATTGAAAACAGCCAAGCAAAAGTTCTGTGTCAGGTCAGGTGTATCCGGTCGTGGTTACGGGCCAAGAGGCCTATTGCGCCTCTCCTGTGGACGGGTCAGAGCTCGTCCGCGCATGAGCGTTAGTAGGATCCCATTGGAACTAGTGCACTGAATAGCCATTCGCTAATCACATGCGTGGAGTGTCTTTCTCAAAGTGACAAAAGGCCAAGTAATAAACTCCCCACGGAGGTTCTAGTTTATGTTATGTTATGTTATGGAATATTTATTTAGCGCCTATCACCGCCGGTCTCTAAGCGCTTAACAGAAGAACATAACACACTGGTGCCCATAGAACCCTCAGCTGTTCCACCGCCTAAACTGTCATGAAAGCCTTTCTGAAAAGATGGGTTTTTAGTTTCTTTCTGAAGGGTAGAATCTGTGATTCCTCCTTCAAGGTGGGCGGGAGCTCATTCCACAGTTGCGGGAGAAGCACAGACAGGGCCCTGCCTCCTTTGGTTTTTAGTTTGAACCTAGGTTGACTCAGATTGGAGGTTGTTCCTGAGCGCAAGGGTCTCCCGGGAACATACCTCTTCAAACGTTGCTTGATGTACTCTGGGGCTTTCCCAAAGAGTGCCTTATGGGCCACACAGAGACATTTAAACTGGACTCGAAATTTCACTGGAAGCCAGTGCAACTTCTGAAGCAGGGGGGTAGCGTGCGAGTTTCTAGGCAGGGAGTGCATCGTTCTGTATTACCTGCAGCTTCCTCAACAGCTTCTGTGGCAGGCCAAGATATAAGGCATTGCCATAGTCAAGTCTCAAAATGACTGTGGCGGATACGATCGATTGCAGGGTGGAGGCGGATAAGTAGAGGACTAGCTTTCGTAGTTGCCTCAACACACCTATGCAAGATCCGACGACAGCAGAAACTTGAGGGGCCATTGAGAGATCCGCGTCGATCCTTTGCCCTAAGCTTTTTACTACAGCACCAGGATGCGGGTGGTTCCCAATTCAGGGGGCCAGTACAGGTCACTCCAGGGATCCTCTTTGTTAATGATCACCAGCACCTCCGTTTTGTCAGCGTTCACTTTCAACAGATTGTTAGTCATCCAGTTGACCGTGAAGCTGAGCAGATTCCTCACTGATTCCTGGGCCCCTTTGGTGTCATCCAGCCGGACTAATAGCTGGGTATCATCTGCGTAATTGAAAATTTCGCAGTTCATACGCATAAGCTCCTCCACCAATGGTTGTAAATAGATATTAAAAAGCAGGGGGGATAGAGCCGACCCCTGGGGCACCCCCCAAGTCACCTCACTGATCCCAGACAGTTGGTCTCCTAGCTGCACTCTCTGGGTTCGACCTGACAGGAAGGATTCTAGCCACTTTAGCACCTGGCCTGTGATCCCCAGTTTCGCGATACGGTCCAGCAAGATGGTGTGGCTGACCGTATCAAAAGCCGCCGATAAGTCTAAGAGAATCAGGGCGCATGGCTGTTTATTATCTGCCCTGACTCCCAGCTCATCGGCGACCGAGGCCATGACTAGTTCTGTGCTATGTTGGGGCCGGAACCCTGCCTGCCTAGCAAGAAGGAGATGGTGTTCTTCCAGAAGGCCGGCTGGGGTGCTAAGGACGTGCTTTTCTAGGATCTTGCTTAGAAAAGGTAACTGCGAAATGGGCCTGTAGTTTTTTAAGGCTTTCGTGTCCGTTCCTGCTTTCTTTAAAAGTGGGGAGACCTTGGCTTCTTTCATCTGAGTTGGCAGATAACCTGTTTTCAGTGAGTTATTCAGTAAACTCAGTACCTGGGGCTGGATGCCTGGCAGGGCCATTTTAAAAATTTTAGGGGGACATGGATCTATATTTGAGCCTGACTTGATCTGTCCGACTAGTTCTGCTAGGCACTTGTCGTCGATGGGGGGGAAACTATTCAAAGTCATGGATGGCACCTGAGCAATCTGGCTAGGCAGCATGGTTGTAGCTGGCCGTGCATTAATGTCAGTGATGATATCCTGTACCTTCCGAAGAAAGAAAGTTTGGAAGGAGTCACAGTCTGGTTGATCGCACGCAGAGATTTTCCCTTCTCGTTGTGTGAGTTCCCTTAGTATCGTAAAGGTCTCTCGCTGTATGTTTATCGCCTCCCTAATTCTTCCCTCATAGAAAGCAGCCTTTCTTTCCAGGATGTCTGCCTTATATTTTGAAAGCAAGGTTTTAAAAGTTTCAGCCTCAGTTTGACAGTAGTGGAGTCTCCACCTTCTCTCTGCCTTACGAAGGGCTTGCTTCTTCTGTTTCAAGGAGGCGTCAAACCATGGCGCCCCTTTCCCTTTAGTTCTAGTACTCTCCATCTGCTCATGGACAAGTTTATCCAGAGCGGCGAGCATCCAGGTCTTTAGCATCCTAGCATCATGGTCCAAATCTGTACCACTCATTTTAGGGGGGGTAGAGGAGAGCAGGGTCACGATTAGAAGGTCGGCTTCCAGCTTGTTCCAAGGTCGAATTTTCCTCTGTAGTTTATTTGTGGAAGCCCGCACAGGGTCACCTGGAACCCAGCACTTTATCATGAAGTGGTCCGACCAAATGCATGGACTAACCTCCGTTATTTCTGTGTTAGGCAAGGAGGACCAAACAAGGTCCAGTGTATGGCCTTTCACGTGAGTCGGGCCCACCACTAACTGTTGCAGGTTGAGCACCGAGAGATTGGCTTCGAACTCAGTCTCCGTGGGGTCCCTGGGTACTTTGTCCCAGTGGTAATTGAAATCGCCTACCACCAGAAGGGACTTGTATCTGGTGGCCAAGTCCGTCAGAAGTTCGAAAAGGATATCATTGAAATCCGGAGAGCTTTGCGGCGGGCGATAAACTACCAGTATTACTATGCATGAGGATTTAAACGAAACTTTAATCCCTAACAGCTCTGCACAGGCACAGTTTTGTGATATAATCTCTTTCACTACGAGACATTTTTTGAACAAAAAGGCCACACCCCCCCCTCTACAATCATTTGGGCGATTATGCCAGATCGCGTCATAGTCTGAGGGTAGGGCAGCCAAGATGTCGGGCGTAGAAGCGGAGCCAAGCCATGTCTCTGAGAGGGCGAGAATATCAATGTCTCCATCGAGCAGTAGAGAAAAGACTTCTAGGTGATGCTTTTGTAAAGAGCGCGTATTAAGTGTCGCTAATATTAGGCCATGTGACTGCCGGCCAGTGAATGTGGGGAGAATCCTGGGGCCTGTACCTGTGGTCTGCACCAGGGCATCAGCTTGCAAGTTAGCCAAGGTAACTTCATCTAGACAGATAGAGTCTGTCTTTAGTGCCCATAAGGCATCAGGCGAGTATGTACGGATTAGACCAGAGTTTGTGGCCCCTGGGCCCGTCCTGGCCTGGACGGGCACAGCGCGATGCTGCGCGCGATCGCTGCGCGCCTGCATACTAGTGGATATTTATGGTATATGGCAGAAAGGCACTCGCAAAGACTAGCCCGCTAACCCCCAAAACGTGGTGTCAGCGTCTCTAGCCCACACCCAAGATGGCGGACGGGCGTGAGGCGGCGAGGGAATCACCGAAATGGTGAGATGTGTTTTTAAATCCAATTATGGTGCAAGCAATGCGAGAGATGGGGAGCGTGGGGTCAATAAACAATATTCGGGCTAAAATTCGGTCTCTAAAGCATTTTTCGATCGTAAGCAAATTTTAACAGCAACAGCAGTTTAAAAAGGAGCTAGCCTCCAACAGTATAAAAGCGATAACAATCCTTTGGTTGCAGCAGCGGCAAGTCGTTCTAGTTCTGATCGGCGCACTGGCCGAGTGACCTCCTAAATAGCCTTGCCTGAAAGGCACTCGCAAAGACTAGCCCGCTAACCCCCAAAACGTGGTGTCAGCGTCTCTAGCCCACACCCAAGATGGCGGACGGGCGTGAGGCGGCGAGGGAATCACCAAAATGGTGAGATGTGTTTTTAAATCCAATTATGGTGCAAGCAATGCAAGAGTTGGGGAGCGTGGGGTCACTAAACAATATTCGGGCTAAAATTCGGTCTCTAAAGCATTTTTCGATCGTAAGCAAATTTTAACAGCAACAACAGTTTAAAAAGAAGCTATCCTCCAACACCAACATTATAAATCGATAACAATTCTTTGGTTGCAGCAGCGGCAAGTCGTTCTAGTTCTGATCGGCGCACTGGCCGAGTGACCTCCTAAATAGCCTTGCCTGAAAGGCACTCGCAAAGACTAGCCCGCTAACCCCCAAAACGTGGTGTCAGCGTCTCTAGCCCACACCCAAGATGGGGGACGGGCGTGAGGCGGCGAGGGAATCACCGAAATGGTGAGATGTGTTTTTCAATCCAATTATGGTGCAAGCAATGCGAGAGATGGGGAGCGTGGGATCACTAAACAATATTCGGTACAGAGGAAAAAACAGGATATTGTAACCTACTGTTCGATCTGCTCAGTTTCATTTGAAACTAACGCGCTGAACAATCATTTGTATTGTGCAAGCGTGGAATGTCACTTTCCTCGCTGCAAAGGCAATGAATTTTAATCAAAAAAGGGGTGTTTCTGGTTTATAATTTATATACCCAAACTGAAAAATGGGTACTACGGAGAAGACAGGAGATTGTAACCTGCTGTCAGATAGGTGCAGCAAAACACTCTTGCATGATGACGAAGTTAGATCTATTGAATTCCGTAACATACCATCACATGAATTTCTAGCGACCAGGTATTGTAGGTAGACTAAACGGGTTCTGTTATCCACAAGCTTACACGCCCGCACTGGTCACACATCCCTTCACAGCGCCAGTAGGCGTAACGAAAAGGGCAAGGTGGTTTTCTTAAAATGATTAAGAATGCAAACACATCCGCACAATGTTGGTCTGTGCAGCCTGGGCGAGTGATGTTAAAGTTGATAATGATGGCCTCAAACAAAGAAATGGATATAAGGAGGTAGCTAACTGAATTGATTCCAAGGAACATCATCTTTTAATCCATCAGTGTTGGTCCTTAGGCAAAAAAACCAGCGTTGCTCCTTCTCAAAGAGCCTATTCTCTGAGGGTAGCTGTTCTAATATTGTCCAGTTCAAATCATTCACTGTATGTGTTTGACAAGAAATGCGATGCCATCTTAGTCGTACTCTTCTTACATCTGACATTACTTTTGTGTTCTCCTATCCTGATCTTGGCTGGTCTTGACGTCATGCCGAGGTACTCGAGGCCGTATGGGCACGTTATCATGTACACTACATTATGGCTGTTACAGTTGGTAAATTTCCTTTGTTCCCATTCGCTGCCATTGCGGAATTTAGTTTAAGTCAAGGGGTGCTACAAGGGACTTATTTAGAACAGATTTAAATTGATTAATGAGTTGTACATATGTAACGCACTCTCTTGTATCCACAGGATAACCGTCTTATATCAACTGTAACAAATATATTGGTGGAAGGCAAAAGGAACACATAGAGCAAGAATCGTATTCAGTGTTCAAACAATTTTTTTACTGCAACAAAAGTAGGGAGACAAATACAAATGAAGTAAAGCAAAAAGGTCATGAACAGAGGTCAATCAAATTTTCACTACAGTTCATAACTAGGAACATCAACTCCAGATATTTAAAGACACAACCAAAATTAATTAATAAAAGAAGGTTGTGAATTGGTGACAGAGCAACGTAACAGGAGATGATGGAGTGTCGACGTTTCGGTCTAGGTAGCAGTCGTCAGATAGACCATCATCAGGACGGTGTTTTTCTATGCAGGAAAAACTCCCTATGCAAAATAATAAATGCAATATTATAAACAAATGTCTTTGAAATTAGAAATACATTAATAAATATATACATGCTCTATGTGTCAAATAAAACTTATGTATCCATTTATTCTCAGAGATCACTCCTTCCTAGTAACCACTGAGAAATGGTTTCTAAAATAAACCTGAGGCAATGTAGCTCAAAAAGTAAATCTGCGTATCTTTCACATGATAAAACTAATACGTTAAAACAATTTTGAAAACGTGTACAGTTATTCATTTATAAAAAAGAAGAACTAATGTTCATTAAAAAAAACTTGCCAAAGATTTCATTTGAATTAGGCAAAAATATGTACAAACATTTCTAAACTAACAAAAACTTGGTATTACCATTCAAATTCTTCATTGGTTCCGATGGCACATTACATCGAGCATTAGTCAATATGGTTGGACTGTTACCTCAAATTACCAAATAAACACACTGGCTAAGGGTGAAACAGTGAGTGAGGACATATTTAGAACGAAAGTCAATACATTGGCGCATCTATCAGAACATCAATCAAAAGAGGTTAGTTCGGTTTGTCACCTTGAATCCTCAAGTGGATCTTTTATAAGCACGGAAACAGCAATGGCGTGTGGCAAGAATGTCTCATATAAGTGCGGAAACAGCAATGGCGTGTGGCAAAGATGTCCGACACGGAGCTTCAACTAGAAAATAAGTAAAATGTGGAGTCCTATAAAGAGCCGGAGTCAACAACCAAAAACTCAATTTGTTTGATTGGATAAACAAAACATCATACCTTAAATTTAAGAAGTACGGGCTATGGCTGTTTGCCAAATTTCACGTGCAGATTAACATCAGGGATTTCTGTGGGAAGTTAATGTTGAGTTGTTTTAGTGGTCTGTGACATATTTCGAATCTGAAAAGTTTAACTTTAGAACTATAGCGCTAAGTTGTAGTTCAAACGTGGCTAAAAGTCACTGCTGAAACTGATCTGTGTTTAAACTGTTGGCATCACATAGCAGAAAAGGGGTATAAGTTACCGTTAGTCGGAACCCGATTCGTTTCAAATAATCACAATGCTAATGAATTGCCAATATGAGACAGAACAATGTAGACATTTGTCCCAAATGGCATATGACTCGTTTTAGATTTAACTGAATGCTAAATACAACTATGGAGAAGTGTTGATTTGTTATTAAAATAAAAATAAAAACCGATTTTTTACAAAACGAGGGCCGAAATTTACTCGCATTAGTTCTGTTCCCCTCGCCACGAAACAGGCTACTTACTTTTAAGCAGTATTCAGAACCGGCATACGGGCGCGTCGTCATCAGTTGTTTGGAAACATGGAGATGACTCGAATCAGAGGGTTATATGTCCGTGTACCGGAAGTATTACGGACGGAAACCGGAAGTGAATCGTTATTCAGTCGCTTCGTTTATTATTTATATTATTCAAACCTTGGTTCTATATAGTATATGCCATGTTTATGTATGTTTATTCGAGATAGGCAAATGGCATATGTCTGGGTCTATCTGTACAAGTTTCGGTGCAACAACTCGAGGATTTTACAGTGTTATTAACGCGAAGAGACTAAAGTGGTCGCCATCTTGGATTGGGAAATATTTCTTAAACGGATCGCTATTGTCGATGGATCCAATTAACTACACATTACAATGGAGAATGTTTCATCAAAAGAGGAAAAAATAATTAAATGCCAAATTTTGTGACAAAGTGCTTATATGTCAGGATTCATTGTGACAGAACAAACAATGTCAGTCATAGTGTAAATAGATCTTAATCATTGATACAAAAGTGGCAGAGCCTGTTCAATATACATGATTATTTCGCAGTTACACCAGTATTGTAGTGATTCAAACATATATATATCCAGCTAGATCTGTTATTGTTGACATACTTCAAATAGCACCACTAGTTGACCAAAGACTTCCTATGACTAAAGGCATGCCAAGGCATGCCACTCTGTACATGAATTTAGACCATGTCTGACTGAGTCTGCCAAGCAGATCCAGCGTTGTTCTTTAAGAGTTAATAAATGGTCTACATTAGGTTGCCTGATTGTAGGTTTTATCACTTCTACCACATACCAGAGAAGTTCATGTTCACTGTGATTTTTTGAAGAATAATGGTCAACTAATGGGGCATTTTCCGTCTGGCAGCGAATTCTTGACTGATGTTGTAGAATTCTTTTTTTAATTGGTTGTGTAGTTTTACCGAAGTATTTGAGTCCACAGGGGCACTCTATGCAATAAACAACATTGGTTGTATTGCAGTTTGAGAAGTTCTTTAAGAGAAAGTTCTTGTTGTTCAAATTGAATTGTTTCAAATTGGCGGTGGTGGAACAAGCAGCACAGTGGTTGCATTTGTAATGTCCCTTTAATGGACTTAGTTGTCGCATGTTGTCTACTAGTTCACTTACATTGTTCTTATAAGCATGTACTAGCCTGTCTCTAAGATTTCGGCCTCTCTTGAAGGCAAACGTTGGTTTATCTACCAATTCTGGTAGATCTGAGAGAAGAGACCAGTTTTTTGCAATCACCTTTTTGATTGAGTTGCTGGATGTACCAAAAGTTGTAACACATACCAATTTGGGTTCAGTATCTCTTTCTTTGACCTGTAAGAGTAGGTTTCGGTCATTGTACCAAGCCCGTTTTAAAGACTGTTTGAGTAATCTATTTGGATACCCTCGCGAGAGCAACTTCAATTTGAGTATTTGTGCTTCTTTGAAGTAGTCAGCACGTCTAGTACAATTTCTACGCAAACGTAGAAATTGACCAAATGGTAGGCCATCTCGAAGGGCTTGGGGATGGCAACTGTTATATTTTAAAAGGGTGTTTTTAGCAGTTGGTTTGGTGTACAAGGTAGTATACAAGGTATTATCTTCATTGGTTTTGATAGATATGTCTAGAAAGTCCATACTAAGGTTGTCAGAGACCATAGTGAATTTTAAATTAGAGTTTTGAGAATTGATCCAATCATGAAAACTGGTCAGTTCAGTGGAACTACCATGCCAAATAAAAAAGATATCGTCTATGTAACGCAGCCAACATCTTAGATGGGCTGCGAAGGGGTTGTTAGAGCTATAGATAACATTTTCCTCAAAGTTGGACACATAGATATTGGCAATATCCGGAGCAAAGACTGCGCCCATGGCGACTCCTTTCAGCTGTTGATAAAAGGATTTTTCATAAATGAAAAAGTTTTCACAAAGCGGAATTCTCAAACAATCAATAATATATTCCGATGGAACCTGGTGGGGTCTTGGTCTACCATCAAGCAAAGTAAGTAAAATGCTTAATATCTCCTCTTGCGGGATGTTAGTGTATAAACTTTCAATGTCCATGGACACTAAAAGTTCTACATTGCTGTCAAAGGGAATGTTTTCAACCTTGTTAATGACTGCCATCGTGTCCCTAATATAGTTATCATTCTCAGTTGCAAAGGGACGGATGAAGAAATCTGCATATTGTGCCAGGGGCTTGAGGATGGAATTGCACCCTGACACAATAGGGCGTCCAGGTGGATTGGTTTGGTTCTTATGGATTTTAGGCAATATATATATTGCAGGGACGGTTGGGGCTTTATTGATGAAAAATGATGCCTCTTTGTCGCTTAACCAACCTCCATCGATACCTGCCCTTGCTAGGTCATGGATACGTTTCTCCAGTTTTGTGGTTGGATTACATGGTAATCTTTGGTAGTTGGATACTACTGAAAGTTGTTTTTTCAATTCGAGGTTATAGGCTTTCTCGTCCCAGAGTACTATTCCACCGCCTTTATCAGCCGGTTTGAAAATAGTGTCTGGGAGAGATTGTAGATGAAAAAGTGCCTTTTGTTGTGCTTTGGTTAAGTTGAATGGAACCCATTTAGGTTGTTTCAATAGATGCTCTACTTGAGTCATTACAACATTTTCAAAGGTGATAATTTCCTTGGCAACCATATTATTGGTAGGAAAGAAAGTAGATGATGGACGTAAACCAGTTACATCAACCGACACGGTTGAGGTTTTGTCAGCAAAGAAATTTTTAAGACGGATCGCTCTAAAGAACTTGTAGAGCTCCAACTTGGTGGTGAACAATTCATTTTTAAAAGTTGGAACAAAGGACAAACCATGTGAAAGGACTGATATTTCATCGGCTGACAGAAGATGTGTGGAAAGATTAAAGATGGGTACACTTACATTTTTTTCTTTTTCTTTTACCACTCGTAATACTGGTTCCTCGTTCGTCTGAACCCTGGGGTGTAGTTGTTGCGCCCCCATCCTCTGCGTGATTGTCTCTGTTGGCCCCGTATTGGTTGGCCTTGTCCTCTCTGGCCCTGTCCTAAAAAAGGCTGTCTGGAGGTTGATGGTTGTTCCTGTGCGCCTCTCTGTTGATGGATTGATACCGATTCGTTTTCTGAATCTGAGTCGGTACCTGAAAAGGTGACCCTCTTTTGTTGGCCACGAGGGAGACCCTGTTGTTGCCCCTGTGGTTGGTAAAAGTCTTTATTAAGATAGGGGTAGGTCCTCTCTTTATTGTATCTCTTGATGTCTAACTGCAATTTAGATGTCTTCTTTTGCGAGTTAAAGGTTTCAAAATCTTTTATGGTAAGATTTATTTTATCTAAAAGAGCCTTGGCGTTCACAATGGTGGAATCAGAGTTGATTTTCGGAATATATTATTGATTGTTTGAGAATTCCGCTTTGTGAAAACTTTTTCATTTATGAAAAATCCTTTTATCAACAGCTGAAAGGAGTCGCCATGGGCGCAGTCTTTGCTCCGGATATTGCCAATATCTATGTGTCCAACTTTGAGGAAAATGTTATCTATAGCTCTAACAACCCCTTCGCAGCCCATCTAAGATGTTGGCTGCGTTACATAGACGATATCTTTTTTATTTGGCATGGTAGTTCCACTGAACTGACCAGTTTTCATGATTGGATCAATTCTCAAAACTCTAATTTAAAATTCACTATGGTCTCTGACAACCTTAGTATGGACTTTCTAGACATATCTATCAAAACCAATGAAGATAATACCTTGTATACTACCTTGTACACCAAACCAACTGCTAAAAACACCCTTTTAAAATATAGCAGTTGCCATCCCCAAGCCCTTCGAGATGGCCTACCATTTGGTCAATTTCTACGTTTGCGTAGAAATTGTACTAGACGTGCTGACTACTTCAAAGAAGCACAAATACTCAAATTGAAGTTGCTCTCGCGAGGGTATCCAAATAGATTACTCAAACAGTCTTTAAAACGGGCTTGGTACAATGACCGAAACCTACTCTTACAGGTCAAAGAAAGAGATACTGAACCCAAATTGGTATGTGTTACAACTTTTGGTACATCCAGCAACTCAATCAAAAAGGTGATTGCAAAAAACTGGTCTCTTCTCTCAGATCTACCAGAATTGGTAGATAAACCAACGTTTGCCTTCAAGAGAGGCCGAAATCTTAGAGACAGGCTAGTACATGCTTATAAGAACAATGTAAATGAACTAGTAGACAACATGCGACAACTAAGTCCATTAAAGGGACATTACAAATGCAACCACTGTGCTGCTTGTTCCACCACCGCCAATTTGAAACAATTCAATTTGAACAACAAGAACTTTCTCTTAAAGAACTTCTCAAACTGCAATACAACCAATGTTGTTTATTGCATAGAGTGCCCCTGTGGACTCAAATACTTCGGTAAAACTACACAACCAATTAAAAAAAGAATTCTACAACATCAGTCAAGAATTCGCTGCCAGACGGAAAATGCCCCATTAGTTGACCATTATTCTTCAAAAAATCACAGTGAACATGAACTTCTCTGGTATGTGGTAGAAGTGATAAAACCTACAATCAGGCAACCTAATGTAGACCATTTATTAACTCTTAAAGAACAACGCTGGATCTACTTGGCAGACTCAGTCAGACATGGTCTAAATTCATGTACAGAGTGGCATGCCTTGGCATGCCTTTAGTCATAGGAAGTCTTTGGTCAACTAGTGGTGCTATTTGAAGTATGTCAACAATAACAGATCTAGCTGGATATATATATGTTTGAATCACTACAATACTGGTGTAACTGCGAAATAATCATGTATATTGAACAGGCTCTGCCACTTTTGTATCAATGATTAAGATCTATTTACACTATGACTGACATTGTTTGTTCTGTCACAATGAATCCTGACATATAAGCACTTTGTCACAAAATTTGGCATTTAATTATTTTTTCCTCTTTTGATGAAACATTCTCCATTGTAATGTGTAGTTAATTGGATCCATCGACAATAGCGATCCGTTTAAGAAATATTTCCCAATCCAAGATGGCGACCACTTTAGTCTCTTCGCGTTAATAACACTGTAAAATCCTCGAGTTGTTGCACCGAAACTTGTACAGATAGACCCAGACATATGCCATTTGCCTATCTCGAATAAACATACATAAACATGGCATATACTATATAGAACCAAGGTTTGAATAATATAAATAATAAACGAAGCGACTGAATAACGATTCACTTCCGGTTTCCGTCCGTAATACTTCCGGTACACGGACATATAACCCTCTGATTCGAGTCATCTCCATGTTTCCAAACAACTGATGACGACGCGCCCGTATGCCGGTTCTGAATACTGCTTAAAAGTAAGTAGCCTGTTTCGTGGCGAGGGGAACAGAACTAATGCGAGTAAATTTCGGCCCTCGTTTTGTAAAAAATCGGTTTTTATTTTTATTTTAATAACAAATCAACACTTCTCCATAGTTGTATTTAGCATTCAGTTAAATCTAAAACGAGTCATATGCCATTTGGGACAAATGTCTACATTGTTCTGTCTCATATTGGCAATTCATTAGCATTGTGATTATTTGAAACGAATCGGGTTCCGACTAACGGTAACTTATACCCCTTTTCTGCTATGTGATGCCAACAGTTTAAACACAGATCAGTTTCAGCAGTGACTTTTAGCCACGTTTGAACTACAACTTAGCGCTATAGTTCTAAAGTTAAACTTTTCAGATTCGAAATATGTCACAGACCACTAAAACAACTCAACATTAACTTCCCACAGAAATCCCTGATGTTAATCTGCACGTGAAATTTGGCAAACAGCCATAGCCCGTACTTCTTAAATTTAAGGTATGATGTTTTGTTTATCCAATCAAACAAATTGAGTTTTTGGTTGTTGACTCCGGCTCTTTATAGGACTCCACATTTTACTTATTTTCTAGTTGAAGCTCCGTGTCGGACATCTTTGCCACACGCCATTGCTGTTTCCGCACTTATATGAGACATTCTTGCCACACGCCATTGCTGTTTCCGTGCTTATAAAAGATCCACTTGAGGATTCAAGGTGACAAACCGAACTAACCTCTTTTGATTGATGTTCTGATAGATGCGCCAATGTATTGACTTTCGTTCTAAATATGTCCTCACTCACTGTTTCACCCTTAGCCAGTGTGTTTATTTGGTAATTTGAGGTAACAGTCCAACCATATTGACTAATGCTCGATGTAATGTGCCATCGGAACCAATGAAGAATTTGAATGGTAATACCAAGTTTTTGTTAGTTTAGAAATGTTTGTACATATTTTTGCCTAATTCAAATGAAATCTTTGGCAAGTTTTTTTTAATGAACATTAGTTCTTCTTTTTTATAAATGAATAACTGTACACGTTTTCAAAATTGTTTTAACGTATTAGTTTTATCATGTGAAAGATACGCAGATTTACTTTTTGAGCTACATTGCCTCAGGTTTATTTTAGAAACCATTTCTCAGTGGTTACTAGGAAGGAGTGATCTCTGAGAATAAATGGATACATAAGTTTTATTTGACACATAGAGCATGTATATATTTATTAATGTATTTCTAATTTCAAAGACATTTGTTTATAATATTGCATTTATTATTTTGCATAGGGAGTTTTTCCTGCATAGAAAAACACCGTCCTGATGATGGTCTATCTGACGACTGCTACCTAGACCGAAACGTCGACACTCCATCATCTCCTGTTACGTTGCTCTGTCACCAATTCACAACCTTCTTTTATTAATTAATTTTGGTTGTGTCTTTAAATATCTGGAGTTGATGTTCCTAGTTATGAACTGTAGTGAAAATTTGATTGACCTCTGTTCATGACCTTTTTGCTTTACTTCATTTGTATTTGTCTCCCTACTTTTGTTGCAGTAAAAAAATTGTTTGAACACTGAATACGATTCTTGCTCTATGTGTTCCTTTTGCCTTCCACCAATATATTTGTTACAGTTGATATAAGACGGTTATCCTGTGGATACAAGAGAGTGCGTTACATATGTACAACTCATTAATCAATTTAAATCTGTTCTAAATAAGTCCCTGTAGCACCCCTTGACTTAAACTACTTTGTGCCCAAGCCTACAAGGGTTTATTGGGTTTCCCCTGCCTTTAACAATTGCGGAATTTAAGCCGTTTACTTTTCATGGTTAGGTGGCAACTGCTACAGTTCCCACAGGGATGATGACCCTGAACCCATTGGGCAGTGGATTTCTCCGGTTGGTTTGTCGGGGGATGAGTGTGGACCAGGATATCTTTCAGGTTCCTGCCCCTCTTGTGAGCGAACAGTGGTTTTTCCAGGTTAAGGTCGCCGCCCACAAGTGTCCTCCAGTGTTTATTCATGATTTTAGAAATTTCGTTGGAGTGAGTGTTATAGGTGGTCACACAGATTGGTCTTGCGTTAGGGTCTTTTTTGACCTTGTCCTCCAAGAGTGCATCCCTGTTGTTATTGTGCGCTCTTTTCATAGCTCTGTCTATGGCTGGTGCAGGGTATTTTCGATTTTTGAGCTTACATTTTAGGTCCATTGCTTGTGCCTTGTAATTGCTCAAGTTGGAACAGTTCCGTCTAAGGCTGCGGAATTGGCCATAAGGGAGATTGTCACGTAGATGGCATGGGTGAAAACTATCGCACCTCAACAGACAGTTTTTGGACGTAGGTTTGAAATGCGTGGTCGTCTTCAATTTCCCTTGTTCTGGGTAGATGTTGAAATCTAGAAAAACCAGTTGGTCGCCTGACGTGGTGATGGTGAATTTCAGGAAAGGGTTCTGTGCATTAAGCCACACCATGAATTGCTCAATGGATTGGCTATCACCCTCCCAGATTACCAGCACATCGTCAATGTAGCGTCTCCAGGTCTTAATCTTCTGCTTATAGGGGTTACTCTGGTGGAGAATTTTGTAATCCTCCAGCTGGTGGACATAGAGACCACTTAAGCAAATAGAAAACTCACTGGAGAACAATCTTACATTCTGTCACCCATTCCTTTCAATTAACCTCCACAGTGATTTCGCCATACATCTAATTTACACCCCTGCGCATCAAGTGCAGGATCAAATCCCAAATATACTCTCGAACTGAAATGTAATGCTTACACTTGTTTTATTAATATAAATTCTCTCACTTTTTTCCTAGGTTAAAATCTCGGAAATATTCCGAAAATATGCATACGTAAGAACTTGTTTCCCAAATTATATGTTCTGTTATTTTTAGACCAAAACATAAAATGCAAGACAATAATAGAAACCAAAGAACACAATTGAACCCCAATTTAAAAAAAACAGTCATAGATGCATATTTGAACATCAATTTGATCCAATAGCCATACGTAATCTGTGAGGGACCATTCGTACAAGGATTTCCTTTATATCTAAATGTCCCTCTGCTTTTTTTGGATTCCTTAACATGCGAAGGCCTCGGCACGTTTCGGTGGTTTAAAAGCAATATACACAGAACCACCCTCTTCAGGACAAAAGTTAATATGGGGTCACTTTTCTCCTCATTATACACTTTGTACCTACATAAGAGAAAGAGAGAAATCAAATATAATTTAAGGCATTCACAATTAAATTTATCATCAGACAATCCATTCTCTATTGAGTGGCCTTAATCTATCATAGGTGACATATAGTCAGGGGCAGTGGTTCACAAACATTTATGTTTCAAATTTATAGCTTTTTTTAATATACATAACAAAAGTGAGGGAAAGTGTATTACATTTCACAATGAGGTAAATGAATTTCCTATCCACTGTCTGCCATATTATTAGGGCAGATCCCAATTATTCCATCCAAACTAACATACACCTGCCATTCATACTTCATTCATACGCTTATATCACTTGTACTAACCGTTAGAGCTATCCTCTATATTGTGAAGTAGGGCCGGATGTAGTCCTTTCCTTGTTCCTTGTTTTACTTATAAGTCTATTTCTGATGAAAGACTGGGAAAAATACATATTCATGAGGATTTATCTCTACTCGGTTCTTTCTAAATCCATCTTTCTGTTCTATTTATTTACCTTTATAATTCCTGATATGGATTGTGGTAAATCTTTTTCTTCCTAATAGGTCGTGGCCTCTTTTGAAAAGATCCTTCAATCGATCATACATCTTAAAAATACGTGCATCTGTTGTGGAGATACAATAAAAATAGCAAACAAGTCCATAAATCACCTAACTCCTTTTTCCTTTAGTTGATGTACTCAATGAATAAATTTAGGTTACATTTTTTGATCGCAGCTTATCGTTCATTAAAAATGGATTTAAAATTCTGTTCACAGAAATTCGCTTTGGGAGTCGTTATTCTACCCGTATGGTTCCCCCTTCTCTCGGTAGACTCTTGATATGTCTACCCAGTGGGGTCCAGAAACTTTTAGATCTGTAAGAATTGCAGGGAAATATGGGCAGTCATGTGTTTTCTAATGACTTTTTAATAATCCCTTGCTTTCCTTCTCTCTCACCGCTTTAGATGTTCTATCTCGCTTATTATGCATATTTAAAGGGACTGTTTAGTAAGTGAATGTTGTCTCTTGAACCCTAACTGTTGTCCCTCTTTGCAGCATCTCACATTATATGTCTGTATTTGGCTCTCGGGGCTTCAAGAGACATTAATACTTCATTTCTTTCCCCTCTCGATCTGCCCTGTCATTTAATTCGACAAACCTCCCAATTTCTCTTTATGGAACGTTTCGGTTCAACCATCATGGTATAAGGCTTTTCTTATGTCTACCTCGCAGCCAAGTTTGTTCTATATTTATTTACATTATATACCCGACGTTTCAGGAGATGACCACGCCACACTCCTTTCTCCACGTGGTCTCTACTATTTTTTAGGATAACGGACCACTCTGTATTTCTGTTTTGTGGGCGATAGAATCCCCCCTCTTTTTTTTAATTAAAACAGCTTCTCCGGTTCACTTTAAAGATCCTGCGTCCCATGGCTTCCCTCTATCTCCTCACTGCTCAAATATGGAACACTACTAACGGTCCTTACTATCTACGCCAGGGTCTGTATAAGATCTCATTCCTCAGAGTGCCTTACCTTTGCGAAGAGTGACATACAGTGCAATAGCATAAGAATATTGTATAGTGGTGTAGCATAGACTGGAGTGGCATACAGTAGGGTGGGATAAAATGGAATACCACACAGAAGAGTGGCAAAGAGTGGTGTTGCGTACAGTGTAATAGCATTGAGTGGAGTGGCGTACTGTAGAATAGCATAGAGTGGAGTTGTGGACAGTAGAATAGCGTACAGTGGAGTAGCATAGACTTGAGTGGCATACAGTGGAGTGGGGTAGAGTGGAGTGGCATACAGTGGAATATCAGAGTGGAGTGGCGTACACTGCAGTGGCATATAGGAGAATAGCATATAGTGAAATAGGGTATAGTGGAGTAGAGTAGAGTGGCATTCAGTGGAGTGGCATACACTGGGATAGTGTACAGTGGAATGCATAGACAACGTAACGTAGAGAAGTAACGTACAGTAGAGTCGTGTAGACTGCAGTGACGCGGAGAAGAGTTGCACACAGTGTAATAGCGCAGAGTGGAGATGCATGCAGTGTAATAGTGTAAAGTAGAGTTGTATATAGTGGAGTGTCGTAGACTGTAACATCATATAGTAAAGTGGCGCACAGTGAGGTGGTGTAGACTGGAGTGTTGAACAGCGAAGTGAGGTAGAGTGTAATAACATACAGTGGAGTGGTGCCCAGTGGAATAGCATAGAATGAAGTGGAGTGGTATAAACTGCAGTGGCACAGAGTGGAGTATCGTACACTGTAGTGGCGTACAGTGAAATAGCGTACAGTGGAGTGTTCTAGATTGGAATGGCATTCAGTGAAATAGTGTGGAGTGGAGTGGCGTTACAGAGGAACAGCATACAGTAAAAGGCGTACACAGTAGTGGTGTAGATTGGAGTGGGGTACAGTGAAGCGGATTAGAGTTGAATACCACACAGTGGGGTGGGGTAGAGTGGAGTTGCATACAGTGTAATAGCGTAGAGTGTAGTACAGTGGAGTGGTGTAGAGTGGAATACCAAAGAGTGGAGTAGCGTACAATGGAGTTGTGCACGTTGGACTGGAGTGGCATACAGTGGAGAGCTGTAGACAGGAATTAAGTGGAGTGGCATCCAATGGAATAGCGTAGAAGGGAGTTTCGTAGAATGGATTGCCATAGATTGGAGTGGCGTACAGTGGAGTGTCCTAAATTAGAATAGCTTAGAGTGGAGTGGCATGCAGTTGAATAGCGAATAGTGGAGTATCCTACAGTGAAATACTGTAGGGGGGGTTGGTGTGCAGTGCCGTGGAGGGGAATAAGGATGTAGTTGAAAATTTGGAGGAATGTAGATTATGGTGTGCGGAGTAATGCAATTCAGCGACTTGGCTGCATTAGGTTTCTCCAAATGTAGAAAGCAACGCATTGTGGCTTTGTGTTGTTTGGTAAATCTTACATAAGTATTGTGTTGCCCTTGCAGCACTATGCATAACGCAAGGTTAATACAATGCACTACCAACTCTGTCCCTTGTAATCTATTGTGCCATGGTATACTGCCGTAAATTTGTGGTATACTGTGGTACATGGCGATAATAACCTAATACATAATTGCCTTTACAAAAATAAAGGGCAGCCCATTTCTGGTTAGTATACTTTAGGTGTGTTGTGGCTTAGGGCCTTAAATATAGGTAAGTAGTAGGTTTTATTGTTGTTCCATGCCTACTACCACTTTATTAAAGGGGTAATATGTATGGAAATGTATTTATATTTTTCTATATACTTTTTTAACTCGTTTATATAGTACCACTGCTAGTACCTAGTACATACAGAGTTTTTTTACCAAATGTACCTTTTTTTGCAATTTTTTTAAGTAATGCAGTAATTTGTAGGTATTACCACAGTACTGTGTAGACTTTTTTCATAATTAAATATGCAACAAAAACAATTAGGACACTTTAGTACACTAGTACCACAGTACTACCTAGGTAATTTCTATACCTATTACCACGTTCATTACTAGAACTCCAGCAAAGCGGCCTTAACACAAGATTGATGCCTTGAATATTTGTAAAGGGAGTAGTTTTTGAATCAGATAATGGCTTTTAATTTGCATTTACCGCTGTAATTTTGCGGAACAGATATCACTAAGTTTAAATTCTTTATAAGTCTACTAGCAGCCCGTCCTTGTCCGGGAGCAATCAGGCTTCCCTGACCCCCGCCCGCCCCAACATTGTCCAGGAGCCTGGGCCCCCGCCCGGCCCGTCCCCAGCCTGCCCAGACCCCCGCCTGCCCTGACATTGTCTGTGGGTCACCTTACCTCAGCCGCCGCTCCTCCCCTGCGCTCCTCAGTTTACCACTCCGCCGCTCCTCGCTGCCGCTGGTCACCGCTCCTCCCGCCTGTCCGCTGCTCGTCACCTCAATGCTCCTCCCGCTTGTCCGCTGCTGGTCACCGGTCCTCCGGCCTGTCCGCTGCTCCTCACGTCACCGCTCCTCCCCCGCGGCATGTCCGGCGCTCCTGGACGCCGCTCCTCCCCGCACTCCTGACGTGAGCACGCACGTCTCGGCCGGCGCTACTCTCGAGGGACTACTTGTTTTTTTAATGTACATTTCTTAAATAACGTTTTTTAAAAAAATATATATAGCCTATAACCATCTGCACACCCTGACGATTACAACAGTGTATCGGGTGTGTGGATTGGCGCTGTTGTTCCCGAGTTTACCCGCCTCAAAGCCACAAAGTTCTTCCTTTATTATAGTAGTATAGAAAAATACTTACGTGTAATACCAGATGATAATCTGCACACCATAATCTATAGCGCTGCCAAATTTCATTAAAGTCCAACTCACCGTTTTTCCGCTGTGTCCAACACAAAAAGTCTATGGAAAATACTTTTGGGGCAAAATATGTTTGGGGGAAACCCGCTTTTTAGAGTCGAGCCCACGAGTGCATGCGCTAGCGCATGTGTCTCGCATGCAGGAACTTTTTGTTTACAAAATCAGCTTGGAGCCCACCCATTACTTAACATTTGTGCGCCTCAGCAGCACTCTTCTTTCCAGAATCCCTAGTTGGCTGCTTTACATTTGTCAACAGGACGTGTGTCTCATGGAATAAATCTGGGTAATGAGATATAAAGGAAATAGGTCAGGCATTTAGGGTAATGATGTTAAAATACACACATGCTGTTAAAGCACAGTATGGTAACCTAACCGTCCATAAATTTCATGGACCGTCCATTTTTTGGACCTCCTGTCTGTTGTCCATGATGATCCCTTTCCCAGACGCCTTTTGTCTGTAATTCTGGACATTGAAGTGACCTGCACTGTCCCCCTGCAAGCATCCCCAATGTTCTGTAACTCTCCCTACAGGGGCCAGCTCGTACTCTTGCTGTGAACTAAGTGGCCTGCAGCAGCCCCTCCCCGATATGGCAAAGACTGCTATGGACCCATTCTCATTCCAATTACCGGACAATTATCACATACAGAATGATAATGGACCTCTCTGTGCAGTTACAGCATTTGTTGGGCCTCCTCCTGCCCCAGTCTAGGGCATGGCATTCTGCTTTGTTCAAGGGCCAATGTCACGTCACCAGGAGCCAAGATCTGGGGAGGTGTGCAGGGTGCATTTTAACACTTCTTACAGGATTAAAGGCACAGACTTCAGATCCCTTGTGTGGCAGCAATTTATAGGCTAAAAATATCAGTTGAACTCTGGCAAATGATGCATCTGTCTGAGAGATCTGAGTTTTGACATCATAAGGTAGTAGCGCAGAGGGATAGTGTGCCTGCAGCGAAGCGCAATGTGTAACATGCAGATAAAATAATTGTGTTTTTATGTAGAGAGCTCAGTGGGTTACTGTTTTTGTCACACAGACTTTTTTGTTAATTGTAGTTCATAAAATACAATCCTAATATAGCACCGTGAGCCATGAACCAAAATCAAACAGCAGCATGGAAACTGCAAGGCACGAGTTTGAAGCCTTATTGTATTTCTCCAATCATTTATTGATCTAAGGTTGATAACCAGGGTTCATTTGACTAGTAATAATTACTTATTAGCAAACACAATCCCAACCTCTATGTTACGTTTTAAATACAAGCTTGTAATTCTGCAGACTAAGCAGTCTTAACATATAATGCCTACCAGTGCGGATGACTTTTGACTCCTATACTTTGTAGTCCTCATTGTCTTAAGCAGGGCCACTGGAATTATGCATTCGGGAGGGCCAAATTACAAGGGAGGGTGAGTAAATTGTGCAACAAGAAAAGGCAAATGATGTGTCATTATGTAGGCACATTTTATAATAGTATTACTTCATTATTTTGTCCTTTATAAACTTTTTAACACTGGGCTGCACCTCATTTGTGCCAGTATAACACTTTAAAATAGAAATAAGCAACAGAAAGGTGGCGTTGGACTACGGAAAGCGACTTCCATAGTGTGGAAAAATGTTGCTGCGTTTTTACTAACTTTTTAATCATTTGAGCTAAAACCTGCAGAAGATGTGGCAGGTGATGAATTAGGTGGCAAATGCAGCAACTCCATATTTAAGCGAAAATCCCAGCGGACGGATAATTGAATAATTCCAGTGGCCCTGGTCTCAAGTGGCATTTCCTATACATTGGTTAAAACACTTATACAAGCCATTGTGTGCGTTATATAACACACTCACACACCCTATTCTACCCTACATACTTGGAAGCAGTGTAAAAGAAATTAACTAGACATGAGAGCGGGTCGATGTCAATATCGTTACCAGAAAAATTGAAAACTGACCGTGTTAGGCCAATTCTAAAAAAAAGCGATGGCTAATCCTCGAGAGCTGGTCAACTACAGACCCATTTCATTGCTCCAGTACACGTCTGGACCTATAGATACTCTGCCAGGAAGAACAGCTGTGCTGCTGAAGGACAGCTAATCTGTGGGATTGCTGCTCTGTAAGAACTGCTTTTCTGCTGTGCTGCCCTGCCAACTGCCTGCTGCCCTCTCTGCCTGGGTGAGAAGGACCAGACCTACACCACTTGAACACAGAGTGTCTCCAAGGGCTTGTATGCTTGCCTCCTGTTCTGCAGTCTCAGGGACATTAAAGACTGCCTGCAACTCTCCAACAGGCACCTGGACTCTGCCATCTGTTAGTCCTACCCTGTCCAGTGGTGCCAATCCAGTCCTGGGCCCTTGGTAATGACATTTTCTGTGACGCAGCATCAAAATCCACCCAGTCTCAACTTAGCGCCGGTTGGAACACATAGCTACTTCGAGGACTATGAAGCATCAACAGTGCCACTCGAGGACAATGCCTTGCCTTCATCGCCTGGAGCTCAACGACGACATGGGAGCCGACAGCGCAGCTTGACGATGACGCATTATCAATGCACCCACAGCTTGAAAACCACAAGGGACCCAACTGCATGATTCGTAGTCAATGCATCGCCTACAGTCCCGCGGATCGGCCCCAACACATCACCTCTTCCGCTCCTCATAGCTGCTCCTCGACGTTGCCGCTTGTCTCCGTGAAGGAATTGTTTCAGTGGAGCCTGCGTGGCTTCTGTATCCGACCCGTGCTCCATCGTTGGGGACTTGACTTTTCAGATTTGACCCAGTCCAGCACAACCAGATAGCCCTGATTGTTGCTTTAGGATTCTAAGCACTGTCTTTCAAGATATTCTTCAAAAATTCATAACTCCGGTTCTACTTATTGGATGTTTGTCGTTTTGGTCCTGTTTTGTTAATTAAATTAAGCTCTATGGGCCAGATGTAGGTAAATCACATTTACCGATTTTGAAATACCGAATTTTACCGATTCGGTATTTCTAAATCGGTAAATGGGATGTAGGTACCAACATCTGGATTAGTTACCGATTCCTTAAAAATTCAGTATTTACCGAATCGGTAAATACTGAATTGGTATTTGCTATTGAATCCTATGGGCCTTGAAGCCCATAGGATTCAATTCAAATACCGAATCGGTATTTACCGATTCGGTAAATACCGAATTTGTCAAGGGTGCAGGGGGTGTCACTTTGACACCCTCTAGCACCCCCAAAACGGGCATGTGTGCAATGTGGCACACAGACATGCCCTAAGGGCACGTCTGTCTGTCACATGGCACATGTGTACATGCACAGATGTGCATGTACACAGGAATCGGTATTTTACCATGGATTTGTATTCCATGGTAAAATACTGATTCTGAAAGCCATGGGCCAATGGAAAAATGGCTACCCACATATCAATCTAGCATTTTCGGTAATTTTACCGTATCGGTAAATATTACCGAATCGGTAAAATTACCGATTCTGTAATAATACCGATTCGGTAAAATTACCGAATATGTGCTCCTACATCTCCATAGCCCTTTACAGATCGGAAACGGCCGAAAATCGGTATTTTCGGCCGATTCCAATCGGTAAAGGGCTACCTACATCTGGGCCTAAGTTTCTTACCTGGCGTGGCTTATTTTGGTGTGGTGTTTTTCACAGTTTTGTAATATGTTGCACAAATACTTTACACATTACCTCTTATGTTAAGCCTGCCTGCTCTGTGCCCAGCGACCAGAGGTAAGCGCAGGTTATTTTAGCATGTGTATCTGACTTACCCTGACTAAAGTGGTGGTCTCTACTTGGACAGGGAGAGGACCTCTGCCAATTACAGACACCATTTCCAATGCAGCCCCTCTGGCCACCTACGTTGTCAACTTGCTTTTTCTTCCACTCCCGCCCAACCGTCCACCATACTTCCATTCTCAGCTTGCAGTTCCCGCCCCTCCCGCTCACCCTCAGTTGTCAGCCTGCTGCCCCATCCCGTCCCGCCCACCTTCTACTGTGAGTTTGGTTCCGCTTACCCCCTTGCTCTCCCACTGTTGTCTGTGTGCTTCCCCATTGTCTCTCACATGCCCTCTTCCCCCCACCAGAGTCCTCTTCCCCTGTGTTGTCTCAGCCCCAACCCAGTTACAATGTGCTTTTTTTTTTAGCACTGGCTGTATTGTAGCACTTTAAAAAATATATATTTTTGGTGATGCAGTACAGCAGCCGCACAGCTGTAGAGCATGGATAATTATTACAGACAAATTCCAATAGCTCCTGAAGGTGAAACCTTTTGGCTTTTCCAGTACTTGTTTCTTCCTGCCCCCTTGACCAACCAACGAAAAACTTTGCATCATTTGCCAATATAGAAGGGAGAATAGGTTGTGGTGATTCATCAAACAGGCGCAAAGATATTATTGGCCAAAAACCAGAGGAATTCCTATCTCTTGTAACCCTAACTATACCTATAGCCGCTCTGATATATGTGAGTGTGTGTGTTACTGTGTCAAGCTTGGACATATATATGATGTAATGATGTAGCATTGTTTCTTATTGGTCACATGTGCATTATTCCCATTGTGAATATCCTTGCTATTAAATTAAGACAGTGTCAGTTGCTTTGGCCTGGGGTCTCTTGTGCAGCTGTATTCTTTCTTGCTTCATTACACTTCAAATATAATGTAAAGGAGAGCGTTCATCCACATTTTGGCCAAGAGCTGATTTGAAGATATCTTTCGATTTTCAAGGTGTTTTTTCTCAAGAAAGATCTAGGTAGTATTTTTCCATTTGATCGTATTCAAGGCTATTTATTTAATTCTTCTCGTTAATTGGGTATTAACGGTTTCTCACGGCCGAATGACTTTATTTTCTTTCACTATTAACATGTCATTTTGTCATTATCCGAGCTGCCCTTATTTGAAAGCTAGAGCGCCTTGACTTTTTTGTTTGGCTCACCCTTTTTTGTGCCCTTGATTTATGACTGGCGGATTGTTGTCTAAATAATCACTAACTGCCCTCTAGTTAACCATCTCAGCAATAGACACCGTGCCTTTTATTTATTACCTGGTACCGGAGCACATATTTAGCTACATGTACTGCCTCTCATTTGTGGCACAAAGAAAATGACTTACTGTGCTTCTCAGTGTTGGGTTCAGCACCTCTGTCTTCTCCATATCGACTGTATCTGGATTTCACTGGTTGTCACTTCTGATTTGAATGTCAGCCAGCACTGCCACCTGCTGGGTGCTTTCAGAATTATTGTAAAAATTAATTTCATGGTTCCATGAAACTCGATAGGATTCTGCGGAGTTGTGCAAAGAGCGGAATTAGGCATATGACGCTGCTCGCGATGATTTTTGCAGAGGCCGCCGCACCCGCCCGCAGGGTGGGGGAGGCTCAAGGGCCGGCGCCATAACCCACGCGGTGCCAACAGGGGGGGGATGGAACTGGTCCTGGGCGCCCCGAAGCGGCCAGGACCAGCGGAAACGGGGTGCGCACCAGCCACCCCGACAGGAAGTGACCTTGTGACCTTGGCGCCCATGGGGGGCGACCAATGGCCAACCTTGCTACCTTTGAACCCCCCAATCAAAGGGGGTTCACCTGAAGCCCGTAGGGGGGCTCAAGGGGATTTAAACACCGCCGCTCCCCAACCAGAAGCACAACGTCTTCGAAGGAGCTGGGAGAGCGGCGCGACAACGACATCGTTTGAAGCCCACCCACCCACACCTGAGGAACAGCAGAGTCGCAGTGCTGGACAGTGGGGAAGGCGTTGGCGGAAATCCTACAATCGTTGGCTAACCAAACACACCGGTGGGCGGTGTGTAGGAGGAGGGCCACTCACTTTTCAATGCCGCACGGCAGGGTGACGTGGCCGCACAAAGGAGGGGAGGAAAAGACGGAGACGGCACTCGCGGCCCAGACCCGGCCGGACGGCAGGGCGCAAATGGTAGCGAGCTGGGGACCTAACTCCAGGCAAAGAAGCTCCCCTCCATGACACCCAAAAAGGGGTGTGGCCAACCAACTACCGGAACACCAAGAAACTGATTAAGAACTGGTTGTACACAAGTGCCATTTACGAACTGATGGGTGCACGAGAGACAGACACCTGTACCAGGGGAAGGTGTCATAAACTGTAATGTGATGTGCATGATTTATGGTTAAAGTTCGCAAATGAAGATTGTACAACCAGTATGTTATTAATATTGTTATTAATAATCATTATTGATATTAATAAATCTGCGGCCAATAATGACCATCACCAAGAACTGAGATTGTTGGCTGACATTATTTGCTAGGAGTGTTGGAGGATATGGAGGATGTACGCAGATGCCGACCGGCAAGTAAGTATAGACGGTTGACCCACTGAGTAGGCACATGCGAGGGTTATTAGTGTCAAGAGCATGTTCCATTCTAAAAAATCAGCACGAGCGACACCACACGACGCACCAGAGAGTACTGTTTCTCGAATTGATGTTGCTGCTACTCAACTAGATTTTTTACGCGATTGGCAGCTTTCTGTCCGCAAATGGTAATGACTGCCCAAGTTTGGGAAATCTTGCCAGGTTCCCCCCCTAAAGACCGAAAATGTCCTTGGGGGTCGCCAAATTGCGGTCACCAACTTACCGTTCGCGATTTCTAGGCGTTTTTTCCGCCCTAGGCGAGAATTAAGCAAGCATTTACAATGCAATGGTCTCCTCTTTGGTAAAGTTAGAGCTATTGGCATTGCTCATGACATTATTTTTGTTTTTAAAACATATAAATAAATGGCATTGTCATTTACAATGCCAATAGCTTAATCTCTCGCAAATGCGATACCTATTGCATTTGCACCCACACACACAGAGCAACACACAGAGCCACACACACACACACAGAACCACACTTACACACACACACACACACACACACAGCCACACACACACACACCCACAGCCACACACACACACACACAGAGCCACACACACACACACACAGAGCCACACACACACAGAGCCACACCCGATCTGGTCGTTATAGGAAGAACAAAATATAGGATCCTGTTAGGATTGAGACGTCATAGATAAATAAGACTGACGAGTATTATTGTGAATGTGCAGTATTAATGCCTTCGCCTCAAAGCATGCATGATGCATAACAGTGTACATTCTGCTGTGTGCTCAAATCAAAGTCCTCATTGCTCAATGCCACTCATGCGGGCCCTCAAGCTTACACCAGTATCCCCATTCCCTTATCCCATTATCAATCATCCTATTTGCCCTATTGCCCTGCAACTCCCCCTAGCTACCTCCTCAATCACCCAGCATAACACCTCCCTCACTTCACTTGACACCCATCACCTTAACTTCTCCCTGGTGGCACCACTCCAAATGTCACCCACACTTTTCACTCACCTCTTTCCCCTTCCTCCTGCTCCTCCTCCTGCTGCAGCACTCAGGGGCTTACATAAGACAGATGGGGGAGAGGACGCACAGAGAGGGCACCGGTGAAGGGAGAGATGGATGGAGGGAGAGAGGCCCGGGGCATGAGGGAGGAGGGATGTAGAGTGGGGGTGGAGGGCATCTTTGCATCCTGCCTTCTCAGCTCTAATTAGGAGAGAGCTTGGCTGCATGTGGCAGTGAGGGGGGAGTGCCCTGGGCTTTGGGGAAGCTGTTGATGGATATCAAAGAATCCAAACAGGTGATGCAGGACATGATAAGGACATGGAGAAGATTAAAGTGTAAAGAATCCTTTCAGAATGATAGAAGTGAGGACAAGGATGCAGGAGTTAGTGACAGTCAAGATAATTTCCCCGTAATGGTGAACTAACTGGTCATGGGAGTCAGGGAAACACAGGACGTTGGCTAAAGTAGACAATCTGCCTGCCGGATAATGCTGAAGCCGGACAAGCCTCCTTCTGAACACTTTTCATGACTCTCTCATCCCCGAACAGTGAAGACCCCCATGCACCAACTCCCAACCCTGGCAGCGATGAGAGGCATAGACCAGTCCCGGCCCAGATATTCTACTGACAGTCATCAAATTCTATTTCTTGGCATGGCGTACGAAATGAAAGAGATATATCTACAGGCTTTTAAATGATTATTCTACTGACGTCACAGAGTGATAATAGAATTTGCAGCATCTTTGATCTCCCTAAAGTTCGGACGGACACTGGCGCCTCAGGTACTCTGTATATACAACAGAGGACGAACTGGAGACAGTTTCACGAGGTGCCCGACGTTTCATATGCACCACTTCACCACCAAGGAAGGGAAGGGCGGGCAAGTTGAGAGGCACACAAGGGCAGAGAGGCAGCCACTCTAAACCCACATGCGAATGAAAGCAATAAATGCCCCAGAGCTTGGACCCTGAAAATGTAGTAACAGAAGTAATCTGCACATCAGTAAAACAATTGACTGGTGAAATTTAAAACAAACTACACCAACTATGCCTTGAACTACCACACCCCTTCTCAACTGAAAACACTCACAAGGAAGTGATGCGTTATTACTTGCAGTGTAACAGTGAGCTGACCTAGAGTCCTACTTTAACGAGGAGGGTGATTTGGGAGGGGGCGGGTGAGTGAAGAGCAATGTGACGTAAATATTTAATTTACTCTCTTAATTTCTATGCAGGTAAGTACTTAATCAATAATAACTCAATCAAAATGAAAAAAGACAGAGTCCGTGGTGTTAGAGTTTCTAAGGGTTTTATTCCTCATAAAGGAATCAGGATATCATGTTCTGACCACCACAGGGGTGTCAGAAGGGATAGATGAGCGCGCTCTCGTTTATTATCAATACATAGCTTATATACTTGATTTATACCATAGGAGTCAATGTAAGAGGCGTAACAGCTGAGAGAAGACAAGATAACAGTATACACGTGGTACTAGTACATCATCAAGAGGCGTAAACTAGGCGTGAACCAGAGGTGTGTGCTAGAAACGTCACTGATAGGTGACGCAAGTGGGTGGCACCAAGGGGTGGTGCTAACAGAATGTTGCAATGTCAGCAGAAATCGGAAGCTTGGATGCGCGCGCAGCTGCATGACGTGTGATTGACGGGGTGCAGGGGACTTGACATTCACACTGACGGAAAGAGACAGAAGTCTGGCATGTCAGATCAACTTGTACCTCTATCATATCTGATATCTGATGTTTAGGAACTATACTATCTGGGCGGAAAGGTCTCTAGGGCAGAAGCTATTCTATGCTAACTGTGGATGCGTGTATAAGCGCCTAAGTGTCTACATGTAGAGCGTGGGGGCACGGGGCCTTCCATGGAAGCATGGCAACGGAGGCTATGAATTACTTGCATTAAGACAGGTCGGCCCTTTGGCTCTGCAGCTGGAGAGGATGTTTACAGGATCTAGTAGGCAGGAATGTATTCTCGGGGAGCGGAACAGATAACTCGAAGGTTATAGTCAGTCTTGGCAGAAAGCAGGCTTGAGCTGAGCGCGAGGGGCCGCGCTGAAAGTAGGACAGAGTTCACGGGTACAGAGGTAGCCTGGGCAGAGTCAGGAGCCACAAAAGAGGTTCAGATGGCAGGAATTCAGGGCCTACTCTTGCTAGAGCAGGAATACATGAAAAGTGTACTACAAAAAGACGGTGGCATAGCATACTTAGGAACGGACTATATGATCCATTCATGGTGGATCTGAAAGAGGACTTGTTAACGGTGGACGCAAATGTATTTGCGTCTTCATGGCTGGCACAGGAGGGAAGTTACCTGTACTTTAAGCTGGTACATGGAGTCGGTGGGGTACGCGTTAGGGAACACATCATGACCAAAATTTAATTTTCCTCATTCCCTCCTTGTTCCCTACGGACCCTTCATGAAATATCGATCCTCATGAATCGATCAGTCTGTTCTTGTAACATCATTTGTTCTTCATTCTTTCGGTTACGTTTTAAGTGAAAACTGGAATGTTCAATACAAGAGGTGGCACACAGTCCACAAATCGCTGGCCCACACTGCAGGCACAGGCAGCAACTGAATACTAGGACTAGGCCAATGCCTAGGAAGGATAGGATCTTCCATCCCCAAGCTGTTAACGTTGTCCAGAACCAACCGGACCAAGTCCAGGTGCCTGGAGTCTGATGTATCTGATTTGCAATTTTATGAAGACGGGTAATAGCTTGATATACTGATGGTGCATTTTGTGGGATGAAAACACAGCAGCTTGACCCGATGACCTTACAGGCTCCACCTCTATCAGCCAAGATGACGTCAATTACAAGACGATTTTGAAGGACAACAACCCGCATAGCGGACTGCTCTTCTGTTAAGTTACCTAAGGCGGAGGTAGTTTCATTTACTACGGCTTCAAGTGTTCTAGTTAATCTGCGTATTAATTTACTATTCTGGACAGGGCCTAAAAAGAAAAAGAATCCTTTATTAAAGTCAGTGTACTGTTCCCATGCCGTTTCTGTGTAGTCGACAAGTGGGACATCTCTTCTGGGTCTATTCTTTACTAGATTGCTATTTCTGTGGTAATCGGAAGGAGCTAGAAAAACAGGTGGCAGGAGGAATGCAATGTAACAGGTACCATCCCAATCTGGAGGTAAACGTATGTATGCGGTATGACCACAAACAAAGTAAGAATGACTGGTAGCTTTGAAAGATGATTTTCCATCATCACTGAATTCGACCACAGTAGTGCATTTACTATGACCTAAGTGTACTGAACCTTTCTTCTTGATACATAATTCACCAGAGACTGGCAGTACTGACATAATAGGTAGAACTGGTGTGTCTTCGGATTCGACAGTAAGAATCATAAAGCTAATTGTATAATTACCTAATCCATATACTTCATTTTCTAGATCAGTTCCTATTCTAGTGGGAAGTCCCTCCTTATCTGGGTAACAGACGTCTAGTAGGACCAAGTTCAGGTTTCCCCAAACCCAACCCCCATCGAAAACAGCAATGTCGGGATCTAAAGAATTTATTATCTTAAACCATGCTCCGCAGGAGCCATTGTGAGAGAACGGGTATGGAAAGAGAGGCAGAGCTCCCTTGTGATTCTGGTAGGGAGGGAGTCGGCCACATATCCAGCAATTTGTAGCATTGTTAGTTTGATGAGAATGATGTAACATACTAATGAATGTATTGTTGCGCAGCGCGAGTCTGTAAGAAAGCTCATGAGGAGGTAACTCACTAAAAGTGTGTTCAGCAGAGACATTGTAAGCAGATTGTTCACGCTTGAAAATAGGATAGTAGATGGGTAATAAGATGCTAGCAACAATGATTAAAATACTGAGAATAAACATAATTATTAGTGTCACTATGCAGCGACTACGAAGTGATTTGCAATATGTTCTTTTCTTTTCTTCTCTCTCTCTAACTCGATCTAGGGGATACATGTCAGAAACTATTTAACCGATTCACCTAGGGGAGGACTTAAACAATTAAACTGTCTGACTTGCTAGATCGTAATTTCGTGCGGTATTGTTCTTGAGGAGTCTTTTCTCGTTTGGCTTCGGTAAAGTCTTTGTTAACACAGTCTTTGGTGGGGGTGGGTGTGTCTTGTTCCGGTTTCAGTCCTGGGAATGTTTTGATATGGCTTAGGTGGACCCACCCCTTTCTGCCTTCCAATTTGACTGCGGTCTTTGTAGTAAGAAGAACGGTCTTCGGAGACTTCCAGCGGGGCTCCAATGGACTTTTCCTGTCGAAGTTACGGACGAGGACAACGTCCCCGGGGCGGACGTCATGCGGCTTCACATCAGTGTTGTCAGGGAAGGCTGCGGCAACCTGTGAACGACATGATTGGAGTGCAGACATCAAGGAGGCAAGGTAATCTGTCAACATATTAGAATCAACATCGGTTATCTTTTTAGGAATGGGCGTCCCCCACATATTCGGTGGTCTTCCAAAGACCACTTCGTACGGAGATAGCCCTGATCTCGAATGGGCGACCATTCTCATATAGAATAGTGCCACTGGCAGGGCGACTATCCAGTCGACCCCTTTTTCCTGACATATTTTGGCAAGGCGTACTTTTAATGTCTGGTTATGCCTTTCTACAAGGCCTGCTGCTTCTGGATGTCGGACACAATGGAACTTCCACTGGTATCCCAATAACAAGGAAACTTGCTTCATTAATTCGGATGAGAATGGTTGACCGTTATCTGAGTACACGACACGAGGCATGCCGTATCGTGGGAAGAATTCACGAACCAACTGTTTGGCAGTGGTCGGAGCAGTGTAATCTGGGACTGGGTATGCTTCGGTCCAGCGGGACAGAGCACAGACAACTACGAGAACATATTTAAATCCTCGACAACGGTCCATCTGGATATAATCCATCTGGAGGACTTCAAAAGGGTGATCGGGAGGATGAAATCCACCTTGCTCTACAGGGACGCTTTTACCTGGATTGAACTGACAACAGATCATGCAAGTACGCACTTTCTGTTTTGCGGCTGCTCTTAAGTGTTTATTGTTCCAGAGATTTTGCAAACTGTCTAGCATTGCCTTCTCTCCTAGGTGTGCAGGACTATGTGCTGTATTTATCATGACTTGAACCATAGAGTCAGGGAGAAACCATGTAGATTTTCCCTTCGTCATCCAACCTTGATCTGTCTGGATCCCTCCTAGTTCGATCCATTTCTTTATTTCGTCTGCAGTAGCATGTGTCTGAATGTCAATAACATCTAGTGTGGGATCCCTGACTGTCATACAGTTTGTCGGATCTGTTGTCTTTATCGTATCAGTTGTCTGAGTGTGAGTCAGTGCTGTATGTTTTGCTGTCTGATCTGCCAGGTCGTTACCCTGGGAAATAGAATCTGTGACTTTAGTATGTGCTTTACACTTCATGACGGATATGCCTGAAGGCAGATGTATTGCTTCTAATAGTGCTTGAATGAGAGGACCATGCTGTATCTTTGTACCATGAGAGGTCAGAAAACCTTGTTCCTGCCAGAGCATGCCGAAGTCATGTACGACTCCGAACGCATAACGGGAATCAGTGTATATGTTAACATTTCTGTTCTTGGCTAGAATACAGGCTCGGTCAGAGCGATGAGCTCTGCCGCTTGAGCAGACAGTGTATCGATACGATGTGTTTCTTTAACTTCGGTTTCAGTGGTCACGGCATACGCGGCCACTAACTCTCCTGTACTTGTTCTCATACATGAACCATCCACATAAAGTGTCAGGTCTGGATTTGTCAATGGAACATCTGTTAAATCTCGTCTGGGCTTTGTTACTGCATTAATGATCTCTATACAATCATGTGGAGCTGGATCTGTCATAACTGTAGGTAACAATGTCGCTGGGTTCAAGATACTGCAGCGTCTGATTTCTATGTGTGGTTGGAATAATGTCAATTCGTAACCTGTAAGTCGTGCTATAGTCAAGTGTTGAGTCTGGGTTCTGTTTAACAGAACCTCTACAGAATGTGGAACTTGTACTGTTAACTGATGACCTAAAACAATTGAGTCACTTTGTCTGATTGCTAACGCTGTTGCTGCTACTGACTTTAAACATGCAGGGAGCGCCTGTGCTACTGAATCCAATGTACTTGAAAAATAAGCGCAAGGCTTATGTGAACCTGCTTGCTCTTGAGTGAGGACAGACAACGCTGTACCTTCACGTTCTGTAACAAAAAGTGTAAACGGTTTGCTGTAACATGGTGTTGCTAAAACTGGTGCTTGGCATAACGCTTTCTTTAATTCCTCAAAGGCTTGTGTATGTTCCTGAGTCCAAGGGAGGGCAATGGAAGTTGCAGCCTCCTGTGTCGTTAACTGGATGAGTGGTTTAGCTAGAAATGCATATTGAGGAATCCATTGTCTACAGTACGAGGTGAGGCCTATGAAGGCCCGCACTTCCTTTTGTGTCTGGGGTCGTGGCATATTTACAATTAACTGAATGCGATCGGGAGTGAGCTGTCTCCCCACTTTGGACAGCAAGTGACCCAAGTACACAACTTGCTGAACACAGAATTGTAGCTTTGAAGGGGACACCTTGTGTCCCTTGTCGGCCAGGAAATGCAAAACTGTCAGTGATGCTTGTTCACATTCGGGCTCACTTCGTGCGGTGATCAGTAGATCATCGACGTATTGCAGTAAAGCGGTATTAACTGGCATTTGAATACAATCTAGTTGTCTTTTCAGTGCTTGACTATAGATGCTGGGGCTTTCTGTAAATCCTTGAGGTGCGCGGGAAAATTTGAAACTTCGTCCATTTAAACTGAATCCGAAGAGATATTGGCTCTCCGGGTCAATAGGTACACTGAAGAAAGCGTTCTTGAGATCGATTACAGTAAAGAACGTTGCTTCTGAGTCAATAGCTGTTAATAGGGAGGAGATATCGGGGACCACAGGATACTGTGGTACAATACATTTGTTCAGTTCTCGAAGGTCAATCACCAGCCGATATACTGGCGGTGCATTGTGGTCTGTACGTTTAAGAATTGGAATGATGGGTGAATTACAGATATTGGAGTCGGTCTCTACGACCACTCCCTGGGCAATAAGCTCTTCAATGATTTTCAGTAAAGCCACTACAGCATTGGGTGGTAGCTTGTATTGTCTGATTCTGGGTAAAACAACTCCTGTCTTGAGTGTTACACGGTATGGAGTGATATGCATACAACCTACATCTGCTGGGCCTTTTGCCCATAAGTGATCTGGTACATTTTTCAATCTTACATCAAAGTCACGTAGAACATAATGACCCTTGAAATCCCGTAGAAAGAGTCTGACCCCCTCTGGGGAGCAGCATATTATAGCTCCTAGAGCTTTCAGTGTTTTAATTCCTAACAGATTTTCTGGACATGATTTCGTAAGTAACAAATCGGTAACTCGAGATAATGGACCCACAGCTAGTGGTACTGGTTCTGATACTTCATTTACAATAGGCTGTCCTGAAAAACCAAGGGAAACATTCTGTGAGCCTGAGAGGGGTGCCCCTGGAACTTCATTGTGACTTATAGTAGTGCGACTTGCCCCTGTGTCAATTAAAAACTTTCTGTCTTTTCCTAATACGTGGCTATGTACATAAGGACCTTCTTGATCTACAGGAATTTCAATAAGAGGCAAATCACCTTCCCTCTCTAGGCTGTTTCATGTATATCGCTGATAATCTGGATATGCCGACTGGGCATACTGGTACATCTGTTGTGAGACTTGCCGAGTTGCGGCAGCGGGCTGTGTCTGAGCCGGCTGTGGCTGCGGTATTGCTACGGTATGTACTGTATGGGACTGATCATGCATAGGCTGTGTATTCTGCATTGGCTGTTCGTTCTGTGAGGTCTGTTGATGACCCTGTTCATGTCTAGGCGGACGCGGTCTTTCTTTAGTTTTACCTGTCTCGATGTTATGTTTCAGGACTGGACATTCATGTACGTAGTGACCTGGCTGCTTGCAATAATTACATGTCCCTTTAACGGGAGCGGCAGAATGATTGGTCTGGGCCCCACCTTTTCTATGACCTTCGGCTGGAATCGTCTGAGCTACTAACATTTTCATTTTCGTGTCTTTCATACGTTTCTGTTCCTGATCTTGTTCTTCCCTTATTCTGTTCTGGTGATATTGTAACATTTGTAACATCTGTGATGGCGTATTTGCCTGCCAAGTACTTTCAACCTTGTACACTCTGTTTTTAACTAATGGTAGGGCGTTCTCGACTAATTTTGTTACAAAAAGGTGTGGATATGACTCGCTGCTGACTTTTAGGCCACTATTTATAATGAAACATTTCTCGAATCTTGAATAAAAGTCACTAGTATCTTCATCTTGTTTCTGTTTACAGGACGAGATTGCGTCCCAATCTTCCTTTCTTGTCGTCAATAATCTTGGCAAAACCTGTACTATTAAACCTGGTAATGCTTTAGTCTTATCCCCAAGGCCTACCCCTGGGACTCGTTTGCTTTCTTCGTCTTCTATTTCTGCCCATGCTATCTTTGACTCTCCCACCTCCCAATCTTTTTCCTTTAATTTCTCGTAAATGCCCGTAGGCAACAGTACTTTTAACATTTTCATAATATCATCATACGTGTAATCTCCCATCAGTAACATGTCTTTAAGCTCTCTATGAAAACCTGCAGGGTCTTTATCATGGCACGGAACTAATTTCTTCATTTCTAACAGTTCTAACTTAGTCAGTGGTGTGTGAACATACACACGTTTCAAGCGCTGGTCCTCACCCATAACTGGATGTACTTCTCGTAAAGGATTCTGGCTTTCAATGCCACCACGGCATTGCATGTGGTACGTTTTTCTCTCTTGAGGCGGGGCGGGAACATATTCAGAGTTTATGAAGGTGTTATACTTACGTCGTTGTTCTAGAATTATTTGTATTAATTTGGTACTAAAACCTCTCCATCTATCCATGAGTAGTGCTTCTAATGTCTCGTGTAAGGGACCTGGATCAGAATGGTGATTTCTGAACTTGATGAGGAGGTGCTGAATCATGTATATACCTGCTATTTTCTGCTCTTCCGGGGAAAGGTTCAAGAATGTCTGTACTAACGTGTCATCATTATATACGTCTGTGTTTTCGGCCCATAACACGGCTGACCGGGCTAGTTCCTGTTCATCCATAGAATTGAGTACATGGTACCCCATTCGGTCTCGAAGCCTTTTATCAGTTTCCTGGAACTGATGTTCAGAAGAATTCGGATTTGTTAGAGCAGAGAAAAGAACTCTCTTGCTCTCCGGACGGACACCTTTCCTAAGGTAGGCTCCCCTACCTACATACGCTATAGTATCTGTAGATCTTCCTGGTGTCTCATGTTCATCTTCCTCCTCGGAGGAAGTTTTATCATTTTCTTCCTGGTGTGCAGTCAATACTGCCTTTCTAATTTTCTGGGACATACTGGCTATGCAAGCCCCCTTATCATGCCTTGCGTCTGCTATATTTTGACCCCACTTGTTTAATGCGTCTAACTCACTTTGATCTGTCCCGGGCCTGTCTCGTTCTCTTTTCACACAATTTATGAAAAATCGTAATATCTGTGCTTGAATGTCAACTTTCTGTTTATGCATGGCAGCTTTGACACTGTCGGGGTCTTTCCCTGTCTGTATGAACTTATATAGTCTGTCGAGAATTTCCTGCATTCCTACATAGCATAGCAAGTTATCGGTGGCAGATCTTAATCGGAGTGATGCTAATATCATTAAATCGTCTTTTCCGGGTACTGGATCATATCTGCAAACTGACATCTTATCTTTAAATGCGTCAAGCCGGGACGAGTAGGGGGACTGGAAAGGATTCTGCGTGTCTCTTAAATGCAATCTGTGTGTCGGTGGCGGGGTCTGTAGACCCGCTGTCGCACCTCCTGAGGCGGAGGCTTGGGCATTATCTCTCCGCGGAGTCTGGATTTGGACTTGAATTTGTCGTTTAGTAAGGTCAGGTAGGACTGGTTTCGGTAGGTCTGTCTTAAGTACGGGGAGTGGCGGAGCTGGCGGAACGGGGGAGGTCTGTTGTGGTACCGGCGGGACATTATCTGGGGGCGCAGCGCCACCCCCATCCCTGTCAGTAGGCAGAGCACGAACAGGCAGATTGGTATAAGCTGGTGCTACATCCTCTAGATATGAATTTAGGAATATGTCTTTAGTAGTTTTATGCATTACTTTAGTTGGAACTAATGGTGTCGGTAAGTTTTTCGGTATTTCTGATTCAGCTTCAGGTGTGCCATCTGCTGCAAGATACATACCGTTTACAAGATTATTTCGGGCACGGTCTATTTGTTCTGTTTTTACTCGGATCCCTTCAGTAACTAATTCGTTTTCTTGCTCTTTATCTGATTCCTTAAGTCTGTCTGCTCTACGGAGTGCTTTGTCAGCACGCTTACGTGATTCCTTACGCCAAAATTCTATGGCGTCCTTCTGAGATTGTCTAGCTTTCTTTTTCCATAATGCTTCTTCTACCCTCATGATGCACTCGGCATCCCACGTTCCGGTAACAGGCCATCTGTGTCTTTCGTCTAGGTGTTTGGTGTAGTCGGCCCATAAATCTAGATATAATATGGCATCTATGCCATGTTTCTGATACATAAAATTGCCTGGAGTGTCCCTAGGGGGGATAGGAATTTCTTCCTCCAGTAACCCTTTCCTAGTTCCTATCTGTTTTAACTTGTTGAAGAACGGCATCTTGCCTACTTATTACTGAACGCTAGATCTTTATTCCTTAATACAAGTTACAGCTATATTGTACGAGAAACACAATAATACACGTTTAAACAGTCACATTCATACCACAACATTAATCACATAAAAACATTGAAAACATAGATGACCACCCCCCTATACTAGATGTACTGCTCAACAGTACGGATACACTGGTGTAACAGTGCAGAAATTCGGAATACTTGATATACTGCTAAACAGTACAGATACACTGCCTAAAAACAGTGCAGACCGGACTTGCGTACCCAAACCCGTCTAGATACGACCCAGCAATGGTACTCACCGGGAAGCACGGAAACAGAAGGCCTCGGAAAACTCGACTGAACTCGACTCGGAACTTCGGAAAACTTCGGAAAACTTCGGAAAACTTCGGAAAACTGGTGGGCCTCTTCACACCTCGGACCTTGCTTCTTTCGGCTGGGCTCTGGTCGGGATCCTCCGCACTCCTCACCGCCTCGTCTGGGCACTGATCGCAGTCTTCGTCACCTCCGTGGGTCAGAGGGAGATGCAGGAAATCCTGCCAGTACACGTGTGTTCCGTCTAACTGATGGCAGGGGGCAGAGTTTGCAACGCACCAACCGGCGCGTGAGGTGGGGGAGGGGTCCCTGTTCGGGCGCCAAAATGACGTAAATAATTAATTTACTCTCTTAATTTCTATGCAGGTAAGTACTTAATCAATAATAACTCAATCAAAATGAAAAAAGACAGAGTCCGTGGTGTTAGAGTTTCTAAGGGTTTTATTCCTCATAAAGGAATCAGGATATCATGTTCTGACCACCACAGGGGTGTCAGAAGGGATAGATGAGCGCGCTCTCGTTTATTATCAATACATAGCTTATATACTTGATTTATACCATAGGAGTCAATGTAAGAGGCGTAACAGCTGAGAGAAGACAAGATAACAGTATACACGTGGTACTAGTACATCATCAAGAGGCGTAAACTAGGCGTGAACCAGAGGTGTGTGCTAGAAACGTCACTGATAGGTGACGCAAGTGGGTGGCACCAAGGGGTGGTGCTAACAGAATGTTGCAATGTCAGCAGAAATCGGAAGCTTGGATGCGCGCGCAGCTGCATGACGTGTGATTGACGGGGTGCAGGGGACTTGACATTCACACTGACGGAAAGAGACAGAAGTCTGGCATGTCAGATCAACTTGTACCTCTATCATATCTGATATCTGATGTTTAGGAACTATACTATCTGGGCGGAAAGGTCTCTAGGGCAGAAGCTATTCTATGCTAACTGTGGATGCGTGTATAAGCGCCTAAGTGTCTACATGTAGAGCGTGGGGGCACGGGGCCTTCCATGGAAGCATGGCAACGGAGGCTATGAATTACTTGCATTAAGACAGGTCGGCCCTTTGGCTCTGCAGCTGGAGAGGATGTTTACAGGATCTAGTAGGCAGGAATGTATTCTCGGGGAGCGGAACAGATAACTCGAAGGTTATAGTCAGTCTTGGCAGAAAGCAGGCTTGAGCTGAGCGCGAGGGGCCGCGCTGAAAGTAGGACAGAGTTCACGGGTACAGAGGTAGCCTGGGCAGAGTCAGGAGCCACAAAAGAGGTTCAGATGGCAGGAATTCAGGGCCTACTCTTGCTAGAGCAGGAATACATGAAAAGTGTACTACAAAAAGACGGTGGCATAGCATACTTAGGAACGGACTATATGATCCATTCATGGTGGATCTGAAAGAGGACTTGTTAACGGTGGACGCAAATGTATTTGCGTCTTCATGGCTGGCACAGGAGGGAAGTTACCTGTACTTTAAGCTGGTACATGGAGTCGGTGGGGTACGCGTTAGGGAACACATCATGACCAAAATTTAATTTTCCTCAAATGAATCTCCCTAGGCTGGGATTCAACGGAGGTGCGGAGGGGAGCTCCGGAGATGGAAGAGACAGGCGGATGGGGGCTGACGGAAGACAGATGGCGTGGAGCAGCTGCCCTCTGACAAGCGGGGCAGCTGGAGTACCAACGATGTGCCCCGAAGCGGGCACCAAATATGTGCGGGCGGGCCCCACGGGCTCGCACACTAAATGCAGGCTCCCTCTTAACCCCACTCACCCGGGCCTTCGACGCACTAACTCCCTCTCCTCTGCTCTGCTTTGGGGCCGCTCCTGGCCCCCGTAATGCTGAGGGGAGCTCCCCTTCACCAGGGCTCCCCAGGGTCACGACATTGTGGCAGGGGGGAGGGCACCAGCAGTGTGCCTTTGTCAACCCAGCCTTCCTGTCTTCTCTGGTGGGCCGCCGGTTACTCTGGCAGACTCCGAGGCAGCAGGAACCATGCAGGGCTCTCCCTTCACCATGGGTGCCCCACGGATAAATTGAAGCAGCTCTCCTCCAACCAGTGTTATTAGCCAATAAAGTGTAGGCCGAGGGTACATTGGCCAAACTGCACTGCTTCCTACCGCCCGGGGGAAGCGAAAAGGGAGCCCGCGAGGCTCCTCTCTTGTCTCGGCAGGCCCCGCCCACCGTCAGGCTCGGGCTCGTTTTTTTTTTTTCTTCCCTCAATTCTTTTTAAAGATAACCAAAAAATAAAAAGGAAATGGGCCCACTGCAGTGACATCAACTAAATACATTTTGCACACTACAGTTGAGCTCGGACCAGCTCTGAACCACGGTCGGATTTATCAACCGAAAACTCTCTCCAGCTGTATTACACCCACTCTTACGTGCTGAGGCAAAAAATATTGCATTCAATCTCCGGATGAAGCATGAAAGCAGATACTAGGGAAACCACTTGTCCGCCACTTACACGGACCGCCCGTATGTTCTCCCCAATGCTTAACCAATCCGAGCACGCCACAGACAATTCCGACGTGCTTGTTGACTGTGGAGTCCGACAGTGGTTTAGTCCAAGCCGTCCTCCTTTAATTGGGAGGTACTGTTCAGTTTTGAGCACGTCTGGTTCGGTTGGTGGTATTACGGTCAGTTCGCCAAGTACTGGGCAATGACAGCCTCTCTTGGGCCGTACATGTTACGCTGCTGTCGTCTCCCACCACCATGTTTCTCCAAGGTCAAGCAGAAATGCCTCTGAGAAACGCCCAGTCATTTTCCGACTGGGGTGTGTTTTTCTTTCTCTCCTCTTCCCATTGGCTGTAATGTAAAATTCCAGCCAATGGGAAGAGGAGAGAAAGAACCTAAAAAACACACACCTCAATCCTGAAAAGATGGGGCTTAAATGGACAGACACTCCTCTTCTTCAATGGCTGGCCTCCGTTTAGGAAGCCAGCCAATGGAGAAGAGGGGCGGGTTCAAGCCCCACTCTGGAAAACATAAGATCTCGCCAGCGAGACTACGCAAGCGCAGCCTATGCAGGCCGAGAACTAAAAATGCTGCCCCTCTCTTTTACTACCATCACTCTCTCCCCGTCATCACGGTTCAACTTCACTTTTGCTTTTATGCTTTCTGGCTCATCTGAGCTGGAAATCCAGCCAAACGGAGCACAGACTCAGGAGCGCAGGAGACCTAAACATTACCTAATATTGGGAGAGGATGTGGCCTAACTGGCTAGGGCGATCAATCTCAAATCTGGGGAGCCCGGTTCAAGTCTCGGCAATGACGCTCAACATCCTGTGATCGTGGGCAAATCGCTTAATGCCCCCATGCCCACTGTCCCAGTGAGAAATGGAAGTGTCCTTGTATAACTTAACTGATGCTCATGTAAAACGCTCTGATATTGTGCTATATAAATCTCTGGGGAAAAAACGTTGCTATATAATAATTCCATACATGAAAAAACACCACTCGCATGAAAATGAAATATCAGTACAACACAAAACATAGCAGGTATAGAACATTCAACCATCAATTCCTTTGTATGATGCACCTCAGTAATTCATTCCAGCAACACTTTTGCGCGCTGTAAGTCAGGTGCGCTTGCTCGCTCTAGGTCAGGTGCATTTGATTATCGTGACCTCTGGCTCATAAACTGCAGGCTAGCTAAGAGCTTCAATGAATGGCAGGGCGTCTTGTTGCAATTTAAGCCTCACTGTTGCCAATACTGTTCAGAGAACACCATGACTGACAACAAAACCCACTTAACTCCCGCTTTCCTTGCAAGCAAATAAAGCAAACATATGTAATGCTGCAATACCTTCTTCTCCACCAGTTCCAGCACCAGGCGGCTCACTGTGCCGAAGCTGGCCTAATTGGGATGCAGTGTGAAGGATTTCCGGGCAGGGTGGGGTGGTCCTCTCTGTTGCGCAAGCCGCACTGGCCTAGCGCCCACGCCGACTGCCTCCGCTCATACGGGAACGGGAGGAACCGCGGCACTAGCCTAGTCACCCCCTACACAACTGCTCACTTGCCTCGCTTGGTCGCCTTATTCTCCGCACACGCAGCCTCCACTCGTTGAGGCGGGGCTCTCCGACTCCAGGCCTCTAGGTCTTTGGGTCTCCAGGTCTCCGTAGCTTCCGCTGTGGCTCGTCACTTCCGCACTTCCGAAAACTGCCTAGACTCAGAGAGAGACCTGACTGCACATTAAGCTCTTCCAGTTGTTCCCATTTGCAGGGCCCAATGTGATGTAGGTAATGGATGCAGCACCCAGAGAAGAAAATCCCATAAACCAGGTTCCAACTCACTATTTTGACCAACATTTAAATGTGTTTTTTTCTCTTCAAATGCAGAAGAAATGCTACTAGTCTCTGCTGGCTTTATCCGGAATTATTTTTATTTAGTCGCTAGAATTTGCCTTGTTAGTTCCACTGGACATAGGTAGTCTATGTCTGAAACAGCCACACGCCACCTCTGGATCCGTTAGAAGCAATTTAAAACTGGTCACCTGCGATTTCCGATAGGTAACACACAAACAAACAATTCTGATGTGCTTAAAACGAAACTTCCTCAGTGAAAGCATAACACAAAACGAAGATATATTTTGGATCAAAATGAAAAAACTGCCATTAAGGGAAATGTGACAAATGTAAAACTAAAACTTTCAAAAGGCAACATTAATGAGATTGTAAAATCGTAGCTGCCACTCCAGTGTTATTTCACACAACTGGAGCCAAGGGTATTCCCAAACTCGTGTTTTCTGCCACCCTAGGTGGCCGCCTAGTCTTGCCGAATGGTATAAACGGCCCTGGGCGAGCCACATGTGAGAAAAAACTCTGTCAAACGGAGGTTGGTGGAAATTTTGCCAGAACTCCACAGAGTGAATAAAACAATGTCAACCCCCCCGGCGGAGGAGAATTTATCGCCCACCCCTAGTAATAATGCCTTATCATCAGTAAGTACTGCTCTACTACTGTGGCCACAGATATCACAAAGTTTAAGTACCTTATAACTTTAAATATACTTACCATACTTACCTGTAGCACCAAAAAGGACCATCTGCACACCAAAATATATAATCCTGCCAATTTTTTGTCCAAATCTGACTGGCCTTTTGGCCACCATGTCCAATACAAAATATATATGGTAAAATGCATTGGTGGCAAAAAGTATAACTATATATTGAGCTGCGCCATGCACTGCTTATGATGGTGCATCACTTATGACATGTTCTATGACATCATTCATAAATTCACTGATAACATCTCAAATGGCATCAGTGATGACATCACTGATATTATTCAGTGAGTGTGCTCGTTTGTTTTATAGTTTACATAGTAGCGGGTAACTACCATATTACTTTTCTACCTACTTTTGTACAGCTGGGTCCAGCTAATGGGTGTAAGTGTTTATAAAAAACATGTGCCCCTAATGCATCATAGATATGTAGAGGTATTGAAAATGTTATAAATGTTTGCAGTGAAGAGTAACCCTGTGTGCAGTTGACAATTTGTGTCCACTATGTTCCACACAAGTTTTTAGGCTCTGCAGAAAAAGTGTGAACAGGGCAAAGATTCTACATATAACATACTAAGTATTGTAAGCAGTCTTGAGTTATTAGACAGAATCGTCTCAGCATGACAATTCCTACGTGGCGTAGAAGAACTTGTTTTGCTTCAGAAGTTGGGCTATCTGTAAAAATGTCACCATAGTATGAAGGCTACAGGTAGTGTAATCTTTAGCAATTTCAGATGTTCGTTATTTTAGGCAAATTGTGTATTTTTTGTCAAGTGTTGCTTAGAGTGTACACCGTTCTTTTAATACTTTATAGTGTATTTGTCATGAGTTTCACAGTATGCAGTTTCATGAGGGTAAACTCTCTCCATAGAGTACTGTTTACAGTTCCCACTTCTGTCCTCATATCAACTTCAGGTCTCAATGTAGGTTTGGTGACTGTTAAGGGTTTGATACAGATAAAAGAAGTGCTTAGTTTGGAAAATAAAAATAAATGCCAGGGCTCTCGTCAGAAGGTAACTGCAGCTTTCACCACCCATTGTCCCTGCCAGCGCTGCCGGTAATTGTACCAACAAAACTACAAACCATTGCGGTCCTACAAGTGTGACAATTCAGACTATTTTAGACCACGCAAAGCTATGAGAATGGCTTATTCAGAAGGTATTATTTTATATATATATATATATATATATATATTGAATTAATAAACAACTGTGTTTGTGCTTATCTCTAAATTAGTCAAACAGCGCCACCATGTGGCAGACTATAATAAGTGCTGGTGTTAACAATTAAATGCTTGTGCCGAGGACCGGATACCACCTGCTCAAATTAAGTACTCTATAAAAGCTGTCCGCAGTAGGGCATTCATTTTAGAACAGATGTTCAGTATTTTTAGGAACATGGATTTCTCTGAGCAGTTCTATACAGACTGAACATTATATGCAATGAGAGTTTCCTACAAATCTATGGTTGATTGTTAACGTGAACTATGCTACCCGTGAAGTGTATAGTATATGGTCAATGTGGCACATAAAGCTTGCTTTCTACACTTAAGGGAGCTGTTTCTGTGATGTCATTAATGATGCCTCATAGTCTTCGTAGCTATTTTGTACTTACTTTCAGAGCTCTATTGCTAAAACCCATTTATAGAATAATATGAACAAAAGAAGCCTGGATGAAGTCATCACTGATGTCACCAGGGACTTCATCAATGATGACATTTGTAATGTCATCAGTGATGTCATAAATTATGTCTTAGAACATGTTATGGTGTGAGGTCATAAGCAGTGCATGGTGTGGGCGCAAGTTATACTTGGATGTGCTAACTATAACTGGTAATTTCTTTTTTTTTTTTTAGTTCAAAACATTAATTTTGCCACTGACAAATTCCCTGAACTATAACATTATTTTAACATTTGTTTTTTTCAGTGAATTTCTAAGAATTATTTTATATATATATTTTATATCACTCCTAACTAGAAGCCCTGGGGTCCGCATCCCCCAGGGCCTTTTTTCATCAACGGGGAGGGGGACTGCATGGCCCACGCCTTATTAGGCCCTGGGGACTCCATCCCCCAGGGGCTTTCTTATGAACTGGGAGGGGGCTGTGTGGCCCTTTTCCCCAAGCCTTATTGGGCCCAGGGGCTCCCAGCACCATTGTTATAATTAAAGGGGAGAGGGGGCTGCATGGCCCACCTCCCCAAGCCTTATTAGGCCCTGGTGACCCCATTCGTCAGGGCCTTTTTTTTTTTACTAAAAGGGAGGAGGGATGTTTGTCCCCCCTCCCTGAGCCTCATTAGGCCCTGGGGACCCCATCGACCAGGGCCTTTTTTATGATCTGGAGGGGACTGCATGCCCCCCCCCCAAGCCGTATTAGGCCCTGGGGACCTCATCCCCCAGGGCCATTTTTATGACCTGGCAGGGGGGCTGTGTGGCCCCCTCCCCAAGCCTTATTAGGCCCTGGGGACCCCAATCCTCCAAGGCCTTTTTTTGTTAATTAAAGGGAAGGGGGGCTGCGTTGTCCCCCTCCCCAAGCTTTCTTAGGCCCTGGGGACCCCATCCCGCAGTGCCATTAGAAAAGGGGGAGGGGGCTGGGGACCCCACTCCCCGAGCTTTGTTAGGCCCGGGGGACCTGTAGGGAAGTGGGTTTCTGTTGCAGTAACCCCCCCCCCACTTTTTGCCTGACACCTGATGCACTTTTCCTTGGTGTGCCCGGGGCCCTGCCAATTAGGTACCTAGGACCGGTGTTCCTTCCCTAAAAACTACCCTAAATCCTAAACCTAATTGGCATCTCTGGCCACAGGTCAGCCCCTGGTAAATGGTACCCAGGGCACTGTGACCAGGGAAGACCCCTGAGGGCTGCAGGGCTTATTGTGCCACCCTTAGGGGCCTTGTACCCTGACACCCATACACTGCCTTGGCAGGCTGAGTGTCTTGGCACAGAACTAAACAGAGAGTCGACATGGCACACATCCCTATGTGCCATGCCCACAAACACACTTCCCTGGCATACATCAGTAACCCCTCTAGCTGGGTGCCCTATGCTAGTGGTGTGGGCACAGGGGCATGATCCCTGTGCCCCTACAGTACCCAGGGCCATTCCTGGGCACTGTAAGTGCAATGATGCCATTAAGAGTATGTTTTGCTAGGACGTTGTCATTACGAACTCCACAGAACCATAATGGCTACACTGAAGACTGAGAAGTTTGGTATCAAACTTCTCAGCACATTATACCCACACTGATGCCAGTGTGGGATTTAATGTAAAATGCACTACAGAGGGCATTTTAGAGATGCTAGGTCTCTTCTCCCAGGATGGGCAGGGGGAAGCTTCAAAGGCATGCCACCTTTGTGAGCTTCTCCAGGCCACTTGCTGTACTCAACAACTGGCCCCCACCAGTTCTGACCCCCACTCTGGCGTGAAGAGGGGCGGGAAACCCTACGTCAGGTAAGGCGGTGTGCCAGCCTGTGCCAACTCCATCCCTCAGCTGGGAGAGGTGAGGTGAAACACAACTCCGGGCTACTGCCATCTTGAGTAAGGGGAGCCCTACCCACTCACAGCTAGGCTCCTGCCCCCCTCCCACAGGAGAGGAGCAGGTTAGGGGGTGTACCCACCCCAGGACAGGGACCTATTGGTCCCTGCTCTCACCCTACTTGTAACGCCCCTAAATTTAGTATTTCGGGGCACCCTGAACCTTCCTTCCTGAGATCCAGATTCCGAAACTAGAAGAGCAAAGAACAAGAAGACCTGCCATGCAGCTGCTAAAAAGAGGAAGACACCAACTGATTTGGCCTCAGCCCTACCGGCCTGTCGACCCTCAAATCTACTCCTGCTAAACCCCAGCGTCTCCAGTGGTCAGCAACATCAAAAACCCAGGAGGACCTGACTGCCTTGTGACTCTGATTACCTGGGTCTCCCAAGAGCAGTGGTACTGCTCAAAGCAAGTAACAAGCCCTGGCATCAGCCCGAAACCGCGAACTCTGAACACTCAGCACCCACCACGCCTGGCCTGTGCTGGAGTGAATCAAGACCACGAGAACGTCCCCCCGGCGATTGGGACCCGAAGTCCAGTGCCCAAAGACCCCCCTTGACGAACTGGACGACGTCTGCAGACTAAGAATCAGGGACCTTCCTACCTCGACCAGCTGAGGGTAAGGTTTTCCGACGCCAAAAGACACCCCTGCACCCGGCGCCCCACGACCTCCTGTGCCCAACTCCTGGGTGTTCACCCCTCCTCCAGCTTCCCAACTTACCTTGCGAAGTGGTGGTCGCACCTGAAGACTCTCCCGCCCCGAGCCTGCAGCCTTTGTTCACTTTCCAAGATCTCCATTGAGCGCCCGACGGCTCAAAAGCACCCTGCACCCAGCCGCACAAGTGTCCCTGGGAGTGCAACCTCTATCCTATCTCACTTCCCCCCTTGTCCTGAGTAAGTGACCAGGAGCCCAGCTCCCATAGCCTCGTGGCCTGCTAGCCAGCAGTCACCAATCTAGGGCCTTCTGCCTTCCATAGGATAACATTGGGCCTAACTCACTCTGCACCCGGCTGCCCATGGGCCGCTGAGGGTGTAACAACTGTACTTACCTGACCCTGGAAGACACCCGAGTTTTTGCCCAGAACCTTAACTCTGTCAGTCGAGTACTTACTCAAAAGCAGATAACTCACTTTTCTTCCATAGGTGTTGGAAAACGAGGCAGCATCTGTGAGGCCTGCACAAATAACATGACACATGTGTCCTTCACTGGGAACCAAACACCCTAGGGCAGCGCCTGACTCTCAGAGGGTAGCGTTGCAGAGCAGTCTGAGACTTACTCACGGGAGGTGGTGTGAACTAGTAATCTCCATTTGCAGGAGCGCAAAAATAACACTCAATAATTGACTGTCTAGTCTGTACTTTGCTTTATAAGAGTAAGAGTACATTTATTAAACACATACACTACTCAATACTATGCACCAATTTACAAATATGCATAAGCTGTTGGAATTACTTTGTGACATTGCGTAACATCTCCACCCCTCCCGCAGGGGGGTGGGGTCTAGCACCACCACTCCCATGTATGCACATCTTCTTGCCCCCCTCAATGCAATTGGTTGAACATAACCTGGAGCGAGGGCCCTGCGCACTGGCACCATCCCAGTGGCGTCCACCACCATTACCTCAACAAGCATTAAACAGGGGTACTCCTGCCTTGGTGACACATGACCCTGACTGAGCATCTCCTACTGACCATGAAGTATGCACCTCTACATCTTAAGGGCTAACAGTCTGGGTTCTTCACCTAAGTGCAGCAGCAAGAATACATGTTTATTCACACTTTAGAATGACAGTACTCTTCACATTTGGATATCACCTTACACCTGTACTTCACATTACACGTGACCTTCAGTCCCTTTAAAGGAAATAACCATTAGTAAAAGAATTTCTGTGGCAATTACACCTCTTCACCTGCAGGGGATGCCTTCTTCCAGACACCCCCACTCAGTCCTTCACTCCTTGAGGCAATTATGCAAACACCCTCAGCTGAAGAACAAAAGTTCCAGCCCAGAAGGTGATAATTGTGGGCTGAGCCCTTGAGGGGTTATTCCTTTGAAATACTTAGGGTAACGTTTCTCTTTGTGCAGGGGGGAGACTGCGCTTCTCAAGCAGCTCCCCCAGCACCTTTTCACCAATGAGTGTAACACCCCCTCTGGGGGGCCACCAAGCACCAAAACGGCAGGCTTCCAAATGCCTGACAAGGCATTATGGGGCGATTGTGCTCCTCCTTGTGAATATTGTATGAGTGGCTCTTCCGCTGCGCCGGGGAGAGCCGCGCTGATGCCGCCGCGGGAGCCGGCTCCGGTCTTCAGGTCTGCTCGCTCGGCCGGCAGACGGCACTCCCCTCCACCTGCTCCTGCACATCGGGGCACAGGGATGGGGTCCCGGGCACCCAGGGCCATCTTCACGGGGGCGCGACAACGCCTCCCAGCTTGGACCGCCTTCCTTCAGCGGGGGCTAGGGTGGGCTCCTGGTAACCCGTGGCCACCATTCCACACTTGGGGCCCGGGGATGGGATCCCGGGCCCCCAAACATCTTCGGAAGTGGACACACCGGCGCTCCCCCTCACTCATCCACTTCGGGCCCGGGGATAGGGTCTCGGGCCCCTCCTCCTCTGGATGGGGGCGCGCGACGGCACACCCCCATCACATTTGTTTTGGGGGCCAGGGTGGGCTCCTGGCACCTCATGGGGGCATTTTCATGGGGAGAGCGGCAGCGCTCCCCGGCCTCCGTCTTTGGTGGGGGCCAGGGTGGGCTCCTGGCCCCCCTGCAGGGCTTTACTTCTCCTTGGGGGCAGCCCCAGGGACCTGACCACTTGGAGCACTTTCCTTCATCCTCTAGGTCTCCAAGAGGGTGCATTCTGCTGGGCGCGATCTTCACTGGCTCCCTGCGCCCCTCTTCTCCCTGCGCAAAGGCCCCTGCTTCTGCGCACCGGTCCTGGGCTCTACTTCTGGTGCTGTTAGGGGCCTGGGGGGGCAGTCAGGGGTGTCCTCCTTCCAACTGCCCATTGCCAGTCTCCTGCACCTTCCGCTTCAGTAGACTACACCCCAGAGAGAGCTTCTCTTCCTGTGCAAGTACTTTTTAAAAGTTGAGTAGGAGGCTGGCAGGAAGTCTCTGTGTGTCCTATCAAACAGCGACACATCACTTACCTGCCCATGCTCCCTCCTTCTTGTCCAGTCTCTGGGTTTGTTCAAAATGGCGTTGTCCAGTGTCTCTGGCCACATGGCCTCTGAAACCCAACTCCTTCCCCCCTTACTGCCTCCACTGTGGTTCAGCTTGGTGCTTGGCACCCAGCGACAGCAGTTGATGGATTGGTTTGTAGCTCCACCTATCTTTTCTCTTTGGAGGGAAGATCTTTGCTCTGGGAAGAAAGGTCGTTAATCTAACCTGCCAGGGCCAGACCCCAGCCAGGGACTAAGAAAATATGACATTTCTGGACGACCCAAAAGCAGTACAAATATGACTTTGGACTCTGCAGAATACTTATTTTCACGTCCGCTACACAGGACTTTAGTGCGTGTCTGGAATCTGTAGGCCTTGTGGAAGTTACTCTAGCCATGGGTTCTACCTCCCCATAAGGGAATAATGAAGTGAAAGACACAGTAAAACACACTGACTTTCCCTAGCATGTTTCCTTCCAGTGTATAAAGCCTATTCCATATCACCACCCAACTCTGCATATGTCCTGCCACACCAATCACTTTGTAGATGTTCCTGGACTGCGCACGCTAGGAATCTCCCCTGCGCAGCCGCTACCCGTGTGCACACGCATGTACACATGTGTCTGCATGTAACCAGCCCGGTGCCCCATACTCCCGCTGCTGCGCAGCGGCCTAGTCAAGCCAGGTGGACACCAGTAAAATCTCCATGCAGTCTCCTTCATTAGGAGTTCACTGTGGGTGAGACCCAGATTATGAGGCTCCAAAAACTCAACAATTAGGTGCTCAAAAAGCGAAAAATCCAGGCAGCCCCTAGTGTCATAACCACCTTCTACCAATAGGGTAACATGGACTGGTTTCCCTTGAAAACTCTTTTAAGTGTGGAGTTTGGAAACTTTAAAATATTTGTCTAAAATCAGCCGAACCACAAATTCCGATTTACTCACCTGTTATCAGGAGAGATCCCAGTGCTGGATGTTGGTGCCCAGCACTAACCCTGAAAAGTAATTACAACTGTACTTACCGCTAACTCAATTTTCTTCAATAGGAAATCATTGACTGTTTTTCTGTGAAATTTTTTCGAAGTGTCGATTTTTGCAAATTACAAATATTCCTTAAAAATCGTACAAACTACGAAAACTTAATTAAACCAGTTTAAGGTAGATGTCCCAGTGCTGAACCTAGGAGCCCAGTACTGGATTACAAAAGTAACGCAAACATACTTTACCTCCAATCTGAATTTCCTTCTATAGGATAACAATGCCTGTTTTTTGTTGAAAAAGTTTCTAAGTGTTGATTTTGCAAACTTACAAATATTCGTTAAAAATCGCCTGTATAAAAAAAACCACAATTCTTCGACTGTTTACAGGTGGTGACCAGTGATGGATCTAGGATCCATCCCTGAGTTAGAAAGAGTAACCATAACCCCACTTACCTGCTAAGTGAATTTGTTCCATAGGAAATCATTGACTATTTTTCTGTGAAAGCGTCAACTTTTAAAATGCCAAAATATTACTTAAAAATCACTACTGTGACTTAACTGATTTTGCTCAACTGTTTACAGTACCGGGCTCAGAACTGAATCTAGGATCCAGTCCTGCAGTTAGAAAAGTAATCCTGGAAGTAATCTATTACCTTCTTTTAGAAATTCCCATTGAGCTCAATGTGTTATTGGGTTTGAAATTGTGTGGTCTATTGCAACAAACTGTAACTATTGTATTCCAAAAGCCTATTGCCTATTTGCAAAGTATTTAACTAAAGTAACTCATTCTTAGAAAGTATATTTTCATACCTTGTTGGTTCTAAAATAAAACGACTATATCTTTTGATACAAACCAATTGGCCTAGAGTTCAGTTCTTGAGTGTGTGAGACCATTTGCTGACTGAGAGTGTACAACAAATGCTTTACACTGTCCTCTGATACTGCCTTACTGCTCGACCAAGCTACCACTTTAGAGGGTAAGGTTATATCTAAATTTAGCCTCTGCCAAACCTCTGGGGTCTGTGGACTCTGTGCACACTGTACCTATTTGGGAACAGTATATACAGAGCCACTTTCCTACAGGACAACATCCCCCAGGGCTGCTACTATAATTAGAGGGGAGGCGGGGCTGCACAGTTCCCCTCCCCGAGGCTGGTTAGGCCTTGGGGACCCCATCTCCTAGGATCATTACTAAAAACAAGCATTAGAAATGCAATAGGTCTCGCAGCATTAGAGTTAGTGCTTTTAGAATTGTTTATGGGTTTTTTTGTAAATCTTTAGCATGAGGTTGAGGGTGAGTGAGGGTGAGGGGTTGAGGGTGAGGCTGAGGTGTTGAGGGTGAGTGAGGGGTTGAGGGTGAGGGGTTGAGGGTGAGTAAGGGTGAGGGGTTGAGGGTGAGTGAGAGTGAGGGTGAGTGAGGGGTTGAGGGTGAGTGAGGGGTTGAGGGTGAGTGAGGGTGAGGGTGAGGGATTGAGGGTGAGTGAGGGTGAGGGGTTGAGGGTGAGTGAGGGTGAGGGTGAGTGAGGGTGAGGGTGAGTGAGGGTGAGTGAGGGTGATGGGTTGAGGGTGAGTGAGGGTGAGTGAGGGTGAGGGTGAGTGAGGGTGAGTGAGGGTGAGGGTGAGTGAGGGTGAGTGGTTGAGGGTGAGTGAGGGTGAGGGTGAGTGAGGGTGAGTGAGGGTGAGGGGTTGAGGGTGAGTGAGGGGTTGAGGGTGAGTGAGGGTGATAATTCTTAAACTTAATAAAGAATTGGTCAAGCTTGCTATACATTTGCACCTTTATCATGTGCCTTGAAATAAAGCATAATATGAAATGATTAACCAAATAACTTTAGACGTATTACAATGTTACAATTAACATTTAAAACAAAATACATCTCAAAAGAGCTATAAATTTAGAAACAAGTAAACAGCAAAACGTAATAACAGGTACAGTATTTTTGGTAGAGTGTGGATGACAAACCTTAACGCTACAAATAAAGAAAGCTACTCCGTACATTTGTATCAACCAGTAAATAATGAAGCCCTTCGTGAACCTTTGACTTTCGTATTGAACTCCGATCCCTGAAGTGGTGCATAACGCCCCTATCTATTTTGTAGGCAACAAATCAAGTTGTAAACAACTGTAAAGTTTGCTTAGTAAACTTTACACATAAGATCGGATTGCTTGGGGCTAGTAAAGACACCAGAAAAGTCAGTCTAATAAAAATTGGAGTTATGATTAAAACTCATAACGAGAATGTTGACACTTCAAACTAAATGTTTTCAAATTATATTTTTGTATACACAATATTTTCTTACATGTAAACAAAATGCGTTTTGCAATATATAATGTCTTTAAAAAAAAGTTCTTTTGATAAAAATCACAAAGATTTTTCATATTTATTACAGTGTCTAAAATGGTGTACACGATGCTTTCAACACGTAAACACGGCTCTGTTAACCACACCACACATCAAAAGCCCAGACTGTAACAGTTTCGTCTAAACTTTGTGGCGTCGTAACAAACGTGCTATATTTACAATCGCTCCTCGCCTTGCTGGTGAAATAAGTACAATGTATTAATAACAACTGAAAGACTGGGATATCATTCTGTTTCAAATTCACACCGGGACGGACATATACCCTCTATGCACACGACTTCGTTACACAATGCGCACATACGTTTTTTTGGATCGAACACTGCTTCTGCAAATTCCCCGTGCAATGCACAGTTCCCTCTAAACTAGGATTAGCAAATACGTTCCTAAACAGACGAGGCTCAACGGTTTTCGTCACTCAAGACTTGTTTTTTTTCTAATGCAATTCATTAATATGAAAACTATAAAGCACAATATAACAAAACTTTGCGCTTATTCGTTTCTGTCGCGCGGTCACATATATTTTTATTCAGAATTCTTAATTTCCACCGATTAATTCAGAATTTGTTTCTCATTATATATATCTGAAAATGGTTCATGCAAGTGGTATTTATTCACTTAACGCTTACTTTAAAATTATTCTCAACATTGATACGAATTTCGTAAAGAGTAAATAAATTACAATCTTCAAATCTAAAACAAAACTCAATGACATTCAGCAGCCACCTCTAATAAGATTTTTTTTACGGGGGGGGGGGCGACACAAGTATTCCTTGCCAGTATTAACAAACAAAATAAATTTAAATGCAGGTTCGCCAAACAGGGGCGTTTAGAGTTGGCTGAAAGTATGAGGCAAACAAAAATCTTTAATGTGCTTTAGTTCGTATGCGGGTGGGCACGGGGTGCGGGGGCAGGAGTGGCATGATCTGATGGGCAGCTGGCTTAGAAGGGTCATCAAAATCAGAGGGTGGCTGATAGATCAAACGGGCTGCAGTTTCAAAGCCAGGGGTGGGGGTCAGGGCATTTCAAAAGTGCAAAGAGGTCAGGCGGAGGAAGCAACTCGGAAAGCAGCAGCTGGATTGCAGTGACCAGCAGGATGCGGCTATCGCACGGTTCCTTACACACTTGCACTTACACAGCGACTCTGTGGACATGTTTGGGAACTCGCGGCAGGGGCTGCGGAGGGTGGAGCGCGGTGCGTGGCTGGATTCCCTTCGCCATTCTTCACCGCCGCTGTCCGGCAGCGCTGCCTGGCCTCTGCCGGAGCTGAGAGCCCATGGGGATCTGACCGCAGGCAGGCTCTGGCAGCTGCTCCGTAATCTTGCAGAAGTTTCCTACTTGTTGCTGCGACTGCGATAGCTCCTTTACTCGTTTACTATTACGTTGTTTTTAAGGAGGGAAGAGAGGGGAGGGGGGAGGAGAAATGCGAGACGGCGGGAAGGGGGCAGACATGGCGGGGAGGGGGTGGAGCGGGGGAGAGGGTGTGTGTGTGTTGTTAGGAGACGGACGTGCACGCGCACGCGCTTTTAAGGTCAATGCGCATGCGCATAAGCTCAATGCGCATGCGCATTGACCTTAAAAGTCACGGGCACTGCAAGGAATCGCCACGATTCCTTGCAGTGTGGATAAAGAGTGGATAACTCGCAATAGTCTCGCTTGCTCGATGCGCATGCGCATCGACAGGCGAGACCTAATAAAGGGGAGGGGGCCACTTGGTACCCCTCCCTGAGCTTTATTAGGCCCTGGGACCCCATCCCCGAGGGCCTTTTTTATGAATGGGGAGGGGGGTTGTGCGGCCCCCCCTTCCCAACCTTTAATATGTCCAGGGAACCCCATCCTCAGGGCTTTTTTGTTACATTAAAGGAGAGGCAGGCTGCGTAGCTCCCCTCCCGAAGCCTTGCTAGGCCCTGGGGAGTCCTTTCCCCTGGCCATTACAACATTAAAGGAGATTGGTGCTGCATGCCCTCCCTCCCTGAGCCTTCCAAGGCCCTGCCCCATCCCCCAGGGCTTTTTTTATGGGAGGGGGTTGCCTGGCCCCTCTCCCCAAGCGTTGTAAGGCCACAGCAACCCCATCACCCAGAGCCACTGCTTTATATAAAGGGGAGGGGGCAACGTGACCCCCCTCCCAAGCCCTTATCAAACCCGGGAGCCCCATCCCTCAGGACCCTTATCACTTACATGTGGGTGGCCTGGTACCCACCATACTCTCGTTGGGGGCCCACGGTTGGTACCCAAGGCCCCTGTGGTACTAGCCTGCTCCACACATACAGCACCACAGGCAGTACCATGGGGCCTCCACAAGCGCAAGAGATGGACTTGACATTGCCCGACTAACAGATGTCTGGAGGTAGTGTGGTCTCAGACAGGAGACTTTAGTGGTTTGCAATCTGTCTTTCCAGTCACAAGACTGTTCTCAGTTAGTCAAGCCACAACACCATTCAAGCTTCGAGAAGGACTCCACAATACTCTTTATGCACCTATATTGAACTGTTGACATAAACCATGAATGATTTAGAGCATCAGCAGAGTGGACCAACCGCAGACAATGGACATGAATCCACCTGGCATGCGGCTAGAAGGTTTTGGACCCTCTCACACAGGTTAAATTATAAAGGCAAGCAATGATGTCGTTTTTCAGCCAGTGTCATGAGACCAGTGCGTAATTTGTAAAAAATTAAGTGCCAGGGTTCACTGCAGCCTACACCCCCATTGCACCTGATAGTGCAGCCAATGACAGTACCAAAACAGCTACAAACCATTACACTCCTACAAGTGTGACAGTTCAGGCTATTCCATGCCCCCAAAGATAAAGGATTAGAAAGGGTGACATGTATTAGTCATTTTTAACGTAGATTGAATTAGTAAAGAACTGTTGTGCTCACTCTAAATCAAGCACATAGTCCACCATGTGACATACTGCAGAAGTGCCTGTGCTGCCAATTAAGTGCCAGTGCTGAGCACCAGAAACTAACGGCTCAAATTAAGCAATGCATGAGTCCATACTGTAGTGTAGTGTGAGTTTACAATGACTGAACCATTGCGGCTCCTGATGAACTCCATAGAACTGTGACGTAAGCTTTAGAGCGGAGTGAAGTGAAAGCAGGTTTAGAATGCTGAGTTTGTGGTTAACCCGCAGAAGAATAAAGATGTATTCAACTAAGCTCTGTGTGTGGCATACTCATTGGCGAGTACCCAGGCTGGGGAGGATGGTACAACTGATGACGAGATAGGAGATAAGTAACCTGAAGATCAACGGTGTTCTCCCAGAGAGTTTGACGTGGTCCAGCAAACTGCTGTGCGTGCCTATGTCAAAGTGCTGAATCGACGTTTGGAGTATGTGGAGTCAAAGCGCAGGCCCAGTCATTGTAAAGCATTTGACGGTAACGAAAACTTTGCTAAGAAGTCTCCATATAGGTGGCCGAATACCGGCTGGGAAGGCCGCAAAGAGGGGTACTGTGGTACTACACAACTCAAAGCCATACAGCATATGGAGTGATAATGCTACAAGTGGATTCAGACAGGTTTTGAAAGAGCAGCAATTGCAAGATCACGCTGCAAAGAGAAGAACTGCAAGGCAGAGATCAACCAGGTGCCAGGCAGTACAAAGAGACGCTTACAAGCAAAGCAGTACAGATACAAGAAACAGTCATCTGCTTACCAGAGCTGAGTAAAGAGAGTCATCATGCCACAGCACTGGAGTGAGTGACTCCGGGGGAAGACCCCAGGGTTGTTCTTGAGGAGCCATCAATGCTCGAAGTGGCAAGCCACCAAAGCTGCTGCATGGGGCTCAGAACAACTCCAGAGGTCTACAAGGTTCAGAAAGCCAACAGCAGCTATAGCAATCATGAACGTTTTCTTTTCCATTGGAGACCAAGAAAGAGGTCACGTCTCCTGTTGTTATCAAATATGACCCAGAGGCCAGAATGCTGCATGGCCTCAGAGATGGTGTGCATAAACAAGATCGCCAAGCAGCATTGGAAAGAACACTACTCTCCACATCAGTAAGTTTCACCAATGATTATAATGCTGCCGCCTTCTTGCAACCATAATCGCCATTTGATACCGCCAAAACCCTGAATATTGGCGACAGATGGGTTGCTTGGATAGAGACATTTTGTAACCTCATTATTGCGATAGAAGATGCAGATAACAATAAGATCACCAAGTACCTTAAGAATCTTGCAGGAGAAGGTGTAAAATAAATCATAAAGAAAATGCCGCAAGCTGATGAAATGACATACTGTCACATCAAAGCAGCCTTGAATATCAAGTTCAATCTAATGCCGAATGTATATTATGAAAGGTACATCTTCAGTCAAGAATGACAGAAAGCTAGTGGGACTATCGTCCAACTTGTTGAGAGACTGGATACGCTCAAACACTGTAAATTTGATGAGTTTAATGATGAGGAAGATATATGCCTCAGAGTGATTGACGGATGCTTGTCAGGTTCGTTCAGACGACGAATGCTGAGAGAAACTCTTAGTCTATAGTTGTTATGGTTGCCAAAGCAGAAGAACGTGCAGATCAACAAACTGCTGACATGGAGGCTGGAGATGCCCAGAGTGAGTCAGTCATGAACTTGAGAAGTAAGTCAAAGCACAAGGTAGAGGGACCAAAAGGGATTTTTCTTCAGATAAAGAAGTTGTGCTTGAGATGTGGATTTTCTTTGCCACCCAACGATAAATGTCCCACCATTGGGCAGATCTGCAAAGGCAGTGGAAAAGTTGAACCATTTTGTAACGGTCTGCAGGGAGAAGGAAAAAGCGAGTGTGTCACGGTGCAAAGACTAAATGGCCGTCCAAACGTTCCAGAAGCGATGTTGGACACATGGCCACAAGGCCAAGCGACTCCAGCAGACGAGGCAAATCAAAACCAAAGTCGATCTGCATCTAAATCTTCCTCAAACTGTTCTTCAGTATTAATATCAAGTGAAAGTGAAGAAGATAGTTGTGCCATGTCGAAGTTTATCTCAGAGAAACGTATGCATGTTGGACGGGCTGCATGTGAGGAAAAATGTCAGTCCAAGAAAAGTCGACAAGATAAAACACTAAAGCCATTCAAACATTGTCTAAAAATCACACTAAAAGTCAACGGTTGTTCAATACCTTTCATTATCGGCAGTGGTGCATCGATAAACATGATGTCCGATTTAGATCCTGGCCGACGGGCTACTCCGTCACAACTGTGACAGATATCCCGTCCACCAAAATATAAATCTCATTATATCCTATGGGATTTATATTTCGGCTGACATGATATCCATCAGCGCTGTGAGCGAGTAACCCATCCATCAGGATCTAAATCTGGCCCCAAGTTTCTGTATGTCATCAGCTGCTGAGCTGCTTCAAGATGTCATTCGACATATCATACAGCCAGTCATGAATGCTTTTAACTATAGTGATGACATATTGGTTTTTGGGGCTACACAGCAGAATAACGATAAAGCTGTAACGCAAGTGTCTCATTTGCTCGCTAAGCAGGTTTAACTTTGAATGCTGAGTAATGTGAGTTACTTAAGACAAAGTTAAAGTTCTTTGGCCATATCTTTTCTGATGGGGGCATGACACCCGATCCAGCTCAAGTGCAAGCACTATCAATTGCCAGTCCCCCACAAGATGTTTCCATGTTACGTTTATTCCTTGGCATGGACAGCTTTTGTTCTGGATACATACAAGACTTTGTCACTGCCAGTGTGCCATGAACAGATTTGGAAAAAAAGAATGTTTCTTTTCATTGGTCACCTGACTGCAAGCAAAGTTTTCAGAAAATCAAAAAAGCTATTGAGAACGCTACTGAAATGGCATACTTTGATCCAAAGTTTCATACCGAGGTTACCATTAACGCTAGTCCAGTCGGGTTGGTCGCCATACTAGTACTGCCCAGCAAACACCCAAATACTTGAAGACGTATTGTGGCATATGCAAGCAGAAGATTGTCCCAAACCGCATATGCTTATTCACAACTTGAGAAAGAAAGCGTAGCAGTGGTGTGGGCTTGTGAACATTTCCCCGTATTGTTGTATGGGAAGCACTTCACACGTGTGATAGATCATCCAGCATTTTTTACCATCTTTGGCAATCCAGAGGCAAAAATGCCTCCACGCATTGAACGTTGGGGTCTGCAATTGAAAGAATACAACTACACCATTGTGCATTGTCTAGGGAAAGTTAAAAAACCTGCAGACTACTTCTCATTAGTGCCTCTACAATGCCCTGGCAATCATTTCAAGACGGCTGGGCATATGTAAATTTCATTGTGAAACCAAGCACCCCAGCTGTCATTTCGTTGGAACAAATTGTCACTGCCACAAGTGAAGATAGTGACATGCTAAAACTGAAAGACATTATTCTTCATGGTACCAGCACTCTTGACCTCTTGCCAGAAGTTTTAAAATGTCAAAGATGAACTGTCCATTACTTAAGAAGGCATTATTCTAAGAAATTCTAGAGCTGTCATTCCAGAGAGTGTGCGACAACAGATAATTGGAGTGGCCATTGAAGGATATTGTGGGACTGTTACCACCAAACGAGCTCTCTGAGACAGAGTCTGGTTTCCACATCTCAACGAGAGCTGAAAAAGAATTAAAGGCCTGTCATCTATGCAACTCCCTGTCATAGAAAACCACTCAACACCCCTTAAACATGACAGAGTTGTCAACACATGCATGGGAAAGAATTGCTATTTACTTTTTTAGTCCTTTTGACAACTGACATCCCCTAATGGTGATCGTTGATAAATAATCCAGTGTTTCATTGATAGAAGATCTCTCATCTATCACTCAAGAAAGAGTCATCAGGAGATTAGACAACATCTTCGAGACATGGGGTGTGACTGCGATCTTAAAACCTGACAATGGGCCACCTTTCAACATAGAGAGATCAGAGACTTTTTGAGTCATCTAAATGTGATGCATCAGAAGAATATACCTCTTTGGCCACAGGCCAATGGCCTTGTTGAGCGTTTAATGAACACCTTTAAGAAAGCTATTCAGTGTTGTTCCGCTGTTCAGAGATGTAGTCTCTTGTGAGTTTACAATGAGGGATCTCTTGTGGCTCCTGATGGACTCTGTAGAACTGTAACGTAAGCGTTAAAACAGAGTGAAGTGAATGCAGATTTAGAATGTTGAGTTAGCGGTTACACGCAGAAGAATAAAGACATGTTATACTAAGCTCCGTGTGTGAGTAGTCATTGGTGAGTACCCAGGCTGGGGAGAACGCTACACATACATCTTGTGCTGTTCTGCTGATCGACTCTAGAGTCCTATAGGCTCCATTAGTTGCTGCTACCAGGGAGTAGTGGTGAGGCGGGGAGGGGTGTTAAAAAAAAGAAAGAAAAGGGGGAGAAAAAAAAGAACAATAATTAAAACACACTTACCTTCCCTGCAGACAGCTCTCCTCCGTTCTCCTTGTCCACGAGTCGTGCAGGAACAGGAAGCACCCAGGCACCCCTTAGCCAATCACAACGCTGCATTGCAGCGTTGTGATTGGTCATGGCACTCAGATGGGAACTGGGGGCCTGGGCATGTTCCCCATCAGGCTGCGTAATTCAGCCTGGTGGGGAACATGCAAAGTGCGTACGACTGCTTGGCTGGGCCAAGAAGGCTGGCCAAGCAAGCATGCCCGCTTTATAGTGAAAAATAAAATGATAACATTATTCTAGTTTTATTTTTGTAGTGGGGTGAAACTCCTCCGCCTTAGCGGAGGAGCTGCCCCAGATAGGCTCAGTGATATTTTATTTCCACAGGTTGGACTTGTCTTTTTGTTAGGATTTTGGGAGGAATGCAGGGTCCTGCTGGACACTTAGTGATGCAGCCTCACCTTGCAGGCTGCCTTAACACCCACCCCACCCATCATAGGCATCACCAGTCAGGTGACCATCGAATAAAATGGGCCACTTAAGTATCCATACAAGCAGTGTCAGTGTCATAATTTATTTCAGCATGTGGACCTACAGCCCATGACTTTACAGCCATGTGGCAGCCCTAATCACACATTTGGAAGTATAATGTCACTCATACTCTCACTGACACTATAAAAATATCACATTCAAGCAATCTAAAAAGTTGATAGCTATGAAATGCACATAGTAAAGGTCAGAGCTGCTGACTTTGGAACTGGGGGTAGTCAGCTCAACATCCTGTAATTCTGGGAAAATCACAAAATCTCCCTGTGCCCAACAAAAAATCTATGTGTCCTTGTGTAACGTAACTGGTGTTAATGTAAAGCGTTCCAATGCATTGCCTTCGGGTCGAATTCACGCTATATAAAACTGCACACACAAAAACATCCTAGCCTACCCAATCGCCCACTGATATAACAGGTTCCACGTGCCTGCTATGGCTTTGTAAATAAACTGCGCAAAACATGTCTAAAAAACAGAATACCAGCTAAAATACTATGGTTTAGGGGGAAAGTGTGATGAATTCAAAATTTGCAAACATTTGTGACAAGAATTTTCAATTCTATTAAGGACAAGGAGGCGAGGATTATGCTATCTCATTTCTTTAATGAAATGCCCAGCAGCCATAGAAACAAATAAACTACAATACCCAGAAACACATGGGTAACAACCATAGAGTCTGTGGTATATAAAGCCATATAGAGAGTCACACTTCCTCTTTCTTTCGTGAAAGCATATCCAGTAAAGCAGAACAAAGCCAATCCGGAAAGTCAAATAAGGAAAACAGCATCACTAATCCAGGAAGGCCAAGGAACATCCAAAACGCAACAGATTGAAGAAGACTGAAGCCAGAAATCTGCGAAGGAGCAGGTAGGCAGAAACCAGGCAGGCTTGAAAAGTCTTCATTTGGGATCAGATCCTGAAAAGGAACACAAAGCCGTAATACACAAGCTATGCAAAATATTGAGCATGAAAGCAAGGGAGGGTAGAATAAACAAGGTGAATACAAAGAAAATATCATAAGCATAAATGCAGTATATGTATATTCAGAAATGCATACAACAATGGGTGGGATAATCCTCGCCTCCTTGTCCTTAATAGAATTGAAAATTCTTGTCACGAATGTTTGGAAATTTTGAATTCTTTTGCAGGACAGGAGGTTCCGATTATGCTTGTTTAAAGCTGATCCACCACCCCAGAAACAACATTAGCAATAGGTTTAAAGTAAAACATTTTGAAAACAGAGTCAGAAGACCAATCAGCGGCCTTCATAATGTCAAACAAAGTGACCCCCATAGAGAAAGCTTTAGAAACCATAGCTCCTCGAGCTGAATGTGCCCCAAACACAGAAACATCAATTCCAGCCTCCGCCATGAGCCAACGTACCCATCTAGCCAAAGTAGCCGGGGTAACAGGGCGGAAGGGCTTTTGCAAAGCAATCAACAACTGCCCCTGCATATCTGAACGTAAAGAAGCAGTACTTACTTCGTAATCTTTGAGACATTGGACGACACACAGATTGGGACGAGCAGGGAATGCAGGATAAGAAATAACCGCAGTGTTTGTCTTAGTACGCCTAGTGAGTTTAAAGGTGACGCCTTCCGGCGTGAAATGGCGGCCGGCTAAATCCAATGCACGGACATCAGACACCCGCTTGCAAGAGATCAGACACAATAACATGGTTAATTTGGCCGACAGTTGTTTTCGTGACAGCAAAGAATTGATAGGCCAGGCCTCCAGAAAACGGAGCACAACTGACACGTCCCATAACAAGACGTATTTAGGACGCGGGGGATTCGCAAGGCGAATACCCTTGAGCAGTTTAGAAACTAGAGGGTGTTCACCCGCAGGCTTACCGTCCACCGGGAGGTGGCCCGCGGAAATGGCAGAACGAAAATTGTTCACTGTGCGATATACCAAACCAGAAGAAGCCAGGGAAGCCAAAAAATTCCCTATGACAGAGACATCCGCTGAAGCAGGATCACCTTGCCGTTGAACACACCAGTCACACCAACGCTTCCAGGATCCCCTGTAGCGTTTGTGGGTGTTGGAAGACCAGGCATCACTAATGAATTTGGAAGTGTCCGAAGAAAGGCCTGGGACCGACCAGCGTTCCCCGAAATCCGCCACACTAGCAGGAGGAGAGAGCCTGAGAGAATCAGGGGATACGGATTCTGAAGAGGATCTAATAGGAGATTCCACTTCTGGGGAAGAAGGAGCAGCACTGCACAACTCATCTCCAGGAGATCCGGGAACCACGGCTGAGCCCGCCACAGAGGAGCAATCAAGACGATCTCCGAATGGTACCGCTTCGTGTAAGCAAGAACCCTGGGTATCATCATGAAAGGGGGAAAGGCATAACACAGAGTGGATGGCCACTGCTGAAGAAAGGCATCCGTGGAGAGGGCCTCCGGATCGGGTCTCCAACTGAAGAACAGTGGGAGTTGAGAATTGAGACGAGAGGCGAACAGATCTATGTGACATGGGCCCCAAATCCGAAGAAGAGCGCGAAAGGCGCGGGGATGTAACCTCCAATCGCTGAAGTCTTTCAGGTGTCTGAAGTGCCAATCCGCAACCTGATTGTTGCGGCCGGGAAGACATTCTGCAATAACTGTGATCTTTTGTTGCAGACAAAAGTGCCAAAAATCCTTGGCAATCTCCGCCAGAAGCTTCGAGCGAGTACCGCCCAGCTTGTTGACGTAACGGACTGCTGACACGTTGTCCATGCGGAGAAGAATACAGCACTGGGACTGAAGGGGAGAGAAGCATTTGATCGCAAAGGACCCTGCCAGTAGTTCCAGGCAGTTGATGTGCAGGGAAAGCTCCTGGGGAGACCACCGACCCCCCGTCGAGACGGAGCCGCACCGGGCTCCCCAACCCCATTGACTGGCATCCGATTCGATCACCAACTCTGGCGATGTGCCGAACAGGGCTCGACCATTCCAAGCCTCCATGTGGTCCAACCACCACTGCATCTCCCATTTCGCCTCCTATCATAAAGGAATCTGGTCCGAATATCGAAGACCTCTCTGGAGATGACGGATTTTCAGGCGTTGTAACGCCCTGTAATGCAGAGGCGCCGGGAAGATTGCTTGAATGGAAGAGGCCAACAGACCGACGACTCGTGCTAACGACCTCAACGACACAGTTGGTTTGGAAATAACAGAAGTCAGCTCCCTCTTGATATAACGCACCTTTTGAGCGGGTAACAGAAGTTGACAGGTAAGAGAATTGACCTGGAAACCCAAGAAGTCCAACACTTGTGTCGGGACTAAAATAGACTCCTGGACGTTCACAAGGAACCCCAGAGATTGCAAGAGATCGATGGCCCAGTCCAGATGGATCAACAACCGAAATGGGGAGTCCGCTAGAATGAGGATGTCATCCAGATAAATAATCAGTCGAACACCCTGAGCACGTAAAGATTCCACGACTGGCCTCAGAAGTTTCATGAAGCACCAAGGTGCTGATGGCAGGCCGAACGGGAGAACCTTGTACTCGTACCACTTCCCCAGCCATTGAAACTGAAGGAAGCGCCAATGAGGCGGAAATATTGGGACCGACAAGTAAGCGTCCTTTAGGTCTTTCTCGCGCAGAAGATCTCTCAACAGATGGATGCCCTCCATCTTGAAGTGCCTGTAAACTACTCCCCCGTTGAAATCCCTTAGGTTGAGAACCAAGCGGGATCCTCCCCCTTTCTTTTCCACCAGGAAAACCGTGCTGGCGAACCCCTGTGGATGGCGCACGGCATTGATAGAATTCTATTCTGTACCCCTTAACAGTCTCCAACACCCAAGCATCGCTGGAGATTAATCGCCAATTGTCTAGGAAAAACTGTATCCTGCCACCAAGAATCACACTGCATGCAGGAATTAGGCTCACCTGATGTATTGGGATCCTGGTATCCACCATAGGATCCTCCAGAACGACCTTTCTGGTACTGTCCATGCCCTTTTTTGGAAGGATAGAATTTTGATCTCTTGGAGTACCCGGAATCTTGTTGATTTCCTCTGTGGGGCTGGTTTTCCCTTTGGGTGGGTTGACCACGGCCGGACGAACGTCCCCTATTTCGTCCGGCCCTGCCGAAAACCGGATGAAAGGCTCGACGTAATGAGGCTTGAGCCTTGTCCAAACCACTGAACGTGTTCACAAACTTGGTCAGTTCTTTCAAGAACGGCTGGCCGAAGAGTAAACCTTGAGCCTCTGGACCCGCTTCCGAGGTGCAAAGCTCAGCAAGCTTCGGATCAAGCTTCAGAAGAAACGAGCGACGGCGCTCGCTGGAAAGGGCACAATTTGCATTGCCGAGTTGGCAAATGGCCCTCTGAGCCCATTCAATCAATTAATCAGGGTCTACCATCGCTGAGGACTCTTTGGCCACAAATCCAAGGTCCAGGATCTTAGTGAGCGGACCCATGAGATCCAGAACCTTATCCTGGCAAGAGCGCCAAGAGCGGTCCAGACCCTTCTTAGGGTCTTTCGCATACTTGCGAAGGTAGGTGAGCATTGTGGGATCTACCTCAGGGGTGTCTGCGAGGTGATCCGCTAGGTCCGGGCGCGGACATTCGGATCGAAGACGAGCTCGTACATCTTTGTCAAAAGGCTGGCGTATGTGAGTCTGCACATATTCCGCCACAGCTGGGGACGGGAGCCAGGCCAAGGAGTTGGGATGGACAATGTCCGAGGGCTCAAAAGTAAGGACAGGAGGATGCGTGGGTGCATCCACAAAATGTTCTTTGCATACCTTCTTCTTGGGAGGAGGACCCGCATGATCAGAGGAGGAGGAGGAATTCTGGTTGTCCGTATCCGCAGGGGACACAGTAGATGGCGCGCCCACATTGGGTATAGACGTGACAGAATGTAATGATTTAGCCAATCTTTGGAAATCTGAAGAATGCAGATTCTTTGGGGAGGCAGGAGACTTGCGCGAAGCAGGCACCCATCCCTGCTGCTGCGCATTTTGGGTCAAATGCCGCTTCAGAGGCGTAATGGCTCTTACCAAAGCTTTATTGACTGAATGCTGTACCCCTTGATCAAGAGCCTCCACCAGATCATATTCAAAGGACTCAGGGACGTCCTCCTCATCATAATAGTCATCCCTATAATAAGAAGCACTCATGGTTCTCACAGCGTGAGAAAAGTAAAGCCCACTGGATGACAAGAAATCCGATTTGCCAATGGAAAAATTCAGGGGGAGTGTAAAAACCCCGACAGCAAGCCAAATATGCAGAAAAAGCTGCCAAATGTCAATAGAATGTGGAGAGAGGGCTTGTTGTGCACCAAAACACACACTAGGAAGAGCCTATGCAATAATTATACAGCCCAAAGCCTTTCTACAAGCAATGGGCGTCAGAAGGGGTTAACGCGCTGGCCGTGGGCGTTGACGCTGTGAAGAGACGTCTGTCGGCAACCTCTGTGTCTCTGAGGGGAGCTGGAATGAGGAAACGGCATCCGCGCATGCACGGAATACCAGAAGCCAGACGCGTGAGATATGAGCTCGTGCTGCAGCGCGCGAGTCTCAAAAACCCTGTCTCCCGCTCCACCAGGAAATGAAACTGCGCCCGGGCAAAGGAGAGGCAGATCACGCGCTCCCAAGAAACCGAAGGCTCGGCAAAAGCCCGAGCAACACACCGCAGCACCAAAGCAGCGAACGCGGAAAAAACAAAAAGCGGAAAGCGCGTGCAGTACACCAAACACAACAGCGCTGATAGCGCGAAGATAAAGCACGCGACAATAATAATGCAATCAGAAATTCAATATAAGCAGTACATGCAAGGTAAGACAAAAGTACTTAACTGGCTGCGGAGCAGCAAAGAAAGAGGAAATGTGACTCTCTATATGGCTTTATATACCACAGACTCTATGGTTGTTACCCATGTGTTTCTGGGTATTGTAGTTTATTTGTTTCTATGGCTGCTGGGCATTTCATTAAAGAAATGAGATAGCATAATCGGAGCCTCCTGTCCTGCAATAGAATTAGCTCATCCTGGAATTCCTCAACACCTCTTTCTCACCTGCCCCTTCTGTAGGTGCTGACAACAACTTTAATTGTTAGAGATAGGAAGCGCCATGCCGTGACGCAATCCACGTTCTGCCCTGGGCTGCCCCTACCTTTGACTTCGAGCCACCATGTCCATTAAAGAGGCTGAGAAGAGTTGTTAAGATGACTCGGAGGCTTGGTTCCATGCAGCGCAGCAGAGATGCCTTTATTACCATTTTAAAAAGTCGCCAGGCACATAGGCACTCACCTCCCAATGCCTCACAGTTCTTGCAGCTGAAATTAATAACGTCGCTCCACTCAAAAGCAAAAGGATAAGGCCCTCAGCACCTTGGTTCAATAAACCCCTCTATGAGGAAAGGAAGCGCTAAGATTCCTGGAGAAACAATGGAGGCTAGTGCCCTCCACCGACAATTTGGCCATGCTTCGCTCAGCAAGATCCAAGTACCACAAGCACATCTTCCTTGAAAAAGCGGCGCACTTCAAAACACTCCTTGACTCCGCCAAAAATAGACCCAAAAAACTATTCGATCTCATCAAGATTCCCAGCGGCTCTCCCCCAACCTCCAAGGTGGAGGATTCTTCAAAGAGAGCAGAGGATTTCGCTATTTTCTTCAATGAAAAAGTGAAATCACTTGTTGATCAGGTCGCTCATCCTACCCCTCCAGAGGAGCGCAAATCCCTAGCTATTTGGCAGAGCTTTGACCCCATATCTGAAGATGCCCTTCTCAAGTGCATACGCGAAACAAAGCCTTCCAACCATTCTCTTGACCCTATCACCAGTGCCATTGCCATTGACTTCTATACTCATTCCCTTTCCTATTGGACCACTCTGATCAACCTCTCCCTCTGGCAAGGCTCCCTTCCTATCTCCTTCAAAACTGGGCAGGTCACTCCTCTGCTCAAAAAACCCACTGCTGATGCCAATGACCTCAACAACTTCCGCCCCATCACTAACCTTCCCTTTCTTGCGAAGATCCCAGAAAGATGTGTAGCTAAACAACTCTCTTGTCATATCAAGGACAATGATCTTCTTGACAATTGTCAGTCCGGCTTCATCCAAAACTGCAGTTCAACATGAATTGGTTCTGTCGGGTGCGAACAACAATTACTTTGCTAGAAATATATCTTCTTCTATGATTTACAAACCAAAAACAAAATACAAAATTCAGACCCCCTCTGAAAAGAAAACAAATAAGTAGCTCCTTACAATCAATGACAAGAAAGCTTGTGTGTGACTCAATGTTCTCTTTATATATTCATGTCGGTCAAACTTTTGCAAAACAATTTTTCATTTGTATAAACGTGACTGTCAATATCTACAATATAGTGCAAAACACGGTGAAGACAGTGAATGGTGATCATGTGACGAAGACGGTATGTACAAGATTAATAAATTCACAAACAGTCTGTACATATATACATAAAACTAGAAATTCTTGTCCTGCAAAGGCCAAATCACTAACATAAACTTCCTGAACCCTTCTAAATTTCTTTTGAATCGATGGAGTTCTGGAGTTATGGGGCCAATATTGTTTTGCACTATATTGTAGATATTGACAGTCACGTTTATACAAATGAAATTTTTTTTTGCAAAAGTGTGACCGACATGAATATATAAAGAGAACATTGAGTCACACACAAGCTTTCTTGTCATTGATTGTAAGGAGCTACTTATTTGTTTTCTTTTCAGAGGGGGTCTGAATTTTGTATTTTGTTTTTGGTTTGTAAATCATAGAAGAAGATATATTTCTAGCGAAGTAATTGTTGTCCGCACCCGACAGAACCAATTCATGTTGAACTACCACTTACCCAGGTTCTGAGGGGCACAGGGTCAACCCCGTTGTTAATATAAAAAAGTCATCCAAAACTGCAGCACTGAAACAGCCCTACTGCAAGTGGTCGATGATACGCTGAGGATCCTCGATTCAGGGGCGTCCTGTCTTCTAATTCCTCCTGTTCTCCTCCTCACTCTCTCCTCCCCCGGTTCAATCATGGATGGATCAGATGAATCTACTAAACAATAAACCCATCATTGTCGACAGCGCAAAATCCCTCGGTGTCATACTAGACAAAAAACTCAATCTAATTCTCCACATCAATTCCATTGCAAAATCTGCTCGTTTCCAACTGCGCCTTCTTTGGGGAATCCGTCGCTTCTTCCCGGAGCAGGACCTTATAACCCTGGTGCAATCGCTGGTCCTCTCCAGACTTTACTACTGCAATTCTCTACTTACGGGCCTCCCCAAATCCCACTTGTCCCCACTGAAGTCTGTTTTCCATTCAGCAGCTCGTTTCATCTATGGGGCCAAAAGAAGCGATCACATCACACCGATGTTATCCACCCTCCACTGGCTTCCCTTCGAGGCTAGAGCTATCTACAAGACCGCTTGTATCACCCACAAAGCCTTGCACTCTTCCTCTCCTCGCTATCTGGCGAATAAACTGAAACTCTCTGGAGGCTCTAGACCTTCAAGCAATGCGGAGAATCTATTGCTTGAACCTCCCACTTTCAAGAAGGAAAGAACGATGGCCCAATCCTTTTCAGGGAACGCAGTGAGAATCTGGAACTCCTTTCCGCCTCAGCTCCGCACCGCCTCCTCCCAGGCCTTCAAAAGGGACCTCAAGGTTCTCCTCCTCCAGAGACACCTCCAAAAATAACTCACGTCGTCTTTGTTATTTGAAAGAAGACCTACCACTACTGAAAAGTCTACCTTCCATGATCATGGAAGTGCCTTCCTAGTGTGTTCTTGTGGTTGGAGCGTTCGCCTTTTTTACAGTACTATCCATGTACTTGTATTGGGTACCCATTTGTAACATGCACACACCACTTTGACCGTGTGTTACTGCTACCTCTCACGTTTTTACCTTTGATACTTGCACAAGTGCCACCTTTGCCTACGTAACGTTTGTTCTTGTGCCTGAGTGTCTAGCACATTTTGCAGTATTATACCTTAAATTATACTTTGTTTCTCTTGTAACCTGCACACTTGTCACTTTTTCTTTTTTCCTCTTGTGCACTTTTTACTACCTCATGTATTTTTGGTTGCTCACAATTTTTTACTACCTCGTGATTTTTGTTTGCTCACAAGTGTCACTTTTACCCTATGGAACTTAACGTCTGATTTTGTAATCTGTTCTCGTGTAATGTTCTCATCTTGTATCATCTCTTACAATTAAAAATTTGCAAACATTCGTGACAAGAATTTTCAATTCTATTAAGGACACGGAGGCGAGGATTATGCTTTCTCTATTTCTTTACTACTAACAGCAGCCAATAGAAACACAGTAAAGAAACGAAAAAAACTACCACTCCCATGAGCCCTTAGACCAACCATAGAGAGTGCATGCTATATAAGGAACCATAGAGGACAACACTTCCTCTTTCTTTGTCCAGGAACCATAAAAGTCTAAAGTCATTTGAAGAAAAGTACCGCCAACCATCCAGAAAGGAAAAGTCCGAAGGCTGAAGCGCAAGAAATCCAACAGGAAAACAGGCAACCATTCCAAAAGCGCCGAAGGTGCATCAGGAAACACAGCAACTCCAGGATCCAAGGCGTGGAAAACGGTGCCGGCAAGACCAAGAGGACAAATCACTTCTGGTCCGAACCTGAAAGCAAAAACAGAGCCGTAATACACATCCCCAAAAACCTTTGAAGGTCGCATCACATAGAGTGGGGAAAAAATATCAATGCAAAACAACGCATATCATAGTAAAGCCAAGATGCACATGAACAATGCAGTAGAATACCAATGGGTGGGATAATCCTCGCCTCCGTGTCCTTAATAGAATTGAAAATTCTTGTCACAAATGTTTGCAAATTTTTAATTCTATGGCAGGACAGGAGGCTTCAGATTATGCTTGTTCAAAGCTGCTCCACCACAACAGATGCAATATCGACAATGGGTTTGAAATAAAAGGTTTTAAACACTGTATCAGAAGACCAATCAGCTGTTTTCACAATGTCATGTAAACTTACACCAACACGAAAAGCCTTGGAGGCCATGGCACCCCTCGCGGAGTGAGCTCCAAAGATGGAGGTATCAATGCCTGCCTCAGACATAAGCCAGCGTACCCAACGAGCAAGAGTAGCTGACGCCACAGGCTTAAAAGGTTTCAACAAAGCAATCAATAACTGTCCAGACATATCTTGACGAAAAGGAGCAGTACTCACCTCATAATCCTTTAAGCAGCGAACTACACACAATTGTGGGTGATGAGGAAATGCAGGATAAGTGACAGTAGACAGATTAGTCTTGGTACGCCTGGAGACCGTAAAAGTAACCCCTTCCGGAGAAAAAGAACGACCAGCGAGGTCCAACGCACGGACATCTGAAACACGCTTACAAGACACTAAGCACAAAAGCATTGTCAATTTTGCAGACAATTGCTTACGGGACAGAGAAGCGTTGGGAGGCCAAGCCTCCAGAAAACGCAGTACAACAGAGACGTCCCAAAGAGCCACATATTTCGGACATGGCGGTTTAGCCATTCGCACACCACGCAACAATGCAGAGATGAGAGGATGTTCCCCAACAGGCTTACCGTCGACCAAAGCATGGCCCGCAGAGAGAGCGGAACGGAAAGAATTGACGGTCCTGTAAGCAGAACCAGCAGAAGCGACAGAAGCAAGAAAATTAACCACTAGAGAGATATCTGCAGAAGTGGGATCCAGATTCCGTTCAGAACACCAATCACACCACCTACGCCAAGCTGACGCATAACGTTTGCGCGTGTTGGGGGCCCAAGCTTCACTGATGAATCTCTCAGCGTCTCCAGATAAGCCAGGGACTTTCCAGCGTTCCCCGAGAGACGCCACGCTACAAGACGGAGCTGGCCCGACAAGACTAGGGGATGCGGGTGGAGCAGAGGATCCAACAGCAAGTTCCACCTCGCTGGAAGCAGAAATGGTGTCGAGCAACTCATTTCCAGAAGGTCCGGAAACCAAGCTTGAGCTCTCCAAAGAGGAGTGATCAGAACAATCTCCGACAGAAACTGTTTCGTCCTGGCCAAGACTCGCGGGATCATTGCGAACGGGGGAAAGGCATAGCAAAGCTGTGGAGGCCAAGTCTGGAGAAAGGCATCCGTGGCTATGGCCTCCGGATCCGGACGCCAGCTGTAAAACCTGGGTAGCTGAGCATTGAGGCGAGAGGCGAAGAGATCGATCCAGGGACGACCCCACAGGCGAGACAGGGAGCGAAAGACTCGAGGGTGAAGACGCCAGTCGCTGAAGTCCAGGAGATGGCGAGAGTTCCAGTCGGCCACCTGATTTTGGCGACCCGGAAGATACTCTGCAATAAGAGTGATCTTTCTCTGTAGGCAGAAATGCCAGAAGTCCTTCGCAATCTCCGCTAACAACTTCGACCGAGTCCCCCCCAATTTGTTCACATATCGCACCGCCGAGATGTTGTCCATGCGAAGCAAAATGCAACAGCTGGTGGCTTGTGGAGCCAAACTGCGGATCGCAAACGACCCCGCCAGAAGCTCCAGGCAGTTGAAATGAAGGGCTAATTCGTCCTGAGACCAACGGCCGCCCGTCGTCAAGTCCCCGCAACGGGCTCCCCAGCCCCAAAGACTCGCATCCGATTCCAAAACCAGATCCGGAGTCGAGCCGAAAAGGGCTTTCCCGTTCCAAGCCTCCATGTGTTGAAGCCACCACATCATTTCCGACTTCGCATCCTGGGACAGAGGAACCAGATCGGAATACCGAAGACCCTTCTGCAGATGTCTGATTTTGAGGCGCTGCAAGGCCCGATAATGCAGAGGACCCGGAAATATCGCCTGGATGGAAGAAGCCAACAGCCCGACAATCCGAGCGATCGATCGCAACGATACGTTCGGTGCAGACAACAGTGACTTCAACTCCCTCTTGATAGACCTGACCTTCTGAGCAGGTAAAAGAAGTTGGCAAGAGACCGAATCCACAAGGAAACCCAGAAACTCTATCGATTGAGTTGGAAGTAAATGAGATTTCTGCGGATTCACTAGAAAGCCGAGAGACTGAAGCAGATCGACTGTCCAAGACAAATGGGAGCGCAGTTGTAGAGGACACTGAGCCATCAAAAGAATGTCGTCCAGATACACTATAAGTCTCACCCCCCGCGCACGCAAGAACTCCATGACTGGCCGTAGGAGCTTCGTGAAGCACCATGGGGCGGACGAGAGACCGAACGGGAGTACCGTGTATTCGAACCAGTTCCCCAGCCATTGGAACTGCAGAAAACGGCGATGAGGCGGATAGATGGGAATGGACAAGTAGGCGTCCTTCAAATCCAGGCGAACCATCCAGTCGCCTTTGCGTAGAAGATCCCTGAGAAGGTGGATGCCCTCCATCTTGAAGTGACGATAAATCACCCCGTTGTTGAATTCCTTGAGGTTGAGTACAAGGCGAGACCCGCCCCCCTTCTTCTCCACCAGAAACACATTGCTGACGAACCCCTGTGGATGGCGGTTCGTTCGCACTATGGCCCCTTTGAGAAGAAGGGAATCGATTTCTTTGGAGATCACCTCGCGATCTCGTTGGGAAAAAACAAGGGGAGAAGGGACGGGACCCTGAAGAGGAGGATGGTAAAACTCGATGTGGTACCCCTGCACTGTTTGCAATATCCATGCATCGCTGGAGATCGAGCGCCAATTCTCTAGAAAACACTGAATCCTGCCCCCCAAAACAACACTGTCGAAAGGAATCAGGCTCACCTGCAGAGGAGTAATCCTGTCGTCCTCCCTGGTTACCACCGTAGCCTCCTTTGTTGCCCTGGCCTCGACCTTTCCGGGAGGGATAGAAGGTGGACTTGGATCCGGAATAGGACTGCTGCTGCTGCTGGCGCTGTCCGCCTCCACCCTGATGGGACTGCTGGCCACGTTGTTGACCAGAACCTCGGCCGAACGAACGTCCCCCTGAACGTCCGGCCTTGGCAAAAACCGGGCAGAACGCCCTACGCAAAGAAGATTGCGCCTTGTCCAGGCCACTAAAAGTCGCTACAAACTTAGTCAGCTCTTTCAAAAACGGCTGACCAAACAATAGACCCTGAGCCAGAGCACCGGACTCGGAAGTAGCCAGCTCTGACAAACGCGGATCCATTTTGATTAAGATGGAACGGCGACGTTCCGTTGAAAGGGCACAGTTTGCGTTCCCCAAGAGACAGATAGCCCTTTGGGCCCAGCCAAGTAGGACATCGGGATCAATGCCAGACGCCTCCCCTTGGGCTTGGTATGCCAGATCCAGGATTTTTGTCAAAGGACCAAGGACATCCAGTAACTTGTCCTGGCACAGTCGCCAAGAGCGGTCGATACCCTTCTTGGGATCCTTATTAAATTTTTTAAGGTAGGTCAAAATCTGGGATCGACCTCCGGAGTATCCGCTAATTTGTCCGCCAACTCCGGACGAGGGCACTCAGAGCGTAACCGAGCACGCACCTCCTGGTCAAAAGAGTCGCGGATATGCTCTTGAATATAGTCCGCGACCTCTGGGGCTGGGCACCAAACCTTGGAGTTAGGATGGACGATATCAGAGGGCTCAAAGGTCAAGATTGGTGGATGCGGAGAAGCGTCCACAAAATGTTCCTTTCGGGATTTCTTCGCCGGAGAGGGACCAGAGGGACCAGAAGATGATGATGAAGAGGTATCTTCAGTGTCCGGAGCAGGAGCAGACAAGGACCTGGCCAAACGAGCAAAGTCAGACCTATGAGGATTACCAGGAGACTTAGATGAATGCGCAGAGGCAGAGGATGGAATCCAACCCTGTTGCTGAGCATAGTCAGCCAAATGACGCTTCAGAGGCCCAATGGCACGGACCAACGCAGTATTAACAGACTGCTGAACGCCCTGGTCAAGGGCCTCGACCAAATCAAATTCAAAGGATTCCTCCTGCTCCTCCTCATAAAAATACTCCTCAGCATCGACATAGTCTGCCATGATGATGGAATGCAAAGAGGAATGAGGTAGAAACCCAGAAATAACAAAATCTAGAAATACCAAAGTATAACTAGAGGCCCACAGCAAATGTAAATGCAATGAAAAGGTCACAATCAAGTGACTCCGACAGGGGGGGTGACAGCCCCACGCAAGCTATGCAGGCAGAGTCACAACTCGACCCAAGAAACAGAATAAAGTGTGGAGGGACCAGCTTGCGCAAAGAATAACACCCTAGGCACTGCCTCTACAAATTATGCAGCCCAAAACCTTCTGAGAGGTAGAGGGCGTCAGAGGAGCTCTCCGGCAGGCAAAGTGGGCCGAGGCAAAGTTGAAAAACGCGCCGCCTCACAGCGTTCAGCAGCTCCTGTCAAACGGAGCGTCACAAGTGCCACCAATGCGCATGCGCGGTGACGTGCCGTATTGCCGGAAGAGGAGCGGCGCGCGACACGCGCGCGCGACTCCCCGAGCTCCGATCCCGCTCCACCAAGGCAGCAACGCGGGCACAATGCGCCCGCAAATACCAGAGAGGCGAACACGCGCTCTCAAAAGCACAAAAGCGGCGAAAGCACAAACGAGTAAACCTGCACAATAAACGCCGGTGACAGCGCGACGCACAACGCGGCTGTGAAACAAACGCTAGAGCGAAACCGGCATACAGGTAAACAAGCAAGTAAACAGTGCCATGCAATATACAACAAGTAATGAAAAGTCAAAAGCACTTAACTGGCTGCGAAGCAGCAAAGAAAGAGGAAGTGTTGTCCTCTATGGTTCCTTATATAGCATGCACTCTCTATGGTTGGTCTAAGGGCTCATGGGAGTGGTAGTTTTTTTCGTTTCTTTACTGTGTTTCTATTGGCTGCTGTTAGTAGTAAAGAAATAGAGAAAGCATAATCTGAAGCCTCCTGTCCTGCCATAGAATTTTTACTACCTCATGTATTGTTGTTTGCTCACAATTGTCACTTTTAACTTGTGTAACTTAACTTCTGCTTTTGTAATATGTTCTCGTGTAATACTCTCATCATGTAATATTTTTGTTCCTATTGTGAAGCGCTCTGATGCCTTCGGGTAAAGTCCGCGCTATATAAAAATGCATAAATAAAAATAAAATAAATAAATAGATGTGTTCGTGGTCGTGCCCGTAGGGCAGCGATTACTGTTTGTGATCATTTCAACCAATCACAGCGAGACTCTCAGACGGATGCTTGTCTGAGGTTCAGCCAATAGAAGAAGAATAAAAGTGGGCCAATCAGCCTGCGCTGGACCGAAGACGATGGCAAAAAATCTAGGAATACCGGAAAAAACCTCTGTTGTGCTTATTGATGACAGCGAGAACATAGATTAAACTAAAAGGTTCGCCTTAAATTAGGTCAAAATAACGATTATGTGCTAATAAAAAATAAGCACTAAGTAAACAGGCTTATGCAATTAAAAAGAAAATATATTTATTTGAGTCGGGTCTAAAAATTGGTAAATAATAATACTTTACAAACACAATTATGCAATCGTTCCACGAAAAATTAGTGTTGAATAAACGATTTACTTTATTTGTGTGCAGTCCTGGTTGGAATGAAAACCCAGCACCACAGCTAAAAATGTCCGACATGTTTACATGTTTCCCGACAGGTTTTTTATCATGACGTTCTGATCAATTTTGTGATTCTGGGCTGGCTGCTTGCGGTAGCTGGAAAAGCGAAGAGGGGCTGTCAGTCCCTCTGTTGTGCTTTCGGTTTGACAGGAATGTAGAAGGCATGAAGAGAGGTAAGGGATAAGTAACCGAGGTGTGTTCACGCACAAGGAGCGCCCCATAAAATGACTGAAACCTCTCGAGCCAATCCTTTATTTAAATGAGCATGCGAAGTATGTTGATTAAAACGCTGTTCCTGGGTGAAGGTGTCACACATGAGATGGGGGGCACTAAGTTGCTGTGCGCAGCGCCGGTTCGGGCCTCTTCAGTGTGGGACCACAAAGGCTGTAGTGTGAGAGCTCAGCATGGTGTCAGTGAGCATGGAGCTCTGAAGCTATAGTAGTGGAAGCGTACTGCCTTATGTCAGTGAGTGTGAAGTCCCATCGGGTGTAGTAGTTGAAAAGCTTGGTGTCAAAGAATGTGTGACCGTGAGACTGTATTGCCAGGAGAGCTTCATGTGTTGTCTATTTAGTAAATTAAGCATGTTAAAGTTTAAAGAGCCAGTAACATTGGTAAAGACTAGGAGCACTGCAGTTCTGAAAACCGAATACTTACTTGCAGTCTTAACACCCTGCACAATGTCGTTAGATACTCTTTCCCAACCAGCTATGTCCTTGACTCTAATCACATAAATCAGAAATCCACAACATTAGAAAACCAGACCTGAGTTCTATTCATGAGCACCAATTATAGTACTCAAGATCCGATTTTTTATTTAAGGGCCTGGGTGATGAAGTGATCTGCCCAAAATCACAGGGTGTTGAGCAGATGCTGGTACTCAAACATGATTCCCCATCTTTGCAACTCTGGCATCAGGCCATATATGTCTATGCACACACAAGGAATGTAAGTGTGAGGATCAATGTTCCCTCTAATTTTTTTCCTCTCTGTGCGGCAGTGAAGGGTCTCTGTGCGCTGCAGCCATAGCTATGTGCGCCAGGAACCAGACCGCGCGTGTGTGCAGCGCCAGATATCTCTACCAACGTTTGTTTAAAAAACTGAAAAGACAGTGCAATTCCACACATACAGCGCCACGTTAAGGGTCTTAAGGCAGATTTGCAATTTGGATACACACGCCATGACATGAATTGGTTACACAGGCAAGTGCACTTCAGGTTTACAAAAGCACAAGACTCCATTGGTGGTACGATATTAAGATTTTACTAAAGATTCTTAACTGGAGCACTGTTTATTGGTTGGGGACAATTTGAGAGCCTATACAAGACTACATATATCCAATAAGTTGTGGAATTGAATCTTCTTGATGTAGTCTGCAGCATTCATCTTCATTCGGCAACTTCAACTATTACCAAATACTGCAAAATAGTGCTTAATTTGTAAAACAATAAATGCCGGGGCTCAAAGCTTAGCTCAGAAGATGTACGTTGTTTTCTGTCTGTGGCCCTGAAATGAAATGAAAACATAATTTGTAAACTGCGTGGTTACCCGGAGGCATCCCAGCGCTGCGAACATTATCAGGCAGCAGTGACGTTATTCGGAGAAGAGCCCTGGTTTTATTTAGTGAATAGCCAGGTTTTAAGCATCCTACGGAATGTCATGCAATTTGGTTCCTTTCTTAATTGAAGCTTGGCGGCATCTGCATTGCAGTGCGGGTGAGTTGGGCTTCACCTTCGAAGGGTCACCAGTAGGAAAGCGGCTTAGCTGTGGAGGTGCTTCAGGGCGGGAGTGGATTGTGCACCTTACAGGTATTCTGTGTGTGCCTTCAACGCTAGCATACTTGTTAGCACCAGTCCGCTCTGAATGAGGCGCATAGTCCTCGCCAGGAGGTGCAGTGACCGAGTTACATTTGGGTTCAGGATCTATGAAATGAAATGAAATGATTATGCACTTGTATATCGCACGACTACCCGTAGGCATCTCGGCGCTTGTACGAATACCACAGAGGAACCCTTCCTGGCCTTTCCCTGTGAGGAGCCCACGCCTGGGCACCCCCAAGGTGAAGTCAGGCATCCTCAGCGTTGTTGGGGCTGTTGTAGAGATTAAGCAAGCTATTGCCCAGAGGTGCAGAGTGGGACTCGTGATTAGAATAGGCACCAAGGCGAGAATTATCAGGTCCGAGAAAATTGAGCCCGAGACCCGCCGAGGCGGGAATTGAACCCTGGTCCCGGCAAGACTACTGCATCAGGGTCTGCCGCTCTAACCATTGAGCCACACTTCTCTACTCTATCTCGATCTATGCATCCGGCATTACGATCACAGAAGAGCTGGCATATGATCATGAGAAAGAGGTCATAGTAATGTGCTTTAAGGAGCCTTCTTGCAGTTTTCCTCTAGCCATGTTTGGTGCTGTGACCGTCCAGACACTTCCCAGGGGAGTTCCTAGGGTTTTACATTGGGGCCATCTAACTGGTCTTGCGATGCGGGTTCTACTGCCTATTTAGTGCCCACTGCGAGGGGTGATGCATATTTTAGCATAGTTAATAGCCAGGGTGTGTGGATTTGATAACCATCGCATGGAGCGTCTGGAGATTGATTCTAGCGCGTGCGCGGTGGCAAACAGCCTGGGGTAGAAGGTCGCAATCATTGTGTGAAATAAGGTCCATGTGGCAGTCGAGCCCGGCGGGCTGCGGGCACAGTGTTGTATGTTAATAAGTCGCATCCAGGGTGGCGCCAACGGGCTCGAGGGGAGCATGGAGTGATGTTTTATCTTCCCACTTAATGCATTTTAAAGCCTTGTGCTAACACTGTGAGTTCTGCTTTCCTACACTGTTCGAAAACAGGATAAGATTTTTGCAAAACAAAGACGGGCTGCTTGGAAAATAGATACAAGGCATGTGCAATAAAAAAAAGGAGCTGCAAAAGGTATGAATATGGAAAGGTTTCTGGGAAATCTGATGCAAATAACTTATAGCTGTGAAAGTCCTCTTCTTTTTCGTTTGATAACCATTACCAATGTTATGTCCAAATTGTAATTGTAAGGATGAATGTTAAAATGAATGCAACTTGTATGTTTAATTGGCATGCCCTACTAAGACTTTCCTTTCAATCCATGTGTACCAGCTTCCTGGTGTGTGTGTTCTTGCACGACGTGTAATCTCAAATCTGCAATCTATGCAGTGCCAATGCATTGACATAGTCTGAGCCAACACAACGGCAAGATGCACCTCTCTACAGCAGTTCCAGGCACTGCTAAAGAATGCGTGAGCTCTGTGGGCTCACAAAAGCATGCGGACTTGGGAATCTTGTCACTTAAATGCCTCGAAGGAGTAAGCCCTTTCGAAGTAGCATCCATGGTGCCGTATTAGAGGTTCTTGTAAATTGTTCCTCTGCACATCCTGCAATAAATCACTTAGTGTGTGCCGTTTTAACAAAAGGGCACGAGAGGGAGGGTGGGAGGAAAAAAAGCAACAGGACAGCAGTGTATGTATGGCCATGTACTGCTACGGTCTTCAAAACCTTTGGTAACAATGAATTTCACAAAGCAGATGGAGGTCAAAACTGCTAAAATTAAGTTTATGTGGGATGAAACGCATAACTTGCTTAAAAATTGAAAAAGTATCTGCAAAAAATAGTGAAGAAAAACTCAACTATGAAAACAATTTTTAGTAGGAAGTCCTACGTGGAATCCGACCCCATCCCTCAACATGAGCAGAATACAACCATCGCACTTTGTAACGTAAAATGGCTGTGTGCTTCTTACCAGGCACTCAACACCGATTGGGGCTCACCGGGCTTTAGCCCCCCCCCCCCCCCCCCTCGTTTGTGTCAGCCCGGGTTGAGACAGCTTCGCGGGCTGGCGACGTCTAATTGCAGCCGCACCCGAGTACTTAACAGGTCTTTAAAAGACCGTGTACTTGTAAATGAGGCTTTTGTTGTGTTTTCATCCCTTTTTACAGCCGCTCTGGTTACGGCTGGAAGAATGAACCCCCCACCAAATTTTTTTCAACCCATCCCCTAAATTTGGCTCTAGTAGCCCACCTGCGTCTCACACAACTATGCCAGCAATTATACATTTTCGCTTTTCCCACCTGACATCTGGACTTGTGTTTGTGGGCCTGCATGAAACCATCTCTTCAGAAAGCAGCCGGAAACGTCACCTCAAGCCAGCATTTAAGATGACATTCAAGAATTTAAAGGTCTGCCACCCGTCGACCTGGCCCTGCCCAAATCTGATACTGTTTAAAGCTACGACGTATTAGTCCAGTTTCAGTGCCTCTGGCTTACAATGCGCTTACCGTGCCTGAAGCGCATGTTAGCACTACTTACAATTTAAGGCGGCTCGTCGGCGCTAGATAATACCAAATGTATACATAATGCACCGGCTTGTTTAAAACATGACGGAAGCCGAGGTTCAGTGTCAGCCTCTAGCCTGGGGCCGGATGCACTCCACGCCTGACCTCTGACAGCTAAAATGCGGTTTCTGATGCTGGTGCTTTAGGAAAGGCGGCTGCAACGTGCCCGTGCACTTGCTTCATAATACATTTAGCAAAGAAAAGCGATTCCCAAAACCAAGAGCCTTATGGGAGACATTTATCTGCCGCTGCTCCATCATGTTCTTGTCGTCTCCTGCAACCACGAAATTACTGTTTTTCGCGCCGCTCGCGTTTTAAAAGCGGCGGCGCGAACGGTCTCAGGATGTGCGCGCTAAATAATGCACACTGCACGCTTACGGTGACTTATGTGCGCGCGCGTACACGCGCGCAGGTTATTGGGAACAGTGGTGAGGATACTGTTCATGTGGAGAAGTGTGGCTCAGGGGTTAGAGGCGGCAGACCTGGAGCTTGAGTTCGGCCCGGGACCAGGGTTCAATTCCCCGCCTCGGCGGGTCTTGAGCTCAAAATTCCATGGACTCGTTAATTCTCGCTCCGGTGCCTTCTCGACTCACGGGTTCACACTCTGCGACTCTGGGCAATAGCTTGCTTAATCTCCACAACGGCCCCTCGCGGTGGGATGCCTGGCTTTCACCTTGTGGATACCCTGCCAGGGTTATCTCACAGGGGAATACCAGGACGGGTTCCCTAAGCAAGCGCTGAGATGCCCCAGGGTAAGTCATGCGCTATATAAGTTTCATTCATTTCATTTCATTCTTGTGAAGGACACAGGGCCAAGGTGACAATGGCCTAAAAGCTGAGCAACTAATAAAACAGCCAGTCCCTTTTCTATTGCAAAATTATTCTGGCCCTCCAGCGCAGGAGCACCTGAACAGCAGCGAGGGCCCTGCTATTAGTAAATTACTCAGCCCTCCCCAGCCTTCCAGGGTCTCAGTGCTCAACTTCTGTGAGGGGCTACGTGCGGTGGCCAATTGGATGAACCAAAACTGTCTCCAATTGAACACAAAAAAGACAGAGGTGATGGTGGTCGGTAAGCAACCTGGATGGTGGAATGACAACTGGTGGCCCCCCGAGCTAGGAATGATCCCTTCTCCTGCTATGGAGATAAAAAATCTCGGGGTCTGGCTGGACCCTGCACTCAGTTTTACCTGCCAGACTAAGAGGGTGGCTGCCTCCTGTTTTGGCATAATCAGGGGTATCAGACCGGTGCTTAAATTCTTCGATGCCCCTACTAGACAGCTTGTGGTACAGGCCTCTGTACTATCTAGGATAGATTATGCCAGTGCTCTGTTAGCAGGTACGAACAAGGCAGAACATATGCGGCTGCAACGAGTGCAGAATGCCGCCGCAAGAGCGGTATTAGGGCTGCCCAGACGTTGTTCAGTGTCCAGAGCACTGCAAACGCTCCATTGGTTGCCTGTTGCTCGGCAGATCGAGTTCAAGGTGCTCTGCCTGGCTTTTAAAATTCTGAAAGGCACGGCCCCACCTATTCTGATGAACTTACTGACCCCATATGTTCCCTCTCGATCCTTGAGATCGATGGGCCAGAATTTCTCTATTGTCCCACGCTTTCGGCTGAGTAGGATTGGAGGCCGCTCCTTTCGAGTAGTAGCCGCCAAATTATGGAACTCTCTTCCTAGTGAAATTCGAGCTCTGGAAGATTTATTCCAGTTCAGGCGTGTCATCAAAACCCTTCTTTTTAATAAAAATCCCTGATTCTGTTGCATTTTGTGATGTTATGTATACTTTCCTTGGCGCCAGGACCCCCCTTTGCTGGGGCAGCTGTGCGCGGTACAAAAACCATTAACATAACATAACATGTCCTAGCAGGGTAACACAAAAAAGCTGCTATCGCCTTGGTCATGCTACGACAAGACAGTCCACAGATGGTGGTCACAAATGCTTAACTTCTCGGCCTCTGCTGCACAATCTCCTTTAAGGCCTGTAGGAAAGTGGTTAATCATGCAGTAAGGCTATTAAAGCAGTAAAGCTGCTGGGTCATCCATGGTAGCCAGGGGGAGGCTGAGGTGAAGATGTACTCATTCCAAACATCAACTGGCCCCCACAGGGAGACCCATTCTTCCTCTCTTCCTCGCCCACTATGCCCTGAATGAGAAGGGCTGTGGGTGAGGTGTTAAAACAAACACTGTTTCTGGGCTGCGTTGGCCCCAGGGGGCTGAGGTGAAAATGGGTCAAAGGACTGAGCAACACCTGGCCCCTGGGAGGCCGATTCTGGCCACACAATCACCCCTCCCCAGCCCCCCCTCTGCGTGATTGCTGTGCAAGGCAGGGGGTGAAGGAGGCCACAGCTGATAATCGCTGTACTGCCGACCAGCGAGGCTGCTTTCCTTTCTGTCTTTGTCCCAGTGCCCTCTGTGGGCTGTATTTTTATCTCCCCTTTCCCAGTCCACAGAGAGCACTGGAAAGGGTAGAAAAAAACGGCCCACAGAGGGCACTGGGACACCGGCCCTTCGGCCCATGCCCGAGTGCCCGCAGTGCCAATCCGCCCCTGGACCGCAGATAGAGCATAGTTGGGTGTCAGTGAGTGCTGGTCCTAGTTTTTGGAGAACCGAGCTTGGTATACATGAGTTTGCTGCACCCATGAGCCTTTAGTAATGGATAGCTTAGTTTGGTGTTTGTTAGAGCGGAACCATGAGGCTGTAATCCTGGGAGAGCTGAGCTCAGTTAGTGTGCCTAACTTCAAAGAAGCGTAACAGTGAGTTACAGGTTTTTTTTCACAGAGAGGTTCTGAGTTATATCGAATAAACAGCTAGAACGAAGCTCGAGTTGTCTATAATGTCACTCAGAATCCAGAGGTGAAAAACATCCCCATAGTTAATTTCTTACCAATCTATAATTTTATGTTATGTATGGCCCCCAAAATCATCTGTCCCTGCTTTCAACTGCTCTGCAGGGGCAGAGGAGTAATGGGTGGGCCATATATAACATGGCCTCTGTTATGTATCCCTGTCCAAAAGGTAAAACATATAAAAACCTACCTACCATTCTTGACCAACCCCCACCACCTTCACTGCTTTCCTTCCTACTGCTGCAGCTGTGCTTTCTGCTTTCATTCAAAGCAGACAATCACTGGCAGGCTCTCAAAGAGCCATGTCAGCATGGCCTGGATGGATGGCCTTTGTGACATAACAACAGTGAGTAAAAAGTTTTGTTACCAACAGTTGTACATCATAATAGTGAGTTATGACATTTGGAAACTGAAATAAACGATAGTGGCTCTCTATGGGAGCCATACTTAACAAAGAGCACATGCACCTAAAACAAGTCATATGCATTGGTGTTACAAATGTGCTTTTTAGCATTAATTTGTATTAAGTATGAAATAAATGATCCCTCTTTGCTATAGTCACTTACACCCTTTTTCTCCACACACCCTTCAGAAGTCTGTCCATCTTCCCGTTTGACACTTCATCTTCTGCTTCTTTGTTGCTGTCTTTTCACTCTTTCTTAGTGTTCTTTTGTCTCTTCAAATTCACACATACAAACACACATGCTGCATTTTCTTTTTCTTTGGGGCTGTTTATATTGTGACAACTGGGTACCTTCTGCACAAGCTTTTCCGTAGAATCCTAATTTCATTTGGCTCACATTGGACCATCCCTTTGTGCGCTCAGCAAAGTGGCTATAAATTGATGAGCATGTATTGAAGACACCTTAATGACAAAGCATAAGGCCCTGTCTGATAGAGACTTCTAGCAGCAGATTTTTTACCTTAGAATTATCCCCGGGCATCAGACTGGATCTGAAAATTTCTTTCCGCGCCAGTCTGCACAGATCTGGAGAGAGCTATCCCCATTAATTTTTTACCTGACTCTTTTTTGACTGTTGAAGTTTTTTCAGAAGCCTTCTCCTGTTGTGACAGGGATGTCCACAAGTAAAGCTGGCTAGAAGCCCTGCATCGCCTGTCACTGACGGACGTCAGTGATGGACCTGTATCTTGTTTACCTCTGGTACCTCAAGCGCAACCATGACCCGAAGACGTGCATTGACTGCCACGTCATGCACCCCAAGGCTTTGAGAGAGTCCCACATGCTCCTTGCCTCTCAACATGTGACTGTCTCTAGCCTGGTTGAGAGGAAGATTCTGGGATCGGTCACAGAGCCATCGATCTTGGTAAGCACCACAAGAAGAAGAAAAGTAAGAAGTCAAAGAGGTCTTCAACATCACCTCATCCATCAAAGTCATATGATGCTTGGTACCACAGTTGAGCCTGCACATTGGCCAGCTGTGCAACTCCCTGAGTTTCTTGGCCAGCTGTGCAACTCTGAGTTTCTGGGAGTCGGAACGACCCCCGCCCAACTCCGTTAATTTTACGAGTTCATGCACCTCATATTTAATTGACCCATTCCTGCTGGCGTGCCTTCGGGCCCCATGGGTTTGAGAGGGGCCCCTACTGGTTGGCCGCCAGCGGTTCTGCCCGCGGCACCAGTCGGTTCCTTTGGATCCATAGATGGATTAGAACAGGCTCTGGTCATACCACCTCTACCTTACCCAACGCTGGCCCCAATGCTGCCGGCTTTATCCCCATTCTCATCCCCAACTCCAACATGAAGCCAAAGGGGCAAAACCCCACTCTGGTGCCGACCGGAACCTTGCCCTCAGAAGGGAGCCTGAGGCCTATTCCTATGGGCTAGGACTTTGGGAAGATTGAGAGGGGACCCGGGACCCTGAGGAATACCAGCCCCTAAGCCCCAACATAGACTGGTGAGCGGAATTGGCGGAACCCAGTGGACTGGACTCTTGCCCAGATACTGGTATGCGATCTCCTCGTATCATGGCTATGGAGGAGGGAACTTCTTTTTCTATGGTGGTGAGAAGGGCGGCCGAGGTCTTGGACCTTGGCCTGCCCTTGGTGGCAGTTAAGAATAACGTCTTGACAGAGGTGCTTAAGCTGGGAATGACCCCCTCAGAACCGCCTCTCCCATTTAATGGAACCTTTGAAGATGTCCTGCTTGGGATTTGGTCCAGCCTGTGTACAGGGGCTTCTGTGAACAGGACAATTTTCAATCCCCACCAACCCCATGCCCCCCCCCCCCCCCCCCCCCCCAGGAGACCCAAGTTTCTTCACACAACACCCTGGTCCAAGCCTGGACCTCCCTACCACCCCACCAGATAGGGAATCCAAGAGGCTGGACACCTTAGGCAAGAAAATGTTTTCTTCCACCAGCCTGGCAGGACAGTCCGTGAACACAGCGTGACTTTTTGGCCATTGCTCCCAGGCACTGTGGGATTCGGTAGCACAGCTCCTGCCCATGTTCCTGGACAAGGCCCAAGCCATACTCTCCCAAGCTATGGCAGCCAGGAGAGATGGGGCCAAGTTCACGGTCAGATGTGAGCTGGACACAACAGACTCGCTAGGCAGAGCGGTTTCGTTGTCTGTGGCCTTATGGCGTCACACCTGACTGAGCACAACTGCCTTTTCTGGGGCTGTCCAAGCTTTGCGTATAGACATGCCCTTTGATGGCTCCTGTCTGTTCGGAGACAAGGTGGACTCAGCGCTCAAGCTCTTCAAGGATAACAGAGCTACGGCCAGGTTCGGCAGCCATTTCATGTCTCCCTGCCAACCCCAGTCCACCTTTTGCAGCCGTGGAAGGGACTTCAAGCCATGTTCTTACCCTTCCAGCCACCGCAGCACACCAGCTCCCCAGACTCTGCATGGCCAAGGACGCAGTACTCCCAGACCCTGTGGTTTGGGCAGCCAGATATTGGGCCAGTCCAAACCCTCCCTCCCCCACCACATTCAATGAGAGGCAGGATACGCATCACCTGCCTCACTGGAGGTTGATAATGTCAGACCGCTGGGCTCTTCAAATTGTCCAAAGGGGCTACTCCCTCACTTTCGTGACTACCCCTCCACCAATGCCATCCACTTGCGACAGGCTAACGGAAGACAGTCTTTCCTTACTCTGCCAGGAAGTATCAGCTCTCAGCCAAGGGAGCCATAGATAGGGTGCAGATGCCATAAGTTGGTGGTGGTTGTTATTCCTGCTACTTTCTGATACCCAAAATGAACAGAGGGCTTCATCCTATCCTAGACCTGTGCCATCTCAATTTCTTCCTGAAAATGGAGAATTTCAAAATCCTCACACTTGTTTAAGTCCTGTCTGCCCTCCATCTGGGAGACTGGATGGTAGCGCTGGATTTGCCAGAGACGTATTTCTACATTCCCACCCTGCCTGCCCACACGTGTTACCTGTGGTTCAGGGTGGACCTTCGGCACTTCCAGTTTGCCATGCTCCCTTTTGGCCTTACCAGCGTCACTCTGTAGCTCACCAAGATGGTGGCGGTGGTTGCAGCTCCTCTGCGGAGATCAGGGGTGCCAGTTGTCTTCTATCTCAACGACTGGCTGTTGAAGGCGTGCAGACATCTGGTATTTGTCTCTCACCTCCAAACTACGGTGAACTTCCTGGACTCGCTGGGGTTCTCTATCAATGTGCATAAGTCACACCTGATTCCCTCTCAGAGGCTCCCTTTTATCTGAGCTGTTCTGGACACTGTGAGGTTTCAGACTTATCCTCCCAAAAGACGAGTCCAGGATATTCAGGCTATGATACTATGTGTTTCAGCCTCTACGATGGGTTTTTGTGAAACTGACTCTGAGGTTGCTGTGTCTCATGGCCTCCTGCATATTGCTTGTGACACATGCCCATTGGCATATGCAGTCTCTGCTTTGGGACCTGAAGTTCCAGTGAGCGTGGCATCAAGAGAATCTCTCATACATGGTACAGATCTCCGAGGGCACTCCAAATGATCTGCAGTGGTGGTTTATGAACTGCCATTGGGTCAGCGGTAGACCCCTCTCCCTTCCCCAACCAGATCTGAAAACCTGTCTACCCTCTATCAAGGAAAGGCTATTGCCGGTGTTCAGGGACAAAACCACCGCCATGTCGTACTGCAACAAGCAGGGTGGGGTTGGGGGTCGTATACCCTTTTCAAGAGACCCTACGCCTCTGAACAAGGCTTGAACACCGGAGCATATCCCTGGTGGTACAACACCTGGCGGGCTCTCCGTATGCCTGGGTGGACAAACTCAGTCGCAGTTGCCTAGTGGATCACAAATGGGTTCTCCATCTAGAGGTGGCACAAGGTCTCTTTCAAGAGTGGAGTGAACCTTGGTTAGATCTGCCGAAAGCGCGCAATGTCAGCAGTTTTGCGCGCTGAAGTTTCCAAGGCAGCTCTTGCTTGGAGATGCTTTTCATCTCAAGTAGAGCTCTGGCCTCCTGTATGCCTTTCTGCTAGTACCACTCCTGCCAAGAGTTCTCAAGAAGATCAGGAATGATGGGGCCAAAGTAATCCTGGTGGCTCCTGAGTGGGCTTGGAAAGTGAGATATCCCAAGCTGTAGAGCATGACCACTGTTCTTCCGATCTGGCCGCCCGTTCTGGAATATCTTCTGTCACAGCAGCAGGGGAGAGTTCCCAACCCGAACTTGTCAATGCTCTGCCTTCATGCATGGAGATTGAGCGTTGACAGCTTTTGACATTTCCGCTCCAAAATCTGCAATGTTTTCTTGGCAGCCAGACATTCCTCTAACAAGACAGTGTATGCCTTCCGTTGGGCCAAGTTTGTGGCATGGTGTACAGAGAAACAAATTGACCCTCTTACTGAACCCTTTCTCAGGTCCTTCTATTTCTCCTTTCTATTGTTTAACAGGGCTCTGCTTTGGGCACCTTAAAGGGCTATCTTTCTGCCATGTCGGCCTTGCTGCAGTTGACAGATCAGCCTTCCCTGTTCGAATCCCTGTTGTAATCAGGTTTTTGAAAGATCTGCAACTCATGTTTCTGCCTTCACCCATCATCATGCCTCTTCGGGATCTAGTACTCACCTTTCTGATAAGCACTCCCTTTGAGCCACTGCACAACTGTCCTCTCAGGCTCCTTACCATCAAGATGGCCTTTCTAGTGATGAAGAAATCTGGCCGGAATGTGATGGAGCTTTAGACTTTGTCATCCAAGGCTCCATACCTGAACATCTTCCCAGGCAAGTTGGCCCTTCACACTAGAGCTTCTTTCCTGCTGAATATTGTCACTCCATTGGTGCATAGGTCAGTCTATCACCCTGTCTACCTTTTACGCTCCGCCACATCCTTCTAAGGAAGAGGAGCGACTCCACTGACTGGACTGATAAAGAGTGTTGTTCTACTTTGACTAGACAGAAAGATTCCAGGTGGACAACCAACTTTTCGTGGGGTGTTTCGGAATGAAGAAGGGAACCACCATGCAGAAACAGACCATCTCCTGATGGACCGTGCTCTGCATTAAAATCTGCTACATATGGCCAAGAAGAAACTCCCTGAGGGCTTACGTGCTCATTGTACCAGTGTCAAGGTTGTGACCACAGTCCTGGACATCTGCCAGGCAACATTGTGGGCTTCTCTGCCTATGTTCACCAAGCATTACTGCTGCCTGGACAGTCAGGTCTGTCAAGACTGGCATTTTGCTCGCTCAGGCCTGCTGGACATTTTAGTGTGAAATGGTTTCACACACCCACCACCAGGGAAGCATTGCTTCGGTATCTCTTCTAAGATAAGGTATCTGCAGCTAGAAGTCTCTATCTGATGAACAAGTTACTTACCTTTGGTAATACCTTTTCTGGTAGAGATTCTATCTAGCCTCCCAGATGTGCAAATACATTTCTAGCAACACTGCTGTTCCCCTTTCATGGTCCTAGTTTTTCACATCAGTGGTCCGTGTTCTTTGTGGCTTCTCACTTCCGGGATGGAAAGTCGCAAAACGAAACCGACGTCAGTGCGCTGGGGTAGCTCCTATATAGGCACTGTGCACATCCCTTTCTGGCGTGCCCATGTGATACAGAACAACGTCACCTACCTGCTTGCAGTGGTACAGCTTACAAAAAAATTCTGGATCCAGTCTTCCCCTGGGGATAATTCTAAGGTAAGGAATCTGTGGCTTAAAAAGCCTCTCTACCAGATAGGGTTTTACCAAAGGTAATTCGCTTTTTAGCTAGAAACCTTCATTGCGTTTAGCCTCAACACCAGAACTCTTAATGATGCCCTGTCCCAAACACTCATCAACAACCTGACTTCACCTAGACTCGACTCAGTTTGCAGCCTGTGCTACACAAGATTAACGTTGCATGAAAAACAAAACTACAAAAACACATCTGGGAGATGGAAATGCTCCTAGGAAATAGAGAAACATCTACCATACCTTGTGAAGTAGAACATGTGAAATAGACCAGGTTCTCCATCACGGACTTAGATTACTTGCAGGGCTCTTGTGCACATACTTGAGAAAGAAATCAGTGTTTTGCTTGTAAAGTTAAGAACATGAATATAAGGCCCGGTAGGCACCAATTTCAATGTCTGGTTTTAAATTATTATCAGTGCTGGGCCCCACCTCAAGCCCTGGTAGTAAGGGTCGGAGCTCAGTGAGTACTGGACCTGAAGCTATGATACTGGAAGAACTCAACTCAGTGAATGCAGCACCCGTAAGGATGTACTAGTGGTCGGAGCCCAGCTTGGTGTCAGTTAGAGTGGGACTCCGGGCCGGTGCTAGGCATGGCCAGTGTGGGCCGCTGCCCAGGGCCTCGCGCTCAGCAGAGAATCAGGGGGCCTGCTTCACTGTGAAAGACCACTTTTCACAATTAGCCCAAGCGTGGTGTCATTCCGCGGAGTGTAGGGGTGGGGGGAAGGAGCAAACAGAATGGGGCTGGTACAGCTGCTGGGCCACCAATTATGTTGGCTCAGTTTCAGGTGCGAGGCAGCGCCTCTGTTAAATACCTGTTAAGTACCGGCCATTCTAGGTGCCCTTTTTGCCTTTTGTTGCTAGGTGACAGAAGGTTCCTTGTGTTTCCAGGACCAGCCTGACACAGGTAAGGAGAGGTGGGTGAGGGGTGGAGGGAACAGCCAGATCAACTGGCTTTTGTAATCTGTACATCGCACATCGCAAAGATTTCTTTGATGTGAATGCGCATTTAAAATGTATGTAGTACTGCCAGTGCTAGGGCAGTGTGCAAAATGCCTCGTACTGCTTCCAGGCCCAGGGGAGGGGCCCCCCTTTCCTGGGCCTAGAAGTGCTAGAGCCTGCTGTAAGGTCTAGGTGTGGGGGGCTCCCTTCCCCTGGCCTTGTAGCCATTATTCCCTCTTCACTTTCCTTTCATTTATTTGTTCCTCTGTGAAATTGACCAAAAAAGAAAAACACTTAGCTGGAAATGTCTTTTTGGGAAATGTTTCTATTGCAGCAACCTCAAGAATGAGAGAAATAAAAGTTTAAAAATGTGAAAAATAACTAAATAAAACAAGACAGAGTGGGTCGCAAAGTGGCCAGATTGATTTTATTCACACCCAAAACACATTAGCGCCACTTTACAGAGTTTGCCAGAAGCGCTACTTTTATTTTCTCTTCATTCTTTGAACAACATTGTTTTCCCAGGGAACGGAAGTGCACCATTTCTGGAGGTACTGCAATACCTGGTTGATTGGAAAATAAAATATGTACCACTGCTTTGTGTTTACGGATATGGTCTTTTTAAACCATACTGCTTATGCTTTGTAAGGATATAAGTAATGGACATAGAACTGGGTCCCTTCTGGGCCCTGTAGTCATGTCCTTAACTTTTCTGGCAAAAGCATTCACTGATTTCTGAATATTAAGCGCAAAAACATTAAGGTAACCATGTTGTTCCTTCCCACATTTCACATGTTACTTAATCTTGCATTCCCTATGAATGTTTGCTTTTTCCACAATGTTTTTACTTTTTAGGCAGCATATTCCTCTTAATTAATCGTAATTTTGAATTGTGTCACATCAAGGTGTTTATAGTGAGGCATGATTGGGTTGTAGTTGAAGGCAGTGCGAGTTTCTCTCAGTGGGGCAGTATGGTGTTCGGGGGGGGGGTGTGGCACTATCATCAGAGATGACGAATATGGGACTGGGGAACCAGGTTCAGCCATCATGACCAGTCTCCCAGAACACTCTCCTGAGGGAGCACATTCTCTGCTGGACCTTAGAAGGCCAGCTAGACCGTAGAAGCCCTGGTGTCTTAGCACCAGCAGGTAAACCACAGAGGTGGCAAGTATGGGTTAACCTTGATGTCTGTCCACCACAATCCATACTGAAGTTCACCTCCAGTCTTGCAGGCAGGCCTATGAAGCAGCACTCCTAGAGCGTCAGTGACTATGTCACTGAGGTCACAGGACCATTGAGAAGGGCTGGCTCTAGGGCAATGCGAACGGTGCGATCACTCTGGTCACTGACTTCGGGTGGAGACATCATGTTTGCAAGTATATGATGTTTTTAAAAGCACTTGCTGCCTCCTTCCTGGCCTCCAGCAATTTTGGGCAACAATAAAAATGTCATAACTCCAATGATTAATGTTCTTAGTAGAGAGAGATGGATTTTTGTCAAGTGGAAATTTTTACTCCTGAAAAGTAAGCACAGAGGGTTAATGTGCTTGCTGCATAGAACATGTACCATGCCGATAACAAAGTGCACATAATGTAAATAGGCCAGTGGGTTGCTGCTTTTGTCAGTGAGATCCTTTTGCCACTTGCAGTTTATAAGTCAACATTTTTAACAGAACAGTGAGCGATTAACTGTCATAGAGCTGCATGCTAACTGCAAGTTAGAAATTAGAGCATTATGGTTATTTCTCCAGTCTTTGATTATCCTAATGTTCTAAAAAGGTTTAATTTGGATAGAAATCAATTCTGGTTATTAAAGTGAACCCCCAATCATGATATTAAGTTCTAAATTCATGGTTTGTGTTTCTCCAGACCAATCACTATTAAACAATATTGCCTAAATGTATGATTGTCAAGTGACTCCTACACCTTGTAGTACTTTGTCTTATCTAACATTTCCAATACAGTATTTTATATACGTATGATTGATTGTCTCTGTGTAATGTGTGTGATGTAAAGTGGTCTGAGACCCTACACTGGTATCAGTGGAGCTGTAGATCAAATTAAATGCATCTGAGTGAGAGTGTGGTTGCGGAGGCTTGTTGGGCACTGTTGAGGGAATCCGTGGCAGAGGGAGTCATTGTGGGGCACCAACAAACATTGCCGCACAGGGCTTCAACAGCACTATAGCTGGCCTCTACCACTTCCTACTGTTCCAACACTAAATCAAAAACATTGATTTGAAAACCCCTTGAATCTGCAGCATACATCCAAGTCAATGTATGATTTAGTAGTGGTCTCGTGGTTCTAAATATTTTTTTAATTTATGTACAATCTTTATTTGTTTGTAATGGTGTCTTGTATTTTTGTAATATATGTGTTGTGTTTTTGCACTTAACATCATTCTGGTGAGTAAAGAGCCCACACACAAAAAAAGACTGTCCTACGACTCTTAGCATGTGCATATGGGATACTGGTGAGAGGATTTAGGTTAAAATAACTTACTAATTATTAATGTCATACTAAGGTGGCACAATAATGGCACGGAAAGATAACGAAGCCTTTTGAAATTTGCGATTATATCCATGGTGTGAGGGCTTTTGTCTTGTTTAATTTTATATTTTGAATGATCCCACCCCTCATTACCTCAAAAGGATCTCTCCCCTTTATGAGACAGAACTGGAATTTTTATCATGCACTCGTCTGGAAACAATCATGGAATCTGGAAACATTGAGTAAAAAATATCCATCTTTTTGAAACCTGCACCTAGCTTCTCCATCCAATGTGACAAATGGAATCCATTTAGTACAGTGCTCCAATATATGGATTTATTTCACTTGTATATTTACCTTTTTGCCCATGTAACTGATGTCCATGTTAGGTCTCTTCAGTGATGCCAAATAAGATCAATAGTCCTGCGATGTCACTTTCTGTGATGTCACTTCTTGTGATGTTACATGCAAATTAGAGGGCCTCACATCTTCCCTCTCGCTCGGGGCCCCAGAAGTTCTAGGACCAGCCTTGGTGGGACTTATGGCACTATAATACTGGAGAGAGCTCGGATTCATGTCTTTGAGTAAAAGATTCTGAGACATGTCTTTGAGTGTAAGATTCTGCGACTGTAGTACTGGGGAAAGCTCAGGATGGTGTCCAGGGTGCATAAAAATGTAGAAGGGCGATGAGTGCAGCTTGGAATCAGAGAGTGTGAAGCCCATAAGTCTGTAGTACTGAAGTGAGCTCAGGTTGGAGTCTGTGAGTTTGAGGGCTTTGGCTGTTTGTCAGTTAAATCTCCATTCTTTTCACAGCAGATCCTTTACAACTCCATCATGCCTTTCTGTCGAGGCCTTGTGATGTTATTGGTGCCTTTTGCGCTGGCCCCTGTGCGTGCTGACACTTCTCACCGTGATTATTGCATCATTGGGGCAGGTCCATCCGGTCTGCAGGCTGCCTACTTCTTACAGCAATCCCAAAGAGACTACATAGTCTTTGAGCGTGCCAATGTATCCGGAAGCTTCTTCCTACACTACCCACGCCACCGCAAACTCATTAGCATCAACAAACGGCACACAGGCCGCCACAACAGCGAGTTCAACCTGCGCCATGATTGGAACTCTTTGTTGAGCCACGATGAACGGCTACTCTTCACGCGCTACTCCCAGGACTACTTCCCGCACGCTGATGAGATGGTACGCTACCTGCAGGACTTCAGCGCAGGGCTGCGGGTGCGCCACAACACTCATATTACACGTGTGCGTCTACACAAGGACCCAACAGCCTGGAACGGCCATTATTTTGACTTAACAGACCAAGATGAGCAGTACTACAGGTGCAGGTGAGCATGCTGCAGGGGCAGCTTTGTGGTTCCCAGTTGTAAGTGTCTGTCCAGATTTCAGTGTGCTACTGACTATCTCTTTCTGAAGGACTTTCTCCTTGTTCCTTTCTCCGTAGTGTCCTGTTAGTGGCCACAGGCCTTGGAGTTCCCCACCAGGTGCCTTTTCCAGGCTCGGAGTATGCAGAAGGTTACGAGTCCATCTCTGTGGACCCTAAAGACTTTGCTGGGCAGACAGTGCTTATCCTTGGACGTGGGAACGCAGCCTTCGAGACGGCTGACAACATCTTGGGCGCCACCAATTTCTTGCACATGTTGGGGCGCTCAAGGGTGCGACTGTCCTGGGCCACCCACTATGTGGGCGATTTGAGGTAAGCCTAACCTCATCCTGTGCTCCTTTTGCTCTCTCCTCCGAAAATCAATTTTCTCTGTTGTCCGCAGTTCTTTGTACTCTTCTGTTAGGTGTTCTTGCTTCTCTTCCCTGATCATCTGTCTTTTCTGCTCTTCTTTTTTATTCAGCAGTGTATGTTTTTCTCCTAACAAGCCTCTACACAACACTTCTTTCACATCCTTCCTTTTTCCATTCTGCACTCTTTCTTCTGTAGTTTCTGCTTTCTTCATTCACCTACCTCCTCTCTTTTTAGGTCGCGTGACCTATCAATGCGCATGCGCATTGAGAGAAGCGAGACTATAGCGACTTAAACAGACTTTACCCAACTAGTATCCCAACTGGCGATTTGGTGCTGTGCCCGTGCGCTTTTAGGTCAATGTGCAAGCGCATTGACCTAAAATGCACCTGCACATCATCAAATCGCCATCTGTTCCCCAGCAGCACTCCTCCCACACCTTTGAAGTGAAGCTTAGCTTCACTTCAAAGGCCCCTGCTGCTTCACACCCCGCTCGGCCCCCTCCCCTGCCCGCCGTGTCGCATTTCTCCTCCCCCCTCCCCTTCTCTCTCTTCCTTCCGTCTTTTTAAAAAAAAAATTTACCCGCTCCGCCCCCTCCCCTGCCCGCCGTGTCGCATCGTGATGGCAGTTTTGAAAGTAGGGGCAGAAGAGCGCCACAGCTCAAATGTCTGCGGCTTCATGGCACACATACCTGCAAAAGAAGTTTCAAAATACCTTTTCTTAAAATAAATGCTTCTTTTCTGCTTTGGTTCCCGGGTTTAATTATAGACATGATTAAATAAATAACATAATCAATACATAAGTACATTTACGTGGTTCAATATGCCATTTATGGTCCATAATTTATGTGTGATGGGGAGCGGGCGGACAGAGGCTACTGCGTACTGCATTCCTCTATAAATCCTTCTTTATTAGTAATGAGACCAGATGACGTCATGCACGCACAAAAGTCTGTGTGCATTTTAGTGCACGGATACATACCTCGTCATGGACAGCAAGTGCTTAATTAATGGAATTACAATGCAGTACTTATATTTTCTGTTCTGCAAATCAGCGCTTCTGCTAAACGCATTTGCATATCTAAGACGCACATATAATAACAGTAATAAAAGGAACCTACAGACTGTAAAATCTCGGTCTGATGACCTATATTGCTATTAAAAAAATCCGCATGAATTGAATAGACATTCCACACGTTTGGAATGCCCCTGTTTGTGCACCGACGTGCTCATATTTCCGTACGGCTTGCGGCAAGTACTTTAGAAATAATGTGAATTATACGGTGCCCGTAAAACATCTGGACAGATTTTTAAGACGCTTCGATACATATTGATTATATTATAATCACAGCTACTTGTGTGATTCATGGCACGGCCTCCCACCTGCCCGCGCTCTGCCCCCGCCTCACGCCCCCCCCACCCCCACCCCCCCCCGCCGCCTCTTCTTTCACACACCACCAGCCAGCTTTCTTCTGTACCTCCCCTCCACCTTCACTGCATACCTCCAGCGTAGCCGAGCACACTCTGCCCATCTCCCACCGCATTCCCTGTCCCCCTCACAAAGCGCTCATTGTTGTAGCACCGCCCTCTGGGATTGCAAGACCCCCCAAGGGCGCTCCTTGATTGCACCCTTTATCATACGAGCTCAGTGGGGCCGATGTGTCGATGCTAATTATTGGAGCTTTCCAGAATCTTCAGTGTAACAAAACTATAACAGAAAACGCAACCAACATCCAGCTGTAAATATCAGGTAATCAACCCAACAGTACAACTAAAACATTGCCGAAAACCATAACAATACCTTAAATTGCATACCATACAACATAACATAACATAGCTTAGCATAGCATAACATAACGTAACATAACATAGTACAGCATAACAGCATAGCATAACATAACATATTACATAATATTACATAACATAACAGCATAACGTATGATAACATAGCATGGCATAACAGCACCCTCACACATACTACACCCTCACACACACTGCACCCTCACACACACTGCACCCTCACACACTCAGTGCCACATAATTATATGCTACATAATTACACTGCACTGAATGCAACATACACTCCAAACAATACCACTCAGAGCCATATAATTACATGCCACACAATTACACTCTACTGAATACAACATACACTCAACACAATACCACTCAGTGCCGCATTATTAAATGCTACATAATTACACTGCGCTCAACGCAACATACACTCCGAATACCACTCAGTGCCACATAATTACACACCATATAATTACACTCTATTAAATGCAACACACACTCCACACAATACCACATAATTATATGCCACATAATTACAATGCAACATACACTCCAAACAATAACACTCAGTGCCACATAGTTAGACGCCCCACAATTACACTCTACTGAATACAGCATACACTCCTCATAATACCACTCAGTGCCACATAATTAAATGCTACATAATTACACTGTGCTCAACGCAAAATACCCTCCAAATAGCACTCAGTGCCATATAATTACACTGCACTCAATGCAACATACACTACAACACCCACTCAGTACAACATTTTATGCTACGTATTTACACTGCGCTCAACGTAACAAACACTCAAAATACCACTCACTACCACATAATTACACACCACATAATTACACTGCACTCAATGCAACATACACTCCAAATACCAGTCAGTGTCACATAATTACATGCCACATAATTACCCTACACTCAATGCAACATACACTCCAAATACCACTCTGTGCCACATATTTATATGCTATATATTTACACTGCGCTCAACACAACATACACTCCTAATACCACTCAGTGCCTCATAACTACACACCACATAATTACACTATCTATCTATCACCCTCACTCTATCTATCTATTGCCATCACTCTATCTACCGCCCTCACTATACCACTCAACCACCCTCACTCTACCACCCTTACACCCTCACTATACCCAGTTCTCAGCAAAAATGCAATGTATCAATGTTTAAAGCTTTATTACAAAAGTACAAAAAAAATTAATTACACTTTTAATCTTGATTTTTAAAAAATATAACATACGCAACACATAATCTTCTCACAATTTGCTCAACGCAACATACACTCAAAATACCACTCACTACCACATAATTACACACCACATAATTACACTGCACTCAATGCAACATATTTATTTATATTTATTTATTTATTATAAAGTTTTGTATAGCGCGAACAAGACCCGTGGGTATCAGAGCGCTTAACATCGAGGTAGGTTACACATTGACGTTCAAATATCAATTCTCAAAACAAACAGATATACGGTAAAAGACGTTATGGCTAGGTGCCTAAATAAATATATTCCAAACACATGTGCAATTAGTAATAAAAGGTGAGAAAGCCTGGTTTATAACACGGTCCCTATCAGTAGATAAGGTGGGCCTTGCGAGACCCCAATTGCATTAGGACAAGGTGTTGAGATTGCTTCGTTAACCCGGACTCGTTAAGTTCTGCTGCTCAGGAACGGATTGAACCATCTCCCATCTCAGCACATTGCATCACAATACTTCGAAGTAGATTACACGTTAACAGTCAAATATCAGTTCTAACAACCAACATATATAAGGTAAACGAAGCTGTGGCTATGAGGGTGCCTAAATAAGTCTGTTCCAAACACATGTGCAAATAGTAATAAAAGGTGAGAAGGCCTATCTTATGACATGATCCATCAGTAGATAAGGTGAGGTAGAGGTTATATAGTTTGGCTAAGGGAACAGCTATTGAGATTGCTTGATTAACCTGGACTCGTTGCGATCTGTTGCTTAGGAACGAGTTGAACCATCTCCGCACATTATATAACATAACATCAAGGTAGGTTACACATTGTCAGTCAGATATCATTTCAAAACCAGCAATAGAAGGTTAAAGAAGCTGTGGCTATAAGGGGTGCATAAATAAGTATATTCCAAACCCATGTGCAATTAGTAAATAAAAGGTGAGAAAGGCCTAGCTTATAACACGATCCATATCATTAGATAAGGTGAGGTAGAGGTTATATAGTTTGGTTATGAAAACAGCAGTTGGTTCATCCAAGACTGTGGTATCGATCAGAGTACAGCCGAGGCTTGTGAGTGGAGTTAGTCTCTTGACAATGTTTGTTTCCATGGAGAGGGACCACTCTTCAGCAGGGGTAGGGGTCCATACCAGCGCTCCGTCAGCTTCCCTATGCAAGGTATTTACTCATCATATGGCTTTTCAATTCCCGTTTGAAAGTTGCAGTGTTTTGAATCGTCCTAATGCTTGGAGGGAGTGAGTTCCAAACTCTGGGGGCAGTGAATGCTCGATCATAGGTCTTTTTCTTACGAAAAAAGGCCGGCCTCAACAGCATCTCCTTGGCGCTTCTCGTTGATGTGTTTCCTCCTGATAGCTTTATTTTCTTGCTTAGGTATCCTGGCGTGTTATAGTGAACCGCTTTGTGAGTGATACATGCTGTCCTCATTTGAATTCTGGCCTCATAAGGTAGCCAGTTTAGTGCTTTCAGGTGAGGAGATACACTCCAAATACCAGTCAGTGTCACATAATTACATGCCACATAATGACCCTACACTCAATGCAACATACACCCCAAATACCACTCTGTGCCACATATTTATATGCTACATATTTACACTGCGCTCAACCCAACATACACTCCTAATACCACTCAGTGCCTCATAACTACACACCACATAATTACACTATCTATCACCCTCACTCTATCTATCTATTGCCATCACTCTATCTACCGCCCTCACTATACCACTCTACCACCCTCACTCTACCCCCCTCACACCCTCACTATACCCAGTTCTCAGCAAAAATGCAATGTATCAATGTGTAAAGCTTTATTACAAAAGTACAAAAAAAAATAATATTACACTTTTAATCTTGATTTTTAAAAAATATAACATACGCAACACATAATCTTCTCACAATTTTTTTTAATGTAGTGCCATTATACATTACAAAAATTATTATGTAATTAATAATTACATATAAAATGTATAAGCCATTAAGATTTGTCATATCAATACATGTAAGACAGGGGAATACTAAACATCTAGCTTTAATAATGCTATAGGTGTCACATTTGCAAATTCTATAAATATTGGCATTTACAATAACAAAATTAATACATTTGCTATTATAAAAACATAAACATAACTTAAAAAATTATTACATTTACAAGACCAATAGCTCCAACTTTTCTAATGCGAGACCTATTGCATTTCCAATGCTTGTTAACATTTCAGGCCAACTGCTTTTTACTCCTGTCTTCCACTTCCTGCATCCACCCAGTGGTTCTGCTCCAACTAACTATTCCTTCTCTCTGTAACTCATTAACCTATCCAGCTGCTCTGCTCGCTTTTCCCTGTAATTTGTGGGTTTTCTGTGGCCATAATTCCTCAGACTTGTCTGTCCCAGAGGACCTCCCATTAACATATTGGGAGAGAACACACAGCTGAGCTATCGATATCTCTATGCACATACAGATATTTGCAACCTGTGACATCTTACTGTCTCAAGTCAAAATAAGGTAATCATTTTGCTAAGAATGAGGCTGATGTTGCATCTTGAGGTGGGAGAGGATGTGGCCATACGGCTAGAGCGGTCAACCTTGAAGCTGAGGAACTGGTTTCGAGTCTCGGCAATGACTCAACATCCTGTATTTCTGGGCAAATCACTTAATTTCCCTGTGCCTAACAAAAAATGTACTGTGTCCTTGTGTAACGAAATTGGTGCTATGTAAAGCGCTCTGATACCCAATATCTTAGGGTCTAGTTTGCGCTATATATAACTCTAAAAAACAACATTAAAATAAAAATGTCTGGTTTGCAAAGTGCAGGACTCTATTAACACCCTTATCGATATTAAACATGCAATCATTGCAGCAGCCAGAGAAATATACAGGTAGAACTATTTGTTACTAAGTTTGTTCTTTAACCTAGTAAATGACCCCAATAAGCATTGCCTTGTTGCTATACCATCTGGGTCGTCAACTTCTAGTCCTATTAATTTGGCTATTTTTCCCCAGTAGCTCTGTACCACTTTATAGTTCCAGACCAAATCTACAAAACCCGCCTCTGGTTCAGCACAGCACAGGCAGCATGACAGGACTATGAGGTAGATCCTATGTAACCTTTTCAAGGCAGTAAGTCTCAAATTTTTTAGAAGCATGACCCACTTTTTAGAACAACAAACTTTCGCCACCCTAAAATGGGCATGAGGAGGAGTGATTTTTAAATGTAACTAAAGCATCATGTGGTTGTCATTTACAGACAGTAAATTTTCAATTGAAATGGCCACTAGCTGTGCAGAGACATACATTTTTACTGATGAAACTATATAGAATACTTACAATATTATGTGGAAAGCGGGTTTCTGTTCATATTAATCATTTGTGCTTTGCCAAGTAAAGTGTCTTGATTTGTTTTGATCGTATTGAAAACAGTTTCCAGCACACTTTAGATTTTTTTTCAATTGCTCCATTTTTGCTTTCCTAACTGCTAAATGCATACAGTTCATTTACAGGAAATTACATTTTGTGTGTTGCAAAAAAAATGACATCATGCAGCCTTTCCTTTCACATGTCCTGTACTGCAGCAAGATTGTTTCATAATTCAATTTAAAACTCCTCTCTTTGCAGTCAGAGAAAGAAAAGTAAATGCAAATCCCATGTTAAAAGAACAAGCAGCAATTTGTCTGAAGATATAGCCTGACATTTGACCTCTGTGTTTGAAGCATCTGGACATGTGACAAAATAAACACAGAATTTAAAGGCATCTTTATTTATTGCTAGGACTTTCCCGACCTACCAAAAATCAGCTTGTGACCCACAGTTTGGTAAACACTGGTCTAAGTTATAACCTATGCAGGAAGTCAAGTTATAGCAGCTTTAGCCTTGCATTGCAAGATACTTTCATTATGTACTTCAGTATTTTATCCTTGGCCTTTTGGCTGATTTCAGTCCCAATATTGATTGACCGCTTCTGACTCAATTGATCATGGTTCCCTTTGGTTTCATACAATAACTTCACTACTTTTCTACCCTTCCACAGGTGTGGATGATTTGCAATACTGGGCTTGCCTCAGACCCCCATCTTTCTGCTTGCCCCCTTGATATCATCTATGTGCCCCCAACAGCTTACTGTAGCACAGGAAATGGGCACATGGGATCCTGTATGATTAAGTGAGATCCGGATTAGGTGCAGTTTTCCTGCTTAATATACATTTCTAATTGTCTCTATTCAAACCTGTGCCCAGCCTTTGATGCCATTATCAATGATTTTCTATATAATCCTCTGCTGTATTTTGGGAGCATAGGCGACTCCAGATCCACTCCTTTTCAGGTCTTGTCTAAGCAGCACATGCAATGTATGTTCGAGACATGCTTCAACTGCTCTGCGGGCTTTCAGCCCGCCCATCACTTTTCATTCTTTATTTACGTGTCCCTCCGAAAAACTTGGTTATATGTGGATAATGTGTATTTTTTTGTCCCTCCTTTTGGTATCTTGCTCCCTTCCATGGAGCAGGGACCTATTACCTATTACCCTTTCACTTTGCTCCATGTCTGATTGTTTATGTGCACTACTGTTTTTGGTTGGTTAGGTCTCGCCTAACGATGCAGCGCATGCGCTGCTCGCCTTGGCGAGACCTATTGTTGTCAGTTTGGGGGGCGAAGGGGGACAGGAGATGTGCACGTGTACGGCGTCTCTTTTGCTGAGGAGATGTGCACGCGTACCGACAGGTGATGTGCACCTGTACGGCGTCTCTTTTGCTGTGCGGTCCGCGCGCCCCTCGTTCCCTTCCTTCCCTCCCTCCCTATGCGTGCAATAACGTGGTGGTAGAGCTTGGCTTCATGCGCATAGGTTTGTTTACAGGAACCCAAGATGCGGCAGAGGAAGAAAATTCAACACAATAACTGTTCCTCTACGGCAGGCCCTTTACTTCCAGGAACAGTTTGCGCGCATTTTGAGCTGCAAAAGTAAAGTAATTCCTTTTCAGCTTCATTTACCTAATCCCCTGACACTTTAACAACCAGAAAACGGAAGCCCCACAGGGAAACTGAGCACCTTTTATACTAATTACCCATACAGTCGGGGAGACAGGCACCAGCTAGTTACGTCTGACGGTGCGCTATATGGCATTAATGCAAACAAAATAACAAATGATTCCTCGATCGCTTCCTGATTTTCACCCACGGGAGAGGCCATATAACACGTTCCTCCGCCCTGTTTTTTCCTCTGTCGGCGGAGCCAACCGCACACTCCACTGCCTACCGAGGACCCACCCCATCTATTGGACAGCACTGCGACCCGCACTGCGCCCTCCCTGTGTGCCCCCATTTCTACTGGCACATCAGCATATCCCGCCGGCTTCCCCCACATCTCTCTCTCCCCTTAAGCCAGCTGAACGGCACCTCATCCCTCTCAAGACACACCGCCCCCTCCAACGCAACCAACTCCCCTCCCTCACCTCACACAGTGCAGCAGCACTACGCTTGCGTTTTCTCATAAATTTTAACGAAGCTTCCCCTGAGTACCCCACCCTCACGCAGACCATAACTACAGGCACAGGGGAGCAAAGCACCCTCACCGACCCACTCCATTGTTCTCGGAAAAACTCCCTCCTCCTATGCCACCTTGTTTCCCCGCCTTACCCTTGTAATTAGACCCTGCCCCTCCCCAAGCCACAGAAACAAGGGCCCCCATGCCTCTCCACTCTCACCACTCCCAACCCCGCTCCAAAGTCGGCCGCCCCGATACCACAACCCCCCCCTGCCTCCTGCCACCCCTTGCCGTAGTGCCACCCAAAAACCTGGCTCCAGCTGCGCTTCTGCTGCAGCACCCAGGAGAGCACCAGCCCCCACTAGGACCAAGCAAGTCGTGCATACAGTACAGCAGGTGCCCGCCCGCTCAAATACATTGAATGGGAGAGTACAGCATCCACCGAGACCAAACCAATAATTCAAACATTCAAATGCGTGCACTTATCCACATATAACTTCCATGGGAGGACATCAGGACCAAACTAGTCCTGCAAACATTCCGCTCCTGCCCCTCCGAAACATTTCCGTGACCGCGCCATGGATCCTAGCCAGTCCCCTGTTCACCTTATCGAAACATTCATTTTTTCAGAAGACCTCGTTTCCCCCCCCCCCTTCCCCCCCCACCAACCCTGTCACAAGACCAGTTACACACCAGTGGGCAGAGCCTGGCAAAACATACCCTCCTCCCTGAATGGCGCCCAAATCGCCGCCCTGCCATTCTCCGGCACCTGCGCACACCTTGCCACATCGATGACAGCCACCCCACCCACCCCTCCGCCACCCGATCGAGCCCACCCCGTGCAACCCCTTCCCCACCAAAACATTCTTGCACGCTCCTCCACTCCCGCTACCAGATGCCCCACAAGGGTGCGGGGTGAGGACTAGTAGCACTGCGGGACAGGTCTCTGTGCTGCTTGTCCTGTGTGGCCAGCAAGTACATATGTGTTGGCAGTTCCCCCTCGGGGCAGAACACCCTCAAGAGCAGCTGCCCTTGCTCCTTGCGCCCGTCCTCCATGCCTGCATCACCACAGAAAGGGCTCGGGCAGGTCCGTGGCCCATGTGGGGGTGAGCTCACTGATGCAAAGCACAGAGTGCAGTACTCGCCAACTGAGACAGTGGATGGTTGCTTATCAGGTTCACTGTTTACTCTTTGGCACTATAACTTGGCTCATAATCCGCAATTGCTGTGCATAATGTTCGATCGCCTGCCAGCAGCAAAGTGCATCGTGCACAAACACATGGCGGGGGGGCTACTCCTTTAAAGACCGACATTGTGTTTATTTTTTTCTTCTAGTGTCTTCGGTGCCCCTGCTTTCACTACCGTGGTATGCCCCCCGTAACCCCCCCCACCAGCTGTTTTAAAAAACACTCTTGAGAAGGACTTTTTGGGATGTATGCTGTTTCTGTATATATTGACCCAGGTTCTGTCAAGTTACCCAATCTGGTAGAAGTGAATTTATTTTAGAAGCTGTTGTCATTTTTTTAAGTTTTTAGAATGTTTAGTTGTTTGGCATGTGTTTTTTTTCCATCTGGCTTTGTCGATTCCACCCTTTTAAATAACAAACACGTCCTGCTTCCTTGTTTTCTAAGCACACTGCAGGCTCATCTTGTTAGTGCTATATAGAAATGCAAGAACAATTACAGTGCACCACATCCAGCCACAACACTCAAAACAAATACACATGGGTAAAAGACATTGCCATTTACAACGCTAATAGCTCTAACTCTTGCAAATGCGAGACCTATTGCATTGCAAATGTTTGTTTCTGCCTGTCTTGTTGGCAGCATTAATTTTTTTTAATGTATATTTTATAACCGGCTGTATTTTATATATGTGAGGCTTGTAAATAGGTTGCAGCTGCACAGCACTAAATCCGCCGTAACTTTTGGCGCTTGTAAATATGTTTCGGCTGCACAGTGCTAAAACAGTCCGTTACGTTTGCCGCTTGTAAATAGCTTTCAGCTGCATAGTGCCGTAACATTTCCCATTGTATTTTTTTATATCTGTTACTTCTAAATAAGATTTGGCTGCACAGCACGAAAACACGCCCTAACGTTTGCAGCTGTATTTTATATATGTTCACACCGTAATGTTTGCCGCTGTATTTTATATATGTGTTGCTTGTAAATAAGTTTTGGCTGCACAGCGCAAAACACACCATAACATTTGCTGTGGCAGCATCCATTCTGTTTACTTAGTTGAATATTTTACAAACATGCTGTAACGTTTGCTGTGGCAACATCCATTTTGTTAACTTTTTTTCTATATTTTATATTTGGCTGTATTTTTAAATGTGTGGCTTGTTTTGTGTGCCCTCATCGCATCCTGAGGGCTGTGGGGAGTTTGCAGGGGCAACACCTTAGTTTCTAGGAGGTGCGGGGGCCCTCCTGTTGAATTCTTATTCCAAGGCAGGAGTGATCTATGTATTATCTGTCAGGAGCGTGTTTTGTTGAAATGAGATACTCTTCTTTTGTTACCTCAGATGGCTTCTGGTGTGGTGTGCCATGGCTGCTCTAGCGCCGCTATCATCCGCGGCTGCACAGGTGCCCTTTCTTCTCTTCTAACTGTGGCTGCATTGGCGCTGCTTGTTTTCTTCTAACTGAACCTGTTTGGGTGCCACTTGGTCCTAATTCTGCAACTAGACTGCTCAGGGGCCGCTTAGTCCTTATTACTGTAACTCGGGTGCCCCTTGTTAGGTCTCGAGCCTAGCGTTGCAGTGCGCAGCATTGCTCGCGCAGCGAGAGACCTCATGTAGGGGGTTTAAAAAGTGACCTAGGAATCACACACGCTTTCCGTTTCCCCCCGGCCATTGGGCTTTGCGTGCGTCTTTTTAACAAAGACAGCACACAATTGGGCAAAGGCGGGCGCATGTCCCGCCTTTGCTCCGCCCACATCCTATTGGTGTCTGTTACGCGCAGCAGCTGCATCTGGTTGTAATTATAAACGTGTTTATAATTATCGCGCGTTCGCTTTTCTGCTGCACTCGTCCCCGCTCCTATGTGGTGCGCGCGCAGCACTGGTTTTGATTCTGTGCTTGTTAGAGCAGCGATAGCACAGGCATTCGTCAAGACCTACAGGAATATCCAGCAGGTGTCGGAAAGGCTGCAGCTGGTTTTGTCCACCCTTGATGCCAAGGGGCAGCTGGTGTCTTGCGAACTGAAGGGGGCACCAGAGACCGCGAGGGCCTTCATGCTCATGTGCAGAGATGGCAGTCGGGTGAAGGCGGCAGCAGTCACCCAGTACCCAGGGTTGGTGCGTGCAGGAGACACCGAGGGCCAAGGGTGGCAGGGTTCAACGGGCACTCAGGATCCAGGCTTTGAGGGGTTTGCCGGAGCCAGGCTGGCCTGCCAGATCTTCCTCAAGGACAGGGGTACAGGCACCCCCAGAGACCAGCCTCATGACGAGGGAGGGGTGCAGCAGTCCAGGAGGGGCTTCACCTACCCCGGGACCCTCTGGTGCAGGGCTGGGAACAGCACCGAGAAGGACGAGCAACTCGTTAAGAATCCGTATCTGACGGCCTTACAGTGCCTAGAAGTAGGGTAAAGCGCCCACTGCCCAGGATGCTAACCATTCACCCCAGCCCTCTCCAGTCTGTCACTCTCCCCCGCTCTCTCTAAGACCCAGAATCTCTTTTGGCAGAAACCGAGTCTGCGCTGCTTGTAATTTACAGCTGTTTCGTGAGAACGAGATGGGTGTCGCTCATAACTGAAACTGACAAGAATATGAATGACTGACGGGGTTTCATGAGTGACTGGAAACCCTTTAACCCTTCATTGATATGCGGCGTGCTTTTAATGTTACGGTTTGTAAGTTTGCGACTTTTCTTCAACGTATTCTTCTATTATTATTGCCAATAATAACTTTAATATTAAAAATAATTAAATATAAAATGTCTTAACTTAAAACAGTATTTGTCTCTGAGAAGTCCGCTTCCCCTTCTCCCTCTCCTCATCAATTGCCTACTTTTTCCTACCAGAGTCCGTCTCTTTCGGTCTTCCAGAAACAAATGTCTCCCACTCTCTCGGAATCCGGTGCCTCACCCGAGAATGATGTGTCGCGCCCTCACCTCCACTCAAATTGCAGTCTCTCTCCCTCTCTATCTCGCGGTCTCTCTGCACTCTCCGCCCCATCTTAGACCGCGTGTTCATAAACTCCTTATTTCTTTATCGTTCCCGCCCCCACCTCCCCCCAACACGCTCTCTCAGAATCAAGCGTCCCCCTCTTCACTAGATCCCAGAGACTGCACTTCTCTCACAAGCCAATATTCCCCCCTGCCTTCATCCAAAACACAGCCTTCCCTTATCATTTCAGAAACAGTGCCCCTCTCCTCTCATAAAACAGTGACTCACCCTCTTCTTCCCAGATTGCAGCCTCTCCCTCCTCCCCATCACAGTCCAATGTCTTCCACCTCCTTTGATGAACCAATATCACTCGCTCTCCCCTCAAACAGGCCAGGGTCCTCCACTGGACACATTATCCAAGGCCACTCCTCTGAGAGTCCAGTGTCTTTCCCTCTTTCCACAACCCAAGTATCTCCCTCTCCTCTCTGAATTCAGTGTCTCTCGGTCTTCCTTTCAGAAATCAGCGCCCGTGTTTTCACGTAATCTAGTGTCTCTGCCTCTATCTTTCAGAAATCAGTGCCCTGTGTTCTCACGTAATCTAGTGTCTCTGCCTCTATCTTTCAGAAATCAGCGCCCCGTGTTCTTACGTAATCTAGTGTCTGCCTCTATCTTTCAGAAATCAGCGCCCCGTGTTCTCACGTAATCTAGTGTCTCTGCCTCTAACTTTCAGAAATCAGTGCTCTCATAAAAGTTTACTTTCCATTCCGTCTGTAATGCAACTGGTGCAATGCAATAGGTCTCGCATTACTGAATGTTTCAGCTATTGGTGTTGCATTATTATTAGCAATGCCAATAGCTCAAACTTTAATAATGCGAGACCTATTGCATTGCAAATGTTTGTTTTTTCTGCCACTGCTCAGGTGCCACTCACTACCTGGCTGCTCTAATGCCACTTTATACTGGGGCATGGGTTTCTAGCACAGCGGCTGTACTGGCACTGCTTCCGTATTATTACTGTGTCTGCACAGGTCCAGCTAACTCCCGTTCTGCACAAGAGCCACTTGTTTATTATTACTGTGGTTGCACTTTTTTTTATCCATGAACAGTGTTCAAGTCCTGTGAATAATATACTTCTATGGCTGCACATGTGCTTTTTTTTTCATTTTTTACCGTAGCTGCCAAATGTTTTTAATTTTATTTTTTATTGCAGCTTTATCCCCTTCGCTGCTCTGCACATTCCCCTGCTGTGCTGGGGGGAGGGGGGCGCGCGCAGCGCTCCCATGCTCATGACGAGCTCAGCTCGTCATGAGCTACAGTGCTCCTGTGCTCACTACGAGCTGAGCTCGTCACGGCCGCACCCGTTTCTTTAGAACTCTCAGCACAGCAGGGGAATCGAAATTTGCCTAGCTTACGTAACGGTAAGTTTCAATTCTATTAAGGACACGGAGGCGAGGATTATGCTATATCTTCCTTCGCTTTATTAACATAAAGACTCCACAGCAGCTTAGGAAAAGATATAATAAGAACAAAAATGCTTTAAACATAAAGCATTGACGTAATGTTCAACAAAAAATAAACAACAACTCCCAAGAGTCTCTTTGCGTAACAATAGTCCATAGTCCTTTTACGCTGTCCATCATCACTATATAACCGGACTTCTCATCATCTTCCTCCTCTTTCTTCGCGCAGATCACGCTTGAGCCTCATTGGTCCTGCTTAGCACCGTCGTTGCCTGTCAAAAAAGGAACAGCATCAGCGAGGTGGCCCAGGAATGCGACAACAAGGCGAGGAGCAGTCAGTGATTAACACATTATTGACCATGTAAAGGAAAACGCTTTACTTACTGCCATACGGGTGGGTAGAGACACCACTGTGGCCTGGGTGGGATAATCCTCGCCTCCGTGTCCTTAATAGAATTGAAACTTACCGTTACGTAAGCTAGGCAAATTTCGATTCTATGTCAGGACCGGAGGCTTCAGATTATGCTAGTTTAAAGCTTACTTACCACCAACTGAGCCAAATCCACCAACGGCTTAAAATAAAACCTCTTGAAGGTGGAATCCGAGGACCAATCCGCCGCGCGCATTAGGTCCTCCAGAGGAGCACCCACCGAGAATGCCTTAGAGGCCATGGCCCCCCTGGCGGAGTGTGCTCCAAAGAGAGAAGTATTGATGCCTGCTTCTTGCATGACCCATCGCACCCACCGAGCAATAGTAGGGGAGGAGACAGCTTTGTGTGGCTTCCGCAGGGCAATCAACAACTGACGCTCGCCCGGAGGGCGCAGATCCAAGGTCAGGTCCTCATATGCTTTGAGGCATTGCACGACACACAACTTAGGAGTGTCAGTAAAGGCTGGATAAGAAATGGAACGCGACGACGTCTTAGTACGCCGGCCCACGGTAAAAGTAACCCCATCCGGGGAAAAAATGCATGCAGAGACATCCAGCGCGCGCACGTCCGAGACGCGCCTACAAGAAACCAGACATAACAACATGGCTAACTTCGCCGACAGCTCCTTAAGAGACAGATAAGAATTGGCTGGCCACGACAGGAACAAATTCAGAACCAAATTGACGTCCCAAAGGACGGAGTACCTGGGTTCTGGCGGCAGTGCGAGGCGAACAGCCCGCAGAAGCCGGCACACAAAAGGATGTTCCCCTACCGGGTGGCCATCGATGTTATCATGGCCCGCAGAAATCGCCGACCGGATAGCATTGATCGTCCTATACGCTAGACCCTTGTCGGCCAAATGCGCCAGGAAATTCAGCACGGGAACAAGGCCTGCGACCAAGGGATCCAGATCCCTTCGTAAACACCAACGCATCCACTTAAGCCAAGCGGATCTGTAACGCTTCGTCGTACTATCGGCCCATGTTTTGGAGAGCAAGTGCTCAGCCGACCCCGAAAGGCCCGTGAGCGCCCAGCGTCTCCTGAGAGCCTCCATGCCACGAGGCGGAGAGTGTTCTGCACGACGAGAGGGTGAGGTTCCTGATCCGGGTTCGTCAGGAGCAGAGGAAACAGGGGGAGTAGGATTGGAAAATCCCAAGAAAGTTCCAGAAGAACCGGAAACCATACTTGAGACCTCCACAGCGGTGTAACCAACACCAGTTCCGCACCCTGGCGGCGTATTTGAGCCGCCGTTCGCATGATCATGGAGAACGGGGGAAACGCGAACGGCTGTTCCCGACTCCAATCCTGCAAGAACGCGTCCGTGGCCTCCGCTAGAGGGTCCGGCCTCCAGCTGTAAAACCGCAGCAGCTGGTGGTCGAGACGGGACGCAAAGAGGTCCACCGAGAAGGGGCCCCAAAGGGAGTGTAGCCACCGGAAGACTTCCGGATCCAGTTTCCACTGGCTGGCGTCCCTGAGATGTCGAGAGTGCCAATCCGCTACCTGATTGCACTGGCCTGGCAGATACTCCGCCGTCACCGCAATGTGACGAGACAGGCAATAATCCCAGAAGTCCTTCGCTAAATCCGCCAAGGCGCGGGAACGAGGACCTCCTAGGTGGTTCACATACCGAACCGCCGAAATATTGTCCATCCGTAACAGGACACAAGCCTTGACCGAGTCTTTGGTCCAACAGCGAACTGCGAAGGAGCCCGCAAGGAGCTCCAAACAATTGATATGCAATTGTTGTTCTTCTGACGACCAGGCGCCGCCGGTGGAAAATCCCCGCACCGGGCGCCCCAGCCCGACCTGCTGGCGTCGGACTCTATGATCAGGTCCGGAGCCGAACCGAAGATCGCTCGCCCATTCCATGCCTCCATGTGAGACAGCCACCATGACATTTCCTCCTTCACTTCGTCCGTGAGGGGAACCCACTGGTCGTAACACATCCCACGGCGCAGATGCTGCGCCTTCAAGCGTTGCAGAGCCCTGTAGTGCAGCGGGCCCGGGAAAATCGCCTGGATGGAGGACGAGAGAAGGCCCACCACCTTGGCGATATGACGCAGTGACGTACGTTCCCTTGCGATCGTCTGCCGCAGCAGGTGTCGAATCTTCGCGACCTTCCGACCCGGCAGGCTCAAGACCGCCTGTACCGAGTCCACCACGAAACCCAAAAAGGTGATCTGCTGAGTGGGAACCAAAACCGACTTGGAGCCGTTGATGACGAACCCTAGTCTCTGAAGCAGGCCGACAGCTTGACGCAGCTGGCCCGCCAACACCTCCGGGCACTGCCCCATGAGGAGGATGTCGTCTAAGTATACAAGCATCCGGACCCCCTGACTTCTGAGAAACTCCACCACCGGGTGGAGGACCTTCGTGAAGCACCACGGGGCCGAAGAAAGACCGAACGGCAGGGCGGTGAATTCGAACACCTTGTCGTCCCACAGGAATTGTAGGAAGCGACGATGAGGGGGATGGATGGGAACGACCAAGTAGGCATCCTTGAGATCCAGTCGTACCATCCAATCCCGAGGGAGGAGCACGTCTCGAAGGAGGTGGATCCCCTCCATCTTGAAGTGACGGTAGACCAACCACCCATTGAACTCTTTGAGATTGATCACCGGCCTCTTGCCCCCATCCGTCTTGTCCACTAGGAAGACGTTGCTGAGGAACCCATGTGGGTGGCGCGTTGATAGACGGATGGCTCCCTTGCGCAGCAAGTCTGAGACCTCTTCGTCTATCAATCGCGCGTCGGATTCTGAAAAAACCATCGGGCGCGGGGGCCTCGCCTGAGTTGGCTGGTCGTAAAACTCGATATGGAAACCTCTTACAGTTTGCAAAACCCAAGCGTCGGCAGTGAGCAATTCCCACTCCCCGTAAAAGCTTGCCAGCCGCCCCCCAATCGGAACTTGATCCAAGCAAAGTACACTTACCGGGGGCATTTCCTTGTCCGGAGTTCTTCTTGAACCCTCTGCCACCATAGCGCTGTCCCCTCGTGGGGTAGAAGTTGGTGTAGTTGGCTGAGGTCTGGTACTGACCTCTTCCGGAGCCTTGTCCTCGGTTGTTGGTCTGCTGACCACGGCCGATCGCGCGGCCCCTGCCGCGACCGGCCCCTCCAGAAAAACGCTGGTGGAAGACCTTCTTGATGCTGGACTGAGCCTTGTCCAGCGACGTGAACGTATTCACGAACTTTCCCAGCTCGCGGATGAAAGGCTCACCGAAGAGGCCACCCTGAGCCACGGCACCTGCCTGCGACGAGGCCATGTCCCCCAGCTTCGGATCCAGCTTGATAAGGAGCGAACGCCGCCTCTCCGTGGACAGGGCACAGTTGGCGTTGCCCAAAAATACGATCACCCTCTGGGCCCAGTTGGAGAGCACCTCCGGTGAAATGGCGGTGCCATTCGCTCGAGCCTCCTCCGCCATATCGAGGATCTTCGTGGCGGGCCCGACCGCATCCAACAACTTGTCCTGGCAAGCCCGCCAGGACCGGTCGATCCCCTTCCTGGGGTCCTTCATGAATTTCGCCAGGAAGGTGGCCATCTTGGGGTCCAATTCTGGTGTCATGGCCACTTTCCCTTCCAGAGTAGGCCGAGGACATTCCCCACGCAGGCAACCCCTCGCCTCCTTTTCTAGGGGCTTGCGCAGCCTACCCGCGACAAACTTCGCCACCGTCTCCCCCGGGGCCCAGGCCGCGGATCGGGGGTGGACGATCTCGTCCGGGTCCAGCATGCCCGACTCGTCTCGGGGCATCTCCTTCGCTGAAGGTGTCGGAAGCCAAGAACGGGTCGACTCCCCGTCGTCATCCGTGTCCGGAGAGTCGTAGATCGGGGAGGCGGGCGCCGTAGACACGTCGCCCGAAGTGCCAGGGTCCACCAAGGGTGCAGGGGGCACCGCCGTCGCCTTGGCCAGGAAGGCGTCACGAAGCCGCTCGAAAGCGCCCCTGTCCACGCCTTGGGCCTCTGATGAAGGTCCCTCCCCACAAGGTCTCTTCGGAGCGGGTGGCAACCCGCCGGACGTCCCCGGGAGTTCGGGGGACGGAGGCACCTGCGCCGCTGCCAGCTTCGCGCACTCCTCCACGATGCGGGCGGAAGGCGGTCCTCCATGGGCCCTACCACCTCCGTCACGCAACGATAGATGGAGTTGTCCACCGCCTGATAGAACTCATCATCCTGCAGATAGGGGCAGGCTTCCTCATCGTATTCCCCTTCCATCTCGGAACCAAGGGCAAATGCGGGGCACCCAAGAGGGCGGCAACCGAGAAAGTTCTCGAATGTGGGCAGGCCAAGCGGCTGCGATCACGTTTTGGGCCAGCTGACGTGGCAGGTGGGCTGCACCAACCCCCAAGCGCGCAGACCCTCCTCGCCGGGACCGGGTCTACGTACCCCTCAAGCGCGCTAGGCCACACACGGGTAAAGAGGTGCACAGATCTCGCCCGAAGGCGATTCACGCGGTCAGAACCGCTATACAGACCCCAGAGGGCGTCAAAAGTGGGCAAAAGTACAGACCCGGATCACCAGGTGTCAGAGGGGTACGCGAGGATCGGCCCCTGCGCAAGCAGACTCCACGGCGCGGCTCCTCGCACTGCGGAGGCGCGCCGGAGGGTCGGCGAGACGACAGGCCGCCCCCTTGCGGTCTATGTACACACCGCACACAAGTGGGAATAAAGTCGCGTAGGAACGAAGAACGTTCCCGCAACTGGGGACTCTGTAAGGGAATAAACCATGCAAGGAGTCCCCCAAAGATCGTACACAAGACAATCAATCACAATGAAAAGGAAACAAATAGAAAAGCACTTATCTGGCTGCGGGAGCAGCGAAGAAAGAGGAGGAAGATGATGAGAAGTCCGGTTATATAGTGATGATGGACAGCGTAAAAGGACTATGGACTATTGTTACGCAAAGAGACTCTTGGGAGTTGTTGTTTATTTTTTGTTGAACATTACGTCAATGCTTTATGTTTAAAGCATTTTTGTTCTTATTATATCTTTTCCTAAGCTGCTGTGGGGTCTTTATGTTAATAAAGCGAAGGAAGATATAGCATAATCTGAAGCCTCCGGTCCTGACATAGAATTAGCCCAGCGTGCGAGCGTTCTAAAGGCCATGACGAGCTGAGCTCGTCATGAGCACCGGAGCACTGTAGCTCATGACGAGCTCAGCTCGTCATGAGCATGCAAGGTGTTAAATAGTGCAAACACGGCCCAATAGTACTGGAGCGCTTTACATGAGCACAAGTTGCATTACACAAGGACACATTATTTTTTTGTAGGCACAGGGAAAGTAAGTGATTTGCCCAAAATCACAGGATATTGAGCCGACACCGTCATTTAAAAAACACCACAATTAGAAGGGCTTTAGGTTTAGCCACTTTACATGTAATTAATTGTGGAAAACCTTTTAAAATGCAAAATAAACACCTGCGTGATTGTTGCTGCTCCCTCATTGACTCATTGGAAGCAAGAACACTACATTTCCCAGCGTGCATTGGGCTGTCCTTCAGAGCTTGGGGCTTGTTTTATATGCAACCTCAGATGTCCAATATGACTCGCATGATCTCTTATGGGAGTAAATGAGTGATCAACAAATTGTACGTTCTTTCAATTGTTAAAAGTTTTTAATCGCCCTCAGATGATTTTATTTTCATTAATTTGTAATTACTGCCTTAAAGACTAGGAGACCATTTCACCCACCCCTGTTCTAAGCTCAGAAGTAAAATTCAGACACTTTTCCACAGATTATGACTTATACCTGTACTTTGCAATTCCTGCCCCAAGGTTAACTTCACTGAACCACACGAGGCTGCTCTAGCTTCGTGCAAGTTATGTAATATTTCAGATCTAAAGATAGTTGGCATAATTAAACTTCCAGGCGGCTTTGGGCCTGTGAACCAAAGTTCAAAGATTAAATTGCTTCCTGAATAGTTATCCAAGAACAGATCACAATTGGTCTGGTTCTTCGGAGACATCCTGAACTGGAATTTGCCTTTTGTAAATTCAGAGCATAGATTACAGCAGGAGGTGTGTTTAATCTGTCATTTTATTGTGTTAAGCATAACTTTCCCCTTATACTAATTCTTCAGACTGTTTAATACTCTAGTGATGCAGTAGCACACAGAGGGTTATAGTGCTTTTGACTTGCATTGAGGCACTTTTCTTTCTGTCTGTGCTCTAAAAAGCATTGGAATGTGTCCAAAAATATTTCCTAAGGCAAGCATTTATTCCTGAATCGGACTGCATGACCCAGTGTGTAGTAATTGTACAGTTCTTCAATCCCTGGCGGCACAGCACCCAGGATAATATGCTGCATGGATAAACACTTACAAGGTCCAAACGTGAGACCTATTGGCTATGCCAATGCTTGTTGTATACAGCTTCCAACAGTGCTTCACTGTTCTCACCCAACTAGTGTGTGTGTGCCCTGATTGCCAGAGTGGTATAGACATTATTTCCCTCTTCAGTGGACCAGCTGTGATCTATTTTGCTTTAAAAATCAGTGTCTTAGATAACCATATGTCAAACTGCCAAGTAATACCGCTCCAGGCCAGGTCATACAGTTTCAGGTCAGGGACCCTTCAGACCGCCCTTCGCTCTTGGCAACTGTTCGCCCCCACCCATATCAGCCTACCCAATTGGGAGTCTATTTCTCAGGAGATCCTTCTCTCCGTCCTCCCCTCTACATATATCAATCTACCCCCCCTTGCACCTCTCTCTCCTCATCTCTCTTTCCCCCCGATTTCTGTCCCTCTCCCTGCTTTTGATCCTTTCCATGATGAGGGATCCATACATTTCCTCCTCCCATTGATGTATGTGGCTAAAATAGATAAGGACTGCAGTTGTTTCCTCCACAAAATGACGTCTTGCCAGCTGAAGATGTAGGTAATAATCACTGTATCTTCAGGAGCATCTCACTTTCTCATCACTAGGGCGATCAACAATGGCTTGTTGGACACCTACCAGCTGAAGTCTCTCGATGGGCTACTTGAAGGTGACCTTGAGAATCTAGCCCTTGTCAAGGACGCTACAGGTCGCCTGCACGTCAGCCATAAGCGCTACCTGGAGCGGGACCCACAGGCCTTTCCACAGGACGAGCTGGACAACTTTGCTGCCCGTGAGGCCTATGATCGTGTCATCCGCTGCCTGGGCTGGGACTTCGACTTCTCCATTTTTGACAAGTATGTGCCACAGCTGGCCAAGAGTGAAATAAATGCAAGGCTAAAGTCAACACCCATTCTATCTCTGTTATCAAATAATGATTAAAAAATTGTAACTTGAGCCACAGGCCCCAGTAGTTGAAATGATTGAAATGATTTCAGGATTCCTACAATTCACCTAGATAGCTCCCCAAGATTGTTCTTAGTAATTGGGGTCTTAGTACTTTCAAGATAGACTCTAAGCATGGCCTTTCCAGTGTAGGTCTTGGAGGGCCTATTCCATGCAAGGTTGTTAGACTAAATACTCATTGTGTCAATACGTTTCATTCAATATACTTTACTTAGAATTATCTTACAAGGGTAGCCTCAGAATCGGTCAGATAACTGGCCTATGTTGTTTACCCTTGCTCTTATCTGTAGCCAGGTTACATCATCGGTTACCCAAAATACATCAGAAGTTCGACAAAACAACACAGGACGGACATTGTAACTACTCCACGGGCAGACACATAAATTCTTGTTAGGGTGACACCATAAATGACACATTATGTGCAATGACTTTAGCAAGATGACAACTATAGCCACGGAGAAACCGCAGATTTTAGATAAGGTGACATACTTTATTATCCAATCTGCACAGGGAGTGCCTCAGAAGGTCACAGAGAAAATCTGCTGTTCCCAACACGTCTATGCAAGATGACATCGCAAAATGGCCACCATTTACTTTAATCTTCTATTCAGTTAATGTTAACAAGGAAAATACATATTTGTTGAAGGGTTTTCAGGTTATCGCATTCTTACTTTCACATACAAATATCAGCCCAGCTCCCTAACTGTTTCTGTTTCTTTTCTCTCAAAGATACAGCCCAAAAATTAATAATGGATAGTTTTGCAAATTTTTATCAATTATTTTCTGTTTTTTAAAACACTGACTGCTTGGGAAAAGATGTTGGCTTAGTAGTAATGTAAGAGTTTATTAACAAGACAAGCCTCGCCATCACTTTTCAGCACTATACTTCTTCCAGGCGAGCCAGATTCATTTTCGTCTATCCTTATTTCAGAACCATAAGACTGGCATCGGGCACTGGGCGCCGCAAGAAGTACCCCCTGCTCAAGCCCAGCTATGAGGCCCGATCTACAGCTGGTCTCTTCGTACTAGGCACAGCCAGCCACTCTATCGACTTCCGACGATCGGCCGGCGGCTTCATCCATGGCTTCCGCTACACAGGTGAGTACCTTCTGGTACCCAGTAAATGGCAAATGTGTACATAGTAGCTCTTAGAGGGAAACATCCTTTACACCGTAACTGGTACAACGCGGTACCGTTATGACGCAGCTTTAACAACGAAAGTCATTACAACGACTTTCGCTGGAGGGCGCTCTAGGATAGGGGATAGTTTAATTTACTATCCAACACCTTCCCTACTATCCACGGGGACTGGTGTTGGAATAGTAAATTAAACTATTCACTATCAGCGCCCCCCCCCACGCAAGTCGTTGTAACGACTTGCGTTGTTAAAACTGCGTCATAATGGGACGCGTTGTAACGGTACGCGTTGTACCGTAATACATCCGCTCTTAGAAGAGCGACTTGCATCTGCTGGCAGTATAGCAGACTTTGGCCTTTTATAAGTCTAAGTTGACTGCACATCTTTTTCGGGACCTATTGCTTACAACATATATAGAGTGAGCTTTGGGTCAGCCCACTTAAGCCATTAGCTTTTTCATATCAGCCTTGTTCAGCCATTTGCTTTAGGTATTTTCAATCACATCTTAGATCAGCCCCAAGGAGTTTCTTGTTGTCCGTCTAGTTATCATACTGCCTCCTAAGGAGAGCTTGCATTACAAAGAATAGGAGATGTTTTTACATCTTTAAAAAAAACACAGCCATCAGATTTTTTAGTCTCATTCACGTTTTTGTCACCTATACACAGTGTGTACAGAAAGCAACACTTTTCTGTTTTTAGGTCTTGCCTAGATAGGGCTTGGGCTGTCTCTTCAAGACATGCTGTATTCAGTATATTGGCTTTAAGCTCCTCCCATGTGCCAACTATGTTTTTAACAGGCTCCTTTGACTGTCTTTTGTAAATGCTTCTTATTCATTGGTTAGTTTCTTTTGTAGTCCTTCCTTAGTCCCTCCTTTTCTACTATTGTTAACTCCCATAAGTACTACCCCTTTTACATATGACATTACTCAGGATATTTTATTTACTGTTTCACAGCACTCTTTTGTTAATCACTTCTTTGTCGTAGCTGCAATTGCAGGCACAACAGTTACATACTTCCCCAACCCCACTAACCATGACATGTTGTTTTTCTAATTGTTCTTATAATTATTGGTGTGTTTTGTTATGATTTCATTTGCATTAGCATGCGCTATTCCATAAAAGCGTGTGCAAGGCAACATTATTTATATTTTTTTGCTGCATGGCACGCTGCGCTTGATCTTAAAAAGTGGTGGCCATGCGTTTTGTGTATGCTGCTCCCCCAACTCAACGTTTTTTTTTCATCTTAAACAATGGCGGCCGCATGTCTTGAGGCACCGCTCACCAAACTCAACAATTTTTTAATACCATCTTAAGCAATGGTGGCACACCGTACTATATCTTTATTATTGGTGGCTGCACATCTTTTCTTTTTATACGCGTGGCTCGCCCAACTCAACACTTGTGGCTCTATGGCGTCTAGCATGAGCTCTTTATGTAGACTCAGCACCAAATAATAAAAAAATGCTGCGTCCTTTACCACAGCAAGATGACACCATTCTCCTGGGCAGGTTGCACACGCGTCATAGTATTTCTAAACTTGTCCACTGTTGTTAAAACATTTGAAACGCCATTCATTGCCAGCCTGTTCTGCCCAGCAGAGTAAACACAGCAGCCCTTCTCGTGGCAAACCAGCCCCAAATACATATTAACACTTGCACATTGCACACCCGTTGTAGGCGCACTGTTACCGGTTGCTGTTCCATCGCCAAAATCAAAGTCTGGCCTGGCAAGAAGCAAGTAAGATCCAGCCAGTAGAAGGTGAAGCGCAATATGCACTATCGAGCCTGGTAATTTCATGCCCGGCATGTTAATACCAAAACTACTCTTGAAACATTGTTATCACATAATAGAGGGCAGAATTTGTACTAGACGTACTAGTATTTCTGGAACCCCTATATCATGCAACTTGGAACCGTGACATCAGAAGGCTCTGTATTGTGAGCATTTTTTTTTTACATGGGGTCATTCATTAAAAATATGAACTTTTGCACCTCAGTGCATTCTGTGTGTATAACTTCATCAAAGAGATTAAGTTTAACTTAACGTTGAACATGTATGCATCTTATCCCGGATCATATCATTCCACACAACTTTACAATTATATCTTTGTTTTTGGCAGACTGGAAGAAGGCCTCTGGTTACCAAAAGCTATTCAAGGTCCCCTTGTAAAAACAAGCATTTGCAGTGCAATAGGTCTAGTTTTACTGAAAGTTTGAGCTATTGGCATTGCAAATAATAATGCAATACCAATAGCTCACACTTTCACTAATGCAAGACCTATTGCATTGCAAATGTTTGTTATGTCCTGCAGCAGGCATTTTTAAATACGTTTATCAGGGTTTAAGTGTGAGCCCGACTGTAACATAGCCACCTAATTGCTTTCTAATCACATCTTCAATTCCATGCTATCACTGATAAGACAAACACTGTCACCTACCAATATTGACACCAATACCATCCCCAGTACCACACCACGAGTGGTACTGATTTCCACGAAAAACTGGACCGACCCCACTACACCTCCCTGGGAACAGTAATTTTGGAATGGGGAAATAATAGGCTTATTCACAGGACGCCCATAACTTACTACACAAAAATCCTCAAGGGCAATTTTAGCCAAACCAAAATTGAACTAGCAAAAGTATTGACTTATGTGGGAAAAACCTGTTGGGACATGCCATTTGAAATGTAGGATGTATGTTGATGTACCACAACTATTTGAGCATTCAAACATAGTATTTTTGTAGGTCTCGCCTTCCAGATAGCACAGCTGACTGTTGGTGAAAATATCTAGAGCCCGCCCATTGATTAACATTGGTTGGCTTTACTGTCACTCTTATTTGCTTGCGTTTCAGTTAATAACACGTGTGGGCTTTCCTTCCTCTTCTTGTGTCTCTCTCCCCTGAAGCATAGATGCAGTACTTATGTCCTTCCAATGCTTGGTTTTCAAGTACTACTTTTTTCTTCATTGTTAATCACTCCAAAAGAGTGCTTGTGTTTTTCAGCGGTCTTCCACCTGTACTTCTGTTTCTTGACTGCTGGTGGTGTTGCTTTCTCTGTCACCTGTGCGCTTCTCTCCTGCCATGTCCATGTCATGCTCCTGTACGACTCCCCCAAGCGTTGCTTTCTGGCCCATGTGCTCCTCCCCACCCGCTACATGATGTTCTCTCGCCTGTTGCTTCCCCCCAACCCCAACCTCCATGTTGCTTCCCACCTCCCGCACCCTGGGTGTTACCCCACTCTCATCCTTTTCGATTATTCCCTCCACCTGCACCCTACATGTTGTATCACCCTACCCAATTTCCTTTGTGATGCTTACATCCATGTGCATCCTTTGTGATTCTCCCCCTCAAGCGAGACATCAGTGTTATACCATCCTACCCCCCAACCCCCCACCCCAAAGGCCATTTCTGTTGGTTTTGTCAATACTTGTGACATTTATTTTATTTGAAATTGTTTTGTTACAGATTACCCGCTACATTCGCCCTCAAAATAGGCACCCTACCTTAAATAATTATACAATGACCAGTGTGAACTGGAAGCTATGCAGATTGTCCATTATGATACTGGGTTTTTTTTTCACCCAAAGTGCAGAAAATGTTTAACAAAGAGGAAAAAAACAAGCATTGGCATAGCCAATAGGTCTCACCTTTGGGACCTTATGTGTTTAGCCAGAAATTGTGGCTATGTTGTGGAGCATTGTGGCTGCTGTGCATCATGTTAAAAAGTTATAATGAAAGGTGTTAAGAATTTTTTTAACCTTTATACAAACCAAGATGACATTATATACAACTGAACAACCTGATTAAAAAAAGATTTTAACATAAAAATGTCTTGTAGGTTTTTTTTTACTTGAACTGCTGGCAACTTCTTCCTGCCCCTAGTTGCCTTCACTTGGCCTCAGGTTGAGCTCATTTGATGCTGGCCATTTTCTGCAGATAACCTAAGCCTGTTGGAAATAAAGTGCATTGTGACTTGCTTTCCCCCTATCTCTCACAGTGCGAGCCCTACACCATCTGTTGGAGCACCGCTATCATGGGGTCTCCTGGCCCGCGACACAGTACCCCATCACCCAGCTCACCACTGCCATCCTGAGGAGAGTGAACGAGGCGTCCGGCCTGTACCAGATGTTCGGGGTCCTAGGGGACGTGGTACTTCTGAGAGAGTGAGTAACTGCATGCTCTATGCACAAGTGTTTTACACCCTTCGGCACCTGTCTATTGCTTGTGAAGAACCCTTTCCCACCTTTGAGTTGGCTGCAGAGCCCAGCTATCTCACGCCTACCTATAGTCTGCTGTTCCTCTGTGACACCTCTCTATTGTCTGCAGCACCCCCTTTCACCAGTGTATATCATTGCAGCCCCTTTCACACTTGTTTGTTACCTGTGCAGTCTCTTGCACACCTGTTGTTTACACAAAGCGCTTCTCCTGCCCATATCTGCACAGTACCTCTCGCACTTCTTGCTGTATACAACCCTTTTTCACACTCCCCTTTTATCTGCACAATCCCTCTCTCTCTCGCTCTCTCTCTCACTCATACATAATCATCATCTCTCTTTCCAGTCTGTCACCTTTGAAGTCCTTTTTACACCTGTGGGTTACCTATGCAGTCCATCTCTAACAGCAGTGTATTACTTTCACAGCCCCTCTCTTGCACACCTACCTGTCAGTCTCTTCCTGTGCCTGTGTGTCTCTTTCTGTCTCTCCCTCCTCCTCCTATTACCTCAGTCGGACCAATTTCTTACCTTATGTTACCTGCAGAGTCCATCTATCTTGTACGTTTTATCCACACAGTGGCCTTTCATCCCAATCCGTTGCATGCACAGCCCACCTCCCTCCCTCCGTCTCGCTCTCACCAGCATAGTTTCCTTTGATACCTCTCTGTTGCTCGCACAGTCCCTCGCTGCATCCCTCCCCTGCACTGTGTCCCTTTTCAAGCTTCTTTGTTGCCTGCACCGTCTCTCCATCCCTATCACATATCTGTCATGTGCGCCGCCTTTTCTCCATTTATTTGTCACTTGGACAGTCACACTTTCCCACACAATTGTTACCTGTTTAGACCACCTCCTTCCTCATCTACCTGTTACCTGCGAAGTCTTTCTCTCACATATTTTACCTGCACAGTGGCCCTCACACCTGTGTGTTAAACACAAATCCCTCTCTCTGACCTGTTTGTGTTCTAGAACCTCTGCCCATTGCCTTCACAATCCCCCTACCCTCCTTCTCACCTGCCTGGTATCCATCTTACCTGCATGGTTACCCATATTTTACGGCTTCACGGGCAGTCCACCTCAAAAAATTGTTTTCCCAAATGCATTTTTTTATTTTCTCCAGTTAGTAAAAATAATCATGCATACCCCACAACAAAATATCACCTCAGTTGAATTCTAAAGTATTGCCGGCAGAAGCAGCGTGTTTGCCAATGTCCAACAATCACCCCATTATGCTTTGAGGCCATTCACTGAGTCAAGTTGGGGCCTGGGTGTGAGTGTTGGACTAGTCAGTACTATAATATGAGAGCACTATTGAGCTGGTCCAAGGGAAAGTGCAGATTCATGTATGGGTCAACACCTGCTTCCTGCACATTTCCTGTTAAATTTTACAGGGAGGGCGTGGCTAAGATGGCGGCTTAGGTAGACGTGTTCTTCGGAGGCTCCCCGTCCCCGACCTCCATGCCCTACCTAATTTGCTGACCAACCTACAACCGGACCAGGGTGTCGGAGGCCAGAGGTGGGGGGAGCACCCGTGAGGCGGCTGAAGACGTTTGGCGTCCCCTGGGGAGGAGAGCTGACCGGTGAGGCGAGAGAGTCGGCAAGCAAGGTCGCGCTGGGCGGAAAAGCGGCAACCCGACTCCCGCCTTGAGGAGAGGCCGAGGGGGTCCGTGACAACGCTGCCGGACCGGGAGAGGTCACCGGAGCTGCCCAAGACGCCAGCGGTGGTCTGTGGGAGGCGAGGGCCGGATCTGCCCCGAGGGTCCAAGCGGGAGGCCCGTGAAAGGTGACGCCGAGTGACCCGGCAAGAGACAGCAGGAAAGGCCCCGGCTGCAGCCTGGCCGACGGAGGAGGGGAAACACCGGGAAGAGAGCTCAACCCGACTCCCGCCTTGAGGTGAAGCCCAGGGGATCTGCGACGCCACTGCCGCCCCGAGAGGGATCGCCGGAGCTGCCCAGGACGCCTACAGAGGTCCGTGGTAGGCGGGGGCCGGATCTGCCCCGAGGCTCCAGGTGGGCGGCCCAGCCCGTGAAAGGAGGCGCCGGGTGGCCCGGCAAGAGACAGCAGGAAAGGCCCCGGCTGTGGCCTAGCCGACGGAGGAGGGAAGACCCCGGAAAGAGAGAGCAAGTGAGGGCAGCGCCGGCGGATTGGAGGCACTCCTACCCCGGGTTGAGTGCAGGCCAGAGCTCACGTTGACCGGGAGGCCGGGAAAGGACACGCGGAGGCTCCGGCCTGGGTGGAGGAGGGGCCGGGAGGATCGGCGAGGAGAAGGAAGCAGGGCCCCGGCAGGGGCCTAGCAGGTGCAGACGACCCGGCCTCGACCACCGAGTACACTAAGAGCATCGGCCCCTAGGAGCACACTGCCACCAGGAAGAGAGGGCATACACCGGCCTGGCAGGGGAAAGCGGAGGCCCCGGATCTGGTGTCGGGGTACCAGTACTGGTGCCGGAAGGTTCACGACCGCCGTACAACGTGGCATTAAAGCTAGAGGCCGAGGTGAGCAGGCCCTGGAAGGACGCGGGAGATCGGGGGGCACAGTTCGGGCCCCCGGCCGTGACTGCAGTCCACGCCTTGCCGCTGCTGACCGCGACCCCACCCGACCCTACAGCAGGGGATTGGGTTGACATCGCGGGGGGAGCTATAACCGAGGTGGGGAACGGAGGCTGAATATCGCAGGAGGGCCCCCCCCAGAAGAGCCACTGGTCAAGGGAACGGATCTTTGTCGGCGCATTGCGAGACGGGGTCCCCGATCCCTAGGACAGAACAAACGCCTGGAGCCGTGGCGAGACTGGTAGCACCAGGGGTCCACGAGTGATACCAACTGGTCAAGGTGGCAGGGGCAGTACGCCACTGCAGTCAAACTACGCGATCCGGACGCTCTATACTCCTGGCCCCGGTGCTGGCCCGAGCCGAATGATTGGGACCCCAACTAGCGGGCTGAGAGGCCAGGTGGCGGAGGGGCCGACTGGAAGGGAGAAGATGGCTGCCGCCAACCGCAAGGGGAATCGCACCATCACTGACTTGCTGTCGAAGGGGAATTCCAAAGCTGAAAAAAGTCCGGACAAACCGGCTCAAGGACCCCCCCCTAAAGGGACGGACCGCGAAGGAGGAGAAGCCCCGGCGACCAAGGCCTTCATGGAGGCCCTCTTCACCTCCCTTAAGGAGGACATTCAGTCCCTCCGTCAGGAAATGGCGAGGGATTATAAAGAGCTTCGCCGAGATGTTGATGAGCTTGGGGAGCGAGTGGCTGCAAGCGAACTCTCAGGACAAGCCAGAAGCGAGGAGGTGGATTTCCTAAGACAGGAAATTGTCCGGTTTAATGAGCAGCAGACCGATCTCCAGTCCCACACGGAGGACCTCGAAAATCGTTCCAGGCGGAACAACATTCGGGTTCGGAATGTGCCCTCCTCTGCAGAGGGGGGAGATATCGCAAGCTACCTACAAGGCCTTTTCCGGACAATACTTGATGAAGGGGATGACTTTGAGATTCATATTGATAGAGCTCATTGAGTGGGTCCGGCCCGTAGGTCCCAGGGTCCTCCCCCCGACATTCTGGCCTTTCTACCCGATTACCCTCTAAAGGAGCGCATCCTGAAGTCGGCCCGTCTCAAACAGCCTGTTCAGTATCAAGACCAAGCTCTGGAACTTTTCCAAGATCTTTCGGCGATCACGTTACAAAAGAAGAGATCCTTCAAACCAGCAACCACATTTCTCCGCAACGAGGGGGTCCAGTACTCCTGGGGACACCCCTTTCGACTGATCTTCCGATGCAATGGAGCCCTCCACCAATTGCGTTCCCTGAGGGACACTTGCTCATTACTGGGTATACCATTCGAGGAGGCTCTTCGGGGACCCCACCCAAATCTTCTCAAGCGACAAGAGACGGATGGCAGAAGGTTCGACGCGGCCGATCTTCGAAGAAAAACCTCAAGCCTGATCTAAAGACAATGGAACAGGAAAAGGCAGCAGCAATCCAGGAGGTTTCCAAGGACACTGGAGCAGGCTCCTGAGAACTGAAGGGGAGGTCGTAATAAGATAAGTATGGCACTGGGGATGGGGAACGGGGCGGGGGGTCTCGAGCCGTCGAGCCGCCACTGCCACTTATCCCTTGCACGTACTCTTAGACTGCAGGTCCGAACTGGTGTTACAGGGGCCTGAGTCACAGTCCAAAAACTGAGTTTCAAGTTTCATGTTGGGGAATGTTGTTACATTATTCTGTTGGGAGGTGTTAAGGGGGGGAGGGACTAGTGGTGTTGATATGCAGCAACTGTACACCGTGGGTCCTCTACTGGCTGTGGCTCGGGCGGTTGGGGGGGGCTCCGATGGGGGAGCATTGATGGAGTGGAGGTGGGGAACGATCTTGGCAACGAAAATGGGGGAGGTCTGCAATGCGGGCTGGGCAAGGTGGAGGAAGGAGCGCTCCAAGAGGGAGGGCAGGGCATAGGATGGCTACTATAGAGGAGACGACAGGTTTGACCTACAATGCCTATTACGATCGGAACCTGGAATGTTAAGGGGCTTAACTCCCTGCAGAAGCGCCAGAAAATTTGGAGATATGTAATAGATCAGCACTTAGATATTGTAGCACTGCAGGAAACACATCTCCTGAAGTCTGAAGACCACCGCCTTAAGCATAAGAAATACCCCCTTATATATAAAGCCTCTGCATCCACTAAACAGAAAGGGGTAGCGCTGCTCTTCAGTTCTGCCGCTCAGTTCCAGCCTATGTGCACTCAGGGCGACAAAGAGGGGAGATGGCTGATGGTCAAGGGTCGGATGAAGGGCAAGGTATGCACTTTTGTGTCTGTTTATACCCCCAATACTGGCCAAAAGAATTTCTTACTTACACTACTGGGTAAAGTGACGGATTTTGCAGACGGTCCTGTATTCCTCTTGGGAGATTTCAACCTGGTATGGCACCCTACACTGGATAGTACGCACGCTAGACGCTCGGACATGGGCACCTTCCCGGACACTATTCAGACGCTCATTGGGGACATGGGGCTTCTGGACACCTGGCGGTTAGCGCACCCATTCACCCGTGACTATTCTTTCTATTCCCATGTACACCAGACCTACTCAGGACTAGATTACATCTTTTTTAGTCAGTCCTGCAGGGCAACTTACTGGACGCAAAGATTCTCCCCATCTCAGTATCCGATCATGGGATGTACACAATCTGTCTAACCTGGCTTGGTAGCGCCCCGAAACCTGCACGTTGGTACTTCCCAGAAGCTTTAATGAGGGATAAGGAATCGAGTGCGCAGCTGCGGGAGGTTATTAGAGAGTTCTTCTCCTTTAACGACCCAGAGGAGACCTCAGAATACAATACCTGGGACACGTTCAAAGCGGTTTTGAGGGGTAAATACATTGCGCTTAACTCAGCCCTAAATAGACAGCGCGCAAAAGAGAGGGAAGGCTTGGAGCAGGAGCTGACGACTGCCGAGCAGACCCACAAGCAGACACCTACCAGGCAGACGCTTCGCACACTCACGGCACTTAGAGGCAAACTGCGGGCCATCTATAACAATAGGGCAGAGTTCACGCTCCTCAAGCTGCGCAACCTATCTTATACCCAGGGTAACAAGGTAGGGAAGCACCTGGCCAGACAACTGAAGGACAAAAGAGAGAGAGAATATATAGGGGGAATACGAGATAGGTCGGGGACTTTACTCCACAGAGACGAGGACAAGGCAGGCCTCTTCGGGACATTCTATGAATCCTTATACACGGCGGATACTCTTGACACTGAACATCAGCACGCTTTTCTGAGGGACTTACCCGTCCCACAGGTCTCCCCGGAGTGGAATGAAGTCCTCACGGCCCCCATTACCCTGGAAGAAGTCCAATTAGCTATTAAGTCACTGAAGCCCCACAAGGCGCCTGGAACAGACGGGTACACTGCAGTCTTTTATAAGACCTTTGCGTCCGAGGTCGGGCATCACCTGGTCCGACTCTTCAACCGTATGGCCACGGACGGCATTTCCGCGGCCTCAACGGCCGAGGCGGTGATCTCCGTGATCCCCAAACCGGGCAAGGACCCCGCCCACTGTGCCTCCTACAGGCCCATTGCCCTCCTAAACGTAGATGTAAAGCTGTACTCCTCAATTCTGGCCAAAGGACTGTATGACCTTATGCCACTGATCATCCACCCCGATCAGTCCGGCTTCATCAAGGGTCGGCAAACGCATGACAACACCAGGGGTATAGTCCATCTAATAGAAAAGGCCAACAAATTTAAAATTCCTGCAGTGTTAGTCGGCCTTGACGCCGAAAAAGCGTTGGACCGCGTAGATTGGAGTTTCCTGTGGTCCACGCTAACGAGGTTTGGTTTCTCTCCCCAATTTATTACAATGCTTCAGGCCAACTATAGACACCCATGCTCTAAAGTTTCAGTCAATGGGGTGCAGTCAGCCTCCTTTAGCCACTCAAGAGGGACTAGGCAGGGTTGCCCTCTGTCCCCCCTACTCTTCGCCCTCAGTATAGAGCCCCTAGCTATAGCGGTAAGGGAGCATCAAGGGATAGAGGGCCTCCCTTTCTCCGGAGAAGCCCATAAAATCTCTCTTTTCGCGGATGATGTCCTCCTCTCATTATCTAATCCGTTGGGTTCCCTCCCATACTTACAGGAAGTGCTTAACTCCTTTGAAAAAGCGGCAGGTTTCAGGGTCAACCTGGACAAGTCCTACATTCTTAATCTAACCCTTTCACAGGCGGAAGCCTCACAACTCCGAGCGCTCACGCCTTTGGATTGGGCGCCCTCTTCCATACAATACCTAGGGGTCCAGCTGGCTCCCAAGGTCGAGCAACTATATGCAGCCAATTTTCCCGCAATCCTCAACCGCATCCAAAAAGAACTGGTACGATGGAAGCCGCTTTTTCTCTCCTGGCTGGGTCGCATTCATGCAATTAAGATGACCCTCCTACCTAAACTGCTCTATTTATTTCAGGCGCTCCCAATAGAATTGGAGGAGAATTTCTTTAAATGACTAAAATCGATGTTCCTGAAGTTTGTGTGGCAGGGAGGCCGGGCACGCTTCTCCTTTTTCATGCTACGACGACCACAAAGGGAAGGGGGGGCTGGTCTCCCCGATCTTCGCCTATACTATAAAGCAGCCCAACTGCGCATCCTGGTTGAGTGGGCGCAAACGGAATCAGAGAAACACTGGCTCCATATGGACTGCAGCGTAGCAGGCAGGACAATCTGGGACTTGATCTGGCGCGACAGAAAGGACAGACCCCGTAATGCGTACATCAGCACTCCGACTCGCACCACCCTCAAAGTGTGGGACTCTGTAGCAGGAAGGGAGGGCTGGACATCTTTCCCGCCACCACTCACTCCAATTCACTTCACTTCTTCCTTTCCCCCAGCGCTCTGTGAGGGGCCGTTTGCTGCCTGGAGGGCAGGTGGATGTCTCGCACTTACACACCTGTTCCACAAGTATGACCCCCTTACATTTGAGAATTGCAAAAGGGACTATGGGGTGGGAGATCAGGAGCGCTACCACCACGCGCAGCTGCTTCACTGGGCTTTAGGTCCACAGACTAGGGAGGGTGCCACCAGACCCCTTACCAGGTTCGAACTGTTCCTCCTCAAAGCTAAATCCATGAAGGGGGCTATCTCAGCACTGTATAAGTTCCTGCTCTCCACGGAGACCGCCCCGCGGCCGCGCTATATGTCTTGGTGGGAGGGGATGGCTCAGCAAGACCTTAAGGAGGAAGAGTGGACCCACCTGTGGGCTGATATCTTCCGGTTCAACCAATCCACAGCGCTGAGAGAGGCTCATTTGAAAGTAATGGGGGACTGGTACCTATACCCATCTAAACTTGCGAAAATCTTTCCAGGTACATCAGATAGGTGTTGGAGGGGGTGTGGCCTTTTGGGAGACTTCCAACACATATGGTGGGATTGTCCCTCCATTAGGCCGTTCTGGGAAGAGATCCTGGCTCAGATAAAATCCATCTTAGGATACCCGGTCCCGACTACGATGGCAGAAGCTCTGCTTGGCATTAGGGACCCCTTGCTAGAACACCAAACCAGGGCCGATAAAAGAATTATGTGGCTATGTCTGGGGGCTGCCAAATTGGCAGTTGCGAATGCATGGAAGAAGAGAGAGGCGCCAGCGATGTCACTATGGCACTCCCGCCTATGGCAACTGCTCAGCTTAGAGCGCATGTCTGACATATCCCGAGATCCCGAGAAGACTTTAAGAACTTTGAGTACCGCTGGTTTCATTCCTCTCGAAAGGCCTACCATCTGCGGTGTGCCCCTCTACTCTCAGGGCCATGCATCTGTTGCAGATTTAGGGGCCTTGTACGGTTGACACACTACTGTATGGCAACTCCACCACTGGGAGGGGGGTGGGAGAGGGAGTTTGGGGGGAGGGGGGGTGGGAAGGGAAAGTTGAGGGATATGGGTTTGTTCCTATTTGATTCGAGGTAAAATGTCCACTTTTAGGTTTCCTTGAGCTCTGGGGAATCAATACTAGCTAAACGCGCTCGCTGGCAACTGGTTGGGCTTGAGAGCTGGGAGAGCCCATTTTGTTTAAGGATTTTTGTGATGCTCCACTGCTCTCGTTGACTATCCCTTCTGGGTCTAACTGGGACTCAATCCTGTCCAACCCAGAGCAGAACATTATGAACTTATGGCGGACAGTCCAGAGGTGATTCAGGACCTTGGGAAGCATCGACCCTTCCGCTTGCCTATGTTGTATATGATGAACTCAATATTTCGAAGGGCCCCTTGTTGGCGGATTGTGGAACACAATAAAATCTGTTTGATAAAAAAAAATTTTACAGGGGAAGTAACAGTCTTTAGAGACGGTATTCCAGGGAAGTTGTAGTTGTTCACTTTAGCCTGGGTGCTAGAGTGTAATCGACACAGAGCGCCATCTTGAAACAAGTTGTTTTGTAACACAACCCCTGGCGTATCTGACCCTAAGGGCAACCCTTCCCTGGCCACATTGAGCTTAGAGAAGTGCACTGCAAAAACCACAGATACAACACAAGCAAAGTACCTCAAAATAGTGTCTATAAAAGGGGTTGCATTACTATTTCTAATTCTGCAACATTATCTCAGTATTCTGCTTGTTGTATTCAGCTACTAGCTCACCATGGATACACAAGTGTCAAGGAAATAATTTTGGTAATAGTGGCTTCTCCCTGAACCTGGCCACTTTCCTGACCCACTGGATCCAAGTTGATTTCTTTTCCATTTCTGCAACCAATCTGCCTTCTTCCTGCTAGCACCTTGAATATTTTATTCTTTTTATGATCTTAATGTAGGGAGTCCTTGCAGTTTGAATACTTGGAAGAGTACCCATTGGGGGTGCTGCCAGAGCTGGAGGCCATAACCGGGAGAGAAGTGGAGGAAGGCCTGGGGCTCTTCGTCATCACCATGGAGTACGGCAAGAACTTTTCAGGCCCAGAGAAGGATGTCTTTTACTACAATCGAGCCGTGGGGGACGCCCAGGAGGCATGGCAGTCTAACTTCCTGCACCCAGTGGTGTATTACTACAGAGCCCTGCCAACAGGTGAGTGGAAAGAAGAGTGTCTCTGACTGGAGAAGAAATGGAAAAATAGTTTGTCCCTGGGTGGTGCCAAGCTGAGCACGGTCGATCTGCCACTGCTCCTACCAACCTGAGCTCTGTCGCACTGCTGTCACCAGCTGGAAGCCTGTAACAGTACAGTTAGTTCTGTTCCACTGCTGCCACCAAACAGAACTATTTCACACTGCTATCACCAACAAGACGTTTGTCCCATGATCCTGAGTTCTATCCCACAGCTGCCATCAACCTGAGCTGTGCCCCACCGCTTTGGCCAGCTAGAAGTCTGTTCAACCACCCCGAGTTCTATTCTACTGCTGCCGTTAACTTGAGGTATGTCCCACTGCCATGGCTAGAGGTTTATGTCACCACCCTGTGTTCTATCCCACTACTGAAGCCAACTGGACCTCTATCCATCCTTGGCCACCAAAGTAAGCTCTATCCAACACCCTCAGTTTTATTCAGCTTACAAGAGTCCTTAATCTCGGCTGCCGCCAGTCTGAGCTCTGGCCCACAGCCGCCACTGCCTGGAGTTTTATCCCACCACCCTGAGAACTCTGTTGCACTGCTGTCACCAACTTGAGGGCTACCCAAAAGCTACCACCAGTCTGAGCTCTATTTCACCACTGTCACCATCCCAAATTATGTGCCAGCCCTATGGGTTTTGTCCCACCACCCTGTCTTTTACCCCAGCCCCCTGAAATGTCTACCCCACTTTTGACTCCAAACTGACCTTTATCCATCTGCTGCTACTAAACTACGGGCTACTCAACCGCTGCCACCCACCTGAGCTGTATCTAAATGCGATCCCTAACCTACGGTCTATCCCACCACCACCAGACCAGTCCTTCTGCTCCGACCAACTTGAACTCTGTTCAACTGCTGCTAACAATCAGGGGTGTCTCTCTACCCATCACTTTGAGTTCAATATGACTATTGCACACAACTGCTTCAACTGAGCTACTTTCTAACCTTCATCACCACCCTGAGCTCTATCCACAATTGGCATAAATGTGAGTTGCTCCACCACTGCCAAAGGGCTGTGGTTTCTGCCATGATAACCTCTTTCGAAAGCAATCTGTTGTACTGTATCTTATGTATTCTAGTGATGATGCTAGGACTCTAGAATGGTGGTGTCTTGGCAACCGTGTTGAGCCAAGACATTCCTGTTTGAACTTTTGGCAGAGCTGGTTCTCCTGGCTCTGCTATCCATGTAGCCAATAAATAATCAGCTTATTGTGGTAAAGGAAGATGCACAGTCCACTGTGTAAGTTAAGTTCCTTTATTGCAAGTTCCTTCCAAGATAATAAGTACAGAAGTAAAACCCCACCAGGAGCCAGCTGTTAACAGCTCAGCCTGAGTTGACCAACTGCCACAGTCAGGTAGAGAGAGACACTGTGAGCCAGAGAGTGAAGAACTCACAGGGAAGGCGAACATCACAGAAGAGAATCTGCAGGCACCCTGAAACTGGTAATGCTGCGCATGTGGAGGGAATGCACGCAATGTGGTGTCATGGGCGATTTGAAAGTGAGCTACCAAACTGCCACAAAGGCGGGACAACATGTTGAACTGTAAAATCGGTAAAATTAATATGTCCCACCGTGGTTCTAACACGAGTCTGATTTCAGTTTGACCCCACATGCTTGTCCGGACACCACTCGCAGCACACAGTCACTAAAAATAACTTGCCCAAAACAACGTGTGAGCTCCCCAACGGCGCCGACTCTGTGAAGACTCTCCTGAGTCTCCCACGACGCCTACACAAACACTCTCTCGTGTCCCTTGCAACGCTGTGGATGCTCTCCAGAGGCGCTAAACTCTTTCTCCAGTATACGGGCAGACTTTGCCAGATACCGATGTAAGATCCATAACAGAGATAGTGGATGAAATCCTTGACGATTCCCTCACAGAACGAAGGCCATATGAAATAAACACACACCACAGGCCTCAGGGAAGTGTCGCTTGATAAATATTTCATAGGCAGGAGTGGGTGACAGCAGGCATTTTGAAAGCAGTCAGAAAGCAGTGAATAATCACTCATTAATGTAAAGTGACAACAGCTACCAAGGTGTTTTCTGCGCAGACAGTTGATAACATCCAGTAGGCAATCAGTCCTCAAGACTCATTGGTTCACTAGAACACTTCACACGCAGGCTAACAGCAGACATCAAAGTGAAACACACGCCCTGGGGGCAGGCTGTCCAGGTGGAACAGGACACTGGTGGGGTCAGCAGGGCGTTACCTTTAGTCTGAATTTGAAGTCTCTTTAAAATTCTTGATTTCTTAAGTTCCTTCCTTTTACTTGCTTAGTTCCTTAAGTAGTCTTTCTCCTTAGTTCACACGTAGGTTCATCCTTTTGAGAATCGTCGCCAAATTGTGGTAAAGGAAGATGCACAGTCCACTGTGTAAGTTAAGATCCTTTATTGCAAGTTCCTTCCAAGATAATAAGTACAGAAGTAAAACCCCACCAGGAGCCAGCTGTTAACAGCTCAGCCTGAGTTGACCAACTGCCACAGTCAGGTAGAGAGAGACACTGTGAGCCAGAGAGTCACCCAGGCATTCTATGATGTCACAGATGTCATAGTACAGTCTATCTAGTGAAGAACAGTGGACAGGACATTTACTGCACTTATCTTATTGTGTCAGCCTGGTTACTACAAAATTACAATGATGTTGCTTTAAGATACCACAAAGGGGATATCCCTGGGGAGACTGTTGGGAGCAGCGACATTCCTCTTTCTTTTGCCAAACACTTTATACCTTTCTGATATCTTCCCTTCCTGTACAGAGAAACAAATGAAGCTGCGTCCCGAAAACTGGCCCCTCCCTCGCCCGGATGCCATTCACCACATGGTGGAGGACTTTCTGACAGACTGGACAGCACCACTTTCCCACATCCTGCCCCTCCGCCGCTTCCTTGAAAACTGCCTGGACACCGACCTGCGCACCTTCTTTGCAGGTACTATTCCAGCTGGGTGGGGGAATGAACAGTTATAAATAGGTTGGAGTTATGATAAGGGAAAGATGGGTGAGAAAAAGAAAGTTTGGTGTGCCCTATCGCATTGCTCTTAGGGCAGCCTGATGTTACAGTGCGACATATTCCTGGAGTGATGTCAGACTGATGTGAGGTTACTGGTGTTAGGTTTCTGTTTCATATCAGGTTCCTGATCGGGTTCCTTGAGTAATGTCATAGTGTGAGGTTTGTTTCTTGGAATGGCGTCACAGTCTGGTGCCAGTTTACTGTGGTGGTGGCGGTGTGTGATGTCAGGGTGCAGAAGGTGGATAGGTGTCACTGTTAGCACCAGGGTTTTGCAAATATATAAGTCTCTCTCCAAGTTTCTGGAGTTACATTTCGATTAGAGGTCAGCTTCTCAGAGTGATGTCACAGTCTTACGTCTGGTTTGTGGAACGAGGTCACTATTTGAATAAATGGATCAGATAGCGAAAACTATGATATCACTGTAGGAACTTTGTGTTCAGTGAGGAGAGTAATAGTATATGTATGTGATGGGACTTCGTTCCTATCCTTGTAAGATTGCATAAGCCCTGTTGTGCTGCCCGCCAAAGAGTTGACCAGGCAAGGTGCCTGTGGAATGGGGGGAACCCTATACTTGAAAAGTTCCACAAGATTCATTTATTTCGAAACACTGTGCATGCTTATGGGAAAGTTGAATTTGGACTGGAGAACATTAGTATTTGGGTCATAATGTATTTTCTCCACCTTTGCCATCAGAGTCCTGCTTTCTGTTTGCACTGACACGCAGAAAGCAGCCCCCTTTCTGCCAGCTGGGCTATTTGAAGATGCAAGGGCTGCTGGGAAATGAACAGCTCTGGCGCCATGCTGTGGAGGCAGGACTCATGCAGAATTATACAACACCAAGCCCAGAGACTCCACAACACGGTGCACAGTTGTGGGATTGGGTCACAGATCACTCTGCATCCAATCCACGTAACCATGTGAACCAAGAAGATGCAAAGGATGAACTATAATTCTGCCAGCTTGAAAGCAACAAAGGATGTTTGTATCTTTTTCTAGACCGGACTGTCATATTGATGGCTCTGAGGAGACAGGTTGGAGGCACTCAAAGGCTTTCTCTGGTTTATCATACAGATCTGCACATACTGATGGTAAAACATCTTCTGAAACTTCAGGAAGTGCTGGCATTGCCGTTCAATTTAGTCCACTAGTGAGACCTCTCCAAAGTTTTATGCACCCACAGTGGTTACCACTGTAATGCTGTTTACAAACTGTGCTCTGCCAAGTACTGCTAGTCCAACTCCTGTCACCCAAGCTAACTTTCCTCACGTTCCACTCCAGTATCAGCATCCAGAACCCAGAGGAGGCCGACACATAGATCCCACCGCTGCCACCAATGTAAACTGAGACGGACCACCAAGCATGCAAGCTGAAAGCAGCCTAGTATATGGTTTCCACAAAAGATACAAGCATGAGTTTTTCCAGTGAACACGAAGCATGACAGCGTTGGGATTGCACTTCTGACACAGACGTGAGCTGTAGAAAAGACCAAAGATCATGTCTGCACCTGAATCTCACTGCAACTACAAGTGAAAGGTGAGCAATGAACCCAGGACCTGTGGGTACCTGGGTCCCATTGGTACAAACTCCATGAACTCTGACAATGACCACAGATCTGGTCAGCATTCAGGTCTCATTACTGCCACTAGTGTAAGCATGCCAATGACCACACATAGATGCCAATGTTTACACATATTATCATCAACCTAAGTACAATCTGTAGAGCTTTTCTGCTCATCAATGTGAGCTTTGATGGGCCACACAGCTGGTCATACTCTACATCAATGATGTTCCTCAATCAAAACGGCAAAGAACCATAAAGCGGATCGGCCTCTCAATATCGCCAACATGAGCTCTGTGAATGGCTGAGAAGAGAGGAGAGTGATGGTAGATACGGGAAAGGAAGGAGACGAGGGATTGCTGTGGTAAGAGGGACCCTGAGTGAGAACAGGAACTGATAAGACTTAATGTAAAGCCGAGGGTGGAGGGATGTCTGAAGAGAGGAAAGGAGGAAGATCAGGAAGTGTTGAGAGCAAAGGATATAAATGGGGAGAAGGAGCTGCAGGGGAATGATGGGCGAGACAGAGAACAGGGTCTTCAAATCACAGAAGAAAGCACAAAATGCTAGAAAGCAAGAGAGAGTCAAAACATGGTGGCATCAACACCTGGCTAATATAAATATTTGGAAAATAGCAGGTTTCTACTTAAAATATTGTGTGCTATACTTTGTGGGTTTTGAGGAGTCCTTTAGACCGCTCGGTATCATGGTGCTGCAACTCCTGGTGTAGCCTTGATGTTTATGTTATGTGCATATCCTAACTCCAATATCCAGCTTGCCCAAGTGCACACGCTGCTACAGATGCAAGCTTGTGTTTGATAGTTAGGAATCCCCTAATGAGGTCAGGCATGGGGGAATGTTCTGTATCCCTGGATGTTTTAATGTTATGTTATTATTTATTTGTTGAAGCCACGACAGCACTGCATCTTGGCACTGAGAACAGACAAAGGCTAAAAATACATAAAACAATAACATTTCTAAATTACGAAAGAGAAATTCTGCAGCAGACCATGCCTGGCAGCACAGGAAGCGCAATAATATTGTGCTAATATAATGTTCGAGGCATGTGGGCTGCTGAATTCATATCTGTGCATAGATCGCCGCCTAGTGTTAGGTCCGGATGATTGCACATTGTTGTCCTGGAAGAGTCTTCGAAGAATCACGAGATAGGTGGCTCCTCCCCTGGACTACAGTGTGCATGGGCATCCTCTCCATCCTCAGATTGTTTTTTTCTGCCATTGGGTTCGGATGTACTTTCTCGACTCTTGTTCGGAAACTTTGTATTGACTCTTTCCTAAGGCCAAAAGGCCTTCGAAGCGTTGGTATTGTCTCGTTCGGTGCCTGTCTCTTTTCCAGTTCGTCGGAGGCTGCTTCTCGCATTCGACGACAAAGGCCCAGACTACGACGACGATGGATCGGAGCCCGTTTAAACGATGCCCCGTCTGTAATTCGAAATACCCCCACATTGATGTGCACCCAGTGTGCAATAAATGTTTGTCCCCCGAGCACGACGAGGCCAGCTGTATGGCCTGCTCGAAGTTCCGCTCCAAGAAAACGCTTAAACTTCGACGCGCAGCAAGATAGTCAGCGCAAAAGTCGGTGCCCGAGCCGGTCAACATCTTCGAGGCCGGTGACGAAGAAGGCGCCGAAGAAGAAGAAGAAGAAGAAGAGGTTCCTGAAGAGCAGTCGGAACCAGCGTCGGAGCACGACTCCAACTTCGAGGTGGACGAACAGGTTGAAGACTACGTCCACGAAGAAGACGTCGTCGAGGTAGGGGACGACGAAGGGGCCATCGGAGCCGTCGATGACGACTCCAGTGATGAGCCAGGCCCAACCGCAGTAGCGGGGCCTATAACTGACATGTCGCTCCCTATGGCTCAGGTCGAGGCATCACCGAGAGGCCTTAGCCAAGATCTTCCTTTACATTCTATAGCCCCGCGCCCCAGCCAGGCTAAGAATGCATCGAAGGAGCCATCGGTCGATTCTTCAAAACCGAAACCAACGGAGCCAAAATCGAAACCGACACTACTTAATATGGTGGTCGGTTCGACGTCGACGCCAGTCAAGTCAAAGACTATCGACAACCCTTCGGCGTCGAAAGGGGCCGTCGCCTCGAAGACTGGAGCGTCGAAGCAGAGCTCGACCGTCAAACACGTCACCTCGACGCAGTCGACGTCGGCGTCGACGCACAAACATGGCGACAACACCAAAGGCCTCCAGACCAAGAAGGCCGTCGAGCCGAAGATTTCAGCGCTCAAGCCACTGTTGGGCAAACAACTCGAGTCGAAAACAAAGCCGACCCGAAACAGCAAGTGTCGTCGACGCCGAAGGGCCTGCTACACACCGGGAGCTCGAGTCGACGCCATCAAGCAAGCGTCCTACTCAGTCACCGAAGCAGCTCGAATCGACCACTACGACAAGCTCAAAACAAGTCGGCCACCCTCCGATCAAGTTCGGTCTTCCACCAACGGCTCGAGCAAAGCATCTCGAACACCACAGAGGCACCGACAATTCGAAAACGTCGTCGGGGCCTTCGAAGCCCACCCCTGGAGGGGTTGTGTTCCACGAGCCCTCGTACGACAACCAGTCGAAACTCTTCATCGACTCGGAATCGGGCAGGCTAACCATCCATAAGCAGAAGATCGCACCTGAACATCCCTTGGAGGGTTACAAAATTCCTCTTAAACGGAAGAAAGACTCGGCCACCTCACCAGTTCTCTTTGAACATGTTCAGGACTATCAACAACAAATGGCATATTCTCCAGCACAAAGCGAGGAGGACATGGGTGAAGACTACGGTCAAGCGGCCTTCACATATCACGCTGACACTGATCAGGACGAACCTCAACAGTGGTCTGAGGCTGTAGATCACACTGTAGACCCTGATGATCCACAAGCTGCACCGGACGTTCAGTCCTACAGCGTCAAAACATCACCAACTGAGGACACGGCGGCGTTTAACGCTTTGATAGAGAGGGCAGCCCTCAACCATGACGTGGAAATGCACACAGAACATGTGGAAGAAGATTTCTTGTTTGACACTTTCTCCACCTCTGAAATGTCCACTAAGACTTTGCCTATGCTTAAAGGGGTCCTCAAGCATGCTGCGGACATTTTCAAAGAACCCACAAAAGCAAGGGTTATCAACCCATGGATTGAAAAAAATATAGGCCTGCTCCAGTGGACCCTACCTACATCAAAGGCCAGCTCCCATTGGACTCCCTTGTAGTGGCCAATGCCCGCAAGAGGGCCAACTCGCAAACTAGTGGTGACGCTCCTCCTCCGGACAAAGAGTCAAAGATCTTGGAGGCGTCAGGAAAGCGAGTGGCAGCACAGGCTGCTAATATTTGGAGGATTTCAAATACACAGGCCCTGTTGGCTAGATATGACAGGGCTCACTACGATACACTAGAACAGCTGTTGCAACACCTGCCTGATGTTTACAAGGAGGGAGCAGAAATGGTTATACAGGAAGGGAAGTTGGTTTCTAATGCATCCATCAAATGCGCACTGGATGCAGCAGAGACGGCAGCTAGGGCCATCAACACTAGTGTAATGCTAAGACGCCACGCATGGCTCCGCATCTCTGGCTTCAAATCCGAGATTCAAACAACTCTGCTCAACCAGCCGGTTAACCCTGACTTCCTTTTTGGTCCCGAGGTAGACACAACACTCGAAAAAATTAAAAAGGACACTGAGACAGCGAAATCCATGGGGGCTCTGCAATCTCAGCAGTTTCGGGGCAGTTCCTTTCGTCGCTCCGGTAATCGGGGAGCCTCTAGAGGACAGGCTTTACAGCAGGCCCAGTACACCAAAGGGAACACACAATCCACCAATACAAAGAATACCAGGGGTGGATACCGTGGGAACAGCGCCAAAGTCAGAGGCCGTGGCAATAACAACGCCAGATCCTCCGCTCCCAACAAACAGTGACGCCTTGTCACTGCCCCCCGACCATCTAACACCTGTCGGGGGAAGACTCCAGCAGTTCCTGCCAGTCTGGGAAGGCATTACCACGGACAGGTGGGTGAGACAACTTATCCGATACGGCTATTGTCTAGAGCTAACCACCCCCCCCTCTCCCCCCCCCCCCCAACATACCCCCAAGGCACCGTCCTATGTCCGCAGAGCACATGCACTTATTGAAGCAAGAAGTACTCTCCATGCTGCAAAAAGGGGCAATAGAGCTCGTGCCTGCAGAAGAACGAGGTACAGGGGTGTACTCTCTGTACTTCTTAATCCCAAAAAAGGACGGATCCCTGCGGCCCATTCGAGACCTCAGACCCCTCAACCAATACATCCTTTCAGAACACTTTCATATGTTCACCTTACAGCAGGTCCTGCCGTTGCTCAGTCAGGGCGACTTCCTAGCAACCCTGGACCTCAAGGATGCATATTTCCACATTCCCATTCACCCAAGTCACAAGAAATATCTCAGGTTCACCATCAACAATCAGCATTACCAATTCAAGGTCCTGCCTTTCGGGGTCACCACTGCCCCCAGAGTGTTCACCAAGTGCTTAGCGACCGTGGCTACGCACCTTCGGAGACAACACATTCACGTCTATCCCTACCTGGACAACTGGCTCGTTCAAGCCAAGTCAGCCCAGCAGTGTGCCAGCCACATGTCGCGCACAATTCACCTCCTTCACAGTCTAGGGTTCTCACTCAACTACACAAAGTCACACCTGCAGCCCGCCCATGTGCAACAGTACCTAGGGGCAACATTGAACACTCTGACGGTAACAGCCCAGCCGAACTCTACCAGGGTCAACAGCATGCAGCAGCTCATTCGGAGGTTCAGGCCTCAACAATCGCTCCCAGCGCAAGTGTTCATGCAGCTCATCGGTATGATGGCATCCTGCATATTCATAGTCCCGCACGCGAGGCTGCACATGCGTCCCCTTCAAGAATGCTTAGCACGACCGTGGAACCAGGGTCATGGGCATCTAAAAGACCTAGTGTTGGTGACCGGTCGTGCATACAACTCTCTGCATTGGTGGAATCCACAAAACCTTTGCAGGGGACGACCGTTCCAAGAGCCTGTCCCACAGATAGTGCTAACGACGGACGCATCTCTCCAGGGTTGGGGAGCGCATGTCCTCCATTACACGGTGCAGGGACTATGAACAACACAACAGCAGAAGATGCATATCAACCTGTTAGAGCTGATGGCAATCTTCATGGCACTGAAAGCGTTCAAGTTGCACCTGTGCAACAAGGTCGTGTTGATCCGGACGGACAACATGACTGCCATGTATTACATCCAGAAACAGGGAGGCACACACTCCCCGCAGCTATCTCACCTAGCCCAGAGCATGTGGAAGTGGGCCATTCAGAGGAACATCTTCCTCAAGGCGGAGCATCTCCCGGGCGTAGACAACCAGATGGCGGACTTGCTCAGCAGGCACAGTCACCAGATGCACAAGTGGGAAATCCACCCCTCGGTACTCCAGCCATACTTCCAGCAGTGGGGTCATCCAGAGATCGACCTCTTCGCCACAAAAGAGAACGCAAAATGCCAAAGCTTCGCCGCCAGGTTCCCACACCCGCAGTCTCAGGGCAATGCGATATGGATGAACTGGTCAGGCAGATTTGCGTAGCTTTTTCCCCAGCCCCACTCATACAGCTGGTGGCGCGCAAACTGCGACAACACTCCATGACGCTCATCCTGGTTGCTCCAACGTGGGCACGGCAGGCTTGGTACACCACGTTCCTGGAACTTTCAGTGGTGCCTCACCAACGGCTGCGCCTCACTCCCAGCCTCCTCACTCAGAGCCATGAAGACATTCAGCACCCAGATCCGCAACAGTTGAGCCTATCGATTTGGCTCCTGAGGTCATAGAGTTTGGCTACCTCAACTTGCCCCCTGAGTGTATGAACATCATCAAAGAGGCAAGGCGGCCTACAACTAGGGCGTGCTATGCAGCCAAATGGAAGCGTTTTGTCATATACTGTTCCAACAATTACATTAACCCGCTAGATGCGTCCACGCTGAACATTGCAATCTGGCGTATAGTTCCATCAGGATACATTTGGCTGCTATGGCCGCTTATCTTCATAACAGGCAGCACCTTTCACTTTTCAGAGTGCCTGCCATCAAAGCCTTTTTGGAAGGCCTTAAAAGAGTGATCCCTCCCAGACACCCTCCTTCGCCGGTCTGGAATCTAAATATCGTTCTCACCAGGCTCATGGGGCCCCCCTTTGAGCCTCTCCATTCTTGTGAGATACAGTTTCTTACATGGAAAGTAGCTTTTCTAATAGCCATCACATCGCTACGAAGAGTCAGTGAGCTTCAAGCCCTGACAATTCAAGAGCCCTACCTACAAATCCATGCTAACAGGGTAGTGCTGCGCACCAACCCCAAGTTCATGCCGAAGGTCATCTCGCAGTTCCACATTAATCAAAACATAGAACTGCCGGTTTTCTTTCCAAACCCAGATTCAGTAGCAGACAGAGCACTGCACACCTTAGATGTCAAAAGAGCTCTCCTGTATTACATCGACAGGACAAAAGACTTTAGAAAAACTAAACAACTGTTTGTTGCCTTCTCTCCACAACACAAAGGCAACCCTATTTCCAAATCAGGTATAGCCAGATGGATTGTTAAATGCCTACAAATCTGTTATCAAAAGGCTAAACGCACTTTAACAGTTCCCCCAAGAGCGCATTCCACACGCAAGCTAGGGGCATCCATGGCTTTCCTAGGTAACATTCCTCTAGAGGATATATGTAGAGCAGCCACATGGACCACCATACATACATTTACCAAACACTACTGCGTAGATGTACACTCCAAACAGCAAGCTGCTGTAGGACAGGCTGTTCTCAGAACTCTTTCAGACTGCTGCAGCTGGCACGGGCAACCGCAGCTAAGGAGGTAACTGCTATTTATTCTATGCACAGATATGAATTCAGCAGCCCACATGCCTCGAACGGAATATGCTACTTACCAGTATGCATCTGTTCTTGGCATGTAGGGCTGCTGACATTCATATCGCCCACCCTCCTCCCCGGTGCCTGTCGCAGCTGTAGCACTTAGCATGATCATCACTTACTGTATTACACTCCATCTCTGCCACAATGGCGAAAAACAATCTGAGGATGGAGAGGATGCCCATGCGCACTGTAGTCCAGGGGAGGAGCCACCTATCTCGTGATACTTCGAAGACTCTTCCAGGACATCAATGTGCAATCATCAGGACCCAACACTAGGCGGCGATCTATGCACAGATACGAATGTCAGCAGCCCTACATGCCAAGAACAGATGCATACTGGTAAGTAGCATATTCCATATCACACCAACTCAATACTCATTTTGCTGAGGAGATCATTTTGTGCGTAATTTGCATGTATGTATTTAATTGTCTTGATTTTTCAATCATTTATGCTTCCTGTGTTCTGAGCATGCAAACAATCCTCTAGGATATTTTCTTAATCCCCTCTATACTTTTTCCATGATACATATTTCATTACCCCCAGGTCCCTCCTGTCCTTGCCCCATTCATAAACCAAGTGAGATAATCTTATCTCACCAACAGAAAAAAGAACGCAGTAATGCTGGCCCTACCCTACCCCCTCCCACTTGGAGTACATAAACATACCTATCCCAGCATTTATTTCTGTCTACCGACAGCATGGGACAAGTCAGGAGCCGGGAGGCTCTTGGTGTACTTACGTTTCTGCTGCAGGGCGGTGGGGGCATTGCTGGTTTGCGTGTCTCGTTCCCTGCCTGGCTTGCTGAGGCACATGTGGATTCCCTCCTGCTAGGTTCTTGTTGCTGCTGGAGGGGTCTGGCCCCACCTTCTGGGTTTCCAAGCACGTCGGGAGATGTGGCATCTCTTCGCTTCGGCGAGATGGTTTCTAGGAGGAGTCTCCTTCTGGGTTTCGTTGCCTGGCTCCTGACTTGGAGGCAGGCCGGAAGTCAGGCGCTGGTTTGTGGGTCGGTTGCTGAGCGAAACGACTGGCCTGGGTGAGTACTACATAGAGGTTTTAGTGGTCGGATTGGGCTGGATCTGTGCTTCCATGGCCCGATCTTGGAGCCTGCCTGGTTCTCGCCTGTCCTCTGCTGTGGGCCAGTTCGGGCTAATTTTCTTATGGTATTGAACGCATCTGGCTAAGGAATAGTGCCGAATGTCCCCTTGTTCATGTGGTCTTGGATTCCTACAGCCATACTTCCCTCATGCTCCTGAACTTTTCTGTGACTTGCGCAGGGTCAGACCTGGTTAGTAGCTAGTTGGGTGACGCCAGGGACTTCCTAGTGCTGTTGGCGTCTTGCTGTTTAGCAAGACATGGGGAAGCATTTCAGGAAGTGCAAGCATGTGGAGTTCTCCTTGTCTTCCTCTTCTGAGTCTTCTTCCTCTCCTTCTCTGGCACGATCGAAATGCTGCAGGGAGGGTGATGTCTGTAGGATCAAGCGGTTGATTAAGGAAACTTTGCAAGAGATGGGAGTGGGGGCGTTTCAAGGGCTCTTTTCCTGTTTTTTCCTCTCATTCTTCCATTTCTGAGGAGGATTGGATGGGGGTGAGGAGCATAAGGGGAAATACATTGACAAGGAGATGTTGCCGGACTTGCTGAATCTTGCCAAGTCCATCATGGGTTTTCCTATTGATGAGGCGCCCAGCACATCTGGTGGTTCATTGCTGCGCCAGTTTCAGAGTTAAGCTGCTGTGGATGTGCCGGTCCATCCCTACATCCATGAGGTTCTGAAGCGGGATTGAAGGGATCCTGATCGTATCATGCTTCCCAGGCTCATGGCTAAACTTTACCCGCGTCAAAGGACTTGCCGGACTCCGTTCCAATTGATTCTTTTGAGGCTAATCTTGAGGGGCGGACTTCCTTGGCTGAGGATGCTGTGATTAAATATCCGGTGGATAAGAACGTGGATGCTTCCCTTCGGAAGGTGTACTCAGGTTCTCATCTGGCCCTGCGGGCTGGCATTTATGTTACATACTTTGCCCAGTCTCTGATTTTGGATGTCAAGGCCCTGTATCAGTCATTGGATGATACGTCTGACTGTTCTGGGCTCTTGGAGCATATCGAGCAGCAAGTGGAATTCCTCTCTGATGTGTCCTTCGACATGGTGAGGGCTTCTGCCCTTTTTGGGGGAGCTGGTGTGGGGGCCTACCGCAATCTGGTTATGAAGGACTGGAAGACTGATTCTGCTCAATATGCTTCTGCCCGGCGCTTGCCTTTTCATTGGACTATGATGTTTGAGGAGGAGTTGGAGGGCAAATTGCATAGGCTTTTGAAAGAGAAAAAGCACACTTCTTGCTTTAAGCAGCCATCTACTGCAGCTGTTTCTTCAAAGCCTCAGTGCTATTTTTTCTCCCCCTTTCTCTGAGACAGTTTTCAAGGGGTCGTGGGAGGTTCTCTTCTGGTCGGGGTCGGGATAGGAAAGCGAAGTCCCCCTCCAAAACCTCGTTCCTGACTCTATGGCAGTGGATTCTGGATTGTTGGTCTTAGGTCGGCTTCAATACTTTCTCCCGGCCTGGTTGCAGTCCCATTCAGATGTGTGGGTTCTTGACATTGTGCGTCTGGATTATCGCATTGAGTTTTTAGGGCCTCTGACTCCTTGGCCATCCTGTCGGACCAAGTGGGTCGAGCTGTCTCTGGGGATCAAGTCTCTCTTGAAGAAGGGAGCGATGCAGGAAGTTCCTCCTCTGGAGGTGGAGGGTGGGGGTTTAATCCCTGATTTTTCTGGTTCCCAAGGTGACGGGGGTTTCGACAGGTCCTGGAATTAAAAGCCCAGAACAGGTTTGTGATTAATCAGCCCTTTAGGATGGAGACTCTTCAGAGGGTGATTCCGTTAGGTCTCCCAGGCCATTTCTTGTGCACCCTCAATCTCCAGGACGCTTACTATCATGTCCCGGTTCAACCCTGCTCTCGCAGGCTCCTGAGGTTTTGCCTTCGGGCTGTCATTTTCAGTTTCGGGTCCTGCCTTTTGGCCTGAGGTCCGCCCGAGGGTGGTCACCAAGGTGGTTGCGCCGTTGGTAGCTTCACTACTTCTTCAGGGTGTCCTCATCTACCCGTGCCTGGACGATTGGCTGATCCATGCTCCGTCTCGGGAGCTGTTGTTACGTTTTGCATTGCGGGCTAATGGGTTTCTGCGGAACCTTCCAGGTGTCAACTGGAGCCCTCACACAACTTGACTTTCATTGGGGCACGCTTTCACACTGATCTGAATAGGGTGTTCCTGTCTGTCTCTCGGGCGGTGACCTTGGGTTCCCTTGCTCTAGAGTTTTTGATGGGGTTCTCTTTCCTAGTCTGTCTCTGGTTGAGGCTTCTGGGTCTCATGGCTGCGACAGTGTTTATGGTGGCTTGGGTGCGGTTTCATCTCAGGCCTCTGTGGGTGTATCTGTTGGCCCTTTGGAATCCTTTGTCTCACAATTTGGCCCTTCTGGTTCCGGTGTCTCCTTCCATCCTCCCTGCCCTGCGCTGGTGGACGGTGTCTGAGATTCTTTCCCGTGGTCTACCGTTGCAGCCCCCTCCTCCGGTGGTCCAGACGACGGACGCCAGTGCTTTGGGGTGGGGGCGACATTGGAGTCTGGCTTGCTTCTTCAGGGTCGTTGGTCTCTTCCGGTGGGGAGTTGTTCTTCGAATTGACGGGAGTTGACGGCTGTGTCCCGGGCTGTCATGGGATTCCGCAGTCGGTTGTTGGGGCGCAATGTGGTGGTGCGTTCTGACAACATGGTGTTGGTGGCCTACCTGAATCATCAAGGAGGGTCCAGGTCCAAGTCTCTGAATGCGGTGGTGATTCCCTTGTTTTGTTGGGCGGAGGAGTATCTGTTGTCTCTCATGGCTGTTCATATCCGGGGTGTGGACAAAGAGGTGGCGGATAGCCTCAGTCGTTATTTCCCCGCCTTCCAGGAGTTGTCTCTAGCTCCAGAGGCATTTCGGCTAGTGTGCAGGAGGTTTGGTCTTTCCTTTCTCAACCTCTTTGCTTCCTGGCACATTGCTCAACTGCCTCTGTTATGCTTCCGTGTCCGTCAGGAGGGATGTGGGTGGGGATGCTCTGACCATCCCTTGGCCGTCGCACCTGCTGTATGCCTTTCCGCCCCTTGCGTTGATCCCATAGTTTTTAGTTTGCCTGGGGCTGGAGGCCCAGGAAGTGGTGGTTGTGGTGCCGTGTTGGCCTCGTTGATCTTGGTTCCCCACTCTGAGCCTGCTGGTGGTGCTGGGCCCTGGTTTCTCCCATGCTTTTTGTCTCCTCAGTGATCGTCTCTGAGGTTGTCTCTCCCGCAGCTGTGGCTGTCAGTATGGAAGTTGAGAGGCAGGGGTGGCGGCGTCGGGATTTCCCAGAGCATTTAGCCATGGCTGTACAACAGTCTTGTAAACCTTCTACTCTGAAGTCTTATGGGCTGCATTGGGGGAATTTCCGGTGATGGTGTCGGGCTCTGGAATTGTCCCCCCCCTGGACTGCTCTCTGCCTGGGGTGCTCCTATTTCTCTGAGAGGGGTTGGAGAAGCGGCTTTCTATTTCCACTTTGGGGGCTCAGGGGGCCGCTATAAAGGCGTTCCGTTCCCCTTGGGGGAATCTGTCAGATGTGGAGGACTTGGTCTCTCGGTTGTTAAAGAGTTTTCCTTTTGTCCGTCCTGTGGTGTGGCCGTCCTTTCCCTTTTGGGACCTTCCCTTGGTGTTGCGGGCTTTGGTGGCTTCTCCCTTTGAGCTTTTGGCTGAGGTGGACATCAAATTTTTGACGTTGAAGGTGTATTGTTTTGGTGGCCATTATTTCAGCCAGGCACCTTAGGGGTTGGGGGCTCTTGTGGCAGGGGAGCCCTTTTTGTCGTTTTCAGATGATGGGGTGGTCCTCCTGTTGAAGTCCTCTTTTGTCCCCAAGGTGCCTTTTCAGTTCCATCTTTCCCAGGAATTGGTGTTGCCTACTTTGAGCGCTGCTCCGGTGTCTGGCTATGACCTTCCTTGGTCCTTGCTTGATATCTGCCGGGCTTTGCGTATCTATCTTGATCGCACGCTCCAGACTCCCTGTTTTTGTCTTTTGGGTTTCCTCATGTGGGGGAAAGGCTTCTTCTTCCATTGTGCACTGGCTAAAGCAGGTCATTATGTTGGCGTACTCCCTTTCGGGTTCCCCTCCTCCAGAGTGTGTGCAGGGGCGTTCTTCTCTGGTTGTGGCGGCCTCCTAGGCTGAGGTTCAGGGGGTGGTTCCCTGTCGGAAATTTGTAGGGCGGCTACTTGGGTGTCCTCTAATACTTTTGTGAGGCATTATCAGATCGGGAATTTGCTGGGGGATGATGCTAATTTTGGTTTGGGTGCTGCAGGCTTTGTGACTTCTTGATTTTCTGTGTCAGTAAATCACTGGGTTTTGCTGACTGCCTTGTGTCCTGGTGGTGTGTTATAATGAATGCTTGTTGTTGCTTGGGTATTCTCACTTTGTTTATGAATGGGACCAGGACAGGAGGGACATAGGGGTAATTGTCCTCGTCCCATACATTACTACCCTCCCTCCCGGATTTGCCGGCTTCATCAAGGGCTTAGTAGTTCAGAGGGAATGCTCGGCTAGGTATGTTTATGTACTCCCAGTGAGAGGATGAGAGGTAGGGCCAGCATTCCTTTGTTATATTTTCCAGTTGGTGAGATAGGATCACTTGGCTTGTGAATGGGAAGAGGACAACGGGACCAGGAGTAATGAAGATTACCGGTATGTAATAGGGCATACATAGCAACACCGAAGAATAGATTTTTTAAAGTAAAAAAAACAATAGAGAACATAGCAGTTTGGGCCTTGCAAGGGGAAGGAAAGTGCAACTCAAATACCAAAACAGTACAAGTGCTCCAAAGCAGAAATATTGGCTTTGAGCTTCTTCAAGTTTATACATCTAAATTGTCTTAGAGAGAGAGAGAGAGAGGGAGAGACACTCACACTTGTGTACACACACTTTTTTCAATATTGTCCTTTCAAATTTGACTCCTTTCAGTGCACTGTCCTGTTACCCAATTTGTAACAATGTTAAGAGCACCCTCCATTCGAATTGTCCGGTTGGATAAACTGGACTGGTATTTGACTAATGCATTTACCTTGATTTAAAACAGATTATTCTTGTATATTATAGTCAGAGCTACTACCGCAATTGTCACATAATTTATCTTCTGCATAACTTGCAGATTTTAACAAAAATATTTCGTTTCTAACTCACATAGAATGGCAAGTTACTAAATCACTGCCACATGTGTTTTTGTGCAATGGCAGTCCATTTGCTGTATTTAGGTGTTAAACTGATATTCAAAAGGTGAAACCTTTGCCCAGACAGTGTTAGCATGCATACAAATGACAAAATAGTGATGTGATAGTGCCACAAAATGTGCCATATTACACCGCAAAAAGTTTGATTCTCTTGCTGCATAATTTGGCCCTTTCCTGCCCCATAATGCCAGTGGCCTTGATTATGATACAACAACAATGTTGAAATGCATACAAAGCTTCATTACGCTGAAATTCTTGCATTACCTTAAAAAAAATAAGCCTGTTCACAATCCTTATATAAATGATTTAGATTTGTACACTTGACGTGTTCAGTACATTCCTCTCTGGTTTAAATTTAGAATGTAATCTACGCCAGGGATGTTTGAAGACCATTTCTAATTTGTGCAGATGCATTTTTGCTGTTTTATTTTTGCCCATTAAAGTGTCATGCAACAGATGATTTCACATTCTTCATATGCATGTCACAATCTCACCTTGTGTGGTACCTCTTACATTTGTTGTGCTAAGTGGACTTTTGGACAGATAAATACCATAATCACTATCGCTTGGGAAAGAATATTAAAGAATAATATCGCTCCCGGTCAGTGGGTGAAGCACTGCAGACCCTGCATGGTATTATGGAATGGGATCACAAATGTCACAAAAATGTCCGATTGTATTTGGGTCTTAGCAGCCATTGAACATCTTGTACATCAAAAAATGTCTGCTGTTACAGATATATCACTTAAATTGTTTTCTCACGTGTGCAAATGCATCTTTTACTAATTACGCCATCCAATGATATAAACGCATCTGTTTTGGTAACACCAACAAATGAAAATAACACAAGTGTTTCTTTGATATCAATGCACATTTTAGACGTCTAAGACAATTTCATTTCTGTCTCTGAAATCTATCAAAAGCTTTAGTTAATATTTTCATTGTTTAAGCCCAATGGCTTAATTTTAGAAGCATTTACAAACTATGGGGCTCATTATAATGTCGGGCGAAAGCCTCCTCCCAACAATCAGAATCTCCTCAACCGTGTCGGAGCCCTTCCGACTGACTCGGTCGGTTTATAATCAGCCCGCCCAATTACAATGTTCGCGGTCGGAAGTAAACCCCTTGGTCATTCTGAATCGGTTCCGACTGGCTCTCTGAATATTTGTATTGGTTGGAACCGTATCTTGCACCCCTACGGAGAGCATTTCCGTCATCGGGATTACTATGTCGATTTCATACAGCCTTTCTGTGTCGGCCTGTCCGACATAAAAAGGCAGTCGGAAAGTGACTTTGAGGCCCCTAGTAGGTCCCCTTTATCCTGCGGCCTCCAGTTGGGGGCCGAGGGGGTACCTAAAGTACCCCTTGCAAAACCCTGCACTGTGTGGCAGGCACCATGTAGTGCCCGCGACAGGGTACTGCGTTTTACACACACCATTTCCCCATAGGAGCCCGTGTTACGGCCGGTTGTCGGGCAAAACAAAAGCTCCCATAGAAAACAATGGAAATCCAACTGAACAGTGTTCAGTTGCATCGTAATGCGGAGGGCGGAACCGCCGACCACAAATCGGTCGGTGTCAGGCGGATGCTTTCCGCCTGACATCGTATTGAGCCCATATGTTTGAAAAATATTTTTCTTTGAAAATGTCTTGAGCTTAATACCTGCCTGAGTGTCAACCCCATTTTCAAGCTCACTGGATATAAATTCTTTGATGACCCACCATTCTTATCAGTCTGTTTGTTTTTCCACAAAATATTTTTACTAACCATAAACCAGACACCTTCTAATGCTGCAGTTACTAACCGTAAAATAAAAGTATGCAAATCTACTATGTGATCTGATCTGAACAGAAATAAATCAACATAAGCAGCGGATACAATCTCTAAATTACAAACTCACAAATCATAAACAGAAGCTGTACATAGCAGACTATTCAATGCATAAACAAGTAGAGACTTGCATATCTATCAAACCATTATATATATATAAAAATTAGACTTATTTTAGGGGTTTTTTATATTTAAAAAAACCGGACGATCGGGAAGAACAAAGCCAAATGCCACTGCAGTAATGCAAGTTTAAAATAAATATGTATTGCCGTTAGAGAGAAATGGTAGATGTGTTAAAAAAGCAATGCTTACCAAAAATGCCACAAAGATATAACAGTACAACAATTCAGACAGAACCCGGAACATATACTCAACAGAGACTGATCATGCAGCGAATGGTCTATTAAGGCATCCAGTACTACTTGCTACCATAATCTACCAATGTGTGTCCATTTTCAGAGGAAATAAGAAAGCAGTTTGATACAGTCCCCAGGTCACCAAAAAACGAACTTAAAACTAACATAACCGGAGGAGCCAAGCGGGCATCCGAAATGGCTGCATAGCCGCTCGGCTCCGTGAGCCCTTTCGCCCAACACGACGATCCTGCTACATATCCTGACTCATGACGGCATATTTCGATGAAAGAAAGAAACAGAACACCTACCATCTACATCTGGAGCTCCTCCGTGCCGCCGATCCTGAAAATTGTCCCCGGCCATTCCGCGGCCTGCGCGATGCCGAGACCGGGGCGTTGACTAGGCGTGGCCTCCGGCAACAGACGCGGCTCCGACGGCCATTGATGGCGGCTGGGAACTCGCCTGTGGGGGCCGATGACCTGAAAGACCGTTGCCCGCAGTAACATCCTGAGCCGCTTGACGGGGACCTGTGAGGGGCTGTGTGGTGGCGTGGAATCGGAGGGGGCACTTGCCTTCCGCCCCTCCTCCCCAGGCTGTGCCGCCTGAATATAGCCAAGGATCGCCCCTGACATTGGCGGGCAGCCCCGGGGCCCGGCGGGACTTTAGCCTTTTGGTGGCTCTCCCTTCTGGACCCTGCCCCACAGTTCGTTTGCCCTGGGGATACTTCTGCGGTGCCTCCACGATGAGGCCTGGTCTTTGACTGTGGTGCCGAAGGGCGTGACCGCTTGGTTCAAAATGGCGGCTGGTGCCCTTCTTCACGGTTCGCATCCAGGTTGGGAGATTGCTCCAGAGATGGAGCCGGACTGCAAGACAGAGTTTATGCCATGGGACGTGTTGGCTGCCCTGATGGATCTGCACGAAAACATTGGCCGCCTTGTTTGTGATCTGGGTGCAAGGCTGGACGCTATTGTTGTTTCGTCACCTATGGGGGCTGCGGTCCTGTCTCAGGAGTCGGCCGATACACTTGCGGCTGTCCCCACGGAGGAGGTTCTGGACCCTCGTGTGCACCTTGAGCCGTTTGGAAGTCAGGTCCCTGTGCCCGTGCGGACCGTTTTGACTGCTTGTCTGTCTGCATCCTTGGGACACGTACTTTGCTGGTGGATGGGGACGGAGCACTGTTCTACTCCTTGTATTGGCCGGGACGCATCGAGGTGGTGGCCGGGCTGTTTGTCTCTCCTCTCCTGGAAGCTGTTATCTATTACCAGCCTTGCAATGTTTCTGACACCGGAGTTGCTGTCCCCTGCTCTTCGCTATCTATTTTTGTATGGATTCATATTATCGCACTGTCTGATGGCTTCGCCACGTCTGGGCCCCTTCATTCTGCTCGGACCCTTGGGACTTAGTTTCATGTTGGTTAATGAGAGACCTCCCGGTGGGACTACTGCAAGACAAGGTCAGGGATGAAGTGGCCTCCATTCTAAATGTTCCATCGCTGACGAATGATTCAGCGGGTGTTCTTGTGGATGTTTCATTGCTCTAGCGTTTGGGATTTGATGTACTTTTTATGGTGTCGATGCCTTTATGGGACTACATGGTGTGTGAGATGCGGAGCGGGGCCGGGCGGCGTGATGAGGGCCCTCCTCCTGCCTATTCACTTCTTTTATTTCCTTTCCTTTTCCCTATCCTTCTATATTTCGGGGTCTATTAGGGCGACAGGCACGCGGCTAGGGGGTAGGCCATGGCCTTCTGCGGGTGTGCAGGGTGGGGGGTTGTGGGATGGGTGATAGCTTAGTATTTGTTTCTATGGCCCTTTAGTCTTTCCTTTCTTTTCATGTCGTTGTCGTCCATGTCCTTGTGGGGTGTTTGAGGTTGAAGGGCGGGGTTTGGGCCCGTTGATGATGGGATCGTGCTTTTACCTCTCCTGGTTTATATAATTTCCTTCCTGGTGCCCCCCTCTGTGTTGTTATTGATTCAAATATCCTGATTTGTTCACTGCCACGAGACTGGGCGCAACCGTATGTTTCTTTCTCTTTGTTTGTTTCTTCTTTCCTCCTTATTTGAAAATGAACCTCTCACGTTCTGATTCCAAACTATCGTGCCTACTTCCGAATCATGTGCTGTTGTTATATTATCCTGGGATTCGTATTGCTTTACTTATACCACTTGCTTGCAAAGTTTTGGATTTGTTTAGCGGCCGGCCGTGATGGTTGTAGGCCCATAACTGTAACTATGGTTGCTGCAAATAAAGGTTTACCAAAAAAATAATAATAATAAATAAATAAATAAAACTAACATAACCACCATACTAACCGCACCCATTGACAAAACCGAATCAGACTCCAAACTGTGACTGAAACATTTGGAAAGTCATCCCCAGGTCTATTAAAAGGTGATGTGATGACTTACTAATGGCAGGCGCTGCGGTATACACGTACTAATCAACAATTATAATAACAATATAAAATGGATAAAATAAACACTCATGCATGCACATTATTGAAATTACCAGACATACAATAACATTTCTTTTTTGTTTTAAATACTTTCAGCTTTTGAGAGTACAATGCCTACAATCCAGTCTTCTGTTGAACATTTAACACTCTCCTTTTTCGGAAATACAGTACTGCATGGAAATACTTGGATAGAACACACTGCCTTTTGTTGTAGCTTTGTTGGGACACATTACAGAAGAATTATAACTGGAGCAGTTCTGTGAATGTTCTACTCTTTGCTTACCACAATTAACTTATTTCCTATAAATAACTGTAAGGATTAATAAATACCAGTGTTATTTTTGTGGGCATGTCAAAAAATTGTCTGTACGCCCAGGCATTGGGGGATAAAATACATCTTCCCATAAAGCTTAGCACCTATAGCTCAGGTGCTGTAAGATTCCTGCATCTAGTTATTGGCCAGATTCCTTCATCTGGTTCTTGGCAGGGCTCTTGGCCACTCCTGGCGCAGTCACACCTTCCAATGGGGCTTCAGAGAGTCACAGAATCCCAGGAAAGGGAGGGCAACGTTGGTTCACGTTCTATGGATCAATGTCATCTATACAGTATACACTCACTTAAAATGAATAAAAACAGGAATTATTTATAAACCTCATCCACATAAATTCAAAACATTGAAATGTATAAACACTGACAATCAGACATCCCCGCAGTAGGCGCCTGTTTGAACAATCCTCAGAAAGGAATGTCTGAAAACTTCCTTACATTAAACGCACACAAAAAGAGAATGATCCTCACACTTTCCCAGAGGCTTGGATTGCATCACTCAGTACTGGATACAGTGAAACCTTACATTTTCTCTCCTTCACTCTCCTATAGTAAATTTCTCTCCGTAAATTACCTTAGCTGCACACCTGACCCCAACCAAACTTTCATGCCATTGATCAAAATGTGGCTAAATCTACTCATTTCTGTCTTCACTCAAAATGTCAACCAAACTTTCATGCCATTGATCAAAATGTGGCTAAATCTATTAATTTCTGTCTTCACTCAAAATGTTAAATATCTCTCTGGAAACTTCTGGAAAATAGCAGTCCATCGCCTCATTTCTAGATTGGACTTCGCGGATGCCAATCGGTCCTTGTGTCACTCAAATCAATATTTCCCTCGGCTACAACACTGATCTCCATTTTAGGGACATTTGCTCATATTACCCCCATATTCCATGATCTCCAGTGGATCACATGAATCACAAAAATCACTTTCAAACTTTTGTGCCTTGCATGGAAAGCTATTCACCAAAACCATCCTCTTTTTAGACTGAGCTATTACCCAACTGTGGTGGACAAAATGTGATCAGAAGGAGAAACTCCACTTTGAGGTTTACTTGTTGTGCTTATTTGACTGTGACTATGTTAATTAAGTTATATGTAAAGCACTCTAATGCCAGCTGGTGCAGGAGTGGTAAAAAAGATGTTGAGTATTATAAAATAACTAAATTCACATAATTCGCATTATCCTGAAAATCTGGCAAGCATTTGTGCCTCATGGGCTATCTTTCGACACCCTTTGTCTCACATAAGTTCCTTACACTACTACACTCTGGTTCTGCCGGACTCTCACTGACTGATGCAACAACCGAAGCTAAAGTGACTGTTTCTGACATCTTCTCAACCTAGATACTTTACTGATGTACTTTGTTGGTGTTTTTTTTATTGTTGTCTTTTATTTTAACTTTGCTTGTGTTTTTTCCTTTTGCTCGTATGTAAATAAAATATTTATTTTTGATTTTTAAAAATTCAGTTTCTGCTGGGTATTATTGTACAGTGCATCCAATCAAAAAAGCAAACCATCAAAATGTGCAACAGTGATTTTTTATTTTGGTCTGTCCACCCCAGAGTTATAGGGTCGACAAGCCTTTGGTGCAAAATGTGTGACAACCTAACCTCGTTTCACTGTTTTGTCAGGCCAAGCAAGTTATCTAGTGCAAGACACTTGTGTCAAGTGTCTACTGAAGAGATATGTACTATATTATGATGTGTTGCTTACTAGCTGAGTGCCAGACTCTGCCTGTGGAAGGGGTATACACCAGGCTAGTGGAACTTACTGCTAATAGAGCACCAAATTATGCGTTAGGGCAAAGTTATGCTGCATGAAAAGGAAATTATGTGTCATAATGCAGCACATTCTTTAACAGTATTATTTTGCTACTTTGTCATTTTAATATATATATATATATATATATTCTATATTACTATTATAAAGAGAGAGCTGTAAAGCTTTGAGGCGGGTAAACTCAAGAAGTACAGCACCAATCATAACACACAATACACCATTTTAAAAGGTAGGTTCAGCATATGGACATAGGCTATACATGGTGACACCATATACATCAGAAAGGTAAAAGAACATAGGGGGGTAAAGTAGTCCCTTCTGGGCTTTCGAAAGTACAGTGGGCGTGTCGTGGACATCATTGTGTACTACATTGCCACGTACGATCAATCGTCAGCAATGTGGGTGTATCGTGCACGTCAAATATAGCCTAGGCGTCATTGTGATATAGCCGTCTAAATGGCCGCTGTTAGACCTAGGGTTATTCTAGACAACAAGTGGGTAACGTGTGCAAAGTGCTAAGGCTGCTCCAAGGAATATGCGTGTAAAGCTTGCGTAACCTTTCAGGAACTCAGAGCCCATCCATACCAAAAATGACACTACACCTTCTTTTTAGAAAAATAAGGTTCGTACTTTATAAAAATAGATTTTGTTCTCTTTGCTTTGTTAGTTCATTCGTTACATCAGTACATCACCTTTTTAAATTAATGCAGATCAAAACACTTATTACCCTTCACATTAATAAAGTGAACAATCTTTCCTCTTTGCAGTTCAATCAGGTGAAAACATACAATTAATTCTTCTTGACCTTGTTCTTAAATAAGGCAATACAATACCAGAGTAAGAGGTTCTCTCAAGACTGGGATTTCCTGAAGGATAACCACTTGATACTTTACCCCTACGCGTGCAGGGTCAAGCGCTCTTATTATTCTTGGTATACAATACTTCAATAGTTCATACTGTTGCCTCACTGGAAGAGAATGAGTAAAATTACCATCACACTTTAGTTTATTCCTGTTGACATTCCCTCATTCTAGTAGGGCGACTTGGCAGGGCCAGTATACACTTATGCTGTAATAAGGGATACTGCTACTCCTCCTTCTCTTGAACCGAAAGACCCAGCTCCCTAAGACTGGTACTTTTTAAACTGAGCCCCCCACTCTCTCTCCTCCAACACCTCCTCTTACAATTCGGTAATCCCCTGTCACTAGTTCCAGTGAAGACAGTACTTAAGTTTCTTGAGGCAGTTTTTAGTTCAGGCGGGAGGAATAATGCTGCTAACGTTTACTCCCCTCAGAGTTCTGAAGACACTCTGGGAAGCGCTGTCTCTTTAAGCGCCGCCTTCGCCCTCCACCCGATAAAGACCCAGCTTACTTTAACTCCGCTGGTGTCTGTCAGAGCTGAAGAGATTCGGCATCCCCTCAGAGTCTGGCGGTGGTCGAGCAGCGCTCCTCTTCCTTGGCTCAGATGCACCGGCGGTACCTCTTTCCGCTGCGTTCCCAAGGCGCTGCTCCTCCCTCACTGCTGACGCCGGGGGTCACCTCCGGAAGTTCCGCTCTCGCTGGTGTCGATCCGCCGGTCTCCTTGGTGACGCCGCGGGTCGGCTCCTCCCACCGGGAACACCTCCGGAAGCCTCTTCCCTGCTCCGCTCCCGCTGGAGCCGGTCTGCCAAGCTCCCCTTCGTCACCGCACGAACGCTCCTTACGCCGGGGGTCACTGGAGACCCTGCTCTTCACTCCGCTTGGTGAGTGTTCGATCACGCACCCAAAGCCGGCTTCGAAGCTGGAGGGCCGGCTCCACAGCCGATGAAGGGGGGGGTTCTGGAGACTTTGAAGGGACGGCAGTCCTCACTAAATAGTCTTCCTCCCACTGCCAACCTTCAGAGAGGGTTTTCTGTGCACAAGTCTTGTGGTGAGAATTAACAATTTTGGACACAAAGGTTAATCAGGCTTCTGCCAGGTCAGGGTTTGGTCATCACCAGAGGGGTAGTGTCAGAACAGGTGATTGCCGGCCCACGAGTCGATCGTCCACTTGTAGAGCACCGTCCTCCTCTCAGTGTTGCCTCTCTCCTTCCCTGGTCACAGGTTTCTCTTCACAAAATGGCCGTGCTGGCCACTGGCCTTTTATAGGTGAGGTCCAGCCGGTGGGAAGGTTCTGGTGAGTTCTGGAACCTTCCTAATGTAAGTCAATGGGACAGCTCCTTTAGGGTGGCAGTTGTGACAGTTGGTGACCACCATTTTAGGTCCCATGTATCTGTCTAATTTTTCATGAGGGTAACTAGGCCTCAGGGAGGTAAGGTAAAACATCCTACCCAAGGAACACCTAGCCCCTCAGACATTGCTGACAACAAAAAAAATTCCAGGTGGACACAAAAGAAAAAGATGAAAATAGGGAGAGGCTAAAGGGGACAAAATAAATCATTTCAGTGAAGGGACCCTCAGAATCAGACAGGTCTCACAGCCGCCAAATACAAATGAAGCGCCGCCGCTTTATGCACAACTTTACACATATAAACGTGTACAAAAGAACATAACACACACAATTCATGCCCAACGTTATTATTATGGCTCAGTCAATATCGAAATGTCCGCGTCTGAACATTACCATAAAAAGGGGCGTGGCTAACAACAGCAAACGCCTAACAACACACCTTCTTCATGATTGCACGCCTCATGATTGCACGCCTCAGCGTACGCAAGGAAGTGACACAAAACACAGAGGCGGATTGCGGAAACATTGAGGGTCCGCACGGCCGACAACATTTCACTGTTTACGGGCAAAATTCCTTTTCTAATCCTAACGGCTCCATCAGACTCCAAAAAGAAGGCACGCACAGTACGGACAAAAACAAGAGCACATACGGACAACTCTGAGCCGCTGTAACAGGCACTCGAACACGCATGCACAACAAAGGTAAGAAACTTACGGACAACACTGAGGCGCTCGAACAGCCACAACAAAACGCAGATTGACGCCACACAAATACTGCAACATATAATTCAGCTACCACACACAACTAATGTACTACATACACGCCAAACCTGCAGGGACTCAAAACACACCTCCTCATTCATTGCAGCTATCGACCCACAAACAAAAAAATTACACGCAAACAACAACCCACAGACAAGGACATACAAAGACAGGAAACGCACAGCAAATAAAAGCAAACATCGATGAACAGTTATATGCTGCACTCTCTAGGACTGGCAATGTACTTAAGCAATTTATTGTACCACCAGATTCACATGAAACTACTAATGTTGTTTACCGGGAAATCTTGCAATAATTACAACTTGCCTAACACATTACACACATACTTTTTCAACCCCGGACAACGTCGGGACGGGCTGCTAGTATATATTCTTCATGCTTTAGGAATGGCCTACTATCTCCAGAAACTCAAAATCGTAACTCTGATTCTAGTATTGCTCCAGAAACTAATATCCAGTTTCAATTACGCACGAACACGAATAGATGTATATTGTTACATCAGGAAACTGAAACTTAAAAAATTATTTGCCCTAAAATCACTGAAAGATGCAAGTGACACCATTGACATTGAAGATGAGGACACCGCGGCAAGCCTGGCTGCTTCAGACATTCCAAATTTGCTTTTAGTACATGATCTTGCTGGCGAATCTGATGTATTATCCAGCGCTGGTGAGAATGTCGATCTAGCAACACAGGAGCGTCTAAGGAAAACTAATCATGTCCAAGAGGGTGCTGGGATCAGCCCCTTTAAGCCCAAATCTAGTTTTGTTCCACTTATGCCTAAGGACAGTATTGATGTTTTCCATGTTCTGGTTGTTAAGGATTTGAAAAAATTAAATCATACTGTTCACAAAAATAGAAAGGAAAAGATTCTAATTTTGAAGAGAAAGGCTTATAATGATATGGTCAAGAAACTTGAAAGAAATCCGGATGTGAATATTAAAAAATCTGACAAGGGGGGCAATCTTGTATTGTGGCCTAGAAAAGATTATATAGCAGAAGCACAACGACAGCTGAATGATATAAACTGCTATATAAAATCTAATTTTAAGGAGTATGACAAAGCCAAAAGTGTATTGCAGAAACTACTAGCACTATGGAAGAGACAGGGCCTTATCTCGATGGAGGAACACAAATTTATGTTTAATGAGTTCCCGGTACTACCAATTTTATATCTGATACCGAAAATTCATAAGAATGTTTTCCCAATTCCAGGGAGACCGATTATATCGGCCATCAACAGTCATGGGGAACATGTAGGCCAGTATATAGATTTTTTCTTGCAGAGCTTGGTAACAGGGTTGCCAAGCTATGTAAAAGACACTGGCGATTTCCTACAGAAACTAAATGAATTACAATGGTAAAATGATGTGCTTCTTATCACTCTTGATATAGAGGCATTATATACGAGCATAGACCACCGACAAGGCATGGCTTCGGTTAAACATTTCTTGGAGACCAAATCTAGTACCCTATATGAACACAATAAAGTTGTGTTAGAACTCATCCAATGGTGCCTAGACAACAATTACTTCCTGTTTGATAAAGATATATACAGACAGGTAAGAGGAGTGGCGATGGGGGCCTGCCTCTCCCCCAGTTACGCATGCTGGTAAGTGGAGCAGGTCCTCAAAACCGCCTTTCAGGCAGAATATCAGGCACATGTTATGTCGTATCTACGATACATAGATGATGTGTTCATCTTTTGGAAAGGGAGTGAAGAGGAGGCGCTTAGCTTCATAAATAAGATTAATAATAACATTTACAACTTAAAATTCACCTCCCATATCCACAAAAGTGAAATAGAATTCCTCGACGTTAAGGTATTTGTTAAGAACAATAACATTGAAAGCACCCTTTATAGGAAACCAACCTCTGGAAATATCACCCTACATGCGACCAGCTCTCATCCAAAACATCTCATTGCTAGCATCCCTTATGGAGAAATCCTAAGGTTAAAACGTATATGCAGCAGTGAAGAAGAATTTAACAAATGTCAAGATGAGCTGGTTGGCTGACTTAAAGCAAGGGGATATTCACAAAAAATCCTGCAAGACGCGATGAATAAGGCTAAGACGAGATCTAGAATCAGCCTATTTGACCCCAAAGTAAATACTTCACCGGTCCCTAATATTGTGACCACCTCTAAGACTAGTAACACTCCTAGACTGATTACTACGTATAATAGGGAGGAACAACAGATAAGGACAATATTGAATAAACATTGGCCAATTGTACTGACTGACAATGTCCTTCGTGACAGAATAGTGGAAAAACCCATTATTACGTTCAGGAGGAGCAGCACTATAGGCTCTGTTCTAGATCGGACATCCCCAGAAGTTAAGCAGGTTACCACGTGGTTAACACCCAAGAAAGGTTTCAAAAAGTGCACCACGTTTCGTGCCTGTAAATTTGGATGCAATATGACTACATACTCCACACCATTTAGTCCAACACCTATATCAATTCAGGGAACCTTTAACTGCAAAACCGAGTATGCTGTATATGTCCTGACGTGCACCTGTGGGCTTAGCTACGTTGGTAGCACAAAGCTACAGGTGCACGTCAGGATCTTGCAGCATATTAGGGCCATTCTCCACAGTGATGCAGCATACCCTGTGGCGAGGCATTTTAAGAGAGTTCATGGCAATAACATCAACTGCCTGTCTTATTATGTATTAGATGCTGTGGCTAAGCAAAGACGAGGTGGCAACAGGGAGCGCCAACTTCGGCAGTTAGAAAGAAAGTATATTCTTGAGCTTGATTGCAAATGGCCGAGCCGTTTGAATACAACAGAGGACATGCGTAATTTTTTATGAAACATATAGAGGCGCTGTTGTCCAAGGTTTTCTGTATACAGTACATTGTTTCATGTAAATATTAGACTGAGTAGCGGTAAGGGTGAATTGTATCAATTTCCTGGTTATATGGATTACACAATACTGTTCTCTCTTTCCCTCTGATTTGATTTTTAATTAACTTAATTATTGTATGGTTAGATATTTTAGATATTGGTGGCTTTTATCAATTGTATGCCGGTTTTAGACAATAGATGTGTCCATGACCTATTGGTAGTTTTAAGCAATACACCAATATCTGAAAGGTTGGAAAATCAAATTATGAATTGAACACGTTATCTATACCAGCACTTTATATTTATATATATGCACTTTTTTGCACATTTCACACTGACTTTTGTATCTACTAAAAAATTATTGACTAAAAATCGTAAAAAACAAATTGTTTTGCACAAATGACACGTAGGTCGTCATCTCTTGAGACAGTAGAAATGTAGGCAGTCTTGGATTTATCCAATGAGAATTTTATGATAATCAGTGTTTATTTTTTTTATATATATATAAATACTATTACATTTATGCAGTTTACATGTTTTACAATTTTAATAACATGTGTATATATATATATATATATATATATATATATATATATATATATAAAGTGTGTCATATGCTGCTATCCTGCCTATTAAGTATGGAACCACAAAACAATTTTCGTGGTACAAAAAGTCTGTTGTCTATACCTATCACAATGTGACCTATGATGTCAGACAAGGGGAGTGGTTGTTTTTACTTTAAATGGTTGATGGCGTTTTCTCCATTTTTTACACGTGAACAAGGGCTTACGGGCTTGAAACGCGTTGTGTGTTTGGGTCTCTCTAATAAACAGGATTTCTGCCCAGAAGAAACTACAGAGTTCTGTGTCTCCTTCCTCGCCTAAAACCGCCATGTGTGGTATTGGGAAGTGGCTCGAGTTTCCAGGATATACATATATATATATTATTTTCAAGTACATTGAATGTTAAAAGCCGATAGCAAATATTATTACAATTTGTAATATGTTGCAAGTCATGTCTGTTTACACCATAAGGCCCACTGGGGCAATACTCCAACCAAATTATCTTATTTTATCTTATTTTGTATTGCTTCTTGAAACAGGCTTAACTATGCAGAGTGAAGCGATGCCCACTGGGGCGAAACACTTTTCACGAGTATTATTTGCACTGGTATTTCTTTACGTTTAAATGTTTTATCAAAATTGCATATATTTCACGGAACTTCACTGTTTAAGATTGCTTAAAATTAACATTGGAGTCTTTTCACTGTTTCTATTGATTGAAGGCGGAACTAGTCTCTTTCACTTTAAATGCAACATTGTAGAGCGGGGAGAACCGGGAGACCTGTGGGAAGTTAACCATCGGCTCTCTTGTGTGCGTAAGGGGAAGCGGAGGACGAAAAGAAGCCCTAAGAAGCTGGTGGGCTTCTCGGTGTCCATTAAAGTGCATTATAAGACACAGAAAGAAGCGTGTTAATCATAATGGCAACGGAGAGAGTAAATAGACGCAAAGAGGCAGCTACTATGCTGTTCACAAAAACTACAACAGACACACGAGCTCGTGAAGGAGCTCAGCTGGTAACAGTTACACCAGATGAAAAAAGGAAACTTTGGGACGCTTTATGGAAAGCTTCCAAGAAAGAACAATCGAAAGGCTGGGAAGCCATGGCATTAAGACAATATGTGGAAGTTGGAAGGGTACCAAGAGGTCTCAGAATCTATACTATCCCCACTTTCCAGAACCCAGATCCAGAAATTATAAGCGAGTGGAGGGGAAATAACGAGGAATGTTCTGCGAATATGCGAAGGATCCTCATAAAATATGCTGAGAAAGAGTGTGATAAGCTCAATGAGGAAATTGAAGAAATAATGGGGAAGTTAAAAGACCTCTGCAGTACCGACGAACTGGAACTTGAGCTTAATAAAATGAATAAAAGATTGTCCAAGATTGAAGAAGAAATCAAGCAAAAAAAGTTAACAAAATTTGAACGTGATGAAGCAGATTACAAGAATGGTCAAATATTGACATTCAGCAAGAAATTTGACCACCTTAGAAAGGGAAACTCGAGTAGTTCACCGGCAATAGTAGTCACGGTTCCAACCGAAGAAACAACAGGAGCGCAAGAAGGTATCAGCAATGTGCCGGCCTCTACAAGTGGATCAGTTGACCCCAAGGACACAGAAGGGGTAAAAGAAAGATTTTTAAAGGAGATCACGCTCATGGCAAAGGGGAGAGCTCAAAACATCCAGGCTGGAAGCGAAAGCCCAAGACCAAATCGTAGGCGAGGAGGCAGAGGACGAGGTCAATCCACCCCCAGCACAGGAGAAAACCCAATGGGAATGCAAACAAGGGGAAAAACGGCGAGGAAATAAACGACACGTCGACAGTGGTAAATCGCTCCAATTATTTATTATCTGATACTGAGCTCGATGTTCTCTCTAAAGGATTGTCCTTCTGTCCTTCGGCCAATTTTAATTACACTGAATCTCAAATTGACCTTTTCCATTTCACTACAAAATTAAAACTTAAGAAGTGGTTTGAAACACACAAGAATAGATTGAACAGTCTCTCTTGTTCCAACCAATCTCAATGTGCATGACATCGAGACACTCCAAACTGTACAAGAACTTGATAATCAAGGGGAGGCTATTAATGATCCCTTCCTTAATCTGATAAACACCGACATTGACATTGAAATGATGAGTGACAGTGGCTTCAAGCCAAAATCAATATTTTTGCCACAAGTAAATTGTGATGTCATAAACTGCTTTGAAAGAGGAATGATACAAGAACTCAAAAAGTTGGATTCTATGAAATACAGAAGTAGACAGAATCTAAACAAAGCACAAAGAGATGCCATTGTAACATTGGAGGAACACAGAGACCTTGTAATCAAAAAAGCTGACAAGGGGGGTAATGTGGTGGTTTGGCCACTACATATGTATAAAGAGGAAGGCTTAAAACAATTGAATGATGTTACTAAGTACAGTATGGCAAGTAAATCCGAGTATGATGAGTCAAATAGAATGATTTTTGACAAACTGAAACTGTGGAGGGAGCAGGAATTATTGGAGCACAATGAATACATGTATTTGTATTGTAAGGACCCAAAAATTCCTGCACTATACCTCCTGCCCAAAATACATTAAAATGCCACTAGACCACCAGGTAGACCGATAGTGTCATCCAGGGGTAGCACATTAGAAAATGTATCTAAATATGTAGATTATTTCCTACAGCCATATGTGCAGAACCTACCGGGCTACAAACCTATTCATCAAGTAGATGGAAATACCGTTGGTGACGCCCTTATTTCACATTTCATCCTGTGGATATTGAACCCCATAACCAGAAGCCCCTCTCCTATATCAAATATAACATTACTCCTAAAGGATGTGTCATTATGCCTAAACCAGCCTCTTGGCTTTTTCAAAGGATCATCACATCATTATATAAGGAAGCCTATAGGCTTGTACAGCATCAATATATATAAGACTTGCTTATTGGCTTTGTCAAGAGGTTACATAATTAATAAAATGATAAACACATTAAGTTTTATTATTAAGACCAACAAAATCAATAACCAGGAGGGAGAATGGAATCCTGATAGAACCTACCTGCTGTTGCTGTAAGTTGAGGGACTAACATGAAAGACAGTACTTACCTCCTACCTGGGTGGCTCCAGGCTATACTCCCATATGAAGACCTTGCTGTCTGAATTCAACATTTAGGTGATAAGTTGTTAAAAGGGCCTGCATGAAGATGCAGCAGGACTCTAATGGCATTTGGGAGGAGGAGGCCTCTTCTAAAAAGGAAGGTGGTTCTATAACCATGGAGGACTAGTTTGGGACCACTCGCCCTCAGATCCACTGGCAAGGGCTGTGAGCGGAAGCTGCTGGACAGAAAGAGCCCAGTAAGGAGGGTGGGCAAAGTCTGGAAAGACAAGGTGCCTGCTGAGAGGAGTTAGCAACCAGGTATGGTTCTAAGCATGAGGGTGTTGCTATTGAAACAGTGTTATAAGCACATCACTGTGGAGACCGTGCAAAATCTCCTTTACCGGGAAATGACCAATGGAGCATCAGGCAGTTATACATTCACCAGTGGTGGTCACATAAGAAGAAGCATTGTTATGTGGCAGTAGGATTTACCAATTAAGGTGAATGTGGCCCAGACCAGTCTATGCTTTTAGAGTCATTTGTGCCCTGTTGGTGTTAGTGTACTGTGACGGTTAGACATTGCTGAATTTGATGTCAAGAGTCACAAGTCCTGGGCTCATATGTCACTCACAAGCCCAGCCACTGCTCTCGCGAGAGGCACATCTCTGCCTGCATCGCTAGAGGCGTGTGTGCTGTGTGGCAGTCAAGAATCCTGGTGAGCGCATGAGGCCTGATCGAGTTTGAGGAGGACAGCACTTTGTCTCTAATAGTACTTAGAGGCATTCCTCTTATTTTATTACGTCCAGCACAGAGTGACCAGAGGAAGCGATGCAGCTCCTGCTAGGGTTAAATTGGGACTTTCTTCTCCCACGAGTCTGTCGTCACTGGAGCAAGAAGGCATGGTGTTTGGGGGCATAGCAGCTCAACTTGCTTGCGAGAAAGCTTCAACAATGTCCAGACCTGGATGTTGGAGTGGGGGTGCTTGTTATGTAGACGTGAACATTGTGAAAGAGGGTAGTAAGCTGATGTTTTCATTTTCATTTATAAACTTTATTCGATCTTTTATATAGAGATCATAAAATGACATAAAATCACTTACAAAACAGTTAAAATATAACCAGTCACAATACTTTCAGCGGATGCTTTATTGGGACCGGTCTGGAGACATCGAAGGAAGATTACCAAAGGCCTACTGGTTAATTTGCGCCTAAAAGTCATGGGAAGTCGAAAAAGTGCCAGCCTGACATTTGTCCAATTGCGATGTTAAAATAGGACATGCTGTTGGTTAATCAGTGGAGTTATTTAGTATTCATGGAGTTTATATTATTGTATTTGCCTCTTTTAAGAAATGCTCCTAGTTTCCCATTAACTGTGAGGTTAATTAGGTTGGGGAACGGTTTTTTGTTGGTGATTCTTGCATATTGACCGGTGCCATATACACCCTATTGATGATGCATTTGTTGAGTTGGTGCGTTTCCTTGTAAGTTGGCTTCTGTTGTTTGGGTACTCGTTTGTTAATGCAGTGGTGTACTGAATGTTTAGTACTGCAAGACAGGTTGGGAAGTTTATATTAACTACCCATAGGTTGTTTTGAGAGAAGTACAAGAGCCTTTACGTTCAACTCCATATGTTTTGGTATTATGGAGCAAGTTAGTATTGTGGGAAACTACAAAGGACAGGGTTTAAGCGTATGCGGTATGCGATGGCGCCTGCTGCAGGTGTGCGTTAGTATGTAGTTACAATGAATATATGACAGTACCACAGGTGGGAGCTAACCCTAAACCCCTGAAAATAGACACACGGTCAGCAAAGTAACAATGAGCCTGTGCACACGTTCATGGTGTAAAGAGAGCAATCTCTGTATCAAAATTTCACATACATTGGTGTGACAATGTTATCACAGTAGATTACACAAGAAGAACATTCAGGAGTATGAATTGTTCTTTTTTTTCTGAACGATTGCACATCCAAAACGTGTTTCGTCTGGGGAATACCCCAAGACTTCTTCAGGGCTGAAAGGATGTACAATAAGACAAAATAAGACCCTTAAACCCGATGGGTAATAGGTGCATTTATACAAGGCGACTGGTGACATGGTGAATAAGCACCCCCAGTGACAAAACCTGTGTTTACAAGATCCAATGGATCCACTTTCAAAGTCTTCAATCCCTAGTGAGTATGTCTGTGGTACTGGTAAGCATACGTATTATTTCATGATTACAGGAACAGAAAAAATGCTGGTGCCAATAAAATACATCCGTGTGCAGGATCATGGTGACAACAACTGGAGGGAGAGAGTGACAAAGAGGCAAACGGGGAAGGAAGTGAAAGGAAAGAAAAGAAAGGGATGGTTCTTGCGGATGCGCTGCGAGGATAGGACAGACCCAGTAGGTCAAGGAAGAGGGGTAAGGGTGGGGAGTAAGAAGCAGAAGGGGGGCTCAGGTGCGAGGAGGGTGTAGCGTTCTAATCTAGGATCCTGATCGATACTGTGACCTTATGCCCCTATTCAGCTATAAATCCATTTATTCCCTATATTGGCATAACCGATCAAATGCAATATTCAGAAACTCATCTCTGGCCTCACACGAACAGAGCCACATTTCAGAATAGCTTTCTCTGCCACTTCCTTTGCAACGAATTAGTGCAATGACATAGCAGAAGTCACTATCTGAGATTCCTAGATTAACACTCCGAGTTCTTCAACAAGATAAAAACTCAGCAAACCTGGAAATCCCCGCTTGCTGTGTTTTGATTAGTAATAGAACTCTAATGAGCACTGATAGACGATCACTTCCTAGTGACATCTTTATTGACGTCTTATGTCCAGCAAACTTACGTCAACCAAGGCACCTTTCAGGTATAAATACTACCAACGTTGCCTTAAGCAATGTTCTGTTGCCCGTCACCTGAAGCTGCTGTTATGTTGATGATATCATAGCTGCAATCGCTACTGCTATCGCTGCTAACTAGCGAACGATGGTGTGGTGAACTTAGGAGCTGAACAGCCGTCCCCTGCAAGAGCCTAGCAGATGCAAGCTGCCCGCGGACGCTGGCCCTCCTCCTCCTCCTCCTCGACGCGCTGAGATGAGACGCTGTCTTTCTCCTGCAGAGAAATCCAGCTCCGGCGTTTCTAGTCTACCCTTGCGGGTGACTGGGATAACGAGCCCTGAGGGAGATACCAGACCTCCATCATTCTATTCCAGAGGTATGGTGTTGACTAAACCCTTAGAGAGAATTCTTGAAGCAAACCTTGGCAAAACCAACTTAACTTAAAGCTACTTACTTACTCCCCTCCCAAGTATTAGGCTTAGGTCAGGTACACTGGGGTAGGCGTAGTTAGAAGCACCAGTTGAGTATTGTAGCCTAATGTATATATGAATGTATATATGTTTTATTCATTTTAAACCATTGTATGGCTAAGAAACCATATCAATGCTTTTACAGTATTATTTCGCAATACTTATCTTACTGTACGTACTTTTTATAATAACAAGTCTTGCAATTGTGGCAATTCATTTCTCTTGTACGAGAAGAAAGACTGTTCAATAAATGTTACCCTTTATTGACAACGCCCGTCTCTCTATTCTCTACATATTGTGAAAGTAATCTGCACCAACCTGACTGAGTAAAATAACTGTCTATTGTTTCACACGACCCTAGAGATTGACTCTTGATCTGAGGAGCAAAGTTGTCATGTTGCACGGTTGTTGGAAAACTGAATCCCTTCTTGGCTGTGCCAGGGAAGCTGATCACTTCCTATTCAGTCAAGAAAGTTTCCAGTGACCTCTGAGCTAGTTGGTAACAACCCCAATTAAGTTTAGCATAGTCAGTAGAGGCCTGGAAGATCCGCACTTCTACGTCGATACTACTGTTTATGTTATTCCAATGCGCAGAGCCTATTGGGAAAATAGGAACTACACTACATGGCGCCCAACGTTTGGTAAGGCGATAAACTAACGCAAGACGTTAGAGTAACTCAGTCGTGCATTTTTCACACAGACCCCTTTCTCCCGTAAATACTCCAATAGACGTCTGAAGTGGGTGAAAGGTTAAAATCCGCCCGAACTCAGTAGGAAGAGATTCCTATGTAAAGCTCTGGTTTATTCAACGTTGAAGGATACAGTGTTCCAAAATATTGTGCACCTAATCTTTGTCTCCTTGGAGACCTACTCTGCAAAGCCTGCATTTATAAAATGTCAGACAGTGAAGAAGAAAGGGAAGCAGCTAGGCTGGCAACCCTATTAATAGAGGAAGACACGAGTCTCCTACAGACTGAACCGGATGCAATTATCATCCCGGTACATTTAAGAAAATCTATAACGTTAAAACTTATAGAAAACGGACTGACACCACAAGGTGGTACAGTAATTTTCGTGATAGGGGCACACGAATATCGGCAGACAGAGGTATTCTATTCATGGATAAACTTTCCAGCGGCAAACGCTAGAACAAAAGAGTTTCACTATTACAAAATAGAGAAACCACCGGAAGAGTACGCTCCTTTCGAGGAGACTGAAATCCCACTAAAATTCCAAGAGCACCTGCTCTGGTTTAATGGCGCCCTAAAACATAATGATCATATTACCAGGCTCGGTCCACTAGGTAGACCAGGAGCAACGTGGCCGGTTCTAGCCAGCTACACACCACATCCGGACATTGCAAAAATGTCTAGAGAAGAGCTGTTAGTACAGCTAAAAACACTTATAAAAATACATAGGCAATTAGTCCAATATGTAATGCGGACTGCAACAGTCCAAACAGCTGTTAATGTACCACAGCTGACCCCTCATCAGGGGAACACTAATAAAATTACACCACAGAACATACAGTCATGTCTTGGTAAAACACCCGTAAAACGGGAACAAATTACTTTGTGGTTAGCACAAAAAATCCCTCAAATAGAGGCAGTATTTCCGGATACTACCCCTATCGAGAAACACAGAATCTTGACAATCTGCCTTCCTATGGGAATCGCACCACACGTGGAGGACTGCGACACTTGGGGTACAGTCTTTGCTTCCATTTACACAAAAACACATGGTGTTCCGTCTATGGCGGTAATACCGGATGTGCTAAAACAGATTCAAAATGAATACGGTCCAGAGCCCGCTTTAACTCTTGGTATGAAATTACTGAAAGACTTCAAGCAGGTCTCTGCTATATTATTAGCCAATATAAAGGGAGAAGCAGCATCTGTGGCGATCCGCCAGAAGTTGAAGGAAACAGATATAACAGATCAGCCAATTGAGCTTGACAAAATCATAGAGAAATGCTATGAAGAATTAGGTAGAGACAGCTTGGGTGGAAAACCAGTTAAGCCCCAACTGCTCGAAAATCCTGAAAAATTATTTATTAAAAATAATTCAAACATTCCTAAAAAGAGCTGGGATGGAAATAAACAGTCCAGTCCCAAAGAAAAAGTTTTCCGGTCCAGAGGAAGGTCTCCTCGACGGAGGGAAAGAACTCCGACTCGAGAACACCAGTCTCCCCAGAGGGAGCCCTCTGAGAAAAGATATAACCTTAGAAATAGGGATAATTTGAAAAAACCCGATAGATATCAAAGTATTGATACACATCCCTCTCAATCTTTTTCGCAGAAATCGGAAAGAAGAGGACGGTCAGACCCAGGAGAGCACACCAAGTCCAAAGACAAGGAACCTGCTCAGAGTAAAAAATCTCAATTTCCAAAAAAGAAGGTAGCCAGTATTAGAGTAATCAACCATGCCGAAGAATACTGAGGACACAGTTGAAAAACGGGGAGTGGGCACAGACAATGCTAGACAGTGCTGCAGAAATCCGTATAGCCCGCAAGATCTTGATGAGTCATCTGGAGACAGTGGACACGAATGAATACATTCAGGTTGAAACTGCCGATACCAGACTTAGCGAGCCCCATAAAATATACGAAATAACATTGCGTATAGAGGGTGATAAGACTAGGAAAATAAAGGGTCTATTTTGGGATAAACTCTCAAAAGGCTATGATATTCTGTTAGCTGAAAAAGATTGGCCCCCAGAGTTTGTCAGGGAGTGCCCTCGTGGCGAAGAAATGATTATGCCTGCCTTCTCGAATCACATTCCGATTCACAAAAAATATACTTATGCAAGGAAATGGGCAGTAGCCCAGGCACCGTCATTATATAAAAATCATGTAGGATGGGATGAGGACCCTCCTCCCCACAATATCCAGTTAAAAAGTGAACCAACTGCCCAACGGCAGTATTTCATTAAGCAAGAAGCTAAAAAACAAGTCAGGGAGATCTTAGATCAACTTGAATACCAGGGGGTGATTGAAACATGCACCTCTCAAATGAACAATCCTTTGTTTCCTGTCTCCAAGCCAGACAATTCATATGGTCTAGTTTTGGACTACAGACACCTTAATGCATGTTGCAAAACATTTGCAGTACAAAACTCGCATAGTGCAGCCCTAATGAATAACATAGTTAGGAAAAAATATAAAACGACATTAGACATATCTAATGGTTTCTTTTGTCAAAACATTGCACCAGAAAGCAGATACTTAACCGCTTTCTCAGCATTTGGGTCGCAGAAAAATTTCTGTCGACTCCCACAGGGGTTCAAGAACAGCCCAGGACTATTCTCAGCTAGGGTAACAGAGTTACTACAAATGTATGATGATGAGGCATTATCTTACGTAGATGATATCTATCTCACAGACGACGACTTGGATACTCACTTGAAAAGAGTGAACACCATTATACTTGGGTTCGCAGCAGAGGGTTACAAATTCAACTTTAAAAAGTCTCGAATTGCCCATCTGACAGTATTATTTTTAGGATATGAATTATCAAGTGAAGGAAAAAGCCTAGCGGACAACTTCTTAGAGAAGTGCGCAGTACTCCAAGCTCCAAAAACGCTGAAGAATTTACAATCCATACTAGGTTTTCTGAATTTCGGAAGAACTTACATTATAAATTACGCAGAGAGGGTTAAACCACTCTACGAACTAATAAAACCTGATTTTAAACAAATCATTTGGACTCAAAAACACACAGAAATTTTGAGATCACTGCAAACAGACATGTTAGCTGAAACAAAATTAGATACACGTGACAACACACGCGATCTTGTAATCCTAGTCATCCCAGGAAGATGCGGATTCACGTGCCTGACCTCTAATGAGGGAGAAAAGGTACCAATTTCAATTAAATCTCACTTGTACACACAAGCAGAAAAAACATTCAGTCACACAGAAAGAACTGTGAAAGCAGTGCAAATTGCATTAGCAAATGAACGAGAACTAGCACACGACAAACGGATTAATATCCTCACAGCGGAATCCGCCTTCGAGGCGCTATTCAGCCCAGTAAACCTGCCTACAGTGTCACTGGATCCGAAATGGATACAGTGTGTAGATTCTCTAGGAGCAGAAGGGACGTGAAATACTATTTCGCCCCGCAATTCGAAGAACTGAATGATTTAGAATATGAAGAAGAATATCCTCTGCCAATCAAACTTCTGCCTCTCCCACAGTACGCCTGTATAATCTATACAGATAGATTTGTACAACATTTCAACGTAGAGAGCAAATCCTACGATGCAGCCTGTGCGATTATTAAAGGTCGTTGGCTGTGCGGTAAATTCAGACCGAAAGTAACAAAAACTGAATCAGTAAGAAACTGTTCGGCTCAGAGAGCTGAAATCAGGTCTTTAAAGATGGCGCTTGAAAATGCAGAACGTGAATTCCGGACACTAATCGTGTGCGATTCTCATTTTTGCGTCAACTCTTACAATAATAAACTGCAGAGTTGGATTGAAAACGATTACAAAGATGACACAGGTGCCACAATAAAGCATAAATTGCTCTGGAAACAGGTAGCTCTTTTACAGAAAGAACTACAAAAGACTCACGTGATACACGCACAGAGTCTTCAACGTGATGGCGTTCACGTTGCAGGGAATTCATTGGCTAATACAGCCACAGCGGAAGCAACTAAACCGGCTTCCGTAGCCACAAAAAAGCGTACAGAAAAATACATAGACGGGGAAACCATGCTTGCAGTAAAAACGACCGTAAAAGGCGACTGTGCAGCACTGCCCGTGAACTATCCACCCAATTATGCATACGTAATCGATGCAAACTCCGTTCCTTTTGCTCGAATCCCTGGAGTGGGGGATTGGGTAATTCCAAACACGAACCGGAGAATATTATTAATAGCAGACGCACACATGGGTGAAGGTCCAAGGCACATTCAGATGAGGGAATCTCTGACTGAATTGCAATCAGTATACTGGTGGCCGGGGATGAGCGTGCAACATCAGATATATGTAAAGAACTGTCCGGACTGTGACAGGGATCGCAGTAATGAACCGGTCCTGCCTGTTGCACAGTTACCATTTATAGACAGGGTAATGATGTCCGCAAGCCATTCAGCGTCCTATTAATCAGTTAAGACTAAAAAACACTTAAAAAATGTGGCCTCGGGGGGGTGGCTAGCAGCCAAGCATGGCGGCCGCATAGTGTGAGAGCTCCCGAGGGCACTGCAGCCTTTCAACAAATCCGTCACATCTATCCGCCACCAAGCGCGCCTGAAGCGGCGGCGTTCGAGTCCGGGACACAAGCGGTGTCACCGGTCCAAGTTTCGAGACAATCGGAGCACCGGAGCCTGAGCTGCATCGTGTGGCGAGTTGGGGCCTACAACCAGGGGTGAAGCACCGGCCTCGCGTGAAATCCGGACCCCGGCGGAAGTGCGGCAGAGCCGGCCGGAAAAGTGATCGCGCCCCGGTGCATGTCGGAAAGATCAGACCAAGCCTACAGCTACTGGCGGAGTCCTCCGGTGGCAATCGGGCTGCCACGAACACCAAGCAGGACCTGAACAGTACGAAGGTCAGTGCAACCCCGGCCTGGGCCGCGCGGAACGGGGACAACACCCTACAACGACCCCCCCAAAGAGAACATAGCTGGCGCAGCAACACTACAGGGGGCAATGGCGGTCGCCGCACAGGAGCGAGGGAGCAGTGGGCCCGCACGGTGAGCCAGAACAGGAGCCAGGTGGACGGTGCCCCGGGGGGACGACGCAACACCGGACATACACGCGGGACCACAGGGGGAACCCCCAGGCCCGCTACCAGCAGCGTCGACACAACAGAAGTACCCCAACACGCGACGGCCGGTCCAGTGCACGAGACACGGTGCAGTGTAGAACAGCGAGGGGGGGAACACAGTGCCCGCTCCATCCCGGAGAGAGGCTACCGAGGGCAAAGACACGATACGCATCAGCGGCTCCTAGGCTCTCACACCAACATCCAGTGAGACCCACTGCTACCTGGCTGATTCCGCCTATCAGAGACTTCAATCGACCCACAGGCAGCGGTCACCTGGGGCATATCTCTGGCACTCGCAGGCCCCAGCACCATGGCGGGAAAAGGCCTCAGGAGCGGATCCACGCAAGCCAAACTGGATAAATTCGCATATGGACACCAAGGGCAACAGCAAACTACAGGGCGACCCTCCACAGGCCATGCCCAGGAAGCAGAAAAGTCGACGAAAATTACACTAGAGGACATCATGAAAACGCTCTCAGAAGTTAAAACCACAGTGGGCGCCATCTCCTCAGAAGTATCTCTGCTGCGAGCGGACTTTCACAAAATGGCGGAGAGGGTGTCGCAGGTGGAAGTGGTCACGAAATCGCTCGTAGAAGACACCTCAGAGCTCCAATTGGCCATGGAAAAGATGCAAAAAGTCACCAAACTCCTGCATGACAAGCTGGACGACCAGGAAGGGCGTTCACGCCGTAACAACGTACGTATCCTTGGGCTTCCAGAGACGGAGGGGAAGGGGGCCATGGACCTCTATGTTGAAGACCTCATCAAGAACAAGCTCCAGCCCAAGGGCCTGTCGCACTTCTTTTCGGTGGAGAGGGCGCACAGATTCCCGGGGGGCCCACCCAAGACGGGGGCGGCTCCGAGACCGGTGCTAGCCCGGCTCTTCAACTTCAGGGACAGGGACGCAATATTGCAGGCGGCGAGGAATTCACCACCAGTGCGGATTCAAAATGCCACCTTAGCGTTCTTCCCGGACTACACGGCAGAGGTGGCCAGGCGACGCAAGTCCTTCACGGAGGTTAAGAAAGCACTGCGCGACAGAGAACTGCCGTATTCCATGATGTTCCCAGCTAAACTGCGGATAGTGGCCGAGGGGAAGACCTGGTTTTTTGACACGCCAGAGGTGGCTCAAGAATGGCTGGAGGGCTGGCGACCAGCGGGGCGACGGCACCGCTCACAGCAAGACCAGCAGCGACACCGTGCTGACCAGACACCGCCCAGTCAGTCCTCCCACCGACCACACCAGGGAGGCGAAACAGAAATAGAATCGGACCTTGAGAGAGATCCACTGGACTCTGGACAAGTGGCTCCGGTGTAACATTTAACTGCTTTATTTTTCAAGACTGTGTGGGCCGCGAGACCGTGGCTCGGACGTAGCTGAGTAGGGTGGGCACAGGCAGTGCCCGGAGGGGACTCACCAACCCTACGAGCAAGTAAGATGTATAGGGGAGGGCTGAAGCACTCTGCACAGTTGGGGAAGCGGGCGGGAGTTTGTCCGTGGAGCAGGGTAGCAGGGAGGGGGGATGGGTTTGAAGTTTATTTGTTGAAATGTTTACTCTTGTTTGTAGTCATCGTTCACCATCTACACAGCAGTATCACCCTGACATTAGCACGTCTCCTACACAGCACGACACTAGTCGACGCATGGGCTATGCCGCAGCACACGTTGTGTGCAAGACTCCTTCATCAGCCTAATGGCCAGGCCACCTAATCACACGCCCGCCGAGGGCCCCTCCACGGCCGGGAAGATTCCCCCACTGCGCATACTGACATGGAATGTCCGGGGCCTGGGTGACAAAATCAAGAGAGGCTTGGTCCTTCAGGCCGTAAAGCGGCAAAACCCGGATGTGGTCCTCCTACAGGAAACCCACCTCACGGGATCCACCTGCAAAGCCCTAGACAGACGTGGGTACACAATGGTAGTCCACGCCGACTTCACTACTGGCTCCAGGGGTACGGGCATACTGGTGAGAAGATCTTCCCCCCTTATGGTATCCAGCCACGTGGCAGACGACCAGGGTCGCTATGCCGCAATCCACGGCCAGTGGGAGGGCAGGGCCCTGAATGTGATTTCAGTATATATTCCCCCAGCCCTACACTCGGTGGCCTTACCAGCACTAGGCAAATTCCTTCTTGGTCTCCCTGATGGCGACATGATTGTCGGGGGGGACTTTAACGCAGTCATGGATCCACTTAAGGACACTTTTCCCACCAGAACCAGACCGCGAGGTACTACACCACTGTCAGACTTTGCGGAAGCCCTAGGCCTTGTAGACCTCGGGCGGGAACTACACACAGAGGCCACCCACTACACTTACTACTCAGCGGTACATAACAGCTTATCTCGTATAGACTACTTCATGACACTGGGTTTGGGACTGGTTATGGTGGAAAGGGTGGACACACTACCCAGGGGGGTCTCGGATCACTCTCCAATCGTCCTATCGCTGACCACCGGAGGGAAACGGAATGCCCGACTATACCCAATCTACCCCAATTTCCTGAAAATCCCCAAGATTCGAAAGAAACTCAAACTGGCGACGTCACTGTATTTTGCTGAGAACACGGGCACAGTAGAGTCGCCCTCCATCCTATGGGAGGCGTACAAAACTGTCCTCAGGGGGGCGGCCATTGCGGCGATTACGGGACACAAACGGGACTCACGGAAGGAACTCACGGACCTGGAACTTGCACTGGATACGGCCAATAACGCTCATATGACAGACCCCTCCCCGACCGCGACACACACACTCATGCTCCGGCAACAACAATACCTAGCCCACCTCAAAACGACAGAGAAGGGATACATCGCGAACACAGGGGGAACCCCCAGGCCCGCTACCAGCAGCGTCGACACAACAGAAGTACCCCAACACGCGACGGCCGGTCCAGTGCACGAGACACGGTGCAGTGTAGAACAGCGAGGGGGGGAACACAGTGCCCGCTCCATCCCGGAGAGAGGCTACCGAGGGCAAAGACACGATACGCATCAGCGGCTCCTAGGCTCTCACACCAACATCCAGTGAGACCCACTGCTACCTGGCTGATTCCGCCTATCAGAGACTTCAATCGACCCACAGGCAGCGGTCACCTGGGGCATATCTCTGGCACTCGCAGGCCCCAGCACCATGGCGGGAAAAGGCCTCAGGAGCGGATCCACGCAAGCCAAACTGGATAAATTCGCATATGGACACCAAGGGCAACAGCAAACTACAGGGCGACCCTCCACAGGCCATGCCCAGGAAGCAGAAAAGTCGACGAAAATTACACTAGAGGACATCATGAAAACGCTCTCAGAAGTTAAAACCACAGTGGGCGCCATCTCCTCAGAAGTATCTCTGCTGCGAGCGGACTTTCACAAAATGGCGGAGAGGGTGTCGCAGGTGGAAGTGGTCACGAAATCGCTCGAAGAAGACACCTCAGAGCTCCAATTGGCCATGGAAAAGATGCAAAAAGTCACCAAACTCCTGCATGACAAGCTGGACGACCAGGAAGGGCGTTCACGCCGTAACAACGTACGTATCCTTGGGCTTCCAGAGACGGAGGGGAAGGGGACCATGGACCTCTATGTTGAAGACCTCATCAAGAACAAGCTCCAGCCCAAGGGCCTGTCGCACTTCTTTTCGGTGGAGAGGGCGCACAGAGTCCCGGGGGGCCCACCCAAGACGGGGGCGGCTCCGAGACCGGTGCTAGCCCGGCTCTTCAACTTCAGGGACAGGGACGCAATATTGCAGGCGGCGAGGAATTCACCACCAGTGCGGATTCAAAATGCCACCTTAGCGTTCTTCCCGGACTACACGGCAGAGGTGGCCAGGCGACGCAAGTCCTTCACGGAGGTTAAGAAAGCACTGCGCGACAGAGAACTGCCGTATTCCATGATGTTCCCAGCTAAACTGCGGATAGTGGCCGAGGGGAAGACCTGGTTTTTTGACACGCCAGAGGTGGCTCAAGAATGGCTGGAGGGCTGGCGACCAGCGGGGCGACGGCACCGCTCACAGCAAGACCAGCAGCGACACCGTGCTGACCAGACACCGCCCAGTCAGTCCTCCCACCGACCACACCAGGGAGGCGAAACAGAAATAGAATCGGACCTTGAGAGAGATCCACTGGACTCTGGACAAGTGGCTCCGGTGTAACATTTAACTGCTTTATTTTTCAAGACTGTGTGGGCCGCGAGACCGTGGCTCGGACGTAGCTGAGTAGGGTGGGCACAGGCAGTGCCCGGAGGGGACTCACCAACCCTACGAGCAAGTAAGATGTATAGGGGAGGGCTGAAGCACTCTGCACAGTTGGGGAAGCGGGCGGGAGTTTGTCCGTGGAGCAGGGTAGCAGGGAGGGGGGATGGGTTTGAAGTTTATTTGTTGAAATGTTTACTCTTGTTTGTAGTCATCGTTCACCATCTACACAGCAGTATCACCCTGACATTAGCACGTCTCCTACACAGCACGACACTAGTCGACGCATGGGCTATGCCGCAGCACACGTTGTGTGCAAGACTCCTTCATCAGCCTAATGGCCAGGCCACCTAATCACACGCCCGCCGAGGGCCCCTCCACGGCCGGGAAGATTCCCCCACTGCGCATACTGACATGGAATGTCCGGGGCCTGGGTGACAAAATCAAGAGAGGCTTGGTCCTTCAGGCCGTAAAGCGGCAAAACCCGGATGTGGTCCTCCTACAGGAAACCCACCTCACGGGATCCACCTGCAAAGCCCTAGACAGACGTGGGTACACAATGGTAGTCCACGCCGACTTCACTACTGGCTCCAGGGGTACGGGCATACTGGTGAGAAGATCTTCCCCCCTTATGGTATCCAGCCACGTGGCAGACGACCAGGGTCGCTATGCCGCAATCCACGGCCAGTGGGAGGGCAGGGCCCTGAATGTGATTTCAGTATATATTCCCCCAGCCCTACACTCGGTGGCCTTACCAGCACTAGGCAAATTCCTTCTTGGTCTCCCTGATGGCGACATGATTGTCGGGGGGGACTTTAACGCAGTCATGGATCCACTTAAGGACACTTTTCCCACCAGAACCAGACCGCGAGGTACTACACCACTGTCAGACTTTGCGGAAGCCCTAGGCCTTGTAGACCTCGGGCGGGAACTACACACAGAGGCCACCCACTACACTTACTACTCAGCGGTACATAACAGCTTATCTCGTATAGACTACTTCATGACACTGGGTTTGGGACTGGTTATGGTGGAAAGGGTGGACACACTACCCAGGGGGGTCTCGGATCACTCTCCAATCGTCCTATCGCTGACCACCGGAGGGAAACGGAATGCCCGACTATACCCAATCTACCCCAATTTCCTGAAAATCCCCAAGATTCGAAAGAAACTCAAACTGGCGACGTCACTGTATTTTGCTGAGAACACGGGCACAGTAGAGTCGCCCTCCATCCTATGGGAGGCGTACAAAACTGTCCTCAGGGGGGCGGCCATTGCGGCGATTACGGGACACAAACGGGACTCACGGAAGGAACTCACGGACCTGGAACTTGCACTGGATACGGCCAATAACGCTCATATGACAGACCCCTCCCCGACCGCGACACACACACTCATGCTCCGGCAACAACAATACCTAGCCCACCTCAAAACGACAGAGAAGGGATACATCGCGAACACAGGGGGAACCCCCAGGCCCGCTACCAGCAGCGTCGACACAACAGAAGTACCCCAACACGCGACGGCCGGTCCAGTGCACGAGACACGGTGCAGTGTAGAACAGCGAGGGGGGGAACACAGTGCCCGCTCCATCCCGGAGAGAGGCTACCGAGGGCAAAGACACGATACGCATCAGCGGCTCCTAGGCTCTCACACCAACATCCAGTGAGACCCACTGCTACCTGGCTGATTCCGCCTATCAGAGACTTCAATCGACCCACAGGCAGCGGTCACCTGGGGCATATCTCTGGCACTCGCAGGCCCCAGCACCATGGCGGGAAAAGGCCTCAGGAGCGGATCCACGCAAGCCAAACTGGATAAATTCGCATATGGACACCAAGGGCAACAGCAAACTACAGGGCGACCCTCCACAGGCCATGCCCAGGAAGCAGAAAAGTCGACGAAAATTACACTAGAGGACATCATGAAAACGCTCTCAGAAGTTAAAACCACAGTGGGCGCCATCTCCTCAGAAGTATCTCTGCTGCGAGCGGACTTTCACAAAATGGCGGAGAGGGTGTCGCAGGTGGAAGTGGTCACGAAATCGCTCGAAGAAGACACCTCAGAGCTCCAATTGGCCATGGAAAAGATGCAAAAAGTCACCAAACTCCTGCATGACAAGCTGGACGACCAGGAAGGGCGTTCACGCCGTAACAACGTACGTATCCTTGGGCTTCCAGAGACGGAGGGGAAGGGGACCATGGACCTCTATGTTGAAGACCTCATCAAGAACAAGCTCCAGCCCAAGGGCCTGTCGCACTTCTTTTCGGTGGAGAGGGCGCACAGAGTCCCGGGGGGCCCACCCAAGACGGGGGCGGCTCCGAGACCGGTGCTAGCCCGGCTCTTCAACTTCAGGGACAGGGACGCAATATTGCAGGCGGCGAGGAATTCACCACCAGTGCGGATTCAAAATGCCACCTTAGCGTTCTTCCCGGACTACACGGCAGAGGTGGCCAGGCGACGCAAGTCCTTCACGGAGGTTAAGAAAGCACTGCGCGACAGAGAACTGCCGTATTCCATGATGTTCCCAGCTAAACTGCGGATAGTGGCCGAGGGGAAGACCTGGTTTTTTGACACGCCAGAGGTGGCTCAAGAATGGCTGGAGGGCTGGCGACCAGCGGGGCGACGGCACCGCTCACAGCAAGACCAGCAGCGACACCGTGCTGACCAGACACCGCCCAGTCAGTCCTCCCACCGACCACACCAGGGAGGCGAAACAGAAATAGAATCGGACCTTGAGAGAGATCCACTGGACTCTGGACAAGTGGCTCCGGTGTAACATTTAACTGCTTTATTTTTCAAGACTGTGTGGGCCGCGAGACCGTGGCTCGGACGTAGCTGAGTAGGGTGGGCACAGGCAGTGCCCGGAGGGGACTCACCAACCCTACGAGCAAGTAAGATGTATAGGGGAGGGCTGAAGCACTCTGCACAGTTGGGGAAGCGGGCGGGAGTTTGTCCGTGGAGCAGGGTAGCAGGGAGGGGGGATGGGTTTGAAGTTTATTTGTTGAAATGTTTACTCTTGTTTGTAGTCATCGTTCACCATCTACACAGCAGTATCACCCTGACATTAGCACGTCTCCTACACAGCACGACACTAGTCGACGCATGGGCTATGCCGCAGCACACGTTGTGTGCAAGACTCCTTCATCAGCCTAATGGCCAGGCCACCTAATCACACGCCCGCCGAGGGCCCCTCCACGGCCGGGAAGATTCCCCCACTGCGCATACTGACATGGAATGTCCGGGGCCTGGGTGACAAAATCAAGAGAGGCTTGGTCCTTCAGGCCGTAAAGCGGCAAAACCCGGATGTGGTCCTCCTACAGGAAACCCACCTCACGGGATCCACCTGCAAAGCCCTAGACAGACGTGGGTACACAATGGTAGTCCACGCCGACTTCACTACTGGCTCCAGGGGTACGGGCATACTGGTGAGAAGATCTTCCCCCCTTATGGTATCCAGCCACGTGGCAGACGACTAGGGTCGCTATGCCGCAATCCACGGCCAGTGGGAGGGCAGGGCCCTGAATGTGATTTCAGTATATATTCCCCCAGCCCTACACTCGGTGGCCTTACCAGCACTAGGCAAATTCCTTCTTGGTCTCCCTGATGGCGACATGATTGTCGGGGGGGACTTTAACGCAGTCATGGATCCACTTAAGGACACTTTTCCCACCAGAACCAGACCGCGAGGTACTACACCACTGTCAGACTTTGCGGAAGCCCTAGGCCTTGTAGACCTCGGGCGGGAACTACACACAGAGGCCACCCACTACACTTACTACTCAGCGGTACATAACAGCTTATCTCGTATAGACTACTTCATGACACTGGGTTTGGGACTGGATATGGTGGAAAGGGTGAACACACTACCCAGGGGGGTCTCGGATCACTCTCCAATCGTCCTATCGCTGACCACCGGAGGGAAACGGAATGCCCGACTATACCCAATCTACCCCAATTTCCTGAAAATCCCCAAGATTCGAAAGAAACTCAAACTGGCGACGTCACTGTATTTTGCTGAGAACACGGGCACAGTAGAGTCGTCCTCCATCCTATGGGAGGCGTACAAAACTGTCCTCAGGGGGGCGGCCATTGCGGCGATTACGGGACACAAACGGGACTCACGGAAGGAACTCACGGACCTGGAACTTGCACTGGATACGGCCAATAACGCTCATTTGACAGACCCCTCCCCGACCGCGACACACACACTCATGCTCCGGCAACAACAATACCTAGCCCACCTCAAAACGACAGAGAAGGGATACATCGCGAACACAGGGGGAACCCCCAGGCCCGCTACCAGCAGCGTCGACACAACAGAAGTACCCCAACACGCGACGGCCGGTCCAGTGCACGAGACACGGTGCAGTGTAGAACAGCGAGGGGGGGAACACAGTGCCCGCTCCATCCCGGAGAGAGGCTACCGAGGGCAAAGACACGATACGCATCAGCGGCTCCTAGGCTCTCACACCAACATCCAGTGAGACCCACTGCTACCTGGCTGATTCCGCCTATCAGAGACTTCAATCGACCCACAGGCAGCGGTCACCTGGGGCATATCTCTGGCACTCGCAGGCCCCAGCACCATGGCGGGAAAAGGCCTCAGGAGCGGATCCACGCAAGCCAAACTGGATAAATTCGCATATGGACACCAAGGGCAACAGCAAACTACAGGGCGACCCTCCACAGGCCATGCCCAGGAAGCAGAAAAGTCGACGAAAATTACACTAGAGGACATCATGAAAACGCTCTCAGAAGTTAAAACCACAGTGGGCGCCATCTCCTCAGAAGTATCTCTGCTGCGAGCGGACTTTCACAAAATGGCGGAGAGGGTGTCGCAGGTGGAAGTGGTCACGAAATCGCTCGTAGAAGACACCTCAGAGCTCCAATTGGCCATGGAAAAGATGCAAAAAGTCACCAAACTCCTGCATGACAAGCTGGACGACCAGGAAGGGCGTTCACGCCGTAACAACGTACGTATCCTTGGGCTTCCAGAGACGGAGGGGAAGGGGGCCATGGACCTCTATGTTGAAGACCTCATCAAGAACAAGCTCCAGCCCAAGGGCCTGTCGCACTTCTTTTCGGTGGAGAGGGCGCACAGAGTCCCGGGGGGCCCACCCAAGACGGGGGCGGCTCCGAGACCGGTGCTAGCCCGGCTCTTCAACTTCAGGGACAGGGACGCAATATTGCAGGCGGCGAGGAATTCACCACCAGTGCGGATTCAAAATGCCACCTTAGCGTTCTTCCCGGACTACACGGCAGAGGTGGCCAGGCGACGCAAGTCCTTCACGGAGGTTAAGAAAGCACTGCGCGACAGAGAACTGCCGTATTCCATGATGTTCCCAGCTAAACTGCGGATAGTGGCCGAGGGGAAGACCTGGTTTTTTGACACGCCAGAGGTGGCTCAAGAATGGCTGGAGGGCTGGCGACCAGCGGGGCGACGGCACCGCTCACAGCAAGACCAGCAGCGACACCGTGCTGACCAGACACCGCCCAGTCAGTCCTCCCACCGACCACACCAGGGAGGCGAAACAGAAATAGAATCGGACCTTGAGAGAGATCCACTGGACTCTGGACAAGTGGCTCCGGTGTAACATTTAACTGCTTTATTTTTCAAGACTGTGTGGGCCGCGAGACCGTGGCTCGGACGTAGCTGAGTAGGGTGGGCACAGGCAGTGCCCGGAGGGGACTCACCAACCCTACGAGCAAGTAAGATGTATAGGGGAGGGCTGAAGCACTCTGCACAGTTGGGGAAGCGGGTGGGAGTTTGTCCGTGCAGCAGGGTAGCAGGGAGGGGGGATGGGTTTGAAGTTTATTTGTTGAAATGTTTACTCTTGTTTGTAGTCATCGTTCACCATCTACACAGCAGTATCACCCTGACATTAGCACGTCTCCTACACAGCACGACACTAGTCGACGCATGGGCTATGCCGCAGCACACGTTGTGTGCAAGACTCCTTCATCAGCCTAATGGCCAGGCCACCTAATCACACGCCCGCCGAGGGCCCCTCCACGGCCGGGAAGATTCCCCCACTGCGCATACTGACATGGAATGTCCGGGGCCTGGGTGACAAAATCAAGAGAGGCTTGGTCCTTCAGGCCGTAAAGCGGCAAAACCCGGATGTGGTCCTCCTACAGGAAACCCACCTCACGGGATCCACCTGCAAAGCCCTAGACAGACGTGGGTACACAATGGTAGTCCACGCCGACTTCACTACTGGCTCCAGGGGTACGGGCATACTGGTGAGAAGATCTTCCCCCCTTATGGTATCCAGCCACGTGGCAGACGACTAGGGTCGCTATGCCGCAATCCACGGCCAGTGGGAGGGCAGGGCCCTGAATGTGATTTCAGTATATATTCCCCCAGCCCTACACTCGGTGGCCTTACCAGCACTAGGCAAATTCCTTCTTGGTCTCCCTGATGGCGACATGATTGTCGGGGGGGACTTTAACGCAATCATGGATCCACTTAAGGACACTTTTCCCACCAGAACCAGACCGCGAGGTACTACACCACTGTCAGACTTTGCGGAAGCCCTAGGCCTTGTAGACCTCGGGCGGGAACTACACAAAGAGGCCACCCACTACACTTACTACTCAGCGGTACATAACAGCTTATCTCGTATAGACTACTTCATGACACTGGGTTTGGGACTGGATATGGTGGAAAGGGTGGACACACTACCCAGGGGGGTCTCGGATCACTCTCCAATCGTCCTATCGCTGACCACCGGAGGGAAACGGAATGCCCGACTATACCCAATCTACCCCAATTTCCTGAAAATCCCCAAGATTCGAAAGAAACTCAAACTGGCGACGTCACTGTATTTTGCTGAGAACACGGGCACAGTAGAGTCGCCCTCCATCCTATGGGAGGCGTACAAAACTGTCCTCAGGGGGGCGTCCATTGCGGCGATTACGGGACACAAACGGGACTCACGGAAGGAACTCACGGACCTGGAACTTGCACTGGATACGGCCAATAACGCTCATATGACAGACCCCTCCCCGACCGCGACACACACACTCATGCTCCGGCAACAACAATACCTAGCCCACCTCAAAACGACAGAGAAGGGATACATCGCGAACACTAGACATAGAATCTATGATGTGGGCGACAAAGCGGGACGTATGCTAGCGTGGCTGGACAAGAGAGGGAATGGAGTGAGAGGTATCCATAGGCTCAACACGGAGGATGGGCGGACACTGGTACACCCGGAAGACGTAGTAGGCGAACTAGCTCGACACTATCAGAAAATCTATACACCGGGACGGAGGGTCACACAACAAATGGCAACGGCAACGCTCGCAGACATTACCATCCCCAGCATTACACAAGAAGATAGCGACGCCCTAGAACTAGACCCGACGGGGGAAGAAATCCAGCTAGCGATCATGGCGTTACAGTCAGGTAAAGCACTGGGCCCTAATGGGATACCGGTAGAGTGGTATAAGTCCGTGGCTGCAGACCTCAGCGCCCCATTGCTGGCCATGTATTTAGAGAGTAGGGACAGACTAGAGCTGCCACTGGATCAACGCACAGCAACGATTGTAGCAATACCCAAGCCCGGAAAACCACCGACAGAATGCACCTCATACCGCCCGATATCATTACTAAACATCGAGGCCAAAATACTAGCTAAACTTCTAGCTACCCGATTGCTGCCCCATCTCAGTACTCTAATCCACCCTGACCAGTCGGGCTTCATGCCCCACCGGAGCACGGCGTTGAATCTTAGACGAGTCCACGGAGTGTTGGCCCGTGCACACCTCCTCACGGAACAGGCGGTAATCCTCTCCCTCGACGCCAAAATGGCGTTCGACTTAGTAGAATGGGAATACCTCTTCATGGTGCTGGAACGCATGGGTTTTGGGCCAAAATACATACGGTGGATACGGCTGCTTTACACAAAACCCGTGGCACAAGTGGTGGCCAATGGCCACACGTCGCCGAGATTCCCACTGGGCAGGGGGACCAGACAGGGCTTCCCCCTGTCCCCCCTGCTCTTCGCGCTCGTACTTGAACCCTTGGCCATCCAAATCAGATCGACACCTCTATTCGCGGGCATCAAATGGGAGGAGGGGTGGGAGGACAAAGTCTCGCTATACGCGGACGATATGCTCATATACATGACCGCGCCCGAGACCGGCATCCCAGCCCTACTAGACCTTTGTGACACGCATGGGCGCACATCGGGTTACACACTCAACTGGTCGAAATCCACCATATACACTTTAAAAGGCCCAGAGCCAAGACTGCAGGGGAACTGTCCAATGCTTAAGACATCGGCCTCTTTCAAGTACCTAGGTATTGTTATCGCGAGCGGGGAAGCAGACTTTTTCGTGAACAACCTAAAACCACCCATGGATCGCCTGCGAGCGGATGTTAGGCACTGGGCGGCCCTCCCCCTGACCCTACTGGGCAGGGCGGCATTGTACAAGATGATGGCCCTCCCAAGACTCCTTTACGTACTGGAAAATACTCCACACCTGGTACCACAGCGTTACTTCCAACAGATTGTGGCACTGGTCACGGTCCTGCTCTGGGACACAGGCCCGGCGCGCATAGCATATGACAAGCTGGTAAAGAGCTGGTACGAGGGTGGCATAGCGCTCCCCAACATCCAGCTATATTACTGGGCGGCCCAACTCAAGATTATAAACTACTGGATCCACGCCCCGAAGGACGACCCGGCCTACCGGGCAGACTGGTCGCAACTTGGGACGGACTGTATGCTGTCCGTGCTGTACAACAAGTCGCAACTAAAGGACCTGATCGGTCCGACCAAGCACACGGCGGCGCTGTGGCACATGGCGCAGGCCCGTCTGGGGTGGGCAGGCCGACTCACTAAAATGACGCCCTTGTGGGACAAGAAAGCGTTGGGGAACCTGAGAGACTGTAAGGGGTTTGAGCGGTGGGACTCAATAGGCATCTCTACGATAGGAGACCTCTGGGACAATGACTCAGTATTACCATTTCCACACTTGCAACAGCAATACAACCTCGGACCCACAGAAACGTTTAGGTATGTCCAGATTAGGCATGCATTACTACAGGCAATCCCTGCCGGCACCACATTACCAGACTCCTCTCCTTTGGAAGATAGATTACTAACCGATTTCATGCTCCAAAGCGCCACCTCCCTTACATACAAAAAGCTGATCAACAATCTCAAAGACCCGACGCTAAAACTCAAAGGGAAATGGGAGGAGGAACTAGGTGAGACAGACGAATTTGAATGGAATGAGGCCCTGGCCTCCCCGAAAGAGGTGGGAATCTCTAGTAAGCTCAGACTGGTACAGCTTAAAATCTTACACCGTATCTATTACACCAGGACACTGCTGCACAAAATACAAAGAGCACCACACCCCTTCTGTTTGCGAGGCTGCGGGGAGGAAGGGACACTGTTCCACACGCTATGGGAATGCCCGCAAATACGCGAATTCTGGAGACAGGTGCTCCGATCCATCTCCCAGGCCCTCAAACTTTCCATTCTACCCGAACCACGTAAATGCCTTCTAAACATCTGGGACCCAAACGACCGTGGTAGATATGAACTGATTTGGGCGTCACTGGCATTAACAGTAGCTAAACGGGATATAGCACAGAAATGGGGGGCGCCGGAAGTGCCCACCGCCAGTAGATGGGCTAAAAACATGGACATCCTAATGGTGACAGAGAGAGCGGTCTATGTGCTTCGAGCGGCGCCCCGGAAATGGAACAAAGTATGGGCGGCATGGAACAAGTACAGAGGGGAACTTTGTGAGCCCTTGCCAGAGGGAGAGGAATCAGACTCCGAAGGGGAGGAGGAGTAACTGAACAGTTGCGGGGAGAAGGCCTCGGACATATGACACGGCTGCATGGGCGGCAATGACCTGGCCATTTAATGCACTACGAATAGCAGCGCAGGATATTACGAACTGTGGGAGACGTCCAAGGGATACGATGACACATGGTTGGGGGGGTATGTTGGGAAGTTTGTTCTTAAGGGTTAATTGGAAGGAGATGTAGCCATCACTGAAGTTGAGGGAGGGGTTATCGAGGGAACGCACTTTACGAACAAATGTCATATATTGGAAGCTTAGGCGAGACCCGTGATACAGCAGAAACTATGTCATAATTACGAGAATGTAGCCCGTAAGTTATTGCACAGATAAATTGTACGAAATGCAAGATTACCAATTGGATGTATGCAATTGTTTAACCACTATTCCTTCCTAACAATAAAGTTTTTAAAAAAAAAAAATGTGGCCTCCAGCGCTCGGCTGACGCCAGAATGGTTATAAGAAAGATCTGCGAGTCTTTATCGGCACATACGCAATTACCACGTTCCATTCTGACCAGGGTCCTGCTTTCAGCTCTCGAGCTTATAAGGAGGCCATGGCCAGCATGGGAATTGGGTTGCGGTATTCTTGTCCGTCGCACCCCAAAGGGAATAGTGTGGTAGAAAGAAAAAACCGAGACATAAAGCGATCTATAACAGCGAAGGTATTAGGTTCAGGCGCTGGGTGGGTCAAACATTTAATAAGTGTCCAGACCAGTCTTAACAATTTGCCAAGAAGATCTCTAAAAGGTTTCAGCCCATACGAACTATTGTTCGGAATTAGAATGAGAATTCAGGACTTAGATAGTCAGGTATCAGTGGTACAAGAAAAAACAACAGACTTTGACACCAAAGATCGTTTGGCTGTTTTACAGGAACTGAATGAAACAAGAAAATCCTTGAGCAACATAAAGTTAAAGCAACAGCCAGATACCACTGACGAGGCACCACAAGCAACGGCCCCAGCAAGGCCTGTCTGGATTCCAAAGATTGGGGATCTAGTCAGAGAAAAAATCGCGGTGAAGAAGGAATTTGGGCCTTCTTACAGAAAAGCAGTACCTGTCTTGGCAGTCACCAGAACAAGATCAGTAGTACTACCGCCCCTTGCTGGTCAAAAGGAGAACAGAGTCGTATCTATAGACCTGGTAAAACCACAAGCATGTGGCCTATAATCAACAGTAGGCCCAGTGGACTCCCAAGAAACAACAGAATACCCAAACTTGCAACAATCCAAGAGGTTCAAACTGAAAGACTAATCACATTCGATCAGCCTGCAGTGCACAGAGAAGGACTATGCAATAATGCCATGGAACTCGTGCCTCTTGAGACACAGATTGAAACAGTTCGTCAAGAAACACCAGTCTACAATAATGTGGCATCATAAAATGCTACTAAAAGACGGATTGAAAGAACAATCCCAACAATTGACAGACTTGCCTCTGGTTATTTCATCGACTTCGACAACTTCTCTGAAGATCAAAACGACCCCGAAGTGATGCCAGAAACAAAAAAGTATTCTAAAGAAACTACAACGGAACTCTTTCAACAAATCAAAGAATTATATCTGGATTCACCGTTGATTGAGCATTGGATTATTTCAGGGGTATTTATACTCCTACTATGCCTAATTTTAGTTTTAATTTTAGGAAAGTTTATTACAATTGAATGGACACAGCAAGTCAGAACATCAACCTAGTCCTCAAACCACACAGATCATCCCACGTGAAGAAAAGAGAGCTGTCAACAGTAAATGTCACAGCCATTCCAATACCTGGTGGGGTAGTATGGGAGAAAACTGACTATGAGATCTATGGTCCGGTCGAAATCCTGAAGTATCCGCATCAACTGAAGGTTTCCTTAAGTGACTTTGTAAAACCTAGTACATTCTCTGATGATTGGGACTTTAACAGTATTAATGACATGATGTCTGATTTAGTAATGTCAGCTAGATTCACAGAACATGATTATTTACAAGGTTCGTCTAGTTATGAACAGTTATTCTGTTTTACACATTATGGCGATCATTATTTGCATAAATCTGCACAGCCTAGAAATGTTTTTAAGTATAATCAATGGGAACATTGTGCTACACCACCTAAAAGCAGTTCTAAAACATTCTTTGAGAAATTCAAGTACTTCTCAGGGTTTAACACCAGTGATGCAGAAACGTTTTATTACAAACTATTAGATAAAACAGGAATGAAAACAATGCTGACAAACACTAAATTAATATATTCAGAAGCATTTTATGAAAAAATGATGACATTTGGTTTTGATTATTGGAAAAATAACATTGGAACAAAAACCATTTGGGGTATAAAAGATTGGCAGGTACAAGGCCTAGAAGCACTATTCAGAACCTGCATGATACCAGAACAAATGATGTTTTTAAATGACACAATTCACCAAACATCCTGTCCTGGCCTAGCTAGGATTAAAGACCTTAACAAACCGTCTATTCCAAAGCCAATACCTGAGAATGCAACAACAGATATTGAGATAGACGTAACTAAAATTTTACATTTTAACAGAACACATCCTGATTGGAAAAAGTGGTTAATCTGGCCTACTGACACAAACAACTGTCAAGATAGATTCCTGAATAAAACACAGGGGTTAAAAATGACCAGACAAGACCCAAGATACTCCCAGAGACAACATCCAGGGATAGTAACAACATACAGTGTAGGGAAACTCTGCCTCGAATGGCTAGGATCATCCACACTGGCTGAAATTAAGCAACACTTGTCTTTATTAAAAGATGGTGCTGATTTGCGCAATTTCATTCTTGGACCACGCAAACAGCGTCAAAAGCGTTTCATAGCGACCAGTATCTATGCTGCGTACAACGAGGCTTGGAAAGTCACACAAATTGAAACAGCTGAAAAAATACGAGAAATTGATCGTATTAATTTGGAAAAATCACTTTCTGTAGTGGACAATGGGTTAATGACTCTGTCCTCCAGAATATATTCGTTGGACAATATTGTATCTTCTGCCTTTGACATAATAGACAGAGACTTGCTAATGTTACAGCATGGCCAGTCACAATTACGTTCTATTGTACAATTAGGCTGGACGCTGCAAAATCTTCGTTCAGGCTATGTGCCTTGGCGTTTAATCAACACAACGTCATTGTTTTCCATTTTTAACCTTACTGATAAACAAATCAGTTTGGCACAGAAAGGAGCAGACTATACAATCCTGAGCATCGAAAAACTTGAGAGATTACCATTGACAATGTCAGAAAGTCCTGTCATTGAATGGATAATACACGGAATTATCACTATTCCGATAACAACTTTCCGATTTAAAAAGTGCCTTGAATACATACCTACTGGCCAGTATGAACGATTGGGTAAAGGATATGTAAAATCAGCATGGAAATTACCATACACACATTCATGCTATAGTGATAGCGACAAAAATGTATTTCTTAGTGGTGAAAACTGTAAACGTTCACTAAGCGGTATACTTTTGAGCCAGGGTATTAATGTACACGGAGTCTGTGAAGGAAACTCTAACAACCTTTCATGCCACCAGCTAGTCACACCTGCAACTCAGATAGAGCCCTTCTTTATGCAACTTTCGAATGGGAGTTACATTCTAAGAACGGATCACAGATGTTGTGGCCTTGTTCCAGGGAGAAGTTATCTCGTAAGCGTAACATCCATGGTCAAATGCTGTATGCAAGCATTGTTCCCGAGCGGGCCTGGAGACATAGAGACTCCCATCTGGCCTCGTCTGAATCTCTATTCTATACGAATTGATACTTTAAGCAAAATGAAGTCTGTGCTTTTGCAGACAACAGTGCCCATAACGTCATCAAAAGAGACGTATGATCTCCTAGTTGCAAGGACAGCTACGGAGGTTCATGACCTTTTATCAATAAATTGCCCCGTGCATTTCGTAGAAATGTTGAGCCAACTCCTTAACATGTCTAGTGCCACAGGCATCCCAGGCATATTTAAGACGATTTTTACGGGACTGCTAACACCATTTCAAGCAATTCTGGGAATCGTTCCAAATTTTGTCCACTCTGTTTTTGGCGGCATACCCCTATTTTTGGGACTTGTAGCAGGGACTTTATTTTTGACCCTCCTGCTTCGTTATGGCAAGCCACAGCTCAGACATGACTCCTATGGGAATGGAAGAGACAATCCTAGCGATCCGCTACCGGGACAGAATAACTAGAGTCCTTGGATTGGCCAGGCTGAGAGATCTAAACATGACCTGGTTCCTTTCATTCAGACCTATATGGCAGAACTGTATCCTACCGGTACTTCGATGTATGCTATGCGGAGATGAGTGCGTGTTGGACATCTGTCTTTCACTTCCATCAGCAGTACCAATGGATATCGATACTTTGCTAAGTCCGATAACGGCTCACACATTGTGTTGTCCCCAGCGGCTACCAATCCTGATGACGGCATTCGTTGAGACTCCTGTGCTACGACTAGGTGGTAACAGTGGAACGAGTGACAAAAGCAACATCACCCAGGTACGACCTTCTGTGAGCATTGCTGATCCCGACTTTGATGACAGCAATCATTCTCACACCTGCCAAGTTACAGCACTATCGAATTTGGTCGAACTGTCACCTGATTTTGTAGACCAATTCTTTGAGAGCCTGTCTGATATGATGTTCTCACCCAAACAGAAACAATAAGCATTCCGACACATCGTTCCCATGAACTCTGAATTCGGCCTTCAGTTTTGAACAACAAAAACTGCTAAAAGCGTTGGAACTCTATTTTCCCCGTTCAAGCAATAATTCTTTTGAATTGAACACTTTTTAATATTCACCCTTTTTCTGGCACGAAAAATTCTTTGCTTAAAGTAAAAACTATTCTTAGAGAACATAAGCTTCAACTTCTATTTCTAAACACATCTAGAGACATAGCAACTTTACACCAGCCTCTAGCACATGTTATTGCAATGCATTTATATGTGATGATTTATCTCGCCCTTCTTCTGTTTCAGAGATATTTCATGTGTAATTCTTTTTGCATAATCGTTCAATGATTTCATATGCTATAATTTTTTGAATGATACTATGCTTCAAAAACGTACAGTACCTAAATTTTCACGTATTACAAATACGCCTATTTCAAATGCATATATGTATTTTGGGGTGGGCAATGTTACACATGCATCTTATTGCTCTAGTTTTAGTAATTTGATGGACATGAATTTGTGGAGTGGGTGTAGCGTTCTAATCTAGGATCCTGATCGATACTGTGACCTTATGCCCCTATTCGGCTATAAATCCATTTATTCCCTATATTGGCATAACCGATCAAATGCAATATTCAGAAACTCATCTCTGGCCTCACACGAACAGAGCCACATTTCAGAATAGCTTTCTCTGCCACTTCCTTTGCAACCAATTAGTGCAATGACATAGCAGAAGTCGCTATCTGAGATTCCTAGATTAACACTCCGAGTTCTTCAACAAGATAAAAACTCAGCAAACCTGGAAATCCCCGCTAGCTGTGTTTTGATTAGTAATAGAACTCTAATTAGCACTGATAGACGATCACTTCCTAGTGACATCTTTATTAACGTCTTATGTCCAGCAAACTTATGTCAACCAAGGCACCTTTCAGGTATAAATACTACCAACGTTGCCTTCAGCAATGTTCTGTTGCCCGTCGCCTGAAGCTGCTGTTATGCTGATGATATCATAGCTGCAATCGCTACTGCTATCGCTGCTAACTAGCGAACGATGGTGTGGTGAACTTAGGAGCTGAACAGCCATCCCCTGCAAGAGCCCAGCAGATGCAAGCTGCCCGCGGACGCTGCCCCTCCTCCTCCTCCTCCTCGACGCGCTGAGAAGAGATGCTGTCTTTCTCCTGCAGAGAAATCCAGCTCCGGCGTTTCTAGTCTACCCTTGCGGGTGACTGGGATATCGAGCCCTGAGGGAGATACCAGACCTCCATCATTCTATTCCAGAGGTATGGTGTTGATTAAACCCTTAGAGAGAATTCTTGAAGCAAACCTTGGCAAAACCAACTTAACTTAAAGCTACTTACTTACTCCCCTCCCAAGTATTAGGCTTAGGTCAGGTACACTGGGGTAGGCGTAGTTAGAAGCACCAGTTGAGTATTGTAGCCTAATGTATATATGAATGTATATATGTTTTATTCATTTTAAACCATTGTATGGCTAAGAAACCATATCAATGCTTTGACAGTATTATTTCGCAATACTTATCTTACTGTACGTACTTTTTATAATAACAAGTCTTGAAATTGTGGCAATTCATTTCTCTTGTACGAGAAGAAAAACTGTTCAATAAATGTTACCCTTTATTGACAACGCCCGTCTCTCTATTCTCTACATATTGTGAAAGTAATCTGCACCAACCTGACTGAGTAAAATAACTGTCTATTGTTTCACACGACCCTAGAGATTGACTCTTGATCTGAGGAGCAAAGTTGTCATGTTGCACGGTTGTTGGAAAACTGAATCCCTTCTTGGCTGTGCCAGGGAAGCTGATAACTTCCTATTCAGTCAAGAAAGTTTCCAGTGACCTCTGAGCTAGTTGGTAACAACCCCAATTAAGTTTAGCATAGTCAGTAGAGGCCTGGAAGATCCGCACTTCTACGTCGATACTACTGTTTATGTTATTCCAATGCGCAGGGCCTATTGGGAAAATAGGAACTACACTACAAGGGGGCCCAGGTGAAGTGGAGAGGCAGGGTCTGTTTCTGCAGGGCTCCCGTATGCTGAGGGAGCCCACGCAGGCTGCAGAGAAGAGAGGAAACAAAGTCTCTGCACAGCAGCCCGGTGAGTGGGGCTGCATGCTGGCACTAGCGAGTGCCTGTCCTGAACCGTCCCGCCGTTGCAGGCCACTCCATCAGGGGCATATTTTATTTTAAGCGCCAGTGCGCTGCCACATTTTGGGCATTTTGTGTATTTCACGCCGTGAGGACGGAAGGGGGATAGGAGATATGCACATCGCGTCGCGTGACTGTACGTGCGTGTTCATGCACCCGCTCACATTTCCAGTCCGTCCTGCGCGTGCCTATCTCCTGTCTCCCTTCCGAGGCAAGTCAGTGACAATAGATCATGCTTATGCGCTGCGGCCGCCAGGCGAGACCTAAAAACGTGGCTGAGTGGTCCGTAGTGGAGGAGACACATATACGATTTAGCAGAAGAGTTCACAAACTTGAAGACGCTCTTAGCACCTGGCGAGCCTTTTGCAATAAACCTTTAGTCCCAGACCCCATCGCGAAACAACAGATTCGGGCGCAAGTGCTGACTCCGATGACTCAGTGCCCGTGGATGCTTAGAGAAAGAGGATTAATGTGCCATTGTAGCTTCCTCAAGGTGCACATGCAGGAATGGGATGGGGGTTCTTTATCACCTTTGATGTCTGAGGAGCAGAAATGTGCATATGTGCTTATTGAATGGTTTTTATAGCTCTAATTATCTTGATATGTATACTAATGCATTGATTGCCATGTTTAATGTTGATAAAATGAAAAATAACGATAAAAAAAAGATTTCAGGATGATGGCCATACGAGGTGGCTCCTTCTGCTATGCCTACCCATTGTGGAAAAATCTGGGAGTCTTATTTTGACTCTCAGTTCTCTTTTCCACTCAGATTAACAAAGTGTAGTTCAACTGTTCTTTTGGCTTTTTGGAATTTTTTAATGCTTTCTGCTCGGAAGCCTACATGGACCTCATTGAGCCCCTGCTCGCCAAGTCTCTGTTCATTAAATTTTGGTTCAGGACGTTGCCGCTTAGCACCTTTACTGGGAAGTGGAGTGGCCCCTTTTCCGAAGCAGATATGAATTGCCCATTTCGCCCTGAGTCCTTGGGAATGTATTGATCACGTATTATTCCACTGTCCGCAATATCATGCCTACAGGAGGACATTAGGGACTTCAGAATTGCATCTAGGATACTCAAGTCAATTCCTCCAAATTGATTGTTTTCCCTGTCTAGCACTTTTACTTTCAATGTGAAGAAGTCGACTGAATAGTACTGTTCTTGGTACCCCAACCCTCTCCACCTAAGGGAATCGTTTTTACTCCCAGTACGCCCACTATAAAGTTGCTTTGTATGCACCTTGCATAGCTTTAAATATGGACCAATCATTAGCATAATGAATGAAGTTAAACTGCTTTTAACTTTGTATAGCACTTGTATGTTTGCTTTATGCTTGCCTTTTTTGTCTTTCTTGTATTCCTATGTTCTTTGATTCCTTCCAGTAGTGTGGATTTCAAAAGTTTTACTGTATACATGTACTGTATTGCATGTGCTTTTTTGGCAGTCGCCGAAAACAATTTTGTTTGCTTGCTTTTTACTTCAACTGTTTTTTCTACCTCAGAATGATCAGAAAGACAATCCATCTTCTCCGTGATCATAGTTTACAGAGAGTGAATCAAGTCACAGTCCTCTCCCAGCTGATTATGCTAACTCCTTGAAGTGAATCTTCCTACATATTTCCAAGATTGCCTGCTGTTGGGCCATGTACATGTATTCTTCATCCATTGTCCTTGCTGGTTCTTTGTGTTCCCAAGAATTTGAAAGGTCATATGAGTGATTGTAGGAAAGTGGATATCTGACTATATGGTTACTGTTATGGCAGAGTTTTTGGCTTTATTTAGCAGTGATATAGATCATTAATCTTGCTCGCATCTAGTATAGGTATTCTTAGCCTGTGTTGGCCCTTTTAAGCCCTTTTTTCCAGACCTAGAAGAGGATAGCTGCTTAATATGCCTTTATTCTTGACTTTAACCTGTCTATTGCCTATTGGCTTTGACATATTAGACACATTGGTATGGTTTATGTAGGTATTCTGACAGAGCTAAGGAGCATTTCACCCCTTTCAGGCCTACAGGCCTAGAGCTAGAGGGACTCCATCTTGATGAAGCTGAGAGGCTTTTCAGGGCAAAGGCAAAGTTTATAGTTATAACTGTTGTTCGCCCTAAGCGGACCGGAGAGAACCGGCCAGAGCTGAATCTAATCAGGAATTGTTCCCGGGCTCAGGTCTCTAGACGAAACAAGCAGACTGGTCACTGTGGGAGCGTCTAGCGCAAGGAGCCTGGTGCATGGGATTGGTGGGAGGAAGCTGCTGGCTGGAACTTTCCATGAGGAAACAGCATTCTATATCAGTGAAGTGCAGAGGCGGAGTCAGTCAGTCGAGGAGAGAGTCAAGCAGAGGGTCAGTCCAGCAGAGAGTCGAGCAGTGGAGTGGAGTTGGCGGAGAGAGAGAGAGGGTTCAAGCTGGAGAAGAGCTGAGTTGAATAGTGAGCTGGAACTGAAGGAAGCAGTCAGAAGCAGTTGCTTATCAGGAGGAGGTGTGAATAGCTGGAGTCTGAAGTAATGCCTTTTAGAAGAGATAGAGGAGAGATCGTGGACTAACCTATGGGAGCAGATGGAGTTAATTGGACATTGGCGCAGAGACAGAGTGAATAAGCTAGTGGAATGAACGGTGATCAGAGCGGCAGGAACCATTAAGATTGAAGACGGAAGGTGGAGATAGTTCGTGTGGGGGAGAGGAGTCCAGAGACAGAGTGATCAGCGCAGAGGTGTACCCAAGAGTGCAGGAGAGAGAGAGAGTCTGAGATGAGCCAAGGCACAGACGAGAGAGGAACCCAGATGACAGCTAGAACAAGACTTCACACTAATCAGGTGATATTGTTTTCATCACATTAGCTACACTTACACTTTATGTCTAATCTTTTCCCTTTCAGCGGAGTGTTCCTGTTATGTGTAATCCTTCTCTTTCAAGCGGTGTGTTCTACCTATAGTCTTTGTCAGATCTGTGTAAATGTTTATATTGTTGTAATAAAATAACCCCCAGTTTATAACAAACTGGTGTGTATTTCCTATTCTTGTTCACTGAAGGTAAATATATCTCCTAGGTAGTTGCTACGTGAATGGATGAGTAATCCCAATCAGGTAAGTGGTGATCACATAAAGAGGGAGTGAGTGGACCTTTGATGCCAAGAGCAGGGAGTACACTATATAATCTGGAACTATATTCAAAGTTATTATTGTAGTTTCATCCCGAGTAGACAACTGAGATATTATCCCAATAATTGTTCATAGGAATGTAGTCGTCGTTGATATGCGGCGTTAGTGACAGCACTGGGTGGGAGACCAGTGTTAATACCCACTGGATTGTGGCTTGAATAAGTGAGAGCGTTAGAAGGTCGAACTAACGTGTAGTTTCGCAGGATTGCGAACAGTTTGGAAAAGGGAGCATTGGGTTCTGCAGGCCCATGTGTAGACACACCGGATTGTGTGTCATATCTGCCCTAGGGTAGAACGGTCTGGGTCAGGGTGGCCGCGAGACCAACTGATGTGAATAAGTGTGGTGTAGGGTATGGATATCCCTAGTAATCAGTGAGTATTCTTAGTATCCCTATAGATTTAGTGGTGTTTTTAATAATATGAGCTTGTATGTTGCGAGTTCCCCATCCTCAGGTAGGTACCAGGTGCCTGGATAGAGGTGGTCCTGAGGAGGGAAGGTGAGTACGTTCTGGCTGGGTTGGAGGGGCCCCTGGGGGCTGATCCCACCTACTCAGAAAATCCAGCCATAACATCTGGCGTCGACGAACAGTTTACGAAGCCTGTGTGCCTGGCCATGTGCTTAGATTGTTTCCCATGTGTTGTGTGGGAGTGCCCTGAACGCTGGTTCCATCTGGCGTAATGTTGCAGTTTATGTAGCCTGTTAGATCTATGGGCTTGAACAGTTGCAGCGTGAGGAGATTGCATTACATCATGGCATTTGGTTTATTCAGGGTGGAAGGAATGGTTTTCATCTTGGTGTTTAAACTGTCAGAGTTGAAGGATGGCATTACATGAGGAAGTCAGTTACATCTATGTGATGGTCCAATTGTATAAATGCGTGTAAAAATGCTTTTAAATTGCCCATTAAATTGCTTGCTGCATCTGCTTATGCTGTGCAATGTGAAATGTGTTCATTGTTCTATGATTTGTGAAGTTCTTTGAATATAGCTCCTTGTAAATATGACTTGTGAATAGCGCCATATTAATGTGGCTTGTGAGGTGCAGGTTCTCATGTTGATCTATTGTGTTCCTTGTGCATTGCGCCTTGGATATATTGTTTGTGAAAAGCTTGTCTTGTAAATATGACTTGTGAATAGCGCCATATTATTGTGACTTGTGAGGTGCATGTTCTCATGTTGATCTGCTGTGTTCCTTGTGCATTGCGCCTTGGAAATGTTGTTTGTGAAAGGCTTGTCTTGTAAATATGGCTTGTGAATAGCGCCATGTGGTCATGGCTTGGACAGGGCATGTTATCATTACGTTTGGCAGGAGAGAGCTGGATCTCTCTCGGGTGCTTGGGGATAACGTTTTGAAAATATGTGTACGTGTCATCTGTAAACGTGAAGAAATGTGCTAATGATTTTCCCATGTATAAATGGACGTTGGGAAATGATTCTGCTTGAGCTGCCAAAGGGTTAATATCTTGAGTTGAGATGGCAGTCTTTATTTTTTACATGCTGTCAACATGCATGGTTATCTGACCTGACTATAAAAGTCAGTGGATTATTTGATGGTTTGATTTTGACTTTTTTTGATTCCTTGGTCTGCCTATGTGCTTTGTCAGTTTCTTGACGGAAAGGTAACATCTTGTGTTTTGCGAAGGGTTTTGTTCATTTCACATTCCTTTTGAAATGCGTCTGCGAATTTTTGTGTGGGTTTGCCTTGGAACTGATGTGGTTATAAATCAACCAGTCTGATTACGGGGAAAGCTGTGTTCTTTTAAAATGAGTGAAATGTTAAAAAGATGGCCCGTTAGAGTGCACGCTACGGAGCTGTTTTCATTAATTATTTCTGTGAGGGGTTTCCATCTAGACAGGAATGTGCTGGTTTGAGAATAATAAATCTTGCCCGACTGTGCATGGTGACATGTGCTTTTAATTAGTGAAAGGCAACCATGTGCCTTTGAAAGAAAAAATGTTAAAATGTAACATTATTATTTTCCCAAATGTAAATTAAAATGTATGCTTTTATAAATGTGTCAGCAAAACCTTAAATTAAATACAATGTTGAAATGTATCTGCATTTTATGTTGTTTTACAAATTATTTCTCTTTTACAATGGACCATGTTAATTCGTTTTTTCTCAAATGCAGAATGTATAATCTTGTGTGCCAAAGGTAGTTGCCCCTTTCTAAATAAGTGCCCATATTTTAAGTGTCTTGCCTTTAGCTGAATTAGTTGGACTAAAGTCTTTTTTAAAAACTGGAGCTTTTTTAATTGGCAGTACACTGTAACAGAATTGTTTTTTTTTAAATTCTAGCTTCCGTTAGTTAGAAAATAAGGCATGAGAAATTTGTTTTTCGACCTTGGCAGACCAGCTGGTTTGTGCAGACGAGTTTTTTTTCCTTCATTCTGCAAGTTTCGATCACGTCCCAGTTCGTTATGATTGGCTACAATCCAATTTTCTTCCGCGGATGGCTTGTTTATGTAAGGGAGGGGCTGGTTTAGAGAGGCTCATCATATTGCAGTGTTTAAAGTAGCTTCCCACTGTAGCATGGCTCCTGCTCTGAAGGGAGGGGCTGGCTTAGGGAGGATTAGGGTATGTTAGGCCCTGCTAAAAGTTATTAAAAGTTAAATTTTGAATGTTTTTAATTAATTAGGATATTTTCTTTTCAATAATGAAAGGCACCCGGGGTGCTTTTTAAATGGAAAATTTTATTTTGCAAGAATAATGATACTTGTTCTCTTGTTCCTAGGATTGCTGAAGTTGTGGTTGTGCGTGGGTCCCTCCCCCCTTCCACTTTTTTTTTTGTTTTAGCTTTTTACTTTCATGTTTTTATTTTAGTTTATTATTTTTGGATGATGGAACCAGACCAGACCAGACCAGACCGGAAGGGTGATGGATGGCCGTATTGGAGGAAGTGTCCGGATACCGAGGATGCAGGGTGGTGGCCTACACTGAAGAATTTGGACATAATTATTTGGCCTGCAATTTTTTCTTGACATCACTATGAGCAGGCCCCACTTTTATGAAAAACAAAAAACTAAAACATGTTTTATTTGTAACAGTATTATAAAAGAATTTGATGCATAATCCCTTGGACAAGCAGGCCCCACTTTTAAAGCAAAAAAACATGTCACCTATTATAGTTTTTCTGTTTTCTTCAAAACAGTTTTTGCCAATGAAGGACTTTTTTGAATGGTGGTGCGCACATGTGTTCCACCGTGTGTTTTAAAATCGTTGTTTTGTTGTTCTAAGCTTGATGTTACACCAGCTATCTTGTAGACATGGGGTTTTTTTTTACTGTTCTTACATTTTCACCTTGATTGATCAAAGGGTGGTTACCTTAAAATTTGGATTGTTCTGGGTGGTGTGTCTTTTAGTATGATTATGTATTAATGTTTGCCCAGACCTTGAAACAGTACTTCTCTGATTTCACTTTAAATTGACAAATGTCAGCAGGTAGGCCTCATTTAGGCCTATTGTTATTTTCATCCCACAAACAAGCCCCTACACCAATAGTTTCATGAGTCATCATTAGCTTAAGTTGCCTATAGTACGTAGGGCTCATTTAGGCCCTTTCTTGTTTTCTCATTAGGAGTTGAAACACATTTAGTTTTTAAGTTGACAATAGTAGGTAGGCCTCATTTAGGCTTAAGTTGTCCAAAGTAGGCCCATTTAGGCCCCTTGCTGTTTTCATTCAACACATAAGTCCCTACATCACTAGATTTCACCAGTTATCATTAGAAGTTGAGGCACATTTAGTTTGAGGATGCTTTGGTTAGTTTCTTTTGTTATCAGATCCAATTTCAGCATTCAAGTCAAGGGTGCTTTGATTTGTTTTTAGGTTTGTATTCCCTACAATTGAGTTTCAGGTGGAATTTCCTTGAGTTGTCATTGTTTTTAGGGAGTTTTTTAGGTTTTGATTTGTTGATAGATTGTGTTGATGTTTGTTTATCTAGATGTTATTGTTTATAAGATGTTCGCAAGATAAGGATCTAAGGGTGGATGGCAGAGATATTTAGCAGTGATATAGATCTTAATCTTGCTCACATCTAGGATAGGTATTCTTAGCCTATGTTGGATAGATTATGTTGATGTTTGTTTTGATGGTTGTTGTTGTTTATAAGATGCTCGCAAGATAAGGATCTAAGGGTGGAATGTTATGGCAGAGTTTTTGGCTTTATTTAGCAGTGATATAGATCATTAATCTTGCTTGCATCTAGTATAGGTATTCTTAGCCTGTGTTGGCCCTTTTAAGCCCTTTTTTCCAGACCTAGAAGAGGATAGCTGCTTAATATGCCTTTATTCTTGACTTTAACCTGTCTATTGCCTATTGGCTTTGACATATTAGACACATTGGTATGGTTTATGTAGGTATTCTGACAGAGCTAAGGAGCATTTCACCCCTTTCAGGCCTACAGGCCTAGAGCTAGAGGGACTCCATCTTGATGAAGCTGAGAGGCTTTTCAGGGCAAAGGCAAAGTTTATAGTTATAACTGTTGTTCGCCCTAAGCGGACCGGAGAGAACCGGCCAGAGCTGAATCTAATCAGGAATTGTTCCCGGGCTCAGGTCTCTAGACGAAACAAGCAGACTGGTCACTGTGGGAGCGTCTAGCGCAAGGAGCCTGGTGCATGGGATTGGTGGGAGGAAGCTGCTGGCTGGAACTTTCCATGAGGAAACAGCATTCTATATCAGTGAAGTGCAGAGGCGGAGTCAGTCAGTCGAGGAGAGAGTCAAGCAGAGGGTCAGTCCAGCAGAGAGTCGAGCAGTGGAGTGGAGTTGGCGGAGAGAGAGAGAGGGTTCAAGCTGGAGAAGAGCTGAGTTGAATAGTGAGCTGGAACTGAAGGAAGCAGTCAGAAGCAGTTGCTTATCAGGAGGAGGTGTGAATAGCTGGAGTCTGAAGTAATGCCTTTTAGAAGAGATAGAGGAGAGATCGTGGACTAACCTATGGGAGCAGATGGAGTTAATTGGACATTGGCGCAGAGACAGAGTGAATAAGCTAGTGGAATGAACGGTGATCAGAGCGGCAGGAACCATTAAGATTGAAGACGGAAGGTGGAGATAGTTCGTGTGGGGGAGAGGAGTCCAGAGACAGAGTGATCAGCGCAGAGGTGTACCCAAGAGTGCAGGAGAGAGAGAGAGTCTGAGATGAGCCAAGGCACAGACGAGAGAGGAACCCAGATGACAGCTAGAACAAGACTTCACACTAATCAGGTGATATTGTTTTCATCACATTAGCTACACTTACACTTTATGTCTAATCTTTTCCCTTTCAGCGGAGTGTTCCTGTTATGTGTAATCCTTCTCTTTCAAGCGGTGTGTTCTACCTATAGTCTTTGTCAGATCTGTGTAAATGTTTATATTGTTGTAATAAAATAACCCCCAGTTTATAACAAACTGGTGTGTATTTCCTATTCTTGGTCACTGAAGGTAAATATATCTCCTAGGTAGTTGCTACGTGAATGGATGAGTAATCCCAATCAGGTAAGTGGTGATCACATAAAGAGGGAGTGAGTGGACCTTTGATGCCAAGAGCAGGGAGTACACTATATAATCTGGAACTATATTCAAAGTTATTATTGTAGTTTCATCCCGAGTAGACAACTGAGATATTATCCCAATAATTGTTCATAGGAATGTGGTCGTCGTTGATATGCGGCGTTAGTGACAGCACTGGGTGGGAGACCAGTGTTAATACCCACTGGATTGTGGCTTGAATAAGTGAGAGCGTTAGAAGGTCGAACTAACGTGTAGTTTCGCAGGATTGCGAACAGTTTGGAAAAGGGAGCATTGGGTTCTGCAGGCCCATGTGTAGACACACCGGATTGTGTGTCATATCTGCCCTAGGGTAGAACGGTCTGGGTCAGGGTGGCCGCGAGACCAACTGATGTGAATAAGTGTGGTGTAGGGTATGGATATCCCTAGTAATCAGTGAGTATTCTTAGTATCCCTATAGATTTAGTGGTGTTTTTAATAATATGAGCTTGTATGTTGCGAGTTCCCCATCCTCAGGTAGGTACCAGGTGCCTGGATAGAGGTGGTCCTGAGGAGGGAAGGTGAGTACGTTCTGGCTGGGTTGGAGGGGCCCCTGGGGGCTGATCCCACCTACTCAGAAAATCCAGCCATAACAGTTACCCAAACCTTTTGCCTAGTGTTTAGCTGTTTTTTGACTTAGTTGGCCTGGGATCCTGCTAATCAGGGACACATGCTATCTGTTCTCTCTGTAGAATGGACTCCATGTACTTTAGGTACATCTCCAATTAGATATTGGGTCACTTTATGAGCCCCTGTATAGTGTACCATAGGTACCCAGGGCATAGGTGCATCCAAGGCCTACCAGGGGCTGCAGCATGTATTATGCCACCCCTGGCTGGCCATCCACATTGACACAACTGGCTGATCACTCAGCTGGGGCAAGGCCGTGTAATCACCCCTTGCTTAGGTATAGTATCCCTATACCTACCATTACATATAGACACATATATACCTATAAGTCACTCCTATGGCAGGCCTTGACAATCCTGAAGGCAGAGTGCTTGGTTTTATGTGAGATTGTGCTCTAGCATGAGCTGAGCCATTTCTGCAGCTTTTGGAACCATGTCCTTATAGCATTATAATCCTCGCAGTTAATGCTAACTTTGGTTGAGCCTCAGCATCACAAAATGGATGCTGCTGCCACAGACACAAGTCTGACCTCCTGCAGCTAGGAGCCCTTCCAGAGAGGGAGGCCTGGACAATAGATTTCTTGCCTTGGGAGGGGCTAGCACCTCCCCAGACAGGCTATAGTGTATTGGGGCAGGGTGGGTTGAATGAAATGAGACACTGCCTGGGGCACACAAGGTGCTCCATGCATAGCCTGGTTCAAACCAGTTGTTGGGGCACTCCAGCCCCAGCTCTGGCGCGAAACTGGACAAAGGGAAAGGGTTGTAACCACCCCCTTCCCAGGTTCCACCCATAGGAGGGACCTAGCAGGTAATCCAGCCCCTTAGATTGGTATAAAGCTAGGAGCTGAGTCTAGAGACTTCAGATTATCCTGAACTGAAACTCTGGACCTTCGACATTCTACTGCAACTAGAAGACTGAAGAATCTCCCTTGTGGTCAAGGAGTGACCACCCTGTGCAAACAGGCACCAACTAGTGAATTGCCGGTTTGCTTTGTCGACGCTCCTGAAGGATCCTGACGACCCTGCTTCACAGGACTGGACTTCCAGACTTCTCGGACCCCGGCCCACACCTCCAGCAAAGCTGAGACCCGTGGCGGACACGAGAGACGTGGGACCGGACACCTGGCCATTTTGCTCTTTGCTAAACTCTGCAGCTTCTGAGACGTCCTCAAAGTTGTGCATTGGGGATTGAGAAGCCCCAACTCCGAGCCGTAAGTGCACCGAAGCTCAGCCTTCCACATTCCACGAGTGCTGCGTGGGGCCTGCTCTTGCATTTCTCCTCGACGCGTCTTTGCAGTTGCTAGCCCATTGGCTAGTGGCCATCTTGAAGACACGATTTTGAATCAACGCTGCTTGCCTGCTTGCTCTGGGCTTGCTCCTGCTTTCATGTAAAAGGGGAGCCCCACAGACCTTGCTGGTCTGTACAAGAAGCCGATCTTCACATCCTGCGTGGGTTGCCTTTGCCAAGGCTTGTTGACTCTGATTCGGAAGCCGACATCGCCAACAGCGAGAGTCTTCGTGGGACAGTCCGTATCCAGCTCCTGGTTGTCGTCGACGCATCCTGGTCCACGTGGCTGCAGAGACAAGCTTCACCTCTTCACATGTTTGCATCTCGACATCGCCTGGTTCCTTCCTGGTCACTGGCTAGTGACCCAGACTCTGTCCCCTCTGCTTTCAGGTTCTTCACTTCCTCGATCCACCCTTGGATCCACCCGGACATCTTCCTCCTGGTCGCCTGCAGAATCTTTTTGCAGCTCTCCATAGGATTTGACGACGAAACCCGACACGACTTCCCACCTATGCACCCGGCTCCCCTGGGTGAGGTAACTCGAGTACTCCGGTGCTTCCGTGGGTATTAACTATCCAAGTGTCCTACTTTAACTGGGTTTTCCCGTAGTCACTCTGGAAGTGTCCGAAATCAACTAGTTTCTAACTTTTACGTTCCCATTCTAAGTCTATGAGAACTCGTGTGTGTGTAAAGACACTGCACACGCATCCTGTAGGGCTCCTGCTTCCTAACCTTTGGTTACTCAGTGTAGCCCCAGCGATTCCCTAGGCCCTACACCTATTCACCTGTCCTGAAGTGGTTCTTATACCACTTACTTAGTATATGGTTCGTGAGGCCCCTAGGGCAGAATTGTATTTGTGCAACTTATAGTATGCTTATTGAGTAACTTGTGCTGTATCTCGAACTCTGACCTCATAAAGAGTGCAAAGGGGTTGTGTTAGTAATAAATACATATATATTTGATATATACCTTGTGGTGTGTCCTTTTATTTGGTATTCAAGGGGTTATTATTGGTAAACCAATTGGCTTCACATGGTCTCTGAAGTGTTAGCCTAAGACTGCTTTGTCCATGCTACTACTAGGATAGCTGGTCTATAAGGTTGACTTTACAACCATCACCATAAGGGTTGTTTGGACTGATACAGGGTGCCCACTAGAATAGTGGACATCACATATCAGGCCAACTTCTCACAGTGATCAGTTATTTTCATTTCTTGTTCCAAAGATCTGGAACTCCCTTCCTCTTTTACTTCATTTGGAATCGAGTCCTCTCTCATTTTGCAAACGGTTCTAAAACCTTTCTCCTTTCAGTCTCCCAGTTTCTTCGGCTGCACTGGCAACCGTCTTTGCTGCTTCTTTCATTTATACTTTTTACTTACTCTTTTATTTTCCTTTTTTGTGGAAGAGCACCTCTGGTTTAGTAGGCCCAGGGAAACAGTTTCCATTTCCAGAGAGTATTGTGGCCTTCAGATGCAGGTGGTTCTGCAGTCATTGATGTGTGGGGAAGCTGTTGAGCATGTCATCCATCTATTGTCTTCTATCATGATAGGCGGCCACCTTCCTGGAGTGATAAGATGCTAAGCAGAAGCAGGCTTACAGGCAGTGGCTTGCCCACAGTGAACCTGTGGTGGGAACAGGATTGAATGGAGGAGTGTTGATTGCCAAGACTGGAATGCATGTCATCTTTCATCAGAGCTAGGCCTTATGTGCAGCTTGCCTGTTGCTTCTGCTTTTTAGGTCGAGCCTGGGCAGTGCACGCGCTGTGAGGCATGCTGTATTCAGGTATGGAATTGAAGCTCCACCCACTCTGCCCATATTTGTCATTGGCTTGTGTCATTGTCCTTTGTAAACTGTGGCTTTTCATTGGTCAATAGGCTTAGCAGTACCTCCTTAGGACAGCCTTGTCTCATTTAGTAACATGGCTCATCTAAAGAAAGGGGCGAGGCCGCCATTAAAGTGAAATCGCGTTATAAGTCGCTTTTCCAAAAAAAAGCATCTGTTTGTCAAGTAGACAAATGCTATTAAAGTGAAACCGCGGCATGAGGACGATTTAAAAAAAGAAAAGCATTTGTTTGTCAACTTGACAAAGAGATGCTTTTTTATCTAAAAGAGCCCCATAATCACAATTTCACTTTCATGGAAGCCGCGCTCTTTTCTTTAGACAAGCTGCGTCTAAAGAAAGGGGCGCGACCGCCATTAAAGTGAAAGCGCGGCATGGGCCGCATTTCCAGAAAAAATTATTTGCAATGCAATAGGTCTCGCATTTGCAAAAGTTTAAGCTATGGACATTGTAAATAACAATTACTTTTATTTATCTGTTTTTAAAAACAACACATACATAAAAGGCATTGTCATTACAATGCCAATAGCTCAAACTCTCGAAAATGCGAGAACTAATGCTTGTTTTTGCTTGTGTTGCTGTAGGCACCAGGGTGTCAGCAGCGGGAACGATAGCTGCCTTTTTCTTTCCAACATAGCTGGGCTTGACGCATCCTCCCTGAACCTACTCACCGGTACTGTGTACCTGTACTTCTCAGTTTTCTCCCCCTGAGTACTGGAACTTATTTTCGGGCAAGGAGAGTACCGTACTCCATGAAGCAGCAGGGCTTAGGCCCTGAAGTATGGGTATGTGCAACAGATGGTGCATGTTGATGTGCTGCTCTGGTTGGCAACAGCCTGTGTATTTCTGCACTGGGTTGCTCCTGCAGTGTTAGGTTCTCATCAGGCGCCCAAGCACATTGGGATCAATGGGCTTCAGACACCCCCATCACCCCCCTCCCGCTGTCGTGTGGCAGCCCGGATTGAGACAGCTTCCCGGGGGCGCACACAGCCGCACTGAGTACTTCACAGGTCTTTAAAAGACCAATTGCTTTTTAATGATGCTTTGTTGTTTCTCACTGCTGCCTATTGCTGAAAGAATTAGCCCCCCACCCCCCCCTTGAAATTTGACTCTATTTGCGCCTCTGATTCTCATTGGCATAGCAACAAGAATGAGGATATGGTCAGAGGTGCCGAGAGTGGAACTGAGGAACCAGGGTCGAATCCCGACGTCCACTCATCATCCTGTGGTTCTGGACAACTCCCTTAACCAGGGGTCTAAAAAAGTAAGCTTTAATGCAGATGTTCTGATTGTATGTAAATCGCTTGAATGCCCATGACCCAAATCCGCGCAATATCAAACTGCCCAAAATTAGGCTCTCCGTGTATGACATAGAAGCTGATGCTTGCCATGTCTCTTATGTAAGGAGGCAGTTTGATTTTGCGTGAATTTGGCCCATGGGCATTTCAGCGCTTTACATGACAATCAGAGCATTTGCATTAAAGCTTACTTATGTGGCTGTTATTAAAGTCCTGGCTCACAGACACGCCCACTATTCAGTCTAATTAGTGATTACCAACACTTCTAGTTATCCATTTAAAGCACTGTGCTACCGAGTCAGTGCATGTAGACTGTTTGAAGGCAAAATCAGGCCTCTGCGTGGTTCTGGGCAGGTCGAGTGGCGGCGGAGAGGAGACACCTCAACACTGCTGAAAAGTCCTGCAAGGGAGCTGCTTCACACGCAGCCGTTGAGTGGGGACAGCATGTTGGATGGTGAGCGAGTGTGCTTGGTAGCACAACCAGAGACCTGACATCTCACTGATTGCGAGTGAGACATACATATTTGGGAGCAGACTGAGCTGTCACTCAAAGCATGCTAAATGACACCCCTGGCCAGAAAGGTTCAAACCTGACTTTGGTATACCTTTGTTCTGAGTTACGCTGTGTGCAAAAGAGCAGGGCACAAGTCTTAAAAAAAAGAAGTGGGGGGACGCTGACGTCACGACAGGAAGTGATGTCACGAAAGGTGGCTTGCACCATCAAACTCATTGCCTCCCCTCGCTCACTCCTTAGATGCGATTGCATCAGAGAAGCCAGCGCGTGAGCAGCGTTCTGAATGAGTTCTGATCTCGCCCCAGAGAGGCCAAAGAGTGAATGTGTGGCTCCATTTGCTCCAGTTATCGAGCTCCCGGTAAAATAAGAGGGGGGAGGCCGTCCACCCGCGTGGTACCCCGACTCGAGCCCTGCTAAAGAGCCTCAACCTGCTGTAGAAGCTGCAAGACACCCTTCCATCCCCAAGCTCAGCTCTCCTGCACACCCTTATGTCAATTGAAAAAGACAATTTGGACAGAGCATTTCTCCACTACTTGCAGATAATAATTGTCCATCACTTGATTTGCATTCCTTTGTATAGTATCCACTTAGTGCAACTGTAAAATAGGAATCTGTTTTAGTAATGGGCCGGTATTTCATTTTATGTTTATTTTCATCATCATTTCTCGGTTGTCTTTCCTTAGGTTTCCCCTGCACAGCGCTTGTGAAATCTCTTGCAATGAAAAACAAGCATTGGCAAAGCCAACAGGTCTCGCCTTTGGGACTTATTCGCTTTGTCGATGTTTTAGCCATGCTGGCAACGCATCCCCAATGCGGATGCTTCTTTTCTTTGTAGTTGAATACCTTGGTAACATTTCTGCAAATGAAAACAAGTTTAGGAATATAACTGGAATGTATCAACAAAATGAGGCACACCTTTTATTAAAAGACGTTTGTACGATTAGACTTGTTTTCTGCTATGTACATTATTTATATCCTACATAATCTGTTTTTCTCTGAGAAGTGAAAACGATACAGTTAATAAATTGACATTCCTGTGCTTCAATGCAAAATCAAAGGATTAAGTGAAAAAAGTTTACAATAGATTTTTTTAATTTATATAGTTTTTTCTGAAGAAATCAACAAGTTATGAATTGCACTGGCATCTACCAGTGAGCTAAAATGTAAAAAGAGCTCTTCACTAACAACAAAGAATATGTTCTGTGAAATATTTTCCACCGTATGATATGCCACATAGCATGCCCCTTAATTCCACTTTCCTTTCCAGCGCTATTTATCTATTCCTGTAATGCTTTGGTTTATCCACTGCAGGATTATTCGCGTGGGCCTTGCTACATTGCTAAGCCTGATGACAGTTGTTTAGGGTTTACCCAACGAAACAGTAGTGAATGCCTTTTGGTGGGTAATGCGCCATTGTTCTATACTGCTAGGTTGTTGAAAGTGCTTCAGAAAACTATGACATAATGTTTTACCGCATTTTATCGAATACAGTCTCTTTCTGTTTCTATGAAAATGATTTTCTTTGTGTTCTAGCTGTGAAATCAGGCACAATTCACTCGACTTTCAAATGTGTGCCTTTTTTCGACGATGTAGCAATGAAGTGTGTGGCCCATATTCTTGAATCTTTGCAGCCAGGGGCGTGGATTCATTGGTGCAGCAGGTGCAGTGGCACCATCCATCCATCCATCCATCCCCCCACTCCATCCATCCCCCCCACTCCATCCATCCATCTCACTCCATCCATCCTTCCATCCATCCCCCCACTCCATCCATCCCCCCACTCCATCCATCCATCCCCCCACTCCATCCATCCATCCCCCGACTCCATCCATCCCTCCCCACCCCACACTCCTTCCCTCCCCCGCCCCACACTCCATCCCTCCCACGCCCCACACTCCATCCCTCCTCCGCCCCACACTCCATCCCTCCCCCGCCCCACACTCCATCCCTCCACCGCCCCACACTACATCCCTCCCCCGCCCCACACTCCATCCCTCCCCCGGCCCACACTCCATCCCTCGCCCAAACTCCAGCCCTTGCCCACACTCCATCTCTCGCCCACTATGCGCTACTACAGCATCACTGAACGCCACAGCATCACTCGTCGCCGCCACAACATCATTCAGAGCCACCACACCATCAATCTGTGCAACCATTCAACAACTGATTCCAATATGTTCTCTCAATGTTTCAAACTTTATTACAAATGTCACAAAAAAAGTTAATATTTCACTTCTGTTCTTGTATTTTCATCACAATAAAATACACTAAACATAATCTTCCAAAAAGTTATTTGCAAAAGTTTAAGCTATTGCCATTATAAATTACAATAGCTTTTATTTAAGTATTAAATATTGGAAAAAATACAACCCATTGTTATTTTTAATATTAATACATCTAAGTCATGTAAATACAACACATATTGCATTACAAATGCTATAGGTGTCACGTTTGCAAATGTTAACACTATTGGCATTGTAAATGACAAAGTTAATAATTTCGTTATTTTCAAAACAAAAACATAAATAAAAAATGTGTCATTTACAATACTAATACCTCTAACTTTACTAATGTGAGCCCTATTGCATTGCAAACGCATTTATTTATAACATTTTGAAAAGATTGTGATTTGTCAGATCAATACATTAAAAGACAGGGGAAAACTAAACATGTACCTTTACTAATGCTATAGATGTAACATTTGCTAAATTTATAACTATTGGCATTTCAAATAACAAAATTAATACTTTCATAATTTGCAAAACATAAACAAAAATTAAAAAATATTTACATTTACCACACCAAAAGCTCAAACTTTTCTATTGCGAGACCTATTGCATTTCCAATGCTTGTTTTGTATTGTAGCACTTCATCCGAGTGCATCGTTTTGCAGGCTGTTTCTATGCCCACAGTTGTTGCCATTATTCTGATTGTTTTAATAGTGTCCACATACCTATAAAATATATACCTATACAACAGATTCCAGTCACCCCCCTCTTTGTTGTTTTGAAAATCAACCCTCTCCTGTCTACCACTCTCATTTGTAGTTTCACCCCCCACACTTTGTCGTTTCAGACAGCCCCTACCCTCCTTCTTTCCAGGGCAGAACACTTTTTGTCTCAAACTTTATTCTTGCTTTTCATCCACCTATCTGTAATGTGTTTTATCCTTCTCTTTTACCTATCTGCACCTCAGTATGGTTATCTGCAGAGATGGCCACTGCCCCTCCTCCTAATGAGATGTTAGCCCCCATTCTGCAGCTCTCCTTTGTTTTTTAAAAACAACACCTTGTCCTCCTCCCATTTTCTTTAGTTGTTTCACTCCCACAGCTTCGGTTGTTTGACCTACTCCGCCCTTTGTTATGGCTCTTAGCCCCTGCTTCCTCCTACTCTCCATTATGTCACCTAGCCCTCCCCGTCCTCCTATTGCTCTCTTTATGTTTCCCACCCTCGTTTTGCCTGCCCCCAACCCTAGTTCTGTTATTTTTAGACAAATCTCAGAGTAGCGAGGGCTGCTCTGCATCATGTCTTAAAGGGCAAAAAGTGCTATGAGATGGTCAGTGCTGGCCATGTCGTTGCGCTTTAAAAAAAAACTTTAGACCATATTGCACAACAGCTTTCGCTCCTGTGCAACATGTAAAACATTGACAAAGCCAGTTGATTTTGCATAGGCAAAATATTTGGACTTTGCCAATGCTTGTCTGTATTGTTATTCATATCATAGTTTGTGTGGCGTTACGTCCAGTGACACCGTCACACATACTAATAATCAACAAGTGTCTACGCCTACGAGCGGCACCCGCGAAGCGGGGGCCGCGAGGCGTGGTGTGGCGCAGCGGCCGGCAAACAGGAAGGAAAAGAAGAACCGCTTCTGTGCTCCCAGCAACTCAGGAAGAACCGCTTCTGTGCTCCCAGCAACTCGGGAGAGAACCCAGGCAGCTTTCACTCCAGCAGGGTTTTATCAGGTGGAGGGGCGGGAAGAGGACCAGCTGCGGCCGATGAGCGCCGCTCAGCAGGCTGGTCCTCGCAGTCCCGCCTCAAGCCTCACTGCGGGGATCCGGTGTCAGAGTGGCCGCGTTGGTGCTCCAATGCACTGTCAGGGACCCGGTGGCAAAGTTCAACAAGTGTCTACGCCTACGAGCGGCACCCGCGAAGCGGGGGCCGCGAGGCGTGGTGTGGCGCAGCGGCCGGCAAACAGGAAGGAAAAGAAGAACCGCTTCTGTGCTCCCAGCAACTCAGGAAGAACCGCTTCTGTGCTCCCAGCAACTCGGGAGAGAACCCAGGCAGCTTTCACTCCAGCAGGGTTTTATCAGGTGGAGGGGCGGGAAGAGGACCAGCTGCGGCCGATGAGCGCCGCTCAGCAGGCTGGTCCTCGCAGTCCCGCCTCAAGCCTCACTGCGGGGATCCGGTGTCAGAGTGGCCGCGTTGGTGCTCCAATGCACTGTCAGGGACCCGGTGGCAAAGTTCAACAAGTGTCTACGCCTACGAGCGGCACCCGCGAAGCGGGGGCCGCGAGGCGTGGTGTGGCGCAGCGGCCGGCAAACAGGAAGGAAAAGAAGAACCGCTTCTGTGCTCCCAGCAACTCAGGAAGAACCGCTTCTGTGCTCCCAGCAACACACATACTAATAATGCTACAAAGAAGCACTGATACCATGCTGCTAAACACAAGAGAGGAACTTCTTTCAGCCTGCGATCAAGGTATCCTTTGTGTGCTGATACTACTCGACCTATCTGCCACCTTCGACACCTTCAACCACAATATACTCATAAATGAACTATAAACCTCACCCAGCGAAGACAGTACCGCACTGGTAGGGGTACCCTCCATCCTACACAACTGCACACATTAAGTAAACCTATGATACTTCTTTCAAGAACATCCAATATCCATTGTGTTGTTCCTCAATGTTCTACTTTGACTTCCATTCTACTCAACACCTACATGCCCCCCTTAGCAGAAATACTGGAATCCTGTAATTATGGATCCCACCTGTATGCTGTCAACATTCAGCTCTTCCTGAAGCTATAGGACAACCCTAAAAATTCCCTCAAGCTTTCCTGTGGTTTCTCGCATATTCACTGGTGGATGCAAAATAACTGTCTATGCCTTAATGGGGAAAAGGCTGACATTTTGCCCTTTAGCTCAGTTAGTCCTCTGGCCCGCGATAATTTAGGCTTCCCCCAGGCTGGTGATTCGAGTGCACCATGTGTGAGTAATCATTGATAACAATCGCACATTCTTTCCTCAGATAAATGAAGTATATAAAAATTAATTTTCCCGCTTTCTTCAATGAAGGGGATTTTAAATCTGCTAAATTGCTCGCAGAAAATTGCCTTGATCCTCATAGTGGTCTTGTCTTGTCTCAGTTATTGTCATGGACCCTATATCAGCCTTCCTATCACTTCCTTTAATTGCCTCTGAGTTCAGAACTCAGATGCCCGACTATTCTTCAATCTCAAACTTCAGGAGAATGTTACCTGTGCTTTCAGATCTCTCTATTGGCTCCCTATACAGGAAAGGATAAACCCTTCTTATTCAAGGTACCTTCCTCTGCAACTCCTTACATAACCACCTATAATTGGAAAAGAATTACTTTAAATTAGGAAATGCTTAAAGACCCACCGGTTTCCAAGGCATTTGGATAAAACCATCATCTAGTGACTTTATATATAGACTTCTAAGTCCACTGGAGAGAATCCTCAAAACCTGTATGCCCTACAATTGAGTACTAATTATAGCTTTCTATTTTTTTTAAATCTAATAGTGGGTCTATATTTTACTTGGACTGAAATCTCCATTTCTACACTTGGATCGCCGCAACAAAGTCAATTGAGGAGATTTCTCCCCGCTGATGCTGTCCTATGAGTCTAGAGGACGCCAAAAATACTGGTCCTGTAATTGACTCCGTGCCCGTATGACCGAGTCACCGAGTAAAATGGAGCAGCCCAACAGGCAGAACCAAAAACCGGGAGCTCAGTGAATCCTTATGGCCCCCGCCAGCTCCCAAGCAACACACTTATTTTCCGTCTGCTTACAGCTGGTGGACGCAGTAAGATTTCCTCGGTTTGACAATTTTAACTAACAACCCCAAAGTTAAAGGCATTTCAGTCCCACAGCCTCCGGCTCCTCAAAAACTCACCCGTGGACATACCGGCCGAGTACGCATCGTCCTGACATGGAGAGGGGGAGTGGCTTACAGCGCGCTCAGCCGACAGAACGAGGGACTCTTGCTGGTAGCCAGAGCGTCCCCTGAACCGGGCCCTATGAGTGCCTTGAATCTTGAAATTAGACATAATAAATGCAAACAGACAAACATCTGCATCAGTGTTCAGAAGCATCCAAGCAATTTTCATCCTCAGCCTCGTTTGTCTGCCTGTGTTTGTCGTGCTTACTAAGAAAGCCATGATGGTGGAAATTGAAATTGCGTCCTCAGTTCATTTCAAATACTATAGAGTAGTTATTATCATGCACAACCCCTGACAGATGCAAGTGTGTGGCATGCAGATAATTTACACTAGCTCTTGGAGCTGGCAGGATACAGAGTTATATCTTCTGAGCTCCTTGTGGATATTGTCAGTCGAGTCTGTGAAATTGCAAGTTTGTCTTTCAAATTTTCAAGTTCTTTTCCATCAATGTCAAGTCTAATTCAGACCCTAGGTAGTTGTTCTTTATTCTTCAGCGATAGGCAGTTCCTGAAACAATAGGACTGGTACTCTGCATTGTTCTGATTGCTGTCTCAGTTAAATAATCTGCTCTTGACAATATTGTTCCAAATGGCGTTGTTTAAATGTTTAGAGAGTTTCTCACTTTCTTGGTAGAACCATGAGCAAGACAATATAGAGGAATTGCATTAAATGTTGGAGGTTTAAATTCAAAATAGACCAGATTATTTGGCGGTGTGGCAAAGTGATAGGTGGTTAGCCGGGAGAGGGGGATGCCTCCATGTACTTCGCATGAGGGCCCCCTCAAGTTTCTTTACTCCAGCAATGTGAAGTACTAGTTGCAACAATGAAAGCAAAGGCTCCATGACCCAAAATGTAAAAGAACCCTGGATGTGTTTTTATTATTATACAATATATATATATTAAAGGCTTGGACAAAGTGGCATTGTTGTTGGCACCTTGTAAATATCTAAAAGTGCTCAAATGATAATTGCCTGCTCCTAGTCACAGTGACCCATTTGCCTGCAGAGTCGGCTGGGGTTGCAGTAATCAAGAATACCGGAGGAGCCAGCACTGTGCCTCCACAGTTTTTGACGACCTCCTGCTATTAAATACCTCTTTTTTGAGCCTGCTGCAAAGGGGGCTGCTCCCCTCTTTACTCACCCTTAAAGAGAGGGTGGCTTTGCAGAATTTCCTTCAACAACAGTAACTGTCACGTTGCTGCAGTAATGTCTGACAGCTAGCCTTTTGTGGTTGCCAAGAATGGGCACCGTGAACAGGAAGAATCTTCAGAGTTTTACCTTGTAAATGGAGTGGTCAAGGCACTGGACAACTCTGTTCAGTAGTCAGGCAATCGAGCATTGGCAGTCACTGTGAAGCCTTTTACTAGACAAGTGAAATGCTACACTCACGCCAAGAGGAACCACAGCGTTCTACATAAGCCCCAGCACAAGCAGTTTCTGTGAGGAATCCGCAAAATGCTAAAGCCAAGTCTAACAAGTGGCCGCATGTGGAAGCAATGGCAAAGGTGTCACGATATTATGTTGTTCAAGCTCATGGTTACAGTGCAGTTCTTCCCAAGCAAGAGATACCCTTACTCAATCAATCAATCAAGCTTTATTCAACTATTTATAAAAGTAATCATAAAAGCACATTAAAATACAGTTAAAATAGCATGTTAAAAGAAAATACATTAGCCAGAAAAACTGGATGAACAGCAGCATATAAGAAGTCAATTAGTTATATTATACAGTTCAAATTCTCACATGGAGATAGTCTTTCTGCAAAAGAAGACAGACTTTAAAAACGTCTAAACAGATAAAATTACAAGTTCTTCCCTGAGGGATTACATAACCGTAAATGCGAGACGAAATTGTCGCAAACCAAGTGATCTGAGCACCGTGAGTATCCACCTTTTCTTCTGAACTAGATCAAATTTACAAAAAAATAAAACGTGTATGGTGGATTGAGCTGAAATCTCGTCACATGGAGATCTAGTCAAGTGTCTGGACCAATCATTTCTGACTGGGAAACTAAGGGCTATATGTAGGTAATCTCAATTTATCTATTCTTAAATACCGATTCTGTATTTAGGAATAGGTAAATGGGATGTAGATAATTATTCTGTAAATTTTACCGAATCGGTAGGATGCAGTAATTAAGAATCGGTATTTACGGATTCGGGAATTTCCATTCATTCCTATGGGCCTGGAGGCCTGGAGGCCCATAGGAATGAATGGGAAGCCATTCAGTATTACTGATTTGGTAAATACTGAATTGGTAATAGGGGGAACATTTTCAAGGGTGGCAGGGTGTCACATTGACACCCTGTTGCACCCCTGAATAGTGCATAGGTGCACATGTGGCACACATACATGCTCTAAGGGCATGTACGTCTGCCACATGGCACTTTTGGAAAAGCACAAATTTGCTTTTTCAAAGGTTTTCGATATTTACCACCAACTTGTAGTTGGTGGTAAATACCAAATCCTTTAATGAAAAATGCACTCACTTGAGTGCTCCCTACATTAAGGATTCGGTAATTTACCGAATCTGTATTTAAGAATTCGGTAATTTACAGATTCCTTAAATTACCGTTTGGTAAATTATAGAATCCTTAAACCTGCCTCCTACATCTCAAATGCCCAATACCGATTGGTAACGCTGAAATTCCGTAATTTCGTCCGTTACCGACCGGTATTGGGCTACCTACATCTGGTCCCTAAGTGACCTGTGAATGATGCCCGTCCTAAAACGTGTAAGCAAGAATCTTTCCCCTACCCTTTCTCAACATTACCACAAGCACAGATATCGAGGATAACTCTGCTCTGTCAGATCATTCTGGAGGTTCCCGTTAGGACACGTGTAAACAGAAGCAGTCACTGGGGACCGAACTGCATTCAAAAGAGACCACCATCAAATCAAATCCTCTAGCATTTGACCTAAATGAGATAATCCATCCGAGGTCGTAAATTTGGACCTGTTTCTGGCTGTAGCAGAATATGTTTAATTTTGCTTGTGTAAAGAATCCGTAAAGTATCAGAACTTCCTATGGAGAGAATGCCCAAGATCCTATCTGCCTGTAAGTGCGGCAGATAAACCTGACATTGGCCCAAAGGTGTTGAACTTTCTTAATAGATATTCGTGGGTCCCGAATAAAAGCATTGATAGATTTTGGCGAGCATGCGAAGATCAGTTAGAGGACCTTTCGGCAGTGACATTGTGAACCCATCCTCCTCTTCAGTTGAGTGGGGGTGGTCTGACCAGGTCTCACTGGCTTGAGAACAGTTAAAGCTAACCCACTGCTACTTGTCTTGTCAGAGTTGACGCTGACAGACCGCACTGGCTCAGGTTGCTTGTAACTAACTTGATAGATGGCTGCATTATGGGGCTGCAGCCTACAGGCCTAGTCCTCTTGCTGGTGATTGGCCTCTTTCAGGCTACAACTCCCAATAACAGATCCCTATTGGCTCACCGCAGCCTCAGTCAGAGCAATAAACAGAGTCTCAGCCACTCTGAACCATCTGTCAAAGTGACTTTCTGTTTGTTTTATGTGGCATGAACTGGGCCCGAGGGCATTGGATCGCTGTACATGGAGCCTTTACAATATAAAAAGCAAAATTCAATTTTTTCTTTAGGTATGGTGAGATGTCAGGATATGAACCTGGTTCCAAGTTGCAAAGTCAGCAGCTCTGGCCATTGGGTCACCTTTCCTACACTTCCCTTTTTTGTCTCTGAGCTAGTATCACCAGAATAATATTTATTTACTCTCTACATTTAGCATTGAAGCGGCGTTTTTAGCAAAATAATATAGTTAAAATATATGTGGAAGGTGCAGGCTTGAATGAACAAGATGTATTAAAAAATGGGCAAAATGTAGTGTGATGCGGCACACTTACAAGTACTAGGCCTAAACGTTTTTTAAAGCAGCATTGCTTACAATGTAGTTTGACTAAATTGTGCTGATGCACACATTGAATGTTTACATTTTTTACCTTTCCATGTTCAGGTTTATTAAATAAATGTTTCACACAACACTGCAAGATGTTTCTTTTTATATGAAGAAAAGTTTAAAATACTTGTTTATTATTTACTATTTAGTAGACTTGTAAAGAATAATCCCATAATATGTAGCACCTGAATTGAACTTGACCTCTTTTGAAATACTTGTTTTATTCCCAACGGATGGAGTTGTGAAAATGTTCTTTCGTTACTGAAGATGTTTACATTTTTAAGTAGCTCATTGCTAGCTGACATATCATTTGCTCCATTAGAAGTTTAGAAATGTAGACACAATCGTGGGAAAGGATGTTTAGAATGAAGAAGCCTCTAGTGTAGTTTAGACTAAAAACAACGAAGTCGCACTCTCGCAGATTACACTATTGTGTTTGTGTGAGAAGGAGAGGAGTGAACCTGTTCCCTGGAAGAACCCTGAAAGATGATTGCACGAGAGAGGGAGAAGATGCAGCATTAATTTTTTAATGTTTATAATAGTACGTGTTCCTAGAGTAGGTTAACGCCACGCCAAAATGACATGCTACACACTCCTTCGCTCTCTTCGACCCCATTCCTCTCCAATACTACTGCCATCCTATTGAATCCAGTTGCTACTGCACACTTCCCCAGCCTTATTCCCTATTGTTTTGAGATTCGTCTGAGCTTCGTGCACCTCTCTTTATGGAAAGTTCTACTTTGATAGATTTGTTGACTTTAGAACAAATTTTGAGCTTTATGCTTGATCTCACTCTCTTTCGAATTTGAACTCTTTATGGGTTCCTACTGATTCCTTTCGCCCCATTCTAAGAAAAGGGATTTTCTTCCTTTATTGAACCTATTTAATGCATTGTGTTTTAACCCGTTGACCGCGGCTGGTATTCCGCTGCGGTGCGGGTGATTTATGACTGGGCGTGGTCAGGACGGTCCCTGGGCGTCCGACGCACGCAAAGGGTTAATTGAATTAACCATTATTTCTTTATCAATTCTTTGAAAGATTGAGTATTTTGAAACTAATAAGAATAAAGATTGAGTCTAAATAAAGACGATTTACTAAAACTTGAAATAATAAAATCCTTAAAACTTAAACAAATTCTCATTATTGACTAAAATTTGGAAGAAATTGTGATTATAGCTGCTGTAGTGGGCTATACTGGCCATTAAAGGCCCCCTCCAGCGTTAAAGCCTTTACCAAGGTAGTGGGACGTAATAGCCAGTGTAGCCCAGCTATAAGGCTATTAGAACATTCTGGCAGAATGTTCTACCAAATTAAACAAAGGCTTCTCTGAGCCCAAGGGGGTTTAAATCCCCTCGGGCTCTGAGAGGCCTTTGTTCAAACAACATTGGAATGTTGTTCTGCTGGCTTTTACCGGCCCGTAGAAGCCCGGAGCACAAAGCATTCAATGGAGTGATCCACATTCCAATGTTCAAATATTGTTTATGTGATGATTTGCTCCTGATCTTCTCAACCACAACGGCCAAGGTCTGTTGACCTGTTGTGCCGCAGCACCAAGCAGGGATCAGCGCTGAAGATGTTTGATGGTAAACTGAGTTTTATTTAAACTGATTCCAGCTCTTATCAGTGAATAGTCCCCTAATATGTAGCCTGGCCTTTGTAGGACTGTTTTTAGCTATATCTTTGTATTTACATTTCTAAAGCTGATCCAGTGGGAATCCTTTGATTCCAGTGTAACTCTATCAGGAGATTGCTCTGTTGTTGTTGGCTGGATTTCTGGGTAGTTTATTCGTGGTTTTTCTGTGCATTCTGTGTCTTAAAGTTCAATATTTATAATGGGATGCTAGAGGACTACCAATCCAAGAATGAAAACAAGTTATCTGAACTTGAAGTGGGACTTACACATGGGATGGGGAAGCTTGATCACTCTCTACCTGTCAACGTTCCATGAGTGCACTCCCCTTTCTTTCTCTTCACTCTATCCTGGGTTTTTTCTCTGCCCCTATCGTTCTGTTCCCCTTGCCCTCTTCATCTTTTGTTTCAGTCACTCTCCCCTTCTCCATTTACTCTCAGCTGCAACTGCAGTCAGTAAGGTGAGTAGAGGCCCAGACAGACATGACCATCTGTTGAAATGATTTGGTTGCTTGGGTCTGTGAGAGAGGGACAGCAGATCAGTAATCTAATTCTATCCATTCCAGGTGTAATAGCTGTCTGCAGCATTATGGCCAAATGGCAACACATTAGACTCACACGGTAAAGAACCTTATCGCGTGCACTGTAACGGAAGCAATTGAAGGGAGGCATCATGGACATTTTATTTTATTTAACTTCTCTCCCCACCACACAAATCAATGGAAACAATAGACTTGGTTTCAAGCTACTGAAGAAAGTGAGTTGCTTATGTTGAATTACAAGGGTCATCTAGAGTATGATGTCACTATACATCTCAAAATCCCAACTGAAGTCACATAACAAAGCAACCTTCTAGAGCGCCAATTTTTGGTGATTGTTAGTTGTGATTTGGTAAAAAAAAACTATTTTTTAGTCTACACTCAACGGTCTCTTTAAGATAGAAAATATAGTGAAAGCAGGTGACATTAATATTAATACCGCTCTCTGAGGGAAATTAAGTGGCAAGATTATGGCACGTCACTACATCCCGGAGGGCCCATTTGTGAATGATGAGAGGAAGTGCAGATACAAGTGAGGGAAGATACTTCAAAAACTGAGGAAAAATTTCTATAACAAATTGCAAACCATTGTGTAATTCCCCAAAATGTATTTTGGAAATTCTGCCGTAGAAACATTGTTCGTAAAAACAACATGGTGATGGATGGAATGCTTCAATTAATCTCAGCCACTGGCAGTCGCTCGGGTAACATCCCAATTGATTGTTTTGTGACCATTATGCCACCTCAGTTTGGATCCAGCCATATGCAAATCAGTCTGGACTCTCATCCTCATGGGAACAGTCCAGCCCTTACTGCCAGGCTGGGTCCTCCCTGAACCAGAACACAAGCAACCTAGGACCGGTTCCGCCTAAGTTGAGGCTCTTCAGGCAGGTAGAGCTTGGTTCCAGTGGCACAGTGAGCCTGGGACCCACGACTGGGCATTCTCGGGACACTTAGGGCATCAAATGCTAAAACAACAAGGTGATGAATGGAATGCTGTAATTCATCTCAGCCACTGGCAGTCGCTCTGACCACATACCATTCAATCATTTTGCCCACTAGGCCACCTCAGTTTGGACCCAGCTGTATCCAAATCAGCCTTGACCCTGCTCCTCGTGGGAACAGTCCAACCTGAACTGCCAGGCAGGTCCTTCCTGAACTGGAACACAAGCAGAGCTTAATTTGCAAAACAAATAAGTGCCAGGGCTCTCATGAGGAGGCCACTGCAGTTTGCACCACACATTGCCCCTACCATGCTGCCAGTGATAGTAACAACACAACTACTAACCATCACACATCAACAAGTGTGACAATTCAGTCTATTCCAGGCCCATAAAGCTGTAAGAATGGCTTGGATGGCATGTAATAGTAATTTTTTATTGTATATTGAATTTCTAATTAAGTGTTGTTGTGGCCATCTTTAAATTAACCAGACAGCGCCACCTTGTGTCAGACTGTCAAAAGTGCTGGTGTTGACAAGTTCCAGGTCCCGACCACCGGAAACCATCTGCTTAAATTAGCACTGAACACAAGCAATCTAGTACTGGTTCTGCCCGAGTTACCTGGATGATGAGCCAATAACTAGGGTTGCTTGTGTCCTGGTTCAGGGAGGACCTGGCTTGGCGGTTCGGGCTTGATTGTTCCAATTGGAGCAGGGTCAAGACTGATTTACATATAGCTGGTTCCATACTGAGGTGACATGGTGTGCAAAATAACAATGGATAGGGATGCCTCCCAAGTAATTACCAGTGGCTGAGATTAATCCAAATATTTCATCCATCACTTTCTGTATACTTTAGTGCAGAAGCATTGTTCATTATCATTTTTGTCTTGGAATGGAACACCCAAAACCTCTGGACTAGGTATTCCTCAGTAAGTAGACCCTTAATTTTGGGAGTATTACCAGCGTGCCCCTCAAGAAATCGCTGTGTTTTTGTCCCAATTCTATATACATTTTGCTGTAGAAAGCACCCATTGGCCCCACTCAGAAAACATTCTTGGCGAGACTCTAAGCCCCACAAGCCCTTTTAAGAAGAATCAGGATCAATTGCTCGCAAATACCTAATCAGAGTGTTGTTCAAAGTGGGGGTACTTATTTCTTTCTGGCTACTCCCCAGCATTTCAGGCCCCCTCACCAAAGTCTTGGAGATAACCTTTCAAGTGAAAGCAACGGGAGAGAGGCAGATCCAGATGCACAAGCTGGGTGAACCAGATGAGATGTCCACCAGTTGGGAAATGCTAACTGCGCCATCTCGGCAGAAAAGCAACATTCAGTATTAATGAGGATTGACCCTGAGCTCATAACTCTGATTTTGGCAGAATCCTGACCCATCCAGAAAGGCCTCCTGTTCAGAGAACTTTTCGTGAAGGATTTAGGCAAGTTTGGTAATACTTTTACAGTTCTGTATAAAAAGTAGATGTTCCTGAAGAAAGTATTACAACCAGGCCTTCTTGGCAGGGCCCAACGAAGCAGCGGACATTCGCCAGGCAGTCAATACTTCAAGGTCTCCAGAAAGGCTATGGATACAAAAGAGGGGGGAACTAGTACAGTGGATCCAGAGGGAGAACCTTCTTCCTGACCTGATCGAGAAGCGGTCATGGCATATACGGCAGAGGAGCTTATTGAGGGAATTTCAAACCCTTCACAGGAGCTGGAATTGCAGGTAGAAATTATTCTGATTTGCAAGGTGGTTTTGGGTGGCAGAGTAAGATGTCTTCGGCACAGTTGGGTGAATAATACACAAGATTCATAGTTCAGAGACATGGTATAGGGTTTCTAATTAGAATTCTTAAAAATCTCAAGTTAAAATTGAGTACCCAGACAGTTGGAATGTTACTGTCATAAGCAGAACTTTATATATTTAGAGGTCAAGAAATTGTTGCACAAAGAAGCTATAGTCCTATCCACCACACACCAGAGAGGATTTTACAGCAACATATTCCTGGTTGCGAAGAAAGGAAGTGGTTACAGATTAGTAATGACTATCAAATATTTCAACCACTTGCTGCTTTACAGACATTTTATAATAGATTGTATCCATCTTTTGAGACACCTTTCAGAAGAGCGATACTTGATTGTCCGTTTGGACCTCAAGGATGCTTACTTAACAAACCCTATATTTGTGCCTCACAGATGACTCCTACAGTTTCACTGGAAGGATTAATGGTACAAGTATTTAGTACTGCCTTTCAGCCTCTCTTTACTACCTTAATGTTTCACTAAGGTGATGAGGCCAGTAGTAGAAATGTTGAGAGTGAATGGTGTATGTACATCTAATAGTGTACCTGGATGAACTGATTATCATTAGGTATGGGCGAATTTTGCGAATCTCGCGTTCGCGAATTTTGCGGATTTGCGAACTCGCAATCCGCAAAATCCGCGAATTCCCACGAATTTGCGGATTTTTTTTTTTTATGTTCGCACGGGTTTCTGCAAGTTCGCGAGGGTTTTGTACAATTTCGCAAATTGCGAAATTGCACAAAAAAGCGTGCGAACTTGCAGAAACCCGTGCGAACACAATGTGCCCAGTAGGGTATGTGCCTCGTCTTGTGTGAATAAAAGGTCAGAGAAAGATCAGTTCAGCAGAAGAAGAGAAAGAAGCTCCTGGTCACAGGAACAGCACGGGTATTGCGCTCGTGAAAGTCAAGGATGCAAAGCCTATCCAGCATCACAGCTGATTTTCCACTGTAGATTTGGGAAAAAGGCACACCTGTCCAGCCTCAACGACGCTCACGATTGTTTTTGGGCTAATGAATGAGTCACTGAATTTGAGCATCAACTAGTTCGAGCGTCCATGTGTGTGTTACTATGCAATCATCCCGAAGGGCGCAGGGGTCCCTTGAGTGAGCTGTGAGCTGTGAGCTGTAACTATTTTACAATGGCGCCAGCAAGCTGCCAGCGCCGTTGTAAAATAGTTACAAAGTTAGCTTGCACAGGAAGCACTTAGATAAAATAAAGCAGCACCTGCTTCGTTTTATCTAGTGGTTCCTGTACAAGCGAACTTTGTAACTATTTTACAACGGCGCTGGCAGCTTGCTGGCGCCATTGTAAAATAGTTGCATGAGTGGGGGTTCAACTTTTGAACCCGTTACGCTCGCGGATTTTTTTTTGCGGATTTTGCGGGAAATCCACAAAATTCGCGGATTGCGGATTTCCCAAAAATCCACCAAATCCGCGAGCGTAACGGATTTCCCGCTCACACTTAATTATCATGGCACGGGGACAATCACATGTGATGCTTCATCTAGCATAGATGATCCATCTGTTTTAAAAGCTGGGCTTAGTCATAAATGAGAGAATTGTGTTGACTTTAACTGAATAAATAGAGTTCCTGGGGTTCCAAATGGAGTTACCCAAACTAGATAAAGGGCATCAAACCTGGGTTAAAGTCTGCCTTACGCAAACAGACTGTGTCCTTGATACTGATAGCTTGGATAGAGAAACGTTTAGCGTCCTCAGTCTAACCAATAGTCCCAGGGCTGATTCACTACAGTGCCCTGCAAAGGTGGAAAATTCAACATCTCACAGAGGGTTCAAAATATACAGATCACATCATGATTTCAAGCCAAGCCAAAGCAGAATTGGCAGGGTAGATGGAACACATGGAAACATGGAATGGCAAGGCCATCTTCGGCTCCCAACCAGAGGTTGTTAAATAATTTGATGCCAGCAGATGAGGCTGGGGAGCCAGATGCAGCTATATATCCACAGGAGGTCAGTGGTCCAAATAGAGCTAGACCTCCACATCAATTGTTTAGAGATATTGACAGGGTCCTTTGTCATAAAAACAAAGTTGCCTTGATGGAATTGCTGTATACTTCTCAAGATGGGCACTATTGCACAAGTGAGCTATATCCACAATTTAGGAGGAACAAGATCCAGAATCAAAGCGGAGATAGACAATTTTTTTTGCCAATTTGGCCTTCAGCAAGGAATTTTCTGTGGTTGCAGAGTAAATCCGGAGTAGCAGAGGAATGTAGAAGCCAATTGGAACACTAGATGGATACCAGCTATTGGATGTTGCATCTGAGAGTATTTTAACCTATACAATGGAAACGGGGTCACTGCAAAATAGGCTTGTTTGCTTTGTGATTGAACATGTAACTTGAGAAGGTGTCAGCTGGAGGCTGCAACTGTTGGTGAAAGCAACTGATGCATTCCTTCAAGACTAGAATACGAAGCTACACTACTCCCTTCCCACCATTTGCCATTATTTCTTGAGTAGCTGCTAAGGTAAGGAGGCAGAAAGTGGATCTCATGGTAAGGATTCCAAACTGGTGAACACAATCGTAGTTCCCAGTATTGTTGGATATGTCTTAGGATCTTTTAATCTCACTGCCAGTGTTTCCTGAGATTCTGAAGGACCCGGTGGGGGAGTTGCACTCCCTGATAATGAAGAATTAGATGGCACTCACGTTCATGGAAAATGTCCGTCAACAATGGCAAGTGCTAGGAATTTCAAGCCAATCTAGGTTTTCATCAAACAAGCTTAGTCCATCTCCACCCATAAGCGAAATTCTGTTTCCTGTAAAAGGTAGGTGTGTTGATGCAACGAACGGGGTGTTGATCCCAGGGGTGGGGGCGGGTGTAGGCAGAAATGCATTTGATTAATCATTTTTTGTTCCATTTTGCTTTGGATGGACTGACTTTCAGGTTGGTAAATTTTTTTCGTTCAGCCATTTCAGCAGCACATATGCCAATAGAAGGTAAACCAGCAGGCGAACATCATGTAATATGTAAACTGATGAGACGGATCAGGTTAAAAAGAAAAGCACTGTTTTGTGGAAGGTCATCATTGTACTGAAGTTTTATAGAGATGGCCTGATCTAGATTTTTCAAGGAAGCAGTTGTCACTAAACTGACTATGTTGCTGTGCTTGGTATCTTGTAGGCGAGTATCAGATGTCCGGCCACTTCAATTTAGCTGCTAGGTTATACTCTCCAGCAGAAGTATATTTTTACATCTCCAAGTGTACAAAGCAGGAGGCGAATAGACCCTACTGGTCACGAGCATATTTGGAGCAACGGAAAACCTTTTTGAATTCTTCGAGCTTGTGACATTATCGTCTACAGATGATAAAAACTTTGTAACCGGTCAGCCATCATCCTCAGAATATTGATCATATTCGGAAGTGTCCCCGGTAATAGGTGTGTTCCAAAGATTTGTCAGCTGCTGCAGACACAGAGATTTGCTTTGCCAGCCCACAATTGAAACTGTGAACGGATTTTTCACACTATTCATATGCTAGGAATTTGGATCTTACAAGACCGCATATATCCATGGATTAGATACATGCGCCCTGATGAAGGATCTTCCCAAATAACTTTGTGTCCGAAACGCGCGTTGGTGCTTTTTTCTCCTACTGCATGATGTTTTTTATGTTTTGATTGAGTGTGAATATATGGTTTGTCAGGGGCATTATCTACAGCGGAGCCCTTTGTTAGACCTTCTTCGTGACCTGGGAGCATTTCGGCTCGGTTACCTCGGCTGGGGGAGTGCTACAAACGCCACCTGCATAGGGAGTGGGACTGCGAGGTCCAGAAGTGCTTGCGCCGTCCACCGCGCGCACCTTGTTCCTCTTCCCGCCCCCTTCTCCCTCCGACCTCCCTGGACCTTCCTGGAAGCTCATAAACTCCTCGCGTCCTCCGCTGGCGCGGGTGCCGCTCGTGTAGCGTGAAGAACTTTGGACTGTGCTTGTGGCCGTTTCAGGGGCATTATCTACAGCGGAGCCCTTTGTTAGACCTTCTTCGTGACCTGGGAGCATTTCGGCTCGGTTACCTCGGCTGGGGGAGTGCTACAAACGCCACCTGCATAGGGAGCGGGACTGCGAGGTCCAGAAGTGCTTGCGCCGTCCACCGCGCGCACCTGGTTCCTCTTCCCGCCCCCTTCTCCCTCCGACCTCCCTGGACCTTCCTGGAAGCTCATAAACTCCTCGCGGCCTCCGCTGGCGCGGGTGCCGCTCGTGTAGCGTGAAGAACTTTGGACTGTGCTTGTGGCCGTTTCAGGGGCATTATCTACAGCGGAGCCCTTTGTTAGACCTTCTTCGTGACCTAGGAGCATTTCGGCTCGGTTACCTCGGCTGGGGGAGTGCTACAAACGCCACCTGCATAGGGAGCGGGACTGCGAGGTCCAGAAGTGCTTGCGCCGTCCACCGCGCGCACCTGGTTCCTCTTCCCGCCCCCTTCTCTCCTCCTCTACTTTAACCCCGCCCTGAACGCGAACGCGGGGCGCGCGCGGACGAGGAAGCGGGTGAAGACCGGGCAAAGAGCGGGCCGTTTTAGGCCGTTAGAGGCCGGCAGAGACCGGACCGGGCCACCCCTCTGACGCTCCCTGTCCCTTAGCCCCTATCTGCTTAACTCCAAAATGGCGTCCAGGGTTTCAAGGAGTAAATCTGCTCAACAGTGTTCAAGCACACTGGAAAAATTCTTCCCTAAGGCGAGTGCTCTAGCCAATAAATGCCAGTCAGTCACGGAAACACACCTGGAGCTGGGATCTGAAAGCGTGACATTGGACCCTGCGGATACTTCTTCTATTGATGTTAGTACGCCTATACTACTGGACGCCACCCATATGTCACTAATGGACAGTATCGATCAGACCATTGAGTCGGTTCTCCAGCAGCTAAGAACTCCATCAAACCCCCAGAGGGATAGTGACTCCCCTCGGCCATCTGGGATCACTGACCACTCTTCTATTCCGGTCAACATGGGAACAGAGTCGCAGGAAGTGAGACAGGTTGCCCTTCTCACAGAGCCTGCGAGTAGTGGAGTGGAACAACCACCAAAAAGGAAAAGGTCCAGGAAACCAAAGAGGGCAAAAAGGGCCAAAGTTGATACAATTGAGTTAAATCTGGATGACAGCACAGACATCTCGGCCTCCCCTGAGGTCATTCACCAGGGTCCAGGTCGGATCATATAGGCTCTCCACTATCCACGGCCTTACCACTGCACCCGGGTCCTTTTATATTCGGTGGGGCAACTTTTAATAGCACAGACATGATAATCAGCTCACTCACAGATACTCTTAAGAACTTGCTGATCCCTATCTCTGACAAACTGGATGCCATAGAGGCTAGACTCAAGGCTATGGAAAATATTCACAAAAGGAACAGCCCTGGGTCGGTTCCAAATGCTCCATTAGTTCCCCGGGACCCATCTGGGAACAGACCGTCGTCTTCTGCACTGACCACCCAGGACTCAAATTTGGAATTGCGCAACAAAAACGGTGTGCTTGCCCCCCAAACGCACCCCTTGCCATCTCCAATGCCTAGGCCCCCTGTTCCTGCCCCTAGAAGATCTAAGCCACTTCCTGCTCCTCAACCAAGGGGAGATGAGAATTCTACCAATGGTCCCACTGGCCACACTACTACCCCCCATGATAGGCGTAGGGTGGTTAATCTGCCCCCAGAAGCAGTACCGTACACGGCAATCATGGTGGGAGTACCTGAGCTAACTGGTGACACAAGGGAGCCTCAGGACTCTTTAAGCAACAAGGTCATAAGCTGGCTTAGTATTAACAGGCCTCTGCCCCCAAACTTGAAAGGTGAGGTTCTGATGGACAGGAGGATCCCATGGATTGGCCTTACCCCAAAGAACAGGGCAGGGGATTGCATTATTGTTAGTTTCAAAAGCCCACATGTCGCCAACTATATTTGTAATTGGCTCGTAAGGCCTGATAAGTCCAACATTGAATTATTACCACTTTCACACTTCTACCCAAATGCCTGCAATACGGAGGTGGGGAGGGAGCAGGGGTGGACTAGAGTAGGCTTTGCTGTAGATGGCTCACGTTATAGACCAAAGAATTACTTACCTCCTGTCCCGGTTAATATCATACATCACAATAGATTTTCCTGCCTAGACCAAGTGGACTGACCACAAAATGGGGAGACTCCACTTAGCCCTGGGAAGCTAGTGGGTGAGGCCCTAAGTTGGTTGGGATTGAGTCCTGCCCCTGTAACTGAGTGTGGCCCACAGGATACCACTAAAGTACGAACGGTTACCCTGGATGATATTCTGGGCCAACAAGGGCCATCACCTAACACTGGGTCTGGTCATAGTTTACAAACTGTGGAGGTGGAGGTGGATGGTCCACCCATCATCCCGGTTTGTAACAATGCTCCGCAAGACTCTAATCCCCCCACAGTCACCGCACCACCTCCTACTGGAGGCCAAGGTATACTACCACAAGATCCAGGGCTGAGAATTCCTGGAATGTGGCAGGAATCGCAAATAAGGAAGGCACACCGGAGTGGGACCACCTATTAGGTACCAGTGATATCCTCCTTTTTCAGGAAACATGGGCGAGGGAACCCCAAACCAGGAGAGGGTTCGAAATATTTGAAATCCCTGCCAAATGGAGTGGGAGGGGGAGGCCGTCAGGAGGCTTGGCAATCTGGATAGCGAGTCACACTGGGTGCCAGGCGGAAAAGATGTATACGTCTTCGTAGGACATCCAGTGTGTACTGCTCACATGGCCTGGCAAACCATCGTGGGCCATTGTTAATGTCTACTCGCGACCAGTTGCCGCGCCAAATGAATCACCCACCCTAAACGATTTGTCCTCCTTCCTGGGTCAACTGCCAGGAGACTATAAGGTAGTGCTGGGAGAAGACTTTAACTGTCACTTCGAACCCTTGGAAGGTCTACTGGAGGGTGCCCTCACTGCTGAGGATGACTATTGGGGGGTACCACCCTCGTCCTTGCCCCACCCTAAAGCCTGGTCCCCTCTAGCAATACAACTCATGTCCCTCACTTTGAACTTCGCACTGAGGGCTTGTAATGGTCGTACCCCTTCCGATACCCCCTCAGTGTGTACTTTCAACAGAAGGGGCCATGAGTCGAGGCTAGATTACATTATGATAGATATCACACTTTGGCCAAAAGTCCTCGACTTCAGGGTAATAAATAGGTCAGATAGTGACCACAATGCCCTCTGCTTAAACATCCAGCAGCCCCTGCCCCTAGTGGGCCTGCCCGCAGAAAATGTCGGAGAAGACATGGGGGAGTTGCTTCTTACAACAAATAGGCGTCGGGTTAAGTGGGGAAAGCTCCTGAGCTCAGAAGATACCATTAATAAGTTATACGGTTTGGCACTCCCAAGGTTTATGGAGGTGGATGTGCTTTTAAATGAACCAAGAACCCCAGAATATAATGAGAAACTGGGTAGCATACACCAGGAATTAGTGAGGGATCTGGCGGAGGTATTTTACCCGGTGGTGCCAACCCGAAAGAAAAAGACCCGTGTTCCTACCTGGTATACCTCCTCCTGCAGGGCAGCTAAATCTGAGCTTATCGCCGCAATTAAGGAGGGGTCAAATAAGGCCAAGGTACGTGACCTTAGGAAGGAGTATAAATCAGTGATGGCTAATGCTAGGACCGAGTGGGACTGGAACCACTGGCATGACCTCCATGATGCCCTAAAAGCCAGAGACTCCAGGAAATTCTGGGCCTTGGTAAACAATGGGATGGGGGAACTCAAAAAAGCAATTGAACCCAACATCGCCCCCGTGCTTTGGGAGGCTCACTTTGGGGCACTCTATCAAGACACTAATACTTGGCCAGATAGAGCCCTGTCAGTGCCCTCAGGCACCCAGGACTCAGCCCTGGAACTATCCCTAGGGGAGGTGGAGGCTGCTTTGGAGCACTTAACGTTGGGGAAGGCGCCGGGTCTGGATAAGTTACCAGGGGATCTTTTTAGGCATCATTCGGACATTTGGGGTCCGTACCTCCTTATTCTTTTTAATGCCATTCTAGGAGGTATGGCGATCCCCGGCTCTTGGCTGGGGGCAGAGATTGTACCGATTCATACGAAGGGGTCTACTCTGCTCCCGGCTAACTACAGGCCTATTAGCCTAATAGATGTACCCCAAAAGCTCTTTGCGCGCCTCATTCTTAACCATCTGTTGGATTGGGTGGAGGACAATGACAGCCCCTCCAGGCTGGCTTCAGAAAGAACACGTCGACCATGGACCAGATCTTCCGCCTCCTCCTCCTCTATTGGAAGACGGTGACGTTAGAGGGGGGAAGACTGTACATGGTCTTCGTGGATCTGAGGTCAGCCTTCGATCTAGTCCCTCGAAGGAAATTATGGGAGGTTCTGGAAAAGCTAGGAGTACCCCCTCAGCTACTCAGCATTATAATCAGGTTGCATGAGAACAACTATGCACAAGTGAGGTGCGGGAGGGATGGTAAGCTCTCGTCCAGGTTTCCGGTCCATCGAGGAGTCAGACAGGGCTGTGTCCTGGCACCGACCCTGTTCTGTCTTTTCATTAATAGCGTTATACTACATCTTGATAACGTTAAGGACAATGATGCCCCGCTCCTGGCAGGCAGGAGGGTCCCGGCAATAATGTTTGCTGACGATACCCTCCTGCTTTCCAAATCCCCCATGGGGATTCAGAGGATCGTGAACGGTTTTGGCCTTTTCTGTCGCCAACACGGGCTGGAGGTGAACACAGAAAAGACCAAGTTCATGATCTTCAACCCCCCCACCAAAACCAGACCCAACCCCACACTGGGAAAAGTTAGTCTTGAGAGGGTCTCGACCTTCATATATTTGGGGGTAACACTCCAGGAAAACCTCTCATGGGACTGCCAGATAGCTAGATCCAGGGTAAAATTGTCCCAACTATCGGGTGCAATATTGAAGGTGGCTAATAAGTCCACCTTTAAGCCTTTAAGCCCGGCCCTGGAAATATATAGGTCCCAAGCCAAGGCAGCAGCCATGTATGGTAGCGAGTTATGGGGCCACAAAGCAGGGAAGGCTCTGGCAGGAGTGGAAAACAGTTTTCTAAGACGCCTACTTGGTCTCCCGCAAGGCACGCCACTTCTGCCCCTAAGATTAGACATGGGTCTTCCCTCCATTGCTGAAGATCTTCTGTCAAAACCCGTGAAGTTTTGGCACCGGTTATGGACCACTGATGAACTGTACCATTACAGACAGGACCTTATTCATGTAATGAGCTTGAATGGCAACAATAAAATTCCCTGGCTGGCTTTTATCAAGACGGAATTGCTCAGTATGAATTTGCCAGACCTATGGGATGATCCAGCTCAAGGCTGTCAAAGGATTAACCGTAAAACCCTGGCCCAGATGTATAAGAATAAGAACTTGTCTCACATGGAAAATGCTTATGATAGTGGTACCCTGACAGCATGTTTTATGGAATTCAAAAATTCTTATGTTTTCGAATCTTTTATGGATTTTATCTTTCCTGTCCTGGCGAGGAAATTGTTCGTGCAATGGAGGTTCGGCACACTCCCCACTAAAACATTTACCTGCAAATGGTCCATAGGGGGTGATAAACTCTGCCCATGCTGTAAAGCCCATGATGAAGATGACCTACATATATTGTTTGTATGCCATGCTTACCATAGACCCAGGAAACACTGGATAGCACCGCTCTGCCGGAACCTGGGGTTCAGGAAGTACTTACAGGCATACAGGGTCATGAAAACCAGTACTCTGGGCCACATTGTGTTTGCTGTATCAAAATTCTTAATGGCAGCGTGGCTAATTAGAAAGAAAATGTCCCCCTGAACTGGTACTGTCTTGCACCCTCTATCCCCCGCTGGTCCAGTAGAGACTTTTATATGTATTAAATTCTGTATTTTAAATGTATGTATTGTATTTTACTGCATCTTTTATGGCCTATATGGCCGAAATAAAGAATTTTTTGAATTGGAATTGGAATTGGTTTGTCTGATAGAGAGCTTGTGGATGATTGATAGAATAAAAGAATGATGTGTCATGTTTTTATTGTCCTAATTGTGTCTGGGCTGATGTCTATTTATGGTCTCACTATTTAAAAGATTTTCTGTATATTAGAAGCTGACCTTTATCAATCATGGTTTAAATATTTTTATCACAAAAGATCAATAAAAAATAAATTTTCTAAAATATTTCAGCCTTTCTGTGGGTGTTTTTGGTTGATTCTCATTGTTGGATTTTCTATCCTCTGGGGAAGCTCCCTTTCATGTTTATTTAGTACAAAGGAGTGTATGGCCTATCTGGACTTTCCAGAGAATCCTAGGTTATGTGCAATGAAATGTTTAAAGGCACAGGAAGATTGCACTAGGGAGTTGCTGTCGGACACTAAGTGTGAGTGCTCATTGCTTTACAGAAATCATTTAAACCAGTAGTATCAGCCACGCTTTCCAGGTGGGTTAAATGGATCATGTCAGTAGGTGTGGAGCACTGTGTGCGAGGGGAGCCTTGGCTTCCAAATCCTATTTGTAAGGCTCAAGATTTGAAGCCATCATGAAAACAGTGAATTTGTCTTCAGACTCAACATTTAAGAAATGTTATTATAAACCATTGTGACTGTGGCTTCTGGAGTGATCAACCAGCTTCAAACAAGCAATAATATGAGCCTTAGATCCTACCATAGAATAAAGCAATTTTTATGTATTGTGTCAATAATTTTATTTTTACTAAGGACACAGAGGTGAGGATTATCCCTCCGAGAAGTAGTTTCTATTATTAATAATATTTTGTGATCATGGTATAAAAATTAACCTGTCTGATTTATTTATAGAAATCTCTAGACAAAGAAACTTTTTACTCACCCTGATTATTTTAAAGGGATTTGTAGCATATATAGTACTTCTACTTTTTCTATTGCAAGAATTGAATAAAAGTAGGACTAAGTGAGGAGGATGCCGATACATATGAGCTGAATGTACCATAAAAGGAAATAAGAAAATGCACTCAACTGCACTCAAGTGGAAAAATGTAATAGGTGCTGGACATACAGATTTTGTTTTAACAACAAAGTTGAAGTTATCGACTGAATATCATGTGTCTATGAAAGAATGTATCTCGCAGTCTTGAGAATTTAGGTCCACGGGATAGGTTGACAGAATGAGGAGTTGTTGGTGTTCATGGGGAATGTTGTTAAATTTGTTAACACTAGTACTGGCCACATTTACAGGTAAGTAAAGGCAGAGAAGTAGGACCACGTGTAGGACCCCGGAAGAGGGGGTCATGGAAACTCATGGAAACTCTCCGAAGTGTATTACATAAGCACCAGAGGCATGCTGCCAGGCTGTGGGAGCAGTTACCTCCTCTCCATGCCCCCATGTGCTTGTTAGAGCTGGAGTGTGTGACACCGTGAGACCCCGGGCAACTATATGCGCACTTGTGACTCCCGGGAACCCAGAGACTGCTGAGATGGAGATCGGGCGCTGGATGGGGGTCGGTGCCATTTTGAATATCAGAGGCGTGACAGGGCTGCAACGATCAGACCCGGTATTCGCCTGGATCCTTCCAGGAATCGCAAGTGTGACGCAGCCCCAGTGGATAGCGGGCTCCTGCTGGGTGCAGGTGGGTGGTCGAGCAGTGACCAGCGCATGTAATGCGGCATGGTGCTCGGCCCCGTAGCACTGCGTCGATCCCGGGAGCCGCTGGCGAGGGCTCTTGGTGGGGGTGCCCTCCACAGGACCTGGATGGCGCCGGAAGAGGCTTGCGGCACTAGACAGAAGTGGAACGACTGGGCCACAGGCATGACTATGTACGGAGCCGCCTATTCTGCTGGGAACCTGGGGCTGAGGGACGAGGGCCCCGGGCTATCAAAGCCGTAGGAAGAACACGCAGGGGCCTGTGAGGGAGCCCTCAGGTGGGATACAAGCAGAAACGGGCGAGACATGCAGAACAATGTTTGTATACCAACGCTCCCGCACTTTGAAATCAGCGCTGCCTGACTCCAAAATGGTGCCTGCAGAGGACATAAGGCCTCCTGATAACTCCGGACCATCTCAACAGCTAGTGCCTTGCCAGGGAATCCTATGCTGCGTCCCCCCTCTGACTCTACTCAATGGAATCCTGCTCTCAGTGTTCTTCTTCTGGATTCTTGATTTTGGTGACTTTTGTGCTTCCCGCTTTTTTTTTTTAGATGGTCTCCGTCTATACCCACTGCCCGGACCCGCCATTTTTTCTGACCTTTGTTCCTTTCCTTCTTCCTTCACGACTCCTCCTGAAGACCCTTGATCGTTTTTCTCTTTTTGCTGGACTGCTTTAAATATATATGTATATGTAAATTTTATAATTGTCCAAGCCTAATTGCTGTTAAAATGTAATCCTGTTCCTTTGTGAATTTACTATTTGTATATATATAACTCTAACCACTAGTATATGTAGTAGACTTTTGTACTTACTACCATTCCTATGTGATTTTATGGTTTAAATCTTTAATTGAAGTTTCAAAACAGGAAAAACATACAGACCACATTTCCCCCTCGGATGGAACAAAGTCAAGCACTTCTTGTGGGACCTGGTCAGAGATGTGTGGCAGTGAGAGTGACAACAATTCCAGACATGTAGGGTCTCTGCAAATGGTAAAAAAGTCCAACCCCCCCCACCCCACTCCTTGTCCACAAAGCAAAAGAAGAGGGAATGGGGAATCACCACGCCACTAAGGGAGAGTAGCAGCCAAACCTCAGCCCCATGTCTTGCGCCTGCGCACTGGGGCCCTCAGCTCTTTGATCGGAGTGTCAGCTAGGCGCAATAAGCGCAAGTAGCGAGGGCAGCTCAGTTCCCTAAACTCCCCCGTGAGCAGAGTCAAAAATGGTCGCCAAAGTTCCGCAAACTCCTCTCCTCTCCCTGCCCTTGCCAAGGACAACTTCTCCATCCCTAGACCCATCCATAGCCGGTGCAGCCAGCCGTTATGTGGGGGAGGTTGTGTGGTCCTCCAGTGTGCCAGGATTTTCTGCATGGCTGCCTCTAGCGCAATCGCTATAAGCCTCCCTCTCCTAGATTTCAATAGGTACATCAGGGCATTGGGGAGTCCTAACAGAATGTAAGCGGGGAATGTAGGGAGCTGAGTATCCAGATGGGAATCTATGTCATCTAAGATCGAACTCCAGCAGGGTTGCAAGCGGTCGCAGCTCCAAAGTAAATGTTCCAAGGAGCCTAGCCGCCAGCACCACCCTCCAGCAGCGGTCACTAATGCGGGGATCCCATTGATGTAAGCGTTCAGGTGTATGGAACCAATAGGTGGCCACTTTGGTCACTGGCCAGGGTTTCGGTGAGGCCCATGTGGTAGGCCGAGTGTCTGGCCCTGGGGTAGATGCCATCCCATTCTTTGTGCGGGAGTGATCTCCCCAGGTCCCGTTCCCACCTGTTCCTCCCTGCATTATGTGTGTAAATGTTTGAGAGGAGGAGCTGCAGGTACAAGTCGGAAATCATCTTCTTATCAGAGGTTCGGGTAACCAGCCACTTTTCATACGGGTGAGGGGGCGTTGCGTGCCCGGTCTGAAGTCTGGCTGCAAAGCTGAGTGTCGGACCTGTAGATACGGTAGGCGGTCAGATTCCGGTATACCACAGTCCTCCTTCACCTGCTGAAAGGAGAGGATACCGTTTAAGTTGAACATATGACCCAGGGCCCTGCAGGGTGAGCGTCTCCAGGCTACAAGTGCCCTGGGGTCCAGTCCCGGGGAAAACTCGGGATTATCGAGCAGCGGGGTCATCGGGGAGGGAAACGAGGTGAGCTTGTGCCGGGTCGCCACCCGATCCCATACATCCAAGACAGTGCTTGTAATCTGTGATGCGTATAGATTGGGAGGGCTGTGGCATCTGAGGAGAAACAGAACCCCCTGTAAGGGCCTGCCCGCCACAGCTTGGTCTTGAAAAAGCCAATTCTTGCCCGATTCCAGCTGGAACCACTCCACCAAGGTGCGGAGTTGTGTCGCTTGATAATATAAAAGGAGGTCAAGCACATCAACCCCACCGTGGGCGGGCGGAAGAATCGCAATGGCATGCTTGAAGCGTGGGCAACGACCGTTCCAGATAAAGCGCGCCAAATCAGACTGCGTCCGTTGAAGCCAGCCGGCTGGGGGGCGCAGAGGGAGAGTTTGGAACATATAAAGGATTTGTGGGAGCAGGGTCATCTTAGTGGCTGCTATCTGCCCCAGCCAGGAGAACGACTGATGTTTCCATCTCCGGAGTTCGTCGCCGAGGCGTAATTCACTTCTGCAGTGGCCTGGACGGTAGGGGCCAACAGAACTCCTAGGTAAGGGATGGTGGTGTTTGACCACTGCAAATCGAACTCGCCTTTAACCTTGACAAGTGTCTCCGGCGACAGGGAGATATTCAGGGCTTCCGATTTCTCCACGTTGATCTTAAACCCCGAGTCCAGTGCAAAGGTATGGAGTTTGATAAAAAGTGCTTGGAGCGACTGCATCGGCTCCGTAAGGGAGAGAAGGATATCATCCACGTATAAACTGATCTTATGCACGTCACCGCTAAAGGGGATGCCCTTGATGAGGGGATGTTGCCTGACTCGTTGCGCCAATGGCTCCATGTACCTGGCAAAAAGGAAAGGGGAGAGAGGGCACCCCTGTCTGGTGCCCCTGCCGATCGGGAAGCGAGGGGAGGTATGGCCATTGACACGGACCGTGGCGTTGGGCCGTCGATAGCAGTTCAGTATACGGTGGCGGCAAACCTCCCCCACACTGAAGTGTTGTAGCACCAATTCCAGATAAGGCCAGTGCACCCTATCGAGGCCTTTCGGGCATCGATGGTACATAGCATGCAATCTGGCCTCGTCCGTGACCCCGCCTCGATGAGGTGGAGGACCCGTTTGGTGTTATCGCTGGTATGCCGTTGGGGAATGAAACCAGCCTGGTCCAGTTCCACCAGCTGCTGCATGTATGGTGCCAACCTACTCGCGAGGATGCCCGTGTAGAGCTTGAGGTCCAGGTTTAAAAGAGATATCGGCCTATAGGAACTACAGCGTGTGGGGTCTCGGCCAGGTTTAGGTATGACCGTTATCGCCGCCTCTAGAAGGTCCTCCGGGATGGCACCGGGTTTGCTGAAGGTATTAAAAAGGTCCCACAGTAGCGGGGCAACCTGGTGGCAGAATGTTTTATAAAAGGCCGCTGAGTAGCCGTCTGGGCCCGGTGATTTCCCCAATTTGAGGCGAGATATCGCCGAGACCACTTCCTCCAGGCCAATGGGTCGATCGAGGAACTCCGCTTGCGCCTCGTTCAGGGACGGGAGGGGGCGTGCCTCCCAGGTAAGCACGGCCAGCCTGGAGGTCGAGCGAGTCAGCTGCGTATAGAGATTCATAAAAGTCCCCAAAAGCCGAAGCTATGTCTACACCGTCGACGGCTAGGTCTCCCCGACTGGTCCGTATGGCTCTCATGCCCTGCCTCTGGTGTTGCTCTCTTAATTTACTCGCCAATAGCTTCCCGCAGCGATCACCCCCAGTATAGTATGCGTGTCGGAGGCGTAGAGCCGCATATTCCGCCACATCTTGGTCCAGGGCCCCCAGCATCTTTCTCTCCGTACAGAGTTGGCGCCAGGCTCGGGCAACCCCCGTTCGTTGGTGCATCTGCTCCAACACAGCTACCCGTTGGGTTATTTCGGCTCTCTTCTGGGCGCGGTCTCTATTGTTAGCCGTGGCGATAGAGATAAACTCTCCCCGCCAGACTGCTTTGAGCGCAGCCCATTGTGTGGCTTTAGTAGTGTCAGTGTTGGCATTGTGAGTCAGAAATTGGGAGATGGCGGCTTTAATCCGCTCCACCACGGTAGGGCTCTGAACTGAAGCAAGGCATCCTGCAGGCGCCAATGTCGAGGTGGGGCAGGCACATCCGCGAAGAGAAAGGTGGTCATTACTGGGGAGTGATCCGACAGAGAGGTCGGGAGGATATCTACATCTTGCACAAAGGGGCACCAGTTGTGAGGAGCAAAGAAAGTAGTCAGGCCTAGCATAGGATTTATGGGCCGCCGAGTAGTAGGAGTATGCCGTGGAGTGTGGGTGGAAGTGTCTCCATAGGTCGACCAGGCCCAGGTCTGTTAGATGCGTGTGACCCGCTGTGGAGAGTGATCCCAGCTGCCCCGTGCGTTGGCAAGAACGATCCGCTGTGTTATGGAATACTAAATTGAGGTCGCCCCCCAGTAACAATGGTGGTTGAGTGTTCGCTGTGGCTGTCTCTAAGGCCGTGTGCAGGAACTTTTCCTGACCTTCATTAGGAGCGTAAATGGCGCCCACTAAAAGTGTCTGCCCTGCAATCGGAAAGCGGTGTATCAGCAACCTGCCCTTGATCTCTGCCTTCCTCTGTAGGCCTTGACCCCTAAAGGATCTGGATACTAGGATTGCCACCCCTGCCACCTTCTTAGATGCGGACGAGAAAAACTGCAAGGGGAAGGCCCGGGATTTAAGTCGGTGGTGGTCCTTTGGCAGCAAGTGTGTCTCTTGTAAGAGGCAGATGTCTGCTGTGGAATGCTCTAGAAGGGAAAGTATCGCCCGAAGTTTTATAGGGTTATTTAGACCCCTCACGTTAAAAGAGAGGATTTTCAATTGGAGCGGTGCCATAGGTGAGTGGTAGGATCTGCCCGTCTCTGAACAAGGCGCGGGAAAGCAAAAGGAAACTCAAAAATAGGTGGACAAGGAGGATCCCCCCTCTCCCCTCCTCCCCCCTCTCCCCCCTCCCCCTCTCTGACCCTCCCCACCCCCTCCCCCCGTAGCACCCCGCCCACCCCCCGTCCTAGCCCCTGCCAAACTTCCCCAACATAACCTGGAACCCCCTCCCACCACCCCTACCGCAACCCCAACTAGTAGCCCAAAGAGAAAAAAACATTGTCCCGGGCTCATCGGAACACAGATCAGGCCCGTAGAGTCTCAAAATGGAGGAGTCAGTGGAAGCGGCGACCGTGATGGCTCCCCCGCCCACCCCCCACCCTCTTAAATGTAGATCGATGGATGCAAACCCAAAAAGCTGTTCCTCAGGGCGGAGCAGCCGTATCCCGGACCACCTCCTGTACAGCCGCCGCCTGTTCCAAGGCCATGGTCACTGGATCCGGTTTCAAATGGGCTTTAGGGGACCGACGTTTGTTCACCCGCTGCCACCCATCTTGGGACCGCGGAGGAGGCCCGTCCCGTGGTGATCCTGGAGAGTCGCGCCCCGGTTGGTCATCGTCTGGCAGGGTATTGTTCAGCAGGGCGCATGTGTCTCGCAGCGAGCGGAGTTGGTGGAGTGCTCCCTCCCACTTAAAGATCAGTCTAAAGGGGTGACCCCAGGAGTAGGGTACCCCCTTGTCCCGTAGGAAGGCCGTGGCAACTCGGAAGGACCTCCGTTTTTGCAGCGTGATGGCCGAAAGGTCCTGAAACAACGCAACCGGGGCGTTGCGGAAGCGGAGGGGCTGTTTCTGGCGGGCCACCTTCATAATCCTTTCCTTCAGGGGGAAGTCAGGGAGATAGGCCAGAATGTCCGGGGGGGGGGGGGGGGTGCAGGAGCGCGGCGTGCTAGGCCCACTCTATGGGCGCGGTCGATGCGGATGTCAAAGTCAGCCGGCTCGCCAAGGATCTCCCGGAACAAGTCTTGCAGGTAGCCGGCGACACTATTCCCCTCCGCTTTCAATGGCACCCCCCGGACCCTTATATTGTTCCTCCGAGAGCGATTTTCAAGATCCTCCGTGTGCGCCTGGAGGTCCAGCTGTTGCTCTCGGAGGCGGAGGACCTCCTGTTGTAGTAGTTCCAGTTCCTCGCTGCGAGCCTGGTCCTTTTCCTTCACGGAGGCCACTCTCTCCTCTAAGCCATCCACATCACGACGCAGTTCTCGCTGTTCCCCAACTAGATCCTGTTTCAGGGTTTGGAAATCGTCACGCAGGGTGTTGAACAGGGATTCCAAGAAGGCCTTCGTGATAGGGGCCTCCCCACCTTCCCGGTGCGGGACAGCGGTCTGCGCCGGAGGTGAGGGGGCTGCCTTAGTTTTCACCCCCTTCGGCGTGTTCTTCACCAACATGTCGGTGATCGCCATGCGATTGACGGTAGACATCCCGTCTTAAAGGGGACTGTCGCAGAGGGTCAGGTGGGATATAGCTGAGGCGCAGATGTGGAGCGGTGCAGAGGGTCCCCGGGCGCAAGTATCGTCTCCCCAGCTCAGTAGCACCAGCGAGGTAGGTAGCACTCCAGCAGCGCCCTGTGTGATGGGGGTGGCCCACAGCCCCCACGTCGAACTTCCCAGGATCAGGGCCAACACGCACCCCCAGCTCCGCTCCTCACCTGCTGGTCAAAGTCACAGCGTGGATGTCACCTGCGGCCTCCCACAGGAAGGCTGTCTCGCTGCAGGCGCTGTTGCCATGGTCCGGATAGCCAGCAGTCTCCACCTCCTCGGCACCCGGTCCTGGGCCCCCGCGGCCCTCAGGGACCCCCCGAGGGCCACACACCCCACAGCAGGTACCATCCGTCGACGCCGGTAAGGGCGATGTAGGCGCGGGGGTGGGCGCAACGCTCAGCCTCTGATGTGGGCCGTCGCAGCCACCAGCCAGGTGCGCTCAGTCAAGCCCCGATCACCAAGCGGGGGTGTAACTTCGCTGGATGGCCTCGACCCCTCCACCATCAAGAATCGGGCCGAGGCAGTGGTCCGAGTGAGCTCACGGGCCCTCGCCAGGGCCAGAATACAGCAGGCCTCTGCGCCGCTCAGCAACTAGGCCCGAAGCCGGGGCCTCAATTTTCGTATTCGCCGGCCAGGGAAGCCCCGGGCGTCACCACATGCAGAAGGCGCCGGGAGGGCAGCCCCGCCGAACGCACCTGGTCTCATACACCTCCGAGGAAAACAGCAGACAGATACCAGCACCCGCCAGTACAGGACGGTCACCCACGTTGCGAGCAGCGGCACGGGCGGCCCGGGATGGTGGCCGCCATTTCAGGTGCTCGGGCAGGGAGTGGGGGAAGGCGCAGTCGTGGCTCGGGCTGGGCCCCCCCCCCGGGCAGAGTAGGCATCAAAAGGGCGCCGCTGGCCAGCACGTCCGCTGAGGGGCAAATATCGGCGGGCGCACTGGGTTTGCACGCGGGAGGGAGGGCAGATTGGGGATTCGGGCCGGGAAGCTGAGTAAGGCACGTCTTAGCAGGTCGCCATCTTGGCCACGCACCTCCTATGTGATTTTAGAGTTTTATCTGTTTGTATCTCTTCCTTGAGTGACCTTCAACTTGTACATGTGCAGTTTTTTCCATTTTTTTCTCTTTCTTGAGTGACTTTACACCTTGTACATTTGCAATTTTTTTCTGTTTGTATCTCTTATGTAACTCATGTAATCCAAAGTCCTTATGTAACGCAACTGGTTCTTTTGTAAAGCGCTCTGACACCTTCAGGTAATGTTCGCGCTATATAAAATCGCAATAAATAAAATAAAAAATAAAATAAATAATCTTCGCCTGAAAATTTAAAGAGCAAATAAACATGCCCCTAAATAAGGAGGCCCCAGTAAGACAGAAGGGGAGCAGTATCTTTGCATATCGCTGAGGCAAAAAGCTGCTCAATTTAAAACTGTTATTAATATAAATAAATAAAAAGATTAGAGTATACATCAACATTTAAAGAATAGAAGTTATGTAAATGATTTCTCTTTTGGAAATAGCAGCAAGTAAGAGGACTTAACGGTTCTGGTGGGGACTATATATGTGATCATTATAAAGGGATTGTCACCTACATTACTTGTTGTGGTAGTCCAACACCAGGGGATGTTGGGTACTGAGGTTCATTGTATTTAGTGTAGCTAATATTTTTCTATTCATCTTTTTAATTGAATAGCTAGAGCTATTCAATTAAAAGGCAAAAAAGAAAGGACAATTAGATTAGGGCATTCAGGCTTACCCCACCACCTTTCACTCACAAATTTCACTCACTTCCACGAACCCTATCAGGCAGGCTCATCGGCCACCTTACTGGGCAATCACTGGGGGCTCAGTCACCACAACTAGCACACTAAGTAATCTGCTACCTTCCAAGTCCACACACACAAGCTAACCGGATCACTGACAGAATATCGACAGTCAAAATATTGACTTGCCAAAATATCAAGGTAAATATATAGAATGCCAGAATATCGACTTCCTATCTACAAACAGGTAAGTACAAAAATATTGTCTCCAAAATATCGATAGGATAAAATATAGACAGTCAAAATATCGAATTTTTTAAATATCTTAAAAGTAATTTAAAAGTAATATAATAATAAATATAATTAATTTAAACATACTTAAAATACTTAAATAAACTTAAAATGAATAAATAATTAATGTTACCACTCCAGAGAGAGCAACAGTATGGAAAGCGTTGGATAGCGTAGGGGTAAGAATTACTATTCCCACTCCAGAGAGCGCAACAGTAGGGAAAGTGTTGGATAGCGTAGGAGTAAAAATTACTATTCCCACTCCAGTGAGTGCAACAGTAGGGAAAGCGTTGGATAGCGTAGGGATAAAAATTACTATTCCTACTCCAGAGAGTGCAACAGTAGGGAAAGCGTTGGATAGCGTAAGGATAAAAATTACTATTCCCACTCCAGTGAGTGCAACAGTAGGGAAAGTGTTGGATAGCGTAGGGGTAAAAATTACAATTCCAACTCCAGAGAGTGCATCAGTAGGGAAAGTGTTGGATAGCGTAGGGGTAAAAATTACTATTCCCACTCCAGTGAGTGCAACAATAGGGAAAGTGTTGGATAGCGTAGGGGTAAAAATTACTATTCCCACTCCAGTGAGTGCAACAGTAGGGAAAGTGTTGGATAGCGTAGGAGTAAAAATTACTATTCCCACTCCAGTGAGTGCAACAGTAGGGAAAGTGTTGGATAGCGTAGGAGTAAAAATTACTATTCCCACTCCAGTGAGTGCAACAGTAGGGAAAGCGTTGGATAGCGTAGGGATAAAAAGTACTATTCCTACTCCAGAGAGTGCAACAGTAGGGAAAGCGTTGGATAGCGTAGAGATAAAAATTACTATTCCCACTACAGAGAGTGCAACAGTAGGGAAAGCGTTGGATAGCATAGGGGTAAAAATTACTATTCCAACTCCAGAGAGTGCAACAGTAGGGAAAGCGTTGGATAGCGTAGGGGTAAAAATTACTATTCCCACTCCAGTGAGTGCAACAGTAGGGAAAGCGTTGGATAGCGTAGGGGTAAAAATTACTATTCCACCTCCAGAGAATGCAACAGTAGGGTTGGATAGCGTAGGGGTAAAAATTACTATTCCCACTCCAGTGAGTGCAACAGTAGGGAAAGCGTTGGATAGCGTAGGGGTAAAGATTACTATTCACACTCCAGTGAGTGCAATAGTAGGGAAAGTAAATACTTCATATATAAATATAAATAACATAAATATTAATACCAATTACAAAATAATTAAAATATTTTACAGTTTTATAAAATATATTAATTAATCAATTAAAATTACAAATACTGATTAAGAAGGATGTTCCATTTACACCTCTCGAACAGATGCTAGACCCTGCTGGACGATATGTCATTCTGTGGGACAGAATGGGTCAAGAGACTGTAACCATTGTCAACTGCTATGGCCCGAATGTAGATATGCCCGAATTCTATACTGTACTGTGGGGTAAAATTGCAGATATTGGATCCTCGCACATTATTTGGGGAGGGGACTTTAATGTGACATTTAACCCTATCCTCGACAGAGCTGATGGAGGTGCCAAGTATACCAGGAAAGCACGGGAAATGTTACAGGATACAGTGGTGGAGGGACGGTTGGTGGACAGCTGGAGACACCTATACCCTACACGACGAGGGGGCACTCATTATACATCTTACTCTGGTACCTGGGCACGGCTAGATTACTGCCTATTGTCTAAGGGGTTGGTTCTTGGGCTGACTGGGGTGGCACATCTTGCTAGGACCTACTCAGACCACTGTCCGGTGCTGTTCACCTTGCAGCTACCTGGCTATAATAGGCCCCGGCGGTCCTGGCGTCTTCAGCCTACCGCTCTTTTGGATGCTGTATTTCGGGAAGAGCTTGGACAAGAGATTAAAGACTTTTTGCCGCGCAATAAGGGCTCAGTGGTCAGTGTAGAGATTATCTGGGGAGGCCTTTAAGGTCACAGTGCGTGGTTACTGTATAGCTAAGAGTGGAGGAGTGCTGCGAGATATACAGAGGTCATTACGTAATTTGGAGAATGACTTACGGAAGCTGGAAAGGAGTATGCAGAATGGCGCTATGGGACAGACACAGAGTGAATTTAGGGTCAAGTTATCGGAATATGAGGAGGAAGCGGCGCGCGAAACCAAATTTCGTGGCCGCTACTGGGTGGCTCGTAAATACGGCGAGGGCGAGAGGCCTGGGAGGGCCCTTTCTGGAATTGTGCGCAATCAGCGGGGCAGCACAAACATATTGGAAATAACTGGCCCAGGGGGAGAGATTTGCCGGGATAATGCCAAAATCCTGGATGTTTTTGCCTCACATTACACACATCTCTACGCCACATGCAGCCCAGGTGTTGTAGACCTAGATGACTTTATGGGAGAGGTCGCTCTTTGCTGGCTGAGCGATGTTCACAGGTCATTTCTGAGTGCTCCCCACGAGCTGGCCGAAATAAGTGAAGCTATAATGTCCCGCAAGAATGGCAAAGCGCCCGGGCTGGACGGGTTGCCAGCTGAATTTTATTAGTGTTATATAGACATCATGGCCCCGGTGCTGCGCGAGGTGTTTGAGGAATCACTGGAGGCAGGGGTGCTTCCCCCGTCCATGCGAGAAGTAGTGATCACCTCATTGTTGAAGACAGACAAAAAAACTGAGGTCTGTGATTCCTACCGTCCTTTGTCCCTGATAAACTGTGATGTAAAGATATTGGCTAAAGTATTGGCGACCAGGCTGTCGTTATTAATGACTAAAATAATTCTCCCAGACCAATCGGGCTTTGTCCCAGGTAGGGCCACCACTCATAATCTGCGCACTCTCTTTTCCCTTATCCAAACGATAGCGCTGGAGTCTCCGGTAGCTGCTGTGTTTCTCGATGCCTCTAAGGCATTCGACTCCGTGGAATGGAGCTTCCTCTTTACTGTACTGCAGAAAATGGGGTTTCCAAGCGTGTACCTCGCTTGGATGAAATTATTATACACCCAACCCACTGCTAGAGTATTGATCAATGGCTGTCTCTCCCCCTCGATGTCTGTAATGAGAGGAACGCGTCAGGGATGTCCTATGTCCCCCCTCCTTTTTGCGATTGTGATGGAGCCGCTGGCCTGTATGCTCCGACAGCTCCATCGTGAGAGTGCTTTCCAGTGTTTTCAACGCCAAATTTCAATCTCACTTTATGCTGACGACGGTACTTTATATGTCAAAGACCCCCAGCGCAATTTAAATACTTTGTTACGGGAATTCTTAGTTTTTGGTAAAATGTCTGGGATAAGTCCCAATTCTTCCCGCTTACACCTGCCATCACGATATTTCCCCTGGATTTCCGCTTGGAGTGGTGTCAGTCAGACTTGCGGTATTTGGGTATTCAGGTGCCTAGGGATCGTGATGAAACACTACGGTTAAATTATGGTACTGCTATCAGGAAACTGACGACCACTGTGTCTCGCTGGATATCCTTGCCCCTATGAATGGCTGGTAGGGCCTCACTCATCAAAATGGTGATACTGCCCCGTTTTTTGTATCTTTTTCTTAATATTCCGTATTACCCAGGTGTTTTTTTTTTCAAAACGTTGAGATCGGAACTAATTCGTTTAGTCTGGGGCGGGAGACAACCAAGGTTGAAATGGGAGGTCATAGCACAACCTTGCGATAAAGGGGGATTTGACATCCCCGACTTTGAGATTTATTATATGAGCGCACAGGCGCACTACGCGTACCACTGGATGGCACCTACGCCATTCATGCCACAACTAGCTGTGGAAGATTGGATTGCTCACCCCTATCCCCTGAATGGTATTCTATATGGTCTTGCCAAAATACTTGAGACACCACCTACAACGGTATCGTGTACGATAGACGCCTGGCGACGTATTGCTCGTATTTTACGTGCTTCGATGTTGTATGCCCCACGTTTGCCACTTACTTATCATCCGAACCTAGAGCTCCTACAGGAAAATGGGTTTCAAAATATGGACAAACGAATACAGGTTAGTACATGGGGGGATCTGTTCTTAGACGGGGTGTTTCGCTTCAAAGAGTTGTTCTTTCAGACCACCTCCCCTACACCATTTGAGGTTTTTTACTACGTGAGACTGCGTCAGGGTATGCGAAATATTCTACCGGAATTCCCCAAAGAACCTGACAGTCTGGCTCCGTTAGTTGCTCTTTTACAACCCGAGGGGGGCTCGCACTTAGTATCTGGCTTGTACAACAGTATAAGGGCCCAGCGTCAAGGGGTGGACATTTCATCCAGGCTGCATTGGAGTACAGACTTAGGGATAGGCGTCACGGATGAACAATGGCAATACTGTTGTGAATTAACACAAAATATCTCATCCAGTTGCAGGTTTAAAGTTATCCACTATACATTTCTACAGAGAGTCTATTACACTCCTGAAGGGAAGTTCAGATTCCAGCTCTCCGATACTGATTGCTGTGAGAGATGTAGGAGCCCTGGAGCTGGTTTCTACCACTTGGCCTGGGAATGCACTGCTGTGGGACACTACTGGTCACAAATCCATATGACCCTAGAACCTATGCTAGGTATTACAGTAGACAAAACCCCCTTACTCATGCTACTGGGTTACACTGCGCTCATTCCTAAGGGTTGTAGAAAATTCCTTAACATTGCTTTGTTATTGGCAAAGCGGAGATTGGCATGTCGTTGGGGGAGGGGTAGAGCCCCCAAATTTAAGGATTGGTTGCAGGACATTACATACTGTCAGGAACAAGCTGCCATCTATGCAGAAACTCAACCCCTGGCGTCTAGGCCCAAGGACATCTGGGGGCCCCTGCAGACATATCTAATAAGCTCGGTGGCTGATGGCTCCGAGCCTGAGGGACAGAGCACTGTCCCATACACAGTTGAGGGGGGATATTTGTCTGCTGAGACTGGGGAAATGCCAGTATCGTAATGGGAAATGCCGAAACTGAAAATTACTGTATACTGTGGAGGGAGGGGCTCTCTTGATGTTTGCTAATGCCTGCTCTAAATATGCATTTGAAATATCTCATGTGGTTGCCTATAATCTGTAACTGCCTATTGAACCTTCCTGCCTAGTTGTTTCATGCATCACCTAGTACCGTATTGATCATTGTTACCTGCAACTTTATCATGAAAATATCACACACCTGTATGTTGTGTTTGGCTGTTTGTACACTTTGAAAACAGTAAAAATTAAATAAATAAAAAAAAGATATTCACTCACCCAAACAACTGTTATAACATGTAGTCTTAACCTCATATACCTACTGAATCAACTATTCACACATCTTTGGGCAGTCACACGCCCTCCACCGAACTACACACACATTCACCCTCCCATACAAATACTCTGTTAACTAATCAATACCTAATATAGACTTTCACATAGCTAGTAACCAACTGGTGCAACAGTTTACACAACAACTGACAAAGTGATACAGATATCCACACAGTTTAGTCACTATCCAATATATTTAGTGAGACACTATAAATTAGTCAAGTAAACAGTCAATCACACTGCTACTAAATCCTCCATCCAGATATTTATATTTATATATCCACTCATTCTTCAATGCAGATTGCTTTATATATCATACATATTTAAATAACGAACCAAACCACATTCACTGGATGATGTCATCAGTGATGTCACTGAGCATATCATGAATTATGTAATGTGTGACATCATCAGCAGTGGATTGCGGGCAAGCAGAACTAACTGTATCAGAGGAATTTCAATGGTTTTGTACGAGTGAAATGTCCAGCTAACTATAACACCCCTAAAATCTATGTTTTTTTCAGTGAATATATATGTACATACATAAATTAGGACTCACATCTGTACCACGGGGAACAGAGATGCACTCTCCTTCAAAGCGTATTTTAATCCAATTGAGCAGCAATCCAGATACAAAATAATCAATTCAGGCCCAATGTGTTTCAAACGAGCACAGTCCTTGATCATGGGCCATTTAAGACACTGCGGACATGCCGTGCTTTATAGTCCCTCATTTTCATATCTTAAATCATGCTCATGTGAGCGTCATACTGCATTCTGGGGCCATGAGTCTGTGGCACGGAAATCACTCTTCATCATCCTGAAATAGGTAAGTATAGTGCTTAATCAATAGGAATATTTACTCCGACTGTCTCTGCACTGACAAAAATTGCTGAATGTTACGTTCAGAGTCTCCATTCAATGCCTCACTGTCAGGATCAATAGCTTCTTGATTGCCAACGAGCACAGGAGCAGAACGACGCCTAATTCCCAATGGCCCTTCCAGAACACCCCTGCAAGATTATCAGATCTCCTCTACAAGTATGTGCCTAGGGGGGAACGGGATGGGGATAAGAAGAGACAGCCAATTGATAGTATTCTGCTGATAGTTTCTTATATTGTCTTTTTCTTTCTTCTTCTCAGCTGTAGCACAATAACAATGCTTACTACAGCATTCTATTTCTGTTAAACTCTCATATACATTTTCTTTAACAACTCTCACCAGTAATACTTTTGACTATTGCCTCTCTTCTGTGATGTAGTTATATTTAAATAATTCTGACCTCATTTCTTCTCTTCCAGGAGATGACAGCAGCTCAGAAAGGAAAGCTACTCAAGGCATTTATTAATCACTGATGAAAGAACTCATGTAAATAATTTCTTCATTCTATTACTAGCTCTCTTGTGCAATCTTGTGGTCTCAAGTGTTTGTTATCTCTGATATTGTCTAATTGGTTTAATAGCCTTAGTAATAGCCCTACCATTTCTTGTGTTTAGGTAGTTTGTTAAGTATATTCTTTATTTGCGTTAGTTTGTCTTTTACACCAGTTTCTCTATTTATTTTATCCGCACTCGAATACGCAAGTCCGAAATGGATTTTCGCATCAAGATGTGGCGTCATTAATAGTTAAACCGGCGCCTTATCCGCACTCGAACACATGAGTCGGAAAATAGATTCTCTGGTTAAAGGCGCGGTGAATACAAGAGTTTCACTGGCGCCTTTTTTTTTGTAAACACACTTTTTATTGGCAGTCACATCCAAGAGGAACATCATTTAACATAATACCGCAGTATGCGTCAATTCCAGATTGTATCACAGTCAATGGAACTCATGCCTTTTTATGGAACAAACCCACTTGCCCCCTCCCCTTTTCGGTCCCTCCCACCCCTGTCAGTACGCCTGCAACCAGCTTCGACAAAAACAGTGTCAGTAGGTATCTCCATCCATTAGTGTCTCCCATCATGCCAGTTAGTGTTAGGAGGACAGCTTCCCCAATGTCCACTCTGTCCGTGCGCCATCATTTTGTCTTCTTCGGTAGTGGTCTACCCACCCGCTTGCCAGCCCTATGCCAGATCCTCCTCCTCTTCTTCGCTTGAACTATCCTCCGGTCGCTGAAGCGCTATCACCAATGCCTCCCATGCTCTGGCCATATCTAAGGCTTTGTCATTATCTAAGCGCCTGGCCTGTTGCAGTCGGAGTGTGCTCTCAGCCCCTGCCCAGCGCAGAAAAGTAGTTTTCCATCGCAGATAACTAGGGCCCCGGGTCGACTTCCAGTGAATGGTGAGTTCCCTCTTAGCCAAAATCAAGCCCAGGTCATAGAGCCTGCTAGTGACTTTCGTTCGGGGGTTGTGCGGAAACCAGAGCAACAAGCAGGCGCCCATGTCCACCTCTATCTGCCGGTCCGTGACAGCATTCAGACAAGCCACCACCGCATTCCAGTAACCAGTCAGCCCCGTGCAAGACCAAAAGATATGAGCGAAGTCAGCCCCATCCGTTCTGCATCTCGGACAGAGTGACGAGGAGCCCCCAAAGTATTGCGAAATCTGAACAGGTGTCAAATACGTTTGAAGAAGCGTAAAAAACTGGACTAATTGGAACCTGGCGTTCCGCGTACCCTTCCAGGCTCGCCGAACCAACTGAGGCCACGTCGTCTCGGGGATGGGTCTCCCAATATCCATCTGACCCGCAGACCATCCAGGGGCAACACGGCTCCCGCAGAGAGCTTCCGGTAAAGGCAAGTAATGGCCTTGAAAGTACCAGCCGCCATAACCACATATTGGCAACCCAGGGAAGTCGGCGGCTCGGTGAGCCCTCCACACCAGTGTTTCTGAATACTGGACACTAGGGCGGCATGCAGCAAGTAATCCCCCCTCGGGAGGCCATAGGTGCCTTGCAACTCCTGGAATGTCAGCAGCGCCCCATCGCCATAGAGGTCCCCAATCATATGCAGCCCCAGTTCTTCCCAGGTTGCCATCGCCGACCAATCACCACCATGCGGAAGGGCCGTGCACATCCCCAAAGGAATCTCCTGGGCATATAGGCGAACGGTACCTGAGCGCTTGTGACTTCGAAGCCAACAGAGACGGAGAGTGCGCTCCTCAAGAGTGAGTTGAGCTAAATCAATCTTCTGGCCCAATATTATGAAGGAGAGGACGTGTCTAGGAAACAATCTGCCCTGCGGCCCCTCCGGCCCACGAAACTCTTGCGCTACTGCCTGAGTAAGCCATTTTCACCTGTGTCTTCTACTTCAACTGAGTTGAACTGCACAGAGAGCAAGACGCAACTCTGACAGACCAAGCATGTGTGGGAACTAAATGCTACGCTCCAAAATACGCTGAGGCATGCACAGATAGACTGACCGTAACAAAGGACAACTCCTACTCTAAGCAAGACACCGAAGGACTAAAACGCCGCTCGCCGCTCTAACCTTCACTAACTTTTGCAACGAAGTTCAGGAACAAGGCTCCTTCTTCAGAAATTCCTCAGGTGAAGTGCGCATTCGAATGCTTGTGCGTGCTTCACATTCCAATCCAGATCGGAATTCAGGCAGTAGAGCGCAACTAGGAAAGGCGAGTTGGCTGACATCTTGGAATTCCAATGCTGCCAACTCATCCTCCAGTTCTTACAAATCCTAGGATGTTTGGAAAGCAGGATACTAGCAATTATAGAACGATGAGAAGGAAACCTTCTGGGAATCCTGACACTCATGTACTCGCTACATTCTGCGATAGTGCTGTCTCCCAGCTGGCAAACATTTTGTATTAGGACCCACATCTCTACCACAGAGAACAGAGACGCACTCTCCTTCAAAGCGTATTTTAATCCAGTTGAGCAGCAATCCAGGTACAAAATAATCAATGCAGGCCTAAAGCGTTTCAAACTAACACAGTCCTTGATCACGGGCCATTTAAGACACTGCGGGCATGCCGCACTTTATAGTCCCTCATTTGGATATCTTCAATCATGCTCATGTGAGCGTCGTACTGCATTCTATTTATATATACCGTTTCTTCTCACGGTTCTCACCGCAAACGGATACGGACCACAGTCATAGTGCTGTTATATTTTATTTGTGCAAGTCGTCATAACGCGTTTCTGCTCTCCAACGAGCCTTGATCATATATATATATATATATATATATATATATATATATATATATATATATATATATATATATATATATATATATATATATATATATATATATATATATATATATATATATATATATATATATATATATACCTCGCCTGAACTGTCCAAAAGCATGTGTCAGACCCGTTACTTAGCAAGGAGGCGGGATAGGTGGTGGAGATAAGTGTGCAGCAGTCGACACTGCACGACCGGCACGCCTCTCGGTTTGGTGCTCCGCTTCAGGTCGGCAACCTTGTGGTGTTAGGTGCTGGATGCACAAAGCGGCGTCCTCTCGCCCAAGATAGCGTTCCTGGTATCGAGGAGAGAGCAGCAGCTTGCTGCTGAATTGGACGGCGACTGGCGAGGTTCTGCTGCCATGGTCCCTGTGGTAGTGGATGAGCGGACTCACAGGTTGGCAAGAGCTGGGGCATTACTGAATGCACGGACCGGTCACTGTACTAAGGTTTGTGATGTGGGACTGCTAACACGCACTTTCTGCGGGACACTTACAGACTGCAGGACTTCAGGTACCAGCATCCTTTGCGCCCACTGCTCACAGAGATGGAAGAACAACTACTGTGATTGGGCATACGTGTACCAATAGGAACAACACTAGCAGTATGTAAAGTCCTTGCCTACTTCAACTTATTTTTAAAACAAACTGCTGGCAATGATTAAGGCATTCGCCGAAACGCGTCTCCCAGGTGTTTTAAGTTTTTATCTGTCTGGATGGAGGCAAATAAAACCTCGCCTGAACTGTCCAGAAGCATGTGTCGGACCCGTTTCTTAGCAAGGAGGCGGGATTGGTGGTGGAGATATGTGTGCAGCAGTCGACGCTGCACGACCGGCACGCCTCAGGCTGGCAAGAGCTGGGGCATTACTGAATGCACGGACCGCTCACTGTACCAAGGTTCGTGATGTGGGACTGCTAACACGCACTATCGCAAATTACGGACGCCTTACAAAAATCATACTAAAATCGAAATGGGAAATTTCAGCAAGGATCGTTGTTTCCCATGCAAGAGGGCCCGTCAGTTTAAAAGATTTAACTCTGGCCTCTCGCAGTTATCATTTAAACTGAAGAGGCTACCTGCAGAGGCCCCTCTCGGACCTCCCTCGTGCAGACTGTGGAGTGGCCCATTGTCATTCTGAGACTGTAGCTGATTAGCACTTTAGAATACCAATGGGCCCGATTGTAGTGACAGCATGTGGTGTGCCTTCTCCTGCATGGGACTAGTGCAAAGCATTCTGCTTTTGTCTTGGCGCCATGCTGGAGAAAACAAAAATAAAATAACTAAGCGTTTTCACTGTAGATTTAAAAGACAGATTTCAACATAAAAAAAAAATACTCTTTATTAATGTTTATTGTTACTAGCATAAATCTTGATTGCAGAAAGGGCCCGGTGTCGCTTTGCAAAGCAGCGCGCATACTGAAAAACTGTGAAGTGCACGATTGTCTCAACCTTATATAAACTTATTTTGACTTGTATTTATTTTGCTTGTCTATTTACTTACTTATATATTATTGTGCCACCTCCTCTGATATGTCTGTAAAAATTATGTTTTGTCTCAAATTTTTTTCCTGAATTTGGACCTGTTGTCCTGAATCTTGACCGTTTGTCCTGAATGTTTACACTGACCGTCCTGAATTTGCACCGATGCCAGTTGGTAACCCGACTTGAAACTCACCGCGACAGCTGCGGGAAGAAGAGGACAGTTCAAGTGCTCTGCATAGGGTCAAATGTCCATGCTATGTAATTCATGTACTCGGAAGGCTTTATTTATTATAGCTGGTTCTAATGTAAACCACTCTGCCAATGTAAGGTAAAGTACGCGCTATATATAAATGCAGGCGGGGTGCATCCATTGGGGCATAGGGGCGTAGCCCCACTAAGCCCCATGGACCCACCGCGTCCTCACTAAGAACCAAATACAAATATTTAAAATAATTGCGCTACCTGCCGGCCGGGAATCCAGGAGGCACCCGACTTTTCCGGAGTGCGGGGGCTTGGGGGGGAGAGGATGGGCCTGCTGCAGCTGCGCAAGTGGGTTTTGGGCACAAACATGCCGGCGCATGCGCAGATTGTTTCCCTGTGAATTTGCCCATGGAGAGAGGACCAGGGGGCGGGCCACAGCCCCCGGGGTTGCACAGGGCGACTGGGCGAGCACTCATGGTGCCCCCCCAGCCAATCCTGGCGCTGCATACAGTGCCAGGATTGGCTGGTCAATACATAGCCCGGATACATAACCCCCTGTCTGGGGGGGCAGAGCTCTCTCCCTACCTCGTACTGCGGCCTCTGTTTGTTAAGACTCCTTCATTTCCAGAGCCAATGTACACGGGGTGCTGTTGATAAAGACGATAGGGCAAAAAGATGAAAAACGAAACTTTACATGTACTGTAGTAAAATCATCCACTTTTTAGGTCTCGCCTGTCGATGCGCATGCGCATCGAGCAAGCGAGACTATGGGGGCTTATCCACTCTTTATCCACTGCAAGGAATCGTGGCGATTCCTTGCAGTGCCCGTGACTTTTAAGCTCAATGCGCACGTGCATTGAGCTTAAAAGCGCGTGCACGTCCGTCTTGTTTTACCCGCTCCGCCCCCTCCCCTTCCCGCCGTGTCGCATTTCTCCTCCCCCCTCCCCTCTCTTCCCTCCGTCTTGTTTGTTTATTTTACCCGCTCCGCCCCCTCCCCTTCCCGCCGTGTCGCATTTCTCCTCCCCCCTCCCCTCTCTTCCCTCCGTCTTGTTTGTTTATTTTACCCGCTCCGCCCCCTCCCCTGCCCGCTGTGTCGCATTTTTTTTTAAATCCCCACTTCCCCCCTTTTTGGTTTGGTGTGGGGAATTGTGGCTTGATCTTGTAGGAGATTTCCACCAAATAAATAGGATTGCATCCTTTAAATTCCCCTACCAGGGCCAAAAAACCTCAAAGTCACCATGGAGACTCTAAGAAAAATCACTATTTTTGGAGCCGATTCTCAGGATGTTTTAAGACCATTCCGGACCATTACGGGAACTCATGGGGATGTTGGAATCTAGAATTTATTGGGAATGCCGTAATTTCAACACCTCGTCATAAAGCAAGACAACAGACAGGCGTACAATAACTTTTTTAAAAGATATAAAAGAAACACTTCTCTAGCTCTGCCCTTTATTATTTTGCCAGTTTTACGGATCCCTATTTGATGATCTGATCCACCTTTGATCATTTCTGCTTGTGAAATATTATTAAATATTTATCGGATTTAAATTTGGTTTGGATTATGAAGCTCTTTCTGTATTTTTGCCTGTCCTTTTTGTAAACAGACACACGTCACAAGCATTTTTCCCTCAGAGGATTACTAAACCAAGAAGGATTTTGAAATGAGAGTGAAGGTAGAGGTTGTGGACGCTATTTTCAGCTCAGGGTCCTTTGCGATTGCAGCGGTTGTCTGCTGTTGCCTGTGTCTGTAATCAAGCTCTCTATTGGCTCGTGCTACCGGCTGCCAGGCTACGCTTGGCCTCTGGTTGTTGCTGGTGTTGGATGCAGCGTGAGGATTACGTTTCACCATCTAACTCCTGGTCGTTATCTCTCTTCTTGTATCTCCGGTCTTCAACCCAAGCTGCTACTAATAAGTTTCACAAAATTTGGGACTGTTTCCTTCATTCTTCATTTTACATATGCTTGTTTAGTGTAGTGCACATGCTTACGCAGGATTAGTACTTGGCACCATTGCTCTAATTAGTATTTATTTTGCCTTGCATTATGTTGTAGTTGTTTGCTGGTTTCTTTAATATGTGTGAAATGTAGCCCTGGTTCTGTGTGTTTTTCTGCGCTTTGTTTATTTTACCCGCTCCGCCCCCTCCCCTGCCCGCCGTGTCGCATTTTTTTTTAAATCCCCACTTTCCCCCTACCCCCCAGCAATGCCAACACTGACGCCGTGCTCTGCTGCTTGTTTTTTTCTTCCTCACTTCTAGCTGCTGCAATTCCAGTCCAGCAGCCTGGGCGACGGAGGGAGGATTTGCAAGCAGAGCTGCTCCCATTTGCAATCAATTTCCGTAGAATTTGCCAATGATTTAAATGCTTACTTTTTTCCGCATTTTTGTTAGCACAGAGCTGTGGCATTATCGAACCGCCGTCGATCTCTTTCTGCTTACTGAATTTGCCAATGATTTAAATGCTTATTTTTTCCGCATTTTTGTTAGCACAGAGCTGTGGCATTATCGAACCGGCGTCGATCTCTTTCTGCTTACTCAACAAGGCGCGCTGTTGACAAACACTGATGAGCCAACTGGTTTAACGAGGATAGCGATGTTGGCCACCCCTCACCCTCACTCACCCTCACCCTCACCCTCACTCACCCTCAACCCCTCACCCTCACTCACCCTCACCCTCACTCACCCTCACTCACCCTCACTCACCCTCAACCCCTCACCCTCACTCACCCTCAACCCCTCACTCACCCTCACCCTCACTCACCCTCAACCCCTCACCCTCCCTCACCCTCACCCTCACCCTCCCTCACCCTCACCCTCACTCACCCTCACTCACCCTCAACCCCTCACCCTCACTCACCCTCACCATCACTCACCCTCACTCACCCTCACCCTCACTCACCCTCACTCACCCTCAACCCCTCACCCTCAACCCCTCACCCTCACTCACCCTCAACCCCCCACTCACCCTCACTCACCCTCAACCCCTCACCCTCACTCACCCTCAACCCCTCACCCTCACTCACCCTCAACCCCTCCCCCTCAACCCCTCACCCTCACTCACCCTCACTCACCCTCAACCCCTCACCCTCACTCACCCTCAACCCCTCACCCTCACTCACCCTCAACCCCTCCCCCTCAACCCCTCACCCTCACTCACCCTCACTCACTCACCCTCAACCCCTCACCCTCACCCTCAACCCCTCACCCTCAACCCCTCACCCTCACTCGCCCTCACCCTCACTCACCCTCAACCCCTCACCCTCACTCACCCTCAACCCCTCCCCCTCAACCCCTCACTCACCCTCAACCCCTCACCCTCACTCACCCTCAACCCCTCACCCTCACTCACTCACCCTCAACCCCTCACCCTCAACCCCTCACCCTCAACCCCTCACCCTCAACCCCTCACCCTCACTCACCCTCACCCTCACTCACCCTCAACCCCTCACCCTCACTCACCCTCACCCTCACTCACCCTCACCCTCAACCCCTCAAACTCACCCTCACTCACCCTCAACCCCTCACCCACCCTCACTCACCCTGACCATCACTCACCCTCAACCCCTCACTCACCCTCAACCCCTCACTCACTCTCACTCTCACTCATCCTCACTCACCCTCAACCCCTCACCCTCACTCACCCTCAACCCCTCACCCTCACTCACCCTCACCCTCACTGACCCTCAACCCCTCACCCTCAACCCCTCACCCTCAACCCCTCACTCACCCTCACTCTCACTCATCCTCACTCACCCTCAACCCCTCACCCTCACTCACCCTCACCCTCACCCTCACTCACCCTCAACCCCTCACCCTCACTCACTCACCCTCAACCCCTCACCCTCAACCCCTCACTCACCCTCACTCTCACTCATCCTCACTCAACCACCCTCAACCTCACTCACCCTCAACCCCTCACCCTCACTCACCCTCAACCCCTCACCCTCAACCACTCACCCTCAAACCCTCACCCTCACTCACCCACCCTCAACCCCTCACCGTCACTCACCCTCAACCCCTCACCCTCACTCACTCACCCTCACTCACCCTCAACCCCTCCCCCTCGACCCCTCCCCCTCAAACCCTCACCCTCACCCTGCCTCACCCTCAACCCCTCACCCTCAAACCCTCACTCACCCTCAACCCCTCACCCTCAACCCCTCACTCACCCTCAACCCCTCACCCTCACTCACCCTCACCCTCACTCACCCTCAACCCCTCACCCTCACTCACTCACCCTCAACCCCTCACCCTCAACCCCTCACTCACCCTCACTCTCACTCACCCTCACTCAGCCTCAACTACTCCCCCTCACCCTCACTCACCCAAAACCCCTCACCCTCACTCACCCTCACCCTCACTCACCCTCAACACCTCACTCACCCTCACCCTCACTCACCCTCACCCTCACTCACCCTCAACACCTCACCCTCAACCTCAACCCCTCACCCTCACTCACCCTCACTCACCCTCAACCCCTCACCCTCACTCACCCTCACCCTCACTCACCCTCACTCACCCTCACCCTCACTCACCCTCACCCTCACACAGTGCAATAGTTCTCAGACCATTTCAGTTAGAGCTTTTAGAAATGTTTATGGCTTTTTTTATTTGTAATACTTTAGCATTGGCTACAGGAAACAAAAATGCTAAACATTTACAAAAAAAACCCATAAACAATTCTAAAAGCACTAACTCTAATGGTGCGAGACCTATTGCATTTCCAATGCTTGTTAAAAGACTGTCCCATGAAACCTGAAATCCAAATTAAAAGTTATACAAGTGAAAGTCAGTACGTGGAAAAAGAGAAGACCTATTAATGATTGAGGCCACACTTTCAAGTTCTCTTTATGTAGTGTCCCGGATCTTCTTGACCCAAATAGTGCAAAAAGCACAGCGGCATTTGTTTTTGTTTATAGAGTTAGTTTGCAGAAAGGGCAAATATTAAGATTCAGCCAATGATTGAATCTGGGGCTTCTGGTAATTTTTTTGATGCTCATTTTACTAAAACTATGGGAATAGCTATTGAAAATAAAACAGTTCCAACGCTAGATTGAACCCTTGGTGGGTAAGAATTGACATGTGGAGGTGTTTGGACAACAGGACGCAGGGATTATTTGAGATCTAATTGATGCCTTAACTTTGCTGTCGGCCATTAATGCTGTCACTGTGTGGATGGGTGGGTGGATGGGTGCATGGATGGATGCATGCATGAAGGGTGGATGCATGAATGATGTATGGATGGATGCATGCATGATGGGTGGATGCATGAATGAATGATGTACCGATGCAGGATGGGTGGGTGGATGGATGGTGGATGCATGAATGATGTATGGATGGATGCATGGATGCATGCATGATGGGTGGATGCGTGATGGATGGATGGGTGGATGCATGAATGAATGATGTATGGATGCAGGAAGGGTGGGCGGGTGGATGGATGGGTGGATGCATGAATGATGTATGGATGGATGCATGCATGATGGGTGGATGCATGATGGATGGATGGGTGGATGCATGAATGAATGATGTATGGATGCAGGATGGGTGGGTGGGTGGATGGATGGGTGGATGCATGAATGATGTATGGATGCATGCATGATGGGTAGATGCATGATCGATGGATGGGTGGATGCATGAATGAATGAAGTATGGATGCAGGATGGGTGGGTGTGTGGATGGATGGGTGGATGCATGAATGATGTATGGATGGATGCAAGGTGGTTCGGGCTCGCTCGCTGCGGTGCAATATGCAAATTAGTTTACGCCACACCACGTTCAAATGTCACCAGCCGCCCCTGTATAAATGCATAAACAAATAAATATAAGCCTCTGTCTTGACATACATTTGGTGATGCAAACGTTTACTAACGTAACTCCGCGGCTGTTGCAATATTTTGTCTAAACATGAAGGTCACCACCCACAAGCTGCATTAATCTTGAATCAGTTCAACAGCTGTCGTTACTAAATTATAACATCTACAAGATTACAACATGCCCCACGTGGAGGTCAAACATAAATAAGCATGCGTTCCAAGCCTAGTCGCACACACTTAGAAAATGTTCCGCCCCTCCAGTCTCACATTGACACCAACCAATAAGAGGGATCGCAACCCGGAAGTAAAGTTAGAGAGGCTGGGTGAAAGAATGTTTTGGAAGATGACGTCGAAGGAGCCGTTGTTACACAAGTAATCACGCGAACGCGGAAGCACGTGAAGACTCTTAGCGCCGGTGTGAGCAGAAAGAGGTGAGTTAAGGGGACCCGTCTTCATCACCGTTGACTCGTGCATGACGTCACACTGGCGGCCCGGGGAATGCTGGGTCTTTTAAAGGGAACAAGCAGGGGCACCTCTCAATGTGCTGTACCGTGAAGGGTAGTGCGTCCTTGGACTGCTGTGTGGAGCAGAAAATTCTCTTAACCCATTAATTGTCGTCTTTGCAGCACTTTACAGTCTCCCCCACCCCTGTGTTCAGCAAATACCTCAGTGCGCAGTATATTATAGGAAGTCTCCCCTTAAAGCTACGTGAGTGGTTTTTGCGATATAGGATCTCCGCGTTCTACTAGACATCTGAATCTTTGCAGCTGCTTGTGGGTGAGAGTTAACTGTGTGGCCTCATCCTACTCGCCAAAACTTCCTTTAGGAGGGAAAACGCTGATTATTTCTAACAGCAATTTTTTTTTAATTTTACTTCTCGTGCATGTTTGACATCCCCTGGGCTTTGCAAAATAGTTTTTACAATTCTCACTTCGTTGCAAGTCTTTAGAGAGGTCTACATTTCAACATAACCCGGTTTTTAGCTTCGACGTTTCTCTGCTTTATTTATATTTGCGATATAGAAATGCCTGTCAACAGGCTTGGTAAGGCGGGCGCTCGGGCAATGGGCGGGTATCCGAGTTGAAATTGTGGTCCGCTCTTTTGGCCAGGGTGGTGGCTAACTTGGTGTAACAATTAAAAGTCCTTGAATCCAGTATATAAAAATAGATTTGATTTATTGTAGCTTAGTTCCAGGTTAAGTTAATAATACAGATATAAGTAGATGTAATTGTAACCCCACCTGTCGCTCATCCTGCCTGCCATAAACTGCCACTCCACACACACACACAAGCCAGGCACCAACATTCTATGATGTCATCAGGCATTCTACCACCTACACTTGCTAAGCATCAGGGAAGTCTAAGCCAGGGAAATGAAAGACATAAGCTGGATGTAACACTTGGGCTTTCTCTCTGCGGTTCAGATGCCGCCAGCGGCCCAGTGGGGGCTGAGAGGCCTTTCCAAAGGCAGATGGGCCTCTACTACCTCCCTTTTACCAACAAGGTGGAGATGTCATGATTCGTAGCCTTTCGCCAGACCTTCACGTTAATGTTTGAAGATTGAGCAGGCGCAGAGGGCCTGAGCGGAAGTGACCTCACATATATTCAGGTGCTGTTCACCATTGTAAACTAATAGGGGCACAAACAGTCCTGGCTACATTTGCGTTTTTTGTCTCAGTGAAGTTAAGAAAACATGCCTCTTTCAGAGAACCCCCACAAGGGTGGCTAATTGGCATGGGTGCAAATGCAGGATGGTGAGTGTAAAAATTCAGGACAAAGGGTCAAAATTCAGGACACAAATTCAGGACAGTCGGTCAAAATTCAAGACAAAAATGTGGAACAACAAGTATGCTTTGCCGAAACATCAGTGGATGTCATGCAATAGTGCCTAAATAAATAGGCAAGGAACATAAGTACAAGTCACTTCTCCTGCCCGGTCACTTCTCCTACCCCATCACCGCTACTTCCCTGTAATTTCCCCTGCCCCGTCACTGCTCCAACCCGTTCACTGCTCCTGCCCGGTCACTGCTCCTGCTCATGCCTAATAACTTCTCCAGCCCCGTCACTTCTCCTGCCCTGTCATTTCTCCCGTCACCGCTCCTGCCCGTTCACTGCTCCTGCCCATTCACTGCTCCTGTCCAGTCAGTACTCTTGCTCATGCTCGATTACTGCTCCTGCCTCGTCACTTCTGCTGCCCCGTCACTTCTGCTGCCCCGTTCACTGTTCCTGTCCGTTCACCGCTCCTGTCCGGTCACTGTTCCTGCCCTGTCATTGCTCCTGCTCATGCCTAATCACCTCTCCTTCCCCGTCACCTCTCCTTCCCTGTCACCTCTCCTTCCCTGTCACCTCTCCATCCCTGTTGCCTCTCTTGCCCCGTCGCCTCTTGCCCTGTTGCCTCTTTCCCTGTCACTTCTCCTGCCCAGCAGTGGCGTCACTAGGGCTGGTGTCACCCGGTGCGGGTAACTCATGGTGTCACCCCCTCACAACTTACCGGATGGACCATCTCAACCTCTGCATGCACCATCTCACCCTCTGCATGCACCATCTCACCCTCTGCCTGCACCATCTCACCCTCTGCCTGCACCATCTCACCCTCTGCCTGCACCATCTCACCCTCTGCCTGCACCATCTCCCCTCTGCCTGCACCATCGATCCCTTTGTCCGCACCATCTCCCCTCTGCCTGCACCATCTCTCCCTTTGTCTGCACCATCTCCCCTCTGCCTGCACCATCTCCACTCTGCCTGCACCATCTCCCCTCGCCTGCACCAACTCACCCTCTGCCTGCACCATCAATCCTTTTGTCCGCACCATCTCCCCTCTGCCTGCACCATCTCCCCTCTGCCTGCACCATCTCTCCCTTTGTCCGTACCAGCTCCCCTCGCCTGCACCATTTCCCCTCTGCCTGCACCATTTCCCCTCTGCCTGCACGATCAACCCTCTGCCTGCACCATCTCCCCTCGCCTGCACCATCTCACCCTCTGCCTGCACCATCTCCCCTCTGCCTGCACCATCTCCCCTCTGCCTGCATCATCTCCCCTCGCCTGCACCATCTCACCCTCTGCCTGCACCATCTCTCCCTTTGTCCGCACCATCTCCCCTCCGCCTGCACCATCTCCCCCTCTGCCTGCACCATCTCCCCCTCTGCCTGCACCATCTCCCCCTCTGCCTGCACCATCTCCCCTCTGCCTACACCATCTCCCCCTCTGCCTGCACCATCTCCCCCTCTGCCTGCACCATCTCCCCCTCTGCCTGCACCATCTCCCCCTCTGCCTGCACCATCTCCCCCTCTGCCTGCACCATCTCCCCCTCTGCCTGCACCATCTCCCCTCTGCCTGCACCATCTCCCCCTCTGCCTGCACCATCTCCCCTCGCCTGCACCATCTCCCCTCGCCTGCACCATCTCCCCTCGCCTGCACCATCTCACCCTCTGCCTGCACCATCTCACCCTCTGCCTGCACCATCCCCCCTCTGCCTGCATCATCTCCCCTCTGCCTGCATCATCTCCCCTCGCCTGCACCATCTCACCCTCTGCCTGCACCATCTCTCCCTTTGTCCGCACCATCTCCCCTCCGCCTGCACCATCTCCCCCTCTGCCTGCACCATCTCCCCCTCTGCCTGCACCATCTCCCCCTCTGCCTGCACCATCTCCCCCTCTGCCTGCACCATCTCCCCCTCTGCCTGCACCATCTCCCCCTCTGCCTGCACCATCTCCCCCTCTGCCTGCACCATCTCCCCCTCTGCCTGCACCATCTCCCCCTCTGCCTGCACCATCTCCCCCTCAACCTGCGCCATCTCCCCCTCAACCTGCGCCATCTCCCCTCTGCCTACACCATCTCCCCTTCTGCCTGCACCATCTCCCCTTCTGCCTGCACCATCTCCCCTTCTGCCTGCACCATCTCCCCTTCTGCCTGCACCATCTCCCCCTTTGCCTGCACCATCTATCTCCCCCTCTGCCTGCACCATCTCCCCCTCTGCCTGCACCATCTCCCCCTCTGCCTGCACCATCTCCCCCTCTGCCTGCACCATCTCCCCCTCTGCCTGCACCATCTCCCCCTCAACCTGCGCCATCTCCCCCTCAACCTGCGCCATCTCCCCTCTGCCTACACCATCTCCCCTTCTGCCTGCACCATCTCCCCTTCTGCCTGCACCATCTCCCCTTCTGCCTGCACCATCTCCCCCTTTGCCTGCACCATCTCCCCCTTTGCCTGCACCATCTCCCCCTTTGCCTGCACCATCTCCCCCTCTGCCTGCACCATCTCCCCCTCTGCCTGCACCATCTCCCCCTCAACCTGCACCATCTCACCTCTGCCTGCACCATCTCTCCTCTCAACCAATAGACCTTTCAAAAACTGCCCTATAGTTACATTAGTCTATTCCTGATTTGCTATTTGATTTAATGCGCTTAGACACTCATGTCTGCAACTGCATGGTTTATATTTGATGGTTTGAACAGGAAAAACTAAAGACATGCATGGTTTTGTTACCAATACTTTGTCCTTTACTTTGCATTTTGCTATTCCTGCAAACTCATCCTTAGGCTGGAGGCTTGCTATCCAGCTCCCAACAGCAACTTCTCAGGGTGATATTCTCAATTTAAGGTAGTGGTTGCAGAAATACAGTTGGTGCAGTGCCAGCCATCAAGCAGCTACAGCACGTAGAACAGCCTATAATAATAAGGACTCACCTTACCTTATTCTGTGCATGCCAAACTCTTGCCTTGCGGAGCGTCTGCACAGGTCGCGCCCCTGCCTACTCAACAAACATGTGTAGGCCTCTGACGCAGCCGTGGACCCTCCCATTGTGGAGGGGTGGGGGGCATGTAGAGGCCCGAGCAGGTGCTGTGTGGAAAGTTTATCATGACCCCCATCAAGTGTAGGCTTTCTAATCACAGTCACTGGAGCACTTCCTGTGTGCTTAGGATTCTAAAACGGGCCGATAATGTGACCTGCTAACTCATGTTCTGCTCTGCTCCCAAAATAAGCCACGGATTTGATAACCTGGCATGCAATGACTAAAATGCACATTATAAGTAACAAAGAAAGATCGGAGTTGTTGCCTAATAATCCTCATGCTTACAGTTTATCTGCTCCTTTCCCTTGAGCAGCGACGTCCCCAGCTTTGGAAGCTTTATGACCATCCTGGGCAGGACTGCAGCAGTGGAGCATTTCAATGTTTTTTTTCTAGTGGGTGCAGAGTCGCATTCAGTTCTCCTCCAGGTGGGTATAACGCTGGAAGGGCAGGCGGCAGCGCCACGAACTGTATTTGAATATTTTAAGTGTCAACAGCAGGCACACTTAACCTCATAATTCCTTGTTTCGCGCTCAATGGCTTTCTGCTCCACGGAAATACGAGACCAGACAGAGCAGGAAGCACAGCCTCTTTCAATGACTTTCTGAGCAGCCCCGCCCGCGCCGAAGATTCGCAACTATGTTTGTTCCAGGCAGGCTGACGGGGCTGACAGTCTGACAGAGGGAGCAGCAGGAAAATACACAATAGATCCGTGGCTGGTACCTGGCAATCAGAATGAGTCCTCCAAGCCCAGCGCAGGCAGGAAGGATTAATTTCTCGAAGGGGGCCCCCTTCAAGTACTGAAGACTGGGGGCTGCAGGGGATTTTGTTACGCCCCTGCACAGCGTAACCGTAACCAGATGGTGTCACCCGGTGCGGTCCGCACCCCCCTAGTGACGCCACTGCTGCCCAGTCACGTCTCCTGCCCCATGTTTTCTCCTGCCCCGTGTTTTCTCCTGCCCCGTGTTTTCTCCTGCCCCGTGTTTTCTCCTGCCCCGTCACTTCTCCTGTCACGTCACTTCTCCTGCCCCATTCATTGTTCCTGCCCCGTTCACTGCTCCTGCCCAGTTCACTGCTCCTGTCCGTTTACCACTCCTTGCCTGTTACCGCTCCTGCTCATGCCTGATCACCGCTCCTGCCCCATCACTTCTCTTGCCCTGTTCACTTCTCTTGCCCCGTTTACTTCTCTTGCCCCGTTTACTTCTCTTGCCCCGTTTACTTCTCTTGCCCCGTTTACTTCTCTTGCCCCGTTTACTTCTCTTGCCCCGTTTACTTCTCTTGCCCCATTCACTTCTCTTGCCCCATTCACTTCTCTTGCCCCGTTCACTTCTCCTGCCCCGCTCACTTCTCCTGCCCTGCCCACTGCTCCTGCCCCGCTCACTGCTCCTGCCCCGCTCACTGCTCCTGCCCCGCTCACTGCTCCTGCCCCGCTCACTGCTCCTGCCCCGCTCACTGCTCCTGCCCCGCTCACTGCTCCTGCCCCGCTCACTGCTCCTGCCCTGTTCCTGCCCCGTTCACTGCTCCTGCCCCGTTCACTGCTCCTGCCCGGTTACCGCTCCTGCTCAATTACCGCTCCTACTTCGTCACCTCTCCTGCGCGGTCACCTCTCCTGCGCGGTCACCTCTCCTGCACGGTCACCTCACCTGCGCGGTTGCCTCTCATGCCCCGTTGCCTCTCCTGCCCCTTCACTGCTCCTGTCCGGTCAGCACTCCTGCCCCATCACTTCTCCTGCCCCGTTTACTGCTCCTATCCTTTTACTGCTCCTGTCCGTTCACTTCTCCTGCTCATGCCTAATCACCGCTCCGGTCAGGTCAGCACTCCTGCCCCGTCACTGCTCCTGCGCCGTCACTGCTCCTGCCCCGTCACTTCTCCTGCCCCGTCACTTCTCCTGCCCCGTCACTTCTCCTGCCCCATCACTTCTCCTGCCTGTTACTTCTCCTCTCCGGGCACCTTTCCTGCCCCATCACCTCTCCTTTCCTGTCGCCTCTTCGGTTTAGTAACTGCTCCTGCCCTGTTCACTCTGTGTACAACATTGACAAATTACACAAGGCGGCAAGTTCCCCACAGTACTCTGGGGAAAGCTCTTCGGTAATCACGAACTACATCTCACTGGCACATGATATGCTAAAGGCAGACGGCGGGCTCATTGTCATACGAAAGGGGATAGTCAGCTTCAGTTGGAATGACAATGGGCCTGCCCACAGTCTGTGGGAGCTCAGGGAGGGGCTGCTGCACCCTCTGGAGTTCAACAGAGAAGTGCAAGCTGGCCCTGAAAACTTTTAATCTCTTGGGTCTTCTCTCAGGGGAACCGCACAGCTCGCTGCAATTAATGTCCAAAATTACGAACAAGAGGCGTCCCTACTAAAAGGAATGATTACGGACAACGGACATCACACCAAAATGACGGAATGTCAGTGAAATTTACGGACGGTTGGTCAACCTAAACCCCCCATTCCCTTTCTCTTCATAATACTTCAAAAACTGAAGCAGTGTTTTGCGATAAGGTGCAATCTGCAAATGTGGGGCTCTTCTTTTTAGGTTGCCTGAGCCTGTGTTTGACCCCAATTCAACGTTGGTGTACCCAGTGCGCTGTCAGAGCTCCAGAGCAGCAGCTGGAGTCTATATGAATGCCTAAGCAAGGTCGCTCTGGCGGGTGACGACCGTTGGCTGGTGACATGGCAGGTGTGAGACCCCAAGCTGTGTGTCACCAAAGGTGGGTGGGTGTGTGTGTTCATAGGTGTGTCTCACTCACAGAACCACTCTACAGGGTCGAATTGGGAAGGCGGGCATTGGGCGATGGGTCTGTACCGCAGCATCACCTATATAATCTGGGCTGGACTGTTCCCATGAGGCACAGGGTTAAGGCTGATTTGCATATGACACAAGTCAAGAAATTAATTCCCTTTGGGCGAATTAACATCAATACAAGGGTACTTACAGACAATAGACTCACTAATACAGAAGCGTAACAAGGAAGCAATGATAAAAATGAGAAATTCAAAACACGTGAAAACACTATAGTAAAATTAAATCTCAGTACAGTTTATTAACATACATTATATTGATTAAAAATTGGGAAACATACACAGGACGGAACAGTAATAAATAAAAAACATTCCAATAAAAAAGGAGCTACAGGAAAAAGAACTAAACTCAAATAACACAATTATTTTGAATTTTCCTTAATTTCTTAATCCACAATCACTCCTTGAGCATCGACGCGTTTCGGCGGTATGAACAAAATATGACCGCCTTCATCAGGGTATATGTATACCTGTTTCCCAATATTTCTCGGGCATAAAATAAATTTTTCAGTGCGTCATAAGGGGTATACTTCCTCCTTATCCTTTGCATGAGATATTCGTCCAGCGAATTATCCTCTTAGTGTGTATAGTATTCTAATTTAAAAGAATGGCTGAAGCATAGTCCAAATTTCACATTCAGTAGCACGTCCAGCACTATAGCTGAAGGATAGAATTTGTAATTACATACAATTTTGAATAGTATGGACCCGGTACGCGGTGCGGCAGTAGTGCGCTCAAAATTTAATTCAGGGTAGGTACAGGCCGTAACTCCTTATGTAGTTCTGGTAAATGAGTAAGAACCAAGAACCAGAGATTTATTTTCTTTTCTCCTTGCCTGTCCTCCTTTAATGAATAATCAAACGTCCCGCGTACACACTCCGGTCTTTATGGCAAAAACGATGGATTTAGGCCCTGATCTGTCTACTGGGGTGAATGTATGACATTGTTCTGCATTCTGTCCATCAACTGTTGTTTTTGCATTTGTCACCCCGAGTGGGATGGGTATGCTCAGACGTGAGTCCCACGCTCTCCACACCACTGGAGTCAAGCTATCCTGGCTGAAGACGGCTGATAGCCAGAAACCGGTCCTAGGATGCTTGATTCCGGTCCAGGAAAGACATGGCTTGGCAGTTCGGGCTGGACTTTTCCCATGAGGCACAGGGTCAAGGCTGATTTGCATATGGCCATGTATGAACTGGGGTAGTGTGGAGTGCAAAAAAACGATGGATTTAGGCCCAGATCTCTGTACTGGGGTGAATGTATGACATTGTTCTGCATTCTGTCCATCAACTGTTGTTTTTGCATTTGTCTAGAAAGATCCAGCAGCTTCAGAAAATCTGCCCCACTGTTCATATCTTTTTTGTACCACAGACCAAGGTCATGAACCTTCTAATGTTTCCATCTGCAGATGGATTTGTGATACCATATCTTTGACTTATTCATTATGAGATGTACAAATTCCTGATAATGTACGAGGAAGATCCACCAGGAGTGTTTCTGCTTCTTGGGCAGATGTGTATAGGGTTACTGAGAATGAAATCTGTAGGGTGGCTACTTGGGCCTCTACACAAACTTTTGTTAAGCACTATAGAATTGAAGTTGTTAGGTGAAAATCTGTTTGGTCAGAAGGTTTAGACCTCCGTTTTGGATAAATGATTCTTCAATAAATTTCAGTGATTGGTTTCTGCAGAATTACCTATGCGAAGATCTTGTTAATTCTTGTTTTATCTGTGGTCGGGTAAAGCTTTGGTATGCACAGGACCACTGAAATTATGCGTCAATGGAAGGCCAATTTATATGGCAGGGTTTAGAAAATTATGCGTCAAGAAAGGGCAAATTATGCGGCATAATGAAGGACTTTTTAGAATAGTATTACTTGCTTACTTTGTCATTTTTACACTTGTTAACATCGCCTAGACATTGTTTGCATCTTATTACTACCAGTTTAACACCCATATATAGTAATAAGGAAAATAAAGTTGACCAGACAAGCTTCACATGGGGCCTTCCATCTGGAAACAATGTATTTTGTTAAAATCTGCATATTATGCTGTAGATGATGGATTATGTAGCAAATGTGGCAAACTTGTAATTATGCGAAAAACATGCGGCCACACAATCGCATAATTCCAGTGCCATGAGTATGCCTCATGTTTAATTACTGGGACTACGACATAGTGCTAATACCCAGTTACTTACGGTCATTTTTAGGTTGAGCTGGAGAAAGCAATGCGAAGCATTGCGTCCAGCTCGACAACTAATGTTGCCCGCCTCCTGGGAATCTGAGACAGGGGTCGGGCACGCGCGGCGATTGGTGTCTGTGGAAGTGCACGTCCAGGCCGGCGCCGTGCACATCCCCTGCCTCAGATTCCCTGAAGTGCGCAAACACACACAGCCACACTCACGCATGCATGCACACACACTCGCACACACACACGAACAGACACGCGCGTACACACACACACACACACACCTCCCGCAACTTTCACACTTTTCTTAATTTCCCCCAAAGTCTTCGCTTTTGTTCCCTCTCTCTGCTCTACCTCCCCACGTGGGCATTGACTCTACCCCGTATCCCATAAGGGGTCACCCCCCCCATCCCCCTACTCACCGGTCCCCACTCTTTCTCCGTCCATCGCCTCTTGTACGCCATCAGCAAGCGGAGAACCAGCCAAGAACACTCTGCGCCTGCGCGGAAGTGCTTAGCGCCCGCCTGATGTCACTCAGCGGCTGAACCTTACGGTAGGCAGGCGCGGGCCGCAGGGTCTCTCTGACCAGATTCAGACCAGCTTTTACCGCCGCTCCTGTCCTAGAGATCCCAAACCCTCCCAGCCCTGGCAGCAGCCGGCGTGGTTTGCCCCCGACAGCCCGCCGCACCTGCAGCATCTGGCGGTACTAATGGACTTTTTACGAGATGGAAAGTCAAACACGAGAACCAACAACCAGAAGCTCTTTTTGTTTGCCGAGGACGGCTCGACTAGCGTGAGGACGAAACGTACCATTCATCGACCTGTACCATGAGCGATAGCACCGCTGTTTTGGGTATGCAGGCTTACTCTCTGGCAGGGCAGTTGCTAAAAGGGCATTACGGCTTGAACAGAGCCCGTCATACCAGGCTGGTCTTACATATGACTCGCAGCCATTTTGAAGGCCGTACTACTCTCCACTGAGACAGACGTGACTGACACTGCCCCAGCCCTAACAGCTGCGCAGTAGTCCTGGCCACCAAACAGCTTCAGACGCATGTCACGGACTATCTCAGCCACTCAGATCTTGCTGCGATAGTGGCCTGAGAGGAAATGTTCTAATTTCATGACAGGGAGGACTTCTCTTTGCAAATACGTTTGACACGATTTCTAAGGTGCTTTTTTTTATTCCCATGCTCTGCCCTGCCTTAAACCATGGCCCCTACAATGTGACAGCCGGGGAGTGATGTGTTTAATTCACACAGCCAATTAAAATGAGCAGGGCATCCATTAAAGGCAGACATCAGGATTACCTCTGGCTTGCATCTCGCGCCAAGTGAGTTAAAAGACGCACCACGGACCCATCAGTCATATGATGTCATAGAGACGGCATTCACCCTATCTGAGGGTCAGCGCTCTGCCGTGGCCTGGCAGTTGCTTTTAGGGGCACGCTTCCTGCCTCGAGCTCTGTCCTCACACCCTCTTCTCCAGTCTTATTCCTGCTAATTGACATATTTACGTTTCTTACTTTTTATTGCACGTCAGCCTTGCCCAGAGAGGCACAGGAGCGGAAAATGTACTGAGCCACATTGCTTGAAAGTTACTTTTTTCGAAGCACAGTCATTTAGTTTACTTCCTTTTTCAATTGAGATTTTTTTGTGCAATTGTTCTGCCTTTAAAATGTTTGAAAAAGTTAAAAAAGGACTTAAGAGAAGCATTGCTTGGGGCATAGCCAAATGGATGCAGAGCGACTGGCCAGTGGGCAAACAAGTCAATTGGGTAAATGTTGGGACATGGGCGCAAGACACAAGGTGCAATCTATATTTCCTCATGACATGCCTAGGGCAAGGCACCGGTTATGCCTTGTAATACTATCTTCCCAATTTGGTGTTTGTGTTTGGGAGTTGTGTAGTGAAGAGTAAGCCTGTTGGAAACATATCCAGCAGACAGGAGAATACCCAGACGTGGAAACATTTGCTCTCAGCATCTGTGTAGGAATCTGAAAGGAGAGGCTTCCAGACCCAATAATCTTGTGTTCCAGTGCAGAGTGCAGTGCTCCACTGAGCTTCAGGGTCACATATAGTGTGCTGGGCTCCACAATACTCCAGAAATGATGCTGAGTGTTGCAGCCATTTTGAGCCATGGGCAAGTGTCCAGGGCCCCACCTTTCAAGGGGTGTCCTGGTACAATGATTGGGACAGTCCGAAATACTGTAGCAGTAACAATCCATACACATTCTTGTTCAATCTGAGAACTTCACTTATCTCAGTATACCACTCTATGACCTTGGTCTTCGCCTCTCTCTCCACCACTCTATGAGCCTGCCACTACGTTCTCTACCTCAACCCCTCTCTCTAAACCTCACTGCTCTGTTTCCATCTCAACTCTGTACCTCGGATCAATCACTCTCAGCCTTCTCTCTCTAATTATTACAGATCTGTACCTTTCCGCTATCCCACTCTCTCGTTCTACCACTGTTCTCTCTACTTCATCTCATTTACTATCTTATCTCTTTCTCTACGGCTACATTCTGTGCTGTAACTACCATTACCTTTCCCCTTCATCTCAGCGCCTCTTCTCTACCTCACCTTTCTCTGCCTCACCTCTCTGCCGCTTTCTCTTTAAAGTTCTCCATACCTCAGCTTTTTTTAACTCTCTACCTCACAACTTTCTCTACCAAGGTTAGTGCCCTTGCATTTATGGTGCTTGCTTACAGCAGTTCTAATATCTTAGAGTTTCTTGTTGCTCAAATAGGTGTAATTTCTATTATTTATATATGTTTCTGTTGTCTATATTGCTTGATTTTGCTCGTAGGATAGTGTCACTCATAATCTTATATAATCTTACATAATCTTACATTTTATATAATCTTACATGCGTGCCCATTTAAAGTTGGTGTTATATAAAAATGCACACATTCTACTTGCCACAACTTGAGGGGCAGTGGTTGTGTACAATGGGACAGTGCACGTCAGCTGTATCCACGCATGTAAATTACAGGACATTTAAAGGAGCACTTGTTTAGTGACCTACCTAATCCGGGGAAACAGGGCTGTGTGTTTTTTTCTGCACTGGAAGCCCCTTTATATCTAGTGCTTCACAGACCGTGCATATATGTGTGCATTAATTGCTTATCCTATAAAATACTATTTATGTATGAACAACATATTTTCAAAAGGGACATTTTTGCATTACATTTGTTTAAGATGTTTAAGGTGTTTCTAATACAACATATGTTTTTAAATTTAAAAAGCAGAAGCATCAATTGCTGTTCAAAGATTGAGTACTTTTGGTATTTACAAGTTTGAGCTATTGGTATTGAAAATGCAAATGCGTTTTATTTATGGTTTGTTTTTTTTTAAACATGGATAAAAGGCATTGTCATTTACAATGCCAAAGTTTAAGCTATTGGCATTGTAAATGATAATGCCATTTATTTATCTGTTTTCAAAACCAACACATAAATGAAGGGTTTGTCAGTTACAATGGCAATGGCTCAAACTTTTGCAAATGCGAGACCTAATGCATTGCAAATGCTTGTTATTATTCTTAGTCAGTTATGTCTTCCTCTCAGTCATTAGAAACTGGCCATCGTCGCTGCATTTACTGACCTTCAGATATTGGTATTTACAGGAAGTGCAATTGGGCTTACTAGCCTTATATCGCGCCAAGATGCTCCTTGGAGCGATAGTAGCGCTATATAAATGTGTGCTTACATTACATTACATTACATTACATTACATATGGCTAGGGATGGGTGGAGCCATAGTTTGAACTTCTTTTTTAGGTCGAGCCTGGGTCGCCATGCGCTGTTCTGCGAGGCATGCTGTATTCGAGTATGGACTTGAAGCTCTGCCCTCTCTCCGCCTATATTTTTCATTGGCTTGTGTCATTGTCCTTTGTAAATGCTCGCTTCTGATTCGTTAATAGGCGTGCTAGTCCTACCTTAGTACCACCTTGTCTTCATTTGTCACCTCAAGTGAGGACTGGCCCTTTTACTTATGTTGTTACACAGCGTGTCTTAATTAGTCTCTAAGTACTATTTTCTTTAATGAGGTTCTCCTACTGCTGGCACAACATGCTTTCCTGCAACATACAACTTGCATGCTTTAACTTTCCAAGCAGCCTGGGACAATAGCAGGCACTTCTTTGAAGAGAAATATGTCTTGCATTTACAAGAGTTTGAGCTATTGGCATTGTAAATGACAATGCATTTTTATTCATGTGTTAAAATCAAAACAGATAAATAAAAGGCATTGTCAATTACAATGCCTATAGCTTAAAATCTCACAAATGCTAGACCAATTGCATTGCAAATGCTTGTTTTAATAACATTGGAGTTGGGATCACCTCGTATTTAATGGCTGTGATGAGGACGTAACGAACTAAGGATTATGAAAAGTAATGGTAAGTAACTGAGCATTCTTTTTCGGTCTTTGTTTACTTCACAATATGCTGTACTTTATATGTATAGCCCATGCGTGCAGCACAGTACAGCAGCAGTCATGGAGTGCACAATTTGTTGTTGCGCATAGCACTAAAATACTAACAACATTGGGTACAGTATTAGGTGCCGCATACTCGACTACCCAGAAATCATTTTGGGGCCTTGTTAAGTGGTATTACTAGTTTTGTTTGCCCTGTCTGGTGACCTCTGGGCGGTACTTCGGTCAGTAAAAAGTTATCAATTTATAACACTTTCTTAAATACTTGGAGAAATTTGAACTTTTCCCAAGATGTACTGAGGACTGGTGTTGTAATAGTAAATAAGCTTTTTGGTCCATTTTGGGGAAAGTTTGACCTCCAAGTATCCGCCAAGCTCACTGCTGACCTGAGGGCACCGTGATGGTGGAGTCAAATGTTTAAAAGAATGGTCCTAAAATTAATGGAGAATAAACTGTTTTTGGAGCCTCAGAGAGATTTTAAAAGAGGGCCACGACCATTTAAGTCTGTGGAGACATTTTAGTGGCCAGACTGGTTATTATGATTGAAAATAGGACGGCACCTACTAAATGAGGGTGAGTTGATAGGTATGTGTAAGGACAACACAGCACTATACAAATAGTACAACATCTGGACAGCTTACTCATAAAAACCTGTCTGTTTGCAGCACAATACAGGATCCACTCACATGTGATACACTGTATGTTTTTTAAGCTTTATTTTTATTCAAGCATATTAGGATACAGTATTGTGCTTGCTCCAGCATCAATAATACTTTTTGCATAGCAGAAATTAGTAAAATGCACAATTTGTTATCTAAGTAGTTAGTACTGTCATCAATTATGTATCCTATCTTTCATTCCCCATTCGTTGAGTTATTGCATTATAGTGAGTGTCCCACCATGTGACATTTCTGTGGCAAGCCAGCATAGTCATGAGTCCTCTCGTTCATCGGCCACTTTGTGTGCCCTTCCAGGAAGGTAGCTCCTCTGGGGTCCACTTGGTGTGATCCCACTGGTAGCAGGGTACTGTATAGCAAGTAGTTTATGTTACAGTATGCCAAGTCATCAAGCTATTTGTCCACTGTAAGGAGGGCACCCTTTGCCCATGACAAGGCTACCCATTGTTTACCCGACAGGAGAGCCAGGCCAACAAACTTTCTACTGTATCTGGGTGCTATTTTTACAAAGCCCAGTAGGTCCAGTAAAGCCTCCGCCTGCTGCGTCAAGCCTACAATTGACATGAAAAAGTCTGTTCCAATCATCTGTGACTGCGGACCACCCCCAGGCTATGTGAAAGAAGTCTGCTGCTGGACTAGCACAGCTCTCAAATCTATCGTTATCTCTCCCACCATACCTGTTCATTTTATCTGGGGTATAATGAACCTGCCGTAGGAATTTATAATGTATTAATCTGTGTCTACCATTCACGGAGATCTCTTTGGTGTGTTGACAGCAATATTCCCACAGTGCACCTGTTAATTGTGTGCCCAGGTTTCCCAACCAATTATCCTTGGAGCAGTGTCCCACCTTCAGCATATCTCGGGACTGTGGTATACATTGCGGTAATTGTTTTGGTAGCCAACGAGCTAGCTGCGGCAAGGCTCGGCAGTAGGCAGTCTGCTGGTTCTTGGGGATATGTGGAGAACAACTCCCTCACTGACTTTGCTAGTTTGATGTATAGGAGCACTGCAAAAATTGTAGAGCGGCCCCTTTATAGATCCTCATCCAATTTGATAAACTGTCCCCCCCACATACAGATCTACCAATGTGCGAAGTCATCTGGCCCGTAAGTGTTGCACCATTAGAGGTTCACTAGTGATAGCTAGCTTGGGTTTGTGGATCAATTTTATATGCAGAGAATACATAGTGTCTATGTCTGAAATCCGAGCCAACTGTGCCCATGCGCAGAACTTGGCCATGTGGTTGGAAACATTGTATATTAAGTACAATACAGCCTTCTGTGTCAGAGAAGCTTTGGGTGTGCAGAATAATGCAGGATCACATCACCCATTTACCCCATTTGTGCAAAACAATACAGGATCTACTCCTGAAGCATTCTGTGCATATCACGTGATAGGACCACATCACACACAAAGCCTTTGTGGGCAGTACAATAAATGGTCCCATCCACTACAGAAGTTGGTAAGTCACCCTTCTCCATGTCTTCGCACTATTAGCATCTCTGAGCGCAATCATTTGTAGGCTAGAAGTCCAATGTTGTAATATTGCAGACACTTGTAGGGCGACTTGGCGGGAGGTGACCATTCTACATACAAGCTATATGTGCAGCACAGTACTGGGCGCTGCTTTCTCACAAGGCCCTTTTGTGTACTGCACAACATAGCGTCTCGTCACCCACCCTGTTCTAAAGAACTTCGGTTTGCTGCACAGTATTGTGCCCCTCACCAATATAGAACTCCTCTGTGCAGCACAAGACAAGAGCCCCTGAACTGCAGAACCTAAGTGTGTGTAGTAGATTATAGAACCCCCTTGCATAGGTAGCATCTGTATGTGCATCAAACAGGAGGATTCTCTCGCCCATAGAGCCCATACATACAGCAAAACAAAGGATACCCTCATCAATTGAACTGTGTGTGTGTTTGTGTGTGTGGGCGTAGCAAACATTAATAGCTCTCAGAACCATGTGTGCATCACAAAGTAGAACCCACATGTGCGGCACAATACAGGATCTCTTCAGCCACAGAACCCATGTGTTAGACTGGGTGTCTTTTGGCATGTTTCTCCTGTCTTTTTGCTTTCCGACCTCCCAGTTTTTACTCTGTTTTTGCTGGTAGTGTCTCTGCGCACTTTCTCGCTGCTGTTCAGTGTTAAAGTGCAAGTGCTTCTGTTGTAAATTGTTATTATGGATTGGTGTTTCCTTGATTGGCATATTTGATTTAATGGTAAGCCCCTAGTAAAGTGCACTCAGTGTGCAGGGCATGTAAATCAAATGCTACTAGTGGGCCTGCGACACTGGTTGTGCCACCCACAGAAGTAGCCCTGTAAAGGTAACTCAGACCTGCCAATGCAGAATCTGGCGAAGTTTGTAACTGCCATGTCGACCTGGCAAGTGATCTCTCTTGCTAGGCCCTAACCTTCCCTTTTCTTACATACAAGTCATCCCCAAGGTAGGCCCAAGGTACCCTTGTGGGCAGGGAGCTGTGTATGTTAAAGGTAGGACATGTACTGGTGTGTGTGACATGTCCTAGTGGTGAACTACAGTGTCTTTATTTTCCACCACTGTAAGGCTATTTGTCCCAGAGGAAAGAATGGGAGTTTTACTTATAACATCTTATAAGCATGAATTCCAGTTGGGACAAGATAGAGAAATGGAGTTTAGTTTGCCTGGACTCTGAATGTAAAAATGCATCTTTTTGTAAGGATGAGTTTTATGTTCTGGGTTTGAAAATACAACTTTTAGAAAGTAGGTGTTATCTTGCTTTAGCCATCCTTTGTGCCTCTGCTGTGTTTGTTGATTGCCTGTCTGGCTTTGGAGGGACAGGGGCTGGGGATTTGCAGTGGCTCCAGAGAGTCTGGAAGAGTCAGGGCTGGGTTAAATATACCTGGGCTGTATTTAGAGTAGTGGGAGGAGATTTCCTTGCAGCTCAGTGGGCCTGGTCTGCCTTGAACAATGTTGTCTCCACCTCCTGCCAGGAAGCTGTGCCAGAGAGGACAGAACTGGTTTGGACTAAACACAGACAGTCTCTGTCTGAGAGCACAAAGGGATTTTGAGTACAAATATTGGGACCCAGACCCCAACACTTTAGAACTCGCTGGAATCAAGGAACCTGCCAAGAAGAAGAAGAGCTGGAAGAGCTGCCTTGATGAGAACTGCCCCTTTGCTTTGTTGTTCCTTTGTTGGATTGGCCTGCAGTTGCTGCTTCTGCCTTGGTCAGTGAAAGGAATTGACTGAACTTTCTTTACTTGTGCTGAGTATCTCCAAGGGCTTGAAGTAGAGCTGGCCTCCTGTTCTGAAGTCTCACGGTCTGCAAAGACTTCACCAACCTCCGGGTACCACTTCTGGAACTGCTGTTTCAGTTTCCACAGAGGAGGTAAACGCAACCGACTCTGTCGGCTCTATGTTCTGTCGGCACTGCAGAAGGCACCGTCCTCATCTCACACCGCAACCCTGGCCTCACAGACGACAACCGACCCCCCCACACAGCCACTGCTGGCACCGTGACCTGTGGGCGCAGCATTCTGCACCGCCTTCCTTCACTTAGCCATCCTGGTCTCACCGACGCCGTCGCTGCTGCTGACTTCGACACCTGTGGCCGCATCGTGGATGGGGGCACCGCTTGTTAAGTTTCACGACACACCGCCTCCAACACAGCAGCCTGGACTCACCAACTGAAGCTCCCACTAACCGGCTCTGTCGCTTGCACCGCAAAGCTGCCAGCACCACATCGAGCACCGCCTCGCCCTGCACCGTAAGCCTTGGTCTCACCAACGCTGTCTGGACGATCGTCGCGAGCCACAGCGCATCAAGAGGGCACCGCACCCTGCACTGTTTCCATTTTACAATGCAACTGCGATGGTTGCCACGACCGGCTTTCACCAATGTGCCAGCCGCAACAAGAAAGGTACTGTGACCGAGTCTGTCCATGCTTTCGCTTACCCGTACCCACGCGATCGGCTGGAACTGTGAGACTCTGTTGTTTTCAGCATCGTGGTATCCCGGGACGGAGGTAACTATTGTTTTTGAGGTATTTCTGCAATTTTAAGGATATCTTGCAAAGTATAGATTTCTAAGTACTGTGTTTTGGATTCTTTTTTTTTTTTTTTTAATTTTTGAAAACCTTTATTGTGCATCAAATCAGGACAAATACGGGCCTACAACCTACCGGCCGGCCACGGAAACAGTTAAGCACCAATGCAACGTTACGGCGACACAGCATTACCCCTCATTTTGAGCAAGCAGTAAAGAGTTACACATTAATTACCGTATTACCATATTCCAGAATCAGTGAAGGTTAATTTTAAAAGGTTTTGTTTATGCAAATATTGAAACAAATCGTACTGTCCCAAGTCATATAGGAAGAGAAGCAAAAGAAGGATCCATGCGGGAGGAACATGACTGTAGTTACAAGCTTGTACACAGGATATCAACGCCAACCGTCAAGTCCCCCCCGGGCAGTAAGGCAGCTATTTTCAGAGTCAGGTAGAAGACCCCCTTCACGCGCCACCCGGTCCCCGCCGCCACCTAACCTCTAGTAATCTAGACATGGACCCAGACCAAAAGTGAAAATAAAAAATAGGAATAAAAGAATGCACCATAGAAATAATGACTAAATTCTAACTACTAACCCCCCACCCTACACGCATGCGGAGGCTACGGCCTGCCCCCCCCCCCCAGCAGTGTGTCTGTCGCCCAATAAACCTGAAATATAGCGAGAAAGAAAGAAAGAAAAAGAAAAGAAAAAGGCATACCATGTGATATAGAGAGGGAGAGAAGGACGCCCTAATCTTCGACTCTCAAAGACAAAAAAAGAAAACAGGAGGAGGATCAATTCCAGGCAACCCGGTCTCCACCAGTCACTAATGCACCTTCCACCCCAAGTTCAGGTTAAACAGCAAGCATTAAGGCAAATACAGGAGTGAAACATTAATCAACAGCGGTCGAATAATCTGGACGCAAAAAACAATCCCAAACCCAGGTCCACCAGCCCAGAAGCTAAAAACATGAGAAGCAGCTTAGCCCTGACCCGAACGTGGATGTGCCCCCAGATGCGTTTCCCAAGAGAGGCCCGCCCACCTCAGAACAAAGGAGCAAAATGGCGAGAGGAAAAACGAAAGCAATATGGGAGCACAAAATGGCCACAATGAGTCACCAGGAAGTCCGTCGAGTGTAGCAGAATGTTCCACAAAGACACCAGGAGTACACGAGTTTGTAGGCAGTATAGTCAAGAGGCACAGCACAGGAGGAGACGGTAGCCGCAGCGCCACAGTCAGATCCCAAGGCACACCCGATAAAAAGTCCGGCCACAATGTAGCATTCTTCACTGGAAGGGGAAACAAAGTATCCCGGGTGGAGTCGTCAGGCGGGTGATCTCGGGCGTCAGCAAAGTAGAAAGCGGGCTCAGATGTACAACAGGCAGGAGAAAGCGCTGTTGCCCCGTACAGTGCAGGCGGTAGCAGGCGGCAGCTTTGCGAAACCAGATCGTTAGTGTCCCACCTCAGCGTAGACGCCATGTCATCCAGCTTGTCTCCCAATTTCCCGTAGCAGTGGCGCATATCGGCACGGAGGTTGCACAGGGCTGACAGAACGGTGCCAAGAGAAACTACGGGCTGTAGCCCCTGGACCCCATGCCCCCGGGAAATCTCTCGAGTCTCAGGCTCACCTACAGACAGGACAGCACAGGTCGCTGGCGTGGACGGGCTCATCTCCTCACAAAGCATGGCAGCGCACAGAGCCATTGTGACCAAACTCCAAGATGTTCACCAGGTTAAGGAGAGCACTAGCGCAGGCCCTTAGATGCTGGTGGGGTGCCATGCGCCGTGTCCGAGATACATTCCGTGCAGGTTAGGCGCCCCGCGGCAATCCCGGGTAGCGAGGCATGGGGTCAAGCAGCCACATGCGATCCAATATGGCCGGACAATCCTCTCCCCGTACCTTCAGCCTCAAACAAAGGCTCCGTTCCGATGGTGTACTGCAGCTTCGTGAGCGCTGCCTTCTCTCCGCCCGCTTTGAGTTTATGCAGGTGGCTGGGCTCGGGCAGCGCCTCGCAAGGGTCACGCCGGTGGCTCAGCAGCCAGCGCCGACGGAGCACTCCGGCCGGCAGCAGGTATCAGGGGCACGGCAGGAGGAGCCCATGTAAGCGGGGTCCAGGGCCGTGAGCTGGGAAGCGAGTATCTCCGGTTGTCGGGCAGGTCGAGGGTCCGGGAAAGCACCGCCGGGATCAGCGCCGCTTCGCACACAATCTGCCTTCGATTGCGCCAGGATTAAAGTCAGGATATCGGCACGGCTGAAAAGGACTGGCGGAGCCGGGAGCCTACAGGTCTGCTCCGGTCGCCATCTTGGCTCCTCCCCTTGTGTTTTGGATTCTTATCGTTTTGGTCTTGTTTTGGATATGTACAAATATTGGATATTTTTCTAAACTGGTGCGGTGTCCTTTTGTAGTGGTTTCATTGTATTACTGTTGGTTGTGTGCAAATGCTTTACACACTGCCTCTGAGATAGGCCTGACTGCTCATGCCAAGCAACCAAGTAAGTGAGCAGGGGTTATTTCAGGAGTGTAACTCCCTTACCCTGACTAGGAAGAAGGGTCCCTACATGGACAAAGTTACCTACCTCTGTCAACCAGAGACCCCCATTTCTAACATTGGTTGTCAGCGGTGGGATAGGACTTGTGTTTGCACTTGACTTACAGTGATTGGGTTGCACTACTACCATATCGCAGACCATTACATGCCACATACTGTTTATTTTTCTTTTTGGCCTATTTATGATCTTGCCAGTTTGAATTTGCTACTTCATCATGCCCGAATCAAGAGCATCATCTGTTGCATTCTTGGAAGTTGCCTTTGAGGAGGATAGGCTGGAATCCCACAACGTGAAAGAGTTGAAGGCTATTTGCAAAAACCTAAAGGTCCAAGTCTGAGGCCTCACCAGGAAGGAGGAGCTACAGAAGGCACTGAGGGCCTGGGTAGTGGCCAGACATGCCAGTGGGCAGTCTGGAGATCTCAGTGGTGAGGCGGAGTAGCCTATTCCTAGGATGGAAGTGCTTTTGGAAGGTGGGGGGAACCCTCCAAGCGAGGCAGCAGTGCCCTTTCCCCAGAGGAGCTGGAGGACAGGCGAGAAGCAAGGACGTTTGAGTTGGAAAAACGTAGGATGAAGAATGAAAGGGAAAATAAAAGAATAGCCATAGAGGAAAGGAAGATGATCTTAGATCATGAACGTAGTCTTAAGGTCCTGCAGCTAAGGAGTAGATCTAGCTCAGGTTGTGGCAGCAATTCATCAGTGCAGGCAGATTGGATTGTGCACATCCCCAAGAATGAAGGCAAGGAATTCAAGAAGAGGGATGACATACAAAGGTGGTTTCAGGGTTATGAGGCATCTATCCATATGAATGGGGTCCCTGAGAAGAATTGGGGGGCAGGATGTGGCCTCTTTTCCCAGAAGAAGCAAGGAATACTTTAGATGCTTTGGGTAAGGGGTGTAACCTCACCTATGCGGACATGAAGGAGGCCCATCTTACCCGGTATGGTCTCACTCCTGAAAAGTACAGGGTTCAGTTTAGGTTCATTTAGAAAACTGATGTCAACACTTGTTATGGAATGTGTGGATTCATTTTGCAGGTCACTGGATGGCTGGGTGAAGGGTAGTAATGTGACATATTTTCAGGGGCTCTTCAATTTGATTGCATGGGAGCACTTGTCTAGTTATGTTTTGCTGAGGTGTACCAGCACTTGGTTGATAGTAAGCTGACTGACCCCAGGAAGCTTGCTATGGAGGCAGACAGCTGGGTGAGTATCAGGGTCCACAAGAAAGGTGGGCAGGGTCCCCAGCAGAAGAGTGGGGGGGGGGGGGCAGGGGAAAGCACAGGAGGTCTCTAAAAGGCCCCAAACTAATACCCAGGGTAAAGGTTCCCATCCCCCAATAGACAAGAAAGCAGGGGTCTCTTCAGGAAAGCCTGCAGAGGCATGTACTGGTTTGTGACATTTCCTGGTGGTGAATTTCAGTGTCTTTCATGTTTCACCACTGTGAGGATATCTGTCCCATAGGAAAGAATGGGAGTTTTACATCTAACATCTTATATGCATAACTGCCCATTGGGACAAGATAGAGAAATTGAGTTTAGTATGCCTGTACTCTGAATGTAAAAATGCATATTTTAGTAAGGATGTGTTTTATGTTCTAAGTTTTAAAATACCACTTATAGAAAGTAGGTGTTTTCTTGCTTAAGCCATCCTGTGTGCCTCTGCTGGGTTTGTGAATTGACTGTCTGGCTTTGGAGGGACAGGGGCTGAGGATGTGCAGTGCCTCCAGAGATTGTGGATGAGGCGAATAGACCTGGGCTGCATTTATAGTAGTGGGCGGAGATTTCCTTGAACAATGCTGTCTCCACCTCCTGCCAGGAAGCTGAGCCAGAGAGTACAGAACTGGTTTGGACTAAGCACAGACACTCGGCCTGAGAGAACAAAGGGATTTTGAGTATAAATATTGGGGCCCAGACCCCAACACTTTAGAACTCGCTGGAATCCAGGAACCTGCCTAGAAGAAGAGCTGGAAGAGCTGTCGGGAGGAATACTGCTCTTGCTGTGTTGCTGCTTCTGCCTTGGCTTGAAGTAGAGCTTGCCTCCTGAAGTCTCACAATCAATCAATCAATCACAGCATTTATATAGCGCGCTACTCACCCGGAGGGTCTCAAGGCGCTTGGGGAAGGGGGTCCGCTACTGCTCGAACAGCCAGGTCTTGAGCTGCTTCCTGAAGGCGAGGTGGTCTTGGGTCAGGCGGAGGTGGGTCGGAAGGGAGTTCCACGTCTTGTCGGCGAGGTAGGAGAAGGATCTTCCTCCTGTGGTGGCTTTTCGAATGCGGGGGACGGCGGCGAGGGCGTGGTTGGTTGATCGAAGCTGGCGTGTGGGAGTGTAGAAGTTGAGGCGGCTGTTGAGGTATCCTGGGCCTTGGTTGTGTAGGGCTTTGTGTGCGTGGGTGAGGAGTCGGAACGTGATTCTCTTGTTGACCGGGAGCCAGTGCAGGTCTCTCAGGTGTCTGGAGATGTGGCTGTGTCAGAGGATGTCCAGGATGAGTCTTGCTGAGGCGTTCTGGATTCTCTGGAGTCTCTTCTGGAGTCTGGCAGTGGTTCCGGCGTAGAGGGAGTTGCCGTAGTCCAGTCGGCTGGTGACGAGGGTCTGGGTAACCGTCTTCCTGGTCTCGGTGGGGATCCACCGGAAGATCTTACGTAGCAGGCGCAGGATGTTGAAGCATGACGAGGAGACGGCGTTGACTTGTCTGGTCATGGAGAGGGAGGAGTCCAGGATGAAGCCCAGGTTGCGTGCGTGGTCTGTTGGTTTGGGTGCGCTGCCCAAGGCAGGGGGCCACCAGGAGTCGTCCTAGGCGGAGGGCGAGGATCCCAGGATGAGGACTTCCGTCTTGTCTGAGTTCAGTTTCAGGCGGCTGTTCTTCATCCACTCGGCTACGTCTTTCATCCCCTCATGTAGGCTGGCTCTGGCGGTGGCGGGGTCGTTGGTGAGGGAGAGGATCAGCTGGGTGTCGTCGGCGTAAGAGATGATGTTGTGTTGGCGTGCGATGGCCGCAAGGGGGCTCATGTAGACATTGAAGAGGGTGGGGCTGAGCGAGGAGCCTTGAGGAACGCCGCAGATGACTTCGGTGGCTTCTGATCTGAACGGGGGGAGGCGGACTCTCTGAGTCCTTCCGGCGAGGAAGGAGATGATCCATTCTAGTGCCTTCTCTTGGATTCCGACGTTGCTGAGGCGCTGCTCTAGGGTGCGGTGGCAGACAGTGTCGAAAGCCGTGGAAAGGTCCAGGAGGATGAGGGCCGCTGTTTCCCCGTTGTCGAGCAGGGCTCGGATGTCATCAGTGGCAGCGATGAGGGCGGGCAGACTGCAAAAACTTCACCAACCTCTGGGTACCACTTCTGGAACCGCTGTTTTAGTTGCCACATAGAAGGGAAAAGCAACCGACTCCGTTGGCTCTGTGTCCTGACGGCGCCGCCAAAGGCACCATCCGCATCTCGCACCGCAACCCTGGTCTCACAGATGACGATGACACCACTGAGCCGCTGTTTGCACCGCGGGGTGTTGGCCCCACACCGCCTCGCTTCACTCTGCCATCCTGGTCTCTGACTTTGACACCTGTGACCGCATCGTAGCTGGGGGCACTGTTCGTAAGTTTCACGACGCACAACCTCGTCTCACACAGCAGCCTGGGCGACCGACGCCAGCTCCTGCTAGCCGGCACTGTCGCTTGCACCGCAACCTGCCAGCACCTCATCGAGCACAGCCTCGCCTTGCACCGTAAGCCCTGGTCTCACCAACGCCGTCTGGACAATCGTCACTGAGCTGCTGCCTGCAGTGCATCGAGAGTGCACTGCTTCCGGCACTGCTCCTGAACCGCTTCCATTTTGCAAAGCAACTGCGACAGTTGCCATGACTGGCTCGCACCAATGTGCCAGACGCAACGAGAAAGGTACTGTGACCGAGTCTGTCCACGCTTTCGCTGGCCCGTACCAACGGAGTCGGCTGGAACTGTTAGACTCTGGTTTTTTTTAACATAGAGGTAGCCCCGGACGGAGCTACCGACTCGTACAAACTGTGTTTTTGAGGTATTTCTGCAATTTTAAGGATATCTTGCAAAGTGTAACTCCCTTCCCCTGACTTAGAAGAAGGGTCACTACTTAGACTAAGGTACCTACCTTTGCCAACTAGAGACCCCTATTTCTAACACCATGTTATCTAGTATTGAGCAACTGCCACTAATGTGGCCTCATAGCGCACACACTATCTCTTGAAGTTCCATGCAGACCTAACTGGTTGCAGGGGTGTGTGGTTGTAGTGCTTTCTGTCCATCACCAATAAGTTCATCAATGGCAAAGTCTGAGGTCTTCATCAAAGAAAATCTCAAAATAAAGAACCCATGTTTTAGCACAGAACAGGGTCCCCCAACCAATAGGTTCTTGGAGTGTGCAGTACAATATAGGATCCTTTCCCTTGTAGAGCTCCTGTACATCCAGCACCATAATGGATATCGTGACGCAAGGAATCCCTGTGTGCAGTGCTGTACTGGATGCCCTCATCAGTGGAATCCCTCTGTATGCAGCACAGTACAGGGTCTCTCGCCCATAAAACTTGTAAGTGCTGCACAATACTGAGGCCCCCCACCCATAGAACGCCTGTTTGTCCCACACTGCCGAATTCCCTGATTTTTTTTTTTTTATAAAACTTTTTATTTGCAAAAGGAACAAAGTTCAGTGGTCGTCACACACAAGGCATACATTAGTTACATATTATACTTATAAGGAAATCACAGGAAACAAAAATCCGGCAAATCACATTAAATCATGGGGATAAGTCCTTTTCTTTTTTCTTTCACAGAGATCATTAATCAATTAGCTCGTCAATGGGGGTAATCATAGGGGGCTCGCATATGTTCCCCCTGTAATCATTTCAGTTGGACCACACCGCCACCCACTTCCGCGGACATCCCCGGGCTACATAGGCTGTTTTTATCCTGAACCATGCTCCAATCCATATCTTTCTTCCAAGCGCTGAGCGTTGGCGGTGTAGCAGACCCCATACCCTTGCAATATTCCTCTACGTGATCGCAAGGCCCAACGTCACCCACAGTTTGCCTTTCGCTGGGAGATCTGAGAGCTCCCAGATATTAAGAAGCCACCTCTTTGCCTCGGGGCGCAATTCCACCCCCGACTCCTCCCTTGTACAATTGAGCACCCGAGTCCAATCGGTCTGTATCACCTGGCATTCCCATAGTATGTGTAGAAAGGTGCCAACCTCCCCACACCCCCTGCGACAGAGTCCATCCTCGCTCCGACCCATCAGGACTAGCCTAGTGCCAGAGACGTATACTCTATGCAGGATCTTCAACTGGATCAATCTTAGCAATATCGGCCAAACTATTTCCTTGGGGGATGCCCGCGCCTCTCGCCATTCTTCATCATCAATTTCGAGTCCATCTGCCTCCTATTTCCCCCTCAGAGCTAGTAGTGGATCCAGGGTATGATTAATGAGCTTTTTGTATGTGAGCAATATGGCCTTCTCCGGGAGGTGGCCATCGAGTAGTCTGTCTTCGAGTGGTGATGACTCCGGGAGGTGCGTCCCGGGTGGAATATTGGCCTGAAGTGCATGCCGAACCTGCATGTAGCGGAAGTGTTCCGTCCGGGCTAGATCATAGGTATGCTGAAGGATGTCAAATGATATTACCCCCTCTGGGCCCCATAAGTCTTTGATACAAGATATTCCTATCAGGTCCCGATTGCGTAATCCTTTTGTGCGGCTAAGAGTGCCTAGTTTCTCCGAAGCCCAAAGCGGGGTTGCTAGGGTGAGCCTGCCATCACAACACATTTTCTTTTGGACTATATGCCACAGCTGGACTAAGGGCTTGATGGGCCCCGTAAGGGGGTACCTTCCCGGTCTTGAGTAGAGAGCTGCCTTGAAGTTCCCATCCGGAAGAAGCCACTTGTCAATCTCGTAACCTGGGTCATTCCCTGTACAGTATGTACCCTGGTTAAAGGCCGATAAATGCGCAGCCCAATAATATTTCCGGATATCCGGGACATCTATCCCCCCGTCAAACCAACCATGTGCGAGTTTTTGGAGGGAGATACGGGGCACTCGGGTCCAGAGAAGGTCTCTCTGGGTGGCCTCGATGGTGGCGAAATACTTTTGTGGGACCAAGTCCGGGTGGTTTTGGAGGGCGTACAGGAACCGTGGCAGCGCCATCATTTTAAATAGCGCAGCCCGGCCCAGCAGAGACAACAGGAGGTTCCTCCAGGTGGTGGCGTCTCTTTGGAGCCGCTGTAGGGGTGGCAAAAGGTTCCGCTCATACCGCGTGGCCCGGTCCTTGGAAATGAAAATTCCTAGTTATGTGAAGCCGTCGATAGCTATTTGGATCGGGCAGTCACCTGGGATCCGTGGGGAGGCGCTGTGCAGGACATAAAGGAGTAATCTCCGAAACTCACAATGATATCCAGTGCCTTAGTAAGGGACTCATGCGGCGCTGTAAGGTAAAGGAGGATATCGTCCGCGTATAACGAGATTCTGTCCACCGTATCCCCTTCAGAGAGGGGGTCTGCCTAATCCAGGCTGCCAGTGGTTCTAGGGAGAGAGCAAAGAGCAGAGGTGAGAGGGTACATTCCTGTCGCGTCCCTCTCTCTAGTGTGAAAACATCTGAGAGTTTATTGTTGACTACCACCTGAGCTAGAGGTTCTGTGTATAGGAGACGCACCCAGCTAACAAAGTTTGGACCAAACCCCAACTTTCGGAGAATGGCCATCATGTACGGCCACTCAAGAGTGTCAAACGCCATTGCGGCGTCCAATGACACCACCACTGCATCCTCGCGCAGCAGGTGGCAACACCCCAACACCCCATGGAGATGGCGCAGATTAAGTGCCGTATTTTGATGAGGCATTAAGCCCGATTGGTCCGGATGTACCAGGGTATGCAGGACCGGCTTGAGCCTATTGGCCAGCACCTTGGCTAGAAGTTTCGGCTCAACATTTAGCAGTGATATCGGTCTATAAGAGGCACAGGACTCTTTCCGGTTTCCCCGCCTTGGGGATAGCAACGATAGTGGCTATGCATTGGTCCTTGGGCAGTATTCCCTGCTCCCTACTGTCTTCGAACATTTGCTTCAGGTGCGTACCAAGGCTGTCGGGCTTGAGCTTGTAGAGCTCCACCTGCAGACCATTAGGCCCGAGAGCCTTTCCGGGACGAAGGTCATGAATGGCCTTGACTAACTCATCCACGGCAAGGGGTGCTTCCAGAGTCTCCTGTTCTTCAGTGGAGAGGGTGGGAAGGACGATGTCGCCCAAGAAGGCCGCTGATTCCTCTTCTGACCTTTCAGATCTCCTAGTATATACCGTTTTTAAAGTGTGTAGCAAACTCCTTGACAATCACTTGGGGCTCTGTAATAACGGTCCCCGCGTCCACCTTAAGTTCAGCCACCACCTTCTGAGCTTGCTGTTTCTTATCCAGCCATGCTATTAATTTGCCCGCCTTGTCACCCTGGTCATATAGTCTACTCTCCCTGTCGCTCGCCAATGTCTTGGCCACGTCAGTGGCCAGGTCCTTGTATTCCGCAGTTTTCAGTTGGAGTTGGTGGAGCGTGTCAGGGCTCCCGTCACTCTGCGCAGTACCCTCAAGTACCAGCAGGTCAGTTTCTAAATTTACCAACTGTGCCTCTCGTTCCCTGCGGTGTCCTGCAATCACCGAGAGGGCCTCCCCTCTCAGCACCGTCTTGAAGGCCTCCCTCAAGACCACCCCGAATCAACAGTTCTCACATTCTCCTCAAAGTATCGATCGATCGACTGAGACAGTTTCTTTTTGGTATCCTAGCCCCTGATGTGCCAAGCGTTAATCGGAGCCCCACACCCAACTTTCCGGTCGCCAATTGTTACGTGTGCCCAAAGAGGGGAATGATCCGATATACCCCGCGCCAAATGGGTGACCTCACGGAACGTTGTGTCTTGGTGTATTGGTGCAAGAAGGTAGTCCAGGCACGAGAAGGTGTGATGCGAACCAGATAGGAAAGTGTATTGTTTTTGTGTCGGGTGTTTGAGGCGCCATAGGTCAATAAGTCTGAACGCCTCCATAAGGTTGGGAAGCCACCTTTGTCCTGCCACAATGTCTCTGGCTGGATGTCTGTCTACGTGACCGGAAACCACAGCATTGAAGTCCCCACCCACAAGGAGCATCCTCTCTGGGAGGGAAAGCAGCATCTTCCCCAGATCATGGTATGATTGCGTTTGGAGGCCCGGTGGGATGTAAACCGTTACTAAGTTACGCCTACGACCCTCCCATTTCCCTGAGATAGCCACAAAGCGCCCCAGGGGATCCACATCTGTACGGTCCATGACCATTGGAAAGTTGCGGCGCAGAAGGATTCCTACACCCCGGGACCCCGATGTGAAACCGGCATGTGCAGTCAAGGTGTACCCCCCTCTGTTTAGTGCATGGCACGTGTTTCCCTTCAGGTGGGTCTTCTGCAGTAACACAACATCAGGGAGGTGTCTCTTAACAAACTGTAGCACGATACTCCGTTTGAGTTTGTCCCCCAACCCATTGACATTCCAGCTAATTATCTTTAGACTTTTATCCCACTTCATAGCCATAAGTACTTTTCCTTTGTGTGACCTTACCAAACTACCCCCACACCCCTGTGCCTCAACTTCTCCCCCTACCCCCCAAAACTGGTGCCCCCCCCTGCTCCGTAGGCTTTGAACTACCCACATCCCCAATTAGCAGAGCGCCTTTCGCCCAATACCCAAACCTGGAGTGGACAAAACCTCCCCCTCCCGAAAAACCTTTCCTAAGGGGAGTGTGTGCCGGCCCCAGCTCCAACCGCCGCCCACCCCTCATAGTAAAACAGTTTGCTACTGAAGCTTACACTCTTCAAGGATTTAATCTCAGTCACTTCAGGTCGGAGCCCGTCTTTGATTAGTCAGTGTTTCAGCCCTTCAGGGTCATTATGTGCCACAAAGTCAAAGAAAAGAGGGGGCCATCAGCAATCTCTGCCCATCACTACAAAGGCCACCGGTCCCTTTAGGGTGACAGAACTCCCCCTCCCCCCCCCACCACCCCTGCCGGGATCCACCAGAGAGAGCAGGACCCACACTCAGGCCCTGGAACCCACAATACATTACAGTTTGTAGAGGTCCACGTAGTCAGGACCGTCACCACTAATGATCAGCCGCCTCTCGAAGAGTCCCCCATCTGGGGCTGACCGATCTCGACCGCCAGGAGTGCTGACCTTGAGCTTGGCGGGAAAAAACATCATATATTTGATATCTCTATCCCGCAGCGCCGCCTTCACGCCTGCAAATGAGTGCCTCTCTCGATGTACCTGAAGCGTGAAGTCCAGGGAAAAACGGATTGTGGCGTTTTCGTAGTGCAAATCCCCTGTCTGCCTGACTGCCTGTAGGATGGCGTCTCTATCCCTAGTTCAGTATTTCGCTATTATTGTCCTGGGCGGCGCTTAGGCTTAGGGATAGGTGCACGGTGGGCACGCTCTATGGTGAAGATGTTGGACAGGCGCTTAGGCTTCAGGCCGTTGAGGATTTGGTCCTCCAGAAAAAGTTCCGCGCTAGGCCTCTCAGACTCCTCCGTAACGCCTACCACACGGATGTTGCTCCTGCGGGTTCTTCTTTCTTGGTCCTCCAACCTCAAGGCCACCTGGCGATGCTGGTGCACCAAATCATTAACGTGCTGTTCAAGTGCCTTAGTGGATGTTTGGAGCTCCCAGATGTCAGATTTATTTGCCTTGGCCTTCTCCGAGTTTTTACTGAGGTCGGTGCGGAGAATATTAACCTCGATGGAGATCTTGTCAATTTTCTTCTCCAGATTAGTGCCCAGTGTCTGTATTGCCGTCATGATGGAAGCCAGCGACGGTTCTTTCGAGGCAGTTTGTTCTCCTGATGCACCTTGAACATGGGGAGTCCCCATCTGGACTGCATACTTGTCTAGTTTGTTAGACTGCGTGGCTGCATTGCTCTTGGGCCTCATGATGTCGACTCACTCCCACAGTCCGCTACGTTCCCATGTCGTACACAGGCCCACCGGAGAGACCCCCCTATAAGAACCGTTGGGCACAAGTTGCGCTCCAGGGATCCTTCACTCCCACCAGTGGCTGCGATCTGCGGCACCCCTGCCGGTTATGTGATCAACTTGGGCACTAAGTGTATTCCTGCACCACCAGTTTTGGGCCCAGATGGCTGCCTCCCACACAGCACGCTCTCCACGGAGGAACAGCTGGCAGTTCGCGCAGGCCCCGAATAAGGCACTGTCCCTCAAGTAGTGGTCCCCGGATATACGTGCCTTCCACAGGCCGCAAGGCTCCCAGACCGAACTCCTACCCGTGTATGGCTCCCACGACGTTTCAGCCACTGTCTCTCTCAGTTATAACTGTTTCCAGGGCCTTGCAGCAGGAAGGCCCACACGTCTCTGCAAAGGCTTGATGTGTTGTTTAGTGTGACTGGCACTGTGCCCGCGTCTATGCCTGCATCACCCCTACTTCCGGGGGGGGGGGGGGGAGCTGGAGGCGCCCCGATATCAGCTGCGCTGTAATGGATCACCTCCAGGTCCACGGGCGCCGCCTCCCACCTGTGCCTCTGCACTCCACACCCGGCCGTTTCTTGTGGCCGATGGAGCCGCCAGTCACACGGACCCACCACTGGGCCGCACTCTATCTTCGCAGTCCCCCAACATGCACCGGGCCGGTCCACTAACTTGCTCCTTTCGATTGTGCTTGGTGCCAGCGTTACTTCTCAGTCCACTCCGGGAGGCCCCACATGTCTGCGCTTCACCGCCAGCACCACTTCCCGTTCAGGTGGGGAGCGCGAGCCCGACACAGGCAAGGGGCGCGCCGTCTCCTCCAGCGCAGGCCGTCGGGCCGGGGCCTCTCGTGATCTTCAGGCTCGCACGCGCAGCTCCAGCTCTCCCGGCCGTTTCTCGGGTCCAGTCGGCAGGAATACAACTCGGCGTAGGAGACAGGCAGAGTCTCCGAAGTCAATTCTGCCGGCGCCGCTACTCAGCGCCAGACTAAAGCTGCATGAGAAGTGCAGTTCTGTGCGGATTTTGTCCGGATTACACGGGGTAAGGGCTCGGCTCGGGCAGAGCTCCCGAGTCAGGCGGCCATCTTTGCCGGCACCTGGCCACGCCCCCCAAAATTCCTTGAATTAATTAATGAAACGAGATTGGTAAGGCGCAGCAGCCACGTTTAGGGTGTCTTGGTGGTACATACTTGCCAGTAACACACAGAGAAAACCCAATCTATAACAAAGACATGAAAAACCAAGTTGTCAAGCCCTTTTTAAAACCTTGATGTTTTATGTTAATTGTTAACAACAATGGCCTGGTGTTCCATTGCTTGAATGCAAGATAGGAAAAGTTCCCCCACCGTAACATACTTTATGGATCGTGGAGGCCAGGAGAACATTGGTCTAGAACTAAGATTGCTCAGAGAAGAACATCTGTGGCATTTATTCTGAAGAACTAACAGTCCAAGATAAATGTGTAGACTTGATTTTAACAGACATTTTTCAAGAAAGGAACATTACACACAGCTCTAGCATTCATTTTGAATACTATCCACTTTTCTACTGGTAGCCAATGTTGTTCAGCTAATTAAGGACAATGTGAGTTGAATGTGAGTGAGATAAGACCAATTGAGCAGCAGCATTCTTATGGGTTTGCATCTTTAAACGATAGTGCTTGGCAGGCTGGGGTAATCAAAGTGCCATATTGTAGGCATCAACAAATTATGGATTACATTAGTCGTTCATAGCTTTTTGACTTAAGTGGACCTACACTTATTTGTTACAGGAATCCAGGGGCCCCTACTGAATTATCTTTGGAGTCTGGGTACCCCTACTGAGTCATTAGTGGAAGCAAGGGACCCTGACCTAATCAAGTTCTAGGATTTCAGCCTCAAAACAGCGCACACAAATTCAGAAACAAGCATTCACCAAACAAACACCATATTATTAAATACTGTATTTAATTCACAAACATATCTATTTAAAAATTGAGATTTTAATGGGAAGGGTGGAGCTTTTCTGAATTACATTTTGTCACCCATTGTCCATACTATATTCTGCTTGATGCACTTCAACTACTCCCACAAATCATGATACCAACTTTATTTTTATTCTCCAATCTCCAATTCCTACACATTCACAGAACGTTTTAAAATGTTGCATTTTATATTTTGCTGCTATATTTGTATATACTGAATTAATCTGTGAATAATATTTAATTTTTAAAGCGATCGCGGACCCCCTCTATAGGCATTGCGGACCCTAGGAATCCGTTGGAAACAGGTTAAGAGCAACTGCCCTAGATCATAATTTGTTGTACCTTCCGTGGGTAGCAGAGGAAGGAGTGTATGTAACATTTTGAGACAGTAGAAAAAAACAAGGGAGATTATTCACCCAAGGATGCAATTACAGAGACTGGTAAAAGAGGATACCTGAATAACAATTGTCCTTGAAGACTGAGATGGTCCCCCTCATGGTTGACCACCAGGAGTCCGATAAACAAGAGTTTATGTTGCCTAGCAGGGCTTCTACTGTCAGTGTTCAGTATGAGTACATCCACGCATTTGCTGGGGACTGCTACATATTTATACTGAACAGGGTAGACCTTAACCCCTTCGAGGCTCATGACGAGCTGGGCTCGTCATGGCGTAGCCTCCTCGCACGCTGATGACGAGCCCAGCTCGTCACGTAAAGTGCGTTTTTGAAAAACCCAGCGCGCTAGCGGAATTCCGCTAGCGCGCATGGTGTTAAAGTAGATCCCAGGGGACAAGATGTCGGGGGTCTAAAGGATAGACAGAACGGGTGAATGGCAACCGCTAGAGCGCCGAGACACCCATGGGTAGTTGCGTGATTTATTAATTGCATAAATAAAATAAAGAGAGGTTGTGAAAAAAATAAGGTTCCCACGCTAGGGCACTGCCTCTCAAACCAACCAAGGCAAACTGAAATAGGGTGAAAGACGGTGTTGAAGACCTTAGGCAGATCAAGCAGAAATGTTCAAAGATGCACTCTTATTGAGAATGAGAAGAACATCGTTGAAGGCTGTCACCAAGCAAAACATACGATTGGTGAGACCATTGGAATCTGGCTTGTACTGTATCATGAAGACTGTACTGTCCTTAAAAAAGAGAAAGCTCTCCGTTAATTTAGTTTTCGATTGTTTAGTTAATTCAATTTTCCATTGTTTAGTTGCAATGGACAGTAAAGACCTAGGACGTAAGTTCATTCAAGGAACAGGGATGGCATTTGATATTTTTCAAGAGAGGTTTCACACTGCCCTACTTCCGCAGTGAAGGAAGTGAAAAGGTGACCGACGATTTTCTTCAGACATAAGTCAGAACTGGAGCAATGACTTGCAGATCAAGTTTAATGGTGGACAGATAAAGTTTAATGGTTGGTGTGATGCCATTTCTTAGGATCCCAAGGCAGTCAGAAGCTAGTAGGCAGTAACTAGAACAATTATTGTTATTTTCCAGTGATTTCTTGGGGCCACAATACTATTGAACTCAAAGTGACTGACCTAGTACTCCCTTTTAGCACGTGACTCTCTCAGGGTAGTGGGGGCAAGCAGTTAATGCTTGCTCTATGAGGTGGTTTGGGGTTAGTAGTTTAGAAACTGAGCCTGCCCAAATTACTAGAAATTATCTCAGTGTAAATCTTCTATACATTTAAACACACATACACACCAAAACCCAGAAGTGCTTAGCACATCCTGACACAGCGAACTAATCCAAGCACGTTTGTAGCTGCTCCACACTAGATTTTAGTTTAATATATTGCCAGTATTATCCTATTGGGACTATTTGGCTGCTCTTGAGTCTTTTCGGAAGTGACTTGCTCTACACTCTACTGTGAGGTCCGAGGATAGCTGGAGTGCCATTTCACCCCAGGTGTAGCTAGGTGGTCCATGGGGTAAAAGACATGCTTGTTAGAACTAAGTAGCAGTCGCAGATATTTTATGGTGTGGGTAGCAGTGGATCAGAGGGCACCGGCAAAAGTCTGCAGGAAGTCCAGGGGCCAGTGGAATACCACACTAACTTTGACCATGGGGTCGTGACTAGGTGGTTTTAAACCGCAAAGCCTCCAGGACCGTTTTAGGTGGGAAGATAATTTCCAAAATTCTGAAAGGGAGGTCTCCTCCAGCTGATGGCATGGGACTCTAGACCAGAGGCTGAAATCTGAATTTCTCCAGTATCCCAAGGAAAAGCTGGAGCAGTAAGTGTAGGCAAATCATGGTGCTGAAGGGTCTGGGATAAAAAGAACTTGTTCATCAAGATGATGATAATGTTGGTTTCTCGGCTGCTGGTTGGGGCAACATTGTGGATCCTGGGCGATCTCTGTTATTCAGGATGTCTTTAATGCAGGTACTTCCAGTTGTTGGGCTACTTGTCTGACACCAGTTGAACGCATCATTTTCTCCTGGATGGTGTACTCTAGCTCTGCCATCAGCCCTCTCATTTTTAGGTCGAAGCCTAGAGCTTTGTACATGCGCAGTCTCGCTGGCGAGATTTAGTGTTTTTAGGATGGTTTCAGTACCAGGCTTTAAGCCCTGCCCTTCTTTCCCATTGGCTGGCGTCACCGTTTATGCAAAACCAGCCATTGGGAAAGAGCACTTGGTGACGTACAGTTTTCTCTATTTCTGCCGTCCCACTTGGCCTGACTGACTTGCCTTCCTTCTGCCGTAAAAGCTTTGTTATCTTTATGGGGGTCAAACAGATGTCCCAATAAAGATAACAAACTAAAGGAAAGCAGGCCGAGGCCGTCCAAGTGGGACGGCAGAAAAACTGAAAACTATAAGTCGTGGCCAGCGCTTGTTTAAACTTTTCTTTGGGAATTAAAATTTCAACGCTCCGTTTTTGGCCGCCCTTTTACGGATCTCCATGATACTCTCATCTGACGTCCCACGCGAGCATTGATGGATCAAGGACTGACTGGTCTTATGGGTCAAATAGTGCCCCTGGAGAGGCTGTGCTGGTGCTGAGAGCCCTACCTCCGCCCGAGACCCTCTTGTCAAACAGCGCCCACCGGAGCCCTCGGATCTCCCCAGTAGCTGGTGCCGGATCCGTCTTTCCGCTCCCGCGGGTCTTCCAGACCAGACCCCTGATCTTGGATCTTGCGCCACTTCCTGCGAGTGCGTCAGAGATGAGGTAACTTGGACGCAGACCTTGGGATAAGGAAGGTGTACGTGCCTTCTCGACCAGAGAGGACTCTAAGAGCACTATTCACTCATTAGTCGAGCTCCGCCTTTCATCGCCAGCTGCACTAGGCAGAATTCATCACCCGTGGCCTCTTGAGAGCGCTCTTTACTTTGCCTCTTGAGCCAGCTGTGATGTCAGAGCCCGCATTCATCTATCCCCTTCCCGACCAGGGAGGACACTAAGCGCGCGATTCACTCATTAGTCGAGCTCCGCCTTTCATCGCCAGCTGCACTAGGCAGAATTCATCACCCGTGGCCTCTTGAGAGCGCTCTTTACTTTGCCTCTTGAGCCAGCTGTGATGTCCGAGCCCGCATTCATCCATCCCCTTCCCGACGAGGGAGGACGCTCAGAGCATGATTCACTCATTAGTCGAGCTCCGCCTTTCATCGCCAGCTGCATTCGGCGGAATTCGTCATCCGTGGCCTCTTGAGAGCGCTCTCTACTTCGCCTCTCGAGCCAGCTGTGATGTCCGAGCCTGCATTCATCCTTCTTTGCAGAAAAGCGGAGCTGCTTCTTTACCGGGCGCCGCATCTCATCCAGCTGAGGCCACCGCAGCTCATCCAGCTGAGGTCGCCGCATCTCGTCCAGCTGAGGTCACCGCATCTCGTCCAGCTGAGGTCACCGCATCTCGTCCAGCTGAGGTCGCCGCATCTCGTCCAGCTGAGAAGGCCGCATCTCATCCAGCTGAGGGCGCTGCATCTCATACAGCTGAGGTCACCGCCGTTTGCAGCCCTCCCGGCATTGTCTAAGGGAGGGCCGGTGCTCGCAGAAGTCTACCAGCCCCTCTGGCACTCTTGGCCACACGTGTGACAGTGGCCATGTTTGCCACATGTGGGTCAGAGCTGCCTGTGGCTATAAGTCGTCACATCTACAGCGCAGGTGCCCAGCGGTGCCATCAGGGCTTTAAGTGGGCTGGGTCTTGCAGGTGCCCAGCACCGGCAGTTCTAAAAATCATGTGCTAAGACTGGTTCTTATTGGCACTCCATTTTCGCCCTCACCCTCAGGTTGAAAAAAATAAATCCTATCTCTGCAGCAGTGCCGCCCTTCGCTGCCTTTGATGTAATTTCAGAAGTGCTTTTAAGCCACGCCCTTAATTACATCGGTCACGCGCTTCTTTGAAGGACCCCCCAGTTTTTTCATCCCACTTAAAGCCTTGGGTGCCATCCTTACCCACCTTCATAACACAACGACCTGAGAATGCCAGTTTTGTTGCCAAGCACAGTTGTTTGAGGATGCCCGTCTTTGCCAGCCCTGCACTCGATTTTGCCGCTCCTGATTTCATCCCCATGATGTCAGTCTCTCACACTCATTCGACCTTGACATCTGTCAGTTGCAGCTGTCTGAGGATGCCCGGATTTGCCAGCCCTGCACTCGATTTTGCTGCTCCTCATTTCATCCCCATGATGTCAGTCTCTCACACTCATTCGACCTTGACATCTGTCAGTCGCAGCTGTCTGAGGATGCCCGTATTTGCAAACCCTATACTCAATTTTGCTGCTCCTGATTTCAGCGCATGGTGAGAATCGCCTGCCAGCCCATGGGGTCCAACGGAAGTGGACATCAGCTGACAAGGAGGGCAGTGGATGATTCAAGGAGGCAACGCCCGCTGGTTGCATTAGATGTGCAGCCCTAAATGCCTCCACGAGACCCACACATGTGACAAAAGATGCTGGTTGCAGGGTGTGTGCAGTCCTACATGCCTCCACGTGACCCACATGTGACAAAAGATGCTGGTTGCAGGGGGTGTGCAGTCCTACATGCCTCCACGTGACCCACACGTGACAAAAGATGCTGGTTGCAGGGGATGTGCTACTACTCTACTACACACTCTACTATTCTCTACTACTCACTCTATACTACACACACACTCTCTACTCTCTGCTACACACTCTCTGCTACACACTCTCTGCTACACACTCTCTGCTACTCACTCTCTACTACTCCACTACACACTCTCTAGTACTCACTCTACTACACACTCACTACTACACACTCACTACTACACACTCAGTACTAGACACTCACTACTCTACTACACTCTCCTACTCACTCTATACTACACACTCTCTACTACACACTCACTACTTTCTACTACACACTCTCTACTACTCACTGCCCGGTTATGTGAGATGTACCGGACGAGGACTCGGAGATAAAGCATGCCTAACGCAGGCGTGGGTAAGAATCTTTAAAAAAAATAAGGATATTTTGTTCGAGGCATATGAGCTGCAGATTGTACACTATGCATTAGATCGCTACCTGGTGTTGGGCTCGGATGATTGCAGGTTGTTGTCTTCTTGGAAGAAGTCTTTGTAGCTACGAGATAGGTGACTCCTCCCTTGGACAATACTGCGCATGGGCATCGGCTCCATCCTTGGATTGTTTTTTTCCACCACTGGGTTCAGATGAAAGTTGCTCCGCTCTGGCTAGAAAAACACTTTTCAGCAACTTCGAAGCGCAGAACTTCCTCAAACTTTAAAAAAATTACCTTCAACATCGACTACAATACTTTTCGACGCCATCACTTCCATTCCGGTCATCGACGCGGGCCGTTGGGCCTACGACGCCGTGCGGCCTACACCACATGGAAAGAACTCCGTTCAAGAGATGCCCGGTATGTCAAGCAAAGTTTCCACATAGCGACCGCCACGAGGTCTGCAACCTCTGTCTATCGCCGGAACACGACGAGTCGACCTGCACAACTTGTACATCCTTCCGATCGAAGAAAACCATCCGGGACCAGTGGGCCCGTCGACACGAAATGAGGAGATCAGCTCCAGCATCGGAAGACATCTTCGACAAAGAGGTTCCCCTCGTTCCCGAAGAAGACTCACCTGATCTCTAGATCGTACCAGAGGCAGACGACTCAGATGACTCCATTCCATCGGGTCAGCGCATGAGTACTACTGCCCCTGCACCACATATTCTGCCCAAACTGAAGGCAAAGGTCAGCACTCCGCCCAAAGGGCCCAGTCGAGACCAAATACCTGCTTCGAAAGCCCCGCTTTCCAGCCCGGCTCCGAAGAAACGAACTAAGCCTTCTAGTGCCTCAACACTGAGCAAGCCTCTTCCATCGATACCGAAAAATAAAGATGCCGAAGCCAAAAGACCCTTCGACACCGAAGCCAAAAGACCCTTCGGCACCGAAGCCAAAAGACCCGTCGGCACCGAAGCCTAAAACAGTACCGGCACCGAAACATAAGGACGTACCGGTACCGAAACCGAAAGAAGCACCGGCTCCGAAGCCGTCCACTTCTACATCGTAGACGCCGAAGAACTCAAAGCCTGATTCCGAGGTGCCCAAATCCTCGAACATGCCTACAAAGCCGAAAACGACACCTTCAGCACCGAAAACTATGCCACAGGACGTTATAACACCTCCCAAGGCTAAAGATACACGACAACCTCCTCTGGAACCGAAAAAAATCGACGCCCAAGAAGGTTGTAGAGGAGGAAGAACTTTTTAGACCAGATGCTCGACAAAAGAAGATCTACATAGACCCAAGGACAGGTCATGTAGGTGCTACACCTCACAAGAAGAGACCAGCAGATGCACCACCCACACCTGTGGTTCCTGCCAAAAAGAAGGCTTGTGCAACATCTCCTATGCACCCTTCCTCTCCTATACCTTCCTTTCCTTCTTCTCCTGTTCCTCCCCACATATCACCTCAAATCTCTCCTGTACATTCTCCATTATCATCACATTCCCCACAGCAGAATGATGATGAATACAATTTGGGTGGAGGGGAGGACATGCAAGAACCTGATTCATACCAAGTAGATGAGGGTGTATGGGACTTTTCAAACCCCAAAAATTTGCCTATATGGGACTTTACAAACCCACAAATGTGCCTGACATTCCTGAACCGCAGTCATACCCATCAAAACCTTCCCCTCCAGAAGATACCATTGGTTTTGGTCATCTGTTAAACAGAGCTGCTCTTTACCATGGAGTCCCTATGCATTCCGATGACATAGAGGAGGATTTTCTCCTAGATACCTTTGAGCAGTCTCAGCGGTCTGCTCAAATTCTTCCCATGATTAAGGGGGTTATAAAACACGCTCCAGAGGTATTTAAAGACCCTGTACGCACTAGAATATTAAACCCTAGAATTGAGAAAAAATATAGACCAGCACCCACAGATCCAGTCTACTTTAAAGAACATCTGCCACTAGACTCATTAGTTGTGGCCAATGCTAGGAAGAGGGCAAACTCTCAAACTTCTGGCGAAGCACCCCCACCTGACAAAGAATCAAAAGTAATTTACGCTTCAGGTAAAAGAATAGCTGCACAAGCTACAAACATTTGGCGTATAGCAAATACACAAGCCCTCCTCTCTCGTTACGATAGGGCTGATTATGACCAATTAGAAAAACTATTTGAGCACCTACCAGATCAGTACAAAGATCAAGCAAATGACCTTATACAGGAAGGCAAGTTATTATCCAATGCCTCAATAAAATGTGCGCTAGATATCGCAGACACAGTATCTAGAGCTGTAAATACCAGTGTCATACTCAGGAGGCATGCATGACTACGCATTTCAGGGTTTAAACAAGAAGTGCAAACCACCATTTTAAACCAACCATTTAATCAGAACCAGTTATTTGGCCCAGAAGTAGACACTACACTGGGAAAAATGAAGAAAGATACCGACACCGCAAAGTCTATGGGGGCTTTACAGTCCACACCAGCTAGATGCTTCTTTCGTCGCTCCTTTTACAGAGGAGGCTCCAAACAAACTGGAGCAGACACTACAACATCTTTCAAATCCCAAACATCCTCTAACAAGGGATACTTTAGAGGAGGATACAGAGGCAATAATAACAAAGGAAGAGGTCACAGTAACAATAACAACCGATCCTCTTCCGCCACAAAACAGTGACTTCCCTCTGCTCCCCCCACAGCATTCCACTCCTGTAGGGGGCAGATTAACACAGTTCCTGCCTGTCTGGAACTCCATTACAACAGACAAGTGTGTAAGATAGATTATCCAACATGGCTACTGCCTAGAACTTACAGCAACCCCTCCAACCATACCTCCCAGGCAGCGTCCAATGTCTACAGACCATCTGACTCTGCTTCAACAGGAGGTTCTATCACTTCCTCAAAAAGAAAAAGATGCTATTCAAATAGTTCCTTTAGAAGAACAAGGAACAGGGGTTTACTCGCTGTACCTTCTAATTCCCAAAAATGACGGAACACTAAGGCCAATTCTCGACCTCAGGCCCCTCAACCATTACATACAATCAGATCATTTTCATATGATCACTCTACAACAAGTGCTTCCACTGCTGCAACAAGGCGACTTCCTTACAACACTAGATCTAAAGGACGCCTACTTTCATATACCCATACATCCTGCCCACAGAAGGTATCTAAGGTTTGTACTGGAAGGACAAGACTATCAGTTCAAAGTCCTCCCATTCGAAGTGACAACGGCACCAAGAGTATTCACAAAGTGCCTAGCAGTGGTAGCAGCACATCTCAGAAGACAACAAATACATGTCTTCCATTATCTGGACGACTGGCTCATAAAAGCCAAGTCATTCAATCAGTGTGTCCAACACACGCATCAGACAATTCAAACCTTGCCCGACTTAGGGTTTACAATAAACAACACCAAGTCGCACCTGCAGCCTTCGCATGTACATCAGTATCTAGGAGCTACACTAAACACGTCTACAGCCCTAGCGTATCCCAGTCCAGCCAGGATACAAAGCATTCAAGCCTTAGTCACCACTTTTCAACACCAGCAGTCTCTGCAAGCCAGGGTGTTCATGAGACTAATAGGCATGATGGCATCTTGCATCTTCATAGTACCACATGCAAGATTGCAAATGCGTCCATTACAAGAATGCCTAGCGCAACAGTGGAACCAAGCTCAAGGTCATTTAACAGACCTGGTGTTGGTAGACAGCCGCACGCATCGCTCTCTGCAGTGGTGGAACACCAAAAACTTGACAAAGAGGCGGCCGTTCCTCGAGCCTGTTCCACAAATAGTGCTCACAACAGACGCATCCCTCGAAGGATGGGGAGCCCATCTGTTACATCACACAACTCTGGGCCAATGGACCAATCAACAAAAACTGTTCCATATCAACCATCTAGAGCTGCTAGCAATATTCTTAGCACTCAAAACTTTTTAACTTCAAGTACAGAACAAAGCTGTCCTAATCCGGACGGACAATATGACAGCCATGTACTATATTCAAAAACAGGGGGGGGGGGGGCACACTCTCTGCAACTGTCCCAGCTTGCACAGAACATTTGGAGATGGGCCATTCCTCAAAACATTTATCTGTTAGCGGAACACCTTCCAGGAGTTCACAATCAGATAGCAGATCTGTTAAGTCGGCAGTCACAACAGATTCATAAATGGGAACTACATCCACAAGTTCTTCAGCCATTCTTCCAAAGGTGGGGGCACCCACACATAGATCTGTTTGCCACACACGAAAATGCAAAATGCCCAGTCTTCGCCGCCAGGTTTCCACACCCACTGTCCGAAGGCAATGCGATATGGATGAACTGGTCTGGCAGATTTGCGTACGCTTTTCCGCTTCTCCCACTCATTCCATTAGTCCTGCGCAAGCTCAGACAACAGTCTCTCACATTGATCCTGGTAGCTCCCACATGGGCACGCCAACCGTGGTTCACCACACTACTAGATCTCTCACCAGTTCCACATCAAAAGTTACAGCTCACACCCTCCCTGTTAACACAGAACCATGGAGAAATCAGACACTGTTAGAACCGGCTGTCTCTAGTTGGCAGAGGTATACACTTCTGACAAATAGGGACACACCTTTTCTAGTCAGGGCAAGGGGATCAACACCCTTCGATAACCCCTGCTCACCCCCTTGGTAGCTTGGCAGAGCAGAACAGGCTTATCTCAGAGGATGTGTGTTAAGCAATTATGACCACATACAGTAATAAAGTGAATACACTACAAATGGACACGACACAGTAGTATTATAAAAATAAGTATTTTTATATAAGGCTTAGCACAAGACCAAATAACGACAAAAAAATGTACACAATCGTAATAAATACTCGGGGAAGGGAAAAAGGATCATTCAAAGGTAGGTTCTTTTTTAGCACAAAAGTCTTTAGTATCAAAGTAAATCTTCTTCTTGGCAATACAGTTCTTCGCAACAGGGTAACTCACACGGGGGCTACACGACGTCGAGGCAAAGTTAATCCAAAGGTTCGGCGTCGACCGCGAGGAGCGCTACGTCGAGCCCGGAGCCACACGGACTCCCAACAACACAGTACCTTTAGGAAAATGAAGCAAACGATGATCAGCGGCGTCGAGCAATCCGGCGTCGCGTCTTCGGTGTCGATCAGGCCTCAGCAGGCGTCGTCGATGATGCGGTTGCACAGAGTGAGCAGCGCTCACGGCGTCGAGAGGGCACACAGTTGATGCGATCAGCAGCGGTGCAGACACGAGGTCCTCTGGAGCAAGAGCCGTACTCCCACTCACTGGCGTTGCTGCTGGCGTCGGTCGGGCCCGGCGGCCGGTCGTCGAGGAAGCGGGACACTGGGGCCGTTACCCACTGCGTCGAGCTGGATTCGGCGACGTCCGTCGGCGTCGAGATTGCTGGTCCTTTCAGAGGTGCTGGATTCACGATTCCAGCAAATAGCACTTTAGCAGATGAAGTCCTTTAGCCCTGTGACTTCAGCAGGAGACTGGCACTCTTCCAGTCCTTGGAGATTTTCTTAGCAAGCGTGAGAGTACACACCTAGTTCCTCTCTCCTGGTTCCTTGGCAAAAATAAAGAAGCACTGCAGGATTCCCCCAACAACAGCACACTGGCAGAAGGGGTAGGCAAGTCCTCAGATCAGCAGGCCTCTTGTCCTTGGTTACAGGGTTCCTTGTCAGAAGTGATCTAAATTCTTGGTTCAGGGGTCCTTCTCTTATACCCCTTTCCGGCTTTGATCCCTTTGTCCATGCCGGGGAATTTCCCAACATCCTGGGTCTGTTGTGGGTGGAGCCAGGCTGAAGCACCTGGCCTATTCACTGAGCAGGGCTGGGTCCTCAGACGCCCATCAGGAGGTGGAGCCAGCATTGACACTGGCAGGAGCAGAGCTATCGGCCTCCTGGCAGGAGGTGGGGCTAGGATCGTCCATGGCAGGCACAGAGCCATCAGCCGCTTGGCAGGAGGTGGAGCCAGCATTGTATCAGGCAGGGCAGGCTATCAGCAACTACTCTCCCCCTACTCTCAACGCAAATGTCCCACTCATCCCACACTGACTCATCCAGACCTGTGGAGCCACCCAGCTCCTGTCACACACACGCAAGACCAGCAGAAACCAGATATGGTTAGACAAGAAAATAGACACTTTCTAAAAGTGCTATTTTCGAACCCAGAGTCCAAAAACCATCCACACCAACGGATGCGTAATTAAACCCCGAGTTCAGGGATACCAAACTCGACATTGCACCATGCTCCCCGAGCAAGCTAGGATCATAGCATTAATAATCCCGGCGGCCCATTCTAATCAATGGAGAGCAGGCTACCTCGCAATAGTGAAGAACGAAGATGGCGGTAATTCACTATTAGGACATGCCAGCTTGGTCAGGCGTGTCCTACCTTATACTTACAATGCACCCTGCCCGCGGGCCTACCATAGGGGTGACTAACATGAAGTCAAGGGAAGGTTTGAGGGGCTGGCAAGTAGGTATACTTGCGCAGCCTGCGTGACAGCACTAGGCTGCACGTGGGTCTCGCAATGACCGACCCGTAGACATTCTTTTACGAGGCCGCTCCTGTGGGTGGCACAACACGTGCTGCAAGCCCACGAGCGGCATTTGTATTTACAAGCCCCGGCACTCCTGGTGCACTAGACTAGGCTAAACCAAATAAGCCAAACATGGATACAATAGATACATCAATTTAACATAGGGAGCACTTGCGCTGTGGCACGGATCAGCCGTGGCACAGCGCCCAAAGCATATACCAGCAAAAACATCGTAAAACAGTGGAGGCAAACAGAAAAAATGGAGGAGAGACTCAAGCCAATGATGTCAGGTCTAACAGACACCCAGACCCAAACCAACTGAATTTGGTGATCTGGCTCCCGAGGTCTTAGAGTTTGGTTATCTAAACCTACCACCAGACTGTATGAACATCATTAAAGAGGCTAGGAAACCCACTACCAGAGCGTGTTATGCCGCTAAATGGAAAATATTCGCAATATATTGCAAAGCAATATATTGCAAAAATAATCACATTGATCCCCTGAATGCTTCCATCCAAAATATCATTTGTTACCTTTTACATCTACAAAGGTCTAATTTGGCATATTCTTCCATACGCCTGCACCGTGCAGCAATTGCTGCCTATTTACAAAACAGGCAACATCTGTCTATTCAGAGTACCTGCAATCAAAGCATTCATGGAAGGATTAAAAAGAATAATCCCCACCCAGATTGCCACCTTCTCCTGTGTGGAACCTGAATCTTGTTCTTACAAGACTCATGGGGCCCCCTTTCGAGCCTCTACATAAATGTGAACTGCAATTCCTATCATGGAAAACAGCTTTCCTTGTTGCCATTACCTCTCTCAGAAGAGTAAGTGAGATCCAAGCTTTAACTATACAAGAACCATATTTCCAAATACATCCTAACAAAGTGGTTCTTAGATCTAATCCAAAATTTCTTCCAGAGGTCATCACTCCTTTTCACCTAAATCAATCTGTAGAGTTGCCTGTGTTTTTCCAAAACCCAGATTCTGTAGCAGAAAGGGCTTTACACATATTAGATGTAGCAGAAAGGGCTTTACACATATTAGATGTTAAAAGGGCTCTTTTATACTATATAGATAGAACTAAATCCTTTCGAAACACAAAACTGTTTGTATCTTTCTCTCCACCACACAAAGGCAACCCCATCTCAAAAGGTGGGATTGCAAGGTGGATTGTAAAGTGTATACAAATATGCTATATTAAAAGTTCCTCATAGAGAGCACTCCACTCGCAAACTAGGAGCCTCTATGGCTTTCTTAGGAAACATACCCCTAGAGGACATATGCAAGGCAGCAACATGGTCTAAACCACACACCTTAAGGAAACACTATTGTGTTGATGTGCAAGCCAAGCAGCTAGCTGCTGTAGGCCAGGCTGTCCTTAGAACTCTCTTTCAAACTACTGCAATGGATACAGGTGACCACCGCTAAGGGAGACACTGCTGCACAATCGATGCATAGTGTACAATCTGCAGCTCATATGCTTCGAACAGAAAATGCTACTTACCAGTATGCCTCTGTTCTTGACATGTAGAGCTGCAGAGTTGTACACACCCTCCCGCCTCCCTGGGACTTGTATCCGTTCCAGTTTTTCATCTTACTTAGATGCACACGCATGGACATCCTTTTTTTCTTTATTTCTACTAAGTCCATAATTTCCCATCATGGCGAAAAACAATCTAAGGATGGAGCTGATGCCCTTGCGCAGTATTGTCCAAGGGAGGAATCACCTATCTCGTGACCACAAAGATTTCTTCCAAGAAGACCACAACCTGCTATCATCCGAGCCCAACACCAGGTGGCGATCTAATGCATAGTGTACAACTCTGCAGCTCTACATGCCAAGAACAGATGCATACTGGTAAGAAGCATTTTCCTTTTCAACTTCATTTTGGAAATTGGTCCCATGTGAGTCTACTTTGGGAGCATCTTCTGTTATGAGTTTTTCTCTCACTAACCTAGAGTTACTCCCACAAATTACCACATAAAGGCCTAAAAAATCTATTTGCCCATTCGCTATGACAAGCCAGATTTAATCAGGGGAAACTATTTTTTTTTTGGGCCTACTGGCCTAGCCTGAAAAAAATTGCTGAGCTGTCAAAGAACAATTGTTCTACTCATTCAATGAGTGAGTGATCAGTAAATATGCCTTTAAATCTTGTCACATTTGCTATGCTTTGAAAGACTGAAGTGAAATGTAGGCTTATGTCTTCATACAAATTTCTGCTTGTTCTATCCTGGTGATTGACGTTTGCTTTGCTCTGACTACAAAGTTAGTTCACGTCACAAAATCCTCTATCTCACAATCAACCTGGGGTCCTGGGAATGTTAAATCAAAGGCTGCAGGATGTCAGTTTTTTTCACGACCACTCAGCAAGTAAAAACAAGCATTGAGAATGCAATGGGTCTCGCCTTTTATTAAATTAAAGCCATTTGCTTTGCTATACAATACCATTAGCAAAGCAAATGGCTTTAACTTAACCAAAGGCGAGACCTGTTGAATTTTCAATGCTTGTTTCCATCTTTTCACCGGTCCAGCAACAAGGTCATTCTGCAGACATCCTAGAATTAGGGCCAGTCTGCAGGAATATTAGCCTCACTAGTAGTCCCACTTTTGACTCTTCTGCATTTGGGAACAGGTCCTCCTCATTTGCTGGGTTGAAACATTGAACAATCTACTGATCCAGGGGGAGATATTTATCTTGCCATTATGACCAGGTTTGGCTATTTGGATAGGCTGGACCTTTTGAATTTTGAGGGACCCTTTCAATCCTGGCATGATTTGCTGTTGATTCCCCCTCCTCCCCCAGCTCCCACACCAACCTCTGGTGATCTGATCAGGATGGTTTATGAAGAGAGGCCAGCTCCACATATATGCAGACCCCCAACAAGTAAGGTTGAGGTGTCGGGTTCACTCTGCTGGGAGAAATGTAGTTACATTAAAGGATCTGGTAGGCGACCCCTGCCCAGCCTGGGATGCTGGAGCAGGAACCTTTTGTATGAGGCCAAGTGCATTGGAGGCACTAAAGAGGTTGGTGATTTCAGTTTTATTACTGTTTTGCCCACACAGTGAAGTCTCCAAAAATAGCAAATGAAAGGTCTGAAGCGCATGGCGTCCAACAGATATGTCAAGAATTGTCCACAAGCAGAGTCATTACATAGGAGTCGGTAGAAGAGGCAGCCAGTCTGGTAAATATTTAAATCACTATATTTACCAAAAATGTCAGCAAAATTAGATTTGAGTTTCCGTTAAATAGCATACATCGTGGCTGGTCAAGTCAGGTCACGTCCAGGTCAAGAAAGAGGTTCACATCTGGAATACTTTCGCAGGACAAGGGCAGACGTTCTGCTATCTAAACCAGAGTTCTCACATCACCAGGTCTTGAAAACAAAAAAATACCTAAATTACTGGCAAAAATAAGTTCATGTCCTCTGCAAGGGTTGGTAGATCATTTTACCCTGTCTTGTCAGTTGTGATCTTACCGAAGGTTCTGCCGTTTTAGCGGCAGAGAGACATCACAGGTGGGCTCTGATGTTTAGGGGGCTATCAAAGTATACAGCCCTTTTTCAAGAGTGGCTACAGCCCATTTTATCTTGGTTATGAGATACTGGCAGTGATGGCAGCATAGTTTCAAGTCAGCTGGCAGAGCAGTTTTTTTGCCAATATCCCTTTGGAGGGAATTGCCTACTGACTCCCACTGTAAAGATCTGGTCCTCACTTATTAATGGGGTCCTACGCGTATGTTTGTGCAGTTTGATAAGCTAAGGCTGCATACCCATACCACAGTGTTATCTTACTGGTAGCATGCAAGTGCAGTTTTGAGGAGTGCCAAGAAATGTAAAGGGTGTGACATACCTGATTGCCAAGGCTTGCCCTCAATAGGAGGATACATACTGGTCTCTGCAGCCAATATTTTGTCCACAAATTTGACTCCTCACCAATGATGGCCTGGGTATCTGCACCTGGAATGAAATGGAAGAGCCAGGAATGGAACACCTGCAGGGTTGCCACTTTCCCTCAAGACAAAACTCATGTCCTGGGAAGTCTGTGGCACCATCTTCCTTCGGGACCTGTGGAAAACCTGCATTTGTAGCTGTGTGCTGCACCTGCCTGGGGGAAGTGACCTGATTACAGTCAACACCTGAGTGGTGGTCAGCTCTACTTCTGCCACAAACGACTCTCCAGGAACTGTCAACATCTTTATCGTTGTGGGGCATGGTCTGAGGCGCAACATGGCCGACGCCATTGTTAGCGCTCCCATGCATACGCTGCAAATCTGTCATTATCCTGCCTGTTCTCATGGTTGAACATTGGAAGATGTTAACCAAATTGAGTCCCTCTGGCAAACTAAACTGAGCTGGAGGCGTCCGAGTAAAGTGCTGAAGAGACTAATCAGATGCAGGTATATCAGTGGACTAGAGCTGTGCTGCACTGAGAAGTGGCATCGAAGGAGAGGCTGCGCCACTGCTGGGCTGACTGGACTGCGGCCGAGTAGATGATGGTGAACACTGGCTGGGGAACTGGCAGTGCCTGGTGGGAGGGGCACCATGCCAACCTGCATGTGGAGAACCTCAGACAGAGATCTGATTCTCTCTCTATGGGCTACTGCTGGCTGCGCACTATGCACTTGTGAGAGCCCATAATGTGTGATCTCATGTTTTTCACCTATGTCTATACTTGGCTCCTGTAACTGATGTGATTATGTAACATGTAAACTGCTGATCCTCATGTAAAACGCTCTGATACCTCCGGGTCTAGACAGAGCGATATAAAACTTTGCAAATAAATAAAAAAATATATCTCTCACTACACCACCCACCCGCCAAGGGGAACAGGAATCTAAGACTGGCCTCCTCCATGATGGGTGTAGGAGCAAAGTTGGCAGCCCGGAAATGTGCGGTGGTGGGCGGGGCTGCCTTTGGCCAGGCGATTGAGGGCATCATTTTATGCAATCATCTGAATTGAAGAGGACAGGTGCAAGGTGAGGCCCAGGGGAGACCTGACCTTCTGCCACTGCGCCCGTAGGCGCTCCAGAGTACAGTAGAAATAAAGTCTTGACCATCCTACCACTTTAGCAGAGAACTGTCCCCAACACAGAAACTGTGTATGAAAGAGCATGAATGAGGGTGAAGCTTTTAAGGAACCAGGTGAGTTAGAAACAAGGGGCTGCATCAGCCTCTCAGACTACTTATCTGCAGGCTTTTGGCAAACTGGCTGAACAGCCTGATTGCATGTGATGCTTGTGGCAAACTAGGCTGGCGAGTCGGTGCATCGCTTTGAGGTTGAATTAAAACTAGTCTGTGTAACACCTGACAGACTGCGGAGAGCTACCTGACTGTGGCATCACTGAGCATCTCCATGTCGTCAAGCGAGCTTTAACCAGCTCAAAGACAAAGTGAGCAAGTGAATGAATACATGAAAGAAATAACCCTTCTACCACACATCAGTTGCCCCAACTGAGCCTCCCTATGCTTGCAGTGAGGTAGGTCATCGGTAGCTACCAGTCATCCCTGTTTGACAGAAAATGGTTTTAGTTCTTTTTTTTAGGGCGCAGCCTACCAGACAGCACAGGTGGGTGGTATGCGAAAGACATCTTGGGGATTTTCAGAAAGTTGACCTGGGAATGTATTCTGCAGTTGCCTTCCATTGGCTTTGTGGTTTGTAACTCACATTTTCTTTTTTTTAATTCAAATCATTTTTATTGAGGAAATAAGGAAAAACAAGAAAAAGAATACAGTACAATAAGGCTTCAATTACATAGATTGATTCAAATGCGTTGTTAGACGAAACTTACACAAAACTGAATAAAAAATAAAAGAATGTGCATACACATGCCAGTCTAAGCCATTAGTATTTCAAGCTATAACCAATCAGCTATAAACAATAAGGTCAGGTGCAGGGCTCAGTAGCCGCAGGACCATTAAAAGCTGTACATAGCATGAAGTGTTCCGTCACGGGTGGTCAAAGTGAAAGGACGATATATCGAGTGATTTCCACAGTCTCTTATTGGAAGGTCTCCAGGCAGCAGATTGTAACACCGGATTATCTACTCCTCTCAGGAAGGAGAGCCATTCCTGCCAGATTTTGAAGCTGACTTCTGATGTGTTTTTCCACTTGCATAGGATCACCTTACACGCCAGTGTTAACATTAAGTCCAAAAGTTGGCGATCATGTGCGTCCGGTAATTGCGGCTCTAGTGCACCTAATATGACATATACAAAGTCCCTCACAGGATTAATGTTGAAAACATGGTGTATACAATCAAAGATCTTCCTCCAGAGGGTCTGTAACAGAGGGCAATGAAAGAACATATGGGAAAAGTCACCAATCCCTGTCTGGCAATTCCAACAAGTGGGTGTATCTCTCAAGTGGCACTTAAAAAGCTTATCTGGGGTCCAGAACGTTCTGTTCAACAGCATATATTTGGCTTGACAAAGGATAGGGGATACTTTATTGGATAGGGCGGATCTGTGGATCAAATCCCAGTTAACTACCACCCCCGTCGAGTTGGGTTCTGATTCCCATTTGCCTTCAATCTGTCTATGGGATTTCTTGGGAAGAGGAAATAGAAGCTTGTAGACTTTAGAGACGAAGTGGCCTGCATGTATGAGGCGTGGTAAGTGGGTTACGAGCCAAGGTGTGTTAGTGGTAAGGCTGCGGTGTGATATGATGGATTTCAGTTTTAAGAACTGATAGAAGTCTATGGGTGACAGATTATATGTAGTTTGTAGAGTCGAGAAAGGAAGGGGCTGTGTCCCCTCATAGAGGTCTTTAACCATGTTAATACCTATCCTGGACCATGATTCCCAAAAGAGAGTTTTGCCTTCCGATTTAAACTGGGGGTTTCTCCAGAGGCCCGTAAACGTGGATTTTTTGATTGTTAAGTTAGTTTTATGGGTCTGGTCAAGCCTTAGCAAGGCTCGTCTGGTATTCAGCATGATGTACTTGGAGTGAGGCAAGTGAGATAGATCCATGGTAAGGAGGGTTGGTAGGGGCAGATGTGCGATGATAGCCTTTTCAATGGTTAACCACAATGGGACATAAGATGGGGAGTTTATCAACCATTGTGATCCCTTACAGAGGAATGCTGTCTGGTAATTTCTGAACGAGGGAAGGCCCAGGCCGCCTTTTTCTTTTGTCAGTTGCAGCTTTTTCAGTGATACCCTGCCTTTCTTCCCCCACAATAGGAATCCGCCAAACAGATTATCAACCTTTTTGATGAAGTCATCCGTGAATGTCATGGGGAGCATGCTAGCTAGATAGTTTACCAGAGGTGTGGACATCATTTTAAGGGTTTCCGCTCTGCCCCACCATGAAAGGAACTTGGGTGACCACCCGTCTAATAGTGAGGAGATCTTTTTCAGTGTTAGTTCTTCATTGATTTTTAAAGTTGAGATTAGATCTTTGTCAAAGTCAAGTCCCAAGTATTTAAAACAGTTTGGTTGCCACGTAAGGCCGGAAGTTCCAAGGATATCTCTATTACCGATGTTATTCAGGAGTTTAACCTCAGTTTTATGCTTGTTCAGCTTGTAGCCCGAGACTCTAGAGAATTCATCTATAGTAGCCATGAGTGCGGGGATAGCTTCATCTGCCTTCTCCGACATAAGATTATCATCCGCGTATGCAGTTAGTTTTACAGTGCAATCTTGGAATGGAATACCGGCAATAGCCTCATTATGCCTTATGTGGTAAAGGAATGGCTCGATTGCTAACAAAAACAAAGACGGAGAGAGGGGGCACCCTTGTCTCGTTCCTTGTTGCAGTCGCAAAGATGTGGAGAAAGAGCCACCTGCTCTGACTCTTGCGGTGGGACAGGAATATAGGGACATTACTAGTTTTGTAAATGTTGTGCCTAGAGTAAATTTATGCAAGACTGCTTCCAAGAAGGTCCAATCAACCTTGTCGAAAGCCTTTTCGGCATCCAATGTTATCGCCGCCGTGGGTGTATCCAGAAGCTTCGCTTTCTCCAGAACATGGGCAAATGTCCTAGTGTTATCACTAGATAGTCTGTTTTTTAGAAACCCAGCTTGAGAGGGGTGGATTAGGCTGGGCAGAACACGTTGTAGGCGCGCCGAGAGGATCATGGCTAGGAGCTTGCAGTCAAGGTTAATTAGGGAAATGGGCCTATAATTTTTCGGAAGGGAGGGGTCTTTACCATCTTTTGGTAGTACTGCGATTATAGCCTCAGCCAGTGTACCTTTCACCTCGCCTGTTTCACTTATTTCCCGAAAGAGATGGAAAAGAGGTTCCACCAGCAGGGAAGGGAAGGTTTTATAAAATTTGGCTGTGAACCAAATCATCTGGTCCAGGAGCTTTACCACATTTTAAAGTCTTGACCGCTTGTTCTATTTCAGCAATCGTGATCGGTTCATTAAGGCATAATTGCTCTTTGGATGAGAGTTTAGGTAAATCACATTCATTTAGGTAGTCCTGAATTTTACCCTCCTCCACAGATGTATTCTTGGCATATAGAGTGTCATAAAAGTTTTTAAAGACGTCAGCTATCTTGTCAGGCTCTGAGTGACCAACCCCTGATGTGTCCTTAATGATTCTGATTGTGTTCTTTTGAACCTTAAATTTTAAGTATGCGGCCAGGCTTTTGCCCGCTTTATTAGATTCACAAAGCTTAAATCTGCGTGACCTGTCCAGCCATACTCCAGCCCTCTCACTCACAATTTTATTATATTCATACTTCTTGTTAGCTATCTCATTCAATGTCATGTTCTCCCTGTCTATCTGATGTTTGCCTTCTAGTTCTAATATCTTACGCTCTAGCGCTTACAATTTCCTGTTGTGGTCTTTATTCATTGCTGATCGAATTTTAATGCATACCCCCCTAATTGTGCTTTTCAAGGCCTCCCATCGGATTAGATCGGAGGTATCTCCTCTCTCATTCAGCTCCAGGTATGAGATAATAGCATTTTGGATAGCTACCCGGTGTTGCTCATTGTTTAATATTTCGTCGTTCAAGCGCCATGAAGTTTGTCTTGTGGAGGGTTTCACGTTGGAGATGGATAGGGAAATACATGAGTGATCGGACATAACTCTTGGTTCTATTGATGTATCCTCTATCCGTGAGACCCCATTCTGTGGGATAAAAATGTAATCGATACGAGAATAAGAGTCACGCGGGGAGGAATGGAACGTGTAGTCCCTATCTGTGGGATTTTGTAGTCTCCACGCATCAACCAGGTGGAAGCGGTTGCACAAGTTAATAAAGGCTTTATGTGATTTGCTTGACTTGAAGGTGCACCGTGAGTCCCTATCTAATGTAGGATCCATGGGAAGGTTAAAATCTCCCGCCAATATGTGTACAGCCGAGTCTGGAATGTTCTCAGCTTGGTTCGCCAAGTCCTCCCAGAAGTTTAGATCGCTCTTGATAGGAGCGTAAATGTTGGTGACATAGAATTCCGTGTTGTCCCTGCTTAGTTTGATTGTAACCCATCTACCATTTTCATCTGCTGCTGATGAAAGAAGTTCAACTTTAGATTTTTTTGCTATCAGTACTAGTACCCCGTTCTTCTTACCCACCGCCTCAGCTCCCACTATCTCAGAGTAGTATTTGTTCCTTAAAGTGTGGAATTGTTTAGTGTCAACTTTGGTCTCCTGCAACAGAACAATATTCCCTTTCTGTCTGCGTAAATAGTCTAGTATCTTTTGCCTCTTTATGGGTTGGTTCAGACCTTTTACATTCAAGGACAGTATTTTCAATTTGTCTACAGTGGCCACGCCGAGTGGCATATCAATTGTAGGGTGTACCATCCTAAAACGTCACAAACAGTATATAGTCCACTTGATTCTCAGGTGTGCCTGTTATATGCAATCCATTATGAGCGGAGACTTTGACGTGCCCTATAGATCTGTTAAGTATGGCACCCGACCAGCCAAGATGACAGATAATCATGTGAGCTTGAGAGAATGGCATGCAAGCGACAAATGTTGCCAGCACAAAAAATAAGCGAAGAAAAGAAAACAAACACATACCCTCCCATACCCCCCTTTTCCCCCAACCCCACCCTCCCCAACAGCAAACAGTAAGCATGGTGACTTGAGAAAGATCGCAGCGTCTTCTTCCCATCAATACTTAATATCATTAGAACATTGGAACTATTTCCTTAAACAATAAACCTTTTGATAGTCCCACTAGTCCTATAAGAGATGTATTTCAGGATCCGAGTCCCGTTCACATTTATGCTGAGGTAAGGACCTATGCATGTGGCAAATAAGCAGAACAATTTTGTGCTTTGAGTCAGCTAATGGACGGACCATAAACATTTCCATCCACCTAAAGTCCCTCAGAAGCAACATATACCTAGATCTAAGGCCTGAAATGTAAATAGAAGTTAGTTGTATGACCTGTCATATATACCCTGCTGCATCCTATCAACCTGCAACCAGGCCGGCATTTCAAAAATGGATTGTAGCATACCACCCAACAACAGTCAGCCCGTCATCTCCATTCGGGATAGTAATTAGTAAATCTCACTGTACTAGCACGTACTACAGCAGTAGAACTGCACAGTAGGGTACCTTTAAGCCTATAATTCCGTATGACGAGATAGACAACATAGTCTATAACCCAGACAGTAACTGGAACAAAACTCAGTGAGCAATATACCGTGATCGGTGGCAGTCAAAGTTCGGAAAGGTCCCAATAGACAGACGTTCAAATGGCAGTAGCACCGACGTGTGCCATGAAGAACGACAAACCTGCCACCGCCATACACCGGAAGAGTCTTACCATTGACCATAGCATATCGAGGTATCAACAGAGTGTCTCACAAAGATAGTTTTAAGCAAAGGATACTCATTTATAGCCAGAAGCGGAGGCTGCCATGTTGTCTGTATTGTAGGTGTCCATATCTCGATCCTCAATGTCATCCAGCATTCGTTTGAGTTTCATTGGATCCGAAAAAATGTGAGGTGTTCCTCGTACGATCACTCTGTATTTCGCTGGGCCAACGAAGCCAAATTGATAACCCTTTGATTTCAGTTGCGGACAAAGCGCTAGGAACGCTTTCCTCCCATCCACTGTTTCCTTACTGTAATCCTGCGAGATATAAATCTTGGCGTTCTTCCATAGGATGTGGTTGTGTTTCCGAACAAAGGCAAGGATCTGCTTCACATGCTGGTATCGTAATGGCTTGCATACGATAGGTCTGGGACCTTTTTGGGTCTTAGTGATCCTCCCCGGAACCCTATGTGCCCTGTCGAATTCTAAGGGGTGAACGAAGGTCCAGCTAGTGGTCTGAGCGAACCATGACTCCAAGAATGGTACACAGGAGCCCTGTGAGTCCTCTGATCCCTCCGGTATTCCGAAAATGCGGAGGTTCCCCCTCCGGTTCCTGTCTTCCAACTCGGCCAGCTTCCTTGTTGTTTGGTGCGAGGCTATGTTCAGACGTTTCAGAGCCGCACATGTTTTGACTTCTATATCCTCTAGTCGGCTAATCCTTGACTCCGTCTCCGCAAGTCGTGCAATGGTTTCACGTATATCTTGCCGTATTGCTACTACTTCTTCCTTGGTTGACTTGGTCTTTCACTTCGTCTAATCTGCTTAGGATCACATATATAGCCTCACTAGTGTCTTTCTTGCTTTTAACAGGTGAGCCTGGGTTTGAGTGGTCAGATTTGACCCTTTTCAGGGTTTTTTGCTCCTTGGTCTCCATTACACAGGTTTCAGACTGCAGTTGCTGGTTCGTGAGCGTCGTAGCTTTAAGGTTGTGGGACTTGTGTGCTTCCCCCTCAGTAGGTTGTAGGTGTATCGTGGGGCGGCTAGCTGACCCACAACAGCCTAATAGGTAGCAGCACAGGTGTGGTTAGACAGTAGTATGTGCACGATTAAACTGTTCATTAGCCTCGGGGCGAATTCAGCAGCAACACACTCCTCTCGTTCAGATCAGATACAGATACATTGAGCCTCTCTCTCCAGCGATGGTAAGTACGACGTCATATATTCAACCCGCAGAAATGTACACCTGTTGATGCTGTAATTATGACTCTTCTGGATCATTGCAGGTCAGGTACGCCTTCTTTGATTGCAATGCAGTGTTCTACATCCAGACTGACTGTGCTACCAAGCAAATCGCCCTCTCTTTTGGTTATAATGTGCACACCATTTTCAAAGTGCTCTCTACAGATATGGAAGGCAGGCATGTAGGCAATATTGGCAGCTCAGATCATACATAGGGCGCTTCCCAAGCTATCTCTTCTTGTGGGGCCAGCAGCTTTGGAACAGCATGTGGTTGCATTTAACCTTGTAGAAAAGTGACCATTAGATCGTTTCACTCGATCATTTGCTTGCCACCAAACATTGTACATCCCCAGAGGGGCTCTCCGCTGTGTTAGCTAGTATAGGGCCGATTCGAGAGAGGTTTTACACATTTTCGAACATACCGGCGCCTAGTTAGAGCCGGATTGCGATGAACTGACGGCTGTAAATATGCGCGTCCGCCATCTTGTAACGGCTCCGCGTGTAATATAGCGGGTCGCAGTGGATGGTTACGGCGGTTTGGACAGTTTGGGCAGCCTCACAGCGTACTCATGCGGGCATCGTAAAGTCCGGGTCCGCTCTGTGTCCTGCCGGGCTTGAGCGCCCAGGGTCTCCCGTAGAGGCTGTGTCGGGTGCCGCTCTCTCGCACTCCCGCCGGCGCCAGAGGCAGGAGCGCTCCGGTTCCTTTTGCCGATTGGAGTCCTTCGGGCACTTGCACGCTGGAAAATCAGCACATCACGCAGCCCTTGCTCTCCGATTCACATTTCCGGGAGCAGAACCAGGTTTGGGCTAGTGGAAGAGGTTCCAATTCCAGGTACGAGGTCGCATTGCGGGAGGAGGAAAGCACTAGACCGCCATCTTCCTCGGCATCCAAACCACGCTCCCCGTGGGGCTTTCCATGTTTACTTTGTCCCTTCCATGCCTTATTTACCAGTATCCTTCCGAGAGCTCCCTTTCTGTAAACAGGCCTGTAAATCTTGGTCTTATCTCGCCACATGTGCTGTGCATCAAAGACAGAAGTCAAATGTGAAGTTGTGTCTTCCAGGGAGGTTGTGTTTACTTTGGTTTCGGCTGACTTCAATTCAATTTGTTTTGTTTTGAACTCCTACGGAGGTCCACAAAAACACACTGACAAATTAAAATAAAAAGGCATTGCATACAGTACAAAATTCCTTCATTATACATTACTATAACATGATATCAGACGTAATATGAAATGTGCAAATAGTGCTATACTACGTAAAACAATCACATAACCGGCCAATAAAATTCTTATATACATACTAAGTAATGTGCAAACGATGCAATGAATACATGGAACAATTAAATAGCCGACCAGTTGATATTAAACCGAAACCAGAGTACTACGTTTAGACAAGATTCTAATAAATAGGCAAGAATGTTCTAAAAAATTGGTATATCTTAAAACAAACCATTTCATTCGGGGGTGACAAAACCAGAGAGCGTGCGTCCTGAGCAGAGTGAATAATAAATTTGATATATACTGGTTTTAAAAACACTCGCCTGGCACTTTGCAGTTTTGAGCATACAAATAAGACATGATTAAGATCTTGAATTTGCGACTGGCACAGTTCACAGATTCTCTTCTCTCTAGGTGTTTTATCCCAGATACCAGTGACGTCTCTTAAGGGCAGCAGGTTAAATCTCAGTAGGAGTATCAGCCTTCTAATCCCATGAGGGTTATTCCAAGTTAAATAAGGCTGTGGTTTATTCCCCAATGTACTCCCACTGACCGCCACGTTACTGGGCCTGGATTTACTTAAAGCAATGTCTCTGGCTAAACTGATCGGAGATCTAAATTTCTTTAAGAAATGTTTCAGACCAGATTTAGACATTGGAGAGGCAGGAGTTAAACTAAGACCAAAACTGTCAGTTGCACATAATTTAAGTTACAGATTTGGCGCATAATTCGTCCTTCTGCCTTATCAAACATATGCCTGTTGGAAGGCTATGACCCCAGGGGTCAAGATGACTCTCCTAACCACCCGAGACCTCCTCTCCCACAATTCCTGCCGAGTCTTATCGAGGGGAAGTCCCCGCCGGGGAGGACTGATCGTACACACTGTCGACACACCACACTTACGAACGGACACCACACCGTGAATCTTTATCAAGTATGAACTTTATCAAGATAAAAGTAAGGAGCAATACACAGCGATCGAGGGATCGCGAAAGTCTCGTAACAAGGGAACGGGGAAGCGGGACAGTCTTAGAGGGCCAGTAGGCACGCCACGCACCCTGCGCACCGTTCTCAATCCTCGAACTGGGGGTTACGGGGGCTGGCGATGGTACTTGCTGTCCTACTCACTTCTGTTCAAGATGATCGTGAGGGTAGCGTCGATGGTCCAGCCGGACCAGAGGTTTCTTCAAGCCGCGACGAGGTCAGCAGGGCTTGGTCAGGAGTACTCCGCAGGGCTCAGGATGGTAGCAAGAGTCTCTGGTTCTCGAGGGTGGGCCGCGACGAGGTCAGCAGGGCTCCGAGGGTTCAGGTCTTACTCTTCGAGAGGGAGCCGCAACAGCGTCAGCAGGGCTCGGTGGTTCAGTTCCGTAGCTTCGAGGATGAGCCGCGACGACGTCAGCAGGGCTCGGTGGGTCAGAGTCTGTTCTCCTCAAGGTCCGCCGCGATCAGATCAGCAGGGCTTTCTTGTCCAAGATACAACTGCCGGCTAAATGGAAGGCAGGTTGTCTTATAGTCCAGGAGCTCTTTGATGTCCGGACCCTCAGAGGCAGGAGGCCGGAGGTCCGAGGGCCAGGCACCCGATTGTCTGGGCGGCTGGTTCTTTGATGCTTTGGACCGTGCGTCCAGGGGATCCTAGACACCCATCAAGGTCCGGAGCCAGCTCGCTAGGAGGCCAAAGGTGCGATCGAAACCAGCCCCCAGGGAGAGTTCAGAGGTGTGAGAGGAACCAGTTCCTCGGAAGGGGGCCGGAGGTGTGATGGAAGTCTTGGTTTCGGGTACTTGGGGAGTCGTTCACCCCTCGGGCGGGTCTTGGCGCGCCAGACGCGCACGCCTAGCTGTAGTCAGGAGCGGCCAGGGGCTGCCGAAAGGGAAGAAGGCGGCCGGCCGGGGTGGCACAACATGGCGTCTGATGGTCACGTGCACGGGTGCAGGCACGCGGTCTGGAGATCGTCTCAGGTCCGGTGTAGGGGTGTCATGTACAGTTCTGGTTGGATGGGATTCAGTTCCACCCGTAGTTCTGGGGTTGCGGAGATCAGCGAGGACCACGCCACGAGGCCGGGTCCAACATGCGTCCCCTCCAGCTGAAAGACGAAGAGAACTACCCATCCTCATGGGGGTTCTCTTCGCTGAGGCGGAAAAAGCGGGACAGGCCGTCGGCGTTGGCGTGGTCGGCACCAGTCCTGTGTTCCACAGTAAAATCCATCCCTTGGAGGGAGATGGACCAGCGTAGCAGTTTAGGGTTCTCTCCTCTCATCTGCATGAGCCACCGGAGAGGACGGTGATCGGTCTGGACCAGGAAGTGGGTACCGAACAGGTAGGGCCTCAGCTTCTTCAAGGCCCAGACTACTGCGAAGGCCCTTCGCTCGATGGTGCTCCATCTCTGCTCCCGGGGTAGTAGCCTCCGGCTGATAAAGGCTACTGGGTGATCAATCCCCTGGTCGTCCACCTGGGAGAGCACGGCTCCGATGCCATGTTCGGAGGCGTCGGTCTGGACCACAAACTCTCTGGAGTAATCCGGGGCCTGTAGTACTGGAGCGGTGCACATGGCCTGTTTTCAATTCCTCGAACGCCTTCTGGCAGGCGGGGGTCCAACTAACCTTCTTGGGGTTGGCCTTGGCTGTCAACTCTGTGAGGGGGCCTACAATACTCCCGTACCCCTTGATGAATCTACGGTAGTACCCTGTGAGTCCTAGGAAGGCCCGCACCTCGGTCTGGGTCATGGGGGGTCTCCCAGCCATTGATAGCGTCTATCTTGGGTTGGAGGGGGGCTACAAGGCCGCTTCCAACCTGGTGCCCGAGGTATACCACGGAGCTTTGTCCTATCTGGCACTTGCTAGCTTTAATGGTGAGCCCGGCGCGGCGCAGGGCGTCCAACACCTCCCAGAGGTGGTGCAGGTGCTCGGGCCAGTGGGCACTGAACACAGCAATGTCGTCGAGATACGCTGCGCTGAAAATTTCCAACCCGGCCAGGACCTGGTTGACCAGTCGCTGGAAGGTGGCGGGGGCGTTTTTCATGCCGAAGGGCATTACTCTGAAGTGGAAGTGGCCATCCGGAGTGGAGAAAGCAGACCTTTCTTGGGCCCTCTCCGTGAGGCCGATCTGCCAGTAGCCACTGGTGAGATCGAAGGTATTGAGGTACTGAGCCGACCCTAGGCGGTCAATGAGTTTGGGGGATGGGGTGTGCGTTGGTTCGGGTGACTGCGTTGAGTCCGCGGTAGTCTACGCAGAACCTCAGCCCAGGAACGGTGCCGGGGGCGGCCGCCTTCGGAACCAGGACCACGGGGCTAGCCCATGGGCTGTCGGAGGCTTCTACCTCTCCCAGGTCCAACATTTTGTCGACTTCGGCCTTGATGCAGGCTCGAACTCGGTCAGGGACTCGGTAGGCTCTGTGTCGTACCGGAGGGCTGTCCCCGGTGTCCACGTCGTGGACGCACCAACTGGTGACGCCGGGGGTGAGGGAGAAGAGGTCTGAGAATTGTCCCAACAATTGGTGACATTCTTCACGCTGCAAGGGGGTGAGGGAGGAGGAGAGACTCACTCCCTCTACGGAGCCATCTTGATCCTTTGCACACAGGAGATCTGGTAGAGGGTCCGTTTCCTCTTCCTCTCCGTCATCGGTGGCAAGGAGTAATCCCAACTCAGAACGCACAAAGTGGGGTTTGAGCCGTTTCACGTGTAAGACTTTCAGGGCATTCCTGGCTGATTTCATATCAACGAGGTAGGTGACCTGGCTCTTGCGCTCTATCACCTTAAAGGGTCCAGTCCACTTGTCCTGCAGGGCACAAGGTTCCACTGGGGACATGACCCAAACCTGTTGGCCGGGTTGAAACTCGACCAGAGTGGCATTCTGGTCGTACCAGCGTTTCATCTCCTCTTGGCTGGCCTCCAGGTTGGCCTCGGCCAGCTCGCTAAACTTCCGCGTCTGGTTCCGGAGGGCCAGGACGTAGGAGAACACATCGGGGGGTGTGCTCGGGGGGGCTGTCTCCCAGCCTTCCTTGACCAGGCTGAGGGAACCCCGGACGGGTTGCCCATAGAGCAGCTCGAAAGGGCTGAACCCCAAGGATCTCTGGGGAACCTCTCGGTATGCGAACAGGAGGCAAGGCAGGAGGACGTCCCACTTGCGTCGCAAGGGCTCCTCGAGACCCATGATCATCCCTTTCAGGGTGCGGTTGAACCGCTCAACCAGGCCGTTACCCTGGGGATGGTATGGGGTGGTGAACCTGTACGACACCCCACACTGTTGCCAAAGGGACTTCATGTACTGGGAAATAAAGTTTGTGCCTCGGTCGCTCACCACTTCCCGCGGGAATCCCACCCGGGAGAAGATCCCCATAAGGGCCCGGCCCATGACCGGGGCCGTCACGGTCCGGAGGGGGATGGCTTCGGGGTATCGGGTGGCGTGATCGACTAGAACCAAAATGAACCGGTGACCTAAGGAGGTCCGGGGGTCCAGAGGTCCGACAATGTCGATCCCCACCCTCACAAAGGGGGTACTGACAACTGGAAAGGGCTGGAGGGGAGCCTTGCGCTTGCCTTCGCTTTTGCCGCTAGCCTGACACGTGGGGCAGGACTTACAGTGGTGTTCCACATCGGCCCGCATGCGGGGCCAGTAGAAATGGGTCACTAACCGATGGAATGTTTTATCTTGGCCCAAATGTCCCGCCAGGGGCACATCGTGGGCCAGGTTGAGGAGGAGGCCGCGGAAACGTAGGGGTACCACCAGCACGCGGGCTGACCCTAGTTCGGCGGTCTTCTGTTCACTGTAAAGTAGGCCGTTTTCCCAGTAAAGGTAATGGGAGCCGGACTGGTCTCCAGCGGCCTGGGCTGCGGCCTGTTGCCGGAGCCCCTCAAGGGCAGGGCAGGAGGTCTGCTCTTGGCAGAATTCCTCTCGGGACGGTCCTCCTTCTTGGCGCCACTGGGCCAACTCAGGGATATCTGTTAGGGTGGGGACCGGCTCGACGGCGGGTCCGAGGGGACCTTCGTCGGATTCGCTTCCTTCGGTGGAGGGCTGGTCGAGGACCGTGGGGTGCTCGCTTCCCTCGGGGACATCAGGGGCTGCAATGGGGAACTCGGACTCTACGTTCCCGGGGTTGGACATTCTGGCGGTCATGGCTCGGGTGCTCACACAGGCCCAGTGGGGCAGACCCAACATCTCTAGATGGGTCCTTCGTTCTACCTCTTTCCACTTCGAACTCTCTAGGTCATTCCCCAGAAGGCAGTCTACAGGCATGTCCGTGCGGACCGCTACCCGCAAATCGCCCGAAACTCCCTCCCACTCAAACGGGACCTGGGCTATCCTACAGGTGCGGACGGAATTGTCCGCTGCTATCACTCTACAAGAGGTGTGGGGGATGATCATGGACTCAGGGACTAGCGTGTATCTAACAGACGTGATGCTGGCTCCTGTGTCTCTAAGGGCTCCTATGCTGCGCCCGTTAACCTTAACTGTCTGACGATACTTTTCTGTGTTGTCGGGCAGGTAATCTCCTGGGATCATCTTGCTATTCCCCAGGGAGGCTAAGACCATGGCTGCGGGCTCCCACTCCCCCTGCTCTTCTATTTCTTCCTCTTCTAGGGCTACTGAGGATATCTGTCTGGTGGAGGGGCCAGTGGGAGTGGATTTCTGGGACATGGGGCATCGGGGATCACCGGCATAGTGCCCGGGTTGCTGACACTTGTAGCACGCTGTGCTGGGGCAGAGCCCTGGGGGTCCTACGCTCGGGGCAGCTCTCGTCAAGGGAGGAGAGCGGGGGGCCTGGTTTCTGGGGGGGCTACGCTGGGGCCCTGACTGAGATCCTTGCTGTTTGCCTCGACCTCCCCCACCCCGCTGGCGGGAAGATCCTTGGTCGTTCCGTGGGGGGGGGTCTCCCCCGGGCCCCTTCTGGACTCGGGTGGCCACCCAGCGATCGGCTTCAACAGCCAGGTTTCGTGGATTGGCGAGCTTGCTGTCCAGGAGATGCTGTCTCAGTTCCACAAAGCAATTCACGGACAGGTGCTCGTAAGCGACTAGGTCGACTAGGCCTTCGAAGGTGGTCACATTGCTGCCCTTGATCCACCCATCTAAGGCCCGAGTGTAGTAGTTCACGTAGTCCACCCATGTGGTGCCAGGAATCTTCTTGCACTCCCTAAACCGCTGGCGATACATTTCTGGCGTTAGGCCGTAGCGGAATAGGAGAGCGTCTTTCATGTGGGGGTAGGCGTTCATGTGTGCGGTCGGTAGGTCCAGCAGGGTGTCTCTTCCCTCGCTGAGGAAGCGGCTCCACAGGCCGGCCCCCCAGTCCTTCTCAAGGACCCGGTGGGCGGACATGGCGACCTCGTAGGCCTTGAACCACTGCTGGATGTCGTCCCCTTTGTAAAACTCCTTCACAACGTCTTTGGGGATGTGCACCTTCGTTTCTCTGGGGACCACCTGCTCTCCGAGTCCCGGTGGTCCGGTTGCTACTGCTCGGGCTTTCAACTCTAGTTCTTTGAGGCTGCACTCGTGCTCGAGCTGGAGTTTCCGGCCTTCATGCTCCCTCTGGAGCTTCTTTTCTTCTAGCTCTCCCTGGAGCCGCAACTGCTCGACTGCCAACTTCTTTTCTGCAAGTTTGAGTTCGCCCTCCAATTTGAGGCGCGCCAGTTCTAGTTCATGGTTTCGGTCACGTTCTCGGTTGGCCATCTCTTCCGATGACCGATCTCTCCCGGTTGCTGGGCTCCGGGTCGGTTGCTGGTTTCTTTCACCGGCCGGTGTACTGGGTTCGGTCTGTGGTCTCCCTCCCTCGTTGTCTTCGGTCGGGGGAAGGGATGCTCCGGACTCTACCCAAGCGGTTAGCGCTTTCTGGAAATCTTCCTTAGTACTTAGTCCGGTACTCGTGATACTCAGTTCTCTGCAGAACTGCTTTAGTTCTCTATGGGTGTAGTCTTCCAAGAGGTCTTTATCGAATGTCGTCTTCTCAACCGATTCTGTGGACGTCATTATTGCTCTTTCTTTCTCGTGCGTTTGCTGCGTGTGGGTTCAGGTAGTGTGTCAGTGGTACGATCTTCAGACGTAGGTTCGTATCGCGTCGCTGCCACCAATGTTGGAAGGCGGTGACCCCAGGGGTCAAGATGACTCTCCTAACCACCTGAGACCTCCTCTCCCACAATTCCTGCCGAGTCTTATCGAGGGGAAGTCCCCGCCGGGGAGGACTGATCGTACACACTGTCGGCACACCACACTTACGAACGGACACCACACCGTGAATCTTTATCAAGTATGAACTTTATCAAGATAAAAGTAAGGAGCAATACACAGCGATCGAGGGATCACGAAAGTCTTGTAACAAGGGAACGGGGAAGCGGGACAGTCTTAGAGGGCCAGTAGGCACGCCACGCACCCTGCGCACAGTTCTCAATCCTCGAACTGGGGGGTACGGGGGCTGGCGATGGTACTTGCTGTCCTACTCACTTCTGTTCAAGATGATCGTGTGGGTAGCGTCGATGGTCCAGCCGGACCAGAGGTTTCTTCAAGCCGCGACGAGGTCAGCAGGGCTTGGTCAGAAGTACTCCGTAGTACTCGTAGGTAGATTGAGCCGCGACAGTGTCCGCAGGGCTCAGGATGGTAGCAAGAGTCTCTCGTTCTCGAGGGTGGGCCCCGACGAGGTCAGCAGGGCTCCGAGGGTTCAGGTTTTACTCTTCGAGAGGGAGCCGCAACAGCGTCAGCAGGGCTCGGTGGTTCAGTTCCGTAGCTTCGAGGATGAGCCGCGACGACGTCAGCAGGGCTCGGTGGGTCAGAGTCTGTTCTCCTCAAGGTCAGCCGCGATCAGATCAGCAGGGCTTTCTTGTCCAAGATACATCTGCCGGCTAGATGGAAGGCAGGCTGTCTTATAGTCCAGGAGCTCTTTGATGTCCGGACCTGCAGAGGCAGGAGGCCGGAGGGCCAGGTGCCCGATTGTCCGGGCGGCTGGTTCTTTGATGCTTTGGACCGTGCGTCCAGGGGATCCCAGACGCCCATCAAGGTCTGGAGCCAGCTCGCTAGGAGGCCAAAGGTGCGATCAAACCAGCCCCCAGGGAGAGTTCAGAGGTGTGAGGGGAACCAGTTCCTCGGAAGGGGGCCGGAGGTGTGATGGAAGTCTTGGTTTCGGGTACTTGGGGAGTCGTTCACCCCCCCGGGCGGGTCTGGGCGCGCCGGACGTGCACGCCTAGCTGTAGCCAGGAGCGGCCAGGGGCTGCCGAAAGGGAAGAAGGCGGCCGGCCGGGGTGGCCAAACATGGCGTCTGATGGTCACGTGCACGGGTGCAGGCACGCGGTCTGGAGATCGTCTCAGGTCCGGTGTAGGGGTGTCATGTACAGTTCTGGTTGGATGGGAATCAGTTCCACCCGTAGTTCTGGGGTTGCGGAGATCAGCGAGGACCACGCCACGAGGCCGGGTCCAACAATGCCAATGATTCATGTCCACGACCTCGGCAGCATATATTAATGAGGGTGGGATTTTAACCTTAAAAACAGATAAGACATGGCTAAAATGGCGTCTCCCACAGGTTTTATAGAATCTATTTATTGCACTTGCCTGGGAGAAGGCTTTACTAACACAATGTTTAGTATGTTCTAAGTCTCGACCTGTTTTAGAAAAAACTTTACCTAAGTACACATACGAATCAACCAATTCAATTTTTTCAGAACCGAGCATCCATCTTAAACATCTCTTTATTCTGAGCCCCTTCTTACGAAAAACCAAGATCTTGCTTTTTGCAATGTTAATTTTTAAAAAGTGGACCTCTGCATATTTGGTTAAAACCTCCAGACGGCGTTGCAGGCCAATAGGTGTTAAATCGAATATGGCAACATCGTCTGCCTACAATAAAGACCCAACTGACATTCGACCAATTTTGGGGGCATCCCCTCTCGCCAAGTTCAAAGCGCCAGGGAGATCAGCGATGTACAGTGAAAATAAAAGTAGTGCTAATAGGCAACCCTGCTTAAGCCCATTATGGGTTCTGATTTTGCATGTTAACCTCTGCGAGCCTCCCATTAGGACCTGGCACCAGGCGTCAGTATGCAATTCCATAATTAGACCCAGGAGATGATTTGGAATGCCGAAAGAGATAAGTTTTCTCCACAAGGTCTGGCGGTCCACCTTGTCAAACGCTGTGGAGAAATCAATAAAAGCTGTATAAACTGGCATTCCTCAGGAGAAAACATATTTCTGCACAGTTGTCTGAACAACCGCTATATTATCTAAGGTGCCATGGTTCTTTCTAAAACCGGCTTGTTCCGGTGGAAGGATATCCTGATCATAGACCCATTGTTGTAAATGGCATAATATGCTTTTTGCAAATAATTTGCCGGAGGCATCCAGGAGAGCAATCTGCTTAAAACTAGTCGGCACCGTTTTTGGTCCTTTTTTATACAGAGGGACTATGATGCTCCCCTTCCAAGAGGGGGGATTTTATTCATAAAGAAGCAATATTTAAAAAGTGGCTCTAAGAAATCACCCCATGCTTCTGGGTATTTTTTAGGTCTCGTAGCGAAAACAGCGCGTAAGCGCTGTGTCTCGCCAGAGATCTTTTGTTACTGACACTGCTTCCCAGGAGACAGCACCTGGCGTGCGCATCTCCCAAAAGGCGATCGGCGCAGGCCACGGCGCAGGCCTGTCTCCTGGGAAGCGCAAACATATACAGGCACACCTCCCCCTGCACGCATGCGCACACACATACACAAGCACACACACAAAGAGACTTTTCATCGTATTATTTCTCCTTCGTTCATCCACCAAACTGCTCGTGGTCATCATAATCTTATTCCCTCCGCCTAGCTGCATATTCTATTAAAAAAGGATCAAGCGCTTCCATTTTTAGACGCCGGCCTTTCATGTATTAATTGGCTGCTACACTATGGTCCGTGCTTTGCCTTCACCGCGTGCAAAGAGAAAGGAGACAATTCTGCATGCTCGTCTCAGCTCGCTCTTGTCTCTCCCTGTACGGCTGTCACATACACAAGCATACACACACACACACGCCCGGAGAGACATCCCCCCTGAGGTTCCGTGACAATTGTAAGTGGTGTTTTCGACTCACACGAATATGGTCGAGTCTAGTATCTATGAACCGCAAATGACGAGTTTAGCAAGTGTGCGCAGTTTCGCTGTGCTAACTTAAACCGTTCGTTTGTTATGTGGGTTTGTCATCTGTACCCACGGGTTCCATCTTAGATACGGCATCCATTTTGTCTCTTGCCCTCAAGTAGCCAGCGAACGGACGCTGTCCGCTTCGCGACCCTGGGACTTCCAAGATATTTGCGGAAGACACATGTTCTTTGAAAGTGTCTTTATGACGAGGGGGACGCTACTGTAAGGCAGATGGCGCCGCTCGAGGCTCATCTTGCCGCACGGGCTTATTGTCTCAGCCGTGCATCTCATTAGGCACGTCCCTTTGATGCCTGTATCTCGTGCTTCTCGACACTCCCCTTTTACACCCTTTCCGATCTCCCCACTGTTTCCGTCTTCCTCTGCACCTGTCTTCGTTCCTGTTTCGATCTACTTTACTGCTGATTGGAATTTGCTAATGGTGGGAAGATGGGTTTTTACAGTTGGGAACCGCCAAATGTTTCCGCACTTATGTTCCGGATCTTGTGTGTTTCAAAGTGATCTAAGCGACCCCTCTGAGAGCGACTTGTGGGAACCAGGTTGTAAACTATTGTGTATCATGTTATCCTATGGGTAGAAACTGTATAAAAGGAGCGATCCACAAATACAATTTGAAGCAGTCTCCCCGAACTACACTCGATGTACTTCCTGTGACTTCTGTGTTCCCTGCAGTAAATAAACCTTGACTCTTTGACGCCGAAGGAAGTGTCCCGTGTCTCTGTGACTTGTACGCCGGAGCAGGTTACCCACGAAGGTTTCAGGTGTTGTGCCCTGGCACCGCTGGGTCCAAAAGAACCCAGTCCTTCAGTTGGCGCCCAACGTGGGGCTGCATCAGTGGTACCGGTCCAAGCCTGACGATCGTGAGGAACTTCGTGTGAAATCTCCGAGGGAAGGTGCACCCCGCTTCATCGATCCTGTTGTCGAAATAAGTGGCCCGAAGACTTTTCCCGCGAAGATTCCCGCCTCCTAACGGCTGCGACGGACTGCTACCCTGACTGTAGACCTGTTTTGGCGCCTGGCGTAGACCTTGGTATAGCGAGACGATTGACGGGCCTTCCTGAGGACGCCATTGATCTTTGAGTTAAGTATTTGTGGGTCGTTCCCAGAGTTCTTTGTTGTAAACACTTTAGCGAGTGTTTTTGTTGTAGACACTTTAGCGGGTGTCTTTGTTGTACACGCTGTGTGAGTGTTTTTGTCGGTGACACTTTGCTAGCGTACTTTGTTGTTGTTGTATTTGTTTGACGACTGCAGCCGCCAAAGACCGAGGGTTTAGTTCTTTGCTGGGACTTGGTAAATCCCGAAATCCCGTAACCCTTGAAGTTTGTGAAACTCGGCTAGTGTGCAAGATGCCTGGTCGCAGTACTTTGTTCAGTTGCTTTAGACCTTGTGGTGCGGATTCCCTGCTGGAGGACTCGTGTCCGATACCTCCGGTTGGAACTCCTACTTATGACCTATATAGCAAACATGGGCTAGGCCCGATTGCTTTTAACGATTATTGGATCAAATATACAAAGAAAGACGGCGATCTTCGTTGGCCACCTCACGGTAGCTTCGAAGCGTCGATCTTAGATAATTTGGAAATAAAGTTGTTCGAACGTAAATCAAGGCCGGCCATGTTTGATGCCTTTCGGTTCTGGCGCAAAGAAGCCCGACAGAAAGAGATCAGACAAAATAAACGTAGTCAGCGAGATACTGTTGCTACTATAGTGAAGAAAGCTGAGCAGTTTCAGCGTGATAAGGAGGATAAGGATAAGGAAGTGTTTGAGAGATTACAGCGTATGTCCATAGACAAATGCTATCCTGCTTTGCCTACGGAGTCGGATAAGAAGGAAGAGGCAGTTGAGGATTCTTTAATGTCCTATCTTATGAAGTCGCCACCTCCGTACGTACAGGGTACCGCAGCTCCTGTGGTCCCTGCCGTACCTGTTCCACCAGTTCCTCAACCTGCACCCGCTCTTCCGACTGTTCCTGCTCCTGTGCCTGTTTCTATTCCTACTGCTCCTCCGCTTCCACATACTCCTGTTCCCGCTACTGCTCACGCTACTGCTCCTGTGTTGTTAACCCCTGTTGCTGCTAACGTCTCTACTCCTTCTCTTGTTAGTCCTGTGTCTTACTCTTCTCCCTCTACTCGTAATCGTGATTCTCCCCTTGCGACAAACTTCTTTCAGTCGCTCGGACCTGTTTTTGGGTCTGCTGGTTCTGATGGTCCACAGAGACGTAGCCAGCTTCCTGGTAATAGAGAACGTGTTGCGCTATACAATATGGCGATGGGTTGGATGATAAACCCTGTTAGAAATCCACCTCGTGTTGTCCTCGAAACGTTTGATCAATTCAACATACCTACTCAGAGATATGTGTTTGATGAAATGTGCAAGTTCTTACATGATCAGATAGCGGCTGTTGCGCCTGACGAGGTGCTGACCGCCCTGTCTGAACTCCGGCTTCAGTTCGCAACTGGACTGATAGTCGACACTAATGTCCGACGTGCTATTGAGCGGTTGCTATCTCTTCGTCCCGCTCCTATTCCTCATGCATTGTTCGTTGAGGACATTGAACAACGAGATGGGTCTGGCCAATATCCTATGCGAGAAGTTCCGCCAGTTTGGGTACCCGCTGATAATACTAATGCTAATGCTCCAATACCAGCACATTTCCAGAGAGTGTGGATACACCTCCCTTGGAAACGATCGGAAGTGCTTCAGGTGAAACAAACTTTGCCTGATCCTCGCAAAAATCCTGCGGGGTATTACAAAGAATTATCGCAGCTCGTAGACGCTACGATAATGAATCTGGCCGATATCGACATGTTGTTTGGCAATGTCGTACCGCAACCGGTATGGGCCAAGATTCGTCACCAAGATCATGCGAATGAATTAGGTGGTGATTGGGCTGCCATTACAGCGGCAGACGCTGGACAAGTGGCTGCTACTAAACCCGATCAGTTGATTGAACTTCTTCCCCAGCGAATCATTACGTTAATGAAAACGCTTATGCCAGCTATGAGGGTAAATTGGGACAAGTTGTCAGCCTGTAAGCAGAAGAAAGATGAGAGTGTTTCAGACTTCTTTACGAGGTTCGAGGAAACATTCGTCGATCATAGTGGGCAGGATATGGGTACTGAGGGTGGACAAAGGTTGTTTGTGGATAAATTTGTATCGAACTTATTGCCCGACTTGAGCCATAAATTGAAAAATTCAGAAAGTTCATGGGCCGTTTCTACTTCAGCTCAGATATTGGCTACGGCACAATATTACGAAAATAGAGAAAAAGAGGAAAATGACCGTGCCGATAAAAAGACGAAAGAGCTGAAAACTAAAGTGTTGTTACAACAAGCATATCCGCCGCGTTCTAATCAGAATGCGCCTCAGCAGAATAGATCGCAGTCGCAATCAAATCGATCGCAGCCGCGTAATGATTCATCTTTTCAGAGATCTTCGTTGGGGTACAATCAATGTGCTTATTGTAGACAGGAGGGACACATTAAATTTGATTGTCCTGCTTTAAATGACCGTAGTGGTGGTAATTCGTCTAGAGGAGGTCGTGGTGGTTCACAGAACGCATCACGTGGTAGAGGTCGTGGTGCTCAGAACGACCGTTCTGATAACTCGTCAAATTCTAATAATTGTTTCGACCAACGTGGATCATCGCAAGGACGATCTGCGCAGTACAATGTAGACGATTATTACGTCGATCAGGGAACTGACGATAGTAATTACTAGGACAGCCAAAGACAAGGAGAGGGAGTGGTATCAGTTCCGGTTGATCAGAGAGGGCCTTACGTCGCAGTTGCTACATCGGGCGTCGTCGAGCCTTTTCTGTTGGACACTGGTGCAGCGAAAAGTTCTATCATGCATTCGAAACTCCCTGGCGCACCTTTGTCTGGCTTAACAAATGTATCCGTTGGATTCTCTGGCGCCCCCGTTAGCAATCCAGTTTCGCGCCCTTTGCCCCTTCAAATTGGGCCACGTGAGCTCGAAGCTCCATTGATTTTGTCTACTGGTTGTGGTGAAAATCTTTTGGGTCTGGATTTGCTTAAACGCTTGTATGCGACTTTGTATTGTTCTCCTGCGGGTGTAAAGCTTACGTTCGGAGAGAAAGTAGTCTCTCCCATGTATTTGTCCCTCGATAAGCTTCCACCGGAATTGAGTTCTCTTCCTGCATCTTTGTGGGCGACGGGTCCAAACGACGTGGGCCTACTTGATATCTCCCCTTATGTTGTTCAGTTGAAATCGAATGTGCGATTGCCACGTATTCCCCAATATCGTATCTCCCTGGATGGTGAACGAGCTTTGTTAGCGATCATCTATGATTTGATCGAGAAAGATGTCATTGAAGAAACTCGGGGAAACGTGTGCAATAGTCCTGTACTGCCCATTCTTAAACGTACTGATCCTACCAAACCGCCTGTTTATCGTTTTGTTATTGATTTACGGGAGGTGAATAAAATTGTGGTTCCTCAATTCCCTGTTGTGCCTGACATTACGGCGCTACTGACTCTGATTCCAGCTACAGCTTCATGGTTTTCGGTGATTGATTTGAAAAATGCGTTTTTCAGCATCCCGATTGCCGAAGAGAGCAGGGACCTTTTCGGTTTCTCTCTTGGTGGACGTAGCTTCCGGTTCAAACGCGCTCCTCAGGGCTACTGTGAAAGTCCATCGATTTACAGTCAAGCTTTGAAGGGTCAACTAGATGCGTTTAGGTTGCCGGTTGGTGCGGCTTTAATCCAATACGTCGACGACTTATTGGTGGCTGCTGATACTCAGGACATTTGCAAAATTGCTACAGTGTCGTTGCTGCAACATCTCTGTGAGTTAAATCACAAGGTGTCACCTTCTAAACTCCAATATTGTTGTCAAGAAGTAACCTATCTAGGTCACTTATTGTCAAAGGAGGGAAGGAGATTGACCCCAGAGAGAATTGCAGCGATTGCGCGCATGGCTGTGCCACAAACCCAAAGAGATGTGCGTGCCTTTCTAGGTATCACATCGTACTGCAGGCAGTGGATTCCTAATTTTTCATTGCTAGCGAAACCATTGGTGGCTCTTACGTGCAAGGATGTTTCGACTCCTTTACCATGGACGGAAGAATGTCAGAAAAGTTTTTCTGAACTACGTGATTCATTGTGTTCGGCCCCTGTGTTAGGTACCCCTGATTACAGCAAGCCGTTCACGTTATATGTTCACGAGAGGGAAGGTTGTGCGTTGAGTGTCTTAACGCAACCTTTTGGTGGTAAGCAACGTCCATGTGCATATTTTTCCTCGACCTTAGACCCAGTAGCTAGAGCATTGCCGAGTTGTTTGAGAGCAACTGCGGCAGCTGCGGTCTCCATCCGACAATCAGCAGGATTGGTCATGGATAATATGCTTACGGTGATGGTTCCGCATGCAGTCGATACTCTTTTGAACCGTACGAAAACTCAGCACTTGACGAGTGCGAGGTTATCTGGGTACGAATTGACGCTCTTGGCAAGCCACATTCAGATAAAACGTTGTAATGTCCTAAATCCGGCAACTTTGTTACCAATTAGTGCAGAGTCAGATGTAGTAGCAGAACATGACTGCTACTTGCGTACAGAGGAGGAAACAAAAGGTCGTGTGGACCTTAAAAACACCCCATTGGAAGACCCGGATGGCATCCTGTATGTGGATGGGTCATGTTTTAAATTGCCGAATGGTGATGTGACTACTGCTTATGCTGTGGTGACATTGAATACTGTTGTTGAGACTGCGAGATTGAATCAGAATTCTGCCCAAGCTGCAGAGCTGATCGCTCTTACTAGAGCATGTGTATTAGCAAAAGGTAAACGTGTGAATGTGTACACCGATAGTCAGTATGCTTTTGGTGTAGCGCATAGTTTCGGACGATTGTGGCGAGAACGTGGTTTCTTGACGTCACATGGCACGAAAATACAGCATGGCCAGCTTGTGAACGATCTTTTGGATGCATTGACTTTGCCTGCTCAAGTTGCAATTGTTAAATGTAGTGCGCATCGTAAGGTGACGGATGATGTTGGTCGTGGTAATGCGTTTGCAGATGAGATTGCTAAGGAGACTGCCCGGAACCTTAGCACTCGAATGTATGTGACGAATTCGGTTAGGTGGCCTACAGAATCAAGTATGTGTGAGAATACTATAGAGAGTGTGAAAGCAATTCAGAATGAGGCCACCGACACTGAAAAGATGAAGTGGAAAGAAAGTACGGGAAGGTTGGATGTGAATGGTTGCTGGATTGATTTGTCAGATCAGAAAAGATGGATGTTGCCTGATGCGTATGTACTGGCCGTTGTGCAAATGGCACATGGGTTAGCACATATTAGCGCGAAAGGTATTTGCAAGTTGTTGGCTGATGTGTGGAAGAATGATGGAATTACTAAGTGTGCTGAACGTTTGGTGAAGAATTGTATGGTGTGTATAATGTACAATCCTGGCAAAGGAACCCCAACTCCCCCTGGCAGTTTTGCTCCTCCTTCGTATCCCTTTGAGGTGATCCAATTGGACTTCATCCATATGGAGCGATGCAATAACCTGAAATACGTTTTGGTTGTGGTTTGCGCATTCTCCCGATGGATCGAGGCCTATCCCCTCAAAGATAATACTGCTTTGTCTACTGCGAAAATCCTACTGAAGGAATACTTTCCTCGGTATGGAATGCCTAGAGTCGTGTGGTCAGATAACGGAAGTGAGTTTGTTGGAAGTGTGATGAAGAGTGTGTGTAAGGGCCTTGGAATTAGTCAAAAATTCCACAGCGCCAATCATCCCCAGTCAGCTGGATTGGTTGAAGGGTACAATGGCACCCTTAAACTAAAATTAGCGAAGATCCAGGCTACGACTGGACTTTCGTGGCCTGACGCTTTGCCTCTAGCATTACTGTCAACTAGGGCGACTGTACACTCCCGAATAGGGCTTAGTCCCTATGAAATAGTGTTCGGCCGTCCTGCGAATGTGTGGGGGGTTCCTAGGCCAGGTATGTTTGTTGATCTTGAGTACCCGATGTTGATTGACTACTTACATGACTTGACTGCTAAACTGAGGTTAATTCATCAACAGGTTTACGACGCCTTGCCGACGCAGACGGAGGGTCCAGGTCACCAGCTCCAGCCTGGTGATTGGGTTGTCACCCGAAATTTTTCGCGCAAGAAGAATCTGGACCCCCGCTTTGTTGGACCTCACCAGGTGCTTTTGGCCACGAGGACTGCCGTTCGTCTTGAGGGACGGAAGAACTGGGTACATGCTACCCATTGTAAGCGAGTCCCTATTCCTTTGCCGGCAGACCCGTGGGTGAGGAAAGGCATTGCGTCAACAGAAGCAGCGACATTGCCGGCGTTTGTACCTTTCAGTGACGCACAACTTGTTGGTGAACACTCAGCGCAGCAGAAAGCCATTGTTGGAACATTGTCAGCAAAAGACTCAAGACCAGACCAACGAACTGATCAGCAGGACGCTGTCTCTTCGACAGATCCTTTGTTTGACGAGCAGACACGTCCCGGGAAACATCGATATTCTTTGCGTTCTCATACTAAGGACAAATAAATTTTTTCTTGCTTTGCTGAAACTGATAACTGCAATATCTTCGTTTCCCCTGATCAACTGTGAACAATTTGTATCACTGAAAATTGTTTTGTATATATATCAAGATTTTTTTTCTTGTATCTTTTTCCTTCCACAGCTGAATTATTTGTGCTAAATAAAATACATATTGTGTATTGAGGGCCGTAGGGCCGCGCGCGTACTTCCTTCTGGACAGTAGGTCTTGACGCTAGGTTAAAGGCCGTCGGTTCCTAGGAACTCCTGGGAATTGACTATTGCTGCACAGAACGAAGTGCGTCAAGAAACGTTGCGGACGGTCATAGGGAAATGGCATTTTCAAAGCTGAACGATTTGGAAGGAGCTCAGGCATATAGAGTCAAGCTGCAGAAACTTAGTCGTACGAAATGTTTTGTATTCCAATTGTTTGTACTGTTTTTAACTGCTTCCGCATTTTTGGCGGGTGGGGTGTATTACACTATGTCTTACTTCTTACTTCCTACCCCTACTCCTACTCCTTACCCTAACATTACTTCTACTGCTTCTCCTCATTCCTTTCATATGTTACCAGAACACGAACAGGCTAGACGTGTAGAATTCCGCAACAATTCCTTTATCCAGCTCCTCCATCAGCATCAGTTAGTGGTTAACACTACTAATTGTTGGGTGTGTGGGTTGATGCCACATACTACGGGTAAGGGAATTCCATATCTGGTGTTACCGTATAGTTCCCAAGGGTCAGCTCGAGCATACCAAACAATGCTTCGAAGCGCACTAGGTTTCCACCCCTCTCTAGAACGTTCCCCCAAACCGGGTCCTACCTCATGGCAGTGGGTGGTATCGATGATAATACAGGATTTGGAAGATGAGATCCATGATGCTTATCTCATCCCTAAGGCAGAGGTACAAGCCTATAGGGCACCGAATAAAGGGGAATATAGTACGTTCACTAATGAAAAGCAGCTTAAAAGCTCGTCTCCAATATGGGTCGTACCCCACACTGGTAATCTTTGTCTTGTGGGTCGTGGCTCGCAAGCCTCACTTGGAGTAAGTGCTTGCACTGAAAGTTACGTTCTGTCAATGTCCCCGATCCCTGTGCTTCTGGCTGCCAAGGGTACGTACTTCATCTGTCATGATCGTGCATACACATGGTTGCCCGCAGACTTCATGGGCTCATGTTTTGTTGCAAATCTGTTGCCTCCGACGTTTACTGTAGATGCCGATTATCACAAGACTAGAGTTGTACGAGGCGTAATTAGTGAAGAGGATACTGCCGGTCAAGAGGCAGGAGACTTTTTCAAGGGTTTCCTCCCGTTTTGGGGACCTATGGTTAATAGTAGGAACCTGAGACATTTGACTCGAGTGGTAGAATCGACAGCTAACATTACTGCCAGTGCCCTTGGTAATATCACCACAGAACTTCAGGCGGAGAGACTTATGACATTACAAAACCGTATGGTTTTAGATGTTGTCTTAGCAGATCGCGGTGGGGTATGTAAAGTGATCCATTCGAGCTGTTGCATTTTCATTCCAGATAATGCTCCTACTGTCTATCAAGCCATCTCGAAGTTGCACAAGATCTCCGAATCCATACACGTGGATGTAGGGGATTGGACGCTACTTGGTTGGTTTTGGGGCCTGGTGTCGACTTGGGGTTGGAAGATTCTGACGATCATCGGGGTTGTGGTAGTGTTCCTGTTCACGTGTTGCCTTTGTGTGCAGTGTGGTCCTGCCTTATGTGGCCTCTGTGCTACAACGTGTATGAGACAACCATCTGTTACCAAGGGGACTCGGTTGGACAGAGCTATGCTACAACGACATCTTGATGGTCTGATGAATATCGAGTATGATTCCGACTAGTGCTTGCCTACATGAGGGCAAAAGGAGCGTCTGAGGTTCCGTGACAATTGTAAGTGGTGTTTTCGACTCACACGAATATGGTCGAGTCTAGTATCTATGAACCGCAAATGACGAGTTTAGCAAGTGTGCGCAGTTTCGCTGTGCTAACTTAAACCGTTCGTTTGTTATGTGGGTTTGTCATCTGTACCCACGGGTTCCATCTTAGATACGGCATCCATTTTGTCTCTTGCCCTCAAGTAGCCAGCGAACGGACGCTGTCCGCTTCGCGACCCTGGGACTTCCAAGATATTTGCGGAAGACACATGTTCTTTGAAAGTGTCTTTATGACGAGGGGGACGCTACTGTAAGGCAGATGGCGCCGCTCGAGGCTCATCTTGCCGCACGGGCTTATTGTCTCAGCCGTGCATCTCATTAGGCACGTCCCTTTGATGCCTGTATCTCGTGCTTCTCGACACTCCCCTTTTACACCCTTTCCGATCTCCCCACTGTTTCCGTCTTCCTCTGCACCTGTCTTCGTTCCTGTTTCGATCTACTTTACTGCTGATTGGAATTTGCTAATGGTGGGAAGATGGGTTTTTACAGTTGGGAACCGCCAAATGTTTCCGCACTTATGTTCCGGATCTTGTGTGTTTCAAAGTGATCTAAGCGACCCCTCTGAGAGCGACTTGTGGGAACCAGGTTGTAAACTATTGTGTATCATGTTATCCTATGGGTAGAAACTGTATAAAAGGAGCGATCCACAAATACAATTTGAAGCAGTCTCCCCGAACTACACTCGATGTACTTCCTGTGACTTCTGTGTTCCCTGCAGTAAATAAACCTTGACTCTTTGACGCCGAAGGAAGTGTCCCGTGTCTCTGTGACTTGTACGCCGGAGCAGGTTACCCACGAAGGTTTCAGGTGTTGTGCCCTGGCACCGCTGGGTCCAAAAGAACCCAGTCCTTCACCCCCTCCCCCTCCCACACACAGACACACGCACAGATACAGGCACCCCCCCCCCCCCCCCCCCTCCCCGCTCACCGGCACTCCGGACTTGTGCAGCCTCCGACCGCGGGGCTCTCCGGGCATGGGAGCCCCGCGTCACCACTGCTCCTCCAGGCACTCCGTGGGTGCGGGCTTCACAAAACGGAAGTCCCGCCCCACGATAGGTTTAGTTTTGCGTGCGCACAAACTCAGACATGGCATCCGCCAGGTGCTGCGCGGTCCAGCCGCCACCTTCGGCTAGCGCGCGCCGAGGTGGTGGGTAATTTAGAAACGCCCATACTATCTATGTAAGACATCAGAACAGAACACTCAGAGTCGGGTCATTATACCTCTTGAGTAACCTCCATAACGGCAACCTTAATCTAGGCTTTTACACAATTCTGCAGGATTCTTTTGAACCAATGTCCCCCGTGATTTTAGGAAATGTAATCGTATTTTGCCTACAATGTATTTTCTTGTCAACGATACTGCCCTTTTCATCGTATTATTTCTCCTTCGTTCATCCACCAAACTGCTCGTGGTCATCATAATCTTATTCCCTCCGCCTAGCTGCATATTCTAATAAAAAGGATCAAGCGCTTCCATTTTTAGACGCCGGCCTTTCATGTATTAATTGGCTGCTACACTATGGTCCGTGCTTTGCCTTCACCGCGTGCAAAGAGAAAGGAGACAATTGTGCATGCTCGTCTCAGCTCGCTCTTGTCTCTCCATGTACGGCTGTCTTTTATCATGTCGGCAAATTGTCTCATTTTCGCGTTCTTTTCTCTTCCTCGCCCCCGAGCCCCTTTGACAACCATTCAACAACTGGTTCAAATATGTTATCTCAATGTTTCAAGCTTTATTACAAATGTAACAAAAAGATGTTAATATTTGACATATGTTCTTGGATTTTCGTCACAATAAAATACACTGAACAAAATCTTCACAAATGTTATTTACAAAAGTTTAAGCTATTGCCAGTATAAATTACAATAACTTTTATTTAAGTATTAATTATTAAAAAAATTAAAAACCATTGTTATTTGTATTATCAATACATGTAAGTCCCGTAAATACAACACATATTGCATTACAAACGCTATAGGTGCCACATTTGCGAAAGTTATAACTATTGGCATGGTAAATGACAAAGCTATTAATTTCGCTATTTTCAAAAACAAAACCTAAATAAAAAAATTGTCATTTACAATACCAATAGCTCAAACTTTCCTAATACGAGACCTATTGCATTGCAAATGCTTGTTAATGAGTGCAATTGGGATAACATCCGGTAGGTTATCGGTAGCTACCAGTCATCCCTGTTTGACAGAAAATGGTTTTAGTTCTTTTTTTTAGATCGCAGCCTACCAGACAGCACAGGTGGGTGGTATGCGAAAGACATCTTGGGGATTTTCAGAAAGTTAACCTGGGAATGTATTCTGCCCGTTGCTTTCCATTGGCTTTGTGGTTTGTAACTCACATTTTCTTGCTTACCATTTGCTGGCTTAAGCTTTCCATGTTCACTTTGTCCCTTTCATGCCTTATTTACCAGTATCCTTCCGAGAGCTCCCTTTCTGTAAACAGGCCTGTAAATCTTGGTCTTATCTCGCCACATGAGCTGTGCAATCAAAGACAGAAGTCAAATGTCAAGTTGTGTCTTCCAGGGAGCTTTTGTTTACTTTGGTTTCGGCTGACTTCAATCTCCGTATGGAGCCCACTGGTTCTCCTCCTAAGCTCCATTTACGACGCTGTAACATAACCCTTAAATAGCATGTCATGTAACATGCTGATGAAGATATATTTTTTTTTCACCGGAGAGATAAGTGACTTACCCAGAATCACAGGATGTTGCAGCGATGACGCCATCCCTGATAGTTAAAAGATATTTTGTGCCTGCTTGGGTTTTAATCTACAGATTACACATGCATGACCTTCTGTAACTAGAACTACTTCCCATCATTGCTCATTTAAGGCCCCCCCTCTTCCCCACTCACACACACACGCCCGCCCCTCCGTCTCTTGTCCAAAGCCTTTGCACCTGCACTTCCCAGGGAGCACTTTCTATTCATGCAGCAGGTGCAGTGGCACCAGGACACAGAGGAATTGGGGACATATTGAACACAGACTTCTGTTTCATTTTATATTTTAAAATAGGAGCCTGTTTCCTTCCTAGCAGTGGAGGCATCGTACACTGTCCAGCCCACTGCGCACTTCCACACATTGTGTACTTTCCTCAGTTGTTAACTAAAAAATATGCTGCCAGTGCTTTAGTGACCTCTCCACTACTTGTCACCATTCTTCGATGCCCAGCCGCCCCAAACACCCCCCCCCCCATTTGTTCCCTGTCACTGACACTGACACTGCACTTACTAGACTGTAGCTTCCATTTGTGCAGCAGGTGTAGTGCACTGTGCCGTACCTACACAAACCCATTCAGGCCTGATTATCACTTTATTTCTACATAGCCCTCTCCCATCCCTAGCCTTTACCCCCACATTTCCAGCGTCGGAGCTTCTGTAAGTGAAGCAGGGCTCTGGGACAGTAGTCACTCTCCCGTGTTCTTTTCATCATGATCCGCACAAGTTATGCTTTTTAACGCCCGCTACTTGTAAACAACCAGAAGCCCACCTGTTGCTTTCTAAGCCCACCCCATGCAACTCTCCCTCTTCCTGTTCCACTTTAAAGCTCCACAGCCCCCTTCATGTCCTTTTACCCTTTTTCAGGTCTCACCTGGCGAAAGCAGCGCATGCACTGCTCTCGCCAGAGAGGACCTTTTTGGAATCAATTCTCCGCCGTGGGCTCATGCACGCGCCTGCATGGACAAAGATGGCTGCTCTCGCCATCTGTCCATAGCAGACAGCATGCGCGGGTCCATGGGACAGTGGACAGTCCGCCGCATTCTTGTTCACGCCGGCTTCCTTCAACTCTGGCTCCGGCGCCCGCGATGGACCCAGAGTTGAAGGAAGGCGGCGTGCAACAATTTTTTTCTTTTGCTTTGCCGCGTTCACCCCCCCCCCCCCCCCGTCACGTGTTGACCACGCTGCTGCGCTTTCTCCACCCCCACGCCCCTCTCTACTTTCGCAGGACGAGAGGCGCACAGTTAGCAGGCTTGTGCACTATAGACAAGGAGCCTAAATATACCTCATAGAGGAACATAAATAAAGCCAGACCATGAGGAAGATGGGGAGAGAGACAGGTACATGGAAAAAATGCAGACGTACCAGTTCAGAGTTGAGCTCATTTTCAAATGATGTCAATGATGTCTTGTTAGATTTCATGAAGGCACAAGTCTGCTCTGTGGAAAGCAATCTACAAGACAACTGTCTGGGACAAAAAAACAGGTAAATTTCAGACATTAATCATCAGGGCTCTTGACATCCTAGAGTGCGTATATTCACAATGGACGCAACTACTGCAATCATGCACAAAGAAAATAACGCATCATTTGAAAAGTGCCAGCTCACCCAGAGAAAAGTGACCACCTGACCCCCCTCCTGTGTCTCAGCCCCAGCAGTACCCGGGCCCACACACAGACAGTGTTTCAGCTGCCAGCCGCACCTGAGTACTTCACAGGTCTTTCAAGACCATTCACAAGACTTTGTTGTTTTTTTACCCCTATATAACCCTTCTAACTCTTCACACACATATGTTAATGGTACAGCCCAGTAAAACCTGTATCTAGCAGCCTTCCTAGAGGAGCTAGAGTGGTTTGGGAAGGTGTCAGGCTTTTGCATTAAGATACAGAAGTCACAGACCCTCAATATATTGATGCCGCCCACCCTGCAGGAGCAATTGGCTGCCAGCTACTCTCTAGCATGGACTGCATTCTCGGTATTGGATCTCGGAGTACATATTGCCTCCACGATCCAGGACTCAATTACAGCACTTTACTCTGCCATATAGGGACAAACGTCGCCACATAAAGGTATTACAGCCTCTCCTGGCTCCGACTTATAGATGACAATACTCCCCAGGGTCTTATCAAAAGAGGGAAGAGGAAATAACGTCCATTCAGTTCCCCTGAATAGATACCTCAGTAATCAAAAGTGGGAATGGACACTTGTATCTACAATAACCAATGGTTATTACTTGGCAACCCTCATAGACGCTATGATTTCGTTGTTGCGGTGTATCTTTTATCCGCCCCTTCTCTAGCGCCATGGCATAGTCATCGGGTTGACAAGTGACGTGCTATATGCCAGCCTCACCCGAGGCAACCTCTGGCAAGTGTAGAAGTGTCCAGAGATGATTAGGACTGTTCCAGAGGAATTGACGGCAATGCCAACAAGTGGGTATAAAAAACTGTGTCGCATCAGCAAAACCTAATTTATTATAAAAAGATGCACACTGTTGGTTAAAAAGAAAAAATAGTGGTATATTCGGTAACCGAGTTACAGGACTACCATATAACTCTATTCTAAGGTCAACATGTTTCAGCTCTATATGGCCCACAGGGGTCTGTAGAGCTTTCGTCAGGACAAATAGAACAAGCATTTACAATGCAATGGTTTTGCCTTTGTTAAAGTTAGAGCTATTGGCATTGCTCTTGACATCATTTTTATTTATGTTTTTTTTAACATAAATAAATGGATTGTCATTTACAATGCCACTAGCTTTATCTCTCGCAAATGACACACACAAACACACACAGAGCCCCCCCCACACACACACCCACACAGAGCCCCCCACACACACAGCCACACAGAGCCCCCCACACACACAGCCACACAGAGCCCCCCACACACACAGCCACACAGAGCCCCCCACACACACAGCCACACAAAGCTTCCCTCTTCCCACACACACAGCCACACAGAGCCCTCCACACACACCCACACAGCACAAGCAGGCAACAGGGGCACACGGAGGCACAAGCAGGCAACAGGGGCACAAGCAGGCAACAGGGGCACACAGAGGCACAAGCAGGCAACAGGGGCACACGAAGGCACAAGCAGGCAACAGGGGCACACGGAGGCACAAGCAGGCAACAGGGGCACACGGAGGCACAAGCAGGCAACAGGGGCACACGGAGGCACAAGCAGGCAACAGGGGCACACGGAGGCACAAGCAGGCAACAGGGGCACACGGAGGCACAAGCAGGCAACAGGGGCACATGGAGGCACAAGCAGGCAACAGGGGCACGAAAACTGAGGCACAAGCAGGCAACAGGGGCATACAGAGGCACAAGCAGGCAACAGGGGCATACAGAGGCACAAGCAGGCAACAGGGGCACACGGAGGCACAAGCAGGCAACAGGGTCATGAACACAAGCAGGCAAAAGGGTCACAAGCATGAATTGTAATTTAGATGGGGCTGAAGTGGAGAACGGTCAGTAGGGAAGTAGTGCGGCTGGTGCAGTGGTACCAGGCCGAAAGGTGAGAGGGGCTGTCTGCACCCCAGTTTGGACAGTTTCCACTACCTAACAGGGATTGGTGGGAGGGGGCGTACTTCTTGCTTGCTTTAGGGCTGTTACTTCGGGGACGCAGTGCACGCTGCTGCCTCCGGGACACGACAACAGGCAGGGAGAGGACAGGCTAAGAGAGGGCAGGGAGGGGACAGGTTGGGAGAGGGCAGGTTGGGAGAGGGCAGGTTGGGAGAGGGCAGGTTGGGAGAGGGCAGGTTGGGAGAGGGCAGGTTGGGAGAGGGCAGGCTGGAAGTGGACAGGCTGGAAGTGGACAGGCTGGAAGTGGACAGGCTGGGAGAGGACAGGCTGGGAGAGGACAGGCTGGGAGAGGACAGGCTGGGAGAGGGCAGGGAGGGGACAGGCTGGGAGAGGGCAGGTTGGGAGAGGGCAGGTTGGGAGAGGGCAGGTTGGGAGAGGGCAGGTTGGGAGAGGGCAGGTTGGGAGAGGGCAGGCTGGGAGAGGACAGGCTGGGAGAGGACAGGCTGGGAAAGGGCAGGGAGGGGACAGGCTGCTTATATTGATTTTCTGCCACTTCGGTGACCTGCAGATCCACCCCAAGTGTGGCCCCTTGCAGAATTGCGTTAGTTAGAGCCACAAGGCTGAAGAGAGAAAAAAAAAGGAGGAGGTTGGTTGCGGGGCTTAAGCTGTGTGCTGCTGGGTGCCGAAACCCCTGCCTGACGTGCTGGGGGGGTATGCAGGGAGGGAGAGAGATCGATAGATACATTTATCTGCTTAAACTGCCTTTTTATATATGTTTTACTATAATAATGCCAACATTTTCACAATCTCTTGCTCACTCGATCTTGTTCATCTGCGTGCTTCATGGTTGCCATGCCTCACAAATGTACCCCATAGTTAGTCTATTATGTATTATTAAATGATTACTGGGACACTGCTCGGACGCCCGGATGAGTTATCAAGGGAAGTAGCGTAGACAGTGAGGTCAACAGAGCATTGGCAGGTTTAATAAAACAGACCTTTTTGCCGAATGCTGCATACTGTTTAAACTGGTCATGTAAAACAAGGATGGTTCATTAATAATGTTGTTTTCCTTATCAGTTATAAAAAGGGCCTCTTTGATGCGCAGACAGCATTAGCAAAGACAAAATAGACTCTCAAAGAAGAGCGCTTTGAAAAGAAGTCTAAAGATACCGTAAGTGGTTAAAAGACCTGCCGCATAAAATATTGAACAGTAGGTACTTGTGACAGAGGGCCAGTAATTCAATTGGATCTTAAAAAAAAAAAAGCATGTGCTTGCAAATATTTATTTGTGAACAAAAAAAAACCTAAATCCAGCAGCAGGTTACCATGTTACGAAGTAAAATAAATGAGCATACGAGGATGATTAGTACTAGCTCTTTATGATAGTCTAAGGAGACGGGGCGGATTCCAAGGCCCATACTATACTCATTAGGTTTTCGCCTGCGCGAAAAAGCTGCGCAGAGCGCAGCTTTCGCCAGGCAAAACCTAAAAAGAAGTGAACGCTCTATAGATGAACTGCCTTGTGTGACGGCACCTACCACCCTTGGGTACGTTTTGTGGTTTGTTTCGCTACTGGCTGGCGTTTCACCTTCTCCACGGACTTCCTCGCCCTGATTAACGCTACTTCATAGGGTTTGGGGGGGGGGGGGGGGGGGTCGCATTGGGTCCTATGCTTTTGACTATGTTAGTGACTGAAAACTTTATATAAATAAAAAAGCTTCTAGAATCCACGCTCTTTAAACATGTATGTTCCTAAAAAATACAACACTAGTCAAGATTCACTTCACCTGAAAGCGAATGGGTGCAGAGTTTACAACTGTCAGCTGTATCAATAGCTCAACATTGAAAGAGAAAATGATAACGAAAAGGTAGAATGTATCCATTTGATTTATGTTCAGGGCTTTCATCTTAGCTCAACTAGGAAGCGCACTCTGACTCGGCATATGAATCCAACTAAAGGCAATCTTATGTGAACACAGTTTTGGCCTTTTTAACCAGATAATCAGCCAACAAACATTGCTGGTACATCACAACTAGATATCTTGAGTCTTTAAGGTAGGTCATGTGCAGTATTAGCTAGAACAGTCTGTGATGAACTGTTTGTGCAACGGTATCCAGAAATCAGACAAAGAACTACACTGCCTTGAACGCAGGACGCACATTGTAAATAAACAGATTAAAATATCGACTCCTCCAGGAATGAGGACAACAACACTGGCATCTCTTGGTAGTGTAGACGTGTACCATCTCAGTATTCAGCTAAAATGGGGTTTTGTACTTTGGGTGTAAAACAGGTTATAGGGACACCCAAGATTAATGTACTGTGTCTTTTAATGCAGTAAATTTGAGGTCTTTTGGAGGGATTTTACATTGCAAGGACTGAAAAGGCCGATGAAAAAATCTATTAAAACACCATTTAAAGACAGCAGTGAAGAACCACTATCATCGCCTGTACAGACTGATAATGCCTGGCATCTTGAGATACCAGTAATAGCGTGCCCAGATCCAAAAGGGTATATACAGAGCATCTGATTGATGGAGTCCTATATAGAGAGAGACCAACACTTGGAACAGATATCTTACCTTTAGCCTATGGCACTTGAAGGGCTGACAAGGCACAAGTTCTCTAATCTAGAACAGGATTTTGTTGGTCAGCGAGCAATAGCTAATGTGCGCAACAGAATCAAAAATAACAGTATAGTCCGGCTTGCCACAAAAAATCCTTCAGAAAGTTTTAAAAGCCTTGCATTAATATATGAAATGAAAACAAATGTATATAGCACTACTAAGCCCAATGGGCGTGAAATGGTAATCAACACGTTTGAATCTTTGCCAGTCTGTAGAAGCAAGGAACTGAGAAATGTGGCGTGCGACAACGAGAGATGACATTAACTAGGATATTGCAGACTTCTGGCTCTTAATTTGGCAAGCAGTTCAATCCACATGCTTTCTACTCACTTTACATTCACCGAAATAAAAATTCGGAATGAAAAGCACAAAGTAAGCAGCAGCTTTAGAAGCAATGTCCTGTAATTTCTAAATACGAATTTTTTTCAGTTTTGTTCCATACTCTTGAAAGTGCTTCATTTGCAACTGCTAAATATCTGTTTTCAGCGGTCTCTTCTTTTCAGCATTGATGGTTTGAGAATTGAGCAAACTCTCTGCAGCGTTTAAATGGCACCTGTTCTTTTGGAGCACTATTTGATGGCTCGCAACAGCTGCACACAGCACCCAGCTGAACAAACAGGCCACCTGTGCAAAGAGAGTAGGGGCAGTAGAAACCTAAGCAGCAACTCGGCTTCAGCTAAGTAAACTTTTCAGCTGCCACCCAAACAGTGTCTAGAGCAAAATAAGCTGAACAAACAACTAAAACTTAACTTTAGGAGGGCAACCTACAAACAGCTGAAAGGGGCTATGAGCAAAATACATATAACCGACCTCTTCCAGAAATTTGAACCACACCAAGAAGAGATTTTTCAGAGTTCACTTTTCCCCAAGGTAACAAGCAGTTTCATGTGGAATAAAAACTTAAAATTATAAGAATGTAAGTGTGTGCGCTTAAGCATAAAGACAAAGTTGGTGTAATTGTGGTAGCTCACAGGCTTCTTTACTAATAAATAAACTAGCATGAGGGTTAAAATAGAAAAATCTCATCCTCACTCCCTACGGCTGGACACTATCTCCATATATGGTACATAACTTACCAAAATAGAAATGTGCAGATATACAGCAGATGGTCTAGAAAACAGGGGTGATGAGGATAACTGGCTCTGCAGAACACATCTAATGGTAATCGACGAGGCTCCAGCAAATAACGTAAAGGCTCAATATATAATAGCTGACAAAATGTTTGCTTTAACTGCGAAGACTCACCCTTTTATTTCCGGACACCTTCACCACAGCCACGATAGAAACTATGTTGTCAACATCGGTGTCTCACCCCTTACGTATGGCCAGGACTTTGTCCTAATATCTGAGTGCACGCACCTTCTATAATCCATAACATACAACCTCGTCTATACTGAAGGTGTCCTGTCTAGACTACCAGGTGTAGTAAAAATGTGAACCCATGATTCACGCAATATTTTTCCCTACTTCGCACGTTTATCTGCAGCCTACTTTTGCAGTAAAACTTGGAAGATTTGAGATGTGCGAGACTGTTCTTAATCAGGTTCCCAAAAAGAATTGAATTACTAAACTTCAGTAACCAGCAACATACATCAAGCATTTCACACCAAGGTAAATGTCTTACTTCTTAGTGATCTCGTCCAGGTCAGACTTGAATTTCCCAAGTTCGATCTGAAGCTTGGCCCTCTCTCTGGCAGTCTCATCGAGCACACGTCGGGCATCGGCCAGCTCGCCCTCATACAACGCCTTGACCCCAGTTACCTACAATGAACCGCATATCAAAAGACCTAGAAATATGCGGACAAACTCACTTTATCCAAAAGTTTTCCAGCTTCATTCCTCACATGTAACTTGCAGCATTTTCAGTCATAGCAGCCGGGGTGACTTTGCTTTTGGCTACATCTCTCGAGATTGAATCATCGAGTTGGGCTCAGTCATTCCGATCCTTACGACTCGTGGGGGGGGGGGGGGGGGGCTCGCGCGGGGTGAGGGGGGGGGCGGGACTTGGGGGTGGGGGACGACGACGACGGGACTTGCGGGGGGGGGGTGGACTCGCGCGGGGAGTTAAAAAGTACATTTTTAGTGCGGCTGCAGAGTTCAATATCATACTGATGGCTTCGTAGGCACTTCAATTATCAACAGGCATTACAACTGATAATTACTGAAACCGCAGGCGTAAATGCTGTAATGCAGCGGGAGGGGGGCGGGAACGGCCACACACTGACAGCGGGGGGGGGGGGGAGCGGGAACAGACACACAGAACACATCTATTTTTCCATTTCGAGCACTGGGTTTAACAGAGGCTACTTGGGGGCACAGTTCGTACATGGGGGGTATAGGGGCTGTCTTACCAGAGGGAGGCTCAGCCTTACCCGTGGGGACTGAGAGAAGAGTAACTAAGTCAGTCTAGGTAAGAGGAGAGTACACCCTGCACCTCCGAGTAAGAGGTGCACAGAGGCTACCTGAGGGCACGAGCCAGCACATCCTTAGCGAGTGCTCAGATTTACTATGGGTGCCGAGGATGTGACCCGTTAGTGTTTTTGCACCTGTGCATTCTGGAATAAATGGGACTGCAAGTCCCAGGATGCAAAGCAACCTTCTGGTCTGGATAAGCTACACGCGCGCGGAACCGGGATTCTTGAGCGTTCTGTACGCGGGGGGCGGGACACATACAGTACCAAAGGCTGGGAGAGGGCATATATTGGAATTTGTAGGGCGGAGAGCGGATTGCACCTGATGGACTAGAGTTGGTGTCCCGGGGAGCACACACTGCGCCCCAGAGAGTGAGGCGTGGCCAGGGGAAGGTGAGAGGCGCTATTGGGGAGGGAGTTGTGAGGTGAATGAAAATGAGGGAGGGATGGTGAAGAAAGATAAAGAACCAGGGGAGTGGGGTACACGGGAGGGGCTGGTGTGCTGTGAGTAGCGGGGGAATGCACAGTGCGATTAAGGGTAAGGGGCAGTGGTAAAGGGGGAGGGAATCAGGGAAAGATCAGTGGGAGGAAAGACATAAGACCTGCTAAAGGGGGTGGGGGGGAGCAAACATTGACATAAGAGGAGAAGGTTGGATGGAAATTCGTGGCTTGAGGGGAAGCACCTGCGGTAGAGAATGTTCGAGTTTCCGAGCCCATAAGGAAGTTGCTGATCTTGTCTTTGGGGGTTTTCTTTGCATTCGGGTACCTGTGCTCTGATGAAAACCTCGACAAAGATGCCAACAAGTTCCAGAATGCATTGTAAAACACTTGGACTGGTTCATCTGCACCGACTTTAAAGGTGAGTCTTTGGTGTGTCACAGAAGGAAGAGATTAGGAAACCCCAAAACGCAGCAAGCACCGACCGGTGCAAGAGTGGTGCACTTGACTGATGCTGCCGATCTTTCGCCTCCGGGCGGGTGCAGCTTTCACGTATGCTGAGCATCGAGTGACACTTGCCGTGCGGCCTCTCTCCTGTGCCTGGCAGCCTGGACGGAGTTAAGTGACACCCAAACGCAGCAAGCACCGACCGGTGCAAGAGTGGTGCACTGTTGACTGATGCTGCCGATCTTTCGCCTCCGGGCGGGTGCAGCTTTCACGTAGCCTTCTTCGAGGCTGACTGGGGTGATAGTTGGAGCGGCCCGCCTGCAACGGGGCCGCTCTGGGCACATCAACCTGCCCACGGCACTCCCCTACGCATAGGAGTGACCCGGAGCCCGCCCGCACTCACCGGTTGTCTGAGGCGGCGGCGGCTCCTCTCCGCTGGGCTCTTCTGGGTGACGGTGGCAGGGCTCTCTCCTCGGGAGAGCCTCGCCGGAGGACGGTTCCTTCTTCTTCCCGGCAGGAGCGCGGGGTGGCCTCCCGTCCGCTTCCTGGTTTCTCCTCACTCCAGCAGCCAATCACCGCGCAAGTCACCCGGCGAGCCTCCCGCAGCCTGAACCAATGGTAGCGCGGCTCCCGGGTGACGTCAGCGGTGGTTCCCTCGGCTTCTCCGCGGCCCCGGGGCTGCGGCGGTGATTTTCACGGGCAAAACGGCTGTGCACAAAAAGCGCTCAGGGGAAGCACAGCGCTTCGGACTGACTGACTGCCTGCCTCTATACCGGCCATCGCACAGGAGCAGGAAGGCGGGTGCCCTCAATCCCGGACCAGATTCGGGGGCGTTCCCGGCTTTCAGCTGACGTCGCGTGACGTCGGCAAAAGCCAAAGAATCTCGGGAACGCCCCCGTGTCTGGTCCGGCATTGACGGACAGGCCCCTCGTCCAATGGCTAGCCTCCATTTATGGAGCTAGCCAATCGGAGGAGGGGGCGTATCCCAACCCACACACACAACTCAAGAGGTTTTTTGGCACATGCGCAAAGCGCATGGCCAGTCAAAACCTAAAAAGGGGGTTAATACTCACACCATTAGTGCAGTGTTCAAAAAGGGGGGGTATGAGATTCTCTTAATTATCGGTTAATCTCACGACATCAGGTGGATACAGAGCCGCGTTTCATAAGGCGTTTGCCTCGTGGAGTCATGTAATGAATGCCGGTGCTGACTCTGCCCCTGGAAAAAAAGGGGCAGAGTCAGCACCGGCATTCATACCCCCCCTTTTCAGGTTTTGCCTCGCCAAAAAGATGCGCTCTGCGCATCTTTTTTGCGCAGGCAAAAACCTAATGAGAACTGTGTGTGGGTTTGGGTCGGCCCTCGTCATTCATTGGCTGGCTCCATAAATGGAGCCTAGCCATTGGACGAGGGGCCTGTCCGTCAATGCCGGACCAGACACGGGGGCGTTCCCGAGATTCTTTGGCTTTTGCCGACGTCACGCGACGTCAGCCGAAAGCCGGGAACGCCCCCGATTCTGGTCCGGCATTGCCGGCACCCGCCTTCCTGCTCCGGCCGTCTTCTGCGTCTCTCCTCCCCCTTTCCCGCCCCCTCCCGCTTGTTGTTATTCTCTGCTTGAGTGCAATGTACCTGCACCCAGCGCAAGATTGCTTGTTGCTTGCCTGACCTCTCGAAAGCCATCGAGCTGAAACCCGACTTCCTGGCTGTAAGTTTTTCATGTGCTCAAATGTCCTGCCGTGAGTCAGTTGTGTGTCATCATTCCTAAAAACGACAGTCTACGAACCTTAACACCATGGGTTAAACGGAACCTTTGGGCGCGGCTGGGGATGTGTACAAACGATGGCTGCTCCCATAGACCCTGGTCGTTTTACTCGCAGACATCTGCTCCGTGCGCCTACAAGTCCATTCTTTCTAAATACCGGTACCCGTCTCTGTTCCTATAGGCCCTATTAGATGCACTTGCAAATGCCTGTTCCGTGCGCCTAGAAGTACATTCCTTTCTGGGACAGATACTCCAAAAACCCTGTTATCTTGACTGGTGGACGCCCACTATCCTCTACCTCGAAGTCAGTCCCTTCGAGGCACTTGTATAAGGTCCATGCTTCTGTAGAGAGTCCTACTTATACTGACAGACACCTCTTCCGAGCGCCACGAAGTCCATCCCTTTAGGTCTGCTCCCATAGACTTTTCCAGCTGCGCTCGCAGACACCTGCTGCTCGCGCCTCACTTCCTTACGGTGCCTTCACGGCACTATAATATCCTGACCAGTCCGCAGCCTTTTTTTTAGCCGGATCACACCCCCGCCCCCCCCCCCCCACCTCACTCCGGAACGCTCTAAACCCCTGCGCTCACCCTTCTAACCCCAGAATGCCTAAATCCCCTCTCTTACCTATACCAGTCCAGCTGCACCCGCTCACTCTCGCTCCTGTAGCGCCCAGAAGCCTCTCGATTTCTTGAACCGTTTAATGCCACTTGATCACCCTCCAGCCGCAAAGCCTCATGCTCCTCTAACTTGCACCAGTCCAGTCTCAACTGCTTACCAACAACCGGCAGCGCCTGGAAGCCCCTCGCTTCGCTTACCTGGACCAGTCCACCTCCTACGTGTTCACAGTCCTGTCCATCCCCAGCGGCTCGATCTCCTACCCGAACCAGTCCCGTTCCTCTCCCGCTCACCCACCACCTGTAGTACATGTAAGACACTCACCCGCGCCCCCACCCCAGCCGCAGCGCCTAGAAGCCCCTCGCTTCGCTTACCTGTCCCAGTATAGTCCCGCTTCCTGACAGTCCATCCCCAACGCCTCGAGCTCATCTTACCCGCACAAATCCCGTTCCTCTCCCGCTCACCCATCCGCTGCAGTCCCTGGAAGACATTCTCCAGCGTCGCATTCCACCCACAGCGCCTAGAAGCCCCTCGCTTCTCTTACTTGTCCCAGTCCAGTCCCACTTGCTCACAGTCATCCCCAACGCCTCGAGCTCCTCTAACCCGCACCATCCCGTTCCTCCCTCGCTCACCCACCCCAACACCTGCAGTCCCTGGAAGATCTGTCCACACTCTGAGATCAGCTCTGTCCACAGTCGGCCTCCGAGGTCAGCTCTGTCCTCACTCCTCCACCTTGCTGAGCTCTGTCCACTGCTGAAAGCGGGGCGCGCGTTGTCCACCCTTCGCGAGTGGATCTGTCCTGTGCACTCCTCTGGGATCCGGTGGTACAGTCCTCCGCCCCTCCGTGTAAAGTTGGATGTGTCTTTGCTCTCGGTCGCAGATCTTTTGGCCACGCCCCTTTCCCACGTGCTCCGTGGATGCCTCACTGGTGTCTGTTCGGATCTGGTCGTGATTGGGTCACGCTGTGATCTGGGACCAGTTGTTTCTTTCTTTCTACGCCGTGATCCGTCGCTCCCGGTGTCCTGCTCGCTGTCCTTTCGATGCTATCCTATTGGGATCCGGCTCCCGTCAGCATTTTCATTTGGATCAATTATCCTACTCCGCTGGGATCTGTTCCTCCACCCTTGTTCAGTTCAAATATATTTCTCTTTTTCCTATAAGATCTATTCCTCTTACTCCGCTGTGGTCTGTCCCTCTTATTCCCCCGTGGGATCTGTTGCTCTCACACCACAGGGATCAGCCCCACCCCCTCTTCTTCCAGTGGGATCTGTCAGGGTGCTCCTTGCTTCGCCCGTTACTTCTTCGGACCTGTGGGTGTCTGTGCTGCCAGGGTCTGTGTAAGTCACGCCAAGGGTCCTCCTGTCGCCTAGAAGCCCCCGCAAGGTTTGCAGCGCTCAGGGAGCCGTTTCCTTCCCTCCTTTTGAAGTTGCCGTTCGCATTGAATCCCGGCTGCACTCTCTGCGCTCCGGTGGCAGGGAAGGTAGTGCGAGGCTGGATCGGACCCAGAGTGTGAGCCGGGGTGCGGGGACAGCAGCGCACGTGCCGGCAGCACTCAGAAGTGACATCCACAGGACTTATACTCAAAATACTGACGAGCACTGGCTGAGCAGTGGACCCCCGAGGCAGGTGTGTCTCAAAAGCTGGTGCCTCCTTCCTTGTCTTGTGCGCACCGCACTGACACTGCAGGGTGTGTCCTTGCTAAGGTGCAGTGCAGTTAATCTGTGAGGAGCCTGCTGCCACTCTCACCTCTGCAGCAGAGCCTCGGCTTGCAGTGTGTGTGTGTAAGGGCAGTGTGGGAGCTCAAGGTATGTGCGGATGGACCTCACACCCCGCAGCAAGTGTTGGCAGTGTGCGTCATTGTGGAGAGAAAGGAATTGCACAGGAGCTGGTGGTGTTCGTATGGGGCGTACCCCTACTGCCCGAGTGTGTGGAAGGGAGAGTGTGAGGGCGGACAGTGTGTGATGAGACCAAACAGCTGCAGGCGCTGGACGTCTGTGTGTGGATGTGCGTGGAGTACAGTGTGTGGGGGCAGGCAGGGCACGTGCTGAGACACTTCTGTAGGAGGTGGCGGTGTGTGACTGTGCAGGGGGAGGGGAGGGCTGCCAGTGTGCGTGACGTTGCGCGGGAGGTGCATGACAGAGTGGTGAGAGCGGGCAGGGTGCGTGCTGACTGTCCAGCGGACACCTCCTCAGTCTCCACAGACACCCCCTCAGATTCTGCAGACACCTCCTCAGTCTCCGCAGAGCCTCCTTAGTGACATTTCTGGTAACAAACTAGGAAAAAACAGTTTGACAGAAATGCATCTTCTCCGTTAGGGATTCCAGGACCAACACTTGGGTGTCTGTGGGTGATGCCCCGTGTTGCCATTCTCTTGCTAAGCGTGGTGGTTGTGTACTGCTTTAAGCTTGGCGCATGCAGGCAGTAAGGCACTTTGTGGTGTGTATGTAGTTTGAGGGCAGAGAGTTGTAATATACCTTGCGTGCAACATCTAACTGGCTCCAGAATGCTCTCTCCCCTGACCTTCGGTGTACCGTGAAGGGCCGGCGCGAACTGGACCTCTAAGTTCCCCTCTAGTCACGCTCCCGCCATTGCTTGTTTCGACCTTTTAAAATGTGGCATCGATGATGCACTTAGCACGATCGCCGTGAGCGGCAGCGCCTGGGGCCTTAGTCCTTATGACGTTTATTTGTCGAGGTGAATATAAAAATATTGTCTTTGGAGTTTTTTGCTTTCGGCGCGAGTTACCTCCATCAGTCAGGCGGTACATGAAAGACCCAGGCATATTTGCCATGGTGTGGACAGGGTTGCCCAAAAGCTTAGCGATGCTGGACGCCCCTCCCCTTTCCGATTTCCCGGCTTGGAGTTAAAACCTTGTTGGCGGCCGACCCTCCCCCACTTAATGCTGGACATGCCGTGCGTTCTGGCCAGATCCCTTCACTGTTGCTCCTTTTTACTTCAAAAACATATGCATCCCAATCCCCTTAAACAGCCTTTTTTGCATTTTCGTATTTTTGTCTAGGAGTAGACCCCACCCCACCGTGACTTGCTACCACCTCTGCGTGCTCCCGACCCCCCAACCCCCCTCCACCCCTGTATTCCTTCACTTTCCTTGCACCCCCGCAGTCCGGGACACCCTCACCCCACCGGCGCACACCCTGCCCCCATCCCCCCATGTCCTTCAGACATCTGAGCCCCCAGCTCCAAGCATAGCCCCCCGTCTTGTCACGCCACATCCTCTGCTCCTGAGCCCCAGCCCCGTCTCCGCAACCCTCAACGAGCCTCTAACCATTCGCCAGAGCCCCCCCCTTTTCCGACCACCCGTTAATGTCAGCAACAGAAAACCTGTAAATTGGACTGCAGTCTAGATTAGAAACAAACTGGCCGAATACAATATACTAACTGAGAATGTGTGGCATGCTAGTGAAAATCAAATAAAGAAAACATAACACAGCGTGCTAACCGAAATGCACTATTCTGTAGTTTTGTCAAAAAACAAGTGTTGCGAGTAGCCAACTCAAAGGTATGCTTTCTTTGAAATCTAAAGGAACTAAGGAAAAATGCCCTCAGTTTTGTAAAGCGCCGACTTTCATCTTGCAATCACGTAGTAAATAAAGTCAGTTACTAACGGCAGCCCGCGTTGAACACCATCCGACATGTGAAGGGTATAGAGTGAACGGTCCTAGGTAGTTTACTAATTCGGAAGCAGTTTCGTTCAACTTGCAGAAAGTCGCGTTGTATTTCACCAGCACATCCAGGTTACACATAGGGTGCACACGCCCTCCGTACATGCCTTTCTTACACTGCTAACTCTGAAGTGATCCTTTGGACTTCACACAATCTGATCTGTCATGTGCACTTTCGTTGTACTATATATAAAGTATTCTGGTACCCAATCTTTACGTAACTGAGAACGTAATTTGTGCACTCCTCCACCCATCTCCTGCCATCCTGTCTCCCTCCGTTCCCAGCATGCCCACCCCGAAATGCAAACGTACTCCTCCGCATTACTCTTGCCACTGTCCTAACCGCCGCCAATACACCCTTCCTGAAAACCATTCTTCGGACTTTAATTTGTTGTTCATTGCGCTCTCACTGCCGGGAGGAGGAGTGGGATCTTGGGTGGTAAATAAAAAAAATATTGCACCAATTAATCCGGAAGCATTGTTTGGAGGGTACGTGTAAAAATACTGTAAAACGTAAGATTAAAGTCGGATGCGGTTTCCGATAGTAATGACTCATTGTAGCAAGCCGACTAGCAATCGTGATGGGCGTGTGAGGCCATTGAAAAGGAGCGCTGCATTTACTTCCGCCTTAGTAACACGTTGGACGGTGACGTCTTCTTAAAGCCCCAGCCATGTACTGGTGTCCATCCCCGTTGTATTGAAAAACGTGTTGCTATAGCTCGTCAAGTTTACTGTGTATGAAGTGGCATGTTTTCGATGTGTTATGTCTTAAATCACTTTTAAATGCTCGAACTCCGTCCAGATCGTGGGTTCTGGTAGCAAGGTGAATGTAATGCATTTTGGTCCAGTAGCCCCAGCACCATTTTGGTCACTTTGTATCACATCTTAATGCCAAACAATACTAGGCGCACACACGGAGCATGCGTAATAACACATTATAATCTTCACATGACGTGTCATTTTGACAAAATTACTCATTTTAAGTACCTTATACTTGGGGGGGCTTTGTGTGGCTGTGTGTGTGGGGGGCTTTGTGTGGCTGTGTGTGTGGGGGGCTTTGTGTGGCTGTGTGTGTGGGGGGCTCTGTGTGGCTGTGTGTGTGGGGGGCTCTGTGTGGCTGTGTGTGTGGGGGGCTCTGTGTGGCTGTGTGCGTGGGGGGCTCTGTGTGGGTGTGTGTGTGTGGGGGGCTCTGTGTGTGTTTGGGGGGGGCCTCTCCGTGGGTGTTTGTGTGTGTCATTTGCGAGATAAAGCTAGTGGCATTGTAAATGACAATGCCATTTATTTATGTTAAAAAAAACATAAATAAAAATAATGTCAAGAGCAATGCCAATAGCTCTAACTTTAACAAAGGCAAAACCATTGCATTGTAAATGCTTGTTGAACACTGCACTAATGGTGTGAGTATTAACCCCCTTTTTCTATTTGTCCTGACGAAAGCTCTCCAGACCCCTGTGGGCCATATAGAGCTGAAACATGTTGACCTTACAATAGAGTTATATGGTAGTCCTGTAACTCGGTTACCGAATATACCACTATTTTTTCTTTTTAACCAACAGTGTGCATCTTCTTATAATAAATTAGGTTTTGCTGATGCGACACAGTTTTTTATACCCACTTGTTGGCATTGCCGTCAATTCCTCTGGAACAGTCCTAATCATCTCTGGACACTTCTACACTTGCCCTAGGTTGCCTCACAAGGAGTCTATTACTTCCTCACACTGGGGCCATCACACACTGTACCCCACCGCTCACTTCTACAAATTTCCCTCTTTCACGCTTGTACTATAATAACACAACAAGCAGCTGCCACCCTTCTTCGATGCACCCCTTTCCCAGCACACCTCTCCGTCCTCTCCCGTCCATAGCCAGCACAGCTACCTTTCCTGGCCCATAGCTTCCTTTTGTGCAGCAAGTGCAGTGGCGCCATGCCCCAGCTCAAACCTATTAGCCACACATGTCTGCTTCAATTTACTAATCTACATATTCTCTCCCGTACCTAGAGTTTGCTTCCCATTTCCAAGGGTGTAGCCTCCATTGGTGCAGTGGTGCCACAACACCTTTCTCTCTCACATGTGCTTTTCATCTCATTCCACATTTGGTTTTTTTCACCTGTGTTACTGGAAAACAACCACAAACCACAACTGTTGTCCTTCTGGAAGGCCACCCCTCTCCATTCATCTTCCTGTTCCACTTCAAACCTTCACAACTTCCCTTCACGTTCTTTTTGCCCATTAGCTGCCACCACATTAAATTACATTTTAACAACATTCACATGCTGCTTATGCTCCTTGTTGAATTCTGTTCAACACCAATTACACTCCATCCTTTGTGCCCTTCCAGTCCATTCAAGAATGCCAGCTTTGCTCTTTCACACTGTGTACTCTTCGTACAAAACCAACTACGGAGATATGTTGTTCATTCCCGTCCCTACCCCACACTACTACATCTACTGGGCTTGTTTGTTCATCATCATGAGCTGTTTGGTCATCATCATGTGCAGCAGATGCACCGTATCCCAAAACGAAATACTTTACAAACCAACATTCGCAAAGCCAAAAGCTCAGCGCTCACATTATAGGGCTGAGACCTGTTTGCTTTGCCAATGCTTGTTTCTGAAGAGGTGGATCTGAGCGAGACCGGTAAGCTATTTCAAAGTGTCAGGCCAAGAAACGTAAAGGAATACCTACCCTTTCTTTTCCGACATATCTTAGAAACTTTCAAGAGGTGAAGGTTTGAGGAACACACTTTGTTTCTCAGGAAGATAAAGATTCAGTATGCCCTTCGGATAGCCTGGACCCCTGTTGTAGTGTGCCCTATGTGTGAAGAAAGGACTTGAACAATGTGCGCTTTTGACTGGTAAGCAATGCAAATGTCCAAGCTGGGGAGCAATGAACTGCCTTCTAGGGTTAGTGCAAATTACTCTGTTGCATTCAGAGCGACCTGTAAATGTTGAACGAGGGTAGCCGCAAATACGAGATACTGGGCATTGGCATAGTCCAGCCGTGATGTATTTAGTGTGTGAACAACAGATTTCTGAGCTTGATCTGGAACAATTTTTAGAATTGTATTCAACAGCTGCTCCTGCATGAAGCAGGTAGCAGTGAGAGCCAGGACTCGGAGTGAAAGGACAGATCTTTGTAAAATTTAAATCCCAAATTTCTAGCAGTAGAAGTTGGGCAAGGAGGTACTCCTAATTCCCTGGGCCGCTAATTGTAGGCATATCAAAATAGGAGTCTAGAGGGAAAGACAAAAACTAGGACGCCCTCCACTCAAAAGTCATCAAACAAAACAAATCCTAGTTCTCATGGCAATATTTATCTATTGGTCTGTAGACATCAATGGAAAAGGAACAGTCACTCCAGGGGATCTCCGTAATGTAGATATAATCCCTATGTCTCAGTCTATTGCCTCTTTAAAAAAAACAATCTCTCTGCTCTATACATTTAAGACAGCACGAGACTAACAAATACTTTGAAAGACAATAAATGTGTGAATAGCGAGAAGGCACCTCATGGGCGCACCACCAATGGGACCCCTGGTTGGTACTCACCAGGATGGCCCTGTTCTCATCATTGGTGCCTTCAAACATTAACGTAAACGTGTCTCAGACCCAAAGTAAAAGGACAGTGAATGGTGCAGTGAACACAACTTATATGTGACAAAAACTTACAAAATAAAACACTTAACATACAATACAAGTTTATTATATAAAGTTTATTGTCCTGGTTGCACGGTAACTTGTATGTTAAGTGTTTTATGTTGTAAGTTTTTGTCACATATAAGTTGTGTTCACTGCACCATTCACTGTCCTTTTACTTTGGGTCTGAGACACGTTTACGTTAATGCTTGAAGGCACCAATGATGAGAACAGGGCCATCCTGGTGAGTACCAACCAGGGGTCCCATTGGTGGTGCGCCCGTGAGGTGCCTTCTCGCTATTCACACATTTTTTGTCTTTCAAAGTATTTGTTAGTCTTGTGCTGTCTTAAATGTATAGAGCAGAGAGATTGTTTTTTTTAAAGAGGCAATAGACTGAGACATAGGGATTATATCTACATTACGGAGATCCCCTGGAGTGACTGTTCCTTTTCCATTGATGTCTACAGACCAATAGATAAATATTGCCATGAGAACTAGGATTTGTTTTGTTTGACCGCTAATTGTAGGACCAGGCAGAGGAGGGACCACCAAAGAAAAGAATTTCAGATTTGTCATAATTGAGCTTTAAATAGCTCTTTTTCAACCACTCAGCCACAGAGATAATAAAGTCCCAAAAGCCTCTTTGATCTCATCAGCTGTGTCTCATTCACGTAGGATATCTCATTAAACCCTTAGGATTCGATGAATTATGCAAGAGTGGGCATATATATGTTACATTACATTGGACTCCGAATCGAGCCCTGCAGGATGCTATATCTCTGTGACATGGTTGTGGAAGTAAACAGAGATAGTCAAACCTTCAGATATTTGCCCATCAGAAAAGAGCCCACACCATGCCGATTTTCTAATTCCCATGCTCCTGAGTTATTCCAAGAGATTAGGATGGGACAGTGTGTCGAAGGCTGCAGACAGATCTAAAAGTACTAGTACAGCAGCTTGCCCTAGATCCAATTAATCTTGATTAATTCTGATACTCCTAACAATGCAGACTCAGTGCTTTAGCAATGAGAGACGCCTGCCTGGTAGCTGTGGAAAAGATTATGTTCTACCAGATACTGGGAAAAATTATTGTTTATAATTTTTTCCAACATTTTAGTGGGTGCTGGGAGCAGCGAAATTGGCGCAACATTTCTAAGATTGGTGGGATCAGTAGATGCCTTTTTAACAAAGGAATAAGATGTCCATGTTTCCAGCTCTCTGGTACTGTAGATATTCTGATTGATTAGTTAAATCGCATATTAATAAGAACTTGTGGTGGGCAGGGGTCCAAACGAGAACCAGAGCTACTGCTCGCAATACCTTGTGCTGATTCTTCCAGTAAAATTTGCCCAAGTTCCAGCAGTGAGGGGTTCTTTATAGCCTTGTGTCTGATGCCATACCTTCTACCTTAAAGGCAGAGGTGTCAAATTCAGAGTAGATTTTGTTAGTCTTATTCTGGAATAAAGATTCTCGCAGTTACTCCTACATGCGCGTGGCAATCAAAAAGATCAACCAATGTTAAACCTTTTTTCTTGGGGCATATTTGGTGACAGACATTTGTAAGAAAAAGTAGTCTTTCTGAGACTTCTAAATTGCCTAATGGGACAGTTTTAGTGCCGCTTTGTAGTTGATTTTATTTATTTCTTTTTTTAGCTATGTCGTAGTTTCCGTGTCACACTCTTTGAAGGTGCTTATTCTTGTACTTCTCGATCCATGCTTCCATAAAAAACCAAGGAGCCAAATATCTTGCAGGTTACCTTTAGTGATTTTATGCCAAGCATTTGACATAATCAGGGCATTTTGGCTAAGGGCCTGCTTCTGTTGATAGAAGAAGGAAAAAGGCACCAGGTAATGGCCTGACTAGATTAATGGGAACAGCAGCCCAGCAGAGAGCACGGTTTATTGGAAAAAATTAAGTCCATCGTGTGGCCAGCGTTATATGAGTGGGGCTACTGACGCTGTGATCGATTAGGACCAGCAAACACATCCTTCTGATGGACAGCCTGCATTCAACTAGTATCCTCCCCACGCACATTGACTGTAAAATTCGAATATTGTACGTGTAATGGACCAACTTATTCTGCCATTGTGTTAGGGAAATCTGCAAGATGCCCAGGTTGACAGTAAAAAGGAGCTTCAAAGAAAGATGGTTTGCCTAGATCTTAATTGAGAAAACGGATTTTCTGCTTCAATAGCCTCATCTAATTTACTGATAAAGCAGTCAAAATCTGAGTGTCAGATCAAAGCTATTCCGCTGCCCTTGCGGTTTTGGCGGTTAACTTGTAAAATAGAGGAGCAAGCGGGAATCTCTAATGCTAGATCAGGCAACGAGGTGGCATTCAGCCATGTCTCTGTAAGGGAAATTAAATCCCAACTGTTTGAAGTTACAAGACAAAAAACATCTAACACAAGTTTAGCTAATGACCTTTAATTGGCATGGCAAGCAGAAAGTGATGTTAACGATAACATTTTCTGGGTCCTTGATTTCTTAGTTTGTTTTTGCTGTGCAGAGGACTTCTTAGACACATCATTTAATATTTTTAAAGTACTATGACGATAACAAAACAAGATCGAACCACTCGCCCTATTGACAATACTTTTATACTGTAAACAACTAGACTCCTTATGGATTAATAACTTAGCAGTGATATGGCTGATTGTACTGACCGGTACCATTGTACTGACCGGTACCCCATTTTCTCAGCAGCTTGTTTGGCCCTGGACGCGAGAGGTCGCAGTCAGACGCAAATGGGCTTGTCTTTGTGCTTTCCGGCATTAAAATCTATTAAATAAGGCAGGACTTGGCGATCCTTCCTAACCTAGGAACACTAGAGCGCAACAACTAAAATGGGTCCTCTAGAGGGAGAGACACAGCCTGATCAAAATGGCACCAAGAACTCACTGTGAAAATAGTACCTTACGGAGTCCATAAACTGGGTAGGATGAACAAATACAGTAAAGTGTTAATCTTTTAAGCCATCCAGGCTTCGAGACAGGTCCTGGAAAGCAAAATAGGCAAAGTAGGGATGGATGTGACCTTCCTACGCCAAGGCCTCTGCAATAGTGTGGATCGCCTCACAGAGGAACTCTTTTCTTAGCTAGGAGATACTGTAAAGTAGATCAAGCTTACAGTCTAATAGCTCAAAGGGACCAACTAATTGGCTATGTAAGCAGAGGGTGTTGAGGAATGCTCTTGCCTCAATAATTTAGGTTTGTGGACTTCCCGTAGGGAGCGAACAGGCCATATTCAGAGGAAATTCTCAAAACATGGGTTTAGAGTTGTTGTTTTTATCCTACCTGAGGACAAGTCGCTACCTACTTCCTAATACTGTGAAATCACAGTTTCCTCAAACCAAAGCTGCCCTAGGGCCTCCTCCAGACCTCTGATTGCTGGGTTCCTGAATTATAAAGATTGAGATCTAATTCTGAAAACGACGATCGAGAAGGGGGGGAATGCTGTAGGGAGCACAGAGGTTTCTTGTGTTACCAGATTTCACCAGATTAAAAATAGAGGAATTCCTCTTCAGGGAAAACAAGTCTCATTTGTGAGTGTGTGTACCACTTCACCTCTAACCCCCACCTTCCTGAAATGAACTGTCCCATCCTATTAAAACCTCCTATGGCTGGCCTGATTATAAGGTAAGATTTAAACGGAGTACTCCATTAGCATAAAGATAGGATGTGTACAAGCACGCCCCTGCCTCCCTAACTTTTTGGCTGCAATAAAATATTAATTTATTCTAATCTAAAGTGTAATACTGTCTGACTTTATAACCCCACATCACCTCCTAGAGCATGTATTAGCTTTTAAATTCCAGTAATCGGAGAGGTAGGAGCTAAAAGGGAGTAGTTAGTCATTCAGCTTCATTGCAAGAGTATTGTGGCCCCAGGTCGCCAGAGGTAAACTACAGTAACCTGAACAGTTGTTGCCCCGCAACCTCTGACTGGCCTGCCACCCCAGGAAAGGGGCAATGCAGATCCGGTTTGTGTTTTACTAAATAATGAACCGCCAGCCAAGAGCTTATCAGGGATGTGTCTTGGTGCACAGGTGCCATGGAGAAACTGGGGAAGTAGGGTGACAGCCCGTCCGTAATTTAAACAGCCTCTCCGTAAATTTACTCTAATGTCCGTTGTCCGTGATGGAAGTTTCACAGGCGGCATTTGCCCGTCATTTTAGCCTTTTTGATAAAGGACAAATGTTCACTCCAACGGTTGAGATGGCTCAACTGAAGCAGAAGGGAGGGGGTCTCCTGTGCTGTGATCCAGATGGAGGGGCAGACAGCTAAACTAGAAACCAGCCTTCTAGCCAGGGTGTCAGCTGTGTCAAAGAAATGTATATGTGGGGAACTGGTCTATCTGCGCATGTAAAGCGTGCTTGAACGCCAGTATAGGTGTTAGTTGATAGAGTTTGCTTTAAGCTCCCTGGAATGAAAGATTTCTTCTTTTTGACAGGTATTGTTGTGGTGTTCCAAGCTGAGCTGTGAAGTGAATGCTTTCTACGGATAGTTGTAAAACTGTTTGCACTAGATGCAATCTGCACATTACTAAACTCTGCACTTTGAAAACACTTTTTGGTCTTTCATCTACATTTATTGCTGCATTTTGTAGCAGCCTCTTATACTATGCATAATGCAAATTAAAATAGTGACTTACACATTCACTGTGCCTTCTCTGACAAACGGGTACCCCTTAGCACCAAAAATACACAAGTCACTATTCCCTGCTAACCAAAGAGGATTCAATTCCATTTGCCTCAGTTTTCCCTCATATACATCTGCAGTGATCTCATTGTCAGAAGAAGTTTCATAATATTAAATAATGTATTTCCCACTGATTAGTTTAACTTGCATTTATTTTTCATTTAAGGCGTGAATTGTTTTAAATGCACGTACCTGAAGGTGAAAGAACAACAAAATAGTCCCAAAATATTTTGTTCTTTTTAGACACCCTATTATTCCGCTTCCATGCTCACAGACCCTGTCCCAGTTGCACTCAAAATCACATTATACATACTTTTTTAATGCACTCCAACTGCTGCGTTGACTAGTTATGTAACGTTTGAGTAAGCCAGTGATGTTAGCATATGGTTTCCCGTAGTCCCTCACATTCACTATGTACCTTTTTAGATATTGTGTTCAATTAAACTGTGATCTCTATTTACTTAACACAGTCTTCTATTCATCTGACAGAATTGTACACAGCCACTGTCCTCTGGTGCTAAAGAGGATTGAGAAAAAGAAAGAAAGCTAGTCAGTGGCTTAATTACACTATGTGTGTGAACAGAAAACCTGGGTTCCAATCTCATGACTAAATTGTGTAATTTAAGTCAAATCAACTTAATTCATGAGTCTAGTTTACTTGATAGTAACATTTAAGAGCACGTTTAAGTAATTCAGTTCAATATGGATCTTATGCAAAAATCTCACTTGTATGTGCTTTAATGGTCTGTAATATTCCACCAGTCATAAACATAATATTGGCCATGATATAAGAGACATCAGGCAATTGGTTCTTTGTTCATCCATGGCTTTGGCAAGAGGGAGGGTAAATAAATGTTTTGAAGTTCATGTTTAGAAACTTCCACTTCAAAGAATTATCAATGGAATGTTGTGATCTCATGTACTAAATTGAAACACATCAATGTGTTAAAGATACATTTTTTGCATTTTAAGTATTTGTTTGTTGTGTAATTTTGTATCACAAATGTTCTGTAGATTCTACATGTTCTTAAGGATGAGCTAGACCATTGGTTCGGGGTTGGCTCTACTGCAGAGCCATTTCAAGACATGGACAGTGTGGACAATTGCTCAGGGCCCAACTTTTCAAGGGGCGTGGCCCCTGCTTGCCCTCCACAGCACTAGCAATGTAACATCACAATGGCAGAGTTTGACAGGGTTGGTGGGTGCTGCTTATTCTACCAGTTGACAGTGCCTCTTCTGTTACTAGCTGCCCTGCTGAGACTACTCTCCATGTACGCAATACTTTCTGGTACTCATGGAGGGCCAATCTGATTTTAGGAATTGTCTCACCTTGTTTTGCTCTCCCCTATTTGACCAGTTATCAGCAATGACCCTTTGAATCAGTTGCTATGGTTCTTCCATCTGATCTTAATTTCATCCTGCTCTTCCATTCTTTGTCTGATGATCGGGCTCCTAGTTTTGAGATACATGTAGAGTCTTCTTGGTGCTGTGAGACTACAGACAAGTTGTAGGTACCTAATATCCTGGCATTAGATGTGAAACTGTCACCCACACCAGGATCACTGACAGAATATCGGAACAAAAAATACTGTGTGGACAGATTATCGTGCCAAAACATATTGAGTACCAAAATATTGAGAAGGTAAAGTGCAAATAGTTAAGTACTGATTTACTATTCTTAACTCCACATCTATGTACCTTGAAGATATATATATATTGTCAATGTGCATAAATGTGCAGTTGTATATAGTAACACTTTGCTTAAATATAGAAACTTCACTTCACAATATTTTTGTCCTAAATATTCTTGACATGTTGTTTTGTCCCACAGCATTTTTGGTTCTGATATTCTGTTCCACACCATCTGCTCTGCCTCCTTAATTGTTTTTAGTTTTGATGTCTAGTGGAGGGTGAGGTGAGCAGAAAGTTAAAAAGTCACTTACCTTAACGTTTCCCAAACTTTAATGGGTATTGAAATGTTTAGAAACATAATCAAAATATTGCTGTTCCTTTCTCTCCAAGAAAGATTAGGTAGATTTGGGTTGGGGTGATGCTCTAGACACCATGCTCAAGGACATCAATTTACTGTTAAACAAGGACATATTGCACTATCTGAATGTAGCATACCTGAAGGCAATCTTATACAGTACATTGCATACAATTAAAAGTAGTAAATAAGTTCAATATAAGAAAAATAGTAAATAAATGCATTGATAAAGTAGTGGTGTATGGCCACACCTCGGGTGTATTCATAAAAGTGACCTTTGTCCTGAATATTCTTTCTGCATTTTGACCCTTTGACCTGATTTTTTTGCAGTCCTGTACTGCTTTTGCGTCCATGTCAGGTGGTCACCCTAGTAGTAAGCACACCTTTTTCGTCAAGAGATGGCTGTGGAACCAATGGTGAACAAGGTCCAGGATACCCCAAATAGAATTTTCATCTCAGCCCAGGGATATTTCCCTCTGTACTAGAACTGTTGCTTGTACTATTGGGGCCAGGCATTCCGATGCTATTGCGGCCTGTCGGGTCAATGTGGAGTTAGTCAATCTCTGTTAGTATGGCTGAAAATTCTAATATGGCTGGGTATCTCCACTGCCCCCTGTGACCTGCTTTGATGATGGTCAGCTAGTGCATGCTGAGGAACAGACCGAGACCTATCCTTCAGATGGCTCTTAAAATAAGCCCAGTGGCAGGAGGGAGATATTGGCTCTAGCCCAATTATGGGGTTTGCAACAGTTAAGGAGGTTGTGAACAATGGTTGTGGACAATGGAAGGGACCCTGAAGTTAACAGCACCAGCACCCCTTTAAGATTTGGGTAAGGGTCCCACCCACCTCACTCTCCTAACCATCAATATATGCTGGGCATCCACAGGAGAGGCACCAACATGGGTGCACTGCCAATGTAGGTCTTTGCTTTTTAATTGGAAAAAAGATACCTCAGCCCCCTTGGCTGTGCAGGGTACATTGGTCAGTATAGCAGCGTAGGGGCATGCATCTGGGGGCAGATTCAATTAGATGTTCTTGTGAACTTGGCTCAAGTCACCGTTTGGGCGTGACTCCCCTCTCACCGTTCATCACTCTTCTTCGGCCAGTTCTTATCTCTTGTAAAGAGGAATACTTTTAGTTATTTTATTTTAAGTGTCACGACTCTGACGTGATTTGCACAGTAGGAAGCGGCGTTTGATACTCCGCGGTGACTATTAATCAGCAGGTCAGCGTTCTAGTCTTCTGACGCTGCCTCCCTTGCCCGGCCACGCTCATTTGGCCTCATAATAATAATAATAATAAAGGGGTTTATAAAGCGCATGGCGACGCCATCCCGGCGTGTCCCCGCGCTGTGGAGAGAGAGTCAGATGAGTAGTGAGAGGCTGGAAACTAGAGGGAATATAGGTAGGTCTTTAAAAGTTTTCTGAATTTAGTTTTAGTGTCCGCTAGCCTAATATTCGTTGGAAGAGAGTTCCATTTGTTGGCTGCCAGCACTCGAAAGGAACGGCCTCCCATTCTGGCTTTTTTTATCCGGGGGATTTTGAGTAAACCTGTTCCCCTAGAGCGTAGAGTTCTATTAGGCTCATAGGTGATGGCCAGATCTGTCAGGTACGGAGGAGCTTTGTGCGAGATGATCCTATAGCACATTAGGAGCGCTTTGAATAAGATCCTCTTTTTTATAGGAAGCCAGTGTACAGTGGCCAGAGTAGGTTTTGAGGCCTGCATTTTGGGTAATCTGAGGTCTAGTCGTGCTGCCGTGTTTTGGAGCACCTGCAGTCTCCTGAGGTTCTTTTCCGTTGTTCCTAAAAGTAGCACATTGCCGTAATCTATTCGTGAGGTCACTAGGGCTTGAGTCATGGTTCGTCTGGCCTCTAGAGGAAGAAGGTCCAGAGTACGGTTGAGGGTCTTCAGAACCCCGAAGCATTTCCCTACAACTTTATGAACATGACCATCGAACGAAAGTTTGGGATCAACCCAAATACCCAGGTTCTTTGCTTCCTTACAAGGAGTGGGTAAAGGACCAAGACAGGAAGGCCACCATTCTTTAGTCCAACTAGCGTCCTGTCCACCTATCACTAAGACCTCAGTTTTAGAGCCATTTAGCTTCAGGTAGTGTTGGTTCATCCAACCTGCAAGGTCCTGCATACAGGTTTTGAAGTTGGCAGCAGCTAAGGTGGGAGCTTGGGACAGGGAGATAAGCAGTTGAGTATCGTCGGCGTAGGAGACTAATTCTATGCCGTACGATTGAACCACCTCTGCCAACGGAGCCATATATAGGTTGAACAGGGTGGGGCTCAGGGCAGAGCCCTGAGGCACCCCCTGTTCTAAGGCTATGCTGTCTGAGAGGTAGGTGCCTCTCTGAACCTGAAAGCAGCGATCTGTGAGGAACGCTTTCAGCCAACCCAGTGCCGCCTTGGTGACCCCGGCTTTGTTTAGACACTGTAGCAAGATGGAGTGAGCTACAGTGTCAAACGCGGCACTGAGGTCCAGCATAATAAGTGCCATGGTATGACCCTCATCTGCTCCTACCCGTAGAGTTTCGGTCGCTCTTAAGAGAGCTGTCTCAATGGAATATCCTGACCGAAAGCCAGATTGAGAGCTATGGAAAGCATTATTGGATTCCAGATGGGCCATAAGTTGATTGTTGGCTATTTTTTCCGCCACTTTCGCTAAGTAAGGTAGCAGAGAAATAGGTTGCAAGTTTTCCAAAGTGTCCTGGCTCACATTGGGTTTCTTTTTTATAGGAAGTACAATGGCTTTCTTCCACTCTTCCGGCAGACAAGCCGAAGCAAAGGAAACTTGGAGCACATGTCTAAAGTGTGGTTCCAATACTGTTAAACTTGCTCCTAGTACCTTAGGAGGAGCTCGATCACGGGGGGAGCCCGATTTGATACTTTTGCAGATGTTTGTGAGTATTGCAGGAGGGGGAACCGAAAAACATCGTAGGCATGACTCCATGAGACTAGCTCCTTCGCTTTCCATGAAATCATGACCAGATGTCAGGTTTCCAGAAAAGTTGGCATAGATGTCAGTTATCTTACCAGCAAAGTATTTGGCAATTTTGTTGCACGTTTCCATCGAGTCAGTGTGGGTCGTGTTATCAGTGGTTACCACAGAGATTTCCTTAAAGATCTTAAAAAGCTCCTTCGAAGAATTCTCTGCTTCTCCAATGCGATTTTTATAATGCAAGGCTTTAGTGGTTCGTATTTTTTTATTATAATCCTTTTGCGCTTTTTTATATTGAGTTTTAATAGTCGGGCAGAAGTTGGTTCGCCATTCCCGTTAAAGTTTTTTACAAGCAGATTTAACTACTTGGAGTTCAGGAGTGAACCGCGGGGTGGATTTCCTCACATTCTTGGAGTTTAAGTTTCGAATAGGGGCAGTGCTTTCCAGAGCAATCAAAATACGGTTCTGTAGTTGATTATAAGCTGTTTCACAGTCTAAACCTCCTGGAGGTCCTCCTGTTTCGAGTACTTGAATAAAGGTGTCTAGGGAGAAATTTTTCCATTTCCGACATCGGTAGCGATGTTCACTATCTTTTTTAGGATCAGTCACAGATACCCGTATATGCAGCGGGATTAAGAAGTGATCAGACCAGGGAACCGGTAGCGGAGGATGAACTTGCACTCCGGTCCAGTTCCCAAAGACAGGGTCCAACAAGTGTCCTAGTCTATGTGAGGGGGTCATGATTTTTAAGGTCTAACTGTAGAGAGTAAAGTTCTGACCTGATGTCCGTGGCATCTTTGTCGAGGGGATCATCAAAATGAACATTCATGTCTCCAAGCACTATAAATCTGGTCTTTCTAATGGCTAGATGTGCTGTAGCTTCCACTAGGCTAGCCGTGAAATCAGACAGCCGACCTGGGGGTCTATATACAAGAATACCCGAGAGGGAGTGTTGAGGCCCAATTATAATAGTGAAAGAACCTGCTTCACAATGATCGATCGTCAGGGGAGAGATGGAGCATTCCAACGGCACTTTAGTTGCGATTGCAATCCCTCCACCCCTGCCGTCTTTCCTGTCCAATCTGGAGAGGGAGTAGCCAGGTGGCATGGCCTCTATTATATCAGGGTCTGAGTGCTCTCCTAGCCAGGTCTCAGTAAAAAACAGGATGTCGAGTGCCTCATCCTCAAGTAGGTGATATATTTGTATGCTATGTTTACTGAGGGATCTGCAGTTTATCAGTGCCGCTTTTATCTGCCCTTTAGAGGGCGCTTTAATCGGTATGTCATCAGGTGTAAAAGGACACACTGAACAACTATGGAGCGATGCTGCCTCCATAGTGTGTTTACATGGTAAGGTGATAGTGGGACAAAGATCCAACAGTTCCTGTCTACCATACCGTACAGTGGGGGACTTTAGTCGACCAGGATTTAAGGCCCCGAGCCCCGTCCGGGCGCAGACGGGCTTGACTTTGGCTCGACTTCGGCGCGCTTCCGGCGCGGTCGCTGGCTCACACACATTTATAGAGGAAGTAGGGGCAGCTAGAGCGCTGACCTGGCAGCCCTGAGCCCGGAAGTGCTGGGCTCCTCCTCACCCTCCGCATCAAACGCCCAGAAATGGACGCGGCGGACCGGGGCGGGAGTGGGCGGAATGCGTAATCACCGAAGCTATCCGAATCAGCCCAGAGGTGAGGTGCAGTCAGGAATTATTTACACCCAAAGAAAACTGTAAAAATATTAAGATTTAGCCTACAATCGCTAAAAGTTAAAAAGCACGCTATACAATCAGTGCTTACAGTGTGGCGTTAGTTGAGCACAGCGCAAAGCAGATAGAGTCAGCCTCTGCCACCGGCTAGACTCTTCTCCACCCCGCGACTGCGTTAGTCTTCGCTTTAAGTACTAAACACCTACAGCGCAGCTAGAGCGCTGACCTGGCAGCCCTGAGCCCGGAAGTGCTGGGCTCCTCCTCACCCTCCGCATCAAACGCCCAGAAATGGACGCGGCGGACCGGGGCGGGAGTGGGCGGAATGCGTAATCACCGAAGCTATCCGAATCAGCCCAGAGGTGAGGTGCAGTCAGGAATTATTTACACACAAAGAAAACTGTAAAAATATTAAGATTTAGCCTACAATCGCTAAAAGTTAAAAAGCACGCTATACAATCAGCGCTTACAGTGTGGCGTTAGTTGAGCACAGCGCAAAGCAGATAGAGTCAGCCTCTGCCACCGGCTAGACTCTTCTCCACCTTCTTCAGGAGCCGATGATGTGACCGCGCAGCGGACGCGCCACTGGCGCGCCTAAGGCAAGCCAATCTGCGCCCGTCCGCGACCTACCAGGACCAGGGGCCAGTACCCCTGCCGGTTTGACCAGGGAAAAATACTCCTATACCACATTGGAACTTAACTGTTATAGAGGAACTTTAAGAAGTAAGTGCTTACACTCTAAGCTACCGGACTGCTCCTTTTAAACACTGCCAATTCTGTTGTTTTAAACTCTGCCCCGTGTTGGAAACCCGCATAGACCCTCCTATCAAAGAGGTTTTTAAACTCTTTTTACTTAACTGTCGCTCAATGTCTAAACATGCAGTGGAAATCCATCTGTTATTAGAAGAAGAAAGTCCTGACGTACTATTTTTAACAGAGACATGGTTGAATAAAGATGCTAGCCCTGCCATCGTGCAAGCCCTCCCGCTGAGCTATGCAATACAGAGGCTTGACTGGAAGACCGGGAGAGAAGGTGGAATAGCCATTATTTATAATAACAAATTCAGTTGCTGCACCACCTTGAACCCTCTACCAGACTGTGAAAGCCTTTTTTACTATCGGTATATCCGATGTTAGCACCCTTTCAGGGATCTTGGTGTATCGTCCCCCAGGCCCTCTAGGCAACTTTTGTAAGGAGCTTCCCAATATTGTAGCTGGCTTGGCTAGCTCTCTCCCCAATGTTACCCTTCTACAAGACTTCAATCTACATTTTGATGATGCTTCACTCTCACCCACATTGGAATTAATAGACGGGCTGGAGATGCTCCAACTCACGCAATTAGTTAGCAGTCCCACCCACTGTAAAGGACATCTACTTGATCCCATCTTCTCAAATATCCCAAGCCTATTGACAAACAACATCAGAGCACATCATGTTTGAGTTACTCATCTTTCGTGCATTCATCACTCTTCTGCAATAGTTATTCTCGTACCCCATCAATAAATATCACTTAGCTGTAGGTCAGTCAGATTTTTATTTCTTTGTACAGCACAACATCCAACAGCCAACGCGCGTTTTGCCCTACCAGGGCTTCCTGAAGGCTCACTGGCGATATAGTTTACACCCTATTTATCCTCGAAGGTGTAAGTTTCAAAACTAAATTATCAAATGTCCAAGATACTTAATGTAAGATTCACATTTTACTCTCCGCACCAATTCATGCACGTCTTGTGCCAATTCTTAGTCCTCTGAATTCACCCTTGCTGTGGAGTTAGATAAGTTCCATCGTGCGGTAAACTTTTACTCTTCCCAGCGTCCGTGCACATCCGAAGTCCGTTATTGCATCCCAAGCCTATTGGTCAAGGACCCCAGTCCAATACCTTGGTCTGACCATTCTCTAATTCCATTTGTATGGACAGCGCAGGATGCCTCTATTCCGGCTGAGAGAAGCATTAGACATGTATAGGCATGGGCGAAATTGTCTCCTAAATCGTGAGTGGCTATTTTGGAAGACACTATCCCCACCCTTGACACTAATCCAGTCACTGCTAATGATAAACTTAATAGATGGCTCGAGTTATCACTGGATACTACTCTCCCAAAGAAATGCACTCATAATAAAGTAGGAGCCAATCACAATCCCTGGTACACGCCCAAAATTCGGAAGCTTAGACAGTCCAGTAAGAGGCTAGAAAGAAACTGGAGAAAAGACCCCTCAGTTTCTAATGAAACGAAATACAGAGAAGGGATAAGGATCTATAAACTCAAAATAAAAGCGGCCAAATCCCTCTATTATGAAAAGAGAATCTCTTCGGCAGCAAATTGCCCTCGCAAAATCTTTAGAATTGCTAAATCACTTTTAACTCCTCCTGCGCTCCCTATTGTTCCCGCCGATATCCCTTTATGCTGCAACCTAATTGCAGAATTTTTTAATGATAATATACAAGCTATTTATAAGTCCTTTCCTCTGGCAACAGCCCCAAAACTTCATTTCCATCTGATTCTATTGCCTATTGTGGTGACTATTTGCTAGAGGTAATCCCCCCTCTGAATCTGATCTCACTTTAAGGGATTCTGAGTCAATTGAAATCCGGAGCACCTACAGATGTTGTCCCCCCCTAGTACCGATCTCACTTCAAGGGATTCTGAGTCAATTGAAATCCGGAGCACCTACAGATGTTGTCCCCCCCTAGTACTTTAAATGTAGTCTCTGAGACTATCACCTGTGATTTTAGAAGTGATAAACACTTCTTTAGAAAAGGGATTAGTGCCCCCCTCTGGAAACAGGCTATGGTTAGAGCCCCTTTTAAAAAACCTAACCTTGATCCTGAGTTGCTGGCAAATTACTGCCCGATTTCTCTGTTACCAGGAATAGGAAAAATGGCTGAGAAGCACGTAAATTTTACGCTCTCAGCCTTTTTGGAAAATGATAACTGTCTTCATCCCACACAGACGGGTTCAGACGACAGCAAGGCATAGAAACTGCACTTGTGATAGTGGTGGAAGAACTAAGAAAAATTCTGGATGGAGGTGGCTGCGCTGCCCTTATTTTACTTGATCTCAGCGTAGCCTTCGACACAGTGAACCACCATCTGCTAATTCAAAGACTCCGGAATGTAGGAGTTGTTGGTTCAGCATTAAAGTGGCTACCGTCCTTTTTAGAGGACAGATCCTTTGTAGACTTCGAAGAGTAATCTACCTCTAAGCCAGTGCCTCTTAGTCCCTGAGCCCCACTCTATTTAACATTTAATTGAGCCCCCTGGCGGAAATAGTAATATCTTTTGGTATCCAGATCATCACCTACGCTGATGATACTCAGTTGGTGGTGTCGCTAAATCAACTGAACAACTCAGGCTCAAGTGTGGCGTCATGCCTGGGAAAGGTTTCTAGCTGGATGGATAGCTCATGTCTATAACTTAATGGAACTAAGACAGAGCTGATGCTCCTGGGTAATCACACAACATTGAGAATAGACTCTCTTTGGCCTAGCTGTTTGGGCTCACCACCTCCCCCAAAGGATCAAATTAAGGATCTTGGTTTTTGGTTGGATCACAATCTTGATTTTAAGGAGCAAGCACGTGAGGGGGCTGCTTGCTGTTATTGGATTTTAAGTAAGCGAAGAAAGATCCTCCCCTTGCTTCACTTTTTCTGCTAGAAGAGTGCTGGTCCAGGCACTGATTTTGTCACTCCTGGACTATGCAAATGCTCTATACCTGGAAGCCCCACTTACTATAAAAAAATTGCAGATAGTGCAAAACTCTGCTTACAAATACTTCTGCTTACAAATACTTCCAAACGCATTACAGCTAAACCTGCGCTCACATTGCTCCATTGGCTACCAATTCAGGAAACAATCCAATTCAAGGCTATGTGTACTATACACAAGGCCTTCTCAGGCAAAGGCCCACCGATCATTAGGTCCATCATTCATCCTTATTGCTCCCTTAGGTCTTTAAGATCAGATAACAAGCAGCTGGCAGCAGTCCCAAAAATAAGGAAAACACAAAGCGGAGGGCGCCGCTTTGCGTATAATGCTGCTAAATTATGGAATCGCTTACCCATCTGGATCCGCCTTGAACCGAATTACCTGACCTTTCGCAAAGAGCTAAAGACCTTTCTGTTTCCCTAACTCCACTCGAATTCGAAGTCGCCCCGCATTATATCGCTGGGATGCCCCCCGGTAGCCATGCACTCTAGAAATGTCTTTCATTCATTTATTGTAAAGAGCATTCCGTCCTACTGGTTTGCTAACCAGGCAACTACCCCTGGTGGCCTTGGTGTCAGTAGCTACAGCTGCAGGATGCATCTGCACCACACCACCCTTTGGGGATAAGATGGAGGGGGCAACCATAGTAACAGGGAGCAATGGACGGGGTTCAAGCGTTACAAATTTGGAAGTGACTGCTTCCTTCATGTTTCAGATTTCAGACTCCATCTCCTCCAGCTGTTGGTAGATGGGCTCTAGCTTTTCCGACACTAGTGATATGAGTTTGTCGCACAAGGCCTGAAGCCCATAAAATGACCTGGCTGGAGCCCTGTCTTCAACTGCACTCACCCAGACTTGGGCTAGAAGACAGTCACTGCGTCTTGTTGTGATTGGCTACTCTCTTCCTTTTGCCTCCTGCTCTGTTAACTAGCATAGGGCTTATGTGGGATAGTGGGGAGTCCGCTGGCTGCGCTGCAGCCCCTTCTGGCTCTTTTGGTGGCACTGTTGTCACCCAAATAGTTGGACATTCCCCTATGCTCCAGTGAGAGCTGGGTGTTGGAGCAACCACCGGGCTTTCAGATACTATTGCCCGCAGTAGTCTGTGGTCGAAATGGGGGGAAGAAAAGGCTAACTGGTGTTCAACCAAGTCTATTTCCTTACTAATTAAGCCCACTGCTCTCTGGAGAAACCCATCCACAGTGGATCCCTGCTGCCCATTTGTCCCACTGGCTGGCGCTCTCCACTTCTCCATGCTAGCTGGTAAGGCGGGAAGCAGTCTGCTCTTTAAAGCTAGTCCAGGCCTTTCCTGTGGCAAGGGAATGTTGGGGGACCTAATCCCACACCACCAGGGATCGAGAACACCAGATGGAGTACTGTGGGCAAGAGAAACTGCTAGCATGCCTCCGCTGGCAAGAGAGGGCAGACTGGCAAACACCTCTTAAGTGGTTGAAGGGGTTAGAGTAGACATAGGAACCTCAGACCACTTTGGCAACCACAAGTCCTGACCTCTTTGGATAGCTCAAGACAGTTCAGGATTGCCAAGACCGTGACTCCAAAAATCTCAAGTTCAAAACAAAGTCCAAGCAGCCTTAATGATTACTGGTCACTGATCACGAACTGCGGATTGCTGGATAATAGATTGCTATATTAGCAGCAGTAGATCAGCCACTTATTCCCAACCCCTGGCTGAAGCAGGTAGCCACGGCCGACACCCACAGGCCGCGCCCACTAGCCTTCCAAATCAAAGAATCATGGAGATATTACTGTAGTTTTTAGGTTTTGCCTGGCGAAAGATGCGCTCTGCGCATCTTTTTCGCGCAGGCGAAAACCTAATGATTATGGTAGGGGAGACAAGAACGGCCCCCGTCTTCCATTGGCTAGCTCCATAAATGGAGGCTAGCCATTGGAAGACGGGCCTGTCCGTCAATGCCGGACCAGATTCGGGGGCGTTCCCGAGAATTTTTGGCTTTTGGCTACGTCACGCTACGTCAGCCGAAAGCCAATTCTCGGGTACGCCCCTGAATCTGGTCAGCACATCAGCGGGCTCTTCCCCCTCCTTCGACCCAAGCTGCTGGGCTTGCCGAGTTTGTGCCCCGCTGAAGGCCGTCATTTGTGTGCACCCCAAGGATTATCTGCCTTGAAGTGCTTGGAGCCGTGCCGTGGCCGCACTGACCCGTGTGCCGCCGCTGATCGCAGCTGCCGCCACACCGTGTCCTCAGGGGCCGCCCCGCACCCTGCCTCCACCCATCTCCGAGGAGAAGTGCACCGCCCGCCTTGCAGCCCCCCACGAGCTCCCGGGACCCGAGTGAGCAGATTGAAAGGTGCGTGCCCTTGAGCGTTTGCTCCGCACCACACCTTGCCCCTGAGGCTGCGCCGCACCAGCTGACCTGCCGGTACAAGTTGTGCCCGCTACTGAGTGCCGCCGCGCCGCCTCCCCTTCTTGCCTGCTCCCTGGTATCCGGCCCGTGTCATAACGCCGGTAAAGTGTATTTACCCGCCCGGCACCAGAGGGAATCCCCGAGGCGGCGCCACACTGCGAGGAGCTGCCCTGTACAAAGGAGTACGGGCCGCTCTAAAGTGCACTTCCCGCCAAAGGATTTCCCTGCAAGCTTCGCATCGAAGAAGCCAGGACATAAACAGCGCCCCTGACAGCTCGCAGAAAACGGAGGCCCCGCTCCAGCGCCGCACGCCTCCACGAGCCGGACCCACCTCAGGCGCCCTGATGAGACTCGACCCGGTCCACAGCTGTTCCCCGCATTGTCCACGGCAACCCCGTATCAAAGGTACTGTTCTGTTGGGCTCAAGAGTGCACGCCACGGACCCGAAGGTCTGCCCCTGGTGTAATTCTTGCCGATGGTTAACCCCTTGCAGGGTCTCAAAATCTAAGAGAGCCCCAGTAGCGTGAAGCTCACAGAACAGCGCATTAGAACCAAGATCCTGAAGCAAAGTGTCGGTTAACCAGGGATTCTGCCCTCCCTCGCCTTGGAGTGCATTTAAACCTGTCCCTCGTGACATAGAGGCGCTTTGCTGAAAGAACACTGTTGTCACAAACACCTGAACTGAAAAATTGATACTGAAAAGAAGTACTGTGGGCATTGTTTTCTTAACTGATTTAAAGAGGCTGCGGGACTGGAAGAGGCAGGATGCTTAGGGGGTGCAGGCGATGCTTTGTAAACGAGCACGGATGCAGTGTGCGGCTTCCCCTGCAGAGATGACGTGAAAACCTGCATTCACATGCTCTCCATAACCGAGAGCTCATCTTTCATGCTGCGTGCAAAGATGAAGGCGAGGCTCCAAAGGGCAGGAGGCTTAGAAGCATCGGTGCTGTGTACCAGGTTCTCCTCCAGCCCCGTCCCCGAGCTCTCTTTCCTGTTTCATATTCTGTTCAAAGATGATAAATATGGCAGCTCGCAGTTTAGCTGCAACAAATTAAACCTAGCACTTTCACCTATCCTCTTCTGACCTCCATGCGGGCACAATGACCCCGAGTGGCTTCAGCAGAAGTAACCAACCGCATCTCTGGGCAGTACAGCTCAGACCAGATCCCTATCCATCCACACACCTGGCAGCCTTACTTCGGCCCATCCGTTAGGCAATGCTATAAAGCCCAAGTCTTCAGCCCGGGTTGACATCTGAGAGAAGTCTTAGCAGTCCAGATGCAGTTCACCCAGTGCTCTGGGCCACCGGGAAGTGATTCAATTTAAGTCAGAATACATACAAAACTAAGAATTCAACAGCTGCCGTCGCAACTCTGTGCTTGATCACTGGAGGTGACGAGCGATACTGGGCACAAGTCAAAGGGTCACCTACCTATACCAACTGACCAAGTTGCAAGCATACACCGCGATTCAGCCAACAACTGTCCAATTCAGTCTCTGGCCTGCACACACCTTTTGTGTTCCCCCGTACACCAGAACACCACCACCCAACAAAAACAAATCACACACGCTCTACCACATCACCACTATCTCAATTCACTTACCTAACGTAAGCCACACGACAGCCTCCTCGTTGAGCCACCACGTCACCCTCATCATGCTTGTGTATCCTCACAGCTCACCAACTTCACACATCATTCCTTCCACAATACCACTGACTCAGACTTATATGTGGCTATCAACCCCTCAGGAGTATCATTACACCTACAAACTCCAACGCTCAAGGTCTCTCAGTCCTGCATCTTTATATATCACATTACCAAGGTGCCTCTCATTCTGTCTAATGAACGCCAGATCTACATGCAGCACTATAATGGCCAAATTGATTCCTGCGCTTGCATTAGGATGCCCTGTTTCTGTGCGATGCCAGATGTTTTTTTATTGTGCTTTAATCGTGGGGCTGAGAGTCAGCTGAGCACAAGCATGTGTTCGTGTCAACTCTAGATTTAGTGAGACCATGAAGGTCCGTTACGATAAGGGGGCTCTCAGTGTGTGGGGGGGGGGCTCTCAGTGTGTGGGGGGGGCTCTCAGTGTGTGGGGGGGGCTCTCAGTGTGTGGGGGAGGCTCGCAGTGTGTGGAGAAGGCTTGCAGTGTGTGGAGGGAGCTCGCAGTGTGTGTGGGGGGGCTCGCAGTGTGTGGGGGGGCTCGCAGTGTGTGGGGGGGCTCGCAGTGTGTGGGGGGCTCGCAGTGTGTGGGGGGCTCTGTGTGGGTGTGTGTTGGGGGGCTCTCTGTAGGTGTTTGTGGGTGTCATTTGCGAAAGATAAAGCTAGTGGCATTGCAAATGACAATGCCATTTATTTATGTAAAAAAAAAAAACATAAATAAAAATAATGTCAAGAGCATTGCCAATAGCTCAAACTTTAACAAAGGCAAAACCATTGCATTGTAAATGCTTGTTCTTCCAGCCTCTGCAAAATGCTGGTGCGGACTTCAGAATGACTTCTAGACGCCCTCAGAACACCAGTTGCAGCAGTCCTCGCCAGTCACACCTTGGTGATAGTCCCGATTTCTGGGCCAACTTCCGCGATCCTGACCTAGGTGGGAGAGCGACAGGGAGGAAGATAGAAGTAACGGGGGGCTCTTGACTTGCTTCTTCGTATGTAAAGGGCCTAGACAATCTACCCCGGCAGACACGGCCGACGGGCACACCGGCCGCCATCCTGCTGTAAACCGGACACTCACTCGGCTCCTCGGCTGAGTTGAGCGCAGAAGCAGCGGTATGAGAGCAGCAGCGGTATGAGAGCAGCTCAATGAGCTGGGGCCTTTGGAGGGCAAAACTGGCCAAATAGCAGGACGCCCACAGTGCTCAAAGGGGCAATACCGTGGTACAACACCCCCTCTCCACTGCGGGAGACAAGGAGCCCGACGTGGAGGCACAAGTTGGATTTTCGGCGTGTCCCCATTCAGCAGCAACTGACCTGTGGGCGAGCATGAGCAGGTCAGCTTATGGGAGAAGCTCTGCAGACAACCTCGGGAAGGATTCTGCAGAGAGTTGTACAAGGGCAGGCATTTTAGTTGCCATACAACTCTCCACAGTGTTGTTGCGATACATGGGGGACTACTGCATCTACCCCCGTTGATCCTTTCTGGTAAAGTATCACATCACTTACTGCCAGCCAGGTTTGCTGAAGTGCAAGTTTGGAAGCAACAGATTGCACCTCCAATGCATATATGTCGAAGTAAGGTTTGTGACATTTACTCCATAAATAAACTGAATGTCATTTTGCATTATAGAGTTGATAGATTAGTCAAAGTATTACTGCCCTTTAAAACATATGAAGCAGGGGTTGCTCCCCATGTCAAACTGGCTGCTTAGATCACAGCTTTCCATGATGACACCCTCTTCGACCTGCCCATCAGACGTTGAAGATCAATAATGGGCCTTGGCTACCTGAGAGGTAGACATGACTCCCGAGCAAATGTCCTTTTCAGATGCTTCTGGTTATCTACTTGCCATGGTTTCGATATACTGTGCATCCTCCATTGTGATTGTGATGGTGAAATAAGTAAACTTGGCTGCTTCTCCTGCAGCAGGGATGAAAAGTTATAAATAAAATGTTTTTAAAAAAAAGGGGGCATTGGCGGTGCATGTCACAGAGCTGGATGTGTATTTTATGTGTCTTTTTCTGCTTTGGGGCTGTTTTTAAGACTGGGATTTCCTTTTCCCTACAGAGATGGCGCTTCGAGTTTTCCTGCAGCGCATTCTTTCGGCTTCACCCAAGGCACTCTCTGCACCAGTACCTTTGCCTTTCTCCTCAGCTGTCTGTAAGTATGCTACACCGGTGTGCCACCTCTCCACTGCCGATCACCATTACAGGAGATGCATGCCTGCACCACCCCTCTCCCGGCCCCTCTCCACCTCTTCAGCCAACTCTCTGATCTTCAATGTACAGGACGACGATGACTTCCAAGAACGGGTCAAGAACAGTGCCACACCGGTCATTGTGGACTTCCACGCTGAGTGAGTGTTGATGTAGTGAGTAGGGCAGAGGACGTAAGAGTTGAACACCCCTGACTTGGCATCACATTGGAAGTGTCTCCAATGTTTGCTGTGTAATTGCCCTGATAATGTGAAGTTGAAAAGAGTGCAGCATGATATCACCCCTTACCACCTGGTGGAGAGGTTATTGGGCTGTGATAAAAAGAGCTCCTAAAATAGTGTAAAAAGCAACAGATAGTCTTCTGAGATGCCCACCAAACCTCCCTTTTTCCTAGCAGTCAAGCTCCCAGCTGGGAAAATATCTTAAGTACACTAGGTGGAATTATCACTCATTTACTATGACTTATAAAAAGTTATTGCTGAGTGGGGTACTGTAAGTTCTTCTTGTTTGGACCCACTAGTCTCCAGCCAGAGATGTGTTCATAGGGAAGATTTTGACATTTTTTGGGACAAGATTAGACTCTGGGAAGGGGGGGGGGGGGGGGAAAGAAAATAGTCCCACTCTACTGTGTACTGACTAACATTTGTATTTTCCACCCCTCAGGTGGTGCGGACCCTGCAAGATGCTGGCCCCAAGGCTGGAGAAGTTAATTGGTCAGCAGAAGGGCAAGGTATTGATGGCCAAGGTAGACATAGACGACCACACTGATCTAGCACTGGAGTATCAGGTAGGTGGTCATCTTGTACCAGTGGGGTATTACTTGAGAGGAGAGTCCTCATGGGCATTTCTTTTCATTGTTGGTGTCGGAGGCTGAAGTATTTTCTTTTTTTTGTTTCTGATTTTCAAAGCACTAGCATTACATGAGCAACCCAACATGAGACTCCGACCCCATGAAAAAGTCAGTATGATCGATCACGTCCTCCCCGCCCCTGCACATGTAGTGTTTTTATGGACCGCAGGTAATAACATTGATTGGCAGTGCTAGACAGTAAGTAGGATACATAAGGGCCCCAGAAGTCTTCTGGTCTTGAAGTTGGCAGGAGCTCTTCAGCATAGGTTTCTCGTTGGGCTTCTCAATACACTAGATCTTGGAGCCACTCGGCATGCTTAGGGGCCTGCCTCCTGCCCCAACACTTTGGCACCCTGCATGTAGCAATTAACAATGACACTGCCACTAATTTACAATTAGTGGACTGAAGCAATTTTATAAGGCCCAGTAGGCAAACCCTGGGAGAACACTTAACTTTTTCTTCTACCAGATCTGATATGGTCTTCGTGACTTGTGACCAGTACAGTACTACCGCGTCACGTCCATGCTAGATGCAAGAAGTCTGCTGCAGCTGCCCTACAACGCACGCAGGACGCTTCCACCTGCAACCCAAATCTGTGGAGTTGGAGGGGGGATTGTAGGCCTGCTATAGACTCCAACAGGTTCAGTAACATACGAGGTGGTTCTACAGCGTCTTTGAGGCCGGCACTGTCTTCAGACCGAGTCTGAGGCCAGGATCCCTCATCGACACTGCCAGAACAGAGTCTGTGAGCATCGCGTCGGCTGGCTGTTGCTAAGGCTGGACGACTCATCTCCAGTGATCACCGGGCTGTGTCGAGGGTCTTCTTTGATTCCAGTAGGCTCCCCTGCTTGCTTGAGGCCTACCCTGACTTACTTGAATGTGGTGAGTCTCTTGGACCTTGCTGGTCCTGACACAGTACTTTTTTGTCTTCTTCCACTTGTTGCCGTTGCCAAGACCTGTTGGCGCTTCTGCTGGACACTGACCCCCTGGATATTGACACCAGCGTGGAACAGCTCATACACGGTTGCAGCATCACCTGGTCCACTTAGCTGCCAAAACAAGGGCACCATCAACTTTCTTGTAACAGCTGACATTGGTGGGCACTGGACACCCTTGTCTCCTGGTCACTCCTGAGTGACCTAGACTCTGTCCCCTCTGCTTACAGGTTCTTAAATCCACCCTTGGAATCCATCAGACTCTTCTAGCTTCTTCGCCAGCAGCATCTACGTTTCCATTGGGGTCACAAAGTGGGTTTGGCATTGTCGGATTGGGTCGGAATCCCCTGGGTGCTGGGCAAGGACTGGAACGCGATATTGGACCTGGCCCTAAATAGATCGCACCCCCCCCCCCCCCCTCCCCCCCCTTTCAGGCAGCAGGGGCATCTAAGCTGACTGACCTGTTCGCTGCCTGGGCGGAGGGTTGGGGTTTGGAGGATACATGGCGTAGTTTGCACCCTACCCATAAGGAGTACTCTTAATATTCCCCCCTACACAACTTACACACTACAATTGATCGGTTCCTGTGTTCGAGATCAGTAGTTACGAAGGTGGGGAGCGCTGAATACCTAGCTAAAACATTCTCCGATCATAGGCCTTTGACGCTTACCATTCTCTGGGGTAGGGTGCCGACCCGGTACCTACCTGGAGACTTAATCCACTCCTTCTGGAAGATGGCCCCTTCCGAACGACACTGTCTACCACTCTCACTGATTACTTCAGGGAAAACTGGGACTCTGCCTCCTCCAATTTGGTAGTGTGGGATGCCATGAAGGTGGAGGTTAGGGGAGCGGCAATAGGACAATTAGTTGGGGCCAGACAGGAGATCAACAAAAACCTTTGCGAGGTGGAGGACGGTCTGAAGGTGCTAGAACAGGAGGCTGGTACGGACCCTAGGAAAAAGGGTGAGTTACAGGCGGGATACATTGATCACCCAGAGGTGTTGGTAACACTGCGCACTATTGACCACAAGGAATACCTACGCTGCCAGCACACAGAGGCCGATAGGTCCGGCACACTACTGGCCCGACTAATACGGGACCACCCGGACCCGCCGATTATAACTCAGGTACACAACCAGTCGGGTACACTAGTCCATACGCAATCCGAGATTAATGTGGCGTTTTTCGATCATTTGAGAACCCTATACGCACCCTTTGACTTGGAGGACCCAGTGCAGGTGACTGAGTTTCTGAGCGACCTTCCCTTCCCGGTTCTGACAGCTGCCACACAGAAGGCACTGGAGGGCCCTATCACGCAGCATGAGATACGGGCTGCAATCAAGAACCTTAACCGTAACAAAACGCCAGGTATGGACGGGCTCTCAGTAGAGTTTTATTCGACCTACTCGGATACACTAGTGCCGGTTCTAGATAGGGTGTACAGGAAGGCGTTTGAGGAGGGGCATCTACCGGTATCGATGATGCAGGCTCTGGTCACATCGATACCTAAGCCCGGCAGGGATACTTTGGAGATGGCGAATTATAGACCTCTTTCCATGCTCTCCACGGAGTACAAGATTCTTAGCAAAGCCGTAGCCTTACGCGTACTGTCCCATCTTACCACCCTCATACATCAGGACCAGTGCAGTTTCCTTCCAGGGAGGAGTACGTCATTGAACACACGTAGGTTGCATGTGTTGATGGCGGCCACGCCATAGGAATTTCCTCGGGCGGGATGTATAGCGCTGGATTTGAAACAAGCGTTTGATTCCCTGTCATGGACCTTTGTTTAAATCCTGAAACGATATGGCTTCCCGGATTCCTTGCTGAGATGGATACGGTTATTATATACTAATCCTACGGCTAGGGCGCGCACGGGTCGCCATATTTCGGATTGTTACACAGTGCACAGAGGCACCCAACGGGGTTGCCCCCTGTCCCCGTTTTTATTTGTTTTGGCCCTGGACCCTGGCCTTCGCCCTTCTTGTTCACAAGGAACGGATGGGCATCCCTGTTGGGGGGACACACCACTTGATATCCATTTACGCAGATGATATTTTACTGTACTTACGCGATTTTAAAGGCAGATCACGCCGTACTCTATGACCTCTTTCGTCGGTTTGAATCTGTGTCCGGCTTAGCTATTAACCCAGAAAAATCGAATGGTTTCTTCTTTAGAGAGACACCGCATCCCTCTTTGATATGTTTTGGGGCGCACTTGATACCAGTGGCCCAGACCACATTTAAATATCTGGGGATACAAGTGTATAGGTCGCCGGAAGATCAAATAGACGGTAATATCAAAAGAGCTGTTGCACGGCTACGCAGTAGTGTGGGTTTTTGGACCTCCTTACCCCTGTCCGTCATGGGCAGAATTGCGATCTCTAAAATGGTTATGCTCCCTCGCCTGCTGTATTTTTTTGTGAATCTGCCAGTGAATCTCTCACAACCTATTTGTAACACATTAAACAACCTCTTGATTAGTTTTATTTGGGGCACTGGCCGGCGCCGCATTAGTCTCCGCAAACTCCAATTGGGCACCAGGCCAGGAGGGCTTGGAGTCCCGGATTTGTGGGGATATTATTATGCCAGTCAACTTCAATGGCTTTCCCATTGGATAGCGGGCAGAAATCTCCACAAGATTGATTTTACGCTAGACCGACTAGACCGTGGGGAACTTCACGCCTTGTTGTTGCCGAAGAGTCAGATTCCCCCGGACTGTCATCCTCTTCTGCGCACGGCCCTATTGTGCTGGAGGAAGGCTTCGTCTTATACTTCTTCAGCAACCCCGTATGCGGTGAACATCCCCTTGTTGGGCATCCTGACACCGCAGGGTAGACTTACACGACAGGTGTTGCATCACTGGGCGGAGAACGGGATAGAGGAAGTAGGTGCCTTTTTTGGGGATGAGGCCCTGATGGATCATGAATCCTTTTTACAGGTCACAGGTGCTCCTCCTAGATTCTATTTACTGCATGCTACAGTGACGCATTATATCCGAAACACTTGGGCACCACAACGGCTCAAACCCAAGCAACACAAATTGGTCCATTTAGTATATTACATGGGAGCGGGAGGCCACCTGGTACGATGGTTATACACGGGAGTTCGAGAACACGCAACAATCTCACTCACTACCCTTAAGGTTGCCTGGGAGCAGGACACTGACTCGGTACTGGCAGACAAGGCATGGCAGACTATATTAGAACATCCCAAACGGGTATCACGTAATGTGAAATTTAAATTCATACAGGCAATGGTGCTCCACAGGGCATACCTAACTCCCAAAAGAATATACCGCATGTTCCCGGACTCCTCACACTGTTGCCCTCGCTGTAACGAGGATGACGAGGGGTTCATCCACATGTTGTGGCCCTGCCCATGACTGGGTGGATACTGGGCGGAGATATGCCAGACACTCCATACGATCACACACCTGCCAGTACCGGTGGAGGCTCTGCATTGCCTGATAGGATTCCATAGACTATCTAAAACATTGAAAGCCAAATTGAAATTCCTGGACCTGGCTCTTCTTTTATCAGTTAGGGTATTAACGATGAGGTGGAAATCCCCCAGGCCTCCTAGTTTAACCACCTGGCAGACGGATCTGGTGCAGTGGGGTCGTGCAGAGGGTGCAGCCCTGAGAAGTGAGGAGGAGAGAGGTCAGAGAAAGCATCCCATAGCGCTGGAATGGGAAGTCATGTTGTTGGAATTGGAAGGGGTAGATTTACTACCATCACAGGAAGCAGGGTGACACTAATCAATCGATGTAGTGGGGCCTCATCTGCGATGGACCCTGATGCCCATGGAGAAGCACATGTTACTTACACCATTGCAGTACAGAGTAATATTCTATATAGTTTGACAGGAGGAAGTCCCTGGAAAGATACCAAAGCAACCGGGAGAGGGGAGGGATCGGGGTGGGAAATGTTGGGGAGGGGGGAGTTTTATGTTTCATTTTCAAGATGACAATGACGCACATATCGATGACCTCCTTTACATAGTTTGTGCATATAACAGATCTCGAACGTTTGTGACCATGTATGCTTTTTGTTCTTTGAGGATGACAGATGACCATGTATTATGCGGGGGGAAAAAGTTAAAATACTGACTGTAATATGTATATTGCATCGAAGTACAGTGAATTTTTCACTGATGCAGTCATGAATAAAAAGTTTTAAAAAGAAAATCCTCCATTGGGGTCTACAGCGATTCCCAACGTCACTTCGTACCTATGTACCAGGCTTCCCTGGGGCATGTAACTTGGTCTCCTGGGTATCCATGGGTGCGGTGACTTTCGAACTGTCCTTCTTCCGCAGGGTGTGTTCCAAGTCTTCTGGGAAGGGATCTTTTTCTTAAGAACTACAGCTGTGACTTCCCCATTGACTTAACTTGAGCATGCGGTTGTGTATTCATGTAGCAAAGGCCCTCCTTGGGGTACCTGAGCCCTTTCCTTGGGTGGTTCCTTGGTCCCCCAGCACTTATAAGTCTTTTGGGTCCACTACTGACTACGGTCGCTAGTCGCATTCCACTATTTTTGCATATGGTTTGATCTCCCCCAGGAGCCCACTGTATTTTCGTGCTACTTACCGGTCATACTATCAAAGAATTGTGAGTATTGTAATTATATCTCCGGGTAGGCGATGTTTCTTTGGGTTAGTGAGTGTCTGTAATAAATAACCATTTTTTATAACTACACTGTGTGGTTCTTTTTCACTTAATCTGCACTACAAGATTATATACTTTGCTGCTTTACACTCTTCCTAGACTAAGTCTGAAGGCTGCTCTCCACAGCTACCACTTGAAGAGCTTTCTACGGTTGTCTAAACCATTAAAATCACCATAAGGGTTGTCTTTATTGGTGCAGGGTGCTGCACTGGCATACATGTGCACCATATACCAAGCCAGCCTCTTACACTTGTATATAAAGAATATTCTCTACTCTTTCTTTTCTCACAGTGTGATCACCACCCATTTGTTTCACGATTAATTTGTCTGTAATTCTTATGATTGTTTAAAATACAAAACCTTATCAGAGTACCTTTACTGCATGACGTCTATACTTTGTGTCATTGTATGTGCATTAACTGCTGGATTGTATAATTTCCACTGATGTGATATTTAACTTATTGTAAGCTATTTTGTTCCCATAATGATACCTCAATGCAACATTGTTGTTGTTTTTAAACAAAATTAAAGATACTTGGAAAATGGTAAAGTGAGGTATCAAAAGCTTTGTGCATATTTAACTGGTCACAGACCTATGTATTTTAAGACGGTTAAGAAAAAGATGGCACCTCTTAAATCTTACTTTATTGTTTCAGCTTTACAAATGTTATCCATAAAATATAAAACACAGGTCAGTCGACTACAAAAGATAAATCATCATGAAGGCAATTCAATTAAAATGTATTAAAAATGACAAATGTTTCCCTTATATTGCAGTTATGAATGGCTCCTGCTATGAAGATATCTGGGTATCCCCAAAGTTTCATGGCATAATACTGGATAACTTAGGAGGTTGTATTTGCTTGACAGATGTGTGTCCGCGACCTGGCTGGGAGGCCTCACCGTGCAAGACCGAGGCTTTTGGCGGGCTGCTGGGCCCTGGCGTGCGGCCTACGGCGGGTGCCGTCGGAGCTAGCGCAGACCTGCGGGGACGACTGGGCGGCGGCCCCTGTCGGTGCCAAGCCCCACTCCACGCCCTACCCCACCCGCAGCAGTGACGCCTGTGACCCCCGAGGGCACGTACGGGGGTGGCGAGGAGCCGTGGGCGGCGGTGGCTCTGCCCGGCAGTGAACCTGAGGAGTTCCGCGGACACAGAGGTGAGCGGGAGCCTGAAACCGGGGGTGCGGCGCCAGGGGGAGGACGACATCCTTCGCCGCCCCCGCCACGCGCTGCCCCCAACGCGCACACCCGAGAGGAGGGTCCCGCACTAGGAGGCGCAACGACCGAGGGACACCTGGGGCCAACCTCATAACCCCCCCACCCCCCCTGGACCTGGGAACCCCCCCCCCTGCAAACAGTGCCTATTGGGGGGCCACAGACTGCAGTAGGCGACGCCTGGACACGGGCGGGGACGCTGGAGAGGCGCTGAGATTGCTGGGGACGCCCGCGCGCTCCCCCCCCACGCTGGCGCCAAAAAGTACAAAAGCACGAATTCCACGAGACGCAGGAGACAGACTGAGAAGCCCTTTCGTCCCTCATGGGGAGGGCTGCCGACCCACTCTTGCTACCCACTGCCGAGCTGAACCTGCGCACCTGGGCACCACAGACCTTACGAACTTGGCAGGCGCGAACCGGCCGCCCTTGCTGAGCTACGGGCGGGTCCCATGACCTGATAGCGCGACGCTCGCCCCCTGAGGCCCGGAGCAACTGCCACTACAACGGAAGGCGCCTGCTGCACACCACCCGGAGGCCCGCGACCAGGACCCTTAGGCAACTGCACAGAACGCGCCCCTCATCACAGAGATAGCCTGAGGCCTGCAGGGATAATCCTCCCTCAACGACTGCACGCTGTGCACCGCAGCCTCTCCTCCTCCCGATAGCGGGGACCGCTTGCACGCCCTGCCTGGCCCATGTCTGGAGGGGTGATGACACGCACTGGATCAGGAACTGCGTCGACGAAGGGGAAGCAAACGAAGACAGCGCCCAAAATGAACGCGGAACACGTGGCGTTGAAACTAGACAGTGTGCTGGCAGTCATGGAAAGGATGGAAGAATCCCTCCAGCAGACGCGCACTTCCCTAGAGACCAGGATCGATGGAGTGGCCATTGACCTGACCCACCTTAGAGCCGACCACAAAAAACTCCAAGAACGCACCACGACGCTGGAGAGCATGGTGACAGCCGTCAAACCGAAGATAACCCAGGCAGATAAACACATACAAGATCTCCTAAACAGAGTGGAGTTTCTGGAAGACCACGCCGAGGATGCGGAAGGACGGGCGCGAAGGAACAATGTCCGCTTAGTGGGCATTCCGGAAAAATGGGAAGGGACGGACCCTGCTCGCCGCGTAGAGGACTGGCTGCGTGACCTGCTACCGGAAGACACGCTCTCACCCCATTTCGTGGTGGAACGAGCCCACCGCGTGCCCACGAGACCACTACCACCTGGCTCGAACCCCAGGCCATTCCTCCTCCGGGTATTCAATTACGGGGACCGCAATGCGATACTACGCGAGTCCAGGAAGCTGGGGGAAGTCAACATAGACAATGCTACTGTAATGTTCTTTCACGACTACACCGTACAAGTACAAAGGCAGAGACACTCATTCCTGGCAGTGAAGAGGCGCCTACGCCAAGCGGATCTCAAGTACTCACTGCTCTTCCCAGCCAAACTTAGAGTGGTCGCGCAAGATAAGACGCACTTCTTCACAAGCCCGGAGGAAGCGGAGGCCTGGCTAGATGAAGGGATGCCAGACGCACCTAGGAAAGCACGAGGAACCACTACCACGGAACGAACTCGGGGACCGAGAAGGCAGCGCCGCCGAAGGACACCCTCATCCCCACAGAATCGAGAAGCGGAAACACACTCTCCGTCCATGGATCAAATTCTACAGGATCAACGGGATGCCCTACGCAAGGTGGTGGAAATCAGCAGTTCTCCATCCCAATCGCCACACCCGAACGCCAGCCCGACCGCATCCCTAACGGACGATGAGGCGGTATACGGCCTACCAGACACCCAGCGCTCCGAGGAGCTTCCAGAAGTCACGCCTCAAACAGCAGACCTTTTCGGCTGACCAAGGGCCAAAAATCACCACGCCTCTGGAATGCAACGCGGACACAACTGGGCACCCGCCTAGTTGCCCGCCCTTTCACAGGTAACCTGTGCGCCTAACTATGGACGCAGACTCCCCAGCCTGAGGGATCAGGAACGAACCAGACACTGTGAGTAACCTTTTGCTTCTTACACTCGACCCGACCTCTCACTGGCAAGGACCAAGTGACAAGCCTGCAGTGTGGCATATACTTGCCGCCGCTGCCCTAGCTGCTCGAGGAGAGGGATCTCCCCTGGGGGCCCTACCTCCACCGCTGACACTTGGGGAAGCCACTGACACTGTACCGAACAGCGGGGCCTGGGCACCCGCCGGACAGCAACAGCCTCTTTACCCACCCGGGAGGGATGCTATACTCCCCACGAACCACACTGTAACTACTACTCTCACACGAATAAGTCACACGATACCCCCTAGAACTGTATAGTTTACAAGCTCATTAGAGCGTTTGGACGGCGACATGTTGTGCAGCCGACCTTTTGGTATTTTCGATTTTGTTGCCATGTTGAGGCTACATGTTTTTCCTCTCTTCCTTACCCCTCTGTACCACTGGAGATCTTTCCACACTGTGTTTAAGACTGGCAACCTTTTTGCGTTGAGGATGGGACACTGGACTTAGTGGGGAACTACAAGTGGGGCTTTGAAATGCGGGGAGGATGGGGGATATTGCACGAATGGTAGATATGGTTGAAATACGAATATGCACTTGGAATGTCAGGGGAATGCACACACCGGCCAGGCGATACCAGATCTATTCATACCTGAAAAGGCACAAGAGAAACATAGCACTACTCCAAGAATCACACCTGAATAAGACAGAGGTACACGCATTACGCCGCAGATGGAGTGGCCACCTTTACGCCTCAGACTACTCCTCATTTGCTCGCGGCGCACTTATATGGGTTCGTCCTGGAACCCCCTGGACAGCTACTGATACCACCATAGACCAGGAGGGCAGATTCGTTGCCGTGCAGGGCAGAATGGATGGGCAACAGGTTGTTCTAGTGTCCCTATACTCACCTAATATAGATCAGGGAGCCTTCCTGACGCGCCTCTCCACCGCAATGGCGACCTGGCACGCGGTTCCATGGATACTGGGCGGGGACTACAATTGCACACTTGACACAACACTGGACGTTCCTCCCCGCCCGCACTTTATGCGCCCACGCGGGGCGCCACAAAAGCATTACTTGAGTGGGCTACGCAGTGGGACCTCCATGATGTCTGGCGATCGCGCAACCCCGGTGCGCGGGTCTACTCCTATTACTCTGGCGCCCATGATCTGCATGTCCGCCTTGACAGGTTCATGGCATCCACCGAACTCCTACCTCTAGTAACAGACACGCGATACATGGGCCGCACACAGTCTGATCATAACCCACACTTTCTATCTATATCCTGGGAACGCCCGCGCCCCCCTGTACCCACCTGGTGATTACAGCCCGCGCTGCTGCTTGATGAGACCTTTTGCGACTCCCTCCTTACACGCACTGCCCAATACTTCGAGGAAAACACAGACACGGCTTCCTCCCCCCAGATAGAATGGGACGCTTTCAAGGTAGTGATCCGAGGCCACTGCTTGAGAACACAGGGACACATACGGCACCAATTGGAAGGCGACCTAACTAGACTAGAATCCGACTTGCTCGACGGAGAGGAGGAGGCTATTGGGGGAGATGTTGACTCGTTACAGGGGGCGCAGGCAGAACATGCGCGACTACTGGAACGACTGCGCAACATCAATTACGCAGTGCACTCGGCGAGAACACACCACCTGAGTGACAGGCCTGGCAAACTCCTGGCCTGGCTGATATCACAGGAAACTCGCTCGACCCCAGTAACGGCTATACATGTGGAAGGAAGGGGCCTACTATACACTCAGCGCCACATACACGAAGCGTTCACCACCCATTATGAAACACTATATCGCTCCCGGTTACCAAGCCCCTGCCCTGACATTGCTGACTACCTTTCCCCTCTGCAGATGCCACAGCTCACAACTGCCCAGCAGGACGAATTGGGTGCCACGCTTGACCCAGACGAAATCCAAGAGGCTATCTTTAATTTGTCCAACGGCAAATCCCCGGGACCGGACGGGCTCCCAGCCGAATTCTACAAGGCTAATTCTGATATCCTCGTCCCGGAACTCCTGAAAATGTACACCGCTGCTGCGGAAGACGCAGCCTTACCCCCAACGTTAAATGAAGCCACTCTGATCTCTATCCTTAAACCTGACAGAGACAGCACACGGATGGGCTCTTACCGTCCCCTAGCGCTATTAAATACGGACTACAAAATACTGGCCTCCACAATAGCCCGCAGACTGGCCCCTCACATACCCCGACTGGTACACCAAGACCATAACGGTTTTGTCCTGACGCGACACACCTCCCACAATATCCGCCGCCTCTTCCGGATACAGAAGTATGCTGTCCAGCAGTGGCCCAGAGCGGGATGCCTGATTTTAGACCTGGAAAAGGCCTTTGACTCGGTTGAGTGGCCATACCTGAGAGCGGTTACTGAGAAGTGCCAGCTGGGGGGTGACTACACAGCTATGGTGGGCCTCCTATATGACAAACCAACAGTTCGGGTCGGCACGGGCGCACTGCTCTCGGACGTCATCCGAGTGCGGAGAGGCACTAGACAAGGCTGCCCCTTATCACCCATACTCTTTTCACTGGGGGACGTTTTCTAGCGATATCGGGCTGAGGAGGGGAGCAGGCACACGCACTTTCCCTCACCTGCTGCTGGGGCCCTGACGCTGCTCGTTCCCCCTGCCGCCGTTGTTTCCAGCTCCACTGGTGCAGCTGGGGGGAACTACAGCTCCCAGCAAACCTTGGGTAAAGCTCCGGTTCCGCCCACGCATCCCGAGGAACAGCGCGCCCGGAGGCGCTCAAATTGAGGAAGCTCCCTCCGCGTTGCGGACGCCGGGCGAAGCCCGGGCAAAGGGCGGGCCCTCTGTGGCCCTCAGAGGCACGAGGAGGACGGGATGGGCCCCCCCCCCCATTCGATTTTTGCCCCTTGCTCATTGTGAGGTAACAGTGTACTAACTAATCCATTAATGTGACTGTCATTAAACTTTCTTCGGCATCCCCTACGAGTTTACCCTTTTACCTCCCTGTTGTTAGAACATTGGTATACATGCGTTTTTGCTTACCCCTCTGCCATATATATATATCTTCATAAAGCTATCCATATTATGACAGATAATGGGCTCCGCACGAATAACATCCACCAGGGGGGGCAACGGAAAGGGACATTGGACAATTATTTGATTAGGACTACATTGGCTATCGAGTCTGTTATTGAAAGAGCAGAAAAGAGTCTCTGTATAGAAACCACATCCAGCAACCACTCAGCTATGGAGTCACTAGACCAAACACAAAATTTTTCGTTACTGGATGAACTAAATCTGCTCTGTAAGACTGGGTATACCAACGTCGAAATCGGGAATAACTTAACAAACGCTCCTGTAGGTGCATTGCGAAATACTAGCCCCCATTCTGTTACCACATTACAATTAAACTTAAGCCATCCTGGTACTCATTCTCTACCAACACCCACAGACTCTACACAACACCCAGTAATTGTTCAGGTACCCTATCCAAACAGAAAGCGCAAAGGGCCTAAACAGAGGGGAAGATCAGCTAAAATACAAAGATTGCACCAAAGCCCCCTTTTAGGCATTAACAACACCCTAAAAACATCTGAGGTATGTCCAAATCTGGAGCTAACCACACCACCCGAACTATTGGCCCAGATTGAACTCTTGGTCAGGCCTTTGATTTCCCCACTGGTAAAAAGAATTGAGGCTATAGGGGAAAAGTTCTGCTCCATAGAGGAAAACACTAGGGCTAACCTAACAATTATAAAAAGTATTGAAAACAAGAATCGAGTTGAGACCCTGGTGACTACTGATATCCCCATCCTACCTGTAAAAAGAAATATCATACGAACTCAAGCACTTGCCCCCAATACATCTAACACAATAGTCATATCAAACCCCCCAATATCCCAGAATCCTGCATCTAGAGATGGGCAGATTAAATCACTCAAGCCGAAAAAGGGGAAGTTCCAAAACTATGGTAACATGCAAAGAAGGGCTAAACATATAGATTTACCACCAGAGGCAGCACCCTTTGTATCCATCCTCTTGGGCGTCCCCGAGCTCAGTAATAATAAAATTGAAAGATCAGCAGACCTGGCAAACAAGGTGTCTTTCTGGTTGACAAAGAATAGACCCCTACCACCCAATATCGATGGAACGATCTTAAATGTTAGAAGGGTAGGGTGGTTGGGATCTATTCCCAAGGACATACCGGGAGACCTGGTTTTGGTCAACTTTAGGGACCCTCGAGCCATCCAACATCTCCGAAGTTGGCAGCCACAGATGGGTGATGGCTCAATCGGAAGATGGGAACTGCATGACTTTTACCCAAGGACTACATACATGTCCCATGCAAGATCATACAAATAAAATAACTTTGGGACGGGTAGTAGTGGTCATGGAGCTACCAAGCATATACCCACCCACAACCGATTCCCTTTATTCTAAGGTATAGACCTGGTTCCCTGACTTATTAAAACAGTTTAAAGAATGATTCTCGCAAGTAACCGAAATTGATTATGACTCACATTAAGTCCATGGATGGTCTTTACCAAAGGAACAGCTTATGTATTTTTCTCCTTTATACCCTCTGAAGGATATCTGCCTTATTTTTAAACGTGTCACCATAACATGTAAATATACCCTATTTTCTTAAAACTACCGAACTAAGTGAAATTGTTACGATCTCGCCTTGTAACAAAGCTGCTAGGGGTTGTATACAATGAACTGTAAAAATGATTTTATTGGTTTAATGATTTGTTGTTAACTTTGCACAGATAGTGACCTTGTAATGATTATAACTGACGCCTGCTTTTACTGTGTTTTTATTCTGTATGCTTTTATGAATTTTTGACTGAATTCGAATAAAGCTTGTTGAAACTGAAAACACTGGCTATGGAACCCCTAACCACAACTCTCAGGACCCAGGGACCTGAATGGGGGATACCACTGGCGGATGGCCTACACGCAGTGTCACTCTATGCAGACGACTTGCTTCTGTACGTTAGAGACATAACTGATGTCCCTGCCTCCCTAACTGACGTCTTCCGGACATTTGAGGAGATGTCGGGCCTGCGAGTCAACTGGGCTAAATCGGGGGCCTATCCCTTCAGCCCGGACACACCTGAGTGCGACATCCGCCTGGGCGGAGGGAGATTACAATGGTACCCTCCCACCTTTTGGTATCTAGGGATACAAATTTATCGGGACCCAATAGACGTCCTGGAGGGGAATCTCCTGCGGACGATCGCCTCAATTAGGGCACAAATCAGCTTCTGGAACACCTTGCCCCTCAATGTTCCTAGCCGAATAGCACTGACCAAAATGATTGTGCTGCCTAGGTTGCTGTACTATTTCGCCAATATTCCCACGTATGTGCCCAACAGAATATTTCGAGACCTGGAGGTCCTGCTGCGCAGCCTCATCTGGAATGCGGGCCGCCCCCGAGTGGCATTGGCCAAACTGTATATGCCCACTGACTCGGGAGGCCTAGCGGTCCCCAACATGGAGTTGTACTACCTCTCGGCATAACTGCAATGGGTAACGGGGTGGCTAAGCGGCAACCATCTGGAGGACACTACCTCGGACACCGCTGCCTGGACGCAAACCCAAATTTGCACGATGTTCCATCCGCTAACCAGGGCCCCCTGCCCCTCCCACTTACACCTCGCAGTAGCACGCAAGTGCTTCCTGAGATGTCTGCGACTCACCCGGGCAACGACACCATATGCCCCGATATTGCCACTACTGGGCACTCCCGGCCCGACAGGCGCGCTGACTGAGACACGCCTGACCGCCTGGACGCAAGCAGGTGTGGACATGCTCAGTGATCTGTATGCGGATGGAGAGCTGCTCCCCTTTGCGCATCTAGCGGCTGACACAGGCCTTCCAGCTGGCCAGTTCCTGTTACATGCGTCCCTCTTGCGTACGCTCACCACCTCCTGGGGCGACATGACAGTGGAACCACCGATGCACACCTTTATGCAATATCTGCATGTTATGGGCAACGGCTCACACATCATACACTGGCTAGGGCAAGCCCTACAGGCACACTCGCAACCGTCAACGATGCCGCTGCAGGAAAAATGGGCAGCGGACAGGGGACGGGACTGGACTGAAAGGGAATGGGAGATGATCTTAGCCGGACCGACAAACATTCCACGCAACCCCCGCTTTAAAATCATTCAATTCTACATTTTACACCGAGCCTATCTCAAGCCCGACAAAATCAACAGGTATTTCGCAATCACGACCGCTGCTTGTCAACGTTGCTCCCTACATGGGGCAGACCTCTTGCACATGCTATGGCTTTGCCCTGACATACGAACATACTGGGACGACGTTACAGCACTACACACACAAAACACTGACGGACAGATGCCCCACACATGGGAGGCGTGCATCCTGGGATTGTACAAACGTACGAAACTTAACAAAGTACAGGCGCGCTTCTGTGATATGGGTCTCATAACGGCGAAACGCCTACTTACTAAACACTGGAAAGCCACGACCCCCCCACACATTCGACACTGGTACACTTCCTTTACCAACTGGGCGCGGGCGGAAAGCACGGTCCTCCTCCGGGAGGAAACTGCAGGACTTCGAAAATTCCCCATCCCTCAGCTCTGGGACGACCTCCTTAAGACATTCCAGCGCACCTGCCAGGAGCAAGGGATAACTTGAAGCAACAAGCCCCATCGCCACTACGAAGCCAACCAACAACCACAGCGACCACGGCTTTATATCCCCTTCCCCCCCTGTGTCCATTGCTTCCCTAGGCTCTAAGCCTTAAGCCCCATCCTAGCGGGTACTGAACGCTACGCCTCTCCGCCGTGCACCTAATGCCTGCCCCACGCAGCACAACTACCGCCACCCCCACCTCGGCCTGCCCAGGCACACGCTAACTGCCCCCCCCCCTCACCCCCATTTTTCTCGCAATACGGAACACTCTGCTGCACCTTGCCTTGCACCAGCTGACCCCCCAAAGGAACCCATACTGATCTCCGCCCCCCCCCTCCCCTGACCTCACCTGCCTTCCCACTTAGAGGTTTTTCTTTCCCACCGTTACATAGACATAGGGGACAGTTAGTTCACTGGTCATGTTTCCCGACCAGACCCCCTCCCTTCTTGCAGATGAAGATAACCAATGCATCATACAGCTAGCAAGGAACGACCCCCTCACGGAACGCATGACGCCTGCCGACAGCTGAGCTGCGACAGCGCCCAAGGACTGCAGTAAGATGCGGGCTCGCACCGACACCCCACCCACATTAAGCCACGACCAGGATACGCCGTACACCTACCATCATCCCCCGTCTTTTACTTTGTGACCTCCTACTTACAACACTGGAGAGACGCATATACACCACACTACCGGATATCCTGGTCTCCATACACAATGGCTGCAAACAAGCCACGCCAAGCTTAACTGTTTGCTCCTATGCCTCAGTGAGCTATACCACTACACACTTTGCCACACCCGCGTCGGCATTATGCACACACGTCTGAACCACCACCTATCGACAGCTCCCCCACTATTGCTTAATCACAGCGGATTCCCAGATCCTCAGTGGGGACTTGAGCGCTGAGCACAACAGTACTAATGCTTGACTAAACCTGCAATGTTTATGTTCATAACAAAAGATAAAATGCAGACCTGTCATTCATACAGCTGACTACCAGAATGTTGTATATACATGTCTTTGGATATCGCCGCCGGACCCCCGGGTTACCGGCTAAATGGCTGTGTTATACAATTAAGGATCCACTTGACTGTTTATGGCCTGACCGGCCCGTGCATGCCACGAAAATTACACTGTATGTCAACAATGTTGTGCACAATAAAGGTCTTCCAAAAACAAAACAAAAAAACAAAAATGCAACATGGAGGTTACATATTTGTAATTCATGTAAGGGAGCTAAGTGGGGTAATGATTTTGCTGCAGGCATCCTTGCGTTGCCTGCCGGTCACGAGCACTTATGAAGCAATGGCTCAGTGTGTCATTCAACCTCTTTCAACAGCCCCATGTGTTTTAACTTATTCGGTATGGTTAAAAGAAGAATCCTATTTGCGCGGTAATAAACATTTAGTAATTAGTGCCAAGCAGTTTACTTTGTATTGTGTGCATTATGAATGGTTAGTGGTTTAACTGCACCCAGAAACAGTCTTCCATTCACATATAGTTGTTATGAAACTCATTTTAGCTCTCTGCAGTTTGTGCATTGACTCTGGATGTTTCTTTGTTTACCCTAATAGGGTATGGTGGCAGTGTTTGAGTTTCACACTATGCTTGACAATAGGAACTGCTCATTATCTTTGAAGGGAAGCATTTGCTGGTGGGCCGCAAAGAAAAGAAGTGGCCTTTAGCCTCTGAGCAGACAGTTGTTCTGTGCCTCTTTGTGCGGTAAATAGAAAAGAACAGTGAGAACCTGTGTAGCCTTTCATAGCACCGCATACAAGAAAAGTGGCTATTTGAGAGCCACATGAAATGAATTGGAGACTACTGCTTCATGTGGAGGGAGTCAGAAGGCCATCTTACTATAGGGCTACAGGACAACAGGTTGCTCCTTTGGCCATGGTTTAAGTGGCCACCACCCATAGTCTCAAAGCCTGTCCTGAAGGGATAGCAGTTGCCCTCACAAAGAAGGATGCCCTTTGGTTTCCCTCTCCACATCAGACCCCAGGTTGGTTGTGTCACATCGGTTAATGTGGAGTGGGATTGCATGAATGACGCGCTCACGGATGGATAAACTCACAGGGCTATCCAGACAAATGTACAAGGGCAAGGCAGCACAGCTTCACAAAGCCAGGCTGAGAACTTTTGGAACAACAATCCTGACCCACACCAACATCTTCCATTTGCATTGTTCCGATCTCTGCCTCAGCGGTTGCTCATCCGTGCCTTGGTGGATAGAGGTATAGTGTAAACCTGTGCTATAATATATATGCTGCTGTTGTGTTTAAAGTGGGCAGTGTTGTACAACATGTTTCTTGATGTACAACCTGTGCCATAAACAACCAGTACCATGGCAAACAGTCAGTGCTATGGTATTTTACCTGTGTTTGGAGCACTCAAGTTTCCTGCAGCTCTTAGAATTGCCCTTGTGTGAGTGAGCAGGCTTTGATTAGGAGTGTGTGAAATTTGCGTAATTTGCTTTTGCATAATTACAGGAAATTTCAATACATTTACATAAATTGCAAGTACGTCATTTTGCGCTAAAATTTATCACAAATTGCATTCTTCCATGAGGACGCTTTTGAACAAAGCACTGCGAACAACAGTCGCCCTCATTGTGTGTTTGCGGTACATTTTGAAGGGGTTAAAATTATGCAGTGCTACCATGTCCGCCAGTCATCTGCTTTTATTTTATTTATGGAGTGTATCCTGTTAGCAATTGGATATTCTCTCTAACTGCCCACTTGTCAGCCGTATTCCATGTCTGGCATGCTTCCATTATGTTGGAACAGTAATGTTCCCTCTATGGTAAAGAGGCATTCAGCACTGCCCTGAGTGATATGTGTGAAATTAAAATCTGCTTTTTTATTTTGACCATGGTGTCAAGCTAACCTAGCATGTACACAGAGACCTAGGCTAATCCAACTGTCCTGTGATCTGGAGCGACACACCATGCATGGGCTCATAATTGAGGGAAGATTACTGACCATACCTTGAGTGTATCATAATAAGCTATGGTGGCATCATTCCAAGTTTTGTGAATTTGTGGTGTGACTAAACCTTTTTCCTCTGCCTCAGTGAGAGCGTGGTCTACTGCCCCCTTGTGTAAAATTCCTCTGTAATGTGAAACCCAGAACCTTGCACTGACACCCTGTGTGCAAGTTGTGTGCATCTGCAGTGCATGTATAGTAACTTAATGGTACTTGGGCTATGTTTGTTGTTTGGGTCTGAGTATTGGGGCCAGTGGTATGCATTTTTGACACCTCTAGTTTAGCATGGTACAACATTGATGGCAACAGTTTCACTTAGACACAGTGTAAGTATATTGCCTGCAATCCCAGACTTTAATGTAGGAATGATAGAGACAGGTCTCCCTTCGAACATTCTGTGAAGTCTTTGTTAGCAATGGACTGCTGATTAGTTCTTCCTGAACACTGCAGTCTGTACATTTTAGGGGTGAGTGTGGGGCTTCGGTATCTGTTAGTGATAAGGACGATTTTAGGCATTTTGAGCACTTTAGTTAGTTTCCAAATACTGTGTCAGGAAGGTTATGGCAACCAGGTGCAGAGAACTTGCACACTGTGCTCATGGTTTTAGATACTCTTGCTTATTGACAACCTCATTGCTACCTGCTGAAAGAATCATTCCTTTCACAGAGGCTGTGTGTAGAGAGCAGCCTGGAAAATCACATTTGAAAAAGGGACCAATTAAAAGGATCCACATTTGTTGTCTGGAAAATGTGTATAAAAGAGGGATCCAAACGATCCCACTGTTCGAGGCATGTGGGCTGCTGAATTAATATCTGTGCATAGATCGCCGCCTAGTGTTGGGTCCGGATGATTGCACCTTGTTGTCCTGAAAGAGTCTTCGAAGTATCACGAGATAGGTGACTCCTCCCCTGGATTTCAGTGCACATGGGCATCTTCTCCATCCTCGGATTGTTTTTTTCCGTCATTGGGTTCGGATGTTATTCCCATACTCCAACTTCGGAATCGAAAATAAACTTTTCTAGAGGCCAAAAGGCCTTCGACTTCAACGGTATTGTTCTTGCTTTCTAATTCTTGACTCGATCAAGCTTTCCATCTCGACCCGGTCGTCGACTTGGGCCTTTTCGCCGCCACGTGGACCTGCTGTCGATGGAAAGGAGCCCGTTCAAAAGGTGCCCACAATGCCACTCCAAGTTCCCGCATACTGACAAACACACAGTATGCAACAAGTGCCCATCACCAGACCACAAGGAAGAAACTTGCCCAGCCTGTGCCCAATTCCGTTCGAAGAAAACCATCCGGATTCGATGGGCCGCTAGGCAAGAGATGCAGCGACAGGCACCGGAACCAGACAACATCTTCGAGGATGAACAAGATCTTCCAGAAGCGCAAGATTCAGATCTAGAGAGCTTCACCGTCGAGGACCACTTGGACTCCGATGACTAAATCCCACCGGGGCAAACCATGAGTGCATTGCCCCCGACACCAGTTACCCCGTTACAGAAGGCTCCGGTCGAGGCATCGCCTAAAGGCCTTAGCCAAGATCCAAAACATCATTCAGCAGCCCCGCCGTCCGGCTCGGCTCCGAAAACAAAGCTTAGGCCTTCAGAGACCCCAGGTCCAAGTAACGTTATCCCAAAGAAGGTTCTAGAACCCAAAAAGGTCATCGACCCGAAGGGCGTCGAACCGAAGAAGGCCGTACAGCCTAAGGGCGTCGACCTGAAGAAGGCCGTCGAGCTAAAGGGCGCCGAACCAAAGAAGACCGTCGAGCCAAGAAGCGCCTAACCAAAGAAGTCCGTAGAGCCAAAGAAGGCCGCCGAACCGAAGAAGGCCGTTGACTCAAAGAAGGCCGCTGTGCCGAGGGTCGTCGAACCGAAGAAGGTCGTCGACCCAAAGGGCGTCGTACCGAAGCCTGTGGTCCAGCCAGAGAAGGCTATCGAACCAAAGAAAGGCATCGAACCAAAGACAAGTGCTCCTAAAAGACCAGTCGATCCGAAAAAAGTAATCGACTCAACAATAGACAGTCAACCTAAAAAACCTGTCGAGCACAAAAAGCGTATCGAACCTAAACATCCAGTCGATCCGCAATCACTCGTCGACCCGGACAAAGAGGCCGAGCCGAGAAAGAGCAATAAGGCACCGAAAGTCGTCGAACCAAAAAAGGTTATCGACCCGGAGGCAATTGTCGATCCAAAAAAGTCTAAGCCAAAGAAGTCAAAGACACAGACACGGACAGTGGAATAAGAACTCTTCCATCCAGATCCTTCAGAGGATCAGGCAAAAATATATATAAACCCTGAGACTGGTAAAGTCACAATCCTACACAGGAAGAAGAGGCCATTGGACACGGACTCTCATTCCCCCATTCCTCTAAAGAAAAAGGACTTTGGGACTTCTCCCTCTAGACCCTTCATTCCTTTTTATCCCACTATGCCTACTACGCCTTTTGCTCCTTACTCTCCTACGCACTCTGGGGACAATGAGGGTGACACAGGGGAAGATCCTCAACATGATTATGACTATCCAGAGGATCCTAATCCTCAAGACGAACTATGGGGTGAACCGACTGATCCATATGACACGCATCCCATCCCTGACACCTCATACCCAACAAAGCAGTCACCTACTGACGACACCTTTGTCTTCAACCAGCTAATAGATAGGGCAGCGCAGTACCACAACGTAGACATGCACAATGACCCGATAGACGAAGACTTTTTATTTGACACATTCCCTACTTCAGAGAAAAAATGTCAGAACACTTCCTATGTTAAAAGGGGTATAAAAACACGCGCCAGATATATTTAAAGATACAGCCAGGGCACGCGTAACCAATCCCAGGATTGAAAAGAAATATAGAGCGGCCCCTACAGACCCTACTTATATCAGAGGTCAGTTACCATTAGACTCACTAGTAGTGGCTGATGCACGCAAAAGGGCCAACTCCCAGACAACAGGAGAAGCTCCACCTCCTGATAGAGAGTCCAAAATACTAGAGGCCTCAGGTAAAAGGGTAGCATCACAGGCTTCCAATTCATGGAGAATTGCAAATACACAAGCTCTAATAGCTCGTTACAACAGAGCACACTATGACCAGCTTGAAAGTTTAATGCAACACCTGCCTGAGCCTTTCAAAGCCCAAGCTAATGACCTCATACAGGAGGGGAAATTTATTACAAACGCCTCCATTAAATGTGCGCTTGACGCAGCTGACACTGCAGCCAGGTCCATTAACACTAGCATCTTACTACGAAGACATGCATGGCTACATATTTCGGGCTTTAAGAACGAGGTGCAATCCACCATTCTTAGCCAACCAATCAATCAAGACTTCCTTTTCGGCCCTGCAGTCAACACCATTTTAGACAAAATAAAAAAGGATACAGAAACTGCAAAATCAATGGGTGCATTACAGTTTCAACAACACAGAGGTTCTTTTCGACGCTCCTCATACAGAGCAGCTACACGGGGCAATACTTCACAAACCTCGTCTACATACAAAAGCAACACCCATGGTTCCTTTAACAAAAACTCCAACAGAGGAGGTTCTAGGGGCTTCAATAACAAAAAATCCCTGTACCCTGGACCTTAGTTAGCAATCGTCTATTAGGCATGAGAACATCATGTGCTGGAATAATCTATCATAAAATTCCAGACTCACCCCCTCTCAATTCTATGGTTGGGTGTGTATTCTCTAATGCCTTACTGTCCATGCCAAACCACTGTTTGTAACTACTAATAGGAAATTCCAGTGTGTATTCAACTCGACATATCCTATGATGTCTGCCCTACTGAGACAATACATCCATTCACACTTAAACAGTCAAAACAAAAAATGTGTGGCGGAGAGGAAGGCACCTCACGGGCGAACAACCTCGGGGAATTTGGCAGATGTTACCAATACCATGCCCCTTTCTCATCATTGGTTGCCATTCCTTTACCAGGAGAAAATGGTGTCACAACACAAACAAGTGTTATAAGGCATAAGAACAAGTGATATAAGGCATAAGAACATTAGCATGTTAGCCTAGATACAACTTTTAAAACAAGGACTTGAAAGACCGTTCCGGCACAGTTCCGGATATTAGAGGATTCGCTGGCAGAGGGCCCCAAGGGGTCGTAGAACAGTACAGAACAGAACAGAACAGGCCGCCAGGTGGGTAGAATTTGATCGAGCAATGAACATATCTAGTCGTGACAGTTAAGCATGTAGCACTTTCGGTCAAAAGACCCTCATACTGAGCTCAGGTCAGCTTAGGTACATTTATGATGAGCCAGGAACAGGAGAGTGATCGCATCGGAAGTCAAAAGCTCATCCTAGGCCGGATGAAAAGGCTCCTTGTTGAGCTGAAGGGGAGACTTCCATGGTGCCATCTCCATGGTTGGACAGGTGTTGTCGCAATTTTCGTGGATCAGAGAACACATGAGTCACACCTTGTATTGTCACTCTAAACTTTGTTGGACCAATAAAGCCATACATGTGACCAAGTGTCTTAAGTTGTGGCCTCAATGCAAGGAAGGCTTTCCTGATTTCCATAGTCTCCTTACTGAAATCTTGTGAGATGAAGATTTTGTGACCCTTCCATAGCACATGGTTATGTTTGCGGACGAAGATAAGTATCTGCTCTGTGTGCTGGTACCTTAGCGGTTTGCACACAATCGCTCTCGGCCCCTTCTGTTCATTAGAGATTCGTCCTGGTACTCTATGCGCTCTATCGAACTCTAGTGGCTGAGTGAAGGTTAGATTTGTGGCCTGTGTGAACCACTGCTCAAGGAAGGGTATGCATGAGCCATGGGAGTCCTCTGATTTTTCCGGCATACCAAAAATTCTTAGGTTCCCTCTTCTATTTCTATCTTCCAATTCCGCGACTTTCCTTACAAGATGGTCCGAACACAAGGAGGGGTTCTTGATGGCTCCACAAGTTCTATTTTCAAAGTCTTCCAATTTACTTATCCTGCTCTCGGATTCCGTTAGTCTCGAGTTGATGACCTTGATATCCTGGCGGATTGCAACCACCTCCTCTTTGGTGGATTTGGCTAAGTCCCTAACTTCTTCCAGCCTGCTCAGAATTGTTTCCATAGCTTCTGCCATTCCTTTATTCCCTTTGACTGGCGTCGGTGGGTTTGATTTCGGGCGTTTAGAAGTTACACCATTTTCCTTGTCCCCCATTCTTTAGTTGTGTGCAGCAATTTGTTGTGGTATTACTCTGATTCTCACCAAACTCACAGCGCTGAGACTGATTTGCGTTTGTGATTTGCGTTGTGAGAGTACAGGGCAGCACCTTAGACACTTCTCCCGCCTTATTCCGGTGGTCGTGAGTAGTGAAAAGCGATTTATTGATGGGAAGTTATGTATGCATTACCATCATATAAGCTACAGTCCTCCTCATGAACACTCATCGTCAGGAGCTGTCATTCTGTACAATGCTTATGTTACTCCTTGTAAATATCGATTGCAATAGTTGCTGCAAAGGTTCAGCCAGCATAACACATAATGCTACAGTTTTAGTCTACATGTAGATGTTCCCAGGCCACCAGATTCCTAAAGTCTCTGTAGATATTCTCAATTCCTCTAAGATCTGCTCTGACAATAAAATACAAATTAGGCTCTGTAGGTGTTTATAACAGTTGACAGACACTTGACTTGTTCATATGAATGCTTGCAGCTTTATATCCAAAAATGTGTCTGATTGGTTTTAATTGCCTGCCTACAATTCCACATAATCACACTAGAGGCCACAGTAATTATCACTGCATCCAAGCGCAGGGTGACTCAAGCGCAATGTCAGATGAGCTGGGGAACCGCCATTTTAAACAATCAATTCTTGCATTCTTGCATTCCAGCCGATTCTGTTCGCAGCGTTATTTTCAAAACTGTGCCTGAACGGGAGTTTTAAATTGTCTGCACCACTTCGCCTATTTCAGAATCATAGGCACAGTCAAAGACACGGCATCAGAGCAGGGTGATCTAAGCGCGATGTCAGACGCGCTGGGTGGCCGCCATTTCAAGCCGGCAGCGCTGTCTTCCACATTTGCACGCACCCAACAGCCACACCGCAAGCTCTGTTTTTTTTTTTTTTTTCAAGCTCCGTTTTGCTCACGACTCCGTTGTAGCGTGTGGGTCCATAGCCCTGCTCCTCTTTGGATGAGCATTATCAGCCAGTGTTGTGCGACGTGACTGGAGCTCCGAGAGACCGCGTGGTCGTATCCGTGAACGGGCTCCGTCCTGCAGCGCAGTTCCCTCCGGTCAGGGCAAAACGGTCAGTCAACTCCTCTTCCCTCGGGCGGATCCGGCTCCAACTTTCCTCATCGTCGGGTCTGGTGTTCTGACATCCAGGCACCCGTTTTGGCCAGGATTAGAGTTAGGTTACAGCTCTTTTCAGCGTAATTATTCACAGCCGCTTGGAGGAGGACAGAATTACGCCGCCATTTCTCCGGCGTCCAAGCCACGCCCCGCGCTACTGAGGTCTTTAAAGATCCTGTGCGTACCAGAATTTTAAACCCCAGAATAAAAAAAAAATATAGACCTGCACCCTCAGACCCAGTCTATATTAAAGGACACCTAACACTAGACTCATTAGTGGTGTCCAACGCATGTAAAAGGGCCAGTTCTCAGACTTCTGGTGAAGCACCCCCGCCTGACAAAGAATCCAAGATTATTGATGCGTCAGGCAAGAGAATAGCTGCGCAGGCTTCCAATATATGGCGCATAGCTAATACACAAGCCCTCCTCTCTCGTTATGATAGGGCTCACTACGAACAATTGGAGAAATTGCTTGAACATCTCCCAGATCAGTACAAAGATCAAGCTACTGACCTCATACAGGAAGGCAAGTTAATATCTAACACTTCCATCAAATGCGCACTAGATGCCACAGACACAGCATCTAGGGCTATTAATACCAGTGTCGTTATTAGGAGACATGCGTGGCTACGCATTTCGGGGTTCAAACAGGAAGTACAAACCACCATTTTGAACCAGCCTTTTAACCAAAACCAGTTATTTGGTCCGAGGTAGACACTACCCTCGAAAAAATGAAAAAAAGACACAGACACTGCCAAGTCTATGGGGACCTTCTAGTCTACCCCAGCTCGGGGCTCCTTTCGTCGCTCCTTTTACAGAGGCGGTTCCAAACAAACTGGAACAGACGCTAACACGTCTTTCAAGACACAAACCTCCTCCACCAAGAGTTACTATAGAGGAGGATACAGGGGCAATAATACCAAGGGCAGAGGTAGAGGGAATAACAACACTCTAGCCTCTTCCGCCCCTAAGCAATGACTTCCCTACGCTCCCCCCGCAGCATTCCACTCCTGTAGGGGGCAGACTAACACAGTTCCTGCCTGTCTGGAACTCCATTACAACAGACAAGTGGGTAAGACAGATTATCCAACATGGCTACTGCCTAGAACTTACAGCAACCCCTCCACACATACCTCCCAGACAGCGTCCAATGTCTACCGATCATCTAGCTCTGCTCCAGCAAGAGGTTCTATCCCTTCTACAGAAGGGTGCGATTCAGGCAGTCCCTTTACAGGAACAAGGGACGGGGGTTTACTCGTTGTACTTTCTAATTCCCAAAAAAGACGGGACCCTGAGATCGATTCTAGACCTCAGGCCCCTCAATCATTACATACAATCAGATCATTTTCATATGATCACTCTGCAACAAGTACTTCCACTGCTGCAACAGGGAGACGTTCTTGCTACACTAGATCTGGAAGACCCCTACTTTAACATCCCTATACATCCTGCTCACAGGAAATACCTACGGTTTGTACTGCAAAGACAACACTATCAGTTCACGGTCCTTCCATTTGGAGTGACAACGGCACCAAGAGTATTCACGAAGTGCCTAGCAGTTGTAGCAGCACATCTGAGAAGACAACAGATCCATGTCTTCCCTTATCTAGACGATTGGCTCATAAAAGCCAAATCGGCCAGCCAGTGCGTTGCACACACACACCAAACGATCCAAATGTTGCACAACCTAGGGTTTACAATAAACTACACCAAGTCGCACCTAGAGCCTTCGCACGTACACCAGTATCTAGTGGCTACAATAGACACGTCTACAGCTCTAGCTTATCCCAGTCCAGCCAGTATACAGAGCATTCAAAACTTAGTTGCTATTTTTCAACACTAACAATCTCTCCCAGCCAGAGTGTTCATGAAACTCATAGGCATAATGGCATCTTGCATCTTCATAGTTCCACACGCAAGATTGCAAATGCGTCCGTTACAAGAGTGTCTAGCACGACAGTGGAACTAAGCTCAGGGTCAATTAACAGACCTGGTGTTGGTAGACAGCCGCACACATTGCTCTCTGCAGTGGTGGAACACCAAAAACCTGACAAAGGGGCGGCCGTTCCTATAGCCAGTTCCACAAGTAGTGCTCACAACAGACGCATCCCTCACGGGATGGGGAGCCCATCTCCTACGACATACCACTCAGGGTCAATGGACCGCTCAACAGCGGCTACTCCATATCAACCATCTCGAGCTGCTAGCAATATTCCTAGCACTCAAGTCCTTCCAACTTCACGTGCAAGGCAAGGCTGTCCTCATCTGGACGGACAATATGACCGCCATGTATTACATTAAAAAACAGGGGTGGGGCACACTCTCTGCAACTGTCCCAGCTTGCACAAGACATTTGGAGTTGGGCCATTCCTCAAAACATACATCTGTTAGCAGAACACCTTCCAGGAGTTCACAATCAGATAGCAGATCTGTTGAGTCGACAGTCACAACAGATTCACAAATGGGAATTGCATCCACAAGTTCTTCAGCCATTCTTCCAACAGTGGGGTCATCCACACATAGACCTGTTCGCCACCCACGAAAATACAAAATGCCCAGCCTTCGCCGCCAGGTTTCCACACACACTGTCCGAAGGCAATGCAATATGGATGAACTGGTCAGGCAGATTTGCGTACGCTTTTCCGCCTCTCCCACTAATTCCATTAGTGGTGCGCAAGCTCATACAACAGTCTCTAAAACTAATCATTGTAGCTCCCACGTGGGCACGCCAACCGTGGTTCACCATGCTGTTGGAACTCTCTCTAGTTCCACACCAAAAGCTGCGGCTCACTCCACCTCTGTTAACCCAGAACCATGGCGAAATCAGGCACCCAGACCCGCACCAACTGAATCTAGCGATCTGGCTCCTGAAGTCCTAGAGTTTGGTTACTTAAACCTACCACCAGACTGTATGGCCATTATTAAAGAAGCCAGGAAACCCACTACCAGAGCGTGTTACGCTGCTAAATGGAAGCGATTCTCAATTTATTGCACGAATAATCAAATTGACCCCCTGGATGCTTCCATCCAGAATATCATTTGTTACCATCTACATCTACAGAAATCTAATTTGGCATATTCTTCCATACGCCTGCATCTTGCAGCAATTGCAGCTTATTTACAGAACAGACAACATCTGTCTCTCTTTAGAGTTCCCGCGATTAAAGCGTTCATGGAAGGCTTAAAAAGGATAATCCCACCCAGGTTGCCTCCTTCTCCTGTGTGGAACCTAAATCTTGTCCTCACCAGACTTATGGGACCTCCTTTCGAGCCCCTACATAGATGCGAGCTGCAATTCCTAACATGGAAAACCGCTTTCCTTGTTGCTATCACCTCTCTCAGGAGAGTAAGTGAAATACAAGCTTTCACTATACAAGAACCATTTTTTCAAATACATCCCAACAAAGTGGTTCTTAGGCCTAATCCAACATTTCTCCCAAAAGTCGTCACTCCTTTTCACCTCAATCAGTCTGTCGAGCTACCTGTGTTTTTCCCAAACACAGACTCCGTAGCAGAAGGGGCTTTACACACCCTAGATGTTAAAAGAGCTCTACTCTACTACACCAACAGGACTAAATCATTTCGAAACACTAAACAACTGTTTGTCGCTTTCCCTCCTCCGCACAAAGGCAACCCCATCTCCAAAGGCGGGATTGCACGGTGGATTGTATACAAATATGCTATATAAAAGCTAAACATACACTAACAGTTCCTCCTAGAGCACACTCCACTCGCAAAATAGGAGCCTCTATGGCTTTCTTAGGAAATATACCACTAGTGGACATATGCAAGGCAGCAACATGGTCTACACCACACACCTTCACTAAACACTATTGTGTTGATGTGCAAGCCAAGCAGCAAGCTGCAATTGGCCAAGCTGTCCTTAGAACTCTCTTTCAAACTATTGCAACGGATACAGGTGACCACCGCTAGAGGGGATACTGCTGCACAATCGATGCACAGTGTACTATCTGCAGCTCATATGCCTCGAACGGAAAATGCTACTTACCAGTATGCATCTTTTCTTGGTATGTAGAGCTGCAGAGTAGTACACGCCCTCCCGCCCCCCCGGGACTTGTATCCGTTCCAGTTCTCATCTTACTTAGATGCATACGCATGGACATCCTTCTTTTCTTTACTTCTACTGCCTCCATCATTTCCCATCATGGCGAAAAACAATCTGAGGATGGAGCCGATGCCCATGCGCAGTATTGTCCAAGTGAGGAGTCACCTATCGGGACTAGCAAAGACTTCTTCCAAGAAGACAACAACCTGCAATCATCCGAGCCCAACACCAGGTGGCGATCTAATGCACAGTGTACTACTCTGCAGCTCTACATGCCAATAACAGATGCATACTGGTAAGTAGCATTTTCCTTCACGTACCCACAGGAACCCCCCACGCTGTTGTCCTTGCAGTTTGCACTCACTACCCCTAGTAATAAACAGTTGATATCTAGGCTTTATAAGATGATTAAAGATGAAAGTGTCAATGATTCCGATGGGAGCCGGGAACGGTGGAATGAGAGTTTGCCCGATCCAATTTCAGAGGCGGATTGGAAATATATCTGTGGACTGATGGGGACTCTCTGCATGAATGGAAATTTACGTATTATACATTTTAAATACATACATCAAGTGTATTACACCCCTGTGCGATTGCACAGGTTCGGGCTGCGTGTATCAGATAACTGTGTGCGGTGTGGACAAGAACCTGCAGACTTTTTGCATTTAGCTTGGGGATGTCGGCGGGTGTATGAGTTCTGGGAAGCGGTCGTACGCAATTTGAAAGATATGGTAGCTGTAGAACTTCAATGAACTCCACTTGTCTGTTTGCTCTGTTGCGTGCCGCACATTAAGGGAGTGAGTGGTAAATTTGTGCGCTTGGCTCTGCTATTAGCGACACGAAGAGTGGCGATTGTATGGGGGGCAGATGTCGACTGAAAGTAGAGCAGTGGCTGAAAGATCTGGTATACTGTAGAGACAACCTGGAAACATATGCGGAGGAACTGCCGACAATTTCAAGGCCGAGGGATATTTGGGAACCACTGCGTAACTTTTTACTAAATAACATTGATTCATGTTGAGTATTGTAACGAGCATGGAGGGGCGGGCTATATGATGAGCAGAAAAGGAAGAAATACCCTAACACAACTATAACCAAGGCTTGTGTCATTAGTGAAGATGTGATTATTTTTGGTTGCAATTTGATTTTATTTATTTTAATTTTTTTCTTTATTTTTTCGTTGTGTTCTTTTGATGGGGTTTGTTTCACTTGAAGAGTTAGAAATACTGGACAATGATTGACTATTTGTTATATATGCTATGCTGACTTACTGGAGAGATATTATGTAATGTTCTTTTTCTTTGTCTCTTTTTTTGAATAATAATAAAAGATAAAAAAAATAGGCTCAAGTGAGGAGCAGTAACTTACTCGCTTCTGAGCTAAAAGGCGTGGGTGGAGTCCCAGGTTCAGGGTCCTTGCGGTCAAGCATTGCAAGAGTACTGCACATTCTCCAGTATTAGGGTCTCTATCATAGATTCACATGCTTGAATATTCCCTGTCGTCGAAGTGGGAGTCCCACGGTAAATAAAATAGCAATAACATACCAATAACATATGTATGTAATACATAACTCATGAAATAGTAATAGTAAATACATAATAAAGGCTCAAAACCAATTTCTACATAGGAATACATGATAGAGAGAAAAAACACTTGTAACATATTCCTGTCATTATGTTAGTCCAAACTACAGCCAATCAGGCGCCAGCACCCTTCCAGAACCTTCTCCTCAGAGCTCAGACCCTCAGATTTTCTACCGTACGTCGTGTGAAGGGAGTCTCCCTGAGCTCTTCTCAGTTTTCTCTATTTCTTCAAGTTTTTCCAGTCTTCTCAACATGTCAAGTAAGAAGTCTTTATTTAGACCTTGCTCATCTTGTGGGAAACTGCGTCTTTACTCTGAAGACCCCCACAAGAAGTGCATTTATTGCCTTTATCCCGACCATGAGGTTGGTAGCTGTAATTTTGCAGGACTTTCTCAACCAAAACCCTTAAGGACAGAGAAGGCCGTCTCCTTATTTGGCTCCAACGTCTTAAGGATAAGGATTCGGCTTTGTCTGATGCAGAAAGTTTGCAGTCTGGACCTTCTCATGCAGCCTCCAAGCGTAGTAGTGTGCAGGATATGCCTTCACCTTTTCTAAAAAGGAAAAAACTTTCCACGTCTGTTGCTCCTGCGGTGTCTTCACCACCTCATACTACCGCTACGCCCACGAGACCTGGCTCTCAGGCGTCTTCTGCTGCCTCCCATCATGTTTTTGCTCCGAAACATGTTTCGTCGTCGATGGAAGCGTTGACGATCACCCCGACGACGAGATCAGCCGTCTCTGGATCGTCGACGGCGACAGTGACACCGACATCAGCCTCCGGATCGTCGACAACGGCTACGTCAACGTCGTCCATGTCGACTAAGGTATCACTCAGCTTCAAGACTTTCTCGTCGAAGATACCTATTGCCTCGTCGTCGACTAAGAAATCTGCTTCATCGTGAGAAAAATCATCGTCGGCGAAAGCTCACAAGAAGTCTTCTTCGTCGTCGACGGCTCTGTCGACGTTGGCTTCATCATCGCCGACGACTTCGTCGACGACCTTACCATCTACGATGGTTCCGTCGACGGCTGCTCCGTGGACGGCGGGATTTTCTGCAACGACTTCGTTGACGCCTCTACCAACGTCGTCGTCAGCACCGTCGCTGGTGGTTCCTTCATCGTTTGCCTCATTACCTTTGGTGCCTTTGTCTTCCACTCGGTCTGGCTCTTCCACCGCCGACCCCTTGCACCATCGTCGTCAATGGCCGGTTGACCAGCTACCTCTTCCAGATCCACAGCCTCCCTCGCCCATGTTCGCCACGGGCTCTGAGCTGGATTCTGACTCTGATCATGATGTGGGTGATTCTTTCAGAGTGGCACGCAGTCCGTCGGATTTGGTTATTAAGTGCCAAGATTACGGTGATGATGATGATGAGGACGACGACCAGTATTCACAGGCAGAGGAACGCTCTATACAAGTTCCTACTGCGACTTTGCCATTGTCGCTCATCTCAAATCTCCAACATATGTTGAATGACTACAACCGCCGTTTCCCGCCTTCTCCGCAGGGTACGCCTATGCCTCATGTGCCTGTGACTGCGGCAGCTCCTGTCCCTGTTCTGCCACCTTTACCACCAACGCCTTCACCACAGGTCCAGATATCAGTGAAGATCCACACTACTGTATACCCCGTTGATGATGATGACGTCGCTCCCGAACAGGAAGATGGTGAAGTCCATGATGATGATGACGCAGCCACCCACATGGCTGAGTGGGACGACTACCAAATCCAGACGCCTTCCCCTCCCCCGGTAGAGCACGGGGATTCGCCTCCGGTGGACATTGCGAGTTTCCATCAGCTGATGGACAGAGCGGCCTAACGTTTCAAATTGCCTAGAGTCCAAAGGGAGGAGGATTGTTTCCTCTATGATTTTAAAAATCAGCCATTCAAACAAGACAACACTATACCCATCATAGACTTCATATGGGCTGAAGGGGTGAAGCTCATGCAAACACCTAATTCACTGCCGGCTCAACTGCCTCGCCTTGAGAAAAAATATAAGGCGCCCGTAGGATCTCCAGCATGCCTTGTCGCTCATCCAAAGCCCGACTCAGTGGTCACTCAAGCAGCACAACGTCGTTCCCGTAATCCGGCATCGCCAATTTCAGCTCCTCCAGATAGGGAGGGTCGGCGCATGGACACTATTGGACGCAAGTTCTCCACGATGGCATCCACTACGGTGAGGGCGGCTAATGCTTTAGCCATCTTAGGCCGCTTCGACTGCCAGATGTGGTCGGACTTGTCTGCCCTGGTGAACCTCATCCCCGACGCTTCCAAGGCTGAAGCTTTGCAAATCCTACAGGACGGAGAGAGGACGTCAGAGGAAATCATTGATTGTGCAGTTGACATTGCGTGTACTGGCTTTCGTCAGCTTGCCAGTGCAGCGGTCTTACGAAGACAGGGCTGGTTACGGTCCACCTCTTTCCGCCAAGAAGTCCAATCCAAGATCCTGGATATGCCATACGACGGTGAGTCGCTTTTTGGAGCGCACATAGACTAGGCTTTGCAGGCCATTAACAAGGACACTGACACTGCTCACTCATTGGGGACTTTACAGTTTCGGAAGCAGCCATTTTGGGGTGCTCGCGGACGCGGCATCTCCTCAACTTTTCATGGATGAACCTCTCAATACCGCTCCTACCATCAAGGTAACCAACGTTACTCTTCCAACCAGCAACAGTCCTCCCGACAGCAGTCGTCAAAATCCAACAGGGGTAAATCCTCGTATTGAGGATCCACTCCCAAGCGTCAATGACTTTTGTACTCCCCCCAGCGTTGGAGGTCAAATCTCTGTTCTTTTCTCAGTAGTCCTCCATCACCTCGGACCGCTGGGTTCTGGACATTGTCAAAAAGGGCCATGCTCTAGAGTTCATCAAGATTCCTCCTCCCACTATACCGTCTGGCCCGTCTCCTCCCCACCTCAAGGAGCTTTTCCATCAAGTTTGTCTTCTAATTCAGAAAGGTGCCGTCGAAGTGGTTCCCAAGTCTCCGAGAGGAAAGGGTTTCTATTCCCGTTTTTTCCTAATACTCAAGAAGACGGGTGACTGGCGACCAATTCTAGATTTGCGAGCGCTTAACGGGTACCTCAAGAGCCAAACCTTCCGCATGCTTACACTGGTAGAGATCCTGCGTCTTCTCTCCATGGGCGACTTCATGACCACCATCGACCTACAGGATGCCTACTTCCACGTTCCAATTCTTCTACAGCATCGGAAGTACTTGCGCTTCCAGGTGGGACGGAGAGACTTCCAGTTCAAGGTGTTGCCTTTCGGCCTCCGATCCGCCCCTCATGTCTTCACGAAAGTTTTGGCTCCAGTAGTGGCTTATACAACACAACGAGGATAGGAGGGTCTCAGGGAAATGTTTTAAGACCTGCCCAGGTTACAATCCCCTAATATCTAACATCAAAAACCAAAATAAACCTGGGGGTCTACTATTGAGTGAAATGTATACTCAGAAACATTAAGACCTATGCCCAAATATTTGGTGCAAGGTAAATTACTGTCACTCTTAAGAGAAGTGCTCGTAACCCAACACACATAACCACCAGCAACAGTAGGTGAGACCCAATGTCCAGAGATGGATTCCCATCAAAGTCTTGTTAATGATCAATATTATCATATGGTCATCCAAAGGTAGGACTGGTTCGTCTCTAGATCATTGAGACAGTATCCATGTCCCCATGAAAGACAGGGTTTCGGCCCGCAATTACTTGTGGACCATGTGTATGACCATTAAATGGGAACAAGTGCAGTGCAAAAGAACTACGTAAATGTGAGATTAAAAGTAGAATAGAGGACAAATAGCGGGAAAAACTTTAATAGCTATTGGTCTCTTTCTGATTAAAACCAAGAACAGGCCGGCAAGCCTCTACGATCTACAGTGAGGCCTCATTCCACCAGGGCGATGTCATCCTCTACCGCCCTGTTTGCTGGTGTGCCGCTTCATCAGATCTGCCGAGCAGCCACGTGGTCCAGCAGGCACACATTCATGAAGCAGTACTGCTTGGATGCCATCAACGAGGCGGATACAGCAGTGGAACAGGCTGTCCTTCGTCATCTTTTTAACTAAGGTGACCCTCTGTCTTCCCTCCTCCGCTATGGTTTTTATGATTGCTATCAGTACTTACATGACTGTATTATTACTGTCTCTTTGGTTTTCTCCATGCTGTTGCATAGCAATCGGACCTCTTCGGATGTTACTGCTCTCTATTCTATTCAAGCATGTGAATCTATGAAAGACACCCTAATACTGGAGAAGAACAATTGTTACTTACCTGTAAACAGGTGGTTCTCCAGTATTGGTGTCTTGCATAGATTCACATGCAACCCACCCTCCTCCCCTCAGAGGCTCGCTTCTCCTCATCAACTCTTTTGTCACTCTTGTCCTGCAAAATTACAGCTACCAACCTCATGGTCGGGATAAAGGCAATAAATGCACTTCTTGTGGGGGTCTTCAGAGTAAAGACGCAGTTTCCCACAAGAAGAGCAAGGTCTAAATAAAGACTTCTTACTTGACATGTTGAGAAGACTGGAAAAACTTGAAGAAATAGAGAAAACTGAGAAGAGCTCAGGGAGACTCCCTTCACACGACGTACAGTAGAAAATTTGAGGGTCTGAGCTCTGAGGAGAAGGTTCTGGAAGGGTGCTGGCGCCCGATTGGCTGTAGTTTGGACTAACATAATGACAGGAATATGTTACAAGTGTTTTTTCTCTCTATATGTATTCCTATGTAGAAATTGGTTTTGAGCCTTTATTATGTTTTTACTATTACTATTTCATGAGTTATGTATTACATACATATGTTATTGGTATGTTATTGCTATTTTATTTACCGTGGGACTCCCACTTCGACGACGGGGAGTATTCAAGCATGTGAATCTATGAAAGACACCAATACTGGAGAACCACCTGTTTACAGGTAAGTAACAATTGTTTGTATCCGCACCACGCTGTGCAATTCTGCAGCAAGTTTGCCCTTCGTAGAGCTTCAGGCAGTGCACAGGAAAAAAGAATAATAATGCATACCGACAACAAAAGTAGGGAACATTATATAATGATATTGTGGTTTTTTTTGGCTTCTGGCGCGGTCCCGGAGAGTCTCGTTTATCGAGCACCTCCTTTCATGGAAGACTGGTGCCGCTTGGAGACTACGGTTTTGTTTTATTACTGCAGAAATATTTAATTGTGGTATTAGAGGCGTGAATTCCGTGCCAAAGGTACCTATTGCGATCTCTCTGCGGTGAAATTTAAAGAAGGGAGAAGAACTTGCGATTGACCTCTGCAGTGTTTCGTAGTCTTGAAAACACTGTGTATTGTGGACAGTTCTGTATCTAGCCACAAGGTGTCCGAAGAGCAAAGCATTTGTAAATCTGTTAACAATACCGAGAAACAGAAACATTATTAGATTTTGCCTGAGCCAATGCGCTTGCGCATTGCTCCGGTGAGATTATAGTAAGCGGAAAAGAAAAATCTACCAAAACGGCTGCGGATCGCATACAGTTCATGTGATCTATGCGCGTGCACACCATCCCCAGCCAACACACCACCATTTGTCTATGCCTCGGCATCAGACTTCAAAGGCTGCGGCTCCCCGGCCTCCCCCACTCTCCCCACAGCAATATCGAGAGCATGTTTCTGGAAAAAAGTGAAAGCCTACCGTGCTTGTTTACAGTAGCCTTGGTCCTCAAATGCTGTTCCTGTGTTGCCATCTCTCTAGGGAAACTCAGCTTGAAAACACTTGACTTGCTAGCTGCTATGCTACATCTGCTATGCTTTGCCTCTAGACACGTTGAACCCTCGCAGACTTTGCTGACTCTGCCCCTCCTGATTCTGAAACTGACCAACGCAGTCACCACCACATCACTCGGGGGCACCACCACATCACTCAGGAACACCACCACATCACTCAGGGACACCACCACATCACTCAGGGACACCACCACATCACTCGGGGGCACCACCACATCACTCAGGGGCACCACCACATCACTCAGGGGCACCACCACATCACTCAGGGGCACCACCACATCACTCAGGGGCACCACCACATCACTCAGGGGCACCACCACATCACTCAGGGGCACCACTGAGGGGCACCACCATTTCACTCGGGGACACAACCACATCGCTCGGGGGCACCACCACATCACTCGGGGGCACCACCACATCACTCGGGGGCACCACCACATCACTCGGGGGCACCACCACATCACTCGGGGGCACCACCACATCACTCTGGGACACCACCACATCACTCTGGGACACCACCACATCACTCTGGGACACCACCACTTCACTCGGGGGCACCACCACATCACTCAGGGGCACCACTCAGGGGCACCGCCACATCACTCAGGGACACCACCACATCACTCAGGGACACCACCACATCACTCGGGGACACTACCACATCACTCGGGAACACCACCACATCACTCGGGAACACCACCACATCACTCGGACACCACCACATCACTTGTGGACACCACCACATCACTCAGCCCAACCACATCATCACTCAGCACCACAACAGCACTGTCCTTGCTTGCTACCAACAATCATTGCCATAGCCAATAGTACTCGCATTAGGAAAGTGTAAGCTATTGGCTTTGTGAAGAATAATGCTATTAATTTATATATTTTCAAAGCCAAAACATATTAAAAAAAATGTGTCATTTACAATACCAATAGCTCACACTTTCCTAATGCGAGAACTATTGCATTGTAAATGCTTGTTTTTTACAGGAAGTAACTTACATTTATCAGGAAATGTATATATGTTGCTAATTACTTCCACAGAATGGACAGACTGGGGCTGTATATTCATCCAGCCCCCTTTGGGTGTATAATTAACCCTCTTCATCTCGTCCACAGGTCTCGGCGGTCCCTACGGTGATGGCTGTGAAGGACGGAAAGGTGGTGGACAAGTTTGTGGGTCTGAAGGAGGAGGACCAGTTGGAGGCCTTCGTGAAGAAGCTGTTGTGCTGAGGGGGGCGGGTCAGAGAGGAGCCCTGGGCTGTGACAGACCAGTGAAGCTGCTTCCAATGCCTACAAATACACCACAAACTGTGAACTACACACATATTCTTCCCCTGGGAAATCATGGCAAGAAGGGTAACCTCCTAGACCGCACAATCCTGTTAGCCTATAGGAGGAAAGCACTCATGAACTCTGACCCCGGGCCCGCGCTGCACCCCCAGGGAGGGATGCCCTGAGAACTACTGTGACCTCCTTCCTTTCACCAGGAGCTACATATCCGTTGAGCTGTGACTGCGAGGGGTGCAGTGACTGGGGGAGAGTCATTACTGGAAACGTAGGACAGACGCCGTAGTCATATTTAGGCCTCCGCTGAGCCCCAGCAGACCACCCCAGGACTACACTGTACGCCAGCAGAGCTGAGAGTGCACCCTACCTCAGGAGACCTCAACCAAGACCCCTTTCCACTGTCACCGTATACTAAGCCTCTGTTGATCAAAAGATCACCAACTCCAGAGACTCCACTACAGCTTGACACATTCGCCCCCTGGCTGTCGTTCTCTGCCCCCCCCCCCCACCCCCGTCCCATTTAGCCCCATCATAGCTCAGTAGAGCCAGTTTCCCAATCTCCACTGTATCAAACAACACTGTCTTTAAGCCTCCATGTAAAGCTTCCCACCAGTCCCCCAGTGAACTTCAACCCACCCGGTGCCTTCATTCCTTGTGAGTCTGTACCAACGCACGTACTTCTTAATTGTCTGTTTCCTCCTCGAGAGGGGAGTGAGGGGTGTTGGGGAATATTTGAGAGTTCTATGTTCTGATAATAAACTTTGTTTGACAACTCTTTATTGCTGAAGATTCTCTTCTAGGAACGTAGAGATACAGAGGCCTTCAAGACCGCAAATGTTTCTGGGATTGACCTAGTAAATGTTGCAAGTGGTGACACACGACTGTTGTAGCAGGCGAGAAATCAACAAGACACAAGAAATCTGACACCAATTTATAAAAAATAGACCATTATTTTTATGTATTTTTTAGACACCACAACGAAAATGATCCACCGGAGCGTTTTGATGGTATAGAATTTACAAGGTATAGTACATTACAAATATTTTACTCAACTGCGTGCAAGCATTGGAAAATTCAACAAATTTGACAATTAGAAACTTTTTCCTGGAAACTTTGGGCAAGAGTCCATGCAATTACTTTAGTAGATCAACTCTGGCAGGGAGCCAGTCAGGGGGACCAGCAAGTTCCACAGGAAGATGTACCTCAAAAGTAGAAGCAGTTTTCATGAAGTTCCAGGCACTTTAATCCCTCTTTATTCAGCCCCTATGCAACTGGTCTTGATGCAAAGGATAATGGATGCTGTAGATGCTCTAGGATACTGTGGATGCAATGCTGTCAACAGGTCTTCCTGTGGCTACTCCTTGTTCCATGAAGGGGGTGAGGTGTTCCTGGTCGCAGGGCAGACGTTCCTAGAAGTTCTCTCAGTCCTGACAGAATTCCAGTCACATATGTAAATCAAAGGGGAGAGTAAGGGAGATTGCACAGACTATGTGTGGTGGGAACTCCTGGTCCCCAGGAATATATTTTAACAACAATGGAGGAGTACCCCCTAGACGCAAAATATACAATGAAGGAATTTCCTCTGTATCTGGAGCTTAAGGCTCAGGTTAGCAATAATTGCCCCTACCCTTAACCGGACAGTTGTTGTCCTTTTGGGAAGACCCCTCACTCACCAACCTGGTTGGTGACATGCTTCATCATTGGGGTCCCACCCCATAGGCCGAGTGCCCATAGGGTGTGCTGCAACACCTGGTTACAGTGGAGCGGGTTTCTTGTTTTATTATATGTGAAAAATGGAAATAGTGATAAGTGTATTAAAAAGGGGCCAAGACTACTCACATCAAGACTTTATTCTTGAGTGCTTGATCCCTGTTTAAAAATAGTGTGGCACCAGTGCCTATTTAGGAAGGCTTTGGTGTCTCGAGAAGTGTAGTAAATCTAAAAATAGCGAAGTGTGCTATGTGAATTAGTTAAAAGTAGGTCTACATGTTTCAACCATTTTCAAAAATTCTACTGGTTTTCGTCAGGACCGTGTGTTTTGAGCGGGGTGGTACGCACACGCTAAGGCGCGCCCAGCCCTCGTTCAAATAAAGGCCACAAATTGTGGTCTAATGTAAAAGTGTGTTTTATCCTGGTTCAGGAGAAAAAACCTGTAAGAGAAAAACATATAGGGTTGGGTTTACGTACTGGGGAAGACAAAACAAGGGTACACATTTAATAGATAGTGCACTGGGTGGGTTCACCAGGATTAAGGTGGTAATGTAACAACTCATGATCAGGTCGTACCTGTGGTCTGTCTATAGTACAAGACAGCGGTGCTCAGGCGGTATTTACCGCAGCGTGGATGTGCTAAACGAAACTAGTTCGTATGCTAGTTGTAGATGTGCTAAACGAAACTGGTTCGTATGCTAGTAGTTGAGATCGGTGAAGGGGAGAGGGAGGTGTAGGAGAGCGATCGCCACTAGTCGCGCGGCGCCACAAAACACGCCCAGGCACTACTGGAAGTGATCTGTAAATATGAGCTTGTGTCTCAAAAAAGCGAGTCGCTTTTGTGAAAATAGTATATATAATTACAACATTGCTTACACTTGAAGCGGTATATTAGTGCTTCATGGACATCGAGTGTTCCAAGACGGCAAGTATCCGTCACCTGCAAATTGCGATAGATGAGAAGCGCGCATATAGTTAAAATGTCGCCTGTCATTGAAAGCATATGGGTCAGGGATGCCTAGCATGCATCGTACATCTGGTCACAGAGTACTTACTTGCGGCTTCTGCTCGTCTATCGTACAAACCTACTTGGTTCTCACTCGGACGTGCCCCGTGGAATGATCCGAAGCGGCAACACCGCCATGAAGTAAGCGCATCGCTACTTCCTGGTTGGGCGTGGCTCCGGTCAGAAAACCCCGTGGGCCAATCAGAGCGAAGCTCAGGGGCAGTACCCACTGACGCTACGTCTGACGTGTTTGTCATGTGAGTATCATTGTAGCGGTTGTCAAGGCAACTGCTCAGCGGACGAGGCTAGAGTGGAGCCGCGTCCCTGCGAAAGAAAAGAGGGTTTTAAAGGCGACCGGATCTGGTCTTAACTATGTTGAAAACAAAAGGAAAAGACTGTTAGGTCTGGAAAGGAATAAATTGTAAGCTAGGCAGGCCGTATGGTGGTAGATTAAGAGTCTAGATCCATTAGCAGATGTCTAGATGTAGTTATCGATACTGTGAACAGGACAGAGATGATCACTGTTCATTTTATTGACAGGGGAGTCAGTCAGGGACATATTTATTGGACATATTTGGTGTATGAGTTTTCACTGTAGGACCGTGTGTTTTGAGCGGGGTGGTACGCACACGCTAAGGCGCGCCCAGCCCTCGTTCAAATAAAGGCCACAAATTGTGGAGTTTTCACTGTGATCCTTGTTTAAAAATAGTGTGGCACCAGTGCCTATTTAGGAAGGCTTTGGTGTTTCAAAAATTCTACTGGTTTTCGTCAGGACCGTGTGTTTTGAGCTGGGTGGTACGCTCACGCTAAGGCGCGCCCAGCCCTCGTTCAAATAAAGGCCACAAATTGTGGTCTAATGTAAAAGTGTGTTTTATCCTGGTTCAGGAGAAAAAAACCTGTAAGAGAAAAACATATAGTGTCGGGTTTACGTACTGGGGAAGACAAAACAAGGGTACACATTTAATAGATAATGCACTGGGTGGGTTCACCAGGACTAAGGTGGTAATGTAACACCTCATGATCAGGTCGTACCCGTGGTCTGTCTATAGTACAAGACAGCGGTGCTCAGGCGGTATTTACCGCAGCGTGGATGTGCTAAACGAAACTAGTTTGTATGCTAGTTGTAGATGTGCTAAACGAAACTGGTTCGTATGCTAGTAGTTGAGATCGGTGAAGGGGAGAGGGAGGTGTAGGAGAGCGATCGCCACTAGTCGCGCGGCGTCACAAAACACGCCCAGGCACTACTGGAAGTGATCGGTAAATATGAGCTTGTGTCTCAAAAAAGTGAGTCAGTCAGGGACATATTTATTGGACATATTTGATGTATGAGTTTTCACTGTAGGTATGGCCACTCGGAAACCTTCCTTCACAGAACAGGGTGCGACAGAGGGACTTAACCCATTACTGTATGCCATGGAATATTGTCATTTAGACCAGCCGTATGTGTTGCCAGTCTATAGACCCACCTTTGTTCCTTTTCAAAAAGGCGTTGGTTTAGGTTGGCTCCTGATTTTACTTGTTCAATTATAGTCCATTGTATTTCATCAGGATTATGCCCCACCGACAGGTAGTGTTCAGTTAGTCTGGTATTCGCCTTTTTGCACCTGATGGTGCTCCTCTGCTCACCAATACGTGTTTTTATTTTTCTGCTAGTCATTCCCACGTAGCGTAGGTTGCAGGGGCAAGTTAGTAAGTACACCACATTTTCACTATTGCAGTTTGAGTGCCCTCTGATCGTCCAGGTTTTGTTTGGCTCCAGTTGTAAGGTCTTGGTGTTATTAGTGAAAGGGCATACGCTACAATTGCCACATTTAAAGTGGCCAGTCACATTCGGTAGCCCCCACGCATTGAGAACTGTCTCATTTTCCACCGTGGTTTCTCTGGGTCTTGTGTTTACCACTGCATCTCTGATGCTTCTTGCTCTTCTGTATGAAAAAAGGGGCTTTTCCCATCTCAGGTTGCCGGTATTCAGGATACCCCAGTGTTTCCCTATTATTTTTGTTACATCGTTGGAGATTGTATTGTATGTGGTGACACATGTTAAAGGGGTTTCCTCCATTGTCCTAATTGGGTCCTCCAAAAGAACAGCTCGATGCTGATTACGGGCTCGTTTTTTACTTTTATTCAAGATCTTCTCGGGGTATCCCCGGTTTTTCAGTTTAATTGTAAGATCTTGAGCCTGTTGTTTGTAATTATCCAGCTCGCTGCAATTTCTGCGCAACCGTAGGTATTGTCCATACGGTAAGTTTTCCCGCAGTGGTCTCGGATGGAAGCTCTCAAATCGGAGTAGATTATTTTTTGCAGTGGGTTTATGATGAGTGACAGTTGACAGCTTACCATTAGCTTTTGTTATGGTGAGATCCAGGAAGACCAAGGAGTTATGGTCCTTCACGTAGGTGAATTTCAGATGATCATCCAATGTGTTGATCCAATTGAAGAAGGATACTAAGGTATCTTCACTGCCTTTCCAAATGGTCAGCACGTCGTCTATATATCTTCTCCAAAGTAAGATATTAGAACTGAAAGGATTATTCTGGTTGAGAATGAATTTTTCTTCGAAATCGTGTACATACAGGCCTGCTACACTGGGAGCAAATGTACTGCCCATAGATGTACCGCCCGTCTGGAGAAAGATCTTATCCTCATACTGGAAGTAGTTTTTCTTTAGGGCCAGTCTTGCACATTCCAAAATGAACTCCCTTGGGGTTCTATACGTCCATTCTTCTCTGTCAAGAGCCTTTTTGAGCACCCCCAGAGTTGTATCCTGAGGGATGCTCGTATATAAGCTCTTAATATTAAAACTTACCAGGATGGTGTCATCATCTATGGTAAGTTGGTCCAGGAGTCGTAGTACGCTTTTGGTATCCTGCAGATAAGTACTTGTTTTTTGTACCATGGTTTTAAAGAAGAAATCACAAAAACAAGATAAGGGTTCGAGAAGTGAACCTATCCCTGAGACAATAGGTCTGCCAGGCGGTGGTATGTTGTTCTTGTGCATCTTTGGGAGCGTGTAGAAGTAGGCAATCCTGCCTTCACTTTTACACAAAAAATCGGCCTCTTGTTTTGAGAGGTATCCTTCTGCTTCTCTATGTTCCACTAGAGAAATGATCTCATTCCTAAGATCATTTGTGGGATCCACTGGTAGTCTTCGATAATTCCTGTGATCCCCAAGTAGTCTTAGACACTCCGTCTGGTAAGCTGATTTGTCAAGGATAACTATCCCTCCGCCTTTGTCAGCGGGTTTGATGATAATAGTATCTGAATTTTGTAGGTTGTCAAGTGCAATTCTCTCATGTTTGGTAAGGTTAGTAAAGGATTTCTTTGGGGCCACTTTTTCCACCTTGTTGAAGACCGCCTGCTCAAAAGTGGAGACTTCAGCTGGGACCGTATGCCGTGGTGGCATAAATGTGGATTTATTCCGCAGCCCTGTCTCATTGGTATCAGTGCTATCGTCTGTGATGGGTTTCTTTTCAAAGAAGGCTTTAAGTCTCAATTTTCTGAAAAAAGAAGCTAGTTCGCAGTGGAGCCTGAATTTATCCAAATTCGCGGTTGGTACAAAACTTAACCCTTTGTTATTAAGTTCTCCGATTGCTCGGTCCTGCCTGTTGAGCTTTGTTCCTGTTCTGGTTGGTGCTCAAATCGTCCGGTGCCCAGTGGACTTGGTTGCCCTGGCTGGCGTTTTTTCTCCTTCCCCGTCCTCTCCCGCCCCGGTTTAAAAAAGGGGGCATGCAAGGATTTTGAGGAAAAAAAGGTTGCTGGAAGGGTGGTTGCCACCCATACATGGGATAGTTTGGTGGGTGATTATACACCTCCTGAAAAGGCGGCATCGGCATTGGATTGAAAGTCGGCCAGTTGCTCTTCCCTCTACCTCGTCCTCTGCCTCTGGGTTTTGTGCTTCCGTTGCTGGAGTTACCACTGGAGTTGGAGGTATTGCTAGATGCATTGCTTGATGCATCAGAATTGTCATCCCCTTTCGATGGTGGTACATATTCCGGATCGGAGTAGGGGTACGCCTTCACCATAGTGAATCTTTTTGAAATTTTTGCACTTTTTGTTGCGTCAGATTGTCTTTATAATCTGTCATTTCTTTGTTCAGTTCATCTAGCTTTTTCTTAAAGTCAGTGATTGTGGTTTTCATATTGCCTTCCGCTACTTGAATTTCCACTTGGATTTTTTCGGATAGTCTTAAAGCTGTTTTTAAAATCAAGACTATCCAGTCGTGGGTGCAATGCCATGCTATGGCGGCCCAATCTTTTCGAAAGACTTCGTCTTCTAAAAAGATACGTGGAGCGTTTGAGATTAGTAGCCCTTTCGGCGCCATGTTCTTGCCTAGATACTGTTTCAGGATGGTCCCATGTAGGATCGTCCTGAATCTGAAAGAAACACGTTAGTGTTAGATTCCTTACCTTAGAATATCCCCAGGCGTCAGTCTGGATCCGGAAACTTTTGCGTAGCAGTACCCCTGCGCGTCGGTAGGCGTCGTCTGCAGGCGTCCCCTGCGGCTCCGCATCCGGCGTCGTGCGCCGTGATGACGTCGCTGGAGTATATAGACGCCGCCTCCGCGCGCTGACGTCAGTTCTTCTTTTTTCCGCGCCAGTGGACGCAGATCTGAAGAGCAGTACTCCGGTCTTTGACCAAGTTTTTCGAATTGTTTATCACTTTGTGCCTGTTAGGATGCCTGGGTTCAAGCACTGTGATGACTGTGAGCGCACGATGTCGGTCACAGACCATCACCGCCTCTGTCTCCGGTGTCTGGGCCCCGACCACGACGTGGACTCCTGCGTCGACTGCCGGGCCCTCACCAACAAGGCTAGACGGGAGCGGTCCCGCAAGCTACTGGAGCTCCGGGTGTCGGCCCCACGTCGGGACCGGGAGCGGTCCCGGTCCGGCCGGAGGTCGAGAGAGCGTTCGAGGGAGCGGTCGCGGAGCCGCGCCGAGCGTTCCGGAAGTCGACACCACTCGTCAGGCTCATCAGGTAAGAAGCACAAGAAGTCGGGGCGTCGTCATCGTACCCCCGACTCCCCCCGACGCTCGCGCGATGCGGCCGGGGGTTCGGGTGACCCCAACCCCGCGGCTCCGCGAGAGTCGCCGGCGCGGCCTGCCCCATACCCTCAGGTCCCTGGGCACGGTGCAACGCCTGAGGAGATAGAGGCGTTCCTCATGGCCATGAGGGCCCTGTCTCCTCCGGCGGGTTCCACGGCGCCTGCGGGCCCAGTGAACCCGTCCGGGGGCCCTAGCGGTTCAGCTGACCCTACCTCGACGCCGTCGGATGCTCCGACTCCCGGCGCCGCTAGGGCCTTCGGGGTCGACGCCGGATGGACGTCCGTCCAACCCGGCACCGATTCCATCGGGGTTGCCCCCGGCGCCGCCTCCGCGCGACGCCGGTTCCTCGGTGCCGGCTTCGGGCGGCACTGGGGCTCCGGCGCCGGCTCCGGGCGGCGCCGTCCCCTTACCTTCACCGACGCCGGACGCGGAGCCGGACGGGCGTCGCTCGACGCCGGTCCCGGCGCCGATGGGGCCCATGAACCCCGAGGAGCCGGTCTACATCGTTGACTCCGAATACGGAGAAGATGAAGAGTTCGGTGAAGGTTGGGAGGGGTCCGAGGACCCTCTGTCACGCGAGTGCCAGTATGACCCGGACTGGACAGGTGACTTGGGGGATGCCAGTGGTCTGGACGACTCTCCTAACCCTGGTTTGATCTCTCCTCCTTCCGTGGCATCGGTGGAGGGAGCTGCATATTCTGTGGTGCTGATGAGGGCTGCCAAGGCCTTACACCTTGAGCTCCCCGTCGCGGCCGTGAGGCCTAACATCCTCACCGAGGTCTTCAAACCGCAGTCATGCCCACAGGAGCCACTGCTGCCGTTTAATGAAGCCTTGTCAGACGTTCTGTTGGGCACGTGGTCCAGGCCCGCTTCAGGTGCGCCTGTTGATCGGAACGTGGCCAGGCGCCACCGTCCTTGTCCGGACGACCCCAAGTTCCTGTCTACCCACCCCACTCCTGAGAGCCTGGTGATCCAGGCCTCGACCTCCCAGTCCGCATTCCCGTCGGCCCCGCCCGACCGGGAATCCAAGAGGTATGACCAATTTGGCAAAAAGGTCTTCTCGTCCATTAGTTTGGGCCTGCGGTCTTGCAACACCGCTTGCCTCTTGGGCCGCTACACCCACTCTGTGTGGGATACGGTCGCGGAGCTGCTGCCAGAATGCCCCATGGAGGTGCGGGCAAAACTCGGTCAGGCTGTGGCTGAGGGCCGAGATGCAGCGAAATATTCAATACGGTGTGGTCTTGATACGACCGACTCGCTGGGCAGAGCTATGTCTACGACGGTGGCGATTCGTCGCCACGCCTGGCTGAGATCCGCCAATTTTTCGGCTGATGTCCAGAATACTCTGATGGACATGCTGTTTGATGGCTGTCACCTGTTCGGTGACAAGGCGGACCACGCGCTGGAACGCTTCAAGGACTCTAGGGTCACGGCCAAGTCCTTGGGTCTCTCGACCCAGCGTCAGCAACCGGGTTCGTTTCGTCCCTTTCGTGGCCAAGGAAGGGGCGCCCCCACACGTGCTGCCAGCCACGCGCCGCAACAATCCTTTCAACGCGGTGGCGGCAGTGGAAACCGCCGTGGTGGCGGTAGGGGACAACGGCGGGGTCAGACCACACCTTCCCCCGCAGCATCTACCCCAAAATCCTCCTAGTCCGTGCTTTCGGCCCCATGTGACGCCAGTGGGTGGCAGGGTTCGCCATCACCACGCTCACTGGCGCACGATCACTTCGGACAGGTGGGTGCTGCAAATCGTCCGAAGGGGCTACTCCCTCCCCTTCGAGACCTCTCCTCCAGCCATGCCACCGCAGAACCACCGTGTGTCGGGGGACCACTTGACACTTCTGCAGGAGGAAGTTACGGCCCTCTTGGCCAAGGGGGCCATCGAGCGCGTTCCTGGGCCAGAAGTAGGGCGTGGTTGCTATTCCCACTACTTTCTGGTGCCCAAGAAGGACAAGGGGGGCCTACGTCCTATCTTGGATCTAAGGAACGTCAACGGCTTCCTCCGGAAGGAGAAGTTCAAGATGTTGACGTTAGCTCAGGTCTTGGCTGCTCTAGACCCGCAAGACTGGATGGTAGCGTTGGACTTGCAGGATGCCTTTTCTTCACATCCCCGTCCTGCCGGCCCACCGGCGTTACCTGCGGTTCACGGTAGGCCTGGAGCACTTTCAGTTTATCGTGCTTCCCTTCGGCCTTACCAGTGCCCCACGGGTGTTCACAAAGGTGATGGCGGTGGTCGCAGCCCATCTGCGCAGGTTGGGGGTTTCAGTCTTCCCCTACCTAGACGACTGGTTGTTGAAGGCGGGCTCGCCCCAAACAGTCGTCCACCACCTTCAGATGACGGCAGACCTCTTGCACGACCTGGGGTTCTCCATCATTGTGCCGAAATCACACCTGTGTCCCTCTCAAAAGCTCCTCTTCATCGGAGCGGTTCTGGACTCGGCGCAGTTTCGGGTTTATCCTCCGGAACGGCGGGTCCGGGATATACAGGCTTTGATTCCCATCTTTCAGCCGCTATCCCGGGTTTCGGTCAGGTTGACGCTGCGGCTGCTGGGACTGATGGCTTCCTGCATCCTTCTGGTGCATCACGCCCGGTGGCGGATGCGGGCTCTGCAGTGGGACCTGAAGTTTCAGTGGGCCCAGCATCAGGGCAACTTGTCCGACCACGTCTTGATCTCGGAGGGCACTGCGAGACAACTGCAGTGGTGGCTTACGGACCGCGATTGGGTCAGGGGCAAGTCCCTCTCCCTTCCCCAACCGGAGCACGTTGTCGTGACGGACGCGTCCCTCCAGGGCTGGGGTGGCCACTTGGGAGAGGCAGAGATCAGAGGCATCTGGTCTCCGGCGGAGTCCCGGCTCCATGTCAATCTGTTGGAGCTGCGGGCGATTCGTCTGGCACTGAAGGCATTCCTCCCCTTTGTCAACGGGAGTGTAGTGCAGGTGTTCACAGACAACACCACCGCCATGTGGTACTGCAACAAACAGGGCGGAGTGGGGTCGTGGACCCTTTGCCAGGAGGCTCTGCGCCTCTGGCAATGGCTGGAACGTCAGGGCGTGACTCTGACGGTTCAACACCTGGCAGGTTCTCTGAACGCCAGGGCGGACGAACTCAGCCGTCGGTGCTCGATGGATCACGAATGGCGTCTGAACTCGGACGTGGCGCAAGGCATCTTTCTGCAATGGGGAGAGCCTTGGTTACATCTATTCGCCACAGAAGGGAACGCGCAATGTCATCAGTTCTGCGCGTTGGAATTTCCAAGACGGCACTCGCACGGCGACGCCTTTCGGCGCGAGTGGAGTTGCGGTCTGTTATACGCCTTTCCGCCTATACCACTTCTGCCCAGAGTGCTGAAGAAGATCAGGCGCGACCGGGCCCAAGTTATCCTTGTGGCTCCGGACTGGGCTCGAAGGTACTGGTATCCCGAGCTACTCAGCATGTCAGTCGGTCCCCCGATCCGCCTGCCCCTTCAGGAGGACCTTCTGTCGCAGCAGCAGGGGACGGTCCTCCACCCGAACCTGTCCAGTCTCCACCTCCATGCTTGGAGATTGAGCGGCGGCAGTTGAGGCCATTTGACTTGCCTCCTGAAGTCTGTGATGTTATTCTGGCAGCCAGGCGTCCCTCCACTAAGTCGGTATACGCCTGTCGGTGGAACAGATTTGTGGCATGGTGCACAGCAAAGGCTGTGGATCCTCTTTCTGCCCCTCTTTCGGAGGTTCTTCTGTTTCTTCTTTCTCTTGCCCAGCAGGGCTCTGCTCTGGGCACTATCAAGGGCTACCTTTCTGCCCTTTCAGCCTTCTTGAGCCTTCCTGATCAGCCTTCTTTGTTCAAATCCCCGATTGTAACTCGATTCTTGAAAGGCATCACTCACATGTTTCCACCTGTTCCGTTTGTGATGCCTCAGTGGGATTTGAACTTGGTTCTAACTTTCCTGATGTGTGCTCCCTTTGAGCCCCTTCATTCTTGTCCTCTCCGTCTCCTGACTTTAAAGACGGCTTTCCTGGTTGCCATCACCTCTGCCAGGAGGGTGAGTGAGCTCCAGGCTCTTTCTGTCCAACCTCCTTTCCTGTCCATTCATCCTGACAAGGTGGTTCTGAGGACTAGACCTTCTTTCCTGCCCAAGGTTGTTTCGGCCTTTCACATCGGGCAGTCCATCACCCTCCCTTCCTTCTTCCCGCCTCCGCATCCTTCAAAGGATGAAGAGCGGCTCCATCGTCTGGACCCAAAACGTGCGCTTTCATTCTATATGGATCGCACACGCCAGTTCCGGGTGGATGACCAACTGTTTGTTGGCTACGTGGGTGCGAAGAAGGGACGGGCGGTTTGTAAACGAACCATCTCTCGATGGGTCGTCCTCTGCATCAAAGCGTGCTACTCTTTGGCTCGGAAGGAGCCTCCTGTTGGGCTGAGGGCCCATTCCACTCGGGCCACGGCGGCTACTACTGCCCTGGGCCGGGGTGTCCCCTTGCAGGACATTTGCCAAGCGGCTACGTGGGCCTCGCTGCACACATTTGCGAGGCACTACTGCCTGGACAGTTAAGTCCGGAGGGATGGCTTCTTTGGCCGTTCTGTCCTCCAGGACTTTCTGGTGTAGTTTTGTATTGGTTCGCAGACCCACCACCGGGGTTGGTATTGCTGGGGTATGTATTCTAAGGTAAGGAATCTAACACTAACGTGTTTCTTTCAGATGAACAAGTTACTTACCTTCGGTAACGATATATCTGTAAGAAACATTAGTTAGTGTTAGATTCCTTACCGAACCCACCCATCCTCCCCGTTCTGCGAACTGATACCTAGGGTTAAGGTCATCCCTTTCAGGGCCCTAGTTTTACATGGCACCAGTGTTGGTTCTCTCATGGCTCTGCGTCTCCTGGCGCGGAAAAGCTGTGTGCAAAGAACTGACGTCAGCGCGCGGAGGCGGCGTCTATATACTCCAGCGACGTCATCACGACGCCGACGACGGACGCGGAGCCGCAGGGGACGCCTGCAGACGACGCCTACCGACGCGCAGGGGTACTGCTACGCAAAAGTTTCCGGATCCAGACTGACGCCTGGGGATATTCTAAGGTAAGGAATCTAACACTAACTAATGTTTCTTACAGATATATCGTTACCGAAGGTAAGTAACTTGTTCTTCTGTTCCTTTTCAGCTCAGTTAAGTTTTTCCAATCTTTAGTTGCAGAAATGCTCTGGGCAATGCTAGGGTCCGCAAAAATAGAGAGATCGATCATCACCTCCTCAACCTCCTCTGAGGTATAGGAGAGACCTTGATTTTCGACCATGGTTGTAAAAGAAAAAGATCTAGATATGTGTAGCTCTCGCAGCTGTGCGCTGCCTAATATATGTAAATCAAAGGGGAGAGTAAGGGAGATTGCACAGACTATGCGTGGTGGGAACTCCTGGTCCCCAGGAATATATTTTAACAACAATGGAGGAGTACCCCCTAGACGCAAAATATACAATGAAGGAATTTCCTCTGTATCTGGAGCTTAAGGCTCAGGTTAGCAATAATTGCCCCAACCCTTAACCGGACAGTAGTTATCCTTTTGAGAAGACCCCTCACTCACCAACCTGGTTGGTGACATGCTTCATCATTGGGGTCCCACCCCATAGGCCGAGTGCCCATAGGGTGTGCTGCGACACCTGGTTACAGTGGAGCGGGTTTCTTGTTTTATTATATGTGAAAAATGGAAATAGTGATAAGTGTATTAAAAAGGGGCCAAGACTACTCACATCAAGACTTTATTCTTGAGTGCTTGATTCCTGTTTAAAAATAGTGTTGCACCAGTGCCTATTTAGGAAGGCGTTGCTGTCTCGAGAAGTGTAGTAAATCTAAAAATGGCGAAGTGTGCTATGTGAATTAGTTAAAAGTAGGTCTACATGTTTCAACCATTTTCAAAAATTCTACTGGTTTTCGTCAGGACCGTGTGTTTTGAGCGGGGTGGTACGCACACGCTAAGGCGCGCCCAGCCCTCGTTCAAATAAAGGCCACAAATTGTGGTCTAATGTAAAAGTGTGTTTTATCCTGGTTCAGGAGAAAAAACCTGTAAGAGAAAAACATATAGGGTTGGGTTTACGTACTGGGGAAGACAAAACGAGGGTACACATTTAATAGATAGTGCACTGGGTGGGTTCACCAGGACTAAGGTGGTAATGTAACACCTCATGATCAGGTCGTACCCGTGGTCTGTCTATAGTACAAGACAGCGGTGCTCAGGCGGTATTTACCGCAGCGTGGATGTGCTAAACGAAACTAGTTCGTATGCTAGTTGTAGATGTGCTAAACGAAACTGGCTCGTATGCTAGTAGTTGAGATCGGTGAAGGGGAGAGGGAGGTGTAGGAGAGCGATCGCCACTAGTCGCGCGGCGTCACAAAACACGCCCAGGCACTACTGGAAGTGATCGGTAAATATGAGCTTGTGTCTCAAAAAAGCGAGTCGCTTTTGTGAAAATAGTATATATAATTACAACATTGCTTACACTTGAAGCGGTATATTAGTGCTTCATGGGCATCGAGTGTTCCAAGACGGCAAGTATCCGTCACCTGCAAATTGCGAAAGATGAGAAGCGCGCATATAGTTAAAATGTCGCCTGTCATTGAAAGCATATGGGTCAGGGATGCCTAGCATGCATCGTACATCTGGTCACAGAGTACTTACTTGCGGCTTCTGCTCGTCTATCGTACAAACCTACTTGGTTCTCACTCGGACGTGCCCCGTGGAATGATCAGAAGCGGCAACACCGCCATGAAGTAAGCGCATCGCTACTTCCTGGTTGGGCGTGGCTCCGGTCAGAAAACCCCGTGGGCCAATCAGAGCGAAGCTCAGGGGCAGTACCCACTGACGCTACGTCTGACGTGTTTGTCATGTGAGTATCGTTGTAGCGGTTGTCAAGGCAACTGCTCAGCGGACGAGGCTAGAGTGGAGCCGCGTCCCTGCGAAAGAAAAGAGGGTTTTAAAGGCGACCGGATCTGGTCTTAACTATGTTGAAAACAAAAGGAAAAGACTGTTAGGTCTGGAAAGGAATAAATTGTAAGCTAGGCAGGCCGAATGGTGGTAGATTAAGAGTCTAGATCCATTAGCAGATGTCTAGATGTAGTTATCGATACTGTGAACAGGACAGAGATGATCACTGTTCATTTTATTGACAGGGGAGTCAGTCAGGGACATATTTATTGGACATATTTGGTGTATGAGTTTTCACTGTAGGTATGGCCACTCAGAAACCTTCCTTCACAGAACAGGGTGCGACAGAGGGACTTAACCCATTACTGTATGCCATGGAATATTGTCATTTAGAACAGCCGTATGTGTTGCCAGTCTGTAGACCCACCTTTGTTCCTTTTCAAAAAGGCGTTGGTTTAGGTTGGCTCCTGATTTTACTTGTTCAATTATAGTCCATTGTATTTCATCAGGATTATGCCCCACCGACAGGTAGTGTTCGGTTAGTCTGGTATTCGCCTTTTTGCACCTGATGGTGCTCCTGTGCTCACCAATACGTGTTTTTATTTTTCTGCTAGTCATTCCCACGTAGCGTAGGTTGCAGGGGCAAGTTAGTAAGTACCTTAACCCTTTCGATGCTGATGACGAGCGCAGCTCGTCATCACCCACGGGTGTCGTGTGCTGATGACGAGCTGAGCTAGTCATGGTGCCACTAAAATGGCAATTTCCAGCACAGGGGGGGGGGGGGAAACGCCCAGCAGCCATGTGGTTAATAAGTAGTGTGGAGGGAAACTCCCTCCTACAAATGAGTGCGCTGGTTTGCAATGAAACTCAAAGGTTCCTTCACCACATTTTTTCAAAGATTCATCCGTAAGTTATTCCATATATTACAAATCAATGATCCATACTAGTAATCCTTGTGATTATTGTTTTTTATTTCACAATTTCTTGCAGGTTATCTTGCCAATAATCAAAACAACTTTAGTACCCAATGCATTTCGGGTCCAAAGGAGTAGGCCCTTCGTTCGGGGACTATGGAATGAAAGGAAACAGGACCAATTAATTCACTGTCCAATGTACACAAAAAATCAATACAGTTACCTCAGTGGTAAAAATGAAATTCCTAAATTATTACACACTAATGATGAGTCTGTACGTCTAAAACAGCTCTAGTACGTCAATGCAATGCAATATCACTTTCCTCATATTCCATACCAGTCTAAATCAAAAATGTGATTCGCCATCTCACAGCTCAAAAGAATTATAATATACGATCGCTTGGCTTTAAATATACGATCACACTCGGCCTATGGGGTGGGACCCCAATGATGAAGCATGTCACCAACCAGGTTGGTGAGTGAGGGGTCTTCTCAAAAGGACAACTACTGTCCGGTTAAGGATTGGGGCAATTATTGCTAACCTGAGCCTTAAGCTCCAGATACAGAGGAAATTCCTTCATTGAATATTTTGCGTCTAGGGGGTACTCCTCCATTGTTGTTAAAAGAATTCCAGTCACCCCTGGGCTACTAATCACCCAGTATTGTGGTCCCATCCAAATCCTTCCCTGGTTGACTTGTCTTCTGGATGACCAAGCTGCACTCCGACGACTTTCCTGGATTCAGCGAACTCTGGTGCAACTTCAAGCATCTGGTCCTGATCTCTGGTGCTGCACAACGGTGGTTGGCGGCAATGTGAAGACTCTGGCCTTCCAACTTGCTTCCCAGTTGTTGTGGCCCTGTACTGCAAACAGATCAGCCAACTGATCCTTGGAATCTCTTTGCTTCAGCTGAGCTCCGGAGATAACTTCTTCATGAGCATGACACAGCAAACATAGTACCTTTTCTTTGGCAGCCACCAGGTTCAGCAGGTGCAGTCATTGCCGGTGCATCAGGGGTTGTCCTTCTTCGATCCTTCCTCCGGTCCAGTTGAGATCTGAATTCTGGGTGCCCAATTTATGCTCCAAAAGTGCCCTCATGGTATATGCTTTCATTGGCCAATGGACTACAAGGTTTCCGCCCTCCTGATGACCACTTACTGGGAAGTGTGGCATATGGCTATCCTAAGATGCACCATTCTGCCCACTCCCAACATGGCAGATTCATTCTCTTGGTGTCCAGAGCTTCCCAGCCTAACCCAGAGGAGTGGCTGCCAAAGGGGCTACATGCCCCAGAGAAACCAGTTTGGCCCTAGTGCCAGCCTTTCTAAATAGACAATGGAACAGCCCCTTACCCTGTAAAGGCAACTTCTTTAAAGCTTGCCATTTGGGCCAACACCGTTGTGGCTTCCTGCCAGAAGGTGGTAACAACTCTGTCCAGTTCAGGCTTCTATTGTCTCCTTTCCTGGGAGTCGTTAGCACGTCTCCCCAGGAAGTCAGAAAGCTGTCTCAGGAAAAGGCTCCTTGGCAGCCATTAAGGGCACAGGAGGTTAAATCCAACAAAGTGACAACTTTGTAAAAGCTGCACAATTTAACATGCTACATTAATTTAGACTTGAAAATCAAGCCAGGCTTAATGTAACAAGTTGTTAGATACCTAGGAGTATCAACTTTGGTCGCACTGTTCATGAGTTAGCAGAGCTGAGGGGTCAGCGTGTAACCCTGTACCTGCCACTGGGGCAACCAAGTCTTTCCAGAGTACAAACCACTGCTTTTTACTGCCAGAACATGTAAATTATATGTTCTGCACCCTGCCTTACGGTTTGGTAGGTCTGCCCTAGGGGTGACAGACATATGCAAGACAGAGGTTTGGCTCTGCCATTGCTTTAAATGTCAGTCAGGCTAGCAGTTTAAAAATGCTTTTCCAGTGTGCAATGGCGGACTGAGAGACTCGTTTTACTTGTGTCACTTCCAAGGTAGCACAACCAGTGATGTGACTTTCTAATGTACATGCCCTGGCTACCATAGACTAGGTAGTTGTAGGTAAGATAGCTTATGCCAACTGGGCATGGCTAATGTAACATATATGTTTTAGGGTCAGGGCACTAGTACTGAGGTCTGGTCAGCGGGTCTCAGTACATTCTCTGAGTTGAAAAAAACAGCTGCATCAGTCTAAAAACTTGGGGGTGGCCATACAAAAAGTGTCATTCGCTTACATGGCCCACTTCCAGGTGAAAGATAATATGCAACTGACTTTTTTCCTGGTTATTTTCATCATCTAAATGGAAGAACCTGCAAATTCCATGTGCATTGGCGCAGTCGGTCCCAGGTTTAGGTTCCACTGTAAAGTCCATATGCTGTTGGTAGGTGGACCACCTAAAAAATCTTGGAGTTCACTCCTCTGATCTGCATCAACCAGGTCTTCAGTCAGTTTGAACTCTGAAGAGAGTCCCAAACAGATAGGGTCTCAGCTTCTTCAGGGGCCAAACCACAGCAAAGGCTTCCCTCTCAATGGCACTCCAATGTTGCTCTCTGGGGACGAGTCACCTGCTAATGAAGGGAACTGGCTGATCCAGGCCCAAATCATTTACCTGTGACAACACTTCCCCTTTCCCATGTTCAGAGGCATCTCTATGAACAATGAATTCCTTACCTAAGTCTGGTGCCTTCAGGACAGGTGCTGAGTACAGAGCTTCCTTGGGGGTTTCAAAAGCAGATTGACCCTGCTCAGTCCAGATGACTTAGAGTTGCTTCATAGAGGTTCAGTTAGTGGTGCCACTGTGGCACCATAACCTTTCACAAATCTACTTTAACACCCAGTCAGGCCAAGAAAGACTCTGGCTTGGGTCTGATTCTTAAGAGCTTCCCAAGCTAGAATTGTCTGGATCTTCGGCTGAAGAGGCTGTACATGGCCTCTATCAACTTGATAGCACAGGTACGTAACACAGCCTTGCCTTATCTGGCACAATCATGCCTTGATAGTCAGGCCTGCCTTTTGCAGAACCTGAAGCACTTCCTTGAGGTGGAACAGGTGATCCTCCCAGGTGGAATTAAATATGTGGAGATCAAGATAACCTGCAGTGAAACTCTCCTGACCTGAAAGTACTCAATTCACCAACCTCTGGAAGGTGGCAGGAGCATTTTACAACACAAAGGACATCACTATAGAATGAAAGTGGCCTTTGATTGTGGAAAAAGCAGACCTCTCCTTATCTCCTGGGGTGAGTGCTATCTGCCAAGAACCTGATATCAAGTCATAGGTACTCAAATATTTTGCTGCCACAACCTATTAATGAGCCCATCAGGTCTTGGTATGTGGGGGGCATCAGTGTTAGTAAATCTATGGAAGCCTCTGTGGTCCACACAGAACCTCACCTAGGGCTTCCTTCCTTTGGACTATGGGCATCAGTACCACCAGGCTGGCCCATGGACTACTAGAAGGCTCTATCACCCTTAGCTCCAACATATTGGCGACATCAGCCTTAATGTTGGCCTTGACCTGGTCAGACAATCTATATATCTTGCTTTTGACAGGTAAACTGTCACCAGTGTCCACATCATGAGTACACCATGTTGTCAGACCAGGGGTCAAAGAAAACGGTGTAATACAAAAGGTATGCAGTACCTGGGGGACAGAAGGATGGAGGATCAAGGTCAGGGAGACTGAGGCAACAGATCAGGGGATCTGATTGCTCAGAAGCAAGAGCCCTCACACACCCAGTCTCGCCTAATGCAGTAACCTGGAGGTGGTGCATGGACTACATCTGGAGGAGAGCCATCATATAGCCAAGTTTCCTTAAGAAAAAAGCACATCTAGTGCTGAGTCCAGTAAAAGGTTACAAATGTCTAAATTGTGATCCAGCAAGGAACGACAGTTCACCAAGAACATATGATATGCTGAAGGTTGACCGAGATAGCAACGGCTAAGTGAGATACAGCTGAGGTGACAAACCACAGTAGTCACACATAGCAGTGCTCTGGATGTCACAGGCTTCAAGACACACACCAACTGTCCTGTTTGTTACTCAATCATGGAGGACTTCTGATCATACCAGTGCTTCACAAGCTCCTGACTGGCCATTTGGTTCTTACTCACCTTCTTCATGTACTCAGACTTCCTGGAGCCAAGGCCAGGCACATATTCCACCATGACCTGCTGTGGTTCCTTGAGGGGTCCTTCCCAACCCTTCTAGCCAAGGTTAGTGGACTCTTTACCGGGTGTCCAAAGAGCAGCTCAAAGTGATTAAAAACCAACTACTTTTTTGGGGACTTGTCTCTGTAGGTGAATAGCAGACATGGGAGATGTGCATCCCATCTCCTCCTGAGTTTCTCGGTTAACTGCAGGATCATGCCATTTGTGGTCTTGTTGAATCGTCCAACTAGACCATTGCCTTGCGGTGGTGAACTTGTAAGACACCCCACACTGATGCCACCCAGCCTTCAGATGTCATTCATAAAATGTGTGCTTCTATCTGAGATTACTTCCTTAGGAGCCTAACTCTTGTGAAGACACCCTGGAGGGCTCTAGCCATTGCAGGAGCAGTGACGGTTCTAAATGGAATGGCCACTGGATTTCTGGTGGCATGGTGCACTGCCACCAATATAAACCTATTCCCCGACGCGGTTGAGGGGTCTAGGGGACCAACAATGTAAATCCTCACCCTCTCAAAGGGAGTCTCTTCCATTGCAAGTGGTATCAGAGGAGCTTTTAGTTCTGCCTTGCCACTGGCCTGCTAGGTGATACAGGAGCAACAAAACACTTTGAACCTTCACAGAAATCTGGGGCCAGTTTAAAGTGATTGCCCAACCTTTCCTAGGTCTTGATCTGCCCCAGGCCAGCTAAAGGATATCATGGGCCATGTTTAGGAGGAACTCCCTCTACTGCTGGGAGACCATCAATCTTCTGGTTGCCCCTAGTTTGTGATCTCTTGCTCTCGCTGTATAGGAGGTCCTCCTGCCAGCATACCTTATGGGTACCACTGGTATCCCCTTGCTCCTGACTGACAGCCAACTTGTGCAGGCCCTCTGGAGCGGGCATGTCCTCTTTCTTTGACTGAGGTCCTCTCTGGAAGGACCTCCTGCCCTGGAGCTCTGCCAAATCTGGGAAGTCTCTTAGGGTAGCAGTGTCCTCTTCAGATGCCAGGCCTTCCCTCTGAGCGTTGGGCTTCTTGTCCTGTGGGCCTTTGGAAGGTGGATTGCCAGCCTTCCTGCCCAATCTCTTAGCTCTAGGGGCCTGGGCCATTGTTTCAGGCTCCAGGACCCATTGACCCTCCCTATGGGTCCTCTATTTCTCTGGTAGTTACACAAAATTTGGCTGTGAACCCATCAGGTCTGGGCACCTTATTGGGTTTCAATGATTCAATGGTTAGTTTAACCTAATTCAATTCAATTAGTTGCCCCAGGACGTCAATCCGAACCCAGGTGAGTGAGATTCAAAATCATGGTTGTGCTTATCACGAATTTCAACCTTAAAAGTATGCAAACTCTCCAAGAGATTGGACTTGGCAAGGACATACATAGTGTCTGGGCTCCACTACTGTGGGGCCACTGGAGAAATTCCAGCCTCTTCAGCACGGTCCTGAGCCAGTCGAAATGGGCTTAGAGGCAACCACAAGTAGGCTTATTTTGGAGGGCATGAGGGCACCTCCGGGATCAGCACGAGATACGGGGACGTCCCCAAGCGACATCCACAGCAGTCCTTGGTCGCAGTGTGGGAGAGGCGGTTCTGCTGGGTGACTCTCGCCAATGAAGAAGGGCCAATGCATGTGGTGCTGTGCCACACCTGAGCATAGGTTTCAACCTGTTTTTCCCCCTTTTCTCACCTGCAACTGTGAGGGCCCACCTCCCCTCTCAATGGATTTCGCACCGAGGGGCCGAAGCGACCCGGGGACCTGATGGCTGGCTCAGGATGCAGGAGCCACGTCCTACCAGGTGGGATCCAGCGTCCCCAGTCCCCCTTGGGGTTAAGGCGTCTGCCCGGCCCTGATCTCCAGGATCAGGGTCCGTCCACCCGGTGCCCTAGCCGCAAGTAAAGAGCCTGCCTGCTTTGACCACTCATTCCGTCAGCTGCCTCACAGCTCTCTGTTGGAGAGATTGGTACAGTGTCCTGCCCACTCACCAGGCATGTAGGATAGCCACATCTATCACCTGCAGTGGCCCAAAGATGCACCACTCATTCCTAGGATAGCTCAGTACACACCTCAAGGAGCGTGGCCTATAAGACTCCAACCCTGTCCGAACATGGAGGCTACAGGTCACCCTGGCAGCATACCGTGCATTATCTCTCACTGGGCCTCATGTCCCCTTCGGCCAGCAAATCTTGAACATAGTAGCCAACATCAACGGATAGCAGGCACCAGGTTTGCACAATATCAGCCTGGGGCAGCCCCAGCAGGACAGGTCTTCCTACTCCTTTATCTTGGCCACGTCACCTTATTTGTTCTTTTTAAACCACGTTTGTGTGCTACTTTATTTTGAAATTTACTGATCAGTATTGGATTTGTCAATAAAAAATGTCCTTTTATAGGCACAAGCCTTGGTGTAGATCTCTGTTATCTCCTTTGCAGAACGGCAGCCGAAATATAACCTGAAAATCATGGAGCTCAACAATATAACCAGAAAAACATGGAGCTCTACAATGTAACCTGAACAACATAAAGCTCAACAATATAACCAGAAAAACATGGAGCTCTACAATATAACCTGAAAAACATGGAGCTCAACAATATAACCAGAAAAACATGGAGCTCTACAATATAACCTGGAAAACATAAAGCGCAACAATATAACCTGAAAACATAAAGCTCAACAATATAATCTGAAAAACATGGAGCTCTACAATATAACCTGAAAAACATGGAGCTCTACAATATAACCTGAAAAACAAGGAGCTGTACAATATAACCTGAAAAACATAAAGCTCAACAATATAACCAGAAAAACCTGGAGCTCTACAATATAACCTGAAAAACATAAAGCGCAACAATATAACCTGAAAAACATAAAGCTCAACAATATAACCTGAAAAACATGGAGCTCTACAATATAACCTGAAAAACATGGAGCTCTACAATATAACCTGAAAAACATGGAGCTCTACAATATAACCTTAAAAACAAGGAGCTGTACAATATAACCTGAAAAACATGAAGATCTACAATATACCTGAAAAACATGAAGATCAACAATATAACCTGGAAAACAAGGAGCTCTACAATTACTTATAAAAGAAAGCCTACAACTCCTATGGAGTGCTACAGTAATGTAATACCTATGGTCCCATGGTCTCCCAGGCTTAATAACACCTTACTAAAGTAAGGTCCTAATTAGAATATAAGCACAAATTTGACAAAGATCTTAATTTAGACAACCTTCAAACACTGTCCTGGGATCAAAGCTCGTACATATGGGACTGCATTTGTTCTAAAACTTTCTCCCGTTGTCAGGAACTATAGGCAAAAGTCTGTGAAAGGGCAGCGAGCGAATAAAGTGGACGTCAACTAGTCTAGTAAGGATACAAAATAGGCGAGCTCTGACAGAATGGAGAAGGAGGTGGCCGGTCCTGTGGAGACTCGGGGGGTTGGGGGGGGGAGGCGCAGAGCAAGAGAAGGGAGGTTCAGCTGGAGGAAGTCGAAAAGAACAGGAAGAGACGAGTGGGTGCTTCCAGGTTAGCTTAAGGAGGTTCAGCACAACAGAAGATGTTGCCTTGCAACATCATTCGTTTATTCACCATTTGGCGTTTCTCCACAAGATTGTTGTGTTTTCCTTCTCACTCTTGGTTTTTCTCTGTCCTCTTGCGTTCTTCCTGCCTGAGGTATTTGTTCCCTATTTAAATATTACTATTTCTGTGTGGTGTTTTTCTGTGTGTGTCAGCTACTGGTGCTCCAGAGTTTGTGAAAGGTTCCTGGAACTCGCCTGTATCATCAATTGCCCTTTCGCTTGAGCATCAGGTAGGTGAACAGAGGTACTCAATCATTTCCTAACATGTTCATAGCACAAGAACTATATAATTATCTTTTTAATTTCTAAAGAGTTCATAAACATGAAAATCCCGAGCCCAATACGAGCAATGGGAAGAGTTACTGGATGACAGATGAGAACCAAATTAAAATTGTGCATGTGTGCCATATCCAGTCTTTCTCTTTATCCCTCTCTCCCCCATTTTCCCCAAGACTGATTGGCTACAGGCTGTTTACTGTAAAACTGCATTTTTTCTTGCTTCTCCATGCTTTCCCAGTTAGTTACAAACGTATTTCTGGGATTTCAGCACAGTTTAACTCTGTTATATTATTATTCTCAGAATTTCTGCATTTTGTTCTTATCTTTCTGCCATTACTCCAGTCATTTACACTAGTCAGAATTGTGTCATAGCTTGGTAATCTATGTATGTGCCTGTCTTTCACATCAGAGGTACAAATACTGCTGTACAAATGGTGAATCATCATAACTTTATTTTGATCTCAAAGATCTTAAAAAGTACATAGAGAAAACAGTTAAAAATATCATAAAAGAATAAGAGCCATATAAAAATACATCTCTTCCATATGTACAGTTAAAATGCACTAAAAAATAATTATACAATGCCATTTGAATGTTTGATCCATAGAGCTAACAGAAATTTTGCTAAACCAAAAACTATTACACTACGGGTGTCTGTAAAAAGAATTCTGAGCACGTCGAGATAGTGGCCAGTACCAATAAGCCTACACAAAGGGGTTCGCCACTTGCCCCTCAGGTACTTGTCATGTGGGCAGAAAAGTGTTTGTGACAATAAGACAAGCAGTGTTCCCACTGCCCCACAATCATGCTCCATGTAAAACTCCTCCTAAGGCTTTGATGTTATATATTTCTAATGCTAGAGCCACTTTCCTAGACACCATGTTTTTATGGATCTTGCTTATTTGGGCAGACTGCTGAATTATGGACAACTGTGTTTTCTCTATAGGGGGCCCAGCATAGATTTGGAGTTAAGAGGATCTCCAAATAATCAAAGACAGAGACTAGTTCTATTGTACGGTCCCCTACATGCATAGGTCTCTTAGATGGCTTCGAAGTCCTCATAGCAAATATCATGTACTTTGTTTTTGCCTCATTGAGTTTCAGACCACGCTCGACACAGAAAAGTTAAAAATTATTAAGTAACTGTTGGAGCCCTTGTGGGGACTTTGATATTAATAACGTGTCATCAGCCCCCCAAGGTGCCCAATTCATACTGGCAGCGAAGGGACAGAGGAAGACATGGGGTCCCCTCCAGAGACCGGGAGGTACAAGAGATGCTGCAGAGCCCTCTAGTGCTATTCGTAGCAGCCTGGGAGGAGAAAGTAAATCACACCACTGGGCTTCCTTCCGCACCTGCATACCCCCGGAGGCCCCACCCCAACAGTAATCGCTAAACTTCCCAACCGAAGGCGGAGAGAGGAGAACTTGGCTGAGTGAGGCGCACAGGTTTTTGAAGAGGGAGCGTCCCACAGGCACAAGACAATACCCTGCAGTTGGCCGAGGCACAGTACCGGGTGAAGGCTAGCACCTACTTAAGGCCGTAATCTGGCTGCCCCCTCGGCCCTGGTTCATCTGAGTGCCCCCCCCGCCCCCCACGTTATACTCCATCCCACAGCGACTAGCCGTATCAGTGTGTGAGACAAGGAGGGATAGAAGGCTCGGATAGACAAGGCCTACCAGTGCCTCATAAGCCCCGACTACACTACGGGCACCACGAGACAAACTCTAGATCGGCCATACAGTGGACAGTGTCACTTCTGTTGTGATGTTGAGCGCGAGGAGACTAAAGACTGTCCAAAATAATAAACAGGACAGATATGCCTGCCCGGAAACAGGCCCGCGCGAACAGCACCCGCCCAAAGTGGCATCAGGGGCAGAACAAATCACGGACCCCCGGCAGCATACCCTGAAGGATGTACTTGGCGCAATCGGTGTTATCCGAACCTCTTTGGAGCAGAGAATGGACGCTATCTCCTCTGAGATAATGTTAATCAGGGCAGACCTAACCACAAACAGGGAGAAAGTTAAACAATTGGAGGTAACAACAGCAAGCCTGGTGGAAGATACTAACTAGCTACTAATCGAATTGCCAGAACTGCAGGCGTTCCGCAAAATGGCTGAAGGGAAACTGGACGACTACGAAGGCTGCAGTAGGTGCAATAATGTACGCATCCTTGGCATCCCGGAAAAAGCGGAAGAACAAGCGACGGATCTATTTGTGGAAAACCTAATCACCAATCATCTCCAACGAAAAGGTCTGTCCAGCATCTTTGTCGTTGAAAGGGCCCATCGGGTGCTGGGGGTGGGGGGTGTCTGACCCCAGGAGCCCCTCCTCGTCCTATATTGGCCAGACTCTTGAACTATCGGGACAGACCTAATATTACAGATGGCCAGAGTTGCACCACCCATACGACTTGAGAATTCGGAGGTCAGCTTCTTCCCAGACTTCACCCAGGCGGTAGAGAGGCAGCGCAGATCCTTCTTGGGGGTCAAAAAACATCTGAGAGACAAGGGCCTTAAATAAGCCATGTTGCTCCCGGCCCTTCTCGAGTGGAGGCCGGGGGGAAAACTAGATTCTTTGAGGCTCCGGAAGAGGCGTCAGACCTGCTCAATGGTTGGAAAGACTCAACGGAACGCGGCTCCCAGAGAGACTAGGAGGTACCGGGGCCCTGGCCCCATTTGACTTCTGTGTTGGGGTATGGGTGACATCTCCGAAGGCGCCTGACTTTCACTGACTAACTGCGTAGGGTGTGAGACACCAAACTTAAACACTAGATTGACCAACTCAGGAATAACATTTCCATGGAATCAAGGGAGGGGGAGGAGGAGGGTGTACCCCCTAGTTTCTCCTCTTAGTTCAAGTTCAGGGTGACAGGCACTCTGCATTGTTGTAATCATGGGCAGTGTGGAGCCCGGTGTGCAGGGGAGCAGGGAGGTGGGAGTTGGGAGGGGTTCAACAACAGTTACTTGGTTTTCAGGAATAGTCAAGGCATCGCGCAGTCCAACAACGTAGGCATTATGGTAACACGTGAATACCCATGAGTACTCAATGGGATAAAGAGTTTAAGGTGATGAGCTGGAACCTAAACGGTTTGGGGGATAAGGTAAAGAGAACTGTGGTACTATAATACATCAAGAGACATGCCCCCGGTGTGGTGCTGCTACAAGAGACACACTTAGTGGGGAACACATGTAAAGCCCTTAGCAGGCGGGGATACAGCCTTGTGGCACAATCAGGCTTTACTTTGGTATTGAGGGGAGCGGGGATAATGCTCAGGAACTCCTTTCCCCTGACAGTCCAGTCCACCTGGGTAGACACTGGGGGAGGTATGTGGGCATCTCGGGCAATGGGAAGGGAAAGTACTGACCCTAATGTCGGTCTACGTGCCGTCAGACTTTCAGGAACTTGCCTTTAAGGACCTGGGCGCCATTTTGTTAACCGTACCAGGGGGACTCCTCCTGGTGGGTGGGGACTTTAACGCAGTAGTCGATGGCACCAAAGACGAGCCCCCCAAGAGAACTTCGCGCCTCCAATAGCTGGCTACTGGATTTTATGGGGGCTATGGGATTACAGGACCTATGGAGCTCGTTTCACCCAACTAGCACCCAATACACCTACTACTCAGGCGCTCATGCCAGTCAGTCACGGATTGATCACTTGCTAGCCCCTTCAGACCACTTGACACATATACGCGAAGTCAGGCACATGGCGAGAGGCATAGCCGACCATTCCCCTTTGTAGGCACATATTGTAGTAGGTCACCAGAGAGTGGGAAGGGTTTGCCCCATCAACCCCTGGCATCTGCAGAAGCCTGTGATTCGGGAGGCTTTACACGCTGCAATTAAACAATATTTCCTAGAAAATGTCGGCTCGGTGAGCTCTCACCAGACACTATGGGAAGCATTCAAGACGGTAGTCAGGGACCAGGTCCTCTCCCAAATAGCGGGTGTGAGGAAGGAAAAGGTCAAGGAGGAGGAAGCATTAGAGTCAGAGATCCTCCGATTGGAGGAAGAATTGACAGAGGGACCCAACCCAGACAACCTACACGCCCTACACCTTAGGAAAGACAGCTACAAGGCCCTGGTGACAGATAGAGCTAAAGCACTGGGATGAGAGATGCTAGGAAGGATATACGACCAAGGGAATAAGGCCGGGAAGCTGGTCGCGTGGCTGGACAAGCAAAAGCTAGCTAGTAGGCTCATACCACAACTAATTGACAAAGCTGGCCACTCAATCACGGACCCCCAGGACATTGCTAACACATTTGTGGCCCACTTCGGGCAAGTCTATTCCTCACAGAACCGCTATACAAAGCAGGACGTTCTCCATCTCCTACGAGACATCGCTTTGCCTACCCTTTTAGCGTCAGACCTGGAGTATTTAGAAGGGGCATTCACAACAGATGAGATGACACAGGCAGTTAAGAGGCTTAGGTCTGAGAAAGCATCAGGCCCCAACGGCCTCCCGATTGAATTATATAAACTTGGGACTGACATCCTTGCCCCCCACTTGTGTAAAATGTTCGCAGAGAGTAAAGAACTCTGGGAGCTGCCTCGTGACCAGAGGATGGCCACCTTGGTAATGATCCACAAAGAGGGCACACCCCAAACAACCTGTTCTTCCTACAAACCAGTCTCCCTACTAAATGCCAAACCTAATGTTTTCGCTAAACTTCTGGCCAACAGGCTGATCAAAGTCATCAACAAATTAGTACACCCGACCAATCTGGCTTTATGCCCCAGCGCAATACAGCATTGAATCTCCGCAGGGTACATGGGGTGATAGGAAGGGCGGCAACCATACAGGAAGAGGCGGTATTAGTCTCGCTAGACGCATCCATGGCATTTGATATGCTTGAATGGACATACTTATTTGCTGTTCTAGGAAAAAAAGGGTTTTGGACCCCACTTCATCAAGTGGGTAAGACTCCTCTACACGAAACCCGTAGCCCAGATAATTGTAAATAATAAAAAGTCTGCAGTGTTTGGACTCCATAGAGGGACCAGACAGGGATGCCCGCTCTCCCCTCTTCTTTTCGCTCTGGCCCTGGAACCCCTGGCCTCCTGGGTGCGTAGAGACCCGGTGATTCAAGGTTTTAAATGGGCGAAACGTGAGAGGACCGCATCTCCCTGTATGCGGACGACATCCTATTGTTTTTAACTTCCCCCTAAGGCCTCTCTCACTGCAGTGCTTGATATCTTCGCCATATTTGGAAGATATTCAGGCTATTCCATTAACTGGGTCAAATCAGTGCTGTACATCCTCAAGGGACCCCTTGCGGCCCTTCCCAGGAATTGTCTGATACAGATTACCACGCAGGGTTTCAAATATCTAGGTATCTATATTACCTTCGATCCCGCAGATAGATTTAATAAGAACTTACTTCCCACCCTGCAGAGACTCAAGAAGGACTCGGAGCATTGGATGACGCTCCCACTCTCCATGCTGGGTAGAGCATTGTTATTCAAAATGATGTCCTTACCTCGGTTCCTCTACGCCCTGAAAAATTCACTGGACTTGGTACCTGCAAGCTACATTAAAGAAATTGAAAGTCTGCCACACCGCCTACTCTGGAACGGGAAGCCACGGATAGTGCTCCCTAAACTAAATCTCACCTGGTCCGATGGGGCATCGCCCTCAACGATCTCAAAAAATATTGTTGGGCAGCCCATCTGGCAGCCATCAACCACTGCACCTACAGACAGGTGGATGATCTAGGCTACGCGATGGATCATTGGGTATTACCGGGAGGGAACTACCAACGTACGCTATACTCAAGCGCCGGAAGGGATCGTATCACCGGACCCACAAAGCACTCTGTGCAGATCTGGCAGGTGGCCAATAAAAGTCTGGGGTGGAATCGTAAGCTGACTCTGGCCACTCCTCTATGGGACTCGGACCAGCTGGGGAACCTATGGACAACTAAAGGTTTCGACAAATGGGACCTTTATAGGTATATTAAAAATAGGAGACCTATGGACAAAGGGTGAAGTTAAATCATTCTCAGTCCTTCAACAGGAATACGACTTGGCTCCCACAGAATATTTGAGATACTTGCAGATCTGCCACGCGTTGCAATCCTGTTTACAGAAAGGAGACATCTTTCCGGACTCTTCACCCCTCGAGGACAGACTCCTTGATGGATACTTACCAATGAGGGCCATATCATTCACCTACAAAAAGTTAGTAAACCACGCTGGAGATCCCCTCTTGAAACTGCGGGAAAAGTGGGAAAGAGAAGGTATAATTCTTGACGACTAAGATTGGATTAGCGCGCTAGCCTCACCACGTGAGGTTTCCATTGCAGCTAGGTTAAGGCTGGTACAACTTAAAATACTACACCGAATCTACATCACGGGCCTGGCCTGGTACTAATGGGTAGAGTGGCGGATGGCTGGTGCAGGAGGGGATGTGGAAATGAAGGCACATTCCTCCACATACTGTGGGAATTCACATTTATACAGAGGTATTGGAAGAAGGTACAGGAGGTGATGGGCGAGGTATTACCGAATATTCTTCCACTAGAGGCCAAGAGATGTCTCCTTAATGTGTGGGAACCCACAGATCTCAACCGTACACACACCATATGGGCCACATTGAGGTTCATGATAGCAAAACGTAATATATAGCACAGAAATGGGGGGGCAGCACAGGCACCTACGGTCTCCGCATGGAAAAAGGATATGGATTGGTGCATGCACTGTGAAAAGTATGTATACGTGGCTAGGGGGGTGCCCCAAAAAATAGTCCCGCATTTGGTCTGACTGGAATGAATATAGAGGGAACATCTGCACTCCACCGCTATTACCAGCTCATGATGAAACAATCTAGATGTGAAACATGTTACCTATTGTCATAAAATGTGAACTTCCGCCTGTCCAAATTATATTGTGAATAGACAGGTGAATGTACTGTGATTTGCCTTGCAATGTTGATTCCTACTGTTAATAAAAAGAATTAAAAAAAAAAATGTGTCATCAGCGAAGAGAAGTGCGGGCACTCTTCTCTCCTTGACTTTTGGGGCATCGCACCTGTCCCTATCGGGAAAGCCTACTACTCCGTTACAAAATAGCGAGAACAGGTTGGGTGCTAAAACCCTGCCTCACCCTACGATTTATCATGAAGGGTTCAGTTAATTGACCATCCTCTCCCCACCTAACTTAGGCTTTATTTGCTGAATGTAGACAAATTAAAATATCTAGCAGATTTCAAGCGAGTCCCAGCTCTGCTCCCACCCTCCAGAGCTCAAGGAACCAGGTCAGTGGTGTGCGCAGATCTACAAAGGTTACATATAGCTTTCCCCCTTTGATGACAACATCTCTCTAATAAATGTAGAGAAAGCGGAGACCTGGTCCACGGTACTGATATTGGCTTCTAAATCAGCTTTGTGTAGATCATTGGGAATTTGATCGGGCTAGGAGCACTGGCTGGATACAGGAGCTAATGGCTACTTGGGTGTCCTCTAGAGATATTTCTAGTGCTTTGTAGGAAAGTAGGATCTACTTCTATGGTTACCCCCACTTTTTGCCTGGTGCTAAGCTGTATTTTGACTAGTCTGACTGGGATCCTCTAATCAGTACTCCAGTCTATTTGCTTTCTCCCATGACTGTTGTCTTGAGTACTTGGGTACACTCAAGATTGGATACTGGGGTACCCTTATCAGTCCCTAGTATATGGTACTAAGCTAACCAGGGCATAGGTACCCTAGAGGTCTCCCATGGGCTGAAGGATACATTGCGCCACCCATGGGAGACCCATGTAAAATGGATCTACAGGCCTGCCATTGCAGCCTGTGTACGTTGGTGCTTGCACTACTTGTTTAAGATATAGGTTTACTATAGCTAAGGGTCACTGCACTTAAAGCCTACAAGTCACTCCTATATCAGGCCTTTGCGACCTGAAGGCAGGGTGCTTGGTTGTAAGTGAGAGGGTGCCCCTGCATGAGCAGGACACCCCTGCAGCCTACGTAGTCCATTCTCCTTGGTTGTCTGTGAAACAGCCATATACTATATAAAGGGGCACTCCGTAATTCAGCGAGGACCATCTCGAAAACGGCTGCAACGAATCCTATCATGTTTGGTATCAAACATGTTGGAATCATACTCTGGTATGATTCCAAGCACTGGAAGAGCCCTCCCTTAGGCTCTCAATGTTCCCTGTATCAGTCTTCTAGACCCAGACAGCACAAAATGGTTGCTGCCGACCAGAGACACATTTCTGTCCTGCTGCTGAGCCAAGCTCAAGCAGAGGAAGGTGGACCAATATGCATCCTGTCACAGGGAGGTGTGACCTCCTCCAAGGCAGGATTAAGTGTATTGGGACTAAGTGGGTGCGTTTCCCTGCGCCAGAAAGTCTGCATGAGAGGCACACTTGGTGTCCCTGTGCATAGTCCAGTTCAAACCAGTTGTGGGAGCCTTTGGCTCCCACTCTGGCGCGAAACTTGTCAAAGGGCATGGGAGTAACCTCCCCCTGTCTAGACCCTCCCCTGGGAGGGTGCCCTTAATCTTCCCAACCCTTTCCCTAGGGTACTTAAGGGCTTACCTGGGTGTAGGTCCCTAGATTTGCGGTGGGATAAGATTCAGATCAGACACCACTGCACTTCTACCATCTGGGCATTCCGGACTTTGTTTGGGCCTTCCTTAGTCTCCCTTCTAGTCTGCTGCATCGTCTGTGCCTGTGCATCATACAGGAACCTTCCAAGGCCTGTAAAGCATCAAAGACACCTGAAGAAATCTCCCTTGGAGTGAAGGTGTCACTTTGCTACATTTGCAGGCACTGCAACTAAGTCGACTGGTCTGCAGATCCTGAGCTCCTCCGGACTCCGTGGGCTCGGCAACATAGGTGGTGGTTTTCCACAGCTCCCGAGGCCTGCCCTGCCCTCTCAACAAGTTTGATGCCAGTATCCCTCCTGGGAGTTGCAATAACAGAACCCTTGTGCAAGACTTCCAACTTGGAGTTGTAAAGGCTTGTTAGCTTCTTTGCAAGAAGATCTTAGGGCTCCAAGTAGCCCCAACCTCAAGCACCTCCAGTGACCAATATCTCCAGCCACACTTCATTGTGGCCTGAATCTTTTGGTGAGCTGCTTGAGGTCCTCTCGCGACTTCAGTGCCTCCGACCTGTAGGTCCTCTTGAGGGTCACACTTGTTTCTTTTGGGAACCCCCGATTGCTCAGGGCCTGCCCTGACCCCTGCCTTTGGTGTGTCCCTTGGACCTTGCTGGTCCCAACGTTGCTCCTTCTTTGATTTCTGTGTGGCTTGCCTTTGCCAAGGCTTGTTGATGCTTCCGCCAGACACTAACCCCTCAGCACTCTACATCCTTCGTGGGACAGCTTGTACCTGGGTCCTGGTCTTCCACAGCGTCACCTGATTCTCACAGCTGCAGATTCAAGGTCATCATCACCCCTGAAGCCCCTGACATAGGAGTGCATTCATTTACCAAATCTCCTGGTCACTCCTTTTCAAGAATCCACGTGTAGATTCCCACAGACACTTACTCCTCTTCCAGCAGTGGCACTTTCCTGAAGTCCTCCATTGTGTTTGGTGGCGCTTTCCGACACCACTTCACACGTATGCACTCGGCTTCCCTGGTGAAGGTAACGTGGGTACTAAGGAATCCAGGGGTGGGATGACTTTTCAACCTCCGTCTTCCACTGGGTTTCTTCAGGGTCCACTGGCAAAGGTCCTTAATCTTTAAAAATTCAACGGTGACGTGCACATAGTTGTACAGAGCACCAGTCGTGTTTCCACAACGCACACACACTCTCTGGGGTCCCCATCTACTCACCTTGGGTGGTTCCTTGGTGTCCCAGCACTTCTACGTCCTCTAGACAGTGTCTTGACTCAAATCATGGTTCTTATACCACTTTCTTAGTATATGGTTTGGTCCCACCCTGGGGCCACTGTGTATTTCGTTTTATTTACTGTGTTTCTTTGCTAAAGTATTGTGTGCATTGCTTTTATCTCCGTGTTGGAGATATTGGAACGTACTACTGAGTATTCTATAATAAATTCATATTTTTATAAATACTTAGTGTGGTTCTTTTTCTACCTAATCTATTCTATATGATTGCATTCTGGTAAACCAAGCTGTTTTACACTCCTTATGGACTAAGCCTGAAGGCTGCTCTTCACAGCTACCACTTAGAGAGCTTTCTAAGGTTGTCTGAGACCTTTTAAATCACCATAAGGGTTGTCTGGAATGGTGCAAGGTGCCAACATGCATTAGTGGACATCATATACCAGGCCAGCTTCTCACTGTCTTCCACAGTGCCAGAGGGAACTTCATGCCTACTCGCTCCTCCTCCTCCATGTTCCCCACAGCATCTAGGCCTACCAAAGTGGGATACCCACTCTTTCGGCTGGACTGTAATCTCCATAGCAGACTTTGGTCTATTCAGACAGTGGGTTGCTTTCCTCCAAAAGAACTTATCTTTGGCTGGCTACCAGTGCACTATGTAGAAAGGACCATAAGGAACATTTCCATTATTTCTTTGCATACTCTAATGCCTGTCTGTATCTAGTCCTACATGCCACCATATCAGGGTGGATCTTGGATTTTACTGCATGTAATGGACTCACCCTTAGCTTTTCTACATTCCTGGTTATACCAGCTTGCCACAGGATCCCCGCCTTTTCTCTCCTTATTTCAATCACAATCCTTCCTTTTTTTCAATTGGCCCAATGTTTCCCTAATGTGCCTTAAAAGTATCTCATGCTGGTTACTCAGATTCTCTATTATTTCTACTTTAGTGAGTTTGGACAGCACCTCCACCTTGATAGGGAAATACTGGCATCCTCCCAGAAGCAAATGAATGAACGTCACCAGACATTGCAAGTTTTCTCCGAAACAGAGCGAAATGTATTTTATTGGTACCAAATGCATGCATCATTACTAATTAGCAAGGATGAAGTCAGGTCTCCTGCCTTAGGGGCTCTCAGACTGCTTCTTCCCATAGTGACTGGTTTCTGGGAGCTATGTACTTTTAGTAATGCCATGTCAGCGGAACTAGAATAAGGCACCAAGCCAAATATGGCTAAAGGGGATGTGCAAGATCTGCACCATGTCAGTTATAAACAGCTAGATATGGGCAGCCCAGAAAGGCTGGCTCTGCACTGTGTAAGCAACTTGCACCACCAGATAAAGGACTATCGTGAAGTCAGGACAGGCAAAGTGACATCTAAGGGGGTTCCGAATAGCTGTTGAAGCTTGTCAGGGTCAGGTAGGAAGCTGTTTGGAGCTCCAGGCCTCATGTTAGTATGATATATCTAAGCATGATATTTTTTAAGTGCATACACATGAATTTATATGGACATTTGTATATTTTTTCAACAATCCTCCGTTTTGGATAGTCCTATCTGACGTTAGTGTAAAACCGAAATATATATATGTATATTTGAAGGAAACATATTTACATATCTTAGGATCGCATTGCAGTGTTTGCATAAAAATGCATATATTGTCACATTGATACATCCTGATCTGATAATTATTTTTGAACATGAACACAATGATATGCTAGTATTCAATTCATACTACTTACTGTGTGCATTATTATATCAGCAGGCTTGTGATACCAGCAGCATACTCGTAATTAAGTGGCAAACAAATATTGTTTGCTCTATGCAATGCATAAGGCTACAGTGTCACTTAGTCACTCAGTTCCCGGGCACTTTCTGCAAGTGTCAGTAATTTAAAGGCACACAGTGAGCGGTCATCTGCTTCTCCTGGTCCACAATCTTGTTCAGGACGGTTTCACGGACCTGTCTTGCGTTGTCCTCTTCAGTCTAGTTTTTTGCAGCTGCAGACTATCACCTTTCTTTGAGACTGCGTTGTGTACTTCACTCAACAGCATAAGTTGATGTCATGTCGCTCTGACACTTTATGATGGGCCCTCATGGATCATAGAAATGGTCTGGTCTGTCCTCTCCTTGACTGCTGTGTTGCACAGGTCCGCTCGTGACAGATGGTCATCAATTTCTGGTACCGTCCTCTCAGGCGTTGGGGTGCTGCCCTGCATCTTGTGCCCTTAATCCATTCATGGCGTTGGTTCACTGTCTGTGTCCATTCTACCTAGAATTAATAGCAACAGTTTTTATTTTTCTCACCATGACCATGTCTTCATAGTTGCTTTAGAAGTCTTTGCCCCATTTTAGGCAGTACTAAAGCCAGAACATCAGGCCATTTCAGGCCTGTTCCATCAGTTGCCTTTACTAATAATCTTTTTTTTAGCTCATTTACTCCTCCTGGACTCTACGTTGGAGGGTGGTATAGGGTATGCATGTTATACTTTATTCCCAAGAACAACCTCTTTAGCATAAATGTAGTCACTAAGTGATCTCCTTCTATCGCTATTTATGCCCTGGTGGACTCCTAACCTTGGAGATCTGGCTTTCCTGAAGCACTGCGTCCCAGTTCCTTCATCATTCTTCCCTGTTGGACACACCTCCATTCATTTTGAAAATGTATCCACCCACACCAGCAAATATTTCAATCCATTCACTGGGAAGCAATATGCATCTGCTCATTCATCCTCCCTTGTCCAATATCAGAGGGTTCCCTGCTCCAGTCTTGTAAGGGAAAGAACATACTGCGTGGGGACACAGGCATCTCATCCTGGTAGGGCCACACATTATTCGGCTCACATCCATCATCAATCTACCCTCTATGTTCATTTGGTGTTAGACCATTGTGCTTCCTTTACATTAGCTTGCAACAATTGTGTCTGAATGAGCTGTATTTTTGGAATGCTTTATTCAATAGTCCCATCTGCACTGGCTGTAACATGCTCTCATTTAATGCTGTGTCAGCGATGGCATTACCTTTGGCTAACTTAGTATTAGCTCCGGTGTGGGCTTCACATTTTATTACCGCTATCCTGTTGTTTAATAGTTTTGCTTTTAACAAGCTCAGTACTAAAGGACTATTTTCAGTAAGGCGCCCTGCTTCTGTTATGAATCCATGATACTTTCATAGTTGGCGAAAAATAAAAACTGCAAAGCATAATGTGAGTCAGTGTAAATGTTAACAGTTTTCCAATCAGCTAGGATACATGTTCTTGTTACAGCATACAGCTTGTCTTACTGGGCAGATGTGCCAGGTGGAAGAGCTGCATTTTCAGCTGCGGTGCCTGCTATTGCTATAGCATACCCTGCTCTGTAATCCGTGATTATCAGTCTGCTGAAGGTGCCCTCAGTGTACCACTCATATATATTCTGTCTTTCCTAATAGTGTCTAATCTTGGCGTGGTGCCGCTCTTGGCATGGTGCTGTTTTCTACAATCCCAACATCAACTTAGGGGTCTCATCTCTCTCTAACAGAATGGATCTCATCAGAATAACCTATTGCAGGTAATACTTTTGCCAAATTAACAGGTGGGCATCTTATTATGACATTACAATTAGACAACATGGTGCCATTATAACCTGTGTGCCTACCAGCAGAAAATGTTGTGTTGATCCAGACAACAACAATCGTCCCAAATAGAATCGCACCAAATGTGGCACCAATACAATACAAGTATAGTCCAACACAATGAGAGCCGTCCTCTCCACCATCACAGCTGCCGACCCCCAATCACTGCAGAAAGCAAAGTCACATAGTTGTGTCCCACTGGCCTTTCTTTTCTAGCTGTGTCAGCACACCATTGGCAGCACCACTTCATTTGCAATGTCATTTTGCTCTGAAACAGAGATGGAAAGGCATTTTGTAGTCAGGCAGTCCCCATGATAGCGCAGTACACAATGATGTCTCTTTCAGTTTCTTGAACCAGTTAGCAAGTTCATTATTCATAGCATCTGAATTTAGGGATCCATTGTTGGCAGTTGTTCATTATTCCCAGGAAGGACATCATTCCTTTCTTGGTGGGCAGGAGCTGAATATCCGCAAACAATTTTATTTGGCATGTGGCGTGTACCTTGGAATATCACAAAACCCAGGTAAGTCACCTCTTTTTTTGGCAGCACTGGCATTTTGACAATGAGGTGTTGTGTCTTCTCTTCTGGAGGTAGTTCAGCAGAGCTACAGTGTCTTTTTCACAAGCTTTCACGTGATGGAGATGTCACAAGGAGGTCATCAGTCTACTGCAAGATGATGCTACCACCTTCCTGGCATAGGTGGTCCAAGTTTCTCTTTAGTGTCTGCACATTGACCTTGGGACTCACAGTGAATGAAGTGTACTGGGTATCTATGCGCGATGGCCAAGAGGTTTTCCCTCTGTAGATGGACTTTAAGGCTAAAACCCACCAAGGAGAGAAAAATACTCTCCCTCTACAGGTATAAATAATAATATAGTACGGGTGTCAGGCACAACAGGCTCTAAGGGAACCACAAGTTCGTAAGGTTAGGTAATCACCTTATGGGGCAGCATGTTTTCACCATCCTCTTTTTTTGAAATGTTTATTCATTTTAAATATCACTTTATGGGGAGGGCATTTTTTCCAAATCTCTTGGATCCCTAGTTCTAGAACCTTATTGTTCGTGATCTGTACAGCCCTTTCCCTTTCATATTCATGAAACTGCAGTCTAACGGCATCATTCATCATCTCACAACACATCCATATTTGAGCTACAGTGGGTACATACAACAGAGAATCCTTACTGAAGCTGCAAGCAGTAAGTGCTCTGATCTAACCTATCCTTAGGTTTTTGTGAGTAAATTTCATGCATTCAAAAAAATATACTGCTGCAAAAATGTGTTTCCGGAGAGGCCATTTTCATTTATATTAAAATTGTGAAATGTACCCCTTTATCTCTACTAACCTCAACAACCGACTCAGCTTCCACACACCCACCCGAAGCCTCCGCTCAGCCAACCTCCCCCTCGCCACAGTCCCTCGTATCTGGAAAACCACAGCTGGCGGAAGATCCTTCTCCTACCTCGCCGCCAAGACCTGGAACACTCTCCCAACCAACCTACAACAGACTCAGGACCTGCTGGCCTTCAGAAGACTCCTCAAGACCTGGCTCTTCGATCAGTAGCGCCCCCCTCCACCCCCCCAGCACCTTGAGACCTTCACAGGTATGTAGCGCGCTTTAGAAATATAATGATTGATTGATCTCCCACCTTAGTGGAAACATATCCTACCTTAGTGAAAACATGGCATTCTCTTAAAAGCTGCAAATTTCACATAAAATTATATAAATAGAATAAAATGCAAATTACCATAAAAGGGGATGCCATAATCAATGATCTTAAAAATTCATTTAAAAATAGAAGGATAAAAGTGGCTATTTCATATAATAACCGTACAAACTTTAAAACCAGCAGACACATAACGACAGTGCATATTACGAATTAACATTCAAATTTCCTAGTCTAATAACCCATGCCCATCTAAAAAATGTAGCCAATTCACAAGCATAAAGTTCCCGCGCATCAGTTCTCAAGATGCGCAACGCAGCATGATGGCTACGAGTGCCCAGTTGGTTACAAATTGGTTGAATATCATTAACAAGAATTGAGCATTAATTTGACCCTAATTTTCCTAGGCACATAATAGCCTCAGACATCATCAGAGCTAAGTTTATTTTTACATTCTCATGAATGAGCAATTTTTTAACTGCTATGATCTTCTTTGTACTTTACCCGTAGTGTTGTATCCTACAATGTTAGAATCTGGAAATTGAATTAATACAAAGGAATTAAGTTATTGTTAAACTACCGCTTCAACATTACAAGCATGTAATATATATATATATATATATATATATATATATTTCCACACCAAAGGTTGCTTAAAAAAGGAAAACACCGCACTCCAGCAGGGTATGCTATCTTAAAGTTTTATTTTGTGCAGGTAAATACCATAGACCACCACCAACACGTTTCAACGAGAGCACCTACATGCCATTCAAAATGAGGACACAAACTATGCATCGTTAAACATCTGAAAACCCATGAAAAAGACTAAAACAGGTGGGAAATTAAGTACTTTGGCCTGGTAACTGTACAGAAGAACGAGAGAGGAGGAAATAGAACTCAGAAATTACGGAGACTGGAATCACGTATGATTATAAGGTTCAAGACAAATACCCCATTTGGGATCAATGGGGACGAAGAATTACACAGTCATTTGTAGAAGACCAAAGGGGGAACTTTAACATGTAAATACTGTATATAATGATAATTCCAAGTTGAAGAATAAGAAATGATGAATTTCATATAAACCTTTTGAAAAGATCAAATGCGACAAATAATCAAATTGCACTAAGCAAAACATGAAGGAACTGTATATAATGTGAATATTGTAAATAATGGACGATCTATCATCAAATATGAGAATAATGCATGGTCAAGTGAGCACTAAGCTCTGTAGGACCTCGTAGACTGAGACTAAATAGGAAAGGAACGACATAGTAATTGACACCAAAAAATTTGTGTTAATACAGTTGTCAAAAAATCATAGATCACCACAAAAAGATTTTTGTTTTCGCAAATTTTGATAAAGTTTTCAAAATTGTTTACGTTAAAATAATATCAATCAATATGGAATCAGTTGGAAAATTAATTTTGATCTGCGATTATAACAGTTAAAATACATGTAAATAATCCCTAATTTTATTTGAAAATGGTAACAATTATGTGAAACTACGTATCCCATAATGCTTCCTAAATGGCATTCATGGGAGCCTTTAAAATGTGAAAGCGATGAAGGACTCACATACCGTGAGCAAGACTGTGATTCAGTTGAAACGCATTGGTGGTGGTCTATGGTGTTTACCTGCACAAAATAAATCTTTGAGATACCCTGCTGGAGTGCGGTGTTTTCCTTTTTTAAGGAACCTTTGATGTAGAAATATCGAGGAGGACAAGCCCGCCCCCTGCACCGGCACCCGCTGTGGGAAAGAGCGCTCTATTTTGGGCTGTTTGTTCTTGAATATATATATATAACTTTTTCCTATTTAGAACAAGTTTCACTCAAGTGTACGTTCGCGTAACATGTGTTATTTGCTGTCGACCAAAATAGAAGCAAAACGGCTGAAAAGGAATATCTTCAACAATCAACCAATTACAGCCCTGTTTATTTATTTATGTGTATCATTATTACAAGGGCTATAGTCTAAATGTACAACTTGCATTTACACAATTATATATGTACATGTATACATCGGGAAATGCTGTGATGCTTTCATAGTATAATGTAGGCCTCTAAAAGTTGAAATCTCTCACACTTTTTTTAAGATACTTTAAAAGTTCTGGCTATTTTATTTCTACAAATACTTCTTTTAGCTTGCACTAGAGAGTCTGTGCATGTGACTCTCTGAAGTCATTTAGATAAACTCAATTTTATCAGTGATCTGCAACCAAAACGTGTTACGGCGTGCACTGTAATTCACATGTCTCTAGAGCTACTCTTTTTGCATAACTTTTAATAGCCTTTGTATTTGAGACTGCAGACATTAGGCCATACTAGAAATCATATTTTAAGTTTGTCGCTAAGAGACAGTAATATTGGCGTTGTTAGGTAAACAAATATTCACCCTTTTTCTTTAGTACACAACATATTATCCAGTTAGACATTGAAATCTTAATGTACACTTTGTACATGTTGATTTTTTACATCGCTAAATTTTATTTATTTTTCACAGTAGGGTTATTAGACATTATAGAGATCTTAAAATGCAAAAAAGATTTTAGTGCAATGACTTTTAAGAATATTTTACATGTAGTCATTACTTAATAATAAACACTAACTCTTTGGTTATTTATACGTATGAAAAACAAGCCTCATTTAGTCTTTAAATGCATTTTTATAACACCTACAAAACTTCTTTTGAAACTAAGCACAGAAGCTTTATTGAAACATATAAAGTTTGTTTCACCATTTAGAAATAAATATTTCAGCCTTTAGATATAAGTAGTTATTCTTAGGAAAGAAACAGGAAAAAAAGTCCTTACTTGTATCCTTTTTCTTTTATCCAAAATAATGAAACTAAATATTTCTTTTTTAAGACTATTTGTCTTTAATGTACGTGATTTCATGTGCACTTTATATTAACTTAAAACCTAGTTGCTACAGTCTTTACTTGTAGCTTGTGCCAGGGTAGGCCCTGTCTTATTTATCTAGCTGTGTTTTATGACCTGCAGGTGTCAGCTTCTACACTTTTTCAGGAGAGAAGGCAGCAGCTGGTGATGGGACTGAGCTCATTTCATTATATATATATATTTTTTTTGTAGTAGAAATCTTTATTGCATGATTAAAAAACCTTTGCAAGTTACAGAATTTTAAGAACGATATATCAATGAATACATATAAAAATAAGTATAGGATCATATGCGTTATGAAGATTATAAAAATGTGTAAAAACATACTTTTAAAAAGGAGAGCTAAGGATCATGTCCATTATACAATAAGGTGGCAGTTGGAACTAGGCTAGTAATTGTGCTGGTGAGAAATCGCGTACTTGGGACACCTCACCAAGTTTTTTATATGCTTGTTCCAAAAACCTTACTAGGGCACAGTTTAATTTAGTGTTCCGAGGGTCAAAGCAAGCCAAGACTGCTGCTCTACACGATCTAATCATGTTTGTGTTCCAGAGTTTCCTCAGGAGGGACCGCCTTTCGTTCAGCAGGTTTGGGCAAAGACAAAGGATGTGTACTATGTCTTCTTTTTGATTCCCGCAGAGTCTACATTGTTCCTGTCCGTGGGCTCTTTTCCATTTTGGCAAATGGACCAACAGGTTGATTACTCCCATTCTCAACTTTAGGAAACTTAACTTTGTTCGAGTAGTGAATGGTTGAGTTAGGTACTCCTGTGGGGTCAACTGGACATAGGATTGCAAGGACATCCATCCGTGACTTCTTTTTGCCAGCCGAGCCTTGTCTTCCACGGAAGAGAGCTTTTTTATGCTTATTTTCGCTAGTCGTTTAAATTCATTATGGCTTACCTGCATGCCCCAAAGGTCTTTCAGGCCTAGTGTTCTTAATCCTCTTTCCCAATATGCATGCCCTGCTCGCCATAGATTCATTTGAAGGCAAGACCATAGATGTTGTGCTAGGCTGCCTTCCTTCGATGACCTCAATTTATGACAGCACATTAGAAAACTCAAGGCTCTGGCAAGTGATTGGTGGCAGATTCCCAGTTCCAACCTAATTTGGGCCGGTGATGTTTGACTTGGTAGCTTGAACACTATTCTATAAATTTTTGTAATAATTTTGTCCAGTTGGCCGCTATCCAAACCTTTTAGGACCTCGCTTCCGTAGGTTAATGTGGGAATAATTTTTGCTTGCGCTACCTGGATTGTTGGAGCGAACGTTGGGCCTTGTAGTTTCTTATGTATGGAGCTGATTGCGAAAGCAAGCGCAGAACCCTTCTTTTTTTGTTCTTCTAGATGTGTTTTGTATCTTCCGTTGTTGTTAAAAGAGACTCCAAGGTACTTGTGGCATTTGGATTCAGCAATCCTTTCTTGATTCAAGACCCAAACCAGCTTCTTGGCCTTTCCTGAACGCACCGCCAAAATTTTGGTCTTCTTGCTGTTTATCAGGAGCTCATTCTTATTTGAATAGTCAGAGATGGCGTCCATGAGTCTTTGCAGGCCGATCTTTGTTTTGCTAAGAAGTACTACATCATCAGCGTATAAAAGATTTGACAACAAGAAACCAGCTACTTTGGGAGAATGAGAATTTACCTTATTTAAGGCTTCTGGAAGGTCGGATAGGAACAAGTTAAAAAGTGTGGGGGCAAGGACACATCCTTGTTTAAGGCCTTTTGTCGTCGGAATTGGACGTGATAGTCTGGACCCGTCCCCAATCTTTATCCTGACCCATGTGTCCTGATGGAGAAGCTGTATAGCTCTTAAAAGATCATTTGGGATGTTTAAACTGTACAGCTTCTGCCAGAGCTTAGCTCTATTCACCTTGTCGAAGGCAGCTTTATAATCAATAAATCCCATATAAAGTGGGCAAGTGCTTGCCTCTGCCTGATCGATCAGACAAGAGAGGGTCAAAAGATTGACCGAGGTGCCGGTGTTGCTTGTGAAACCAGTTTGGTTCGGAGGAATTACGGAATGATCCTCAGCCCAAGTTCTAAGTGAGTTAAGTAGCAAACCAGCAAAATACTTTGCTTCATTGTCAATGAGGGCTATGAGGCGATAGTTCCCGGGAGATTTTTTATCCCCTCCTTTGAAGATTGGTGGCAAAATGGATCCCTGCCAGGAGGGTGGTATGATGTTATTTTGCAGGATACAGTTGAAGAGGGTGGTTAGCTTCAAGGCCCAGTAGGTTGTGTCCTCCTTAAGCAGGGCCTGAGGAATTCCACTAGGGCCTGGGGCACCGTCCTTCCGACCCTTTTTGATCAGTTTTTCAACTTGGGCCACCTCGATTGTTGTTGATTCGTTGTTGCTTTGCGACATGGGGCACTCATTTGGTTGCGCAGTTTTCTGGCCAACGTTGAAAGATTCCTTCATTGAAGGGGATTTGATGTTACAATCAGTTGGATTAGCAGGCACTTTGTGAGCAAGAATGACTTCGACATTAAGATTCTGATGAAGGGTTTTTACTTTTTGGTCATTAAAGTGAAGATACAGATATACGACCCACTCAGTCTCCAGTATGCATGAGGACGCAACCTTCGGGGCTTGCCCAGAAATGCTATTGATGGTTCGCCAGAACCTAGCGGGATTGTTTGTTTTAATGTCATTTTGCAGCCTAGCCCAGAAGGAGTTCCAGAGACTTCTGCGTTGTTCTCTTTTAGCCTTCTTTAGGTAGCTGCGAGCCTCTCTCAAATTTGTTATCAACTGAGGATCCGTAGGATTTGTTTTTAATGCCCGCCATGACCGATTCATGTTTCTTGTAGCAGATTGTATTGCGGGGTTGCGACTGGGCGTCTGGCTTTGCCCGTACAAGTCCGCCTGCCTTATTGGTTTTGCATGTTTGCCGATCAGTTCGATTGCGAATGTTGACCAGTTAGCAATTACATCGTTTGTGGGCCTCCTGGTGCCCTCCATAATAAGTTTGGCATCTGCTGCTATTTGTTGAAAGTTGCTGAAGGAGCACTTGATGCGTTTTAAGTTTATTGTGTAGCAGTCAGATGGCAGTGACCTATCTTCTTCGTGTTGAATTCATCTGGTCATAAGCGATATTTCTTGTGGGCGGTGGTCACTTTCAGTTCTGCTTCCAAGGCTAAAACCTATTATTTGGCGGAGAAGTGGAAGACTGACAAAGGTATAGTCAATTAGCGAAGCGCCATTTTTACTCCGATAGGAGAAGCAAGGTGGCTTGTCTGAAGGAAAGCGCCCGTTTAAGGCTCTGAGGCCCAGATTTTCCAGGTTGCCTTGTAAGGAGCGTCCTTTGGAGTCGTTCTTGTGCCAACCTGGGGGGTCCTGCGGGGGTATGACCCAAATGCTATCATGTGATTTGGTTATCTCGTTTTTGCCCAGGTCCGACATTAGCCACATGTTGAAATCACCTGATAGTATTATTTCTGGTTCGAGGGGTCCGATTTTCGCTCTTAGTACAGTTGCTATTGCTTCTTTTGAGAAGGAATGCCTTGATACTGTGGTTGGACGGACATAGGCATTCATTAAGAGCAAGGTCCTGCACTGGGCTTTGTCGGAGGTAAAGGAAATTCCCACGCACTGGAGGGAATGTGATGAGCCACCTAAGTCCCATGAAGTGATTGCGTTTTTGATGGATATGTAAATTGCTAGGCCACCACTGCCTCTTCCCGAAGATTTCAGTTTTTGTGCTGGAATATGATGGGTTTTGAAGCCTTCGATTTGCTGCGGTTCGAGGAGCCATGTCTCTTGAAGTAGTAGTATCTCGAATTCCTGAAAATAAGAGATTATGGCTTTGTCTTCCAGTTTGTTGGCTAGTCCGTTTATGTTCCAAGAGCATATCTTTAGAGGGCGCATGTTTAGGTCCTTTACACTGTTATTCTGTCATCGTAACAGGCGAGTTGTGTTTAGGGTGCCTGCCAACCATGACCATGTGCCGACCTCGTCCCGATCCCTATTTGGTGTGCGCCAGTCATCTCTCAATATTCTTTGTTTGTCTTCGCGGGTGGGAGTTTTATTGCATGCGCCCCTGAGGACTGAGTACACTTCTCCCCTTTCTGCCCGTGTGTGCTTAAGTTCTTGATTTGCCAGCAAGACATGTGGGTATCCCGCTACCCTGCCAGGTTGTAGCAGTATACCCCACTGCTTGAAGGTATCTGTGTGCCCTAGGATGGTGTTCGTTACCTCTGCCGATCTCCAAGTGACCTTTGTGGTTTCATTTATTTGGCCATGACTTGGTGCAATGAATTCAATCGATATAATATCTTGTGTGGTTATGCCGTTTAGCAGACCAGTGGCTTGTATTAGTTTTAAGATGTTACCACGATTGAGGATATCGTGGCTTCCTTTGGACTTGTACTCCGGGTAGAAGAGTGTAAAGTTGGAGTCGCCGCATGAAGGGGACTTATTCAGCCTTGAAATTGCCTCTGATGTTTGGGCGCAAATCCCATGATCTGTGCTTGCCGAGGGATCAAGATTCAGTGCCTCCTTCTGATCGCTAGGGCTCTTTTGGGTTTTACGCCCTACCGCAGCTCCCTTATCTCTCACGGGGCTTACGCCCTCATGGTTTTTGACAGAGCTGTTGGTATGCACCTGATTTGAAGTGATGCTTTGGTCGACTTGTTTTGCAGGGTGACCGGGATTTTGGCCCTGGACCTTTACGTCCTGCGGCAGAGGAGTATTTGAAGGAGGCGTGTCGGTAGTTGTGATTTGCTCCCTTGACCCACTGGCCGCCTTTTTTCCTAAAGTTGTCCGTGTTGATACCTTTTCTGTTGGCGTGGGGGAAGCCCCGCTCGTCCTACTTTTCCTTTCAAGCAGTGTTGGTGGTTCTTCTAATTTAGTTCTTGATTCCTCAGTATCTTTTGGGTTAACACACTCTGTAGCTATTGGACGTCTAAGGGTGTTAAACAACGGGTAAAGGCTCAGCTCTTGTTTGCGTTTACCCAGTTTATTGCGGCCTTTCCGCTTCCTTTGTCTTTTCCCCTTTCCCACAGGATCTCCCCATGCTTGTTCGATTGGAGATGGAGGGGAGGAATTTGCTCTATCGGCAGTTGGAGTTTTTTCCTGTTCACTCTTTTGACAGACAGTTCCCGATGTGTCATGTGGTTGAGGGAAATCGATTTCTGTGACTCCTCGTTCCTTTGAGTTTGTTCTCCTTTTTACTATGTTGTCCTCACTTAGGACGTCGTCACTGCAGTTTCCCGGGGGGGGCTTAAGATATGTAATTTCTTTTAGATCTGCCAGAAGGTTTTCCATAATCCCTGGGAGTGTGCTAAGTTTCTCTATTATAGGTGAACAGTCACATCCTTGTTGCGGGAGGTCTACTGCTGCCTGGGCCCGTTGGATCAAGCTATTGAGGTTTGAGATCTTATCGTCGATTTTGACTACATACACAGCCAGTGTATTCAAGAGGCTTATTTGGATATCCATTTTGTTAGCTTGGTAGGTCATTGCTTCAGCTGACCTTTGGAGGATATCCAAGGCAGTGGCCCATGCCTTTTCTTGAGTGTAGTCCTCGTTTTTCACTTCCTTTGGTGACGACGATGGCCCAGGGTTACCAGGGATGGTATTTCCGTATGAGAGCAGCATTTTCTCCCATTCCTTTGACTCAAGGTAGGAAAGATCTTTTTCTGCTGGTTCAGTTTCCTCTATGAGTGTCATGGGCTCAGAAACACAGGCTTTAGGTTGTTCCCGTTGGACGTGGACAGTTTCGCCGTCCACAGGTGGAGAAGAGATGACAAAGTCTTCCTTCTTTTCCAATTTACTAGCTTTTTTGGGATAAGTTACGGGATCGCGAGTTTGGCTGCAAGGTATACTGAAACTGGCCTCACGAAGGGCAAGGTTGGTTGCAACTGAATTTCTCATTGTCCCTCCATTTGGTTCAGTTTGAACGTCCTTTATACTATAGGTAGCTTCGAACAACTCTTGGTGGGTTAGCGTGGACTTAGTTGCTGGACTTCCCAGAGCCTTGTCTTCTAAGGGAGCTCCCACTTCAGACTTCCTGATGCTTGACGATTGACTGCTAGCCACGTTTCCACCAGGACTGCCCTTTTTGATGTTAACTATGGGGCTCAAAGGAGTTGGCAAGCCCACGATATCCTTATTGCTTGAATAGACAACTGACCCGGGGTCTTTCAGAAGGGCAAATTTTGCTGTTATTTTTGGTTGGTTGCTAAGAGGTTTGCAGGCCAACCTAACCGAACCCTTCGCGGGAAGTTGTGAGGTATTATCTATAGTGATTTCAGACTCACTCAGCGACAGATCTACGATCTGATCAGATTCTGTACTTGTCAGCGCAATTTCACCTCTACGTTTCTTTTTCTTTTGTGGTGCACTTGTCCTTAGCCTGCCGGATCTCATCCCGAGTGGACAGTTTAGAGAGGGAGGATGGAAAAGGTGATCAAGTGGCTGCTTAGGAGGGTGGCAAAATGTATTTGAAGACAGAGAGAAGGCTGACGTTCCGAATGCTTTACACCTTTGCCTTTAATCCCCCTATAAACCACTTTTTGGAGGTGGGGTAATTGTTAATTGCGCTATCTTTCGGCGTCCTCTAAGCACCTCTGGCTGTACATGAATTCAAATAAGCTCAACAAATTCACCCAAGGGTACTTAAAAGACTGCAGTGCTGCACTAGAGATTGCTCAAATTGTTGAGACGGAAATTGCAATAAAAGTTCCTCCTTACTGAGGCAGTGTCTCTGGTAACTAGGCAATGGGGGCCAAGCAGCTGCGAAATTTTAGACTGCTTTGAGCCTCTTTCTGCTCTCCCACTCTCCCCCCTCGCGCCCACTCCCAGCTGCACTATCCTGCGGAGGTAGCTCACCGTAGCGCGTGGGCCGTGGACACAGCGCTGGATTCACTCCGTGGGACTTCTTGCGGAGAGGCGGCTGGGCCGTGGACACAGCGCTGGCTTCACTCCGTGGGGCTCCTTGCGGAGAGGCGGGCTCAAAGCAGGGCTCCTCCGGCGGCGGCAGGCACAGGGGCTGGCTCCCAGCAGGAACACCTCCAGCAACCGTGGCCGTAGCCGTAGCGGTGGCACCCCCTGTGTGGCCCAACCGCCAGCAAGACAACAGGGCACGGCAAGGCAAGCGGGCGGGGCGGAGCGGCTCTCTGCGGTGTTTGCTCTTGCTGCTTCTCGTTCATTATATTAAAAGCTAGGCATTCCAAGCCAGTCAAAATCTATCGTTTGCAGTGTGATAAAAGGGAGGACGCTTTATTTTATCTAAGGAGAGTCAAAACAACACCACATCAATGATAAATTCAGCTTAGATTTCTATTTTTTTTATTTTCTTATTAACACTTTGGCTGCGGGGCTCATTCCCCCGCTGTGCTGGGGGGAGGGGGTGCGCACAGCGCCCCCATGCTCGGCTCGTCATGAGGCACAGTGCTCGTGTGCTCATGACGAGCTGAGCTCGTCACGGCCACACCCTTTTCCGTGGAACGTTCAGCACAGCAGGGGAATTATCCCCGCGTGTGAGCGTTCCACGGCTCATGACAAGCTTAGCTCGCCATGAGCACCCGAGCACCGTGCCTCATGATGAGCTCAGCTCGTCATGACCACGGAAGAGGTTAACAACTATGGTATATTCACTATTGAAACATTGAGTTTACTTGAAATTTCATTCTAAAGTGTTATGCCATTAGAGTGTTGCAATATTTGGCACAGGAGCCTTTTGATACCCTGGGCCTGGGTGCGCATTTTACTGCTACTTGACTTGGCCTATGAAACTACTTCCCAAGCTGTGAACTCCTATTTTTCTACTTATAAGATTCCCCTAAAATGCTTGGTAAGTGATAGGCAGTACTAACAAAAGGTTAGGCATCTATTTTTAATTTTTGTTATGTCCTAGTTGTGTAAAACACACATTTGTTTTTCTCTGTGGGGCCTACTTTTTCCCTATTGAGTGCCTTTCTCTAGGTAAAGTTAGTTTTAACATTACTATGTTAAAACTATTATTATTTTAGTACAATATAGCTCTAGCTATACCCAAAAGTATCTGAGCGCTTTATTTGTTATAACATTTACAAGAGGTACATAAAACATGAACAATCCTCAATACATCAATTATGTACATAAACAAACACAAAATATCTTCTATGAAACACAGGACAATGTATGCAAAGTCTATTCTCTTTTAATATGGAATGCTAGGCATTTCTGCCTTGAGTTTTAATTCTAATTTTTACCAATCTGGGAATATAATAATTGAATTTTCACACATCTATACTTTGTTGCAGCTACACTTTCCATAGTAGCGCGCAACTACTTAACGCTTTTGATATAATTTATATTCTTACCTTTATTTGCAGGGCGATCTGGTGATGATTTTTTTTCAACTTTTCTCTCCTGCCCGTTTTTAAACTACTTTCTAGTGGGCTTACCATGATTTTCTCCAAGATCCACTCTCATGAAATGTGTTTTTTTACTCACAATGTGCACTTACACCCTGAAAGATAAATACAAAATGTCTCCTACAAAGGAAAAGTTGTTCGGTAGTGGATAGAATGAGTTAAAAAGAGGAACATCAACAGTTATGGCCCAGCCAGAGATATTACTTAAAACCATTTTGCTTCTCTAATTCTATATTTTTTATATAATTCAAAGAAAACATTTCAAAGAAACAAGATCAATACACTATTTAAATGCAGTCATTCCTCTATGACATACTACGCAAAGTGTTAAGATGAAATACTTTCACTATGAAATATTCTATTTTATAAACACAAAGGCATGGGTTTGTGTTAGGCTTAGGTTTAGCATTGGTTCAAGACATGTTTCAATGTATTTCATATTACTTTTTTAGAATTATAGTAACAGAATTCGTTACTGTTGTTCAGGTATGGAAATGTCGTTTTCAATAAAATTCTTTTTAGGCTATATATTTACATTTTTGTCCGGTTAATTAATGTGCACATCTAGCATTTGGGAAATATTAGCTTTCCTAACATCTTAAATCGTGTCAAGTTGAGACCGGATGGCGGAAGAGCATTGTAAAGCTCACTAATTCAATGTAATTGGTATTTTAAATAGTTGGATTATGAAGAGGAAATGCCAACCTATTGTAAAGCGCTCTGATATCCTTTGGGATCTTGTTCGCGGTATATAAAACTTTATAAATAAATACAAATAAATAAATAACACAGACTCTCCTGCAATGGTTTTTATAAGACCCCCAATGGTCTAACCATTTGTCAAGATGTATTGACATCAAGTAACTTACTTACTTATCAGTCCCCTGTTTCACTACTTCTTATATGTATAGGTACACATAAATTATTCTCTAACCCAGGCTCTCCTGTAGTTTATGCCACATATCAATTAGTGTATTGATACAGAGAATATTTTTAAAACATTCTCTACAGCCCAGTTTAGTTTAAATGCCAGTTAATGCCCCTTTTTATTAATACTACGTGTTAAATACACATTTGAAAGACTGAAAGGTCACTTGCAGGAAGGCAATTTAGTTATTTAGCTTACAGCTCACTTACCGACTGGTGATTTCACAGTCCTCCTATACCGCACTTCTGACACCATTCTGATAGGGAAATACTGGCACCCTCCCAGGAGCAAATGAATGAAACTCACCACACATGGGTTTCTCAGAAACAGAGCAAAATGTATTTTATTGGTACCAAATGCATGCATCATTGCTAATTAGCAAGGAAGAAGTAATGTCTCCTACCTTAGGGGCTCTCAGACTGCTTCTTCCCATAGTGACTGGTTTCTGGGTGCTATATACGTTTAGTAATGCCATGTCAGTGGGATTAGAATAAGCCACCAAGCCAAATATGGCTAACAGAGATGTGCAAGATCTGCACCATATCAATTATAAACAGCTAGATATGAGCAGACCAGAAAGGCACTGTGTAAGCAACTTGCACAACCAGATAAAGAACTATCATGACGTAAGGACAAGAAAGGTGACCTCTAAGGGGGTTTTAGAATAGCTGTTCAAGCTTGTCCACTCAAGGTCAGATAGGATGCCCTTTGGAGCTCCAGACCTCATGTTAGTGTGATGTTTCTAAGCATGATATCTTTGAAGTGCATGCACATTAATTTATATGGACATATATATATTTTTTTTTCAACATACCTCCTCGAGGACTTTGGATTTAACTACTTGCAAAGCCCCTGGATTTTATCTACCCAATCCCATCTAATTGTTCTCAAGTTATTAGTGATGGCTAGCTTACCCAGATCGGTCCAGCCTCTAATGTCTGGTTCACTTTCTCCATGATTTGTTCGGGAAAGGGTCAGAGCATTGTGGTCACTTTTGGATCTTTTAACCACTGTCATGTCGGACACAATGGGCCATAGGCTAAGGTCGACCAAACAGTAATCAATTCTGCTGGCATAAGAGAAGTACCCACACCAGTGGGGAGTTCTCAGACTCCAGGTTACCTGGGATAAGATCACATCATGGGAATCCACAAAAATGCCCCATTCTGGTTCAACTAGCATTTTGGCGGTCCCCACGACATTCGATACCAGGACTCTTAACTGCTGTTGGGTTACAACAGTGGGGATATAGTCATGCCTGTGCTCTGGGATTACACCCCCTTCCTCCTCGCAAATAACATCACCTTCTTCCTCCCTTTAGGACCTACAGTGGTTGGGACCAGAGCAACATGGTGATTAACAAAACACCAAGGCAAGGAGGGGTGCCTTAATTGATATTCGGCCAAAATAGAGCTAGGGCTCAATTCCTTACCCTCTAGGGACAACAATCTTCTTTCCTGTAGTCACCCCTGGCTCCCCTCTGCGCCCAGTTTCACTAAATCCCCTCTCTTCTGGGCAGAACCATTTGACCCGGGCCCCTATCTAAGGCAGGTCTATATTTGATGGTAATAGGGGTATTTGCAAGAAGCATGGTGCGAGAATCAATTGCCATAAGGCTATCTACTATAGCTCAATTGATTGAAGAAACTAACATATGCTGCATCATTGGCATCCCTGGTAAGATTATCCTTTCAGCTTGCTTTATGTCTTCCCTTATGATGGAATAACAGTGTTGTGTTTGGCTATACCAATAGGTTACCTTATTCTTGAGCGAATCAGGGTCCTCTTGTCTGTCACTGGGGAGTTTTGGGACCTCCACAAGATAAATTACCACTTCTTCTTTCTGGGCATGAGTTCTAGTATAAAAGCCATCCTTAACTACCCCTCTTGCAAATGGTTGGACAAGATTAGGCATAGGAGAGCACCCCTCATCAAGTACCACCTCTTCTCTGTTGGGTTCTCTTCCCACCCCTCTCCCCTGGGATATGCCTTCATATGCAACTGGCTTCCCACAATAGCCATTATAGTTAAAGCGGCCTCCTGAGTGGTTGGAAAAAGCGCAGCTGTAATACTGGATGGGAGCAGAGTTGGGCTGATGGGTAATGGCAGCAGCTGTATCACAATCATGCATCCTTGCTAAACCAGGGTGAGTGAGGGGGGGCCTTCATGATCACTAACTAGTGCTTTTGTTTGCGTCCCTAAATATTTGGCCATTCCATTGGTCACCCTCCCCTCCAAGTCAGGAACCCCCTTTCTTAGGGATGCAACCTCATCCCTAAGAGACTCAAAAGTATACTTAAGGCTCTGCAATAGGGAGGGACCTTTATTGCTTATATCATTTAAGCCAATGTGTACTCGCCCCTCCACTCCATTAACCTCCTCGGGAGTGCTGCGTATCTGTTGTGGCATTCAACTTGGACTACCAGTACTTCTACAGGAATGTCCAAGCTCTGCTCACTGCAGCCCACTGATGGTTCAGGTTCTGAGTTTCTACTTTGCGGGGGAAAGCTCTAGTGCCACTAAAAGAGGCATATCAGAGTTATTAGGGTTGACAGATAGAGGGAAGGGGTAGTAACCGCTAAATGCGCAATTTCATGGCATTTGAAAAGTATAGTTTCTATCCTATCCATCGCATCGGAGCATATAGCACCAGTGGAGTTTTCCTTGGAAAGAGAAGTGCCCTGGGCTTTTTCCTGAACTTTCCTTTTGGAAATTGCTCAACTAATACAAAAGGCACACAGAGTCACCTGGGGTGCACAGAGCCAAGACCAATAGTACACTATATATATTAGACTGGTGAAAACCTGATTGACTAAACATAAAGATCCTGGAAATATTTACCCCTCGCTTGCTCACAGCCTCACTGCTGGAGAGTGGTTAGTTCCTTCTTTTACTGCGTTCCAGCCAGTAACAATTAATGTCAGAGATAAAAAGGCAGCATAGTAATTTCAGGACTAAAGCAAAGCAAAGTACCTTTCAGTAGGGTGCAGCGACCAGTGCTGGCATCGAGAGCCAAGAACCACAGCCAAGGAGGGTGGCCCTCACCCCACCTCCTCCTGTCGCCGATGGGCACAGAATAGCCCATGCCGCAGGGTAGAGGCAGCGCTTTTGAGTGCAATGCCCATACCCCCCCCCCCCCCCGCCCCATGGCACCAACATGGCAGGCCGCTGCAGTCCCAGACCTAGATTCGCAAATTGAGATTGTCTTCCCATTCATTCCTATGGGCCTCTAGGCCCATAGGAATGAATGGGGAGGTATTCCTTAATTGCGACTCGCAATTAAGGAATATTAAGAAATCACAATTATTTTGGCAATTTCTTGATGCATTGCATTTTGCGATCCCTTAATTGCGATTCCTTATTTTTCGCAAATAAGGAATCGCAAAATGTATGCTTGATGCATCTGGGTGATAGTCCATAATATCCCGTTTAATCTGTTTAGGAGGGTTGAAAGGTTACTCCCAGCCCTCCTTAACTTGACACAATGGACCCCTAACTGGATGTCTGAACAGAAGTTCGAATGGGCTGTAGCCAATCCCTTTCTGTGGAACCTCTCTGTAGGCAGAGAAGGCAGGGTAGTATAACATCCCAGTTTCACCTGAGCTTTTCTTGGAGTCCCTTAATCACACCCTTCAGGGTCTTGTTGAACCTTTCAGCAAGCCCATTGCACTGTGGATGGTAGGGTGTGGTAAACTAATAGTTTACTCCACACTCTTTCCACATTGCAGTGATATAACTAGATATGGAGTTGATACCTCTGTCTGTTAAGACCCCCTTAGTAAAACCCACTCTGGAAAAGATTTCCAAGAAGGCAACTGGCCACAACAGGAGCTGTAGTGGTTCTAAGGGGAATAGCCTCTGGATACCTAGTAGCATGGTCCACCACCACTAGTATGTAACTGTGTCCAGATGCAGTTGGAGGGTTTAAGGAACCAACAATGTCAATCCCCACCCCTCAAAAGGAACCCCAACCATTGTGAGTGGAATTAAGGGGGCCTCTGTAGTGCCACCTGACTTACCACTGACTTGGCAAGTGACACAGGAGCGACAACACTCCTTGGTTTCTTCTGGCATATGGGGCCAGTGAAAATAAGGGACAGTCCTGTCCCAAGTCTTACTTTGGCCAAGATGTCCTTCAAGGGGAATGTCATGTGCCAGGGAGAGAATACAACATTTGAAATTCTGGGGTATTACCAACATCCTGGTGGCAGTAGGCATACGGTCTCTACCCTGGGAAAACAGGAGTCCTTCTTCCCAATATATCCTATGGGACCCCTGCCTCATCAGCAGCAGCTTGCTGTCTGAGCAGTTCAAGAGATGGGCAGGATTGCTGCTCCAAACTCAAGTCTGCCCTGGAAGGGCCCCCTGCCCCAAGAATTGTGCCTGTTCAGGCCCAAGTTCCTCTGCGACAGTTCCTTCACAGGAACTGGGATCATCTTCCTCAGGAGACTGATCTTTATAGGGAGTTTGGGAGGATGATACATTTTTACCCTTCCTACTCCTTCTCTTAGGAGACAGCTGGTCAATTTTTTCAGGATCCAGTGCTCCCTAAGGTCTGAGCTGTTTGGCCTGAGCCCTAGTGTTAGAAGGTGGTTCTGACACTAGGGGCCGGCCAGATTTTTCGCTTTTTGAGCACCTAATTGTTGAGCTTTTACTGTGGGGGAGGCTCATAATCTGGGACTCCTCCACAGTGAACTCATAATGAAGGAGACTGCATGGAGATTTTACTGGTGTCCCCCTGGCTTGACTAGGCCGCTGAGCAGCAGCTGGAATATGGGGCACTGGGCTGGTTACATGCAGACACATGTGTACATGCGGGTGCACACGTGTAGGGGCTGCGCAGGGGAGATTCCTAGTGTGCGCAGTCTAGGAGCAGGTACAAATTGAATGGTGTGGCAGGACTTTTGCAGAATTGGGTGGTGACATGGAATAGGCTTTATACACTGGAAAGAAACATGCCAGGGCAAGCCAGTGTGTATTACTGTGTTTTCACTTCCTCATTCCCCTATGGGGATGTGGGGTCCATGGCTAGAATGAATTCCACAAGGCCTACAGATTCCAGACACGCACTGAAGTCCATTATAGTGTAGGTGAAAATTAGTATTCTGCAGAGTCCAAAGTCATATTTGTACTGCTTTTGGGTCATCCAGAAATGTCATATTTCTCTGAGTCCCTGGCTGGGGTCTGGCCCTGGCAGGTTAGAATAATGCCCTTTCTTCCCTGAGCGAAGAGCTTCCCTCCAAGGAAGGGAGATAGGTGGAGCTACAAGGCAATCCATCAACCGCTGTCGCTGGGTGCCAGGCACCAAGCGGAACCACGGTAAAGGCAGTGAGAGGGGAAGGAGTTTGGTTTCAGAGGCCATATGGAAGAGACACTGGACGACGCCATGTTTGAACAAACCCAGAGGCTGGACAAGAAGGAGGGGGCAGGGAAGTGATGTGTCGCTGTTTGATAGGACACACAGAGACTTCCGGCCAGCCCCCTACTCAACATATAGAAAGTACTTGCACAGGAAGAGAAGCTCTCTCTGGGGTGTTGTCTGCAGAGGCGAAAGTTGCTGGAGCCTGGCAATGGGCAGTTGGAAGGAGATACCACCTGACTGCCTCCCAGGGCCCTAACAATGCCAGAAGAAGATCCCAGTACCGGTGCGCAGAAGCAGTGGCCTCGGCGCAGGGAGAAGAGAGGCCCAGGAGGAGAACCAGGCGAAAGGCTGGTGCAGGGAGCCAGAGAAGACTGCTCTCTGCCGAATGCACCCTCTAGGAGACCTGTAAAGTGAAGGAGAGTGCTCTCAGTGACTGGGGGATGCCACCAGGAGCAAGACGACGCGAAAATGGGGCAGATCGGACCCCCAGGGGCTGAGCTATGGCCCCCAGCGACCTTTGACCCCTAAGAAGACCAACAATGAAGCGCGTGGGGCTCTGCCGATGGGCTCAAAGATGCCCCCGGGGTGGGTCAGGTCCCGGGGGCTACCCCCAAGGAGAAGTAAAGCCGGGGAGCGCCGTTGCGCTTCCCGTGAAGGTGCCCTGCATGGGGCCCAGGAGCCCACTCTGGCCCCCACCGACGATGGAGGCGGGGGAGCACCGTCGCAAGGTCCCCCCCCCCCCGTGAGGAGGATAGCCGGGGAGCGCCACAGAGCCCACCCTGGCCCCCGACAAAAAAGGCGATGGGGCGTGCCGTCACGCAACCCCATCGAGAGGAGGAGGGGCCCGGGACCCTATCCTTGGGACCCGAGTGTGGAGGAGGCCGGGGGAGTGCCATCGCACTCCCCAAAAGACCTGCGGAAGTGGGGAAGCCGACTCGCGTCTGTCCGCCGGAGCGGGCAGACCAGAATAGGACTGCCGGCTCCCGCGGCAGCAAAGAAGAGTGCTGGCCGCACGGGGAGCCGGCGGTGGGCTCCCTGGGCTGCCCTCCAACGAAGGCAGCATGCGGGGTTCCCGGGTTGGACCGGGACCCCAAACATTGACAGGAGGAGCTGCACGGGACACGGGTGGGATCGGGCCCTAGGAACCGCAGAACGGCTGGGAGTGGGCTACTCGAGCCGCATTACATTACCTGGGGGTCCGGGTGGGACCGGGCCCCCCACCGAAGCAGGAAGATGTGGCAAAGCCGCCAGCACCACTAGCGCGGCTCTCCCAGGCGTAGCAGGAGAGCCGCTCATCGATTTATTCATGAAGAGGAGCACAATCGCCCCATAATGCCTTGCCAGACATTTGGAAGTCTGCTGTTGTTGTGCTTGGTGGCCCCCCCCAGAGGAGGGGGGTCATCCTCAATGGTGAAAAGGTTCTGGGTGGAGCTGCTAGAGAAACGCAGTCTCCCCCCCTGCACGAAGAGTCTTGGGGGATTGGAGAGAATAACCCCTCTAGGGCTCAGCATGCATTTTAAAACTTCTGGGCTGGAACTTTTATTCTTCAGCTGAGAGGAATTGAAAAGTGCTTCATGAAGTGAAGGGCTGAGGTGGTGGATGTCTGGAAGAAGGCATCCCCTGGAGATGAAGAGGTGTAATTGCACCACAAATGCTTTTACTCATGTTATTCTTTATAGAGGGACTGAAGTTCATTTGTCTAATGTGAAGTACATGGTGATGGTGAAGTTATAAGCAAAGTGGATTTAAGTGGCTAGACATTCCTGCTAGGGTGTCTGAATGTAGTTACTTAAACCTGTGATTTTATCTGTGATGCCTTTAGGGGTTGTAATTGCAATGCATTCTAATGATATCCTAATGTTATGATTACTGTCACTCTAAAGGGATGCTTAAACATGTATTCTTGTTTCTGCGCTTAGGTGAAGAACCCAGACTGTTAGCCCTTAAGATATAGAGGTGCATGCCTTATGGTCAGTAGGAAATGCTCAGTCAGGGTTGTGTGTCACCAATGAATGATGAATGATAGGAGACTTGTACCTCGCAACTTAGCCCAGGGGCATCAAGGCGCCTAAAGATTGAACAGCTTGTGATTCTACTAGTGCAAGACTACAGATAGGCCTCTACAAAGAACCGCGTTTTCAATGCTTTACGAAAGAGTGTGATAGTGGATTGTCCTGCCAGGTCAGGGGGGGAGAGTGTTCCACAGCCTAGGAGCCCCACCTTACTTTACAAAACCGAGGAACTGACAAAAGGTTTTTGTTAGAAGAGCGAAGGGCTCTACTGGGAGAGTAAGGGTGTAGAAGGGCCCTAATGCCCTCAAGGCAGGGTTACCTATTTTAAATGCTGGTTGAAGTACTTGGGTGGGTCGCCACTGGGATGGTGCCAGTGCGCAGGGCCCTTGCTCCAGGTTAAGATCCACTAACTACATTGGGGGCAAGATGATGTGCATACATGGGAGTGGTGGTACTAGACCCCACCCCCCCCCCCCCTTGCGGGAGGGGTGGAGATGTTATGCAAGGTCACAAAGTAATTCCAACAGCTTATGTATATTTGTAAATTGGTGCATAGTATTGAGTAGTGTGTGGGTTTAATAAATGTACTCTTACTTTTATAAAGCAAAGTACAGACTGGACAATCAATTATTGAGTGTGATTTCTGCGCACTTGCAAATGGCGATTACTAGCCCACACCACCTCCCTTGAGTAAGCCTCAGACTGCTCTGCAATGCTACCCTCTGAGAATCAGGCGCTACAATTGGGTGTTTGGTTCCCAGTGAAGGACAAATGTAGTCATGTTATTTGTGCAGGCCTCACAGATGCTGCCTCGTTTTCCAACACCTAGTAACAGCAAAGACACTGACAGTGATGCCCCTCATCTCTGCATGAGTCTTGAAATCAACTTCAGACCGCAGTGACGTTTCTAGATCATTGCCCTACAGACAATCTACAGGTAAATCTGGAGATACCACAACTCTTTAAGGGCCAGTTACCCCTCTTCAGCTGAGATTCACAACTGCAAAGGAATGATCAGGCCTGGCATTGCTAGCGTTGGTTACTTGGTACGTCTGCCCAATTATGATCAGTTCAGGGAACACAAGTTTCACTGTCACCATGATGACACTGGCCCCTGTGTCCCTAAAAGCCATAGCTTCCTTTTCATTGATCAAAGGCTATAGTCTGTACTTGCCCAAGTTATTAGGACTTACCAGTAAGGTGGCAAGATCTATGCCACCATCACAGACTAGAAGAGCCTAACTAGGGCAGAACCCCCCTCAGAACCCAAGGTTAACCCTACTAACCCCTTGCTTGCTGTACTACCACTTGTACTGATGCTATGGAGAGCTGTTTACTTAGGGCAGTGGTAGCAGGTTCCTTGGGCTTTAGACAATCAGCATCACTTGTCCGATGGGTCTTTACTTTACATAAATAGCACCTAGGTTTCTTTTTACCCTTCTTGGAGTTTTGTATCTTACCCCCAGATGCAAGTTTTGGGGACCTTGATAAGACTCCTTTTTAGGTCTCACCTGAGCCAGCGCGTGCCCTGCTCGGCGAGACATTTACGCCCACAATGACGAGCAGAGGCGCCATCTGGCTTTCCTCTCTCGTCATGGTGCGCGCACATTGCACACCACTCGCCAGTCTGCTTTTGCCGTTGGGGGCGCACACCACTCGCGTCCTTTTGTTGAACTGATAGGCACTGTAAAGCACTTTCGAGCCATCAACCATTTTAAGAGTACTTTGTTCGCCCCTCTTCCTCTGTGTCTGTAAATATCATGTCAGAACAGCTTTTCACATTTTAGCATTTTAGTTTAAATCCTGACTCTCGTTTTAATGTACACAGACATGAGATCCTGTAGAATTTCCTTTCAATGAGTGAAACTCTTTGGAGAAAAAAACTTTTCAAGACATGATTCTACTTAGAGAAATGTAAATGTAGGGCTTTTATATAGCGCACGAATCACCCCCGAAGGGGTCTGAAGGCGCTGTGCAGATACCGCTGTGGAACCCTTACTGGCCTTTCCCTGTGAAGTGCCCACTCCTGGGCACCCCCAAGGTAAAGCCAGGCATCCTAGCGCTGTTGGGGCCGTTGTGGAGATTAAGCAAGCTATTGCCCAGAGTTGCAGAGTGGGACCCATGATTAGAATAGGCACCGAGGCGAGAATTATCAGGTCCGGGGAAATTGAGCCCAAGACCCGCTGAGGCGGGAATTGAACCCTGGTCCGGGCCAGACTTCTGCATCAGGGTTTGCTTCTCTAACCATTGAGCCACACTTCTCCACAGAATAACCTTCTACTATTGAACTGACATTCTTATCTTTGTTCCCCTCTCTTCCTCCTACCATAAAACCCTCTGCGATTAAAGGAATTTCCTCTGGCTTTCAGGAACAAACCAATTTCGTTCAGATGTCGGGCAGGCAAGTAACGTAGGAATGTACGTTTAGCTTCTTTAAAGTACCAAATTACAACTGCCTGCACATTGGGAAAGCAAGTTATGAAATGGTGGCCCACTTTACTTTCCACTGGAATGTTGCATGAGGCAATCCGGCCATCTGTCCGGAGCAAAACAAAGCAATTCCTTAAAAACCTGACACTACCCGTCCTAACTAAGGCATATTGGTGCAGTTCCTGCTAACAAGAATTATTTTCATTCCAGTAACATTTTGCAGCAACCCCAATCAAAGCTTTATAATCAGAGCACGTAGAAAAATCTGACTTGTTTTCTAAAGAGTTGACAGCTGGGTTTAAATCCGTAGCAAATGTTTAGAGAAAATTAACGCTAGCTCATGCTGGGTTGGGCTGTTTTTGCTTCGGCACCAGACAGAGTGATTAAATCATACCAAATATAGGTAAATATTTTTTTATGGTAGAAACGATCCAGCAAATGCATATCCATGTATGCTCTTAAATTAAAATCTAAAAAAAAGGCACAGATCAGCAAAAACCAGCGTGCTGTATATTTAACTGGTGAGAGCACGTTTACAAGTTTTGCATCACTTTCTTCCCGGTGTATCGTAGACTAATGCTGTTAATGTTTAGTCTGCCGCGAGGCAATGGTGCCGGGTACAACAATGCTAGTACAATATTGCACAGACCTTTCCAGATTATATAGAGTGCACTGGTGCAGAGCGGTTCTGTACTAATTTCTTCAATACCTGACCAGACAATATCTTTGCTTGAACAGTCTGTAAAGGAGGAGGAGAAGTTGCGTCCATTGGTCAATCTAAATGTCAGACAAAAATGTGCCTTACTACCATTACCCAAGTTAGTGGAAAGTTTGAGGATCGGATGGAGAGGAGCAGCGGCATAGCAAGGGCTCAATGGATCCTAATGCAAGCAAGGAAATCATCCCACACTCTATTGTTTGTTAGTAAAACAAGCATTTCGAATGCAATAGGTCTCGCATTTACGAGAGTTTGAGCTATTGGCATTGTAAATGACGATGCCTTTTATTTATGTATTGATTTTTAAAGCATAAATAAAAGGCATTTAACAATGCCAATAGCTTAAACTCTCGCAAATGTGAGACCTATTGCATTGCATATGCTTGTTTTCTTTGCCCTCCTGAGGTTTAGAAGAATCTCGCTTCTTCTGGTCACCTCCACCACCATGGCTTTCTGCTTAACCCTGGTGCAGACTCATGTGTCTTGCTTCTTTCCCAATTCTTGGGGAGAGGTCAGATCAGAGTCTGGGGCATGAGTTGGTTCTGACAGTTAAGTATGTGCTCCCCCATCATCAAATTGTACAATACCTCATAGTCCTGTACCTTGCTTCTATGAAGCCATCCTTCCAGAGCCTTAATAGCACTGTCAGTGAAATCTACCCAGTCCTGTGTGGGTGTCTACTGGGTGTCTCTGAACGCAATCATGTATTGCTCAGTTGTTCAGCCAAACCCATCTATGAGTGCACTCTTCGGGACTGAATAATTGTCAGCATCCTATTCTCTAACAGTGAGGAGCTTGTCTCTACCTCTGTTACCAAAGAGAGCCACAGGATAGTTGCCCACTGCCCTTGAGGGACCTTGTGAATTTTACAGACCCTCTGCAAGACAGTGATCTATATATGGATATCATACCCCTCCTGGTAAGGAGGGACTATCCTGCTCAGGTTCCTAGTGTCAAGGGAGATTTCCCTAATTCTAGGTACACTATTGCTGCCACCATGGGACTCTAGTCCTACTTTCTTTCTAGCTTTCTGTACTTCAATGGTTTCCTTGTCAAGGGCTAATGGATCTTGCCTGAGTCTAACTCTCAAGTTTGATCAGATAGCACTACCTTTCCAAGGGCTCCTCCCTCTTGCTAGATATGGAGGTTCCATGGAATTATCTGATGCATTGAACTCGGCAGAGAGGGACCTAGACCTTCTATGGCTACACAGGATCCTTAGTTCCTGGAACTTCACCCCACTGTACTTAGCAGAAGGGGGAACACTGAGATCCCCAACTAAAGATATTGTTACTCAGTGTATTGTGGTGATGCACCTACCTACCCTAGTGGAAACTAAAATTCCTAAGATTGGAGAAAGGGTTGTGCTAGACCCTTAACAACCAATCTACAAGTTCAGTAGAACTTACTTAGTCTATAAAATATTATAAGTGCCTAATACTAGTGATCTAAAAACCATAGAGCCACCCAATAATCCCGTAGGGACTGGGTATATTCAATAACATAGTACAATTGTCCCTAAAGGAATTATTTTTACTATCTTGTTATTTTGAAATTACGTCACAAACGTGATCATTAACCCCTTCGATGCTTGTGACGGAACCATTCCGTCATCAGTCACGGCTGAGCTGTGCTGATGACGGAATGGTTCCGTCACGACCACACCCTGTTCTGGAATGTCCAGCACAGGGGAAAAATTCAAGTAGCAGCCAAGGTGTTAATGAACATGTAGGAAAGGAATATCTGAATTTAAGCAAAATACTCCAATGTATCAAAACATTATATTTATTTTCATTTGTATTCAAGTTTTTCTATCAACTTCTTTTAAAGTTATTGGCAACCATCACAAAGCTGATAATTTAGATTCTTATTAACAGCAATGCTAAAACACCTTTTGCTCAAATAATGGATAGTTAAAACACCATTACAGATGATAATTCACCAGACTGTTTCATCTAGTACATCAACCCATAAATCAGAAGAATACTCAAAACGGTGCTAGGTGTCGACGTTTTGGTCCCTCGTTGGTCTAAGCGATCCGTAGGACCATCATCAGGACGATGACGTTGCACTAATATACAATAATTATTACGGTTCCGTCATGAGCACAGCTCAACCGACGCTCATGACGGACCGTTCCGTCATGAGCATGGAAGGGGTTAAAAGAAGTTGATAGAAAAACTTGAATACAAATGAAAATAAATATAATGTTTTGATACATTGGAGTATTTTGCTTAAATTCAGATATTCCTTTCCTACATGTTCATTAATGATCACGCTTGTGACGTAATTTCAAAATAACAAGATAGTAAAAATAATTCCTTTAGGGACAATTGTACTTTGTTAATGCTAGTGATGGTTTTTTCAATTAATCCCCACCTAGATTAGCTGGGAAAGCAATTCAGGCTTGAATCCCGACCGCTGCACACTAATGTAGGATGCTCACTTAGTATATGGTGCACCCTTATGCAAGTGTAACACCCTGCACTAATCCAGACAACCCTTGTGGGGATTTTTAGTGGTCTTGGACAACCTTAGAAAGCTCTCTAAGTGATAGCTGTGGAGAGCAGACTTCAGCCTTAGTCCAGAAGGAGTAGCAGCTTGTTTTACCAGCAATCAATCTTATGGTGTAGGCTAAGTGAAAAAGAACCACACAGTGTAGTTATAAAAATATGTATTTATTATCAACAATCATTAACACATTGAAATATTTCCTACCCATAGATATAACCACAAAACACACAATACTTTGCTAATAGAACACGTAAGTAGCACAAATACACAGTGGTCTCCAGGGGGAGACCAAACCATATACTTAAATAGTGGAATGCGAACCACGACTTACGTCGGGATTGGACCCAGAAGATTGAGAAGAGTCGGGGACCCAAGGAACCACCCAAAGTAATTACCCTGGAACCCCTCGGAGGCCATGTGCAGAGTGGGAACACGACCATGTGCTCAATACAAGTCAACGGGTACGTCGCAGTTGAAGTTTTAAAGAAGAAAGACCCTTCCCAGTGGACCCTGAAGAAACCCTGTGGAAGATGGAAGGTTGGAGAGTCACTCCACCCGTGGATACCCAGGAACCAGAATACCTACACCAAGGAAGCTGGGTGCATAGGTACGAAGTGACCTCGGAAAGTGCCGTAGACCACAATGGAAAACTTCAGTGAAGGTGCCGCTGGCAAAGAAGGCGGAAGAGTCCGGTGGAACCCAAAGATGGATTCAAGATGAGAGGCACCTGCAAGCAGAGGGGACAGAGTCAATGCCACTCAGGACTGACAAGGAGGCACGGAAGACTAATGCCCACCGATGTCGGGGATTGCAGGAGAGTTGATGGTGCCCTTGAAGTTGCAGCTCCAACAATATCAGTATGCCAGGACTTCCACAGTAAAGGCACATCAAAGTTCTGTGCCTTGCACTGTTCTTTGCAGTACACACATGTATTGTGGCATTTTCATGCATATTTACTACACACAGTTCTTTGTAGAATAAAAATGTGCCAGGCTATGCACCTTTCCTCAGTGGGCACAGGAATGAGCGCTGTTGTGCACTTAAATGGTTCCTTCTGTTTTTAGGTCTCACTGAGGCAGCGCTTGTGCTGTCTCTTCAAGACATGCTGTATTAAGCATATGGGTATTAAGATCCGCCCAGGTTCCGCCCAGCTTTACAAGTGGCTCCTCTTGCTGCCCTTTGTAAATGATGGCTTTTGATTCATCAATAGGCTTATTAGTCCCTCCTTAGTACCGCCCTCTTCTGCTGTTATTGCCCATAAGGACCACCGCTCTTAAATGAGATCCTACTCTCTATCTTTCACTTGGCACTTTTGGAGAACACTGGGGCAGATTTATGAAGGACTTGCGCCGCCGGTGCGTCACTTTTTCCCATGTTAAAAATGACGCACCGGCGGCGCAAGGCCTTCATAAATCTGCCCCTATGTACTTAATTAACCTGTTACACAACATGCTGTTCGGTGGCTTCTTTGATATCTAATGAACAATTGTGCACCGAGCACTCCTATGTAATTCCAAGTTTTACCAAGTCTACACCTGATATTATGATCTGTGTGCTGCGACTGATTGAGTGTACCCTAACACTCTACAAAGTAGCATGAAAATATGGCTGGTTAACAAGCAGTTAACACAGGCTCAGTAGCGCACAACTAAAGTAAAATCTATAGATCAAACCTTTTTAAACCTTTTTTAAAGAAACATATTATTTATTCATATGTTTTTTCTTATCAGTCTAACTTGTTTCAACACAACATTTTGTATTTATACATAAACACTTGAATTTCCATTTGCTGAATCAAAATCATACACATATATACATTGAGAATACATTAACTTTTCTTGAATGCATCATAATCCGCCCGCCCAATGCATTTCGGGACAAGAGTAGAGTCCCTTCGTCAGGGGCAATGCTGCAAAATAACATGTACAGGCACATCAGTCTCTTTTTTATATGTTACACATAGTTCAATACAATTTAAATAATACCACCACCAAAGAAAGCAAAAATGAAAAAACACACCCATGGTGCAGTTCCCAACAAGCATCTAAAACCCGAAAAAACATAACCAAACTACTCACATTTATACACAAGTAAATATACTTATTGCGAGCTTCGATCTTCCTAGGTCCAAATAAACTATGAAAAAGCAAAATGAACAGAATCAGGCTGCCGCCTCTATATACGTGCGTGAAGAGTCTAACCACAATGCAGTCAAGCGCTATGCAAAGGCATACCTGTATATCCTTAAGATACCTGCGTCCTGAAAACCCTTTTCCACTTAATGTGTCATCAGAAATTCGATACCCATCTGCAGAAGAAATAGAGTACACAATGCACGATGCGATTCCATGGTTTACCCTACCAAAAGTTCTAAACCTCGTTTTGTGAAAAGATCCTTACCGATTCAGACTGCAAATTTAACTCGTCAAACAATCCACACGTAAACCTTCCGACGTTCGGAATCTCCCGCGTTTGTGTTGGCAGTGTCGGTTCTTGGTTAAACTACTGTAACCTTCATCCCCATTGGTTACAACAGAACTGCGCTAAACCAATCAAGTGCAAGCTGCCATTCCAGTTCTAATACGTCATCCGTAACGAAGCTCTAGCGTTAAATGTACTAGCCACCTTTACTATCTACCTACTACGAGCAGAGAAAAACGGGCTGATAACATACCGTTCCCTCGAAAATTCGAATGTCCGTGTTCTGCATGAAAACCCCAACTCAAAGGACTCGTAGCATATCGCAATTCTACAAAACGTGACCACACGTATGAGTTCCAACCTCGAGACATCTCAGGCTTCAACTAAACTTTATTGAACGCTAAAGGCACGCGACAGTCACTGTTTTCAATCAATATGACTAAAACAACCACCAGAAATAAAATTCTTCACCAAAAATATAAGTGAAACAAGGAAAAGAAAAATAAGGTAAAAAGAATATAATACACATGAAAAAGACATTGGTCAATAATAAACATAAAGAGATAGAGCCAGATTAGACATAATATACTAAATACATTTTGATAACTAACCAAATCAGAATTTATACAGCAAGGTAAATATATCACACTAGAACACATGTTTACAAGAAGTTACAAAAAGCTGCTTAACTCAATCCGATCATTCAATCCCCCGGGGGTCAGTGTCCCCAACATTTTTATCCAAAAAGATTCCCTTTGTAGTAATTTCTTATTCCTGTCACAACCCTCTGTGATTGCTACTGTCTCTAGAATGGTGAATCTAAGTTGGGCAATAGTGTGTTTTTTTTCTAGCCAATGTGTTGCTAAGGATGATGTCATGGATTTATTTCGTATTCTACTTTTATGCTCTGAGATACGAATTTTCAATTTTCGTTCGGTTTTTCCCACATATAAAAGTCCACAAGGACATTTGATAGTGTATATAACCTGATTGGTGTTACAGTCTCCTACAAATTTCAATTTGATAGTTCTTCCAGATTGAGGATGCGTAATCACATTACCAACCATCACATTGTTGCAATGCACACAATTTGTGCATCTCCTCATTCCTTTGTATTCCTTCTTTTTTGTGGACTCTGAATACTTTAACAATTCTTTTAGGTTTTTAGACCTTGTGTAAGCAAACAAGGGTTTATCACTGAAGCTGTTGTGAAAGTCATTTTCTTGCTGAAGGAGTTCCCATCTTTTTTGTATGATATTTTTCAATTTTGGTGAGTTGACAGAATATTTTGAGACAAACACATTCCGTTTTTGTGCTTCTTTGTGTTTTTGTACTAATAAATCAGTACGGTTTTTCTCAATGGCTTTGTTTTGCGCTGTATCCAGTATGTCAATCGGGTAGCCTCTTTTTATGTAGTTTTCCTTGTATTCCTTGATGTACTCCAGGCATGAATGCAAAACAAAAACAAAGCCATTGAGAAAAACCGTACTGATTTATTAGTACAAAAACACAAAGAAGCACAAAAACGGAATGTGTTTGTCTCAAAATATTCTGTCAACTCACCAAAATTGAAAAATATCATACAAAAAAGATGGGAACTCCTTCAGCAAGAAAATGACTTTCACAACAGCTTCAGTGATAAACCCTTGTTTGCTTACACAAGGTCTAAAAACCTAAAAGAATTGTTAAAGTATTCAGAGTCCACAAAAAAGAAGGAATACAAAGGAATGAGGAGATGCACAAATTGTGTGCATTGCAACAATGTGATGGTTGGTAATGTGATTACGCATCCTCAATCTGGAAGAACTATCAAATTGAAATTTGTAGGAGACTGTAACACCAATCAGGTTATATACACTATCAAATGTCCTTGTGGACTTTTATATGTGGAAAAAACCGAACGAAAATTGAAAATTCGTATCTCAGAGCATAAAAGTAGAATACGAAATAAATCCATGACATCATCCTTAGCAACACATTGGCTAGAAAAAAAACACACTATTGCCCAACTTAGATTCACCATTCTAGAGACAGTAGCAATCACAGAGGGTTGTGACAGGAATAAGAAATTACTACAAAGGGAATCTTTTTGGATAAAAATGTTGGGGACACTGACCCCCGGGGGATTGAATGATCGGATTGAGTTAAGCAGCTTTTTGTAACTTCTTGTAAACATGTGTTCTAGTGTGATATATTTACCTTGCTGTATAAATTCTGATTTGGTTAGTTATCAAAATGTATTTAGTATATTATGTCTAATCTGGCTCTATCTCTTTATGTTTATTATTGACCAATGTCTTTTTCATGTGTATTATATTCTTTTTACCTTATTTTTCTTTTCCTTGTTTCACTTATATTTTTGGTGAAGAATTTTATTTCTGGTGGTTGTTTTAGTCATATTGATTGAAAACAGTGACTGTCGCGTGCCTTTAGCGTTCAATAAAGTTTAGTTGAAGCCTGAGATGTCTCGAGGTTGGAACTCATACGTGTGGTCACGTTTTGTAGAATTGCGATATGCTACGAGTCCTTTGAGTTGGGGTTTTCATGCAGAACACGGACATTCGAATTTTCGAGGGAACGGTATGTTATCAGCCCGTTTTTCTCTGCTCGTAGTAGGTAGATAGTAAAGGTGGCTAGTACATTTAACGCTAGAGCTTCGTTACGGATGACGTATTAGAACTGGAATGGCAGCTTGCACTTGATTGGTTTAGCGCAGTTCTGTTGTAACCAATGGGGATGAAGGTTACAGTAGTTTAACCAAGAACCGACACTGCCAACACAAACGCGGGAGATTCCGAACGTCGGAAGGTTTACGTGTGGATTGTTTGACGAGTTAAATTTGCAGTCTGAATCGGTAAGGATCTTTTCACAAAACGAGGTTTAGAACTTTTGGTAGGGTAAACCATGGAATCGCATCGTGCATTGTGTACTCTATTTCTTCTGCAGATGGGTATCGAATTTCTGATGACACATTAAGTGGAAAAGGGTTTTCAGGACGCAGGTATCTTAAGGATATACAGGTATGCCTTTGCATAGCGCTTGACTGCATTGTGGTTAGACTCTTCACGCACGTATATAGAGGCGGCAGCCTGATTCTGTTCATTTTGCTTTTTCATAGTTTATTTGGACCTAGGAAGATCGAAGCTCGCAATAAGTATATTTACTTGTGTATAAATGTGAGTAGTTTGGTTATGTTTTTTCGGGTTTTAGATGCTTGTTGGTAACTGCACCATGGGTGTGTTTTTTCATTTTTGCTTTCTTTGGTGGTGGTATTATTTAAATTGTATTGAACTATGTGTAACATATAAAAAAGAGACTGATGTGCCTGTACATGTTATTTTGCAGCATTGCCCCTGACGAAGGGACTCTACACTTGTCCCGAAATGCATTGGGCGGGCGGATTATGATGCATTCAAGAAAAGTTAATGTATTCTCAATGTATATATGTGTATGATTTTGATTCAGCAAATGGAAATTCAAGTGTTTATGTATAAATACAAAATGTTGTGTTGAAACAAGTTAGACTGATAAGAAAAAACATATGAATAAATAATATGTTTCTTTAAAAAAGGTTTAAAAAGGTTTGATCTATAGATTTTACTTTAGTTGTGCGCTACTGAGCCTGTGTTAACTGCTTGTTAACCAGCCATATTTTCATGCTTCTTTGATATCTAGCCAGACACAGCACTGCCTCTTTAAAGTAGCTCTTTAGCGTGGCGTCTACATACCACTTTCATTTCTTATTTGCATCACCCGCACAATTTTTTATTTTATTTTACATTATTTACTTTCCTTTAGGCAGCTTGGGTATGCCAAATTCTTTGCTGCTCCCTTTTGTCTTGCTTTTTAAACTCAGTGCGGCGTCCGCTTTATGGATCTTGCGCTATAACTTTATAATATGTTCTGCCCCCCCCCCCCCCCTACCGCAGTGCGAACGCTTCCTCTATGCACCATTGCTTCCCCTCCCTCCTCCATCCATACCCTTCTGTGGCTTGTGTTATTTCTTTCACACTGTGGCTGCTTTATGGTGTTACCTGCAGAGCGCCTTTGTTTTCTTCAGCTCGATCCAGCTTGCAGTAGGTGTTATAGGCTCCGTACACTTTTTTCCCGCCTCACGGCAAAAGCACTGTCCCACAAACTACACCCCCGATGGCCCTGAATGCATGGTTGGCCCCCACTATGTTGCACTCCCCGCTCAGATTTAACCCTTACAAAAGTGTGGTAGCTTTCATGTTATTTTTGCAGATAACCGCAGTATCATGATGTTGAGTGACATTACTTTATTTATAAGTTATAACCCAAAATAGACACCCTTGCTTTGTAATTAGGGCGCCCGGTTTTCCGTTTAAACGGTTTTTTACATATAAATACAGACGGAAAACAATTTTTCCGTTGTCTGTATTTATATGTAAAAACGGCAAAATACTGAAAATTTTTGCTGTCTGGCATGCTCGAATCCTGAGTTATTTCCCCATGCCCCTCCTGCTGGAAATTCTTTCCCGGGCACACACAGCCGCACCCGAGTGCTTCACAGGTCTTTTGAAAGACCATTTACTTGTAACGACGCTTGATTGTTCTCAGGGGCGGATACTTAATAAGGGCGGGGGGGGGGGGGGGCTGCGCCCCTAACCCCATTTGCCTCCATTATTTGTGTAATTAAATAAGTGGCTCGCACCTGTTGCAGAAACAATCGTCCTGCATAGTTCTGCCCCTCTCTGTGCGCGAGGGTCAGGCAGTGTCAGCACACAGGAAACATGCTCTTACTCCGCATGTGCCATGTCGCAGGTTTTTCAGAGCTGGAGTGACTTCAGCCCTGGTTTGAAACCTCGGTTAGAATGTAATGCCACTCCTCCTGCCTCACGTATCCCACCCTCGCTGACTGACTGCCTCTTGGGCACTTCAGGCTGCAGCCTGTGAATCCCATGAGTGCGTGTCAATCACCTTTCTTCCCAGCTCGTCATATCATTGCTGATCATTGGGTGCATCAGCAAGCCTCATTGATCCCACCCTACTGTGACGAGACGAGCTGGGAAAGGGGGCAGCAGCAGACGCAGAAGTTAGTGACGTACTTGCTGGAAAACGATCGATGAAAGTGAGATAAGTAGAGAGAGCCGAGTAATGCCACTGCATGTTCAGCTCAGGTTCGTGCAGCAAGTTTGTCTCCAGTCCTCTGTGAAACGTGAGCAGTCTCGAAAAACTGAAGTTTTTAGTCATCTTGGGTGTCGGGTTGTGTTTATTTCGCCTGCAGTTAAAGGTGCCTTGGTTGGAGGGGGCGACTCGGTGAGACCTGAACAGAGTTTGAAGTGGGAAAAGAAAATTCAATGTCTTCTGAATTGCTTCTAGTTAATCATGTTTTTTAGGCAGCAGCACAACGTGGAATACAGAATTGCTTCTGTATCACTATCTAATTTTCATGTGCATCACAGCAGTTTAGCGTACAGTACGTGTCTTCAAAAGTGAATTGCTTTTTAGTAAGTGACCTTTGCTTCCCACGGGTACGAATAAGGATTACAGAAATGGTGAGCAGTATTCTATATTTACTGCGTGTTCCGAACCATTCACATTCCAATTCAACACGCACTGACTGACTTTATTTGTTTACGTTTTCAACTTGAAAGCTGTAAATGTGAGGCTGATCTGAAGGACCTTTAGTTTTATGGAATTTACTGCCAGTAGCAGTTACCTAGAAAAACATTTTTAGGCCTGGATTAGATATATAAAATTCTGTTAAATACTGCATTTTTTTCAGTCCTCACAAAAGTTTATTTCCAAACGTTGGGCATTATCCTCTTAAATATTTTATTTAAGATACATTGTTCCCCACATTTCTATGTTTTAATACTGTAAGTAGTTCAAGGTAAATATTGTTTGTGTTATTAAACATTATACAGATTGTAACAGAGCTTTAATCTAACAGTGGCTGAGAGTGTGCAAGATGGCTTTCTATTGTAGAAATACAACTAAAAGACAACCTAATGCCCCAAGAGTGCTGTGTTTGACTACTGACGGAGTTTAACACAGTAATGCTCTGGTCGGCACAAATTAAGCACTGTGTGGTACTAAAGTGTTTTTATAGCAGAACTGAGAAACACAGGTACTCTCCTTTTCAAATTACTCAGCATCAGACCATTTAAAGCACTGCTAAAGCCACAACAAATCGTTAGTTTAAGTGAGCGCATGTGTGCACTGTCAATTTAAATAAATGTGGAAAAATACTAGCTGGAGCGTCGTCTTTTGCTTGTGGCCAAAATAAATGTGGATAAATACAGAAAAAATGCCCAAAAAATAAATATGGATAAATACAGACGGAAACGGCAAAAAAATAAATACCATAAAACCGGGAGCCCTATTTGTAATGCACTGATACCTGAAACTGCGTTTCTTTGGTGGGTGATTGCTTATGCTGAAAAACACATTAGGAACAGATTGGCCGCTATATGGCGCTCTACTCCTAGGTTTCTGTAGTATAAAACCCTACAGCCTCCGCTTCCACTGAAAGCTCCACCCCGCGCTGCACGCTGGGACGGGAGAAACTAGTGTTGACTTTCTGATTGAGCCCGCCTCTTTCTCAAAAGTTGTGGAGTTGAGCGAACGGCGGCATTAAACTGACATCGCCGCTGTGTGCCTTGAGGCACCATGAAGCTGCAGTGTGAAGTGGATGTAATTTTCTTTTTTTTGGGAACAAAAAAAAAGTACATGTACATTTTTGCCTCAGTTATCTTTTTGTGTACTTTTATGCTGCACGCGGAGATGCATGCACTGTATAATAGTTACGATAGCCTTCAGCCTCATTTTCCATTCACTATGGCTCCGTTGCATATGCTTATAGCTGTGTCATGTGTGTTAAATGTTGTTTTCATTCGTGGGACAATAATTAAAGTTACTTCGGCTTTTTTTAATACTTCAATCATGTTGGCTGGCATCCTTGTGCAGCCACAAGTGCTTCTTTCCATGGAAGACTGCTAGAACGCCACAACAATGGAGGTTATTGCCTCCTTAATGCAACCAGTGTCCCAAACATCTTCTCTAACAGGGATGCAAACATTGCCTTACTCTGTTCAGAGAAATAAGACACAGAAACACTTTTATAATGGCAAGCGATTTGAAGCTGCGCCAGAGCAGGCACTAGGGAGCAGTTCGGTGGGTTTATATGAAAATGATTGTGTGTGAATGCTGATCAGAATCTGGGTATTTACACAGTCACCACTTCATCTGACCTCCTTAGGATGAGCTCTTTTCTTTAATACCGATTTTACCTCTGTATGCCCTGCATACCTTTGTATTATCAACAGCTTTTACGGTGCACCGAAGACTGGGGAATATGTTCATAATTATACTTTTTGTTGTCTTTTTTGTGGCAATTAATTTAAGATATTACTGTATATGGGTCTAGCCCCTCTGCTAGAGGTCCTATATACACCGTTAAGGCTTCTGCCCACAGCTAATGCCAGTCCAAATGTATAGCTGTGCAACTATTCATTGCGCAGTTTACACCCACAGAAGAGATACTCATTTTGGACATCTTTCAAATTACAGTTCATTCATTTAAATGACATAGGCAAACGTGTTAACCTGCCAGTTGCTACAATTTCAACAAACAAAACACTGTAGAGAAAAACATTGGTAGTCAGCTGTGAATTTTGTGTAATTTTTGCATAAAAATACACCTTTTTGGATGCAACAGACCCAGGAGGTTCCCACTGGCCCCCTTTTTAGGTCTTGCCTAGCGACGCAGCGCATGTGATGCTTGCCTTGGCGAGATCTATTGTCGTCGTTTTCTGTTCGAAAGGGAGACCGGAGATGTGTACGGAGTGTGCACATCTCCTGTCCCCGCATAGGGCTGGCGTTTCAACACAGTGTGCGCATGGCGCAATTTCACTTTACCTCCCTCCCTCCCCCCGTCGGCTCCAGATCATCTCTGAAAGCTCCCGCGTACCGTGCACGGCGTCAGCAGTAACGCGGCATTGCGCGCTTTCGCTTTCCCTCCTTCCCCCGTTGGCTTGTTTAAATAGTTCTTCTACTTCTAAGTATGTGGTGACTTAGAAGGGCAGTTACTGGTGCAGGTACTATGTACCAGAGTACCTGCTTGTTTCTGAGGAGTGCCGGTACTCCCCAATTAAAAGTATTAAGTTGTTCTTAAGAAGTGCAGGTACTCTCCCTCTCAAAATAAACAAGCATTTGCAATGCAATATGTCTCGCATTTACGCGACTTTGAGCTATTGACCTTGCAAATGACAATGCCTTTTATTTTTGTTTTTAAAACATAAATGAAAGGCATTTCATTTACAATACTAATAGCTTAAACGTGCGTAAATGCGAGACCTATTGCATTGCAAATGCTTGTTGTACTAGCAACAGCCTTAAAACAATGCAGCCCCCTGGCAGGTGTTGTCCTTGTTCCTCCACCTTTTAGTTGTTGTTATGTATGCTCAGCTCTAGTCTTGCTGGTAGTGTAACATACAATGATTTCCTTTACAGTGTTTAGGGGCAATTCACTCTGTTTTCAGAAAGTTTTACAGCACATGATAAGATCTCGGCTCTTTAAAGAGCCAGCCTTGTTACACTCTTTCATCCGTTTCACAAAAAGTTGCAAAAGATGTGCTTTAGGATGAAGCCATTTCACGTAAACGTACAAGCAAACAATTTAAGCTAGCAGGTTTAAAAGGAGAATTTTGTCGCTCGTATGAGGCAAGCTCATTATCTATAAATCAATTTGAACTTATGTTTTGTATGTGAGCAGGGACAACTTATACACCATACAACCTCATGCTACACGACCACAATAGTAGACAGGGCCTTTTTAGCATGTCTTGCGAGGGCGTCTTTGAACGGTGACGAGGATGAGGCTAAGGATATTATCCTGACCTTCCAACAACCATCTACATCCGTCCATCCATTTACCCACCCAATGTCTTTCCAGAACCCACCTCCGTCCATCCATCCATATATTTCCCATACAGGTGCATATTATCCAAACATACATATGTACCTATTGGGTATTAAAGATAGGTGACATGCATGCACTATATTTTCTAGATAATAAACGTTTAACTACACGTACCAACAATCTAACTAATCACACTTGAAAACCAGCAGGCACGTACAAACGTCCAGTTGTGCTTAGTGCGTTTTGGAGATAGTTCTATATCCTTTTCAGGCTTTGACATCAGCATATTCCGATGTTGCTATATGATGAAGTCTGCATATCTTGAGGATGGCCTATCCTTACTTCGGCATACCTTAATGTTGGTGTATCTTGATGTCAACATATCTTGATATCCATATATATGGTGTATAACATCCTGATATGGGCTATCTATTCTGTGCAGCTCTCGTCCCTATCTATCCACCATGCCTCATAATTCCACTCCACCACCACACGATTCCATAACTGACAATTCCAATCGAACCCACATAATTCCATTCCACAACACATCCATCCACTCCACTCCAAACCACAACACATGGGTAAAAGACATTGCCATTTACAACATCAATAGCTCTAACTCTTGCAAATGTGAGACCTACTGGCATTGCCAATGCTTGATTTTTACTGTGCTCTTGCACTGTTCCTTAAAATATATGGATATGCGAGAGAGACCTTGCTCTCTTTCACAAACCATATGAATGTGGACTATTTCACCCTTGCTGGGTTCCATAGGGAGCACAAATGTGCTGTGTCTCACTACTGCATATTTCAATCTAATAGATAGAGAAGTCCTATCCCACCATTGCATGGTTACTTATAACATATGAAGATACCAGGCTTTGCATGGCTCCACTGGACACACAAATGTTCCATCGTTGTGAAGAGCCAGAAACTAAAGTAGCGGAGGATGGAGATGGCCCCCCCTTAAAACTTCAGTAATGGCCTTGTTAGCAAAGTGCAGATCAAGTCATGGTCAGCCCTCGGACTTCCAAGATGGCCGACGCCTCACTTCCTACCAGATATTGTTATTCCGCTCTAGGCATTCAGGACGGTATCGTGGAGTCTGCGCTGAACCTCGGGCACATAAGGGGCAGAGTTGATGAGAAGAGGGCGACCGATGTTCTGATCGGAAACAAGTAAGGAGCAGGAAAACCACAGAACACAGCCTGGGGAACCCGCATGAGATTCCGACACTGCACGAGACATTGACTCCGCACAGAGACACAGACGCCAAAGTGGAGGGAAGCCGCTCTACGAGCAACGTGATTGAGTCCAGTTCTCCCAGAGAGGAAACGGACGCTGAGGCTCCCAATGCCATGACCCAGGAGGTTTATGGCCTCAGGCAAGTCTCTGAAATGTGTTGTCTGACCTTACAGAGGTGTTGGGCGGGGGTGCGCTCTGCACGTTGGGATCACTAGGGAACCGGGTAACATACTACTGATTGTTGTGCACTACGGAGACCACTACTGTGTGCTGAGGGGCACGCTGGGGTTTAAGGCACTGTTCATAGACCACCTAAAGACTGATCCTTGTCCGTTACCATTCTATAAAGGGACATCTTACTCCCTTTCTCTGTGCCTGGAGGGAATACTGAGGAACTCCGACTGAAGAAGAATCAAGGGACATATCCGAACTTGTGTGTAGAGGAGAACTCGGGACCAAGACCCACAGTCTTTAATTACACCCGATCTCTTAGTAGAAAGGTTGACCGACTTCTTTTTGGTTAAGAAAAGAATAAGAATAAAAGCAAACCCAGAAAACTTACCTAGTGACTGAATGTATCATTGAAGGAGGAGGCGGAAGGGACCAGGAGTGAGACCACAGGCTGCTGCTTAGCTCTATATGAATTTTAACCTTTGGTTGATGGTGAGGGGTGGGACTGCAGTTTCTGTTGTTCATGATGATGATGAGGTTTCTAGGCAGGTCTTGTCCTTTTGTCTGTCCCGGATTACTGCTTCAGGAAGGCTGATCACTGTTGGGTGCAGAGATCTCTCTGTTCATTGTTACCTTGTTTTCGATACTCCTATATGGAGACATCATCATTACTACCTGAAAGTGCCATTAGCTTGCAGAAAGGCTGTATCTGAGGAAAAGTTAGCAAATTACATTTGCAAGAGAACTAACCCAAACAGGTTCTAAAGCCTTAGACACTGGATCCACATTCCTTGTCTGGAAAATGTATATAAAAGTGGTATCCCAACTGATGGATCTGAAAAACGCACTACGCAATGCCTTTCATTGTAAAGTTGGATTCATCTAACAAGGGACTTGGAGCTGTTAGCTCAACTGGTTGACCACGTTAGAGACTGTCCAGTAGTCTTTATTAGTAGGAGGTTACTACCCAAAGGACAGACCTGGGCAGCTATTGAGAAGGACTGCTTTGCTGTAAAATGGGCCATGCGTAAGTTCTGCACTTGTTCATACTAGGTTTGAAGTGCGGATCATAAGCCATTGAAGTGGTTGATGGCTATGAAGGGAGAGAATGCCAAGTTGTTGAGATTGTCTGTTTCTTTGCAAGGGTTAGACGTAGTAGTAAAGCAGAGCTGGATTGAGACATAGGAATGCTGATAGACTTTCCAGCTGTTTTTTACTTATCTGATGACCCAACCGTACTGCATTCACCAGGAGTTAAGGTGGTGGTGGAGGCAGAATAATGTGTTTCAGTAATGATGAGCAGTAGTGTGAACAGCCTTTTTACCTGTGTCACTGCAGTAGGTCCTACTGCCCCACTCATGTAAAGTTCTGCTGGTGTAGTGCCTAATTAACCCTTGGTAGTAGTGCTGTGCATTGCTTGTGTGTGTGCTGTGAAGTGTGTGAGCCTCTGAATGATACCATACATGGAGGCCTGTGGGTTTCAAACTGGAATCCCAGGGCCTTGGAAAGGCAGGATTCCATGAGGTCCATAATTGTACCAGGGGCGCAAACAGACCAGACTCCGACAGGAAACTCCCGATTTTTAAAGCCCAAAATGGCTTTTTTCAGGCTTCTCCTGCCTAAAATCCAGTCAATTCCCCCATTTTGTTGCTCCAAAATCTACCTCACACCATGTTCAAAATGTTGACATGTATGGTAGTACTATACTGTACTGTAATTGGGATATAAATAGCTCTTACTACCACCGTTAAATGTTGAAGCGCTTATGACGTTGGCTGGTTTTGCTTTTTGTTCCACGGGCGCGCGTACTTGCCCTGCTCTTGAACGCTTGCTGGTAATATATGACAATGCCATGCCGTGCACGGTGCCACGTCACGTTTGTTGTGACTGGCATCACTGGAACGCCAGCTTAGCGTCTTGACGTGCCTTCTTTTGAGTGATTTCTTTTGGCACGCTGATTGACCGGCCCTCGTATTGTTCCATGTATTAAATACCTGAAACGCGCGCTTGCTCGTTTCAATTGAGCAAATAAAGACGTGTGCCATTTGCACAGTTTATTGTGACCGACGGCTCTTAAAGGTGATACTTAGAGAGGCCAAGGATAGAATGGTCATAAGTCCGCTTCTCATATCTAGATACGATCCACAGAGAGGCCAGTTATGCTGTGGACATGGAATATGAACCCACTAGTTGCATAGTTCAAAGGTTCAAATCGTCATTAAGACTGAGTGAGCCCCCACCACAGATGCCAATGCTTGGTTTTACGTGGGGCTTAGTTTATCCCCCTTTACTTCCAAACAGCATATTTTTGGGGTGGGGTCTCTTATCTTGGTATTCTGGAGGCTGACTACTGGCGCCCTCCCCCGCCCGCCCGCCCGGAGGCATGTCAGGAAACAAAGAAAAGCCAGGCAAACCGGGATTTTTTTTCCTTTTAAAGGCCACACGTGTAATCAATGTAAATTCCTGGCTGACGTCAAAGGCACACAATGTTCTAAGCTCTTATCCCCATCCCCCTCGCTCAGCTCTCCATTTCCTGCACCCTCCGGCCGGCTCGGTTTCTGTTCACTCTCTGCTCTCTCCTCACCCTGAGCTGAGGGCACAGCTCATGAGCGAGAGGGGATGGGTGGAAACCCGAGAGTTGTCAAGTTTCCCAGTTCTCTATCTTATCCAGGCCTGGTTTACCTTTGCATTCTGGGACTCGTAGTCCTGGATTTATACGAACACTCCAACCCCCTGATTTGATTTAAACAAATAATAAAAACTCGCGCAAGGGTCAGAGAAACGTGAGCTTTGCCCCGCCCCCTGCCGTCCACTTTTGGCACCCTCGAGCTTGCTCATTCTTTACCCTTAAAAGGCGCAGCATAGGTGTGGGGCTGAGGGCGTTGCTCCTACATTCTCCAGTCTCGACTCCCCATGATTTATTGCCTTTATCTTTATTAATGTATACAACGATCTATACATGTATAATTCGACGCCGGTCGAAATCCTATGGAAAGTGATAGGTTTGCAGGCGTCCCTTGGACCTCTTACAGCCCTGTTCTGCCCTTGCATTTATTGTACCCGAATAAAGAATGCTCGCTCCATGTATCTACTGGGGATTTTTTTCAAGGGTGAGGAGGGGGTTCTCCTGCTCTCAAAATCAAAACACTGCCCTCCCCTCCCCCAACCGCCTTATTGTTTCCACAATAGACTGCCCCCTACCGAACAGACACCCAGGATATTAGTAGGGATGGGAAGAGAATTTCTGTGTTCACAGAACTCTGTGCCCCTCACAGAAGAGTCCCCCCTAACTCCTTGCTAGGGTTGTTTATAATTTGGGGGAGGGGGAGGGGGGGGAGGGGGAGCTTCTACAGCTTTGGGACGAGCCCAGTATTTATTTCCAGGAAAAGGTTGAAGTAAAGCATCTGGTCAGAGATAAAATTCCTGGGAAATGAGCTGTGCGGGGGAGAGCAGGGGGAGGGGTGGATGGGGCAGCGAACGCTGTCCTCTCAGACATCCGAGACGGAACTCGCCTCTGGAGAGACATCCAAGACAGACCTCTCGCCTCCTGCAGAGGAATCCGAGATTGAGCTCTTCAGAGACACCTATTAGCTTCCACAAAGGAATCTGAAACTGACCTTTCACCTCCAGAAACAGACCCATCACCTTCCACCCAAAAATCTGAGACGGACTTTCCCCTTCCAGAGGCAGGTCTCTCGCCTCGCGCTTAGACAGACGAGCATTAGCAATGCAATAGGTCTCGCATTTGCTAGGGTTTGAGTTATTGGCATTGTAAATGACAAGATATTTTATTTATGCGTTGGTTTTAAAAAAAAAAGATAAATAACAGCCATTATCATTTACAATGCCAATAGCTTAAAGTCTTGAAAATTCGAGACCTATTGGTTTGCAAATGCTTGTTTGTAAAAGCACCCCAGGCTGTGCTTTCACTTTAATGGCGACCAGGCTCCTTTCTTTACAGGACCCGCGTCTAAAGAAAGGGGTGTGGTCGCCATTGAAGTGAAAGCACGGTATGGGGCACTTTTACTAAAAGAAAGCATTTGTTTGTTAAGGTGACAAACAAATGTTTTTTTTTGTAAAAGCGCCCATGCTGCGCTTTCACCTAAATGGCGGCCACACCCCTTTCTTGAGACGCAGTCTAAAGAAAGGTGCGCGGCCACCATTGAAGTGAACAGCAAAACAAACATGATGATGGACGGAATGTTGCACAGTGGCAAAACATTCCCCCCCAGTCACAGATCTGGGTTTAATCCATTGTTATTTTGCTCACCAAGCCACCCCAGTTCAGACATGGCCATATGCAAATCAGTCTTGACCCTGTGCCTCATGGGAACAGTCCAGCCCGAACTGCCAAGCCATGTCTTCCCTGGACCGGAATCAAGCATCCTAGGACCGGTTTCTGTCTATCAGCCGTCTTCAGCCAAGATAGCTTGACTCCAGTGGTGCAGTGAGCACGGGACACACGTCTGGGCATACCCTTCCCACATAGGGCGAACAGCAAAACACACAAGATGATGGACGGAATGTTGCACAATGGCAAAATATTCACCCCCAGTCACAGATATGGGTTTAATTCATCGTTATTTTGCTCACCAAGCCACCCCAGTTCAGACATGGCCATATGCAAATCAGTCTTGACCCTGTGCCTCATGAGAACAGAGTTGCAAGCGACGTGGTTGTGCGTATAGGGATTTCTGTGCCTTTAGGTTGGATTTACACTAAATCAATGTTGGTTCAAAATTAAATTAACTGTGCGCTAAGATGTTTAGAACCACTTAACTCCACGAGACAAGAGAACAACTCTCAAAACATAAATTCTACTCCCAAGCACACGTTTACAGTTAAAACACGGTTTCCCTGTTAGTGATAAACATATACAGTGATTTGATGACAAATTAAACAGTATTTTTTTTTTATTTTTCTTGACACGCTTTATTCAGATGTTTCCAGCAACAGCCAACACGTGTTTCGTCGCAACAGAGTGTGATCCCGCGACTTCCTCAGGCTGTACAAAATAAATATAAAAAGTTCCGCTGTATTTAATGGTGCCACACAATTCTAAGTCAACATGATTAATCTTGTACATGTAATAGCCATTAAAGTCAAAATAAAGGGTATGCTCCAATGATTCTCCTGTTTAATACATACAAAACTAAACTTAATCAAAAAGCCGATAGCCACAGAAATAACAAGATAGAGTATACGATGGAGAGAGCGGAAACTTAATTCAGCTACCAAAGGTTAGCGATAATAGAAACCTTATCGCCCAAGTGCAAAAGAAAATAAATGCAGAGGTCACCAATCCAAACAAGTCCACCCGTGCATATGTGGATGGTGAAATTCACAGTTTTAGTTCGTGGTTTAACATATAGGTCAGTGCAAACAAAGTGGAGTGACAGATACCATTGATACCCCATGATTATGTGTTTTTAAAGAAAGTATCCAAATACCTATGATGTCCAAGTATATGATTCTGTAGAGTAGAAGAAAGCACAAGTAAATAAAGCTAGTCGGTAATCTATACGTGTTACCTCATCTGTACTTAAATCAGTATGTATTTAAAGTAAACCTACTGTAGATGTGGTGTTAATTCCGACCCACACAAGGGTTTTAACTGAAAACGTGTGCTTGGGAGTAGAACTTATGTTTTGAGAGTTGTTCTCTTGCCTCGTGGAGTTAAGTGGTTCTCCACACCTTAGAGCACCATTAATTTAATTTTCACTTTTTTTTAAATATTTATTTTTATTAAGTATAACAAGCAAGGCAAAAAAGCAATATACAGAGCGCTTTGTTCACATGAGGCCAGATAAACAGTACATAAAATAATAAATAATCATTATAAGGAAGGGAGGAGTACAGGGGCGAAGCAGTAAGCAGACAATAATGCAAACATTGAATGTGGGGTCAGGGGGAAAGTGGGATATCGATATTATCTACTGCAGGTGGTGTACATACGTCTCCACGATACCTATTCCACGGCCCCCAAACTCTATGCCATTTTCGGAGGCGGCCCCGGGCCAGATACACCGTTTTTTCCCTAAACACGGACCAATCCATATTTTCCTTCCATACCTCAACCGTAGGCGGCCTTTGGGACCCCCACAGTTGTGCGATATCACGCTTGGCGATCATGGCCCCCAGGGTCGCCCACTGGGTCTGGGCCACGTTGTAATCCGTAGGTTCCCAGACATTTAACAAGCAGCGCCTGGCCTCCGGTAAGAGAGCAACACCCGTAACTTCTTTCATTACATCATACACCCCGTTCCAATAAGCAGCTACTTCAGGACATTCCCAAATAATATGAAGAAATGTCCCCACCAGTCCACATCCCCGCTTACACAAACCCACGCCTCGGAAAAGCCCATTCGAACCAGACGGGGCCCGTGATGTACACCCTGTGAAAAATCTTAAGCTGGATCAGCCGAAGTCTCGCTGGAATCTCGACCTCCTTGGGAGAGGAGATCGCCGACTGCCAATCCTCGTCATCCAATTCGAGGCCGTCACGGACCCAGAGGTCACGCAAGGGCAACAGGAGATCCGACCTATCGTTGATCAGCTTTTTATAGACAAGGGAAATAGTACTGTCCGGAACATGACCATCTAGCAATCTATCTTCAAGCGGGGACGACTCAGGGACCGCCTACCCCATCGAAAAGACTGGCATCAATGCATGGCAGATCTGGACATAGCGGAAATACTCCAAGTTACCCAATTCAAACTCCGTCTTTAAAGTATCAAACAATTTTACTTGTCTCCTAACCCAGAGGTCTCCCACCTTGCTAATGCCAATGAGGTCCCACTTATCGAACCCTTTTGTCTTCCACAGTGTACCAAGTCTATCAGAGTCGAAAAGTGGGGTCGCTAAAGTCAAGCGGTCCTTCCATCCCATCAAAATAGTTGCATCTTGCCATATACGAACTCCCGTCTTAGTAGGTCCCGACACACTTGACCACTGATTTCGAGTATAGTGCCCTATAGTAATTACCCCCATGCAGCAGCCATCTATCCAGAGCGAACACAGGGTTCAATTCGGGACCATACATACCATGATTAATGGCCCCCAATTGAGACGCCCAGTAATATCGCTTGATGTCCGGGAGGGCAATACCCCCGTCGTACCACGGAAGGGTTAGTTTGGCCAGCGCAATGCGAGGTCTACCATCCCATATCAGTTTCCTCTGGAAACCCTCAACTTTACGAAAATAACTAGCGGGGACTATATCAAGAGTGTTTTGGAGGGCATAAAGGAAACGAGGCAGAGACATCATCTTAAAGAGGGCCGCGCGTCCCAACGGCGATAGCGGAAGTCTTCGCCATCCCGCGACGTCCTGCCACAATATAATTAAAGGTGGGAGAAGATTCAGCTCATATCGAGCCACAGGGTCTATAGAGACCCAGATACCGAGATATTTAAATCCCGTCTGTGTCACCTGTATGGGGCAGTTACGCGGAAGGAGGGGGACGTCACCAGAAAGAACGTACAAATAGGATTTTTCCCAATTAATAATTAAACCCGAGTTTCTACCAAAGGAGGCCAGGACATCACAGAAAACCATCAACAACTTCCTGGGAGAGGTCAGATATAGCAGAATGTCGTCTGCATAGAGCGAAATGTGGTCTTCATAATCAGAGGACCACCGAATATCCCTCATCGAGGGCTCCCAGCGGATCTAGGCAGCAAGGGGCTCAAGGGCCAAAGCGAACAGGAGCGGTGACAGGGGACACCCCTGACGGGTACCACGCCTGAGACCAAACGGAACCGAGACTCGACCGTTTACTACAATTTGCGCAGGGGGTCTTCGTAAAGAAGTCAGACCCAACCGATAAAACCGGGACCAAAACCAAATTTAGCTAACGCAGCCCACAGATAAGGCCACTCAATAGTATCAAAAGCCATCGTGGCATCCAAGGACGCCAAAATGTCCGGCTCGTGCAGCGTCGCAGCCCTCGCGAGAACTCCATGCAGACGCCTGAGATTCAACGCAGTGTTACAATGGGGAATAAAACCAGACTGATCCGGATGGATCAGTTCGCTAATAACAGTAATCAATCGATTGGCCAGTACCTTTGCGAGAATCTTAGGCTTGGCGTTCAAAAGAGATATAGGTCGGTACGACCCACACTTGTCCCTTGGTTTCCCCTCCTTATGTATAACAACAATCGTCGCAAGTCGCTGATCCCAGGGGAGAGAACTACATTCACGAAATTCCCAAAACATATCTCTCAAATAGGGAGCTATCTTGTCGGGCCGCTACTTGTATAGCTCTATCGGCAGCCCGTTTAGGACCCATGGCCTTACCAGACCGCAAGAAGCGGATCGCAAGGGCTACCTCATCAGCGGTTATTGCGCTGTCCATTTGCTCTCTATCTTCATCTGAAAGACTCGGCAAAGCAATGCCACGTAGCAATAAATGAGAGTCCTCCTCCGGCCTATCCGACACGGGGGAGCACACCATCCAAAAATGATCAGCAAAGCACTCAACAATCTCTACAGGGTCCTAGACCCGCATACCACTTGCCATCTCAATCTTAGGCACAACACGACTAGCTCTGTCCCTCTTGTCCAACCATGCTATCAATTTACCTGCTTTATCTCCCACGTCATATAGACGACCCTGTTGCTCTCGACTCATGCCCTTAGCTGCATCCGTAACCAACGCCCTGTATTCCAACTGTTTTAATCGCAACGTATGTGTCTTCGCGCGGGTAACCTCCTGTTTCAGGTCTAACTCCAGGTCTGCTATTTCAGTCTCAACCTTCACTACCGCCTCATCTCTCTGTTTCTTAATGCCCGCAATCAGAGACAGGGCTTGGCCCCTAAGAACTGTTTTAAAGGCCTCCCAAATCTACACTGCGGCCGAAACAGAGCCCTCGTTCTCTGAAAAATATAAATCAAGTGACTTTATCAAGTCGTGACGAGTTTTAGGATTGCGGAGATACCAAGGGTTGATCGAGGCCACCCGCCCCTCGGTCCCTGAAGACAATTCAATTCGAAGCCACAAAGGAGAGTGATCAGAAATTCCCTGAGCCATATGTTTAACCTCAGCGACTAGAGGCGCCTATGCAGCAGGCACCAAGACGTAATCAATCCTCGAGAGGCTACCATGGGCACCAGAGTGGAATGTGTATTGCCGCTGAGAGGGGTGCAACAGTCTCCAGCAGTCTACAAGGCCTAAAGTATCAATGAAATCATGAAGCCAGTTCTGCGCCCCTTTGAGGTCCCTAGGTGGGTGTCTATCAGAGATACCAGATACAACAGCATTAAAATCACCACCCAGTAATAATGATCCCTCGGGGAGAGCAAGGAGAACCCGGTCCAAGTCTGCAAAGGTAGTGGACTGTAGGCCGGGAGAGACATATACGGAGACCAGGGAAAGGGTCTTGCCCTCCCAACGACCAGTAAGAACGACATAGCGCCCTCTATCATCGAGGACAGTTTCATCAACTTCCAACGGGAGAGAGTTCTTAATAAGAATACCCACCCCTCGGGAGCCTGAGGAGAACCCTGCGTGGGCGACTAAGCGATATCCCTTCCTATTCAGAGCATAGCATGCATTTCATATCAAGTGAGTCTCCTGAAGTAGGACCACATCTGGGGAGTGTCGTTTTAATAGCTGCAGCACTAACCCACGCTTTATCCTATCCCCCAACCCATTCACATTCCAGCTCATAAGCCTCAACCCCCTACCCCCATCCCATACGAGGAAGAAAATCCAACCCCAAGAAGAATCCAGTGCTTCAATCAGAAAGTCTTGCAATACCTTGCCTTGCAGAAAACGAAACTGGAAAACCAACAACACCCCCCTCCCCCCCTACCAACAGCCCGTTACAAACCCCCCCACCCTGCACCCCTGCATAAGACTGGAAAGCCACCCCAACTTGCAGTGTGCCTGTCTCCCCCACATCTAAACTAAGCTACAGAAAGTCAAGCAGAGGAGGAAAACGACCCCCCGATAGCCCCGCAACCCCCCGAAATGCTTCACAGAGTCATATTACACAGGTAATGCACCACAGTTCGAAACCTCCGGAAGACCCCAGGAACCAGTCAATGATAGGGCTTATTTCTGGTCCATCGATCCGCCCTCTGCACCACCGTTCTGCCCGTCCTGCGGATTATGGGTCGGTAGAGTATCCAGCCAGTCAGCCACCACATCCGGTCTGTCGAAAAAATAAGGCCGCTCTGCATGTTCAATGCGCAACTTGGCCGGAAAAAGCATGGGGTACTTGAGGCCCATCTCACGGAGTCTCCTTTTTACCCAAAGAAAACCAAGTCTCTGTTTCTGAACAGCTTGGGTAAAGTCTGGATAAAAACTGATGGTAGTGTTCTCAAACTTTATGGGACCGCCCGCCCTCGAAAGCCTGCTGGATAGCGTCTCTATCACGGAAGTAAAAAATCCGCGCTATCATAGGCCGCGGTGGGGCACCCGTCTTGGGTTTTCCACCCGGAACCCTGTGAGCTCGTTCCACGGTGAAAAAATTACTCCGTCCCTTGGGTGCAAGGTGATTCATGATCAAGTTCTCCACGAAGAGATCAGCTGCTGGATCCTTCGCTTTCTCCGGAACTCCGATGATACTGACGTTGTTCCGCCTAGACCTTCCTTCAAAATCCTCCAGACGACACGCAAGGAAGTCATTGGAGGCCCTCCAATTGCGAACCTCCGTCTGTATCTCAACGACGTCGTCCGTCAAACCAGAAGTCTTAATGTCCAACGATTTAACCTTTTCGTTGGTTTTCGTTAGGTCTGTGCGGATCAGATTCACATCAATCGCCACTGTGTCGAGTTTGTGGACGAGAGTCTCCATTTGTTTGCCGAGGGGTGATAAGGATAAAAAGGATAATTACGCACTTATATAGCGCACGACTACCCGGAGACATTTCGGCGCTTGTACGAATACCGCAAGGAACCCTTCCTGGCCTTTCCCTGTGAGGAGCCCCCTCCTGGGCACCCTCAAGGTGTAGTCAGGCATCCTCAGCGTTGTTGGGGCCGTTGTAGAGATTAAGCAAGCTATTGCACAGAGGTGCAGAGTGGGGCTCATGATCAGAATAGGCACCGAGGCGAGAATTATCAGGTCTGAGGAAATTGAGCCCAAGACCCGCCGAGGCGGGTATTGAACCCTGGTCCCGGCCAGACTACTGCATCAGGGTCTGCCGCTCTAACCATTGAGCCACACTTCTCTACTGATCCCTTAGATGGCAGCCATGACGTCTTGCAGGGTAGGCTCCGCCGCTGAGGTCAGTGGATCTCTCGTTCCCTCCAGCGACCTACCCGGTCCACTGGGCGATACCTTAGCCTGGGCATAGCGGTCCATGATGTTGGTTTGGGTATAGCCACCCCGCCGAGTGGTCTTAGATCTCTGTTTGTCCCCCTCCGGCTTCCTGGCCATTGTGGAAGATAGTAAGTATGATTCCAAACTGGGGTGGGGGGATAAAAGTCAAATCAAGAGGCAGAGTGGTAGGCTATGCCCGGCAGCAATCGACGTCGGTCAACCTGAGACAGTCAGACAGAGTAGAAAGATGGAGGTCTCAAAGGTCCCTCGAGCAGAGGTGCAGAATCAGCCTGAAAACACGGCTCAAGCGTCTCTCCAAGGCGGGTCCATCCGTGAAATACACACACTTGAGTGTCAAACCAGACCGTCACCTTCAGCGAGAGGGAGGCACCCACAGTATCGGGTCCCTCCAGTAGACAAAAGCGAAAGTGAAAGTGGGCCGGACCGGTCGTCTCCGCCACCTCAGGCCGATTTTGTTCAACTACATCTCGGGCACCATGCCAACTCCACAGCCGGGCATCACGGAGGCGCAGGCCGCAATCTTCAAATCGTCACAACTCCGGTTCCCGGAGTCCGATCTGGACTCTGGTTGCAGTTTTTGCCTCCCCAGTGGTTCATCTTCACGAAGACATATATAAACGCCAGGATGGTCTGCAGGATATATGCGGGAGGTTACGAGGGTCTCGGGAGCCCTGTGCTCACGCGGCCATCTTGGTTGCGCGCGAAGCACCTCCTCCCGTTAATTTAATTATTGACCCAACATTGATTTAGTGTAAATCCAACCTAAAGGCGCCAAAATCCCTATACGCACAACCACGTCGCTTGCATCTCTGTTAAAATTGGAATATAGGTGGCAGCCAGGAAGGCACTATGCCTACTCTATCAAATGATATTATGAGCTGAGACAAGGAAACAGAAGATTTATTTAGTCATATATCTAGTAATAAACCTCTAAGTTCAATAGCACAAGGTGGCCAGAAGTCGAAAACAGAGGGCATGAAAGACAAATTTATCAAACTTGAAATATTAAGGAAGAACAAACTGTCACGATGGTGGGATGCTGCCACACTTAAGCAGTACATCAGAGTGAAAAGAATCCCTAGAGGACTAAGATCTCAGATAATCCCGATTTATGAGGACCAGGAGGAGGACCTACTTTTAGATTGGGAGAAGGAATTGACTAATAATTCTAATAGGTTAATGGCAATTTTGATTGAAAATTGCGAGAGGAAGGTTGCACAACTGCAGAAGGACATTGCAATACTAGAGATTGAGATCAATGATCTCAATTTACCTGACGTATCAGCAAAAAACGATTCCATTTTAAATTACATTATTTTGAATCATGTAGCAGATATCAAAATTTGCAAAGCAAGAAAGCTTAGGAGGGACGAACAAGATTATACAAGTGGGAGAATATTCACTTTCGCACGAAAATATGATCATATGGTTCCCAAAGGGAATCAACGTGGCACCTCAGAGAGAAAATCTGTTAGCTCCAGCTCTACCTCTCTTGAACACTGCTCATACTGAGGAGAGTGATTCTGACAGTAATACTAATGCCAATGGTAACAACTGTTTTTTATTAGAAGTGAGACGAATAAAGAGAGGGAACAGAGAGTTCAAACGCCCGCATTGGCAGAAAAACAAGGAGGGGAAAGAGAAGGGGCTGAAGGGGAAGAGAGACAAGGTGTCAGGACCAGATCTTGGAAAAAAGAAATCCTGTTTAATTTGTCATCAAATCACTGTATATGTTTATCACTAACAGGGAAACCGTGTTTTAACTGAAAACGTGTGCTTGGGAGTAGAATTTATGCCTCATGGGAACAGTACAGCCCTAACTGCCAAGCCATGTCTTCCCTGGACCGCAATCAAGCATCCTGGGACCGGTTTCTGGCTATCAGCCGTCTTCAGCCAGGATAGCTTGACTCCAGTGGCACAGTGAGCACAGGACCCACGTCTGGGCATACCCTTCCCTCATAGGGTGAACAGCAAAACAAACAAGATGATGGACGGAATGTTGCACAATGGCAAAACATTCACCCCCAGTCACAGATCTGGGTTTAATCCATCGTTATTTTGCTCACCAAGCCACCCCAGTTCAGACATGGCCATATGCAAATTAGTCTTGACCCTGTGCCTCGAGGGAACAGTCCAGCCCGAACTGCCAAGCCATGTCTTCCCTAGACCGGAATGAAGCATCCTAGGGCCGGGTTCTGGCTTCAGCCGTCTTCAGCCAGGATAGCTTGACTCCAGTGGCGCAGTGAGCACGGGGCCCACGTCTGGGCATGCCCTTCCCACATAGGGCGAACAGCAAAATAAACAAGATTATGGACGGAATGTTGCACAATGGCAAAACATTCACCCCCAGTCATGGATGCATGGTGAGCAAAAAAACGATGGATTTAGGCCAAGATCTCTGTACTGGGGTGAATGTCTGACATTGTTCTGCATTCTGTCGGGGGGCGTGGCTTGAGCGCTGAGGGTGATGGCGGCGTGAGCCTAGAGCTCCGTGCCTCTTCCCCTCGAAGATCCTGACAAACGCGGCGGAGAGCCCGCGTGTGCCCCGGCGCCGCACGAGAACACGGTGGTGACCGGCGGGGCAAGGTGTGAGCGGCTGGGGAGACTGCCTTGGAGCGCACGGCTGCCGACCATCGAGGCTGCCGGAGCGGAGAGCGGAAGACGGCGCACAAGATGGCGGCCGCGGCGGAGCCCAGAGAGCTTGCGGATTGACCGGCTGCCTACACTGCCGGGCAGCTCTGCTTGAGCGCGGCTGCCGGCCTTGGGGCATCCTGCGGTGGTCCCCTCTGAGGCAGGAGATACTCCCTGACCCCCCGGCGGCGCTGCGCCGTGGAAACGAGCGCTAGGAGAGGCGACCGCCCGGGTGCGCCTTCAAGAGCGGGGCTGCAAGACTGCATCCAGAGCCGGGAGGGCTGGCGAAGCGAGACCCTGAGCCGGGCCCCGGCTGTGCACGGAGGTGAGCGGGGCAGACCTGTGCAGCGGGCCGAGGGGGGGGAGACACTGATTCGCACGTCCCCGGCCCCCCCCAGCGCTGGTGGTGTCCCTCCACGGGGGCCTGCACTGACCTAGGGACCAGAAGGAGTGGCCCGCTGAGCTACGGAGGGGCCCCGGCGGCGCCAGGTTTCCCGAGGCGCTACGGAGCAGGAGCAATAGCCGCGGCGGAGAAGGGCCGGCTGTTGTGGATCCCAGAGGGCGCGCATCGAGGGGGACTGGCCGAGAGCCCTGGTCTCCCCCCCCCCCCCCCCCCCCCCAGCCACGGCGGAAAGCGCAGGAGGAGTGCAGTACCTGTGCAACAAGGCCACGTTGTAACTTGGAGCTGGACTTGCTGCAGAGGCCCAGGGGGGGCACCAACCACCGGACGGACGCCAGCGACAAGGCCTGCCGCAATGGGGAAGCCAAGAGCCAAGGCGGAGGGAGCGTCGTCGTCAGATGTGGCGGAGGGTGACCCCATTGAGCAAACGGACCTGCAGCGTTTGCAGGATTGCATTTTGGACGCCATAACAGCCACGCGTGACGCGCTCCACAATGATATAGCGCAGGTGGCGTTGGGGCTGGGCCTGCTTCGGGCGGACCACGATAAATTGAAGGACAGGGTCAAGAACACTGAGACTGCGATTCAGGACCTGGCGCCCGCACACAAAGTGCTGGAGGGCAAACTGACGGAGGCCCTGGACCGAATACGCACCCTGGAAAGGCGAGCGGAAGACGCGGAAAATAGAAGCCGGCGCAGCAATATGCGGACCGTGGGCATGCCGGAGACGGAGGGGGTGATGGACATGGTGGCCTATCTGGACGAATGGCTGAAAACAGTGGTGGCACCGGAAGGACTGTCGCCATTATTCACACTGGAGCGTGCCCACAGGGTCCCGTCAGGGCCTCCCAAGCCCGGGCTCCCGCCAAGGCCGATCATAGCCAAGTTGCTTCATTACAAGGACAGAGATCTGCTCCTGCAAAAAGCCCGGGAAGACGGCCCATTTCAGATCGCGAACAGCAAGGTCACACTCTTCCCAGATTTCACCTTCGAGACGCAGAAGCAACGGGCCTCCTTCCTCACCATTAAAAAGGAAATGCGCACTGAAGGGATCTCCTACTCCTTGCTTTTCCCAGCCAGGCTCCGGGTGGTGGTGGACGACAAGACACTCTTTTTTAATGCGCCAGTGGACGCCTGGGACTGGTGGGAGACGTACAAGGCTGGAACTGATGGAGCCAAGGTACGGGAGGAAAGGGAAAAGGAGCGGGAGCGCTCGCCAGCCCGGCTGCGGACATCGAAACGGTTGAGGAAACGGAAGCAGGGGAAGCATGGGCCGACGGCTTCCCAGATGGAGGCAGAACGACAGGCCGCATTGCTGGAGGTGGTGAAGTTGGGGCGGGCTGGGGGTCCCGGCTCTAAACGTGGTACGGACTCGGACACACATGTTTCGGCTTCAGGATCAGAATCGGACCTCTCTGGTATTCATCGGACCGAAGGACCACTGGTGACGCCGCAGACTGCGGATGAGATCCTGAACATCTGAACTGCCTGTAGTGGACAATGGGTAATATTTGGGGCGCTAGGCGGGGGCCCATATGAAGGACTGGGTTCTTTGGACCCAGCGGTGCCAGGGCACAACACCTGAAACCTTCGTGGGTAACCTGCTCCGGCGTACAAATCACAGAGACACGGGACACTTCCTTCGGCGTCAAAGAGTCAAGGTTTATTTACTGCAGGGAACACAGAAGTCACAAGAAGTACATCGAGTGTAGTTCGGGGAGACTGCTTCAAATTGTATTTGTGGATCGCTCCTTTTATACAGTTTCTACCCATAGGATAACATGATACACAATAGTTTACAACCTGGTTCCCACAAGTCGCTCTCAGAGGGGTCGCTTAGATCACTTTGAAACACACAAGATCCGGAACATAAGTGCGGAAACATTTGGCGGTTCCCAACTGTAAAAACCCATCTTCCCACCATTAGCAAATTCCAATCAGCAGTAAAGTAGATCGAAACAGGAACGAAGACAGGTGCAGAGGAAGACGGAGACAGTGGGGAGATCGGAAAGGGTGTAAAAGGGGAGTGTCGAGAAGCACGAGATACAGGCATCAAAGGGACGTGCCTAATGAGATGCACAACTGAGACAATAAGCCCGTGCGGCAAGATGAGCCTCGAGCGGCGCCATCTGCCTTACAGTAGCATCCCCCTCGTCATAAAGACACTTTCAAAGAACATGTGTCTTCCGCAAACATCTTGGGAGTCCCAGGGTCGCGAAGCGGACAGCGTCCGTTCGCTGGCTACTTGAGGGCAAGAGACAAAATGGATGCCGTATCTAAGATGGAACCCGTGGGTACAGATGACAAACCCACATAACAAACGAACGGTTTAAGTTAGCACAGCGAAACTGCGCACACTTGCTAAACTCGTCATTTGCGGTTCATAGATACTAGACTCGACCATATTCGTGTGAGTCGAAAACACCACTTACAATTGTCACGGAACCTCAGACGCTCCTTTTGCCCTCATGTAGGCAAGCACTAGTCGGAATCATACTCGATATTCATCAGACCATCAAGATGTCGTTGTAGCATAGCTCTGTCCAACCGAGTCCCCTTGGTAACAGATGGTTGTCTCATACACGTTGTAGCACAGAGGCCACATAAGGCAGGACCACACTGCACACAAAGGCAACACGTGAACAGGAACACTACCACAACCCCGATGATCGTCAGAATCTTCCAACCCCAAGTCGACACCAGGCCCCAAAACCAACCAAGTAGCGTCCAATCCCCTACATCCACGTGTATGGATTCGGAGATCTTGTGCAACTTCGAGATGGCTTGATAGACAGTAGGAGCATTATCTGGAATGAAAATGCAACAGCTCGAATGGATCACTTTACATACCCCACCGCGATCTGCTAAGACAACATCTAAAACCATACGGTTTTGTAATGTCATAAGTCTCTCCGCCTGAAGTTCTGTGGTGATATTACCAAGGGCACTGGCAGTAATGTTAGCTGTCGATTCTACCACTCGAGTCAAATGTCTCAGGTTCCTACTATTAACCATAGGTCCCCAAAACGGGAGGAAACCCTTGAAAAAGTCTCCTGCCTCTTGACCGGCAGTATCCTCTTCACTAATTACGCCTCGTACAACTCTAGTCTTATGATAATCGGCATCTACAGTAAACGTCGGAGGCAACAGATTTGCAACAAAACATGAGCCCATGAAGTCTGCGGGCAACCATGTGTATGCACGATCATGACAGATGAAGTACGTACCCTTGGCAGCCAGAAGCACAGGGATCGGGGACATTGACAGAACGTAACTTTCAGTGCAAGCACTTACTCCAAGTGAGGCTTGCGAGCCACGACCCACAAGACAAAGATTACCAGTGTGGGGTACGACCCATATTGGAGACGAGCTTTTAAGCTGCTTTTCATTAGTGAACGTACTATATTCCCCTTTATTCGGTGCCCTATAGGCTTGTACCTCTGCCTTAGGGATGAGATAAGCATCATAGATCTCATCTTCCAAATCCTGTATTATCATCGATACCACCCACTGCCATGAGGTAGGACCCGGTTTGGGGGAACGTTCTGGAGAGGGGTGGAAACCTAGTGCGCTTCGAAGCATTGTTTGGTATGCTCGAGCTGACCCTTGGGAACTATACGGTAACACCAGATATGGAATTCCCTTACCCGTAGTATGTGGCATCAACCCACACACCCAACAATTAGTAGTGTTAACCACTAACTGATGCTGATGGAGGAGCTGGATAAAGGAATTGTTGCGGAATTCTACACGTCTAGCCTGTTCGTGTTCTGGTAACATATGAAAGGAATGAGGAGAAGCAGTAGAAGTAATGTTAGGGTAAGGAGTAGGAGTAGGGGTAGGAAGTAAGAAGTAAGACATAGTGTAATACACCCCACCCGCCAAAAATGCGGAAGCAGTTAAAAACAATACAAACAATTGGGATACAAAACATTTCGTACGACTAAGTTTCTGCAGCTTGACTCTATATGCCTGAGCTCCTTCCAAATCATTCAGCTTCAAAAATGCCATTTCCCTACGACCGTCCGCAACGTTTCTTGACGCACTTCGTTCTGTGCAGCAATAGTCAATTCCCAGGAGTTCCTAGGAACCGACGGCCTTTAACCTAGCGTCAAGACCTACTGTCCAGAAGGAGGTACGCGCGCGGCCCTACGGCCCTCAATACACAATATGTATTTATTTAGCACAATAATTCAGCTGTGGAAGGAAAAAGATACAAGGAAGAAGCTTGATATATATATATATACAAAACAATTTTCAATGATACGAATGTTCAAAGTTGATCATGGGAAACGAAGATATTGCAGTTATCAATTTCAGCAAAGCAAGCAAAAATTTTTATTTGTCCTTAGTGTGAGATCGCAAAGAATATCGATGTTTCCCGGGACGTGTCTGCACGTCGAACAAAGGATCTGTCGAAGAGACAGCGTCCTGTTGATTAGTTTGCTGATTTGGTCTTGAGTCTTTTGCTGACAATGTTCCAACAATGGCTTTCTGCTGCACTGAGTGTTCACCAACAAGTTGTGCGTCACTGAAAGGTACAAACGCCGGCAATGTCGCTGCTTCTGTTGACGCAATGCCTTTCCTCACCCACGGGTCTGCCGGCAAAGGAATAGGGACTCGCTTACAATGGGTAGCATGTACCCAGTTCTTCCGTCCCTCAAGACGAACGGCAGTCCTCGTGGCCAAAAGCACCTGGTGAGGTCCAACAAAGCGGGGGTCCAGATTCTTCTTGCGCGAAAAATTTCGGGTGACAACCCAATCACCAGGCTGGAGCTGGTGGCCTGGACCCTCCGTCTGCGTCGGCAAGGCGTCGTAAACCTGTTGATGAATTAACCTCAGTTTAGCAGTCAAGTCATGCAAGTAGTCAATCAACATCGGGTACTCAAGATCAACGAATATACCTGGCCTAGGAACCCCCCACACATTCGCAGGACGGCCGAACACTATTTCATAGGGACTAAGCCCTATTCGGGAGTGTACAGTCGCCCTAGTTGACAGTAATGCTAGAGGCAAAGCGTCAGGCCACGAAAGTCCAGTCGTAGCCTGGATCTTCGCTAATTTTAGTTTAAGGGTGCCATTGTACCCTTCAACCAATCCAGCTGACTGGGGATGATTGGCGCTATGGAATTTCTGATTAATTCCAAGGCCCTTACACACACTCCTCATCACACTTCCAACAAACTCACTTCCGTTATCTGACCACACGACTCTAGGCATTCCATACCGAGGAAAGTATTCCTTCAGTAGGATTTTCGCAGTAGACAAGGCAGTATTATCTTTGAGGGGATAGGCCTCGATCCATCGGGAGAATGCGCAAACCACAACCAAAACGTATTTCAGGTTATTGCATCGCTCCATATGGATGAAGTCCAATTGGATCACCTCAAAGGGATACGAAGGAGGAGCAAAACTGCCAGGGGGAGTTGGGGTTCCTTTGCCAGGATTGTACATTATACACACCATACAATTCTTCACCAAACGTTCAGCACACTTAGTAATTCCATCATTCTTCCACACATCAGCCAACAACTTGCAAATACCTCTCGCGCTAATATGTGCTAACCCATGTGCCATTTGCACAACGGCCAGTACATACGCATCAGGCAACATCCATCTTTTCTGATCTGACAAATCAATCCAGCAACCATTCACATCCAACCTTCCCGTACTTTCTTTCCACTTCATCTTTTCAGTGTCGGTGGCCTCATTCTGAATTGCTTTCACACTCTCTATAGTATTCTCACACATACTTGATTCTGTAGGCCACCTAACCGAATTCGTCACATACATTCGAGTGCTAAGGTTCCGGGCAGTCTCCTTAGCAATCTCATCTGCAAACGCATTACCACGACCAACATCATCCGTCACCTTACGATGCGCACTACATTTAACAATTGCAACTTGAGCAGGCAAAGTCAATGCATCCAAAAGATCGTTCACAAGCTGGCCATGCTGTATTTTCGTGCCATGTGACGTCAAGAAACCACGTTCTCGCCACAATCGTCCGAAACTATGCGCTACACCGAAAGCATACTGACTATCGGTGTACACATTCACACGTTTACCTTTTGCTAATACACATGCTCTAGTAAGAGCGATCAGCTCTGCAGCTTGGGCAGAATTCTGATTCAATCTCGCAGTCTCAACAACAGTATTCAATGTCACCACAGCATAAGCAGTAGTCACATCACCATTCGGCAATTTAAAACATGACCCATCCACATACAGGATGCCATCCGGGTCTTCCAATGGGGTGTTTTTAAGGTCCACACGACCTTTTGTTTCCTCCTCTGTCCGCAAGTAACAGTCATGTTCTGTTACTGCATCTGACTCTGCACTAATTGGTAACAAAGTTGCCGGATTTAGGACATTACAACGTTTTATCTGAATGTGGCTTGCCAAGAGCGTCAATTCGTACCCAGATAACCTCGCACTCGTCAAGTGCTGAGTTTTCGTACGGTTCAAAAGAGTATCGACTGCATGCGGAACCATCACCGTAAGCATATTATCCATGACCAATCCTGCTGATTGTCGGATGGAGACCGCAGCTGCCGCAGTTGCTCTCAAACAACTCGGCAATGCTCTAGCTACTGGGTCTAAGGTCGAGGAAAAATATGCACATGGACGTTGCTTACCACCAAAAGGTTGCGTTAAGACGCTTAAAGCACAACCTTCCCTCTCGTGAACATATAACGTGAACGGCTTGCTGTAATCAGGGGTACCTAACACAGGGGCCGAACACAATGAATCACGTAATTCAGAAAAACGTTTCTGACATTCTTCCGTCCATGGTAAAGGAGTCGAAACATCCTTGCACGTAAGAGCCACCAATGGTTTCGCTAGCAATGAAAAATTAGGAATCCACTGCCTGCAGTACGATGTGATACCTAGAAAGGCACGCACATCTCTTTGGGTTTGTGGCACAGCCATGCGCGCAATCGCTGCAATTCTCTCTGGGGTCAATCTCCTTCCCTCCTTTGACAATAAGTGACCTAGATAGGTTACTTCTTGACAACAATATTGGAGTTTAGAAGGTGACACCTTGTGATTTAACTCACAGAGATGTTGCAGCAACGACACTGTAGCAATTTTGCAAATGTCCTGAGTATCAGCAGCCACCAATAAGTCGTCGACGTATTGGATTAAAGCCGCACCAACCGGCAACCTAAACGCATCTAGTTGACCCTTCAAAGCTTGACTGTAAATCGATGGACTTTCACAGTAGCCCTGAGGAGCGCGTTTGAACCGGAAGCTACGTCCACCAAGAGAGAAACCGAAAAGGTCCCTGCTCTCTTCGGCAATCGGGATGCTGAAAAACGCATTTTTCAAATCAATCACCGAAAACCATGAAGCCGTAGCTGGAATCAGAGTCAGTAGCGCCGTAATGTCAGGCACAACAGGGAATTGAGGAACCACAATTTTATTCACCTCCCGTAAATCAATAACAAAACGATAAACAGGCGGTTTGGTAGGATCAGTACGTTTAAGAATGGGCAGTACAGGACTATTGCACACGTTTCCCCGAGTTTCTTCAATGACATCTTTCTCGATCAAATCATAGATGATCGCTAACAAAGCTCGTTCACCATCCAGGGAGATACGATATTGGGGAATACGTGGCAATCGCACATTCGATTTCAACTGAACAACATAAGGGGAGATATCAAGTAGGCCCACGTCGTTTGGACCCGTCGCCCACAAAGATGCAGGAAGAGAACTCAATTCCGGTGGAAGCTTATCGAGGGACAAGTACATGGGAGAGACTACCCTCTCTCCTAACGTAAGCTTTATACCCGCAGGAGAACAATACAAAGTCGCATACAAGCGTTTAAGCAAATCCAGACCCAAAAGATTTTCACCACAACCAGTGGTTAAAATCAACGGAGCTTCGAGCTCACGAGGCCCAATTTTAAGGGGCAAAGGGCGCGAAACTGGATTGCTAACGGGGGCGCCAGAGAATCCAACAGATACATTTGTTAAGCCAGACAAAGGTGCGCCAGGGAGTTTCGAATGCATGATAGAACTTTTCGCTGCACCAGTGTCCAACAGAAAAGGCTCAACGACGCCCGATGTAGCAACTGCGACGTAAGGCCCTCTCTGATCAACCGGAACTGATACCACTCCCTCTCCTTGTCTTTGGCTGTCCTAGTAATTACTATCGTCAGTTCCCTGATCGACGTAATAATCGTCTACATTGTACTGCGCAGATCGTCCTTGCGATGATCCACGTTGGTCGAAACAATTATTAGAATTTGACGAGTTATCAGAACAGTCGTTCTGAGCACCACGACCTCTACCACGTGATGCGTGCTGTGCACCACCACGACCTCCTCTAGACGAATTACCACCACTACGGTCATTTAAAGCAGGACAATTGAATTTAATGTGTCCCTCCTGTCTACAATAAGCACATTGGTTGTACCCCAACGAAGATCTCTGAAAAGATGAATCATTACGCGGCTGCGATCGATTTGATTGCGACTGCGATCTATTCTGCTGAGGCGCATTCTGATTAGAACGCGGCGGATATGCTTGTTGTAACAACACTTTAGTTTTCAGCTCTTTCGTCTTTTTATCGGCACGGTCATTTTCCTCTTTTTCTCTATTTTCGTAATATTGTGCCGTAGCCAGAATCTGAGCTGAGGTAGAAACGGCCCATGAACTTTCTGAATTTTTCAATTTATTGCACAAGTCGGGCAATAAGTTCGATACAAATTTATCCACAAACAACCTCTGTCCACCCTCAGTACCCATATCCTGCCCACTATGATCGACGAATGTTTCCTCGAACCTCGTAAAGAAGTCTGAAACACTCTCATCTTTCTTCTGCTTACAGGCTGACAACTTGTCCCAATTTACCCTCATAGCTGGCATAAGCGTTTTCATTAACGTAATGATTCGCTGGGGAAGAAGTTCAATCAACTGATCGGGTTTAGTAGCAGCCACTTGTCCAGCGTCTGCCGCTGTAATGGCAGCCCAATCACCACCTAATTCATTCGCGTGATCTTGGTGACGAATCTTGGCCCATACCGGTTGCGGTACGACATTGCCAAACAACATGTCGATATCGGCCAGATTCATTATCGTAGCGTCTACGAGCTGCGATAATTCTCTGTAATACCCCGCAGGATTTTTGCGAGGATCAGGCAAAGTTTGTTTCACCTGAAGCACTTCCGATCGTTTCCAAGGGAGGTGTATCCACACTCTCTGGAAATGTGCTGGTATTGGAGCATTAGCATTAGTATTATCAGCGGGTACCCAAACTGGCGGAACTTCTCGCATAGGATATTGGCCAGACCCATCTCGTTGTTCAATGTCCTCAACGAACAATGCATGAGGAATAGGAGCGGGACGAAGAGATAGCAACCGTTCAATAGCACGTCGGACATTAGTGTCGACTATCAGTCCAGTTGCGAACTGAAGCCGGAGTTCAGACAGGGCGGTCAGCACCTCGTCAGGCGCATTGTCCGCTATCTGATCATGTAAGAACTTGCACATTTCATCAAACACATATCTCTGAGTAGGTATGTTGAATTGATCAAACGTTTCGAGGACAACACGAGGTGGATTTCTAACAGGGTTTATCATCCAACCCATCGCCATATTGTATAGCGCAACACGTTCTCTATTACCAGGAAGCTGGCTACGTCTCTGTGGACCATCAGAACCTGCAGACCCAAAAACAGGTCCGAGCGACTGAAAGAAGTTTGTCGCAAGGGGAGAATCACGATTACGAGTAGAGGGAGAAGAGTAAGACACAGGACTAACAAGAGAAGGAGTAGGGACGTTAGCAGCAACAGGGGTTAACAACACAGGAGCAGTAGCGTGAGCAGTAGCGGGAACAGGAGTATGTGGAAGCGGAGGAGCAGTAGGAATAGAAAGAGGCAAAGGAGCAGGAACAGTCGGAAGAGCAAGTGCAGGTTGAGGAACTGGTGGAACAGGTACGGCAGGGACCACAGGAGCTGCGGTACCCTGTACGTACGGAGGTGGCGACTTCATAAGATAGGACATTAAAGAATCCTCAACTGCCTCTTCCTTCTTATCCGACTCCGTAGACAAAACAGGATAGCATTTGTCTATGGACATACGCTGTAATCTCTCAAACACTTCCTTATCCTTATCCTCCTTATCACGCTGAAACTGCTCAGCTTTCTTCACTATAGTAGCAACAGTATCTCGCTGACTACGTTTATTTTGTCTGATCTCTTTCTGTCGGGCTTCTTTGCGCCAGAACCGAAAGGCATCAAACATGGCCGGCCTTGATTTACGTTCGAACAACTTTATTTCCAAATTATCTAAGATCGACGCTTCGAAGCTACCGTGAGGTGGCCAACGAAGATCGCCGTCTTTCTTTGTATATTTAATCCAATAATCGTTAAAAGCAATCGGGCCTAGCCCATGTTTGCTATATAAGTCATATGTAGGAGTTCCAACCGGAGGTATCGGACACGAGTCCTCCAGCAGGGAATCCGCACCACAAGGTCTAAAGCAACTGAACAAAGTACTGCGACCAGGCATCTTGCACACTAGCCGAGTTTCACAAACTTCAAGGGTTACGGGATTTCGGGATTTACCAAGTCCCAGCAAAGAACTAAACCCTCGGTCTTTGGCGGCTGCAGTCGTCAAACAAATACAACAACAACAAAGTACGCTAGCAAAGTGTCACCGACAAAAACACTCACACAGCGTGTACAACAAAGACACCCGCTAAAGTGTCTACAACAAAAACACTCGCTAAAGTGTTTACAACAAAGACACTCGCTAAAGTGTCTACAACAAAGACACTCGCTAAAGTGTCTACAACCAAGAACTCTGGGAGCGACCCACAAATACTTAACTCAAAGATCAATGGCGTCCTCAGGAAGGCCCGTCAATCGTCTCGCTATACCAAGGTCTACGCCAGGCGCCAAAACAGGTCTACAGTCAGGGTAGCAGTCCGTCGCAGCCGTTAGGAGGCGGGAATCTTCGCGGGAAAAGTCTTCGGGCCACTTATTTCGACAACAGGATCGATGAAGCGGGGTGCACCTTCCCTCGGAGATTTCACACGAAGTTCCTCACGATCGTCAGGCTTGGACCGGTACCACTGATGCAGCCCCACGTTGGGCGCCAACTGAAGGACTGGGTTCTTTGGACCCAGCGGTGCCAGGGCACAACACCTGAAACCTTCGTGGGTAACCTGCTCCGGCGTACAAATCACAGAGACACGGGACACTTCCTTCGGCGTCAAAGAGTCAAGGTTTATTTACTGCAGGGAACACAGAAGTCACAAGAAGTACATCGAGTGTAGTTCGGGGAGACTGCTTCAAATTGTATTTGTGGATCGCTCCTTTTATACAGTTTCTACCCATAGGATAACATGATACACAATAGTTTACAACCTGGTTCCCACAAGTCGCTCTCAGAGGGGTCGCTTAGATCACTTTGAAACACACAAGATCCGGAACATAAGTGCGGAAACATTTGGCGGTTCCCAACTGTAAAAACCCATCTTCCCACCATTAGCAAATTCCAATCAGCAGTAAAGTAGATCGAAACAGGAACGAAGACAGGTGCAGAGGAAGACGGAGACAGTGGGGAGATCGGAAAGGGTGTAAAAGGGGAGTGTCGAGAAGCACGAGATACAGGCATCAAAGGGACGTGCCTAATGAGATGCACAACTGAGACAATAAGCCCGTGCGGCAAGATGAGCCTCGAGCGGCGCCATCTGCCTTACAGTAGCATCCCCCTCGTCATAAAGACACTTTCAAAGAACATGTGTCTTCCGCAAACATCTTGGGAGTCCCAGGGTCGCGAAGCGGACAGCGTCCGTTCGCTGGCTACTTGAGGGCAAGAGACAAAATGGATGCCGTATCTAAGATGGAACCCGTGGGTACAGATGACAAACCCACATAACAAACGAACGGTTTAAGTTAGCACAGCGAAACTGCGCACACTTGCTAAACTCGTCATTTGCGGTTCATAGATACTAGACTCGACCATATTCGTGTGAGTCGAAAACACCACTTACAATTGTCACGGAACCTCACATAGCTCCATGCACACGAGGGCCGGGGCACACCAGAGGGCTCAGAGCCGGACGATCATGGGGGATTGGGGAGGGGGCAGGGGGGCGGGCGGCGCAGCTCCCTTCTGGACGAGGCCGCGCTCCGTAGGCCCTTAAGGCACCCACGGCTGCGGCTGTGTAGTAGAAACCTGGGTCAATCAGGTGTGGGTGTTTGGATGGGGACTGATATTTCGATATTGGGGCCTGTTCTGGGGGTGGGGTTCCACAGTTGGGGTTTGTTTGCTCTCTTTGAAGTCATTGACCCTGGGTATGCCATGGACCGGGCAGTTGGGAGGTTTTGTTTTGTTCAAGGGAGGTACCACCACCGTCGAAGGGCAGGCACTGAGGAGAGTGTTCCGACCGGATCATTGGGACAATGGCTAGTGCGAACCATTTGAACTGCATAACCTGGAACGTGCGGGGCCTACACACTATGCAGCGTAGACACAAAGTACATGCCTTTTTAGTGCGGAGGGGGGTGCATATTGCAATGTTGCAGGAAACGCATCTCACAAAGCAGGAGGGGACAGCGCTGCAGAGGAGGTGGCGGGCCAGATTTATCACACCTGTTATTCAGCCTATGCTAGGCGAGTACTGATTTGGATTAGAGCAGGCACACCGTTCCAACTCACGCGTCAATGGGTAGATCAGGAGGGGAGATATGTGGTAGTGGAAGGGACGCTGGAGGGCAGAGATATTGTGCTGGCTAGTATATATGCCCCGAATAATGACCAGCTGGCTTTCTTTGCGACACTGTCGGGGACGCTGGCTCACTCCCTGGCGGGCCCGGTCCTACTGGGGGGTGACTTTAATTCCATAGCTGACCCCTCCTTGGATAGATCCCACCCCCCACTGCAAGATTCCCCGGTGCACAGGCTGTCTAGAGGTAGAAGGGAGTGGCAGGAGAGGTGGGAACTGACAGACGTATGGCGAGGGCAACACCCGACTGACCGGGATTACTCCTTCTTCTCTGGGCTACATGATTTGCATGTCCGACTAGATGCGATGCTATGCTCCCGGGGGGTACTGCCGTACATCACTGGGTCGGAATACCTGTCAAGAACGATCTCGGACCATAATCCACTCTTGGTCCGACTAGCGTGGGTGGCTGAGAGGCCCAGGGTCCCGACCTGGAAACTGAGGCCCGAGACTCTGGAAGACCCCCTATTTGGGGCGGCCCTGGAGGAGGGGGTGAACTTATATTTCGCAGAGAATGAGGGGACGGCGGCCACTAGGGCAGCAGAATGGGACGCCTTTAAGGTGGTGGTGAGGGGTATCTGCATCAAGGACTATGTAGGCGTGAGGAAGGTGCTGCTGAGCGATCTGGATAAGGCAGATACAAAGCTAAGGGAGGTGGAACGGGGGCGGCCCGGGCACCCGGACCTCCAGGAGGCGCTTTGCTCGGCTAGGGAGGCGGTGGCCACTGAAGTGGAGAGGCTCCGAGCCTTTGATTATAAACGTTACGTGCTGCGCTCCCACGTCGACGGAGATAAGGCGGGCACCCTTCTAGCCTGGCTTTCGAAACCCACTAGGCGATGCTCTCCCATACTTCAGCTACGGGATGCAGCTGGCCTGGTGCAGCACACTCAGCTGGGTATAGTTGACGGATTCCAAAAATATTATGAGGGCCTGTATAAGAGTACCCCGGGCGATCGGAGGGGACTGGCCGAGCCCTTTTTGAGCGGCCTGCCCCTACAGCGGCTGGAGGAGGAGCAGGCGAAGGTGCTGGGGTCGGACATCGTACTAGGGGAGATTAGGAAGGCGGTGCAGAGTATGGCACGCAACAAATCGCCGGGGATAGATGGGCTTCCCATAGAGTTCTACAGTAAATATTTAGACATCTTGGCGCCGCGACTCCTGATCGTTTACAAAGAGGCAAAGGCAGCGGGCCGTCTACCGCAATCAATGCGGGAAGCGCTAGTAGTGCCACTGCTGAAACCCGGCAGGGAGAGCAGTGACCCCGCATCTTACCGACCGCTCTCTATGCTCACCGCAGATTACAAGATCTTGAGCTCTATCCTAGCGGCAAGGCTTCTACCGCACATGCCGGGACTGGTGCATGAAGACCAGAACGGATTTATACCGACTCGAAACACCACGCTCAACGTTAGGCGACTTGTTCGCCTCACGGACGAGCTGGAGGGGGGGGGTCGGGTCTGAGTTGGTCCTCTCGGTCGACATCGAAAAAGCTTTCGATAGTCTGGAGTGGGACTATCTCTATGCAGTTATGGAACGATTCGGTCTGGGAGCTGGCTATATCCAATGGACAAAGGTCCTCTACGCGGAAGCAATAGCAAGGGTGCGAGTTGGGGCGACGGTGTCCCACCGCTATCCGGTCGAAAGGGGCACCCGGCAGGGTTGCTCCCTGTCGCCACTTCTCTTCACACTAGCTATCGAGCCACTAGCGGCTGAGGCCCGGACGGGACGGCACTTCCTCGGGGTGCGGGCCCGAGACGGGCAGCAGTTCATCTCGCTATATGCTGATGATTTACTGCTTTTCCTAAACGACGGGGCTACGGATCTAGAGGGCGCAGAGGCACTGCTGGAGCGTTTCGGCACGTTGTCGGGCTTGAGGGTTAATTGGCCCAAGACAAGTTTGTTCCCGCTACTGGAGGGGGCTGTTCGGCCGCAACACCGGCCGGCATTAGCCTGGGAACCTGCCTGCATTAAGTACTTAGGGGTCCATATTTACCACAAGGCGGCGGACTTGCTCGAGGGTAACCTGGGGCGATGCGTGCGAGGACTGAAGGGCTGTATGACCTTCTGGGCCACGTTGCCGCTCTCAGTGGCAGGCTTGATCTCCTTGTTGAAGATGGTCGCCCTGCCGAGATTATTATACTACTTTCGAACGCTCCCAATCTGGATACCTAGCTCCTTCTTTCGGCAGCTCCGATCTTTGATTACAACGTTCATCTGGGGAGCGGGGCGGTGCAGGGTGGCGCTGGCAATGCTTACCCGCCCGAAGGATGAAGGGGGACTGGCGTTGCCGGACTTTGAGCTTTATTATTTAGCGGCCCAACTGCAGGTCTTCACGCAGGACGTGGCACGAGTATTTCGGGGCCCGGAAGACGAAAGGCTGCAGGGGACGCCCCGACATGTCTTGGCGTATATCACCCTTCAACAGCGGATAGACGGTCGGGACTTATCGTTGGAACAACGCACGTACCGTCAATGCTGGAATCGAGCGCAGAAGAGGGCAGGAATTCGGCACCCGTATGCACCGGAGATCCCTCTGGGCATGCTAACAGCGTTGCCACATGGCGGTGACTGGTCGCAACTACAGAGGTGGGAGGAGGCAGGAGTGCAGGTGATTGGGGACCTTTACGAAAATGGCACACTACTCCCGTTCCAATGCTCTGCTGGAGCGCTTTGACCTCCCGAGAGGGGGATTTTTACTTCATGCGGCAGTGAGCAGAGCAGTGCAGGCCCACTGGGGCACGGGGATAGAAGAACCCGCGACGGCAGCTGCATGCCAATACGCCATGATGTCGGCGGGTACAATCAAGGCGGTGACGTGCCTCTACAGTAGAATGGTGAGAGAGAATCTCCCTCCTCTTATGTCGCTGAAGGCCAAGGGGGAGGTGGACCTGGGTAAAGACATACCTGACACGACGTGGGCGCAGCTGGTCCGCAGGGCTCGCAACAGCACGAGAAATGCTAGATTTCAACTTATCCACTATTATGTACTGCATAGGGCGTACATGACCCCGGGGAGGATCAGGAGGTACTTCGGTGCGATAACGGCGGCCTGCCCCCGGTGTCCGGGAGAGGGGGTCGAGTTAGTGCACATGCTGTGGGCGTGTCCGGCCCTTCGGGGATATTGGCAGGCCATTGGTGACGTGCTGAACGAGGTCACTGAAAGATCCATCGATTTTGGACCGGCGAAGTGTCTCTTACATTGGTTCCCTCATACCCCCAAAACCAAAATCACGAGCAAGTTTATAGATATGGGATTGATGGTGGCTAAAAGAGAGATCACTAGGAACTGGAAGGTGAGGGTGGGTCCGACTCCCACGCGGTGGCGGCAGGAATTTCTGAAATGGGCGACCGCTGACAGCACGCACAGGTACCAGCTAGCACGCAGGACCCCTAGCCAGAGCGCGACTGAAACAGCGACTTCATGGGAAGTGTTGGTACAAGCCCTTAGAGATAGCGAGGAGGACGAGGTGGAGGAGGCCCCCGAAGCGGAAAGGGTGGAAGAAACGAGCTGATGTCCCGGGGGCGGCAGGAACACATGGTCGACAAAGTAAGCACCTTAGTAACAGAGGCAAGGTCGTTGCAAGGGCCTTAGACGGGTGGTGGGGGGGGGGGGGAGTTACAGGTTTAGCACAGGGGGTGGGAGTTGGGGCTTAGCGCGTTGGTTAGATGAGGCATAAAAAGTAGTCATGCACACACTCCTGTAACTAGCTACTCCTATATCTTTAACGACAGGCATGGGGGAGCCACGAAATTATTGCCACCCAACCCCCGGGTTGTGGGCACGAAGGCTGTGTATGGGACAACAGATGATATTATGTAACAGCTCAAACTTACGGTGATGTATATCTGTGCTTTGGCCTGCTCTGGCATGACTACAATAAAAATTATTTAAAAAAAAAAAAATTGTTCTGCATTCTGTCCATCAACTGTTGTTTTTGCATTTGTCAAGCTATCCAGGCTGATGAGGGCTGAAAGCCTGAAACCGGTCATTGGGTGCTTTTTTCCAGTCCAGGGAGGACCTGGCTTGGCATTTCGGACTGGACTGTTCCCATGGGGCACAGGGTCAAGACTGATTTGCATATGGCTGGGTTCAAACTGGAATGGCTTGGTGAACAAAAAAGCGATGGATTTAGGCCCAGATCTCAGTCCTGGGGTGAATGTATGACATTGTTCTACATTCTGTCCATCAACTGTTGTTTTTACCATTAAAGTGAAAGCGCGGTATGGGGTACTTTTACAAAAACAAGCATTTACAATGCAATAGGTCTCGCAGCATTAAAGTTTGAGTTACTGGCATTGTAAATGACAATGCTTTGCATAAAATTTTTTTTAATTTGCAATTGGTATATAAACATTGTTTGTGAATGGTTAGCTGTTGCTTATGCTAAGCAAAGTTGGCAGTAATATAGAGTGCTAGTCTTGCTTGTTATAAGCATGCTCATTTAAAGCGCTCTGATACCTACGGGTAAAGTTTGCGCTATATAAAAGTGAAAACTAATAAATAAATAAAAAAAGTCTACCTGTACCACATCCGTTCCTATTCTGCAATGCCACATATCTTTGGGTCCCTGTACTTATTATCTGCACCCAGCTGTGGGAAACCACCATGGCAGAAACAACGTGTTGCGGGGCAAACACAGGCAATGTAGCCACTGTCCTGTGGCTGCACCGCAGGGTAACAGTGTAGGGGCAGGAAGGCAGGCAGTTGGTAGTGCTGTGCCACAGCAGTGTAGTTCTCTGTGTATGCTGGGCATGGGGGTTGCTATTGGCTGACAAGAAGTGGTGAGGAGGTGCCGGTTCGGTGTGCCTGCTTCCTGATCTTGGGCAGGCGACAGGTAAAAAAAAGAAGGAAGCGGAGGACATGATACCCAGTGGAATTAAGGTACAGCATGCACACTAACCTCATTTTGAAGACTCGCTGGAAAGGCATTACATTGGAAACACCGACTGAGCATATTCATTTCCCAAGTCAGTTAAGTGGTCTGAAAAAGGCTCAGGAGCTATAGGTGCTTTACAAAAAGCATCACTTAAATAAATGCATAAATACACTATAGACACAATGCTATGAATGACAAACATCACTTAATGTGAACCCTTTTCCTGCCGTTCTATCCAGCACTAATCCCATAACATAACGGAATCCAACGTAGGTATTACCAGCGGAGCAGCGAAAGGTGTAACACGGAGGTAATCTCGTCCCGATTCTATTACGAATCTAGCAACCAACCCCGACGTTCTTGAAATGCTCATGGAGCCAGAAAACTTTCCATAATGAGTATGTCCATAGTGCTTCTTTTAACCCATTGTGTGTCATTTTTGTTGTGTGTCTTGTATGTCCCTTTTTTCCTTTACAGGATTAATGCATCTTTGGTGCTCCAGGTGACTGCACCTGTCTAAGCCAGCCTAATTGGGGCAACCAAATTTATTTTCTTTGTTTTTGTCCTTTCAGGTCATGCAACTGCATGGACCAATACCGCTGTAGGCACATTATAGCCTTAGTTTATCACTGTAAATAATCTTTCACTTTTAGTTATTTACACTTTCAATAGAGAAACGTGAGTAAGGTGGGGAAGTTGTGCCCCCGTCCTGAAGAAGGAGCACAAGCTCCGAAACATGTCGACGCACACCAGAGGTAATGTCCACAATTACGACAATTAATTACCTCATACTACACTTCTTTTATTAGTACCAGCCCGAGGGTATGAATAAAGTTTTTTCCTGATACCTACGAGCCAGGTACTTTTTAACCTTCACCATACCCCACCACTCACATTTGTAATACCCAACCACTCCCATCACACACACCACACATAGTCTACACTTTCAGTGCTCCCGCGTAGTCGCAGGTCGCAGCACGCCGCATCCCGTTAGAGGGGTGCGAAGACCCCGATGATGAAGCATGACACCAAGGGGCCTGTTGGTGTGTGAGGGGTATTTTACAAAACACTGAGTGTCCCCCACATCCGTGGTCTACACTCTCCCTGTTCACTGTGAGTAGGATTCTTTTTGTTTGTATAACAGAGCCCGTGGAGTAAGAATCCTATCTCTATACTCTACCTCCCTTCTGTTGTTATTTTGTATTTCAGGATATGCACATAAATTATATTGCATGCGTTGAATATCAATAGAAAACATTACAAAGTCTGTTGTTGTCCTCAAAACATGGCATGTAACTGGCCCTTGGATATCTATATTATCACTAAAGGTACCTCAATGACTTAATAACATAGGATGTGTTGAACAATTAAGTGTTTTCATTTAGATGTAGAAACACGCATTCAAACTGCTGTCTCGGACTGTACATGCGTACAGGCATGTATGCAAGACATGCCTCGCTTTGTTCTACTTTCCTGACTCTTCTGGACGTAAGCATCCATAAGTACACCATTCATCCCACTTCTTTAAGCCCCCCTTGGAGCCATGGTCATGACATCACACTCCTTCATTCTAGCCTACCATTCAGTTGCATACCTTTGTAAAAGTTTGTGTGTGCTCTGGTAGTAACTTGTCAGAAAGGAATATAGGCTCTGGATAGCAAGCATTCACTACAGGAGAGCAGGTAGGCGCTATCCTTCAACCAATCTGAAAACGAGTGTGTTCCGCGGGATGACACTGGGGCAGAAGTGTGACTTGTAGATAAGCGGTAACTTAACCAACATAGGGGCAAACCTACAAACTCCCACATCCTTTATTGGGAAGACCCCAAAACATTCTGAAAAGGTAGAGAATCTGCATAAATGAACACAAATATGTTAATGTACAGCACCGCCCTGCAATGTTCCCCTGGCGCAATAGCTGATAACAGCTACGTTGGTTAAGGTTGTACTAAAAATAAAGCATTGCAACACGTGAACCTCGAATAGCTCAGACCGATTGGCTTTTCCAGTCCTTGTTGCTAAACGAGTTTGGTTGAAATCAGACTAGCCGTCACTAGGAGAAAGTTGTTTACTTTAGGGGCTGTATTCTGAGAGTACGTTGCCAGGTATGAGCTAATTATTATCTGACATAAGGTAGTTATGAATACGTCTTTTCTGGGCCGCATTCTTCGGTGCTGGGATCACAAATCGAACTGCCACTTAGCTCATACCAGACATCCACGTCTCTTACACCATGGTCTGAAATTAACTGCATCGTCGTAATAATTCCATGCATATTACCCATCACTTCCTCCCTTTGTGTTCTAACGCGTTGTCGCATGCATAAGCAGGTTTAGAGGCATTGCCTCATTTCATTTGTTCACAGCATTGCGACGTCAGCATTCCTTAATGGCATACAGCTATCTCTCTCCCCTTGTGCTAGCATCCATTCCCCCTTCTTCGTTCCCTCGCCCTCTCTTTATCTGTCTGCTCCGCTGTCTCACTCTCCTTCTCCATCCTCCCCTCTCAGCCATTTCCACCTTTCCCTTCCTCCCCCGCCTCCTGTGATGTGGAATGCTGCATTGATGCAATAGCTGCTCGCCTCAGGCTCCCACCTTGGTTCCCAGGGGTCCGTCCCGCAAAATGAATCAGCAGCCATCCTGAGCAGACTGATTAAAATGAAAATGGCAAGGCACATGTCTGGGAGGACCAGGTGCTGAGCATGGGTGCCTGTCTGGCAGGGCTGCTTGGCTCCTTACAGCATCTGCAAACAATGCCAGGCTGCTGCCCTTCACTGTAAGGGCACGCCTGCGTGCATGGAACGCAAAGTGCATATGGATTTCAACGTGCTTTGTTTCACAGTGCACTCGCAGGTGCTATACACAATGCAGCCAGCCAATGCATACATCAATAACAAAAGTGATTGCGGTGTGGTATTTGTGTTTACTCAATTCGAAGGAGGCAATGTGGAATGGGACAATGGAAATATATCTACATAGGGGATTGGCTTGCTGATACAGTGCAACACGTCGTGGAGACAAAACGCCTGTGTCTGCACAGTTTTTGGTCATATTTTTTAAAAACTCGTCGAAATGTGCAGTAGCCCCGCTTCTCAAAACGTTGTTCTCTCATTGCACCGATTTTAACAGCTATAGACAGTGTTATAATGTGATTCTACATTCACAGCAGACATACAAATGGCGAAAATACATTTGGTTTTCCGATTTTTAAACACGTAATCCTCAATAATTATTCGCAAATACTAATGAGAAAAAAAACACACTAGGCAACACAATTCTCCAATATGCTTCTTAGTGCATCCACTGGCGTTTACTTTTAAATGAGAATCTAACAACACGCAAAGCATTGCAATCGGCTCCCCTCAGCATGCAGCCGCAATCTGTGTCATCCGGCGTCGGAGGAGGGGGCGAGGGAGGGCTGCTGTGACGTCAGCCTCGTTCTCGGAGTCCATTGGCTCCGGCATCGGATGTTCCGCGCGCTGGAGGGCGGACATAATTCACGGTGACGCGGGGCTCCCATGCCCGAGAGAGAGCCCCACGGAGGCTACAGAACACCGGATTGGCGGTAAGTGTGACTTAGTTGGGGGCGGCGCGCTCATGTGTGTATGTGTGCGCGCACATGTGTGTGTGTATGTGTGCGATCCAGGGGGTGTCTCTGTATGTGTGCGAGTGTGTATGTGCGCTCCTGTGTGTGTCTCTGTGTGCGACGGCGTGGGGGTGGGTGGGGGTCTCTGTATGTGTGTGTGCGTGCGTGCGTGTAGGTGCGCTCGTGTGTGTGTCTCTGTTTGTGCGCATGCGTAAGCAGGGGGAGGTGTGGCTGTGTGGTACAGCTTTCCAGGAGAGGAGACAGGAGCTGGCCACAGCGTGCACGTTCACGTGCGCGTGGCCCGCTCAATTCCGAGCGCGCGGCCAGCTCCTGTCTCCTCTCCTGGAAAGAAGACTCGCTGACAATAGGTCTCTGGCGAGACCGCGCTTCGCGTGGCTAACGCCTACGAGACCTAAAAAGCATTTGTTAAGCAGCATAGCGCGTGCAGAAGTGCCGCACTGTGGAAAATTAAAGAAAGGCGCGTAGTTGAAAAAGCAACTAATGTAAAAGCCTTACAAAATAATAAATGCTGCAACCGGCCGTGAAGCGAGGAGGGATTATTTTTCAAAGCTAAAGTGCAGTGTCCATGATCTGGCGCCGTGCTGTCAGGGAGACAGGGTGGGTTAGGGAGGGGAAACAGTCAGAACACCGCAGTCTTAACCACAAGTGTTCTGACTCCACAAGCTAAACCACACTTGCCTTAACCACGCATATGCGTGGTTAAGGCAATGCGCGGTCTAGCTGTTCGCTGCTGTGGGCAGAAGCAGGAAGACCTCGCAGGAAGAGATCTGAAGTGGGGTAAGTGGGGCTGGGCTGTAGTTTTCTGGGCTGGGGGTGTAGGGGGTAGTCTTCTGGGCCGGGAGGTCGGGTCATTTTCTGGGCTGGGTCGGGGGTCGTTTTCTGGGCTAGTGGGTCTGGGGTAGTTTTGTTGGCTGAGGGATCAGTGGTAGTTTTGTGGGCTGGTGTGAGTCGGGTTGTTTTCTGGGCTGGGGGGTAAGTTGGGTAGTTTTTTGGGCTGGTGGTAGGTATCTGGTAGTTTTCTGTGCTGGGGTGGTTCGGAGGTAGTTTTCTGGGCTGGGGGGGTCAGGGTAGTTTCCTGGGCTGGGGGGTTCGGGGTTGGTTTTCAGGGCTGGGGGGATTAAAGGCAGTTTTCAGGGCTGGGGGGGTCAGAGTCATTATTAGAGCTGGGGAGAGTCTCAGTAGTTTTTTTTTTTAATTAGGGGTAGGGTATTAGGCCTCAGGACCAGGTAGTCAGGAATGGGTAGTCGGTGTTGTTTTAAGGGATGGGTCAGGCTGGGCTGGGTCAGGGAAAGGGATAGGGTTTTAGGCCTCAGGGCATGGGGAGGGGAATGGGTATTCGGGGTAGTGTTTAGGGCTCAGGAGAGGGCGAGGTAGTTTATAGGGCTCTGGAGGTTGGGTAGTTTTTTAAAATAGGGGGTTGCCTACGGGCAGTAGAAGGGGTTGGGGTAGTTGTAGGGACAGCATAAGTTTGTCAGAGGGGATCCAGGTAGTGTTTATGGGTTAGGGACATCATGGGGGTTGGGAAGGGGGTAGGGGTATTTGGACCTCAGGGCAGGGAGGGGGGTTGCGACCGTAGCCACCCATACCCCTTTACTATTCATGCCCTTATCACAAAATTACGTAGTAAAGGCATGCGTGGTTAAGAAGCATTTGTGGTTTAGGCTGCTTGGTAGAGGCCCGCATGGTTTATCCAGTCATGCCTCTATCATACGACCTTTAGGGAGAGCCTGTGATGCCTGCAACAGCAGGTCTCAGATGAGTACTTTTCAGAAAGGCAATAAACTTTGTGAAAACAATAGGTACAGTGCCAGTAGGCAACACAATTCTAAACACGCTTTAGCATTGAGCTCAATGGGTTCTCATCATATAAGTATAGTTGGTTACTTTGTAGATTACATTGGTAGTTCCAGGACTAGCTCCTAGATTCAGCTCTGGGGTCTCAGCTGAAAAGAATTTAGTATAAACGTTTTAGTTATTGTAGTAATTTTTCAGGAATACAAAGCTGTTTTAAAAGTTCACACTTAGAAACTTTTCAATGAAAATCTGGCAATGTTATCCAATGGGAGAAAATTCAGGTTGCAGGTAAAGTACGATCTTGTTACTTTTGTAATCCAGTACTGGGCTCCGAGGTCCAGCACTGGGGTCTCAACTTAAAACAGTTAAGTAATTACATTTCAGTATTTCGTATGATTTTTAAAGAATATTTCAAGTTTTCAAAAGTAGACACTTAGAAAAAATGTCATAGGAAAGCAGACAATGGATTCCTATGGAGAAAATACAAGTTACTAATAAACCTGGTAAGGATTACTTTTGCGGTTTAGTCCTGGCCCTCAAGGTACAGTACTGGCTTCTCTCCTGATCACAGGTGAGTACTTCGGGATTCGGAATTCGGGTGATTTTATATGAATATTTTAAGTTTCTAAAACTTCACACTTAAAATATTTTTCTAGTCAAGCCAGTCAATGTTATCCAATGGTAGGTAAGTGAGTTACCGGTTTCCAGGTAGGAACTCGACTGGTGAAGTTCAGGTTCTGGGCATAGACTCAGGGTCCCCCAGGGTCAGGTAGGTACAGTTGGTTCACCCTCAGCGGCACAGGGGCGGTCGTGTGCAGAGGTAGTTAGGCCCAATGTTATCCAATGAGGGGCAGGGGGCCTCCGGTTGGTGGCTGCTGGCTAGCAGGCCACGTGGTTGTGGGAGCTGGGCTCCTGGTCTCTTGCTCAGGGCAAAGGGGGAAGCAGGATAGGACAAAGGTGGCACGGCCAGAGGCACTCGGGCGGCTGGGTGCAGAGTGCTTTTGAGCCGTCAGGCGCTCAATGTTATTCAATGTGAAAGGTAAAAGATGAACAAAGGCTGCAGGCTCGGGGACGGAGACTCTTCAGGGGCGACCACCACTTCGAGAGGTAAGTTGGGATCTTGGAGCGCAGGTAGGTACCCCAAAGGAAGGCGCAGGGGGTTGCAGGGCGCCGGGTGCATTGGTGTCTTTAGGGATCGGAAGAGCTTATCCGCAGCTGGTCGTGGTTGGGGGGGGGCCCTGGTTCTGAGTCTGCAGGCGTCATCTGGTTTGTCGAGGAGGGTCTTTGGGCACTGGACTTTGGGTTCCAGTCGCTGGGGGGATGTCCTCGTGGTCTTGGATCACTCGGGCAAGGGCCGGGCTCGGCGGGTGCAAAGTGGGCTGGTCCGGAGCTTCCTGGTTGGCACCAGGGAGGGGGGGGGGTTGTTGCAGCAGAGCCTCTGCTGATGGGAGTCCCAATCTTCTAGAGGGTCAAGGCAGGCAGGTCCTCTTGGTGTCCCAAGGTTGCTGTCCGCAAGAGTCGCCGGGATGAGGCAGGAGCAGGTTCTAGGATTGACAGGCCGGTAGGGCTGGGGCCAAGTCAGTTTGGGTCGTCCTGTTGTTAACAGCTGCATGGCGGGTCTTCTTCTTGATCTTACCCCAGTATTGGAACTTTCAAATATTCCCATGCTTTGTATCATTCCCCGTCGTCGGAATGAGAGTCTCGGTAACAAAATACCATAGCTGTAGGTACAAAAGACAATGGAAAAAGGCCTAGGCCTCATTCCCCTTTGTAGCATATCACCCTCTTTGTGTAAAAGAGACCAAATTTTGGCATCAGCCAATCAGAAGTGCCTCACCACTTAGAACCTTCCTGAAGGAACCTCAGAGCCTCAGATTTTCTACCGCACGTTGTGCTTAGGGAGTCTCCTTTGAGCTCTGTTCAACTTCTACTCTTATAAAAGTTTTACTTCAGAATTTTCTTCAGAATCTTTCAAATTCACTTCAGGATTGTAGCTGTCTTCCAGGATGTCGGATATTGTGAAGAAAAAAATCCCTTTTCAAGCCTTGTTCCTCCTGTGGCAAGAAGAGGCTTTTTGTGGAGGATAAGCATAAGGACTGCATATATTGCCTCTATCCTGACCACCAGGCTGCTGACTGTAAGATCTGTCGCACCTTTTCAGCCAAAACCCTCCGGGACCGTGAGGGTAGGCTCTTGACATGGCTTCAAAAGCTAAAATCCAGGAAGGATACTGTCTCAAGTGACAGTGAGGAGGCAGCGTCGATGGCTTCTACGACAAGGTCAGTGAAGAGTTGTAGGGGTTCCCCTTCATCTTCTTTGGAAAGATCTTCAAAGGCCTCAAAAAAGACCCCCAGTGAGTCTGAGAGCCAAGGTCCCAGCAAATCTCCTCACAAGAGTGTAAAGGAGAGGGAAGGACCAACTACGTCTACAGGTGAGAAGACTGCCACAGCCTTCAAAACACCTTCATCCCAGTTTTCTGAGAGGAGTTCAAAGTCCTCGACGACAAAGACGTCGACGGCGGAGGTTCAGTTGACGGAAACACCTAAATCAGGTTTGTCGTCCTCGAAAACACCATCGACAGGAAAGCCACCGTCGACGGCCGAGTCCTCACCGTCGACGGAGAAGCTGAAGACGCCGACGACGAAGGGGCCGTCGACGAAGGAGTCGACGACGAAAGTCCCGTCGACGACGAAAGTCCCGTCGACGACGAAAGTCCCGTCGACGACGAAGGTCCCGTTGACGGCGAAGGTCTTGTCGACGACGAAGGTCCCGTCGACGGCGAAGGTCCCGTCGACGGCGAAGGTCCCGTCAACGACGAAAACTACTATGGCGTCGACGATGATTGTGCCGACGTCCATCATGACGACGATGTCGACGACTACGGTCTCGTCGACGAGGGCGTCGACGACTTCTACTGTGACTATGACAACAGCTGGCGTGTCGACAGTTTTATCGTCGACGACGCCAATCTCGACGACACGAATACAACCGTCGACGACGGAACCAACAATATTATCCACAGAAAAGAGGATCACCATTTCTGTGACAAGGATCACGCCAGAAATGACGTCTCCAAGGAGTGTATCTCCTCTGTTGCCGACCATGCTCCTTCAGGAGGGAGAGTCAGAGGAGGATGAACAGGATGCTTTCAGCTATGCCAATAGTCCCTCCCAGCTTTTTGTCAAATGCCAGGAAACTGATTCAGAGGGCGAATACGGCCACAAGGAGGTTGGTCATCTTCAGATGCAGCAGCAGCAGCAGCAGCAGCAATCTGAGCAAGGAATGGTTACAGTTCCAGCATCTTTCCTTCAGGATCTGCATAAGATGCTGCAAGACTATAAATCTAAGGCGAATAGGCCTTTTCCAGTTTTGTCAACGCCTACTACGCCCGCAAGGGCTTCGGCTTCATTTGAGAGGCCTACTTCTCCGGCTCCAGCTTCCCCTCATCCTCAAACGTCCTTTCAGCAGGATTCCTCGGGACGACAAGAGGGCCATGATGATGATGATGATTCCTCGGATGAGGACCAGCAGACTGATCATATCTCTAATCCTGATACGGAATATGATGAATATGTCATTGACTATCCCTCATCTCCAGTTCCGGACCCGGCGGACTCCCCGCCAGCGGACATTGGGGGTTTCCATCAGCTGATGGAGAGAGCTGCTGCACGATTTAAATTGGCCATGCCCAAAGTCACTACAGATTATTTCTTATATGACTTTAAGGAACCCTTTCGGAAAACTACTAGGTCCATTCCTATTGTGGAACACTTATGGAAAGAAGGCATAAAGGCTATGAAACACCCAGCGACGGTGGTCCCGGTGCTACCGCGTCTAGATAAAAAATACAAGGCGACCGATGATGCTCCTGCGGCCTTAACAGGTCACCCAAGGCCAGACTCTGTGGTCTCGCAGGCGGCGCAGAGAAAATTACGCAACCCTTCTGCCCCACTGACAACTCCTCCGGACAAAGAAGGGTGGAGGTTAGATAACGTGGGAAAAAGATTCTCATCTATGGCAAGTTTGCTGGTGAGAGCGGCTAATGCCCTAGCGATCCTGGGTAGGTACGACCGCCAGCTCTGGTGCGATGTGGCCCCGTACCTTGACCACGTGCCTCCGGAATCTATGTCGGAGGCAAAGAAAATTTTACAGGAGGGAGAGGCGACGTCGATGGAAATTATCGACTGTGCCATGGATATTGCCACAACGGCATTCCGTTCATTGGCTGGAGCGGCAGTACTTCGTCGCCAAGGATGGTTTAAGGCTACCTGGTTTCGGCCTGAAATCCAGAACAAGGTCTTGGATCTCCCCTTTGATGGAGAAGCTTTGTTCGGCAAACTCATTGACGAGACCCTGCAGGACATAAAAAAGGACACAGAGACTGCCAGGTCCTTGGGGACCCTTCAATTCAGAAAGTCTCCTTTCAAGGGATCCAGAGGCAGGGGTGGTAATTACAGAGGATCCTTCCAACAGCAACGCTATTCCACCACGGGCTCAGGTTCCCAACAATACCGCCAGCCTTATCAACAGCGGCAGGGCCAGTCTACCAACTACTCCAGGCCTTACAATAAAGGAAAGCAGGCTGGACGAGGACGGGATTCGTCCAAGCGCCAATAGCGGCCTCCTGGTTCTTCCTACTGGACCCTCCTTCAGGAAATCATCAGTTGGAGGCAGGGTCAACAAATACCTTCACAACTGGTCCAGGATAACATCGGACCGTTGGGTGCTCAACATCATTCGGAAAGGGCATACCTTGGAATTCGCGCAAGTCCCTCCACCCAAAGCCCCGGCAGCCACTCCATCGAAACACCAGCGTCTCCTTCGGCTCGAAGTTCAACAGATGCTCCGGAAGGGAGCGATAGAGCCGGTTCCCTCAAACCAAAGGGGTCAAGGATTCTATTCCAGGTTCTTCCTGGTGAGGAAAACGCTAGAGAAGTGGCGCCCCATTTTAGATCTCAGGGAGCTAAACACCTATCTCATCTCCCTGTCCTTCCGGATGGTGTCTCTCCAGGACATCTTGAAGCTTATCAGCCCAGGGGATTTCATGGCCACGCTTGATCTCGAGGATGCCTATTTCCACGTTCCAGTTCACCCAGCACACAGAAGGTTTCTGCGATTCACAGTAGCCAAGAGCCATTACCAGTTCAGGGTTTTACCCTTTGGACTCCGCTCAGCCCCAAGGATTTTCACAAAGGTGCTGGCGCCAGTAGCAGCTTTCCTGCGAAAAAATCATTTTCAGATCTTCCCCTATCAGGACGACTGGTTACTGAAAGCTCCGTCCAGAGAAGCAGCGCTGAAGGCTGTTCAGGCTTGTACCAATTTATTTCAGAACTTGGGACTCACTCTGAACAACGAGAAGTCTGTCCTGGTCCCATCCACAAGAGCTCGTTTCCTAGGGGCGATATTGGATTCGAAGCTCTCAAGAGCCTTCCCTACTCCGGAAAGGAGGCAGAAATTACAAACCATGGCCCAAGACTTACAAACAAAAAAGTGTCTTTCAGTACGCCGCTACAAGTCTCTGCTGGGAGTAATCTCGTCGTGCATCCCACTAATTCCTCATTGCCGACTAAAGATGAGTCCTTTGCAGGAGCAACTAGACAATCAGTGGCAACAGGTCCACGGTTCATTTGAAGACAGAGTGACGATCACTCCAGAGATGAAGGAAGCGGCCTTATGGTGGACAGATCAAAACAACTTGTCCCAAGGTCTATCCTTCGCAAATGACCCGTCTCCACAAGTGGTAACAACGGACGCGTCATTGGAGCGTTGGGGAGCGGTGATGCAGAACCTACATGTCAGCAGTCACTGGTCACCCCAGGAGAAACACCTCCACATAAATCTGTTGGAACTCAGGGCGATACGATTGGCTCTACAAGCTTTTCTTCCTCGCCTGGAAGGTTCACAAGTGCTGATCAGGACGGACAACACCACGACCATGCACTATGTGAACAAGGAGGGAGGAACCAGATCGCGCCCATTGTCGCAAGAAGCTCAGCAGATCTGGGAATGGGCAATCCTTCACAGGATGTCACTGAAAGCAGAACACTTGCCGGGCGTCCTAAACGAAAATGCCGACAGACTGAGCAGGTCTTCCTCGATCAGCCACGAATGGGAGTTGAATCAGAGAGTCTTAGAGCAGGTCTTCAGCCTGTGGGGCAAGCCGGACATCGATCTTTTTGCCACTCCGACCAACAAAAAATGCCGGTCTTACGCAAGCAGGCTTCCCCATCAACATTCACTGGGAAATGCGCTTTCGATAGCTTGGTCGAAGACATTTGTCTACGCTTTTCCCCCCATTCCTCTGATACCACGACTGATCAGGAAAAGCAAGGTGGAGCGCTGCAGGATGATCCTGATAGCCCCGGCTTGGCCGAGGCAGTTCTAGTACACGGAGCTCCATCTGTTGTCGATAGCTCCTCCCTTACCTTTGAGGATTCTGCCGGATCTTCACACGATGTCCGACGGACAAATTTGGCACCCAGACCCACAGTCGTTACACCTGACTGCATGGCTCCTGAGCAGCGAGAGTTTATGAACCTGCCCTTGTCAAAGGAGATTAAGGAAGTTCTGTCTCAAGCAAGGGCTCCTTCAACGAACAGGACTTACCGCCTTAAGTGGAAAAGATTCTGTTGTTGGTGTAGGACACAAAGTATTGATCCTTTCAATTCCAAACCTCATCAGATCCTACCTTACTTGCTGTCCTTGGCCAAGTCGGGACTAGCTCATTCATCAATTAAGGTCCATTTGGCTGCTTTGTCACGGTTCAGAAGGACAGGAACCGGTCCGTCCTTGTGGTCTTCCAGGATAATCAAGCAATTTCTTAAGGGCTTGTTCAGGGTCTATCCACCGGTGAGACCGCCCCCTCCTACATGGCATTTGAATTTGATCCTTTCTCAACTCATGCATTGTCCATTTGAAGCAGTCCATCGTTCCGACATAAAATATCTTTTGTGGAAACTGGCTCTCCTTCTTGCTCTCACGTCGGCTCGGCGTGTTGGAGAACTACAGGCTTTGACCATCCAAGAGCCTTTCCTTCAGTTCAAGAGAAACACTGTGATCATGAGGACTAATCCTAGGTTCATGCCAAAGGTTCCCTCGGATTTCCACTTGAATGAACCGGTCATTCTAAAGGCGTACTTCCCTCAACCTTCTACGCCAGCAGAAAAAGCATTGCATTCGTTGGATGTACAACGATGCTTGAAATTCTATTTGGAACGGACTAAAGATTTTCGGAAATCTTTTCAACTATTTGTAGCCTTCGGGGGTCCTAGAAAGGGCCTTCCGCTCTCCAAACAAGGTGTTTCGAGATGGATCACGAGTGCCATTCTACATTGCCACAAGGCTGCAGGGAAACCTCTAACTGGGAAGATCCGAGCACATTCCACAAGATCTGTGGCTTCTTCAACAGCCCTTTTCGCGGGAGTGCAGATTAAAGATATTTGCAAAGCTGCTACCTGGAGCAGCGTTCACACCTTTACCAAGCATTACTGCTTGGAATCTCTACAACAAGATGATGCAGCAGTAGGACAGGCTGTCCTGAGGAACCTCTTCCACTAAGGGTGAGCTTTCCTTTCTTTCCCACCTTCCGTCTTTCACATTTTGTATTTTATGTCATGTTGCCTATTGCTATAATTTACGATGCAAAATGTGATTATCTTGCCAACTGCTTGCTATTCTGATACAAAGCATGGGAATCTATGAAAGTTCCAATACTGGGGTAAGAAAACAAGTTACTTACCTGTAACTTTGGTTCCCCAGTATTGGTAACTTTCATAGATTCCCATGCGCCCACCCACCTCCCCGAGGAAAGCTCAGCCTACTACAGATATGGTGTCTAAGTACACAACGGCTACGAAAATCTGAGGCTCTGAGGTTCCTTCAGGAAGGTTCTAAGTGGTGAGGCACTTCTGATTGGCTGATGCCAAAATGTGGTCTCTTTTACACAAAGAGGGTGATATGCTACAAAAGGGAATGAGGCCTAGGCCTTTTTCCATTGTCTTTTGTACCTACAGCTATGGTATTTTGTTACCGAGACTCCCATTCCGACGACAGGGAATGATACAAAGCATGGGAATCTATGAAAGTTACCAATACTGGGGAACCAAAGTTACAGGTAAGTAACTTGTTTTCTTCTTTCTACTTTTTCTTATCGGGATCCGAGGAAGGAAGGTTCAGGGAGCCCCTAAATACTGAATTTAGGGGTGTTACAGGTAGGGCAAGGGCAGGGACTAATAGGTCCCTGTCCTGGGGTGGGTACACCCCCTAGCCTGCTCCTCTCCTGTGGAAGGGGGGGCAGGAGCCTAGCTGTGATTGGGCAGGGCTCCCCATCTTCAAGATGGCCGCAGCCCGGGGTCGTGCTTCACCTTGTCCCCCCCACCCGAGGGGTGGGGTTGGCACAGGCTGGCACACCCCCCTTCCTGACGTTGTTTTTCCCACCAGTTTCCCGCCAGAGTGGGGGTCAGGACTGGTGGGGGCCAGTTGCTGGGTACAGCAAATGGTCTGGAGAAGCTCACAGAGGCGGCAGGCCTTTGAAGCTTCCCCCTGCCCATCCTGGGGGAGGAGACCTAGCACCTCGCCCAGGAGGCCCAGGAGAGCTCTCCACCCAGGGGTCCAGCAACATGTCTGCTGTGTGGCAGCCTAGGCAGCCTCTCAGTCCAGGCGTGGATTGTGGTTTGGTTTCAGGGAGCATCTCTAAGATACCCTCTGTGGTATATTTTTAATTAAATCCCACACTGGCATCAGTGTGGATTTAATGTGCTGAGAAGTTTGATACCAAACTTGTCAGACTTCAGTGTAGCCATTATGGTGCTGTGGAGTTCGTAATGTCGACCTCCCAGCACCATATACTCTTTAATGGCATCACTGCACTTACAGTGCCCAGGAATGGCTCTGGGTACTGTAGGGGCACAGGGCTCATGCACCTGTGCCCACACCTCTGGCATAGGGCAACCAGCTCGAGGGGTGACTGATGTATGTCAGGGCAGTGGGTTTGTGGGCATGGCACACAGGGATGTGTGCCATGTCGACTCTTAGTTTAGTTCTGTACTTAGGCCCCCAGCCTGCAAAGGCAATGTGTGGGTGCCAGGCTACAGGGCCCCTAAGGGTGGCACAATAAGTGCTGCAGTCCTTAGGGGTCTTCTCTGGTCACCATGCCCTGGGCACCTAGGGTACCATTTACTAGGGGCTGACAGATGGCCAGAGATGCCAATTGGGTTTTAGTTTAAACACAGTTTTAGGGAAGGAACACAGGCCCTGGGTACCTAGTTGGCAGGAGCCCAGGGCACACTCAGTCAAAGCACATCAGCAGTCAGAAAAAAGTGGGGGCATACCAATGCAAGAAAGATGGCACTTTCTCACACACATCCGTATAGTTATCAGAGACAAACTTCTCACATACAGGTGACTCGGAAACCAGCATCTCATCCTATACAGATAAATCATAGAAAGACCTCTTCCCCACAACGCATATGAATCTTAAATAAGACCTCTCATCCTGGAATCTCAGGACGGGCATTTCACCCCATACATCTAAATCAGATAGAGACCTCTCACCTCCACAGAGAAATCAAATATAGACATCCTCACCGTAAGATAGATCTGAGATAGATCTCTTCCTCCAAACCGATAAATCAGAGACACACCCCTCACCTCAAGATAAATTAGAGACAGGCCTCTGACATCCATGGAGAAATCAGCCAGACCTTTCACCTAGGATCGTAGCTTCGGGTGAGTGGACGGAGGGGTTTTGGGGGGTTGTACCCACTAATACGTTTTCTGGTAAATAGTTGGGTACAGGTGCTTTCAGTCGGGCATGGTGAGGTGTCTCGGATTTCACTAGGAATGTTTACGTACACACAGACAAAAAAACACACACACTCCTCTGTTTAAAAGGTCTTAAAAATTTTGTTTATTTGACAAAATATTGTGTTTTCTCTCACTTAGTCACTTAGTACTCCCTCCAATCTGCATTGGTCTCCCTTTTCTCTGCCCCTCTCATGTGTCCTGCTTGTCATATAATATATTTTAACATTACATGCCAGCATGATTGCTAGAAAATCTGAAGCTCATCACTCCCCCAATCATACTGACCAAGCTACTCCCCTGCTTTCACCCCACACACACAGATAACTCAAACCCAGACTTCTCCCCTCAGCATCAATCAGAGAAATACATCTCACCTCTAGATAAATGAAAGCTAGACCTCTCACCAAAAGATATATCTGAGAAAGACCTCATACCTCCTTTGAGAAATTGAAGACAGACCTCTCAGTGAGAGACCCCTAACCTCTATAACTTGGAGTCAGATATTCTACCTTCAGAATCATACCTTTCACTTCCAGTAAAATAAGAGACACCTCCCGCTCACCAGATAAATCAGTGACGAGCACCTCACCTCTAGCTAAATCACAGGTAGATCACTCACCTCCAAAGATAAATCAGAGACAGACCTCTCACCCCAAGAAAGAAATCAGAACAAACCTCTACCCTCTAGGTAAACCCGAACCACATCTCAGCTCTGTGACAAAGTTTGAGACCATCTCTCAACACCATGGAGAAATCCAAGACAGGCATGTCTTTACTTTAGTTCTGGAGGGGAAAGGCCTGACATAGTCGAAGTGGAATCACATGTAGACCAGGTCAGGACTTTTGTGGTTTGTGCATCTGTAGGTGCGGTCCAGGGTATACCAGCATGCACAGCTACTATGCAATGAATGGTAAAGCAGGACTCCAGACCCCCATTTGGTTAGAGTCTTGCTTGTTCTCTGGGGTTGGGTTTAGGGATTTCAGGTATGGTTTTGGCTGGGGATTAGAGTCTGGGTTATTGTTTGGATCTAGGTTTGGGATTTTGGATAGAGTTGGAATTAAGGCTGGAGCTGAGATTATGGTTTAAAGTTTGAGTTGGGGATGCTGGGTGTTTGAAAAGTTAAGGATTGGAGTTGGGATTGTACTCTGTGGTTTGGGTTAGGTATTTTGGGGGTTGTAAAAGCTCTATATTAAAAGGGAGTTGGTTCTTTGGGTCTAGGTTTGGGATTTTGGATAGAGCTAGAATTGAGGCTGGAGCTGGGATTATGGTTTAAAGTTTGAGTTGGGGATGCTAAGGTTTGAAAAGTTAAGGATTGGAGTTGGGATTGTACTCTGTGGTTTGGGTTAGGTATTTTGGGGGTTGTTAAAGCTCTATATTAAAAGGGAGTTGTTTCTTTGAGGCTAGGTTTGGGTTTTCGGTAGACTTACAACTCTAGATTAGAGTTAGTATTATTTTGGGTTGAGTCGGGTATTTCAATCAGGGTTAGAGTTGAGGACAAGAGCCGTTTTGTGGGTTGAGTTAGTGACTTAAGGTAGGGCTAGAGCTGAGGGGGGTTTCTGTAGGGGTTATGGATTTCAAGCATGTTAAATATTGGTTGATTTGAGTTAAGGGTATTTGTGAGTAGGAACTTTGGATAGCGCCTGATTTCAGAAGTAGAATTGGGGCTTTTTTGTAGTTTGAACTAGGGATTTTGGGGCCATTTCAACTCAGAGTAAGTTATTTTTGGGTGTTAGGAATTTCTCTTAGTGTCGTTATTTGCGTTTAAGGGAGTATTAGGGTTAAATAGTAGTGTTTAGTTAGGTTATGGATATCAGGTAAGTTTAATGGGGTAATTAGAGTCAGGGTTGTTTAGGATTTGGGTAGAGTTAGGACTAAGGATTGGCATTGTAGCTGTTTTCGGATGTAGATTTAAGGTTGAGTTCAGATTAGGGATTCAAGTTAGGAATGTTTCAGTTTAGGGTAGAGTTAGGGCCTAAGTAATAGTTTTGAGGTTGGCTTGGGTTAGGGACATTACGTAGGATTAAAATTAGGAATTAGTGTTGAGGTTGTTTGGTTTTAGGAATTTCGAGAACCATTTCATTTCGGGATTAGTATCACAGTTGTATGCAGTTAGGCCCTTCGTTAGGACTAGATTGAGGGACACAGTCAGGGTTGTTTGCATCTGTGTTAGGGCTAGAGGTAAAGATTAGCATCGGGGTACGGGATTAGAGTCAACATTGTTTTGTGTTAGGGAATTAGGGTAGCATTAAAGAAGTTGGGGATTAGGAACAGTCTGGACCAGTTTGGGGACTCAGTTAGGCCTAGATTTAAGGAGTGAAGTTCAGGTATTTTCTGTTGGGATTAGGAGTGTTGGATAGGGTAATAATTTGTAGTTAGAGGTGGGGGTTCTTTAGTGGAGGTAAAAGTGGGGTCAACATTCAGGTAATGGATTTAGAGTTCTAACTATAGGCTTTAGAACTAGGATGTCAGGTTAGCTGTTAAATCAATCAATGAGGGGATTTATAGAGCGCACTACTCACCCGTAAGGGTCTCAACACACTCAAAGTTTAGTGTTAGCCATCTTAGTCTCTCTTTTTGGTATTTTTTCTGCTTTTTTTCTCTCATTTAGTATTTTTTTCCTGTCCAGGTGGAGTAGAATTCCACTTACGAAAGTAAAACCAAAAAAATCTGCACCAACTTCAGCTTCTGTCCTCTGTACATAGGAGGTATTTTTGGGCACCAGGGCTCCCACTTGTGATCTTCTCGACACTTTTGGATAATGATGGCTTGTGCCCTCCTTGAAGGAGTCTACTCACATTCCCAGTGTTTCTTGGGTGCTCCAGAACCCTGTCCCAGCAAGTTGCTGCCATTAGGAGGTGGGCATTGGGTGCTGAACCTTGGAAGTCAGGAGTTGGTTATGGGGCATCAGCTTTGGGGCTCAAATAGAGTCTGACATTGGGCATTACATTTGTATTGAACATCTAACAGGCGTTTGACATTAGGGGTTTGTTATTGGACGATGTGAATTGGGTATCTGATGTTGGATGACACTGAATAGAGACGCGGGCAGCGACAGCACATTAAGCACAGTACGGCACTGGATAAACCCAAAAGGGAACCAATGCCAGCGTGAATATGTTCACAAGCGAATGTCTCCGTATTAAACAAGATGTAAAAGTCGTTTTTTTCTGTGTGGTCAACGAAGAGTACTTTTCTTCCTACGAAGGTTCCAGGTGTACATGGGACTTCAAAGTACAATTCAATTGTTTGTTTTAATGTGCAACAGGTTTTCTCCTCCATTAGCAAACAGTTGTTTGGGACCTCGTGAGAGAAATACACAGAAGGTTTGTAACTGCTTCAGGGCCTCATAAAAAACTCAGTTTACTCTTTAAGACATAAACCTAAAGACATCACTGGCACTCTTGTACCATACCATACCATACCATACCATACCATTTCGCAGAAGTGAGGAGACACCAAGATAATCAATACAAGACCCAACTACGTGCAGGACACCCTTGATACTCCCCTTTGGGGGTTGCCACTCTAATCTCTGCATATCTTCTCCCAACAGAGTCACTTTCACTAAACCCTTGTCCTGACTAACACCCCTAAAAATCTGGGTTCGAAACCCATCAACCATTTTCTCTCTAAGGAAAGCAGAGCACAGAGAGTAAACTAATCCATTCTCCTTAACCTGGGCAGCAATCGTAAGTGGTGGAATACATAGGATATCTCCTGGAGAATGATATGCCATGTTATATCCACTTCGAATCTAAAGAAATGGACTGGTGGACACTGACCCCTTTAATTTAGGAAATAACCTCATCCTTACCTTGTTTTTTTATCTCTTGCTTGAAAATTCTTATTCGTGTAACATTTAATATTATTCACACTTCATACACTGGTGATGGGTTATTACCACTGTAAGTATCTTTGACATCTGTATGAATCTAAGATGCACTGTCGTGATTAAACGAATGTCAATATAATATAAATGGAAGTTCCTCACTGCATCTGAGGCATTGTTGAGAGCAAAAAATAACTCTACAATGGAATATAAATAAACAACTGTAATGATGGACACATCATGTACATTCAATCTAAGGCTGTTGGTACATAGAACAGTACATTGATGTATAGCAGAGGCAGCCTATTTCTAATATGTACTATTGTTTGAGGCTCTACTTCATGTTAGAGGATGACTTTCGGTGATTGACTATTGGGAGTCGAGCATTCAACTTTAGTTGTTGGGGGTGGGACACTGGGTTCTGGTCGTTCAACAACGGGTGCAGGTGTTTGGCGTTGGGCGATTGACTTTGGGCGTTGGGCGATTGACTTTGGGCGTTGGGCCTTCAGCAATGCTTCATTGGCCCGAAATGTTTTTTGTCTTCATTAAAACTGACAGAGATCTCTTTCCGTATCTCCCGCCCCTCCCTGGTTTCCTTCCTCTTGCAGTAACTGTTGACAAGGGTCTTGGCGACCAGGAAGTGCTCTTTTCTTCTGGAAAGCAAACATTTTGAACCAAAGCTTTGAAAAGAAGCTGCATGCCGGAAACTTCTCATTTAGTTTTACTAATGGGTATGTGGTCTACGGGGCACCTTCCAAGGGGTGGGAAATGATGAAAAAGCAAAATCCAACGAATACATAGACTAGGAGTGGACGAGTCCCTGTGATTCTCATGGGTCACCTCTTGCTGAAGTGAAGTGCTAAAGATAAGTTTAGAGGTTATGTGTGACAGTCTGGAACCCTTTCCTCTCTCTGACTTGAAAAACACAACAGGGGCCCCCTGAAAATAGGATAATACCCTAACAGGGAAAGTACTTTCTTGGAAAAAGTTGCGCACCGGGCATAGTGCTAGATGTACACTTGGTAGCGCTTACACCATGAATCTGATCTATGTATACATAACACAAAACTGTATATCTTTTTAGAAAAAATATAATTCTTTTTATTCAGTTATTTATTTTCCATTTTATGTTATTTTGTATGATAAATTATTTCCTATTTTTCACAATAAATTATTTCACATTATAAAAACAACATGCAAACATGTACATAACAATTTCATCACGAATCTATTAATGTCTCTATCTTTCCCTATCTATTGAAAAATCACAATTCCCAATTGGTATGTTTTGGCCTAAGGAACATGAATATCTAGTATCGTAAATGGAAATAGTGCAAATATCGTACTAATGTACTGGATGTATATTTGGTGCTAAAATAGTCAATGCTTTGTTTTTTTCCCAATGTATTTAAGATAACAACACAATAAAATTTTTGTCCAACATTTTAGTATGATATTTGCACTATTTCCATTTACGATACTAGAGTTTGCAACTCTTCCAGGACCATCATATCTCACCTTCTGCTTTTTTAGGATTTGGGTTAAGGATAGAGTTGGGGTAAGGAGAAGGAAAGGCTTTGGGATCCTTACGTCCAACGTGCCTTCTCTGAGGCCGATCTTGAGTTAGGGATGAGAGGTGGAACACACCCCTGGGTCCTCATCTCTATTAGTCAGGGGCATGGCTTGGCTAGGACTTTGAGTTTAGACATTTCTAGCATTTCTTGGACCTTAAGAACCTCCAATCCACTTTGGGGACAGGATTTGGAGTTGGGAGTAGAGTTTTAAGATCATGCCAACAGAAGCTTGGTGTAGAATAAGCCGTTGTATGCAGAAATCAATGTTGACATTCTCAAGCTCAGCCAATTCAAACTTCTGACGCACACAGAGAAACCCCTACACAACATAGGACCAGAATACCTGAACAGCTGTATACCCTTTCACCAACCCACTGGACACCGATGCTATGCCTCACTCTCACATGCACACACTCACTGCATCTGCAAAAGCATAACTGGAGTTTGCTCATTTTCCTATTGCACCCAAGACATGGACCGACCTTCCTCAACACATCAGAGACTCCTCCTCACTTCTTGCGGTCTGCAAGAAGCAGATTACTTGGCACTTCCTATAAGCACCTTGGGAACTAAACACCTACACACCTGCCCAAGTGCGGGAATACCCTCTTGGGGTATCCGTGCACTATACAAATCAGCATAATATAACAATGACCTGTGGTTGGCTTGAGTCATGTTTGCAACGTGTGTACATCCTCTTCGTTACGCGTACCCCTGATACATGCAGACTTTTCTCTGAATTTGTTCCTTGCTCCTCCGTCCTGGAGAAACTAATGGATAACCACTTAATTTTGCAGGGCCAAAAGGCACTTGATTCTCTGGATGACCATTGACTAAGTAAACTATTACACTTTTATTTTGTGAGGTGTAACTTTATCTTATTGGAATATTCTGAAAACTGGCAAATGGCAGGCCTCAAGTGCTGCAATATTGTTGATAACCACGGTCGGTAAATGTTCACTTTTAGGTCGCAGACTACCAGGCAGCGCAGCTGTCTAGAAAGCTGACCTAGGAATGCATTCTGCCTGTTGCTTGCCATTGGCTTTGTGGTTTGTGACTCCTGTTTTCTTGCTTTCCATTTGCTGGCTTTACTTGTTTTAGGTTGTCCAGCTTGAGTTTGTACCTGCCCTTGCCCAAACCTTATTTACAGTATCCTTCCAAGTGCTCTTTTCTGTAAACAGGCCTGTAAATCTTGTTCTTATTTCATCACGTTTTCTGTGCATTCAAAGACCGGGGTCAAATATCAGGCGCTGTCTTCGAAAGAGTGCTTGTTTAACTTTCTTTGTCTGACTTCAAAGTGAGAGGATTTATGTGACAATCTTGCTTAATACTGGGGGGGGGGGTTTCTAGCAAACATTTACATTTATATGAACTGTGTAAGTATTTCAGAATATGTCAGAATTAGGAACAAAAATGAAGCACATTTTTTGTTATTTATGAAGTGTGTTGGAAACAAATATGATCAAAACAAATCATACTAGGTGATGCTATTTCCTCACATTTTCATCTATGAAGTATATTGTTTTATTATTAAAACTGTATGTTTATGCAGATGTAATGGTCATTTCAATTGAAAATGTGTTGTCTGTAATGGCAGTGTGTTACCCCACCATGAATACTCCATTCTACACCATTCCACTCTGCACCAATCCACTTTACACCATGCCACTGCATTCTGTACCACTCCACTCATCTGCACTCTATGCCACTGCCTTCTATGTCTCTCTACTCTACCATGTACCACTCTACTCTATGCAAATACACGCGTCACCACTCTAATCTACACCACTGCACTCTACACTACTCCAGTCTAGGCCATACAAATATAATCTACACAACACCACGCTGCAATACTACACTCTACGCCACTGCACTCCACGCCACTGCACTCTACGCCACTCTACTCTTTACCACTCTACTCTTAACCACTGCACTCTACGCTAATGCTGCACTGTACACAACTGCACTCTACACCACTGCACTCTACACCACTCCAGTCAAGGCCACACCAATATATTCTACACAATGCCACTCTGCAATACTGTACTCTACGCCACTGCAGTCTATGCCAATACATTCTATGCCAATGAACTTTACTCTGTAACACTCAACTCTATGTCCCTGCACTCTACGCCAATCCACTGCACGCCACTCCAATCTACTTTGCACCAATGCACTCTACACCACTTTACTCTATGCCATTACACTCTATGCAACTGCACTCTACCCTGCACCAATCCACTCCATGCCACTTCACTCTACTCTGAAAAAATCTACTCTACGCCACTGCACTCTACGCCACTGTACTCTATGCCACTCTACTCTTAACCACTGCACTCTACGCCAATGCTGCACGGTACACAACTGCACTGCACGCCACTGCCCTCTACTCTGTATCATTGTACTCTACGCCGCCACTGCTCTCTTCGCCCCTCTACTCCACTGTACTCTGACACTTTATTCTGCAACACTACACTCTCCGCCACTCCACCTGCACTACTCACCACTGCTCCACTCTACGCCACAGCCCTCTAAGCCACTACACTTTACAACACTATACTTTACTATGCAACACGCTATGCTACTCTACACCACTCCACTACACTCTATGCCACTCTGTTCTGTCAAGACTGATTTAGATATGGCTGGGTCCAAACTGGGGTGGTGTGGTTAACAAAAGAATGATGGATTTAACCCAGATCCTTGTGACTGGGGGTGAATGTTTGCATTGTCCAGCATTCCGTCCATCAATTGTTTCTTTTGCAACTCTACGCCACTCCCCTCTGCACCACTCTACGCCACTCTACTCCACGCCACTGCACTCTGCAGCACTCTACTCTGCGCCACTGCACTCTACTATGCACCACTCTAATCTACTCCACTGCATTGTAAGCCACTGAATTCAAAGCCACTGCACTCTATGCCATTATACTCTGCAACACTCTACGCCAGTGCACACTACACCAGTCCACTCTACGCCACTGCATGTGACACCACACTATGTCACACCGATACACGCCACTCTACAACACTCTACTCCACTCTTCGCCATTCCACCCTACGACACTCGAAGCCACTCTCCTTTGCGCCACTAACTCGTAGCTATGCTGGACAGCAGCCATGCTGGCGTACGACATGGCTAAAGCACATTGGCAAAGCCAATAAGCGCTTGCATAGGCGAGACCTATTGGCTTTGCCAATGCCTGTTGTGTTTTGTATTTAATACATTTAGGTCGCAGTTCGCACAGCTCCAGCCGAGAGGACCAGAATTAGGCAGCCCACCGGTTTAAAATATTTGACTTGGGCTACGTTATCCACTTACTCCTAGTTCCATACAAAGGGGACCAGAAACAAGGAAAAGCCTTAAACCAGCCTGGGACGGATGGCTTGTGTTAATGAGCGCCTTGGAGCCACTCGAGGCCTGGTTTTAATTTGTGCTGCCTGGAGCAGACGTTCACGTGAGCTCGTGCCAGACTTCCCTGCCTCGTCGCCACTGAAGGATGTATATGACACTGAGCGCGCCCAGCGGGCATTACTCAATAGTTGCGCAAGAGCGGGGCGGTACTGACAGCCTGGAGTATGTGGTGCTCGGCCTTCATCTCTTCGTCTTGTTTGGAAGAGCTGCACGCCATATGGACGAGCCCATAAGCACTCTCGGTCGGGGGTCGGACGACAAAAAAATGCGCTTTATGTTATGGGTTTGTGTAATACGTTCCAGCTCCGTGCCTTAAATGCTCGCACGGAAGGAGGTTGTGCAGCTGAATATAGCCACTCAGGAGTCGAGCGGGCTGGTACACCTGGTTGTGCTTTTACCTCTGTTATAAACGCAGCCACAACTTCAGAAGTAGTGCCTCTCAAATGTATGCCGACTGGTAGTTTGGGAAATCTATGGTTCAACCCTTCTTTAAATATCGTAACCCAATGCATGCTGTTTCCCCGAGCATGGTCTGGACCAGGTTGTTTATTTAATGTTTTTTATGGGGTGGCCTTAATTCATACATTGGAGTAATAAATAGCAGCGTAGCCAGTGTGTCTTGTGCCCTAGTGTAAAGAAGGAAATAGGGCCCCAGGGCGCAGTTTGAGTTGTGAAATTAAGCAATACTCACGGTTCGGTGGGCATATCCAGGCCTCTGCAACCCGGCGCCACTGCACCTGCTGCACAAATGGACCAATTCATTTGTGCTTCACATTCGAACAAAACAATGGTATGCAATTGTTTGTCTCCGACATTTCTGCACATGCATTATGGATGTACATCGCTTGCCACGTTATTTTACCCTTTGCTGAATAATTTCCAAGTTTCAGCCAAAATATTAGTTATTTTCTGGCTCGAACGGATCTACCTTAGTTAAAAAAAAAAAAAAAAACTCAATGTTGAGCTGTGGCAGACGCAGACCACTTGCAAAACGTTACCCTTCCGTTGCAGTTTGCAGCACTCACGTGTTTAAATGTTATAAACGCGGGGCAACTCCTGCCCAGATAGTATTCGTGTGTGTGTTCATTTTATATAAAAAAGCAAGCAATACTATCACAGAATATTGCGCATAATTTGCCTTTGCTTATTGCATAATTTAGACAACCGTGAGCATAATTTGGAGTTCGCTTGCTGCGTTGTTCCAGTGCCCTGCTTACATATCATGACACGGACATAAAAAATACTTTGTAATTTAACATTTTAGGTATCGATTTTGGGGATTTGCAGAGCCCAACAGAGAGAAAAGCCTCAAGGTGCCTTCAAATAGACATGTTACGAACAGTAAGGGGGAAGTGCAGGGCCAAGGGGAGGGCTGGCTTTTCAAATTACCAGGTGTTCAACATTTTGCTGCTGGGTAGAAGGTGTGGTGGGTCTGTGGAGCGTGGGGTGGGGGAGGGGTGGCGTGGGAGTGGAAAGGGAACTGAAAGGGCTGCTTCGAGGCCAGCAAAGCAGCTCGAAGAGGGAGATGCATATTGGGATTATCATGGTCTGGCTAGTATATAGGCAGGGCCACAGGAATTATGTGGCAGGGCCGGCCCAATAAATGCAGCAAGGATCAGTAAATTATGAGGCAATTTTGTATTTTTTTTTAACATTTGTTAACCCCTTGCGTGCTTCTGTTGGCCAACGTCCGTCGTACGCACTACCTTCGTAGTGTTGCGCACGTCCTTTGGCCAGGGCCGAACTGGCCGTGGTGGGCATTCCCCCGGTGGGCCGCCAGAGTTGGGGGCCGGTTTTTGGCCTCTTGGGGCCGATTTTGTTACAGGGCTGTTTTTGCAGCATAGCTGCAATATCGGCCGCTGTAACGAAATCGGCCCAAACCGGCCCTGGCAAACAGCTAGGTCGCACCCCCGGGGGGCCGGCCAAGCACTTTGTCAGGGCCGGTTATGGTTCCCAGTCTGGCGCTGCCGTTGGCCGACGCGGACCCGCCCACTCCGCTAAACCACCGCACCGTGGCGGAATTGCGGCCGCGGTTGAGCGGTTAGCACTGTCTAGACATTGTTTTCACCTCCCTGAGTGCCAATTTAAGACTCACAAATAGCAATAAGCAACAGAAAGGTGACCAGTCAACCTTTATAAAGGTAACATGTTGCTGCGTTTTTAGTAACTTTTATTCCGTTTGAGCTAGAAATAATTTTTTGTTTGTTACAATCTGCAGATTACGCAGCAGATGATAGACTATGTAGCAAATGCAGCAAATCAAAATTATGCAAAAAACGCAGAGGCTGCACAAACACTTAACTCCATTGGCCCTATCTGTAGGAGGATCTGGGAGTGGCTGAAGGCCTGGTCTGGCGGAGTGGTATTTGGTTCTTTTTTAAGGCAATTTGTAGGTCTGTTTTAGGGCCTGGGCACCGAGAGCAGACATTATGTGTAGATGTGGACACTCAGAGGCCTGCACATTGGGTGATGGAGACATTGTGACACGTGGGCAAAGGGAGATGTGGAACTAAAAGATGAGGACACTGGCACACGTAGGCATGGGAAGATACTGTTTGTGGGCACGAACGATGCACACACCCAGAAGCAAAAAGTATGTATACCATGGGTCCTGATGCAAGTAAAGAAAATGGCCCCATTGACCGCTGTTGGGGTGGTAAAATACAGGAATTATCAGGGGTCAGTGGGCCTTGGTGCCACTGATGCTGCTGCACCAATGTTAGTTACGTCCCTGCATACACCAGGGGATTTGGGTATGGGAAAACATAGTGGTGGCGTTGAGGAGGGTGATGAACAAGGGATTCATATACACAAACACAGTAGACTAGGCAGGTGACTAGGACGCAGGTAGACACATGCAAAATGGACCTAAGGCTCGGACTCTGGGATAGCGAGATATGTGCACAGACCTTGGGGTAGGCGAGCATGTTATGTACACTGGGACAGGGAGACACAAGGGCACTCGGATGAGGGAAGGCATGGAGACAGGCACACTCAATCAATCAATCAATCAATCAATCATACAAATTTGTATAGCGCTCTACTCACCCGCTAGGGTCTCAAGGCGCTGGTAGGGGGAGGGGGGAGTCGCTACTGCTCGAACAGCCAGGTCTTGAGTTGTTTCCTGAAGGAGAGGTGGTCCTGGGTCAGCCGTAGGTGGGTGGGGAGGGAGTTCCATGTCTTGGCCGCCAGGTAGGAGAAGGATCTTCCTCCGGCGGTGGCTCTGCGAATTCGTGGAACGGAGGCGAGGGTGAGGCTGGCGGATCGGAGCTGGCGAGTCGGTGTGTAGAATGTGAGGCGGCTGTTGAGGTATTTGGGGCCCATGTCGTGGAGAGCCTTGTGTGCATGGGAGAGGAGTCTGAAAGTGATCCTCTTTCTGACGGGGAGCCAGTGCAGGTCTTTCAGATGGGCAGAGATGTGGCTGTGACGGGGGATGTCCAGGATGAGTCGTGCCAAAGCGTTCTGTATGCGCTGGAGTCTTTTCTGGAGTTTCGCTGTGGTTCCAGCATAGAGGGTGTTCCCGTAGTCCAGACGGCTGGTGACGAGTGCCTGGGTGACCGTCTTCCTGGTTTCAGTGGGGATCCACCGGAAGATCTTTCGGAGCATGCGCAGGGTGTTGAAACAGGATGACGAGACGGCGTTGACTTGCTTGAGACGTGGCGCAAATGTTCACTGGGGCCCAGGGCCTTGGACGCAAACACTGTAACAGAGGGCGTGTACATTGAACAGGGAGACACAGACAGTGAGACACAACTAACCAGTAAAGAAACCCAGCTCGGCCAGCCTTCCCCGCCTAGGGCCAGGAGGTTGACAGAATTGTAAAAATACCTCATAACCTACAATCTGTTAGCATATGGAATGCTGAGATCGGCTCAGCCAATCTGAATGCACAGAAAGCTGGCCCTAGCTGCTGCTGTTTGCTTGCTGCTTCTTCAGTTCAGCCAGAGTGTGCAGTGGATGCATGTAGCAGACCGGGGGAGTGTGCCTGTGTGTCTGTGTGCGGTGAAATTAGAACTGGTGCTAATAATGTTACTGCTCACATACTCCTTGGCATTAACATCTATTAATAACCCTTTCCCTTCATTTTGTGCCCTACGTTTTGACTGTAGTGACTAAGGGGTGGACAGTTGACAGGCATTAATAACATCAGACAAGGCTCTTAATAGCTGTTAAGACCCAGAGAGAAATGCAGTAGTGCACTGGCATGTTCAATTGGACAGAGTAGTGCCCTTTGGAAATACGTGAATTTTTAACAGTGGTGTAAAGTTCATGTGAATACTCTGCTTGCAACCAGTTCCTATTTTTGATGCCTTAAACTCCTAAAGTGAAATGGATGTCAGTTCATTTTTATGTCTTGGTTTTGAGAGAGCAGTTGACAGACCTATTGCTAACAATACCGAGTGTGAGCTTTGAAGTACGCCCCTTTCAAACACTGCCTTTCTCAGGGCAGTCTCTTTCAGCCATTGGGTGGAGACTTTGTCAATCAGTTCGTGGCTCTGCCCAGTGGAGTATTCATCTATTGGCTACTTGGCTATATCCTTCCCCCACCCCTCCAATGCTTTTATTGAACTGCATGAGTGACTACTTTACAACAACTATAGCTGTCTGTCCATTCATTCGGGTTCCCTCTCTGGTGTTCTCGATGTAATCTACTTGTGGTGCATACTTTAGCACATAAAGCCCAAACCTTTTGGCTTTGTCAATGATAGTTCGCTTTGGCTTAACATGTCATACCAGCACTCAGTGGCTTGCACAACTCAAGGGCATGTGCACAATCGCTGTGTCAAGTATTTCCTATGTCCTTAGAAACCCAGAGCCCAGAATCTACTGCAGGCTCACTGAAATTCTCAGGGCCTCCTATTTAGGCGTTGATGGGTACAGCAGCTGGACCCCGGGCTTACTGTTGGAGCGTGGTTAGGAGTGCAATAAATAGACTGTCCAAAGCAGTGTTATTCTTTAGGAAAAAATCTATACCTTTTCTGTTTAACAAGGAAATATGTTCTGTAATTTTAGTTAATGTTAAAGCATTGGCAATCTCTGGCTGCTTAAGTTACTCTGCACTTGAACTATGGGCAAAGGAGACTTAGCAATGATAACCCAGCTCAGTGGCCAAGGGCAGCAGTGTTTGTCCTGTGTGCAGCTCGGTACCTGACACCTTCTCCTAATCCAACGAAGAACAAGTCCTCAACAACACAGAGTTGTAGGTTTTCCTTTTGGTGACTTCAGCTCCTAGCCAGGGTTGGACTGGCCTATAGGGCAATCAGTCAGTACATGATGGGCTGGTCTCAAAAGGCAGTGCGTGGGCTGCTTTTTGGCTGCCTGTGAACCTGTTTTAGGGTCTGCTGGATCGACGTTTACTGTTGATTTCACTGATATTAAAACAAGCATTGGCTCCTGCAAGCTGAAATCCATGCAGTGACCCATGCCTCGCAAAACACCTATACAGCGTGTCTTTAAAAGTTCAAAATGCCCCCATTTGGAAACATGGGCAATTGTATTCGCTATCTAATTCTCTAATGCGGTCACTTCTATTTTTGTGCTTGGGCCTATTTCCTCTCTGGGTCCAACCCAGCCCCCTGCAAGCGTTCACAGGTGAATCTGCCACCACTAGTTCTGTGGATTCACCGTAAACCGTTTGTGCTCACAAAGCATAGAACAGGTGGGTCTCAGCAGAGATCCAAGCCTTTCTATCAGGATGTGCACAAGGCCTTGCTCTCTGGTCACAGTCATTGTCCAGGTGTTGTTCTCTGGCCAAGTCACACCCAGACCCAATATTATTGGTTCATTTTCATCTGCTTGTACCAGCAGGTCTGCCTGTAAATGATAATTCAAAGCATGTGGCCTAACAGGCTAGGGCGGTGGATCTCAAATCTGGGGAACCGAGTTCGAGCCTCGGCAATGATGTTCAACATCCTGTGATTCTGGGCAAATCACTTAATCTCTCCATGCCTAACAAAACAAGCATTTGCAATGCAATAGGTCTCACATTAGGAAGGTTTGAGCTATTGGTATTGTAAATGACAAATATTTTATTTATGTGTTGGTTTTAAAAATAGCGAAATTAATAGCTTTGGCATTTACAATGCCAATATTTTTAACTTTCGCAAATGTGACACCTATAGCATTTGTAATGCAATATGTGTTGTATTAGGGCAGGCAGAGCGAACATCAAGTGATGTAAGATTATTGTACTAGGGCTAGAGGTGAGTAAGTGGATTGCCAAACCATATTACTAACTATACACAGTAAGCTCATAAAACATTTTACATGTGTAAAAGTGAATTTAATACAGAAAGCATAATTCTTTAATTCCTTTAAAAATAGAGGAAACTGACTTCACACTGCTTGCTGCTTACGAACTAAATATGGAACAAACTTGGCAGTCCCTCAAATTGAGAATCATCTTTCATATTTGAAAAAATTACAACATGTATTATCTGTCTTTCCAAACATGTACAAACAACAAAAAAGGGAAACATTATTTTGGTCTATGTTTGCCCTAGTTCAACTCTCCACCTTACATTTGCCGAAGAAAAGGTTGAAATGAATTTGCCTTTTTGCTGCAGCAGTGCATTTTCTTTTCTAATGTGGATGTAAGAGCACTTCCGGGTACCCAACTCCACGAAGAGCTTAAGTGCCGCATCATCAAGGATAGTACATGTTTGCAGTATAATAACCCTGCTAGACGAACAATTATTTTCTTTTCCGTAACGTGATAATGTTGTTGCTTTGCTGAACTCTGGGTTTTCCAAAGAGGCGAGCCGAGCCGGCTCTGATTATGAGGCCTCATTGACTTCAAGCCCCCCTGTCCCTGGCCCACACGCTGCGGAGTGTTGGAGCATCGCAGGTGGCTGACCCTGGAGACTGACGCTGAAAGGCTGGCAGCTGAAGGCAGCCCAGGCGCAGCTGGCGCAGGGCGACACATCCGCAAGTAGCCGCGGATTAAATGGGGTATGAATTCTGGGCACGGAGGCCCTGCCTGTGGCATGCCGAACAGGTCACCCTGAGTAGAACAAGTCAGATCAATAGGACATCCTTTCGATGTAGCATTACAACCTTTTTTAAAACATTAACAATTCTATTATATGCTCGAATCACAGTTATCGAACAAAAACGGTTAGTTTAAAAAAATCTGACAATTATATGCGATAATCAAATATAAGAAAAAAACGAATGTAAAGCTAATTAACTGCATACTAATTCTATAGAAAAGAATTATGATAGTTTGCGTTAGTGCTTAAATCCGGACTTTAAACTATACCAGCTGAGAGGAGAGGCGGCCCGCTGTGACCGCGGCGGCTGGGACAGTGCACACACAGCTAGTAGCCAGAAGGAGGCGTGCTCGCGACAGGCTGGGGAGCGTGCGCACACGTTCCAGGCAGCCACAGAGGCCTGGCGCGCACCGCCTCCCTGTGCCGTGTTGCGCGTCGTGGGTCTCGTCCCCTTTTCCTCTTCCGTTTCGAAGACTCCGCTCCTGGTAGTGCCCCCCGCCCAGTGTGTGCACCGCGGGGCCTGTTTCCTACGCTGGGGGCCTGCAACCGCCGCTCCCTGCGATGTTAGACGGCCGGAGTACGAGGAGGAAGAGGCAGAGGTTCCGCTGACCGCTCCGGCGCCTAACCAGTAAGTACCGATTCGGGGGTATGGCAGATCTCCCGGTGCATGGGGTGGGGGTGTGTGTGTGTGTGTGTGCAGGAGGGGTAGGGGCGGCGGCATGTGTATGCGTGCGTGTCTGTATGTGTGTGTGTGCAGGGGGGTGGGGGTGCGGCAGCGTGTGTATGTGTGCGTGCGCCTGTGTATGTGTGTGCAGGGGGGGTGGGGGCTGGCTGTGTGTGTGTGTGTGTGCGCCGTTAGTGCATGCGAGCCAAGCGAAAGCAGGGGCTGTGTGTGCGTATGCGTCTCAGAAGCGCGCTCCCGTGGTGAAATCTGAGAATGGAAAAGCGCGCGTCTGACTTGTGTCTTCATTCCCAGATATGGGTAACATTAGTTGTCGAGCAGACAGCAATCAATGCTTCGCATTGAATGCAGGACGAGCTCAACCTAAAAATGAATGTGTCCTTGTGTATAGTAACTGGTGCTCATACAAACTGCTCGGATACCTTTGGGTCAAGTTTTGCGCTATATAAAACTCAGGAAGAAAAAGCCAGAAGCGTCACTTGTTTTCACAATGAAATCTGGGGGGGGCAGTAAGGAGCAACAGAGGAAGGCCTGCATCGAGAGCATAGACAGATACCTCTTGGGAGCACCCAGCACCTTTAGGGGCTCCGTACCCATAAGAGGAGACTCCAGCATGACCACTCCACTTTACATGTTACCCAAGCACACAGCACATCCGATCGGGGTGAGCGAAGGGACTCGGCCATGACATGCTGCTCAGCCGCACCTTGGAGCGCCGGGAGGCGGTCTCATCATTGGAGCGGCAGTAGAAAGGCCTGCATCCCACCACTATAATCAACTGAGAGCCACCGTTGTAGTGGCATGTCTGGTCATGGGAAACTAGTCACCCACAAGGACAGGATTACCAGGCTGGAAGGACCCCTATGCCACAACAGTGCATAATCAAGCAGAACACTGTTCAACAGGCTCGTGACGTGGATCTCTTGAGCAAGAAAATACACCAAGTTTGCCAGAATTATAACACAAAGAGCAAGAAGTCGTTAAAGGCGTGCACGTTTCGCCTAATTTGCCTAATTATGCAAAATTGCAGGAAAATTATGTTAAATTGAATGTGTAATGCAAAACTGGTTTATGGGATTGTATTGTAGCGTGAAATGCACGCATGCGTCCGTTTTGAACGTAAGGACGCATTTCACGCAACAAAAACAATAACTAGCGTTTGTTCGAGTCCTGCTTGTTTGTGCGGTTCCATAGCACTCCCGACATTTTGTTTGCAGCAAATGGTGCGTAACTACCAGGTGGCATGATTTAATGCATTCTGTGTCATGGAAAATCACTCAAATTAGATAAGGATATGTTTGCCTGACAGAAATGCTGCCCAGGGCTGCTTGTCACATTATCACTGCACTAAGGAAGTTTCAACCCTTCTGGCAAATGGCCAACAAAAGATTTAAAATTTGGCACTGCTATTATATTAGCCAGTAATGGAGTAGGAAGTCCCAAAACTGTTTACATTGTTCGTCTGAGAGCAAAGAGCATGGCGCCCTGATCTCTTATGCAGAACTAAGCTTTGCAGGAAGAAGCGTGTCGGGCATGTTGGAACAAGGGCGACCTGTTTCCGGTTAAGCAGCTGAAACAGTATTCCCTTTAAATGTTGAGATTTCTAACAGCTGTCTTGATGTGAATAATTTATTTTTTAATACTGCCTCTTGCACCTGTTTAAATGACTAAGGTCATAATAAACATACCTCTTGACTTGACTTGACTAACAGCTGTCACAGCCTTTAGAAGTGAGGAGACCGTATTGTCACTCGTGACGCAGGTATAAACCCGGAAGCAGGGATAGTCGCAGTGCATGGCTGGTGATTGCTCAGAGTCTGTGCCACAATGTGTGTACTTTGCACTTTGTGGTGCCCTGGCAGTTGCACTTGTGCCCTTTGGTGTGCGACATTCTCTGTAAAACACTGTGGTGTGCCAACTGTAGATTAGTTCACCCTTCCACGATGGCCTTAATGTGCAGTCCTCCCTTTGCCAAAAAAGAGAGCGCCCTGGCTAATAAAATATTCACAAGAGGGAAATGGAAACATTTCCCGGTGCTGATTCCCCGTTTCCCTCACAGGGAGTAATCCATATGGTCCACTTTAGTGCTGAGAAAGACACACGTAGCAGTTCAGAAATCCATATAAAGTCTTTATATTTCAAAAGTTGTATTCGTTTTATACACTTGATCAAAAGTCTCCATCAATAATGTGACATATACAGCCAAGCCAACCCGTGTTTCAATAGTTTCCAATGTTCCTTAGTTTTCTTCATAACCTCGATCTCGACTTCAGAAATATCTTGTATCATCTATTTCTGGATGTAGCCCTCGTCTATAGAATCTCGCGCCCTGGCTAATATGATTTTTTTTATTTTTTAGAAAATTAGACCCTTTGCATAGATGGTAAGCAGGCTAAGTTAGGAAAATCTTCACTGCTTACATCTGCTGTGATCTACAGGTTACATGTTAGAGTCCTAGCAAGGTCAACTCAGCCTTTCGTTCTTCTGAGGTCAGTAAACTGAGTACATTAAATGAAGAAATATTAATTCATGCTATTGGGAGCGCTTAGAGATAGCAGGTATGTGGTAAAAGTTGAATATAAAAACAAGTCATTATTGTTAACATTATCATGAGTGACTTGACAAATGTTTTTGGATTCACGTTGGTGTCGAGAAGGCGTGGTGTTTCAGTAATATGTGGCTGCTGGGTCCTGCGACCACCTTTTAATACAGCACACTTTTGCCAGCTGCTGTGATCAACTTTGTATCATGAGCAGGCTGCTCCGAGTGGAATCCCAATGTATTGATTTGTCCTCTCAATCACTTATTCATTCATTCAACCACCAATTAATCTGCCCAGTCACATAGGGCCTGATTGCGATGCATTTACCCACTTACACATCAACCCTCTTATGTATCGACAAAACTACTATGCAAACCAGAAAACAAACGTACCCATCAATAAGCAAACGCTTTCAGTCAAAACACATCAGCCATCTAAACACAGCACTCCATCATGTCATATCAGCACCATCTTCCACTCACCAATTCACTACCCAGGGAATTCAGTGATGATCCATTCACTCAACCATCTAGTACACAATGTATTCAATCTATCATTGTCTGAGTTTTACTCATTTATCCATCAACATACTTACCCGTCCACAATCATCGTCACACCATGTCACCCTTAAATGTAGCCACTCCTCCTGTTAGACATTGGATTGTTTTTGAGGTGGGTGCAGTGTAATGGGCCCCACTGTTGAATGAATGTGTGTTCTGAAGATTTAGGGAAATGGCAATGTTGATATAGAATTTATTTTTTGGAGTCTTGCTGTAGCACCCTTTATCGCCAGGGTTTTCTTAGAAGTGATGGGTAGTGAAAATTGACCTCTAATTTGACCAATCTATATTAGGTTGGTGGAATTAGAGGAATGACACCCGCTGCCCTTGCTCCACAGGGCCGTCGGAAGTTTTTAGTCACGACAGACATAGAGTAGTCTCTGTCGTGATAAACCTAAGGTCTACCTGCTTTTAAATTTGGTGGGTGGACCTTTATCTTGGCGGTACGTTTACTCCATCACTGTTGCAATGGAGGATACCGTCAAGACTCCACTCACCTGAAGACTTAGAACCGCAGGAGCGGAGATAGTCATTGCAATACCTCCAAGGAACAGTCCCTAGCACTGAACAAAATAAGTGCCAATGGTTGTGCCCAAGGGGAACAAGGGGTTAAGGAAATGAAAAAGTGTGAAGGTGAAGAGAAGATATACTCTCAGGGTTGAACCACAGCAGATGCACCTCAGCCAGTAGTCGCAAACTCCATACGACTGGTACCTTGAAAAAGGAAATACAAGAACACCATTAGATTTGGTATGCCGGAACACTTAAACTAAACCAGATTTCTCCCTTCCCGTCAGACACAACTCACCTATGAGTTAGAAGTGGATGAGCCAAGTAATTTCTTCGGACTAAAAGTTAAAGCCACTTGCAAAATCAAAATTAAAGGAGATAGACTATGGACTATACCTTAGTAGAAACCATACTGTCACCGGTCTTTGTAGACTGTTTAAGGTGCCATTACTTTCATACCGTTGAAAGTATCATAAACATCTTTCTTTTAACTAGACATTAAAAGTTGGAGCAGCAGGCTCAGTGCGCCGACCTGAAACGTAACCACTATTACTTTCTTAGGTAGGGGACATATCCATCCAGAGGTTGTGGTGCAGGAATCTAATGGTGTTCCTATGGCAATGGCAGGAGCCATCCGATGTGCAAGTAGGTAGGAAAATAATGCAGGGTACAAGAGAACCACTAAGGAGGCAAGGGGAAGGGAAACTGGGCAGTGGAGCCTTGTAGCAAGGCAAAAGCATTGGGGAATGTCCTGGGAATCAGGCTGTCCCATCAATAAAACTGCATGTGGGGAGAGGGGTTCAGAATGCGCAAAAACATACGTAGACATGGAGGACAAGGTCTTCCGTTGTAGCTTGAAGCCAAGCTCGGCCTCTATTTGGGACGCGATATTTAAAGAATGCCGCGTCCAACATGGCAGTTAAATCACACACGAATAGATCGCATCGCAGTGTCTTGTACGCGATCTCGGCAATGCAGGAACGTGTCAGGGAAGGCGAAGGATGTGCAGCAAGAGGTGCAGGCCTCTCTTGGGCCTCTGTATTTAGTCTCTGGGAGTGGAGATGCCCACGGGGCCATGGAGCACAGAAACCCTTCCTCACCTGTTAGCATACTCATGAGCTGTGCACCACACAGGTGTAGTTCACGCGTTTTGTGACCGATACATACCACCAAAATATAAATTGGCCCCCTAGTCTTTTAAGTCCCAATCAAGCACAGGCCTACACTTCTAAAGCCCCAAGGACCTCAGGGGAGGCACTTTGGGCAACATATATGAAAGTATGGCTTTGTGATTTCCAAACAGCAAATCTGTACAAATCGCTATTAGGGAATCACAAAACTATATGTATGAAACAGTGTATTCCTCTAATAGTGATTTCTACAGATTCACAAAAAGGAAATAGCAATTTAAGACATCCCGAAAATTGCAATTACGAAGAGTCCTTTTTTTCTTTAGGTTTGGGTTGAAAATGCAGCCATGCCTTCACCCCTGTCACTCACCGATACCCCCCCACGGCACAGAGGAGAACGGAATGTTCCTTTCTGCCAGCAGAATGAGGAAAAGGACGCGCCAGAAACACGAACGCTGAGCAAACAAGAATAAATCAAGTTGCCCAACGAAAACATGTGGATATATGCCCATCCAGAAACAGTTTTATCAATTTTTTAAGAGACATATACAGTCAAAGAAGAGGATTGGAAGGTTACCCATAAATCTACAAAGAAGTGGAAAGTTCCCTTTTTCTTCAGTCATATATCAGTGAAGAGGAAGGATTTTCACCCCACTTGAGAAGGCACGAATCAATGCAGTAGTCCAGATAAACTCCCGTAGGTGAAATCCATCTATACCCACAGGGGAGGGTGTTAAATAGTAATCCCTGAAGCCGGTGACCCCAAAGAAATGGCAGTCCTGAAGAAGGTGCTACAATATCAAGTGTCCACAGCATCGAAACACGTTGACGCATTCTTTTTTTCTTTGTGCAGAATCCAAGTAGGGTCTGGGAAGCAATAGATACTAACTTATTCAGGGTACTATTGAGACTACACCACGTGCATATCTATTGAAGACCATTGGATCTAGTTATTAGAGTGGCAAAGAAATCTAAAGGCCACATTGTAGAGGGGGGTTTTCTTAGGATCATATAGTATTTCTGTCTGCTATATCTGTTTTTTAACATGTTTTGATATATTAATTGTGATACATGAATTTATGCTTGTCCAATGTTTATATTGAGTTGTTTTTGAATATCTGATTTTTTAAATGTATAGATTCAAAGACTACTCTTTGAAATTTTAGTTTGCTTATGTGTATATATATTCTTGTATGTTTTTTTATTAAAAAGACTGTGAACGTTCAATTTTAGTGTGGAAATTGACCATTTACCATCACTGTGATTGATTGGGCCGTGTTGGTGGGAATACGTCTGTGTGAATACCTAGACCGATAAGGTATGGAAATAGAGTGAATTTCCTTGTTAGTGTGTACCCAGGGATTTTTCCTAGACCGGTTGCCTTTCTGCCAGCACCCTGCCTCTGCTCTTCATTCAACCTTCACTGTCACATCCCTACTCTAATTCACCATCATGTGGTAAATCAAAGAGGATTTGTCCTCAGAATAGGGACACTGCATCTGGATTTGGTCCTGGTAATTCTGGGCCAACAGGTCATTCCCCTTTCTGGGGGGAAATAATCGTAATAGAAGGATTTATGTGCAATGAGTTACCAGGGCATGGTATTGCCGGTGACATGGTATCCCTGCATATATATCCACCCACTTCATACCTGGGGCCTAAGTGGCACAGCATTTTGTCTAACACAGCCCTATTTCTAATCAGTTGGAAAGAGCACAGCATGTATTGCTCATCAGCTTACATTAGGTAGTGTGATGAAGGTGTTCACCATAGCCCAGGTTTGACTACTGTTATAGCTCATGGCATTACGGATACAGGTGGCTAAGCATGTGCAATGTTGAAAATAGGTGATCGTATTCAACAACTTTAGTTTTTGATTTGGTAAATCATAGTGCCCCGATAAAACCGTGCTATCCTGTAAAAGATGAATTTGGTCTGTCAATCAATCAATCAATCAATCAGCGCATTTGTAGATCGCGCTACATACCCGCAAGGGTCCCAAGGCACTGGAGGGGGGCCGGGGGGGGGGGGGATGCAGCTAGTGGTCGAAGAGCCAGGTCTTGAGTAGTCTCCTGAACGTCTGAGGGTATTCTGTCTGCCGGAGGTGGAGGAGGAGGGAGTTCCATGTCTTGGCGGTGCAGTAGGAGAAAGACCTGCCTCCGGAGGTGGTTTTGTGGATGCGTGGCACGGCGGCCAGGGAGAGGTTGGCGGAGCAGAGTCTCCTGTTGGGTGCGTAGAATGAGAGTCGGTCGCTGAGGTAGGCAGGGCCGGTGTTGTGAAGTGCCTTGTGTGCGTGGGTCAGGAGCTTGAAGGTGATTCTTCTGTCAATGAGGAGCCAGTGCAGGTTTCTCAGGTGGGGGTGATGTGGTCTCGGCGGGGGACGTCGAGGATTAGGCGGGCGGAGGCAAATATCGGGCCATATTTGGTAAGCACATGTTTGTCCATGATGTCCAGAAACCTGTGACAAAACCTAGCATATTGTCCTTTGTGACACTCCTCTTGCCAGTTTTATGACTCCCTGGTGACTGCCTGAAGCCAAACGGTATATCCAATACTATACCTGCACACGTGGTGGGATTGCATTGCTGCCGACTGTTGAAGTCTGTAGCTGGGTTGTAACTCAGCAATTAATTCCAAAATTACCTCACTACTGAGTCTGTACTTCTCATATATGTCCTCCTTAAGTCTGTTAAAAAAGTGTGACCCTCACCCTAAATATCCTCTCATGACTCTGCCTCCTTCTCTGCTTACCAGCCAAAATCCTCATCCTCACCAAGACACATACAGCTGCCATTCTGAATGATGCAAAAATAACAATTGATGGACAGAATGCAGAACAATGTCATACATTCACCCCAGTACAGAGATCTCGTCCAGGAAAGACATGGCTTGGCAGTTCGGGCTGGACTGTTCCCATGAGGCACAGGGTCAAGGCTGATTTGCATATGGCCATGTCTGAACTGGGTTGGTGTGGAGTGCAAAACAACGATGGATTTAGACCCACATATCTGTACTGGGGTGAATGTATGACATTGTTCTGCATTCTGTCCATCAACTGTTGTTTTGCATTTTGTCACCCCGAGTGGGCTGGGTATGCTCATACGTGAGTCTCATGCTCTCCACACCACTGGAGTCATATCCTGGCTGAAGACGGCTGATAGCCAGAAACCGGTCCTAGGATGCTTGATTCCGGTCCAGGAAAAACATGGCTTGGCAGTTCGGGCTGGACTGTTCCCATGAGGCACAGGGTCAAGGCTGATTTGCACATGTCTCAACTGGGGTGGTGTGGAGTGCAAAAAAACGGTTGATTTAAGCTGACATTGTTCTTTCTGCATTCTGTCCATCAATTGTTGTTTTTGCCATACTGAATGAGCCAGATGCATTTTGGTTGGTTCTGTTTTAATTTGCACCTGTTTATTACCAGATCCACATTGATGGTAATTGCATTTTCTAAATGGGCACATTTTGCCACAATACGCAATTAGGAAATCCTTTGTACAAAGTGTTTGTAATTCGCTATTTGGAGATCCCTATTTCTCTCTGGGGTAGAATTATTCACAGGTAACCATACCCAGTTTTGAAGCAGTTATTGCTTGCCTTCCTGCAAAAAAGCCAAAAATGCTGGGTGTCAAGGTATTTTTAAGATGGAGAAAGTCTTCATCCACACCAAATGTGGGCATTGAGGGCTGGGGTGTATTTGTGGGGAGTGTACTATGGTAAACCTAGTGTCCTTGCACATCTAACCCTAAAATCCACTTTAAGGCAAGTCATTGTACCCACGGATATAAGTCTCTTAGAACAAAAACAGGGTCCTTCAGCTATGAGATGGGGGATCCACAAGAATTGGCATGTCCCCCCTGTTCTCTCCCTTTCAATTGTGCACCAGGTGTTCTACGTGGCTCAGTAGACCTGTCAAGCAGGATTTGAGACTGTTTGTAGTCCCCAGGATAATGAGAGCCAGGAGTGGAGGACGGTCCATGGCCTTCCAAGCCTCTAGGCTCTCAGGAATCTGCTTTGTTCTAACCGGAATGGCAAGCTCTGACAATAATCCATTAGCTGTCGCAGCACTGGCAGGCCCTTCTGGGTAGCCATGCTCTTTATAAGTTCCCATGAATAGAAGGTCCCACAAATAGAATAGTGTCAAAAGGGATGCCCAGAGCCCTCGCGCTGCGTATTCTGTGGAGTTCAGAGGAGTAATGTCTACCCATTCAGGCCAGCGTATTGCACCTGGGAGGCATTTTGCACCTTTTTCTCACCTATTCAAGGCTGAGCACAGGTTGAGAGTTGGCGAGGCACATGCTAATTAGCCTTCTGACAATTCAGGCAGGTAAAGTGTAACTTTCTAAAGTTACTTATCCTTAAAATGTATTAAAAGCCAACTTCACCATTGAATTGGATTTTTAATAACTATTAAAAGTTGTAGTTTAATTATGTTCTAGCTCCTCTCATTGCCAAGATACAGTGATATTATTTTAATCTGTATTCTGTTTTTCTACATAGAACAGCAAGGCCTGCCGCAGTGAAAATAGGGTTTAGGACATTGTCACTGTAGGGACATGTTAATATTAATTTCCTACATGTCTAACTTTTAAATACCATGCACCCTACTTTGTGGGCTGCAAGGCTTACATAGGGGTAACCTACTAATATTAAAAGGTAGGGTTTTACATGACAAAAATGATTATTTTAACAGGTCTTACTGCACATTTAGACTGGAGCACTCAGGCGACATTGGTAAATGTGTCTAGTTACACTAGTGGTGGCACTATAAGCGCTACAGTCCTTTAGTGACATTTAACTTCCAAGCCCTAGGTGCACTTTTTACACTACATACTAGGGACATACAGGCAAGTGAAAGATGCCAATTAGGAATAGGCCAACCACATTTAGAGAGGGAGCGCATGCTCTTTACTACTGGCCAGCAGGGGTGAATTGCACAGTTCTAAATCCAGAAATCAAAAATAGGGCCCAGCAAAGGCTTAATATCTAGTGTGATCATGCAGAAAAGGCGGATTTTCTACACAGGCTGACTCCAGCCAAGAGCTAGACTAATAAATCCCTTGATGGTGTTCCCTGCTCAGCCAAAAGAACGTGGGCAATTTGCTACTTCTGCAGTGGCACCTGTCTGTTCTATGCTGCTCTGAACTTACATGTGCCTTCTGCCAACCTCTGCCACTAGCAACCCACTGCAAGGTCAAGGCTGCCATCTGGGGCCTTGAATAGGCCTCACTTCTAGCTGTGGGTCTGGCAAAGAGTTTCCCTCCTGCACCTGAGGTCTCCTCCACCTCCTAGGTTTCTTAGAGTTGGGAGTTGAACCCGGAGATGATAGAAGCCCTCCTTCCACTCTTTCTCCTACCATATCAGGGGGGACACCCTGAGACTGACCTTTCTGTTTAGGGTCTGTTCCCTGAGATGGAACAGGTGCATGTGGTGCAGGGCTTCTAGGATGGACACACATTCCCCCTCAAAGTTGACACTCTCTTCCTGTCATGCAGGGGGTCTGGCAGTTGCAGGTCTCCGGTTTTCTGTCAACATGGCACTGCAGGGAGCACCTCTGGGACACAGGGGACCTCACTTGGGTCAGTCCTGGGGTGCTGTCTACTCAGAGCGGTAACCCCTGGCCCACTCTGGTCCCGCCACTGTGGAAGCCATCCAGCGCCTACCCCTAACTCTTTGTCTGGGACTGTGCACCCTCTGTATAGGGACAGTAACCCCAGAAATGTGTGTTTATGGGGAGCCCTGGGCCACCGCCCCTACACCTTTCTTGCCAATAGGAGCCCATTGCCAAGGATGCCATCAATGGGCATCTGGAGGCTGACAATGACACTTTTTGGGCCTGTACACCCTCCCATTCTAAGGGTACCACAGCCGTAGGGTAGACCTCAATCTCGCCATACCCTGTGTTACCCTACAAACCTGTTCTGGCAGATACTGTTCTAGGAAAACCAGCCATGTTACCACCATTGTCAGGCTAGCACAGGTATTTTCCAGAGCAGTGACAGGGACTGCATTCCCTGCCTCCTCCTGGAAGTGATGACTAGTACCATTAGGGATTACCAGCTTATTTTACTGGCCCACCTCGCAGCTAGGGAATACTAGGGCATACTCTAGCCTCTCCTTCTGGGAATATGCTACTCCTTGGGCTACACTAGTCACCCCTGCAGTTTGCCCATCTGTGGTGGGTTCCAGTTATATACTAGATCCTCCCTCTTATGTCCTGCCTCTAAACAATCATCGCACCATACTTGGTGATATGGCACCCTGTGCTTTCTCCCACCAAGGGAGTTTTCTGGGAATCCCTCCACTCAAAACTCTTTTGGGGTCCTTTGGGGGAAATTCTCTTTATTATCTTGGACTTCTCATTCCCTCTGCGGAGAGGACCCTGAACCCTCCTCTTGTAGCTGCTTCCAGGTACCCTTTTGGACAATTTGGTGCTGATCCAAAAGTCAGCTTCCTTCCCAAGCTCTGTGGGTGCAGTGAGCTCAATGTCTTTCAAGTGCTGACGTAACTATGTAAACCAATTATTCAATATGTGCTCCTTCATCAACAAAATATATTACTCATCATAATCCTTTACCTTACTGACTTTCACCCAACCTTCCAGCGCCATACTAAATTGGTCTATAAAATTCACCCAAGACTGGTGTGAATGTTTATGGCCATCCTTTAAATGCAAGAAATACTACTCTTGGGTTAATCCAACTTTGCGGATGAGGACTTCCTTCATGGGGGCATACCCAATCTGGTCAGCTCTATCTTTGCCAATAGTGAATCGCTTCCAGAAATGGGCATTTCTTTCCACAGGCTAATCCACTGGTCCTCCTCTGGGAATCTATGCATTCTCTGGGCCACCTCGTATGCTGCAAACCATTTATCAATGTCATCCCCTACCACAACACTAGGAATCGGGTGTTTTGGGTTGTGGACTCTTGTTTGTGTGAATCGCTACCACAATCATCACTGGACTAGTATTCTGGTCAGAACCTCTAGTCCATCTTGTCAAGTCAAGTCAAGTCAAGTAATTTATATAGCGCGCTACATACCCATAGGGTCTCAAGGCGCTTGAAGAAGGGTGGGGAATTACAAGTCGAAAATCCAGGTTTTAAGTTGCTTTCTGAATGCAATGTGGTTCTGAGTGAGGCGAAGGTGAATGGGAAGTGAGTTCCAGGTTTTAGCCGCCAGGTAGGAGAAGGATCTTCCTCCCATGGTGGTTTTGTTGATGCGGGGTATAGCAGCAAGGGCTTGGTTGGAAGAGCGTAGCTGGCGGGAGGGGGTGTAGAAGGAAAGTCGTGTGTTGAGGCATTCGGGTCCAAGTTTGTAAAGTGATTTGTGTGCGTGGGTTAGGAGGCGGAATGTTATCCTCTTATTGACGGGGAGCCAGTGGAGGTTTTTCAGGTGATCAGAGATGTGGTCGTTACGCGGGATGTCTAGTATGAGTCTGGCTGATGCGTTCTGGATGCGTTGGAGTTTTTTCAGAAGTTTTGCGGTGGTGCCGGCGTATAGGGTGTTTCCGTAGTCCAGGCGGCTTGTAACCAGAGCGTGGGTGACCGTTTTTCTAGTTTTGGTGGGGATCCAACGAAATGTTTTTTTGAGCATGCGAAGAGTGTTGAAGCAGGATGATGAGACGGCGTTGACTTGTCTGGTCATCGAGAGTGAGGAGTCCAGGAAGACGCCCAGGTTCCGTGCGTGGTCCGTCGGGATGGGTGCTTTTCCAAGGGCCTCTGGCCACCACGAGTCGTCCCAAGTGGAGGGGGAGGTACCTAAGATAAGGACTTCTGTTTTGTCTGAATTAAGTTTCAGACGGCTGTGTTTCATCCACTCGGCTACTTCTTTCATTCCTTCATGAAGGTTGGTTTTGGCGGTGTTAGGGTCTTTGGTGAGTGAGAGGATCAGTTGAGTGTCATCAGCGTAGGAGATGATGTTGAGGTTGTGTTGGCGTGCGATGGTCGCGAGGGGGCTCAAGTATACGTTGAAGAGGGTGGGGCTGAGTGAAGATCCTTGTGGCACGCCGCAAATGACTTCAGTGGCCTCTGACTTGAATGGTGGGAGGCGGACTCTCTGAGTTCTGCCGGCAAGGAACGAGGTGATCCATTCCAGTGCTTTTCCTTGGATTCCGATGTTACTGAGGCGTTGTAACAGGGTGCTATGACAGACTGTGTCGAAAGCTGCGGAGAGGTCGAGGAGGATGAGGGCGACTGTGTCTCCATTGTCCAGTAGAGTTCGAATGTCGTCTGTTGCAGCGATGAGTGCGGTCTCAGTGCTGTGTTTGGCTCGGAATCCGGACTGTGAGGGGTCGAGGGATTTGTTGGTTTCGAGGAAGGCGGCGAGCTGGTTGTTGACAGCTTTCTCGATGACTTTGGCCGGGAATGGAAGGAGCGAGATGGGGCGGTAGTTTTTGAGTTCGGTGGGGTCAGCTGTGGGTTTTTTCAGAAGGGCGCTGAGTTCGGCGTGTTTCCAGATATCCGGGAAGGTGGCGGAGTTGAGGGAGCAGTTGATGACGTCTCGGAGGTGTGGTGCTATGATGGAGTCTGCTTTGTTGAAGATGGGCATGGGTCTGTGGGGGATCCTGAGTGGATGGAGTTCATCAGGCGGATGGTGTCCTCAGTAGAGATTAGGTTCCAGTCATTAAGGAAGTTCAAGGGGGGTGAAGGTACGACAGAAGGTTGGGTGGGTTGGTCTCCAGGTTGGTTGTCGAAGCTGTTGTGGATGTCTGCGATTTTGTCGTGGAAGAACGAAGCTAGGGCGTCGCAAAGGGTTTGAGAGGGAGTTATGTCGTTGGAGTTGGAAGTAGGGTTGGTAAACTCTTTGACGATGTTGAATAATTCCTTGCAGTTGTGGGCGTTGTTGTCAAGTCGGTCTTTGAATGCGGCTTTCTTGGCAGTCCGGATCAGTTGGTGGTGAATGCGGGTGGCGTTTTTAAAGGCGTCCTTGGTGCTGGTGTTTGGATCTTTTTTCCAGGCCTTCTCAAGGGAGCGACAGAGTTTCTTGGATTTCTTAAGATCATCGTTGAACCAGGGGGCGTTTCTGCTGCCTAGTTTGATTTGACGTTTTTTCAAAGGTGCTAGGTTGTCGGCGCTGTTGGTTAGCCAATGAGTGAGGTTAATGGCTGCTTGGTTGGGGTTCGAAGAATGGGCAGGGGGATTTTGTAGAAGCGATGAGGAGATCTGGTCGATGGTGATTTTGTTCCAATTTCTTCGCAGAGTAGGTTGAGGGTGGTTGTGGGTTGTGGTCTTTTTGTAGACAAAGTGAACACAGCTATGGTCCGTCCAATGGAGAGCTGTGGTGTGACTGAAGGAGATATGTTTGCTGGTGAAGATAGGGTCGAGTGTGTGACCTGCGTAGTGAGTGGGGGTATTAACAAGTTGTTGGAGTCCGAGGTTGGCGAGGTTGTCCAGAAGGGTGGTGGTGTTGCTGTTATCCAATCTTGCACTAGCCCCTCTTGAGGGCCAGCATGGCTGCCTCTCTTCTAAGGCAAGATCATCTTTTTCTTTTCCATTGCAAGGTTGCTGATTCCTTATTCTCCTCATCAGCCAACTTTCTCTCCTCAAGAGCAAAGGTAGCCAGCTGCAACTTTAAAGCCCTCTCTGCCTGTCTGTCCCCAAGGTCCGGTGGGCACAAGCAGTGACAAGACACACTGCTCCATGCCTTTGGCAATGCAGGTGATGCTGCTCCGTGATGACAACACTCCCCTGGCTCTGAGACTCCTTGATGTCCTCATTTCCCTCTTCAACCTCATCCATCTCTGAGTTGCACTTCAGTGAAACATATTCCCAGGCTCTGATTGCAGTATGTTAACCCCCCTCCTTATACTGCTTGTTCAGCTTCAGTCCTCTGTGCTTGCCCATGCTCCTCCACTCGGCCAATGTAATGTTCTCACCATAGCCAGATCAATCTCCATGCTTCCAAAAACATAAGGTGCTAAAAAGTGAGAGAAAGGATAAATTTAGAAAAAGTAATACAAAAATGAAAACATTTTCCTGTCATGCTCCTAATTGTAACCTGAGATCAGGCATGCCAAATTAGTGGCAAAAATAAAGAAAGCCAGATGGGCAGGTAGAAGTTTCTTCTTCCTAGCATGAATGCTCTAGAATATAATGCCTTTTACTTTGAGACTCCAATCAAATAGGGCACGTTTTATGAAAATGCTAAAACCCTGGCTCTTTACTATCTATAATAAGTAGATATTTTGGCCTACTCATTTGGACGCTAGCCCCAAGACACCTTGGCATTTGCGTGATATATAAAACTTTTACGTACTTATTCATCCAATCAAAACTAAAAGCCAATTAAAAATGAAAAAAATGTTTTCTGACAATTTAAAATTGATTTTTAATTTCCTCTTAAATCATTTCAAGGTACTGCAAAACAGCTGTATCCCACCGCTGAAAACTATTGTAAGAAATTGGAATATTATTTGGGGTGGGTGTCTACCACCTCAAAGAATAGTCACACCCCTTGAGAAGGTGAATCCTCAAAGTCACAACATTATTTTTGAGATGATTCCCCATGTAGATATTGCATAGAGCACAGATAGTTAGCTTAGGGCAATGTGTAAAGTATTTGTGCAGTACCAATACATAAAGAAGTCAAAACATAAAGCAACAAAAAAAAAAAGAATTTGAAAAATAAAGTCAAATTTCATAAACAAAATGGAACCAAAATCGCAAAAATCCAATAAGGGTACCCAGAGATATGACTTTTAAGTTTTAAGCAGAAATAGCACCAAGAAAAAGTAAAATGCCAACGATAGGCAGTGGTCACAATAGACTGGGACATAGGTGTGACTTGTGGCCGACCGTGATGGAGCTTGGGTCGGATACAGGAACTGGGTTCGTTCTGGCCAAAGATTTTACCTGCTGACTCATTCTTTTAAGTGCCAATGAACCGCAGGAGTACCGCAAGTAAGAATTCATTCGCCCATATATTTATATTAAATTGTGTTGCAAGTTCCCCTTATGGCAATCACTTTTAATACGTTTGTACAACGAAATTGAACAATTGTTTTTGGAACAATAATAGAATTCTCTTTTATTATACAGAAGGTTTTTGGTTTGCCTTGATGCAGAGTCCATTTTAATGCCCCCCTGTCCTCAGTGGGGGGCTGTTAGAGACTCACAAGGGGGGAGCATCTGGGAACTTGCCTGCTGCCGTCGGGAGCCCGGGTGGAGGTCTGCTGACCCTTCAGACTCGCTGAAATTGCCGCCTGCTTGCCGCCTGCCTGCCTCCCGCTGCCCGCTCCCACTACCATCCCGGGAAGTGCTGGCCGTCGCGTGAGTGCAGGTCAGGGAAACCTCAGGCCCCAGCAGCCCAGAGAACCACGTGATCAATCGTAGCGCCAGGAGGCGCATTAAACTTCCGTCACCCCTGCCGAGCGGGGGGAGCATCTAGGAACTTGCCTGCTGCCGTTGGGAGCCCGGGTGGAGGTCTGCTGACCCTTCAGACTCGCTGGAATTGCCACCTGCTTGCCGCCTGCCTGCCTCCCGCTGCCCGCTCCCACTACCATCCCGGGAAGCGCTGGTCGTCGCGTGAGTGCAGGTCAGGGAAACCACAAGCCCGAGCAGCCCAGAGAACCACGTGATCAATCGTAGCGCCTGGAGGCGCATTAAACGTCCGTCAGCCCTGCCGAGCTGGGGGAGCATCTGGGAACTTGCCTGCTGCCGTTGGGAGCCCGGGTGGAGGTCTGCTGACCCTTCAGACTCGCTGGAATTGCCGCCTGCTTGCCGCCTGCCTGCCTCCCGCTGCCCGCTCCCACTACCATCCCGGGAAGCGCTGGCCGTCGCGTGAGTGCAGGTCAGGGAAACCACAAGCCCCAGCAGCCCAGAGAACAACGTGATCAATCGTAGCGCCTGGAGGCGCATTAAACTCCGTCAGCCCTGCCGAGCGGGGGGAGCATCTGGGAACTTGCCTGCTGCCGTTGGGAGCCCGGGTGGAGGTCTGCTGACCATTCAGACTCGCTGGAATTGCCGCCTGCTGCCTCCTGCTGCCCGCTCCCACTACCATCCCGGGAAGCGCTGGCCGTCGCGTGAGTGCAGGTCAGGGAAACCACAAGCCCCACTAGCCCAGAGAACCACGTGATCAATCGTAGCGCCAGGAGGCGCATTAAACCTCCGTCAGCCCTGCCGAGCGGGGGCAGCATCTGGGAACTTGCCTGCTGCCGTTGGGAGCCCGGGTGGAGGTCTGCTGACCCTTCAGATTCGCTGGAATTGCCGCCTGCTTGCCGCCTGCCTGCCTCCCGCTGCCCGCTCCCACTACCATCCCGGGAAGCGCTGGCCGTCGCGTGAGTGCAGGTCAAGGAAACCACAAGCCCCAGCAGCCCAGAGAACAACGTGATCAATCGTAGCGCCAGGAGGCGCATTAAACGTCCGTCAGCCCTGCCGAGCGGGGGGAGTATCTGGGAACTTGCCTGCTGCCGTTGGGAGCCCGGGTGGAGGTCTGCTGACCCTTCAGACTCGCTGGAATTGCCGCCTGCTTGCCGCCTGCCTGCCTCCTGCTGCCCGCTCCCACTACCATCCCAGGAAGCGCTGGCCGTCGCGTGAGTGCAGGTCAGGGAAACCACAAGCCCCAGCAGCCCAGAGAACCACGTGATCAATCGTAGCGCCAGGAGGCGCATTAAACTTCTGTCAGCCCTGCCGAGCGGGGGCAGCATCTGGGAACTTGCCTGCTGCCGTTGGGAGCCCGGGTGGAGGTCTGCTGACCCTTCAGACTCGCTGGAATTGCCGCCTGCTTGCCGCCTGCCTGCCTCCCGCTGCCCGCTCCCACTACCATCCCGGGAAGCGCTGGCCGTCGCATGAGTGCAGGTCAGGGAAACCACAAGCCCCAGCAGCCCAGAGAACCACGTGATCAATCGTAGCACCAGGAGGCGCATGAAACTTCTGTCAGCCCTCCTTCGCGGGACGCGAGCGGGAAGCGAGCGGGACGCCGGGCTAAGCCCGGGCAAAGGGTGGGCCCTCTGTGGCCCTCAGAGGCCTGAGGTGGACGGGACGGGCCTCCCCCCTTGGTACCGCGATAAGAGGAGGTACATTGTTTTGAACTATTCATTGACACTTGTTGGACAGTGTATTTTCCCCTGTAAGCCATCTTCATCGATTATATACTACCACACTGTACTATGTCACGCAAGGGGACCAATAAGAAATCTACTTTAACACGCGACCCAGGCCAGAGGATCCTGAACTTTACTGCGACCTGTAGAACACTGCCCACTTCCAGCGAAGATGCGAATGAGCTGCGACAATCGATTGTAACTAGGCAATCTCCCCCATTGATCCCTGAAAGTCCACAGAACTTGCCTTTTTGGGAGGAAATAAATGCTCTATGTGGCACTAAGTATGCCCTAGTGGCATCCCCATCCCCCGTAAAAAGCATCAGCACTATTACCCCAATTAGGAAACCCTGTGACTCATTTCCACCATCTCTAATAGACAATACCCAAGGTATTGCTTCGTTTCAGGGCCTAAATGATAAAAGGAAGCATGACGGGACTAGCGACAGCGGGAATCATCCGAAAACACCAAAATCGTGTGCTGGTCCGACATCGCCAGTCACCAACCCCACCTTAACTACGGTGGAGACTGGAAATTATGAAGACCAAGCACTATCTGCCTAATTCCCTCTACTGTCTCAGTTAGAGTTACTGTTAAATTCTATTGTTTTACCACTGGTAGAAAAAATCAATGCCCTGGGTGATAGACTAACTGGTATCGAGAAAACCATTCTAGCCAACTCCCCACCATTTACTAAAGAGCCATCTAATGGGGGAAGAGCCCTTCCAGCTACTACCATAACAAAAGAGATATACATTAAAACTAATTCTCCGTCCACCTCTCAGAAGGTAATACCTAATGGTTCTGACCTATTTACTGCCCCCAATGCTCCCTTGCCTATTAACTTAAGTAAACATGCTCAAACTTCTCCACAAGAAACAGCTAGGGGTTGGCTCTAATCAGTATGGCTGAGCCAAAGTAATTATAAAACAAGACAGGGTTGCCAGTACTGATATGAATTAGTTAAAGAAAGTGACCGTCCTATACTAGAAAAGAAATTCCAGAAAGGGAAATGCTACTTAATAGCTTTTTTATTTTACCAAATTATAACATCACTATTTTCAAGAAGTCCATCAGTTTGACATACACAAGAAAATATTATACAAAAGGACACCAAAGACATTAAGATATAACTATGCATTGGTCAATCATTCGAGATCACACGCATATCACAGTCACACATTCTACATTCAAACTATCCAAGAAGACACAGTGTATAATACAATATATACATTCCAAAAACACAAAAAAGAGAGAAGAAGGGAAGGGGCCACATTCTGCAAAAAGTATTATAAACAGTGGAGAAATTAATAAGTCGTTATAAAGTACATTCCTATGTGTTACATAAATGATACACTGCTCGGTTGAGATTTTCTATCCAAGGTAATGTACAGTATTGGACTGTGGGACACATTCATTTAATGCCCGACAGTTCTTGCAGACCAACTGTGGCAGGGCCTACGCGTTTCAAATCCCGCCGAGTTCCTGGGGATTCTCTTCAGGGCCTGGTGTATTCCTAACGGAGTGAAGGCAATTCTTTAGTGTGGAAAGTGTCCTTTAAATCTCAACTGTGGCCAGGGGACTTTTTCTTATATAATCTATGTTTGAGAAACTGTGTTTAAGATGTGACGTTTGGGGTTCCAACCAGTGTCTGTTTTTCGAACGTTCGCCCCTAAATAACAAGAACAGCGTCTCGGAGATTAGTCAAGTGTACAAATTTGAGAATCGTGGGCGTACGCCCCTATAAATGAAGAAATGGCGGTATAGATGCAGGAGGAATTCAAAAATTGTAACGGGTTCGGGTCATTGTTTTCTCAGTCTTCAAAGTGCTTAAAGTGAATTGTTGCTGGACGATATAATACTTGTGAATCCAAGCGCGAGCATAAGGTTTGTCCAACTTTATCGAAAATTTGCTCGGGGTGGGGGTTCTTGGAAGTTGCACGTCCAAAAGGACGTGGCGTTCCAGCTAGCACTGATCCTTGGCGCATGCGTCCTACGGGACCTATTTACTGCCCCCAATGCTCCCTTGCCTATTAACTTAAGTAAACATGCTCAAACTTCTCCACAGCTTCCTAATAAATCTGCTACAACTGTCCCTAAAGTCGCTCCTAAATCTGGGTTCACTAAGTATACTGCTGCCAGAGCGGATCCAAAAAGAACAGCATCCATACACTTATCCCCAGAAGCCGCCCCATTTGTTCTTGTTCTCTCAGAAATACCGGCACCCTCCCACGGGAAACTCGAAAGTCGCCAGGAACTTTTAAACAAGGTCATATTCTGGCTATCTAAAAACAGACCACTTGCACCCAATCACGACGGTGGAATCCTGTGTGCTAGAAGGGTGGGCTGGCTAGGGTCTCTAACCAAAGACATCAGTGGGGATCTGGTCCTAGTGAAATTTAGAAATAGGAACATTGTCCCCCTCCTACGATCTAACCCGCCCCAAAAAGGAGACGGCCCCATATCTGTGTGGGACTTACATGACTTTTACCCATAGTACACCATACATCCGGTCAATAAGGTCAAAGGCGGACTATACCCATCTGTTGGGAAGGGGTCTCCATGTTTACCTAAATTTAATCCATGTTTTTGAATTGTTTGCACTATGTATTGATATTGTATCATTATGAACTGTTTTTATGTACTTTTATGGTTATTATTCTTTTAACCGAATAAAGTCAAACTGAACTGAACTGACTCACAAGGTGTCAGGCAGGGGCCGAAAGCAATGCTCACTCCAGGTGCAGTTACCACTGGTCAGCTGGGTACTTCCATGAAAAGGTGTTTTGCAGCTTGCTATCTCCCTGTAGCCAGTAGGAGTTCAGACAACTGAACGTTATCATGCATGTCTTTGTCCTGGGTACAAGAGGTAACAGGGTGCAGTCCGCTTCTGATCTTCTGCAGGTCCAGAAAGTGTACAGAAGTTGGTTCTTGGAAGTGCCACATTTATGCCTGACACTAGCTAGAGGGTGTAAATGACTCCTGGGCACTCCCTAACCAATGGGGTAAAAGTTACCAGGGGGAACCTTACCCACTTCTGCAGCAGTTCCTGCTTGGGTTACAGCAAACATGCCAAAAATGCCATGTATCAGGGTATTTTCAAGATGGCAAAAGTCTTCAGCCGCCTCACTAAATGTGGGATATGAGGTTGTGTCTGTATATATGGGGAGTGTGTGTGTGTGTATGGGGAGTGTACTATGGTAATCCTAGTGTCCTTCCACATCTAACACTAAAATCTAGTTTGACACATGCTCTGTGCCCACAATAAACTCAGATACAGAAGCTTGGTAGGACAAACGCAGGGCTCTTCCATAACTAGAAAGGGAATCAACAAGAATTGTATTGGCATCCTGTTCTTTCCCTTTCAAGTGTGGCCAACGTGTTACATGTGGCTCAACAGACCAGTGAAGCAGGATTTGTGTTCAGGACAGGACGCTTACCCATAATCCAGGTCTTCCGCTGCATGAGGTACAGCAGAAGCTATGATGTCACCACACATAGGAATATGTGTTAGCCAAGAGCCCTCGAAAAGCTGTCACTTTCTCTAGATGAAAAAGCACGAGACACAAAAACCTCCTTGCTGATAAAGTCTTTAGAGGCTTGAAGAAAACTAGGAGTTAGGAATCCAGACAAGGAAGTCCCATTAGCGAAGAGTCAGGATCACCAAGTGAAGGGAGCAAGGAAACAAGCGAAGGCACATGGCTTTGTAGTAGCACACCCTGCAAACTGACTGCGTCCTCTAAATAGTCAAAGAACAGGAAAAGGAAATGACGTCAAACACCACCTGGCAGAAACATAATGCATTTGGAAAGTCAATAAAAACCTATGGAGGAACAATCATGATGTTAAGGGAAAAGAAAAAGTGAACGAAAACCTGAAATGGACTAGCTGTGGAATTGTATTAAAAGACTGTTGCAGAGCCTCAGGCAAATGATTGCCACTTTGGGGTTTAAGAGAAAAGGCAGCAGCCAGGAGCACAAGAGGGAACAGACTCAGGTGAAAGACACGCCAAGTCTGCAGCTGTGGACTACTTCCAATGTCCTCTGAGCCCCAGGAATCGCTGGACCCTGCCGCAAAGTACTGCAGTGCTCAGGTGCCTGGCCAGCACAGAAGCAAGTTACAACAGTGTACCCCTACCCAAGGCCACTGATTTGTCAGAAAAGGCTAGAAAAAATTGCTGAACCAGTGTTGGGGCATGGAGTGAAGAGACATGAACTCAATAACGCTCACTAGCAGGATAGCCTTTCCAGTGAACAAAAAACTGCTATAGACCTCTGAAAAATTGAGTGTTATAAATCTCTCTGATCTCGTAGGGAGGAGGAGAGATCCGATGAAAAGGATCAGGTATAAAAGCCTTTAACTGGCAGATAAAGGTAGGTAGAATCTTCCAAGAGTTAGGAAGAGGGAGCCTAAAGGTGTCAAGATAGATTTGTTTGGTTAGAACAAAGGACCAAAAGAATCAACGTTGAAACCAGACTGGCAACTTTCGAGTAGGCAAGAACCTGGAGGACAACCAAACCTTCCCTTCTCTCTTAAAGTTTGGAACCGCTCTTCTTAACTTGTCATTTCTCACCCTCATAGACATCTTAGAATACTGAAGGTTTGAAGCAATTTCTCTCTTTTCAGAGTCAAGTTTCTCTAGAAATTCTGTGGCAGCACGCTCAAGAGGAGTTGGCAGCAGAGTAGAGGGAAGGAACAAGGATGGAAGCCCTTAATGAAATAGAAAAGGGAGACTTTAGTAACAGAGTGAATAGAGTTATAATACAAGAACTCTGCTAATGATAGATATTTTACCCAGGTGTTTTGAGAGGCGTTACAGAAACACCTCAGACATTGCTCTCCGCTCTGTATGACCATTTACATCTAACCATTTGACTGTGAATGGTAATTTGAGCAGACAGCAATTTCTCAACAGATCACATTCGAATAGGCAGTTTTGTAAAGCATTGTAAATAGGGAAGTCAAGGATGAAGAGATACAAACACAGATGTAATTGGAATACTTATAGCGGTCTGTATTTAAAAATCATATACATCAATAGTTATTTCAGCACTATTGTCAATACATGTGGATGTAACCCATATAAAGTGCGTGCACATACATTCTCGTGCAAGAAGTGATCGGCGCTAGTGACACGTGAAGAAGGATGAAGAAACAGCTATATAAATGGCGCATAAGAATTAATATCAAAGAAAGAATGGGTACAAAACAATATTTGAACAGGATGCCAAAAAATTACTACAATCTTTTTAAGCACCCATCAAGGCGCCAAACAATACGCTGATGTTTCGACCTGTAATAAGTTTAGGTCGTCATCCGGACCAGGTTACAATTTGTTTTGAGGAGTGCTGTGGTTGGCAGAGCTCGCAATCTGGGTGATCAAAAAGGGTGATCAGGTGTGATCCAACATGTCCTTGGTTGGATGAGTTGGTTGCAAGAACGAGGCGAGGTAGTGGGTCGCGTTGTAGAAGCCTCAGGATGGCGATCCAATGCAGATGAGTTCATAATCTCAAGCGGAGGTCCATTTCAATTTGTAGACTGTGAGAGAAACAGACTAATGTCCTGTTAAGTCCATTTGGTCTAGGGTATCCAATGTCAATGGTAGCTCGAGATGAGTATTGAGGGTCAGCGTCAGTCTGTCGTTGGGTGGGCCAAAGTTGGCCGGTTCCCGGTGTGAATATGAATCACAATTACCCTAGACAGAACAGACTTAACAGGACATTCGTCTGGTTCTCCCACAGTCTATCAATTGAATTGGACCCCCGCTTGTAACGAGGACATGTTGGCTGACATCTGGTCCCCCCCTTTTGATCACCTAGATTGCGAGTTCCTCCACCCTCAGCACTCTTCAAAATTAATTGTAACCCGGTCCTGATGATGACCTAAAGTTATTATGGATCGAAACGCCGGCTGCTTAAAAAGGTTGTAGTAATTTATATTGTTTTGTAACCAACGTTTCTTTGATATTTGATATTAATTCTTATGGGTTGTTCATTTTGGTGTTTCTTCATCCTTCTTCACATGTCACTAGCGCCGATCACTTCATGCATGAGCACGTATGTGCACACCCTTTATATGGGTTACACCCACATTTATTGATAATAGTGCTGACATAACTATTGATGTATATGATTTTTAAATACAGACTGCTATAGGTAGTCAAAATGTATCTGTGTTTGCATCTCTTCATCCTTGACTTTCCTATTTACAATGCTTTACAAAACCGCCTATTTGAATGTGACCTGTTGAGACATTGTTGTCTGCTCAAATTACCATTCACAGTCAAATGGTTAGATGTAAATGGTCATACAGAGCGGAGAGCAATGTCTGAGGTGTTTCTGTAACGCCTCTCAAAACAACTGGGTAAAATATCTATCATTAGCAGGGTTCTTGTATTATAACTCTATTCACTCTGCTACTAAAGTCTCCCTATTCTATTTCATTAAGGGCTTCCATCCTTGTTCCTTCCCTCTACTCTGCTGCCTACTCCTCTTGAGCATGCTGTGTTTGTCTCCCTTCTTCCTTGCCTTTCCAGTTTACAATGCTTTACAAAACGCCTATTCGAATGTGACCTGTTGAGATGTTGTTTGTTCTAATTAATCAACCCAGGGCTCAACAGGGTCTATGGGTGTTCCTCTTGTAGCTTTTCATGGTAATTTGAGGGCACAACTTGATGGATATCTAGGGTACAGCAGATTGAGCAGCAGAACCTAAATGTGTATTGAGGTGTCTCAGAATCCGCAACCACATTGTCTTGTCTAGAGAAGGCATCAGCAAGATTGTCTTAGTAACGGGAACATAAGTTACAGAAAAAGTCATATTCTGCAAAGAAATAGCCCCAGCAAGTTTGTGTGCTATTTCCACACTATTCATTCTGCAGAAACTGGAGATTTTGATGCTCTGTCTGAACCTAAAACGGTTCAACTGCTCCCCCTAAAAGACATACAGACATGTAGCCAATAGCTCACATTCCTCAGTGGAATACTTTTGTTCCCAAGGGTTAAAGACATAAGAGAGATAAAAGATGCAATGCTTCAGATTGTCGTCATCATGGAGATGAAGCAGAGCTGCTCCCACAGCAAAATTAGATGCAGTGCTTACCACAATACATTTCTTGGATGAATGTAGGTGCCTGAGCGTAGGGGCATGGGTGAAAACCTTCCTTCCTGAGCTTGATAAAGGCCCTCTGAGCCTTTGGAGTCCACGTAAAAGCTTATGTTAGGTTCTCCTCCTTCAGAGTGAAAGAAATGTGTCTGGTTATTTCAGCTAATTTTCTAATAAATTGTCTATAAAAGTTAGCCGCTCCCAAGAAACTGTGGGTCTCCATGATAGACTTGGGAGTTTGTCAGTGCAAAATGGTAGAGATCTTAAAGAGTATGTAGATAATCCATCCTCTGAAATCCCATACCCCAGATACTCCACTTCTGTTCTTTTGATTTCATACTTTTCTGCCTTACAGGATAGATAGTTTTCCCTTAGACAAAGAAGGACTGAACAAACAGGGACTTGATACTTTGTAAGGGAAGCAGAGAATATCAGAATATCATCCTTGTATACCACTGATTTGGGATGTCAGAGAATATGCTATTGGTGAGCCTCTGAAAAACTGCTGGAGCATTAGTAGGACCAAAGGGCATGACCGGATATTCATAGTGTTCGAAAGGCTGTCTTCACCTTTGTAGAAAAGAAATGCCTTTTGTGTGGTGCAACCCCAGATTTTTTCCTCCACTGTTTTTGCCAGTTGTAGAAGTCTGTGCACTTTACCTCTTCTAACCAGTGCTGTCTGTCGTTCTCCTTTTAACATGATGAAATGGGTATACACCAAATTGGCATATTTAACTTACCTATAAGTCCCTAATACATGTTACAGAGTGTACCCAGGGCCAATAGTGGACTGCAGCACCCACTATGCCATATACTATATTGACAGCTTAAACCATGGTTTCAGGTCTCCATTGTAGCTG